>NC_040904.2:195992669-197242669 GCF_004126475.2 Phyllostomus discolor
TATCAGCAGACTAAGGGTAAATCCAGACACTCCTGCCCTAGAGTTATTGTTTTCATCTTCCTTTCCTCCATAGGTATTAACTCCCTGATAGCAAACAATATCTATGAGGCTGCTTACCCTCTGCATGACGTAAGTACCATTTCTGTCGGCATGTTCTCTGTACTCTTAAAAAACTTGAAAACCACAGGACATGCAGTGGGTGGATATATGTGAAGCGAGGCAGGCGTGAATCATGACGTTAAAATACCTTGGCTGGTTCTGGACTGCTCATGACTAACCGTAAGCACTGGTTTGATTTCTGTCAGTTGTCTGTCCAGCTGTTTCCCCAATGGCAAAATGAACTGGGTTTGTTTGAGCTTTCCTGACACTCCCTGCCTTTGTTTTGGGGGAAAGTGTGAGGAGACAGAGTTGGCCTGCAAGTAGTTAAAGGGCCATGATGTTGGAGAAGGGTGGATGGTAGTGGAAGGAAAGTCTATGGCCTGAATAATACACAACCCGGACAGTCAGACCCTTAAATAAATTGAAAGTGATGTTTTGTATGTGATAGTTTTGTGTAGATGTGAAATTCACCAATCTTAATATGCAAATATACACTAAATGCCATTTTTAAAAAATTTTTTTAACATTTTGAAGGAAATTTCTCAAGATTTTTTATACTACTGTTTGGTTAAGTTTTAATAAAAAGATTGTAATGAAAGCTTTCCTGGATTGGAAGTCATGTTATAAACTTCCCATAATACAATGCAATACAATATATTCTTTAAGATGATTCAAGAAGAACTTAACTGGTCCATGAACTAAATACCCCATGGCTGCACTGCTGATATGATTGGTGACTTCTTTGGCATCTGTCACAGAGTTGTGCCAAATGAGATGACCAAGGTGGGGATCCCTGAATGCCTGAAGGAATTTCCCAGATGACAACCTTCTTCTCATTAACATCTTTATTATGGGCCTATTCAAGGCTGGTTCTGTCAGTTAGGGACAGGGGTGGGCGGGGCATGGCATGGGGTGATTTCGTGTGATGTGACCATTTACAAACACAGGCTGTGTCGTTGCCTCTGCTATGAAGAGGCACAGGCTGGTCTCTGGAGCATCTCAGGGGCGTATCTGTCTGAGAAGCTGTCCACAGGAAACATTGCAAGCATTGATGACTAAGAAAGTGGAATGTTTGGCTCCTTACCATGTCATGTTTTTGACCTTCCTCAAATGAGAATGAAAAAAAGGGATGACGTTTGAAAATTTAAAAAAAAATTTCTCTGTTTTTAATAATTCCATTGGCTTTATCTAGCATCTCTTGCTCTCCTGCAGGGTGAATATGACAGTCCAGGGGATGACATGAATGACAGGAAGGTAAGCTGGCTTCATGATGTCCTGAGTGCTTTGTGCACAGAAGACCATGCATGGGTGTGGGACTAGGTAGAAGTGTCCTAAGTGTTTGATTTATCTGCTTGTATATTTTCAGCAGTTCTTTCACAGCCCCCTGCCCCCCAGGCACTTAGAAATATGAGGTTCGCTTCTGGTTACTAACACGACTGTGTGCATGGGGTGCTGCTGGTATTTAGTGCCTGGTGGGTCAGCTGTGCTAATCATCTCACACAAAACCGTTATCCCATTTCCTGACGAGAAGAGGGCCTTCACTGAGAAACAGTGAAAATCCAGATTTCTTAAATTATAGATGGGGAAGCTGACACACAGAAATATTGAGCACCTTGCCCTTGATAACACTGTCATAATAAACGGAAATAGGGTTTGGAATACGCCTGACTCCCAGATCCTGCTAAAAATGTATTATTATCCATGCCACTATCTTTTTTGGGGAGTGGGGTCCTCTTTAAGTTATTCTTTTTATCCCATAGGCAGACAAGTGGGGGATTGCTGTCCCCAAATTTCAGATGAGAACTGTGGGGGAGAGGGAGGCTCATTCATGCACAGCTAGGAATTAGAGGTTATAGTTATGGGAGGGAATTAGAGGTTATAGTTTGGGGAGGTTATAGTTCAGGTCGTCCCTTTGGAAGGGTTTCTCCTATGCCAGTCATGGCTCCCATATGGACAGCTCTCTCCCCAGCCCTCCACTCAGCTCCCATTTCTTCTCTTTGCTGGTGCTCTGGGAATGTGGGTGTGTCCCTGTCCCTGCCATGGCCTGGTGCTCTAAGGATCACACAGCCTCCTCAGAGGTGACTGCCCCTCCTGGCTGTCAAGCCCCTCATGCTGTCCTCCCTTGAAGCTTCCCCCAGCCTTCAGCAGCTCTGGGTGAGCAGCAGAAGGTGGGCAAGGGCAGGAGGGGTGAGGAATTGAAGCCCAAGAAGTTTCCCTCCCCCCAACTCTGTTGTCTGGAAAATCGTTCATCCCCCAAGTTGCCTTTAGAGCAGCCTTCTTTTTATCCTGCCTATTAGTCCCTGTTATGAAGTGTTAAGTATTAAAAACATAAAAGGTCCTTTCCAGAAATACTGCTATGATTGCTTACACATGTCCCTTCTCTGCCTGCCCAGGGAATCTGCTCTAGTATTTCGATGTCTTAACCTCATCTGTTTTCTATCTGATGCTAATAGTCTCGGTGTTTAATTTCCTGAAAAGTCCCGGATCAGATTTAAAGGAAAAAGAGGAAGCATTTCTCCCCACATCTCACCTCACTCACCCCAACCATTTTTTGTCCTCCCACTCTCTAATTTCACATTCCTCCCCTTTAAAGAGTGATCACCACCACTGCCCACCTAAGAAACCTCCTGCTGGGTGGGTGCTGACCCAGCCTGTCAAGGTGGAGCACTTTACAGGAACATTCCAGGGACCAGAAACACACAGCAACTCATGGGAGAAATCAGCCAGCCCTCTGTTATCATCACAGAGGCAGAGAGAAGCAAATTGTATACTATCCAAACTATGTGTGTATTTGTCTTTGCAATGGTATTATATTAGCAACAAAATCTTTTGTCAAAGCAGTTTCCTCCCAGAAAACGTTTTCCTTAGGTCGATAGAATTATTTCCAGTGCACAACCCAACTGGGCAAATGGGCAGAATCTGGGAGGCAGGGAGAGGGCAGCCAGGATGAAGATACATCTTGGTGCCTGATTCCCATAGTTTATGTGAAAGGATGCTCAGTAAAGGTGGACCAGTGTCCTTGAAAGACAAGAGGCTCCTTTCTTGTGGCTTTCCCTTGGGTTTGCTGGCAAGTCTTGGTATCCTTGTTTTCCTCTGCCAGTGTCACAGTTAGGGAAATACACGTTGCAGTGATGGGGGATAAGAGAACCCATGAGCCAGAGTCAAAGCTTTTTTCTGTCCATTTGGGTTGGGAAATATACCCAGCAAGGTAAGGAAACTGGTTCCCATGCCCATAAATATTTGTCAAGTCAGGACTAAAACCTTGGTGTCAAAAATCCCAGCCAGAGCTCCACAGCTGGGTAAACACAGCTTCTTATATATGGTGAGGGGAACGTTCCTTCCTGCAGTTTCAGTGGTAAATGGGTGGGGCCTGAAGGTATCCTAAAGAGGAAAGAGCCAAAACCTCTGAATCTGTGCAGTATATTTATTTGTGTTTATCACACTGTAATAGTCTACTGTTCGTCAAGAGGGCTGCAGGAAGGATGTGGGTTGGAGTGCAAGGGAGAACCCTTGACTTTGTTGCTGGGGGATGTGGAGAAGGTTGGAGGCTACAGTGTGCGATGGCCTCTCTGGGGAGATTTTGCAAGGATATCTCAAGCTGCCCATCCTGCCAGGACCCGGGTGTTCTCCTTTACTCTTCTCTGCAATACGCGGCTATTCCCATGATCTCCCGGAGGCCCAGGCTCCTTGCAGGCAGATCCCAGGCAAGCCCAGAGGCCCCTGAGAATGTAGCCTCCTTCCCCCCACCCCCTCAGCTTGCCTCAAGCAGCTGTGCAGTCTCAGTGGACTATGCCCCAGCTAGTGTCTGGAGGGCTCTCTCTCTCTTCCTAATCCTGGAGGGTAATTGAAAAGAGGTTCTCTCCCTCTGGAGAACAGGGGTTTCCCACCTTTCTAGAAAGCAGGGCAGCAGGAAGAAGGAGCAGCATGGGTGTGGATGGGTCCCTCCTGGCAGCCAACAGACACGTGATTTCACATCAGCCAGACCTGCGTGGTTTTCTCGAGCTTCCCATGGAAGTGACTGTTAGCATCGTCTGAGGGCGGCCTGACCTTCACTGGCTCCAGTGGCTTCCCACCCACTGACAGGGGGCAATGCAGGGCACAACACTGGAATGATTTTAAATCCTTGGTCCTGGATTTTTCAGCTTTTTACAAGTGATTGTCTTCTCTAGTGGACAATTACAAAGTGACCCACTAAAAGGTGTGTGAAGATAGTCTGTCTTTCTGACAAAAAGGTACTTGTGTTGTTTTCACATAATTTCTTGGTTTCGCTTGAATTTTTCTCTTCCTGTACAACTTCCATTGTACTATTAAAGGAAAAGACCAAGATAGTTGAAGTGACTTGCCAAAAATTCGAACAGATCACAGCAGGATCTGGGCGTAGAATTCCATTCTCTCCCATTCAGGTCTACCCTGTCCCATCAGTGCCTCTGAGCTGGCTGCAGCGGGCATCTTTCTGCCTGTTGCAGGTCCAGCTTCTCCCCAAGGAGCTTGTGGATGGAGGGCCGGCAGTCTCAGACACCTTGCTGTGCTCTGGCATTGTGAAAGGAACAGCTGGGTTCCTTTATAGTCTCAAGAAATGTTATACTGAAGCCAAGTGATTCACTGTTGAATGTGATTCCTGGGGAGCAGGGCTGGCCACTTGTATGCTGTGACCCATCAGATGGGATGATCCTTGAGGGCTGTTGCTTCCTGCCATCAAAGTCTGGGGGGAGACCGACAAGCCTAAAATGACCCCTGGGGCCCCCCAGAGTAAGGCCCTGTCTGTGGAGAAGGAGCCACAGACCTTCCTTGATCTGCTTCCAGGCTTGGCCAGTTGGTATAGAGGACATGCTCTATACAAAATTCTAGATTCTGAAACATTAAAGGGATTGTCACAAGTTACTGTGGTTGTCCTTCTGAACTTTCCTTATGCCACTCTCATCCCTGTGGGGCAGAGACTCCACAGCATGCCTCCCTTCACCCTGACTACTAGTCTGTTCTGGGACCCTGGAACCCAGGGTTAGCATGATCCACTTGGTCTCTAACTATGTGTGATTAAATGTTTGTAGAGGTAGAGAAGGGTCTGTAGCACTTATACCCCTCTTCCTGCCTTCCCTGCAAGGATGTAGGAGCTGGCCTGGACAGAGCCACGTGGGTGTCCAGGCCTCGGATTTGCTGCTTTGTAGCTCCGGCTCTCCTGCAGGGGCCACCTAATGATTTTCTCCTCTGTGTCCATCTAACCTGTTTGCTTCAAGCTCAAAGAGCTCTCTTGGTGCATCCTCACTCTATCTGCAAACTTACAGATACAGTTCTGTGCTTAGAGGGTACCACACTGATAAAGGCACTTTCTGGAGGTTTTTTATAACAGGTCTGGGATCGTACCAGGGGTAAGTCCTGTGAGCTTGGCTCTCAGTTTAGGCCCGAGCCAACTGGGCCGTATTGGCTTCTTGGAGCCATTTCTAGTTTTTCCTTTCAGGGCAGTGACAGGTAGGTGTTCTGAGGCTCAGGTTTTGTCTGGACAGGTGACTTTGGAGAGGAATTTTCTCTAGAGGGCAGAGCCTTTGAGGCAGGTAGTGACGTCCCACAGCCCTCAAGGGAGGACTTTGCCTGTATCTCCTGATGCAAGCTGGCCTCCCTTCAGGCCACAAATGATGTCACCATGACAACCAGGTGCTGGTGAGTCCAGGTTTTACACTGGGGAGAGAGAATAAAAACCCAGGACAGTACAAATGCCTAAGATGAGGGGGGAAAGGGATGTAATAATAACAGTAAAACTAGTAGATGCCACCTACCTGAATGAGCATTGCTGAAACTCATGAATTCAGATCCATTATACACATTGCAACCCCCTTTTGTATCTGGGTTTCCTACTTTGCACATGGTGGTAACAGTGGGCACAGTTTCCTCTCCCAGGGTCAGTGTAGTTTCTGGTACTGTTTTTGGCTGTTGGGAGAGCTTATGCTAATAAAAGTGTATAGACATTAGGTAGGAATGCCAATTCTTATTTCGGTTTTCATATCATGTCAAAAGATTCTCAGATGAAAGGATGCTTCCTGTAGGGTTGATGTTGAACTGGATATATGAAATACCTGATGGGAGTAGCTTTTCCTTGACAGAATTCCAGGTGTGATATGTAGAGATGTGATGTAGAAGGAGAATAAAGAGTGGAGAAAAACAAGGTAGCAAGTGTGTTATAAGTCTGTCAACTGCAGATATATAATTTGATTCTGTGCTAGTACCTGTTCAACATGGCCATCTAGGTGATGTCTAATGATGGTTTATTACAAAATTACTTGATTATTTGTGGATAACCCATGAAGCTCACTGGTCAGGTACTTAAACTAAAATGTGATTTGCCCTTGGGACTGATACACAGGTTTGTCCACATGTCAATTCTGCTAAAGTTGCTGTGAAATCATCACAAGATGTCATGGCCTAATATGTTTGGTGCATCATTTTCTCCCTTATCCCCTAGAATGTGTTCCACTCAAGTTTACCACCCACCCTTCCACTGAAACCACTCTTGTCAAAGTCACCAGTGACCTTCGATCACTGAATCCAGTGGTTGCTTCTGCATCCTCATCGGACCTGATCCATCAGCAGCATTTGGCACAACTGGTCATTTTCTTCTCATTGAAACTCATTATTTCTTGGCTTCCTAGACCCCACACACTCCCCACACACTTATGGTTCTCTTCCACATCACTGGCTACTCCTCTGTCTCCTTTGCTCGTCTTCATCCTCCCCTTGACCACTAAACATTGGAGCACCATGCCCAGAAGTCAGGCCTCTTCTCTACTCTCCCTTCCCTGATGATTGCACCCATAGCTTAATGACTTTACAAATCATCTCTTCTCCCATAACTCCAAATTTGTATCTCAAGTTTGAACTCCCCTTTAAACTCTAGACTTTTACAGATAGCTACTTACTCAATATCCCTAAAGGGCATTGCAGGTAAACACATCCCAAACTGAAATTTTGGTTCCACCATTCTTGACCTATTTTTTTTTTATCATGGTCTTACCCCCTTCAGTAAATAGAATCACCATTTACTCAATTAATCATGTCAAGTTCTCATTTTATTTCATTCTATATCCAACCCAACAGTGAATCTTATTGACTCCACCTTTAAAATAGAAGCAGAATCAACCACTTCTTGCTACTTCTCCCACTACCTTCATGGTTCACGGTATTGTCAACTCTTCCCTGGACCATTCCAATAGCCCCCCTGTGCGCCCAGCCCTCGGCCTATCCTCCCCCAGCAGCCAGAGTGAACTATCTACAGTCTAAATCAGATCATTTCCCCCTCATTTCTGCAAATGTCCTAATGGCTTCTTTCAAAGTCCAAAGATTTGAGCATAGCCTACAAGCCTCTGAATGGCCACCACAGTACTTTCTGACATTATCTCCCATTATTCTCTCCCTATTCTTCCCAGGACACACCACATGTACTATTTTTTAGGGTCTTTGCCCAAGAAGAGTGTTCTTTTGCCTGGAACATTTCCTCACTTCCTTCAGGCCTCAGCTCAAATGTCCCCTCTTCAGAGAGGCTTTTCCTTGCACTCCTGTCTAAAATAGTACCAACCCCACTCCCTCCTTTCATAGTCTACTCCCTCACTTTTATTTTTCTTCATGGCATTTATACGTCTTTTATGTTTATATTAAGTTTGTACCCACACACAAGAGTGTAAACTCCACGAGAGCAGCAACTTTGTTTGGTTTGCTGCTGTATCCAGTGTCTGGACAGTGCCTGGCAGAGAGCAGATGTTTGATAAATACTTGTTAAATGAGTGAATGAATGCCAGAGCTCATTATTCAGTCATAAATGAATGCCAGAGCTCATTTCACTGGACTAAGCAAGACAAGGGAATAAAGAAGGTGGAATTGTGATGACTAGGCGTAGCATTGCCTTGGAGTGTGATATTATTTAAGGAAGCAGTCAGTGCGCATAGCCTCCTGCCTTTGGACGTCTCCCTCGAGGATGTTTCATGAGAATTTTCCTAGAACCTGGACTTTGGAAATTCAATTTTGACTTTCTCGTCATCCAAGTTAAGCCATTAGGGTAGCTTTGAAGGGTAAAATCTTGACTTTCTAGGATAGACAAATGTGAACAGTTGCTCCCCCATTCTAATCTGTTTCCCTGTTTTTCTTGTTTAGCTGCTCTATCAAGAATGGGCACGCTACGGAGTGTTTTATAAGTTTCAACCTATTGACCTCATCAGGTAAGATGTGGGAGGATATTCTTGGAAAGATTCTAGAGATGTAAGTCCTGAAAGATACCTGTCAACTGTCTTAGCTCCTGGCAGAGCATTGGTCAAGCAGAGGGGTCTGCTTTACTAGGTTGTATTATTTCCATGTTGTGTCTTATGGATGGGGAAGCAGCTTGGGGACAGGAGGGAGAACAGAGGCTGTGTGACGTAGCAGATAATGTAGACTGATACACTATGACTTCTGTCTTGAGGTCCTTCAGCACTATGGTCTCTCCCTGCCCACTCTTTTGTAGGGAGGGAGGGGCATATGGATTTATATTTCTTATTATTGTCCCTCAATATTTGGTTGAAGCAGATCCTTGGGTTATGGCCAAGTGACACCGTGTTGACCAAGAAAAGGGAAGACCTTAGGAATAAGCTGGCTGGCCTGAGAGGGAATGTGGGCTTTTTATGGCTTCTCCAAATTAGAAGGGAGGGAAGACTGGGTCCTGGTGTCCCTTCCTTCAGTGCTGTCCCTAAAATGATGCTCTGTTACCTTAAGAATTTCCCCCGCTTCTATAGAACTTTGGTGAACAGCGATTTTAAAGAACTTGCTAGAATGCAGTAAGTCTGGCTAGCATAAATTGAGTTGAGGACTCTAGAAACTCAATGAGTTCTTTGAGTTCAGCCTCTTTCCCAACGGGAACATTGGGAGGCAACACTGTCAAGTGGGAAAACACTGCGCTGAGAGTTTGGAGACTGGGTTCTCGGCCAGGCCCAGCCACTAGGGGCTCTGTGTTTCTTTGGGTAAGTCACGGTCCCTCTTTGGTCTTCAGGATCCTTGTCCTAAATTGGGAGGCTGAACTGAGGGATCTCTGAGGATACTTGCTAGAGCATGCTTATTTGGAAGAGATGACTCTCAGCACATGACCGAAATCATGGACTCACTACCACAGTGACACTGTGGCTCTTCTAATGAACTAATTAATCAGCACGCAAACACGGAGAGTGTTCCTGGCTGATTGCCCTGGGCTGGGACTGTGAGAAGGGCAGGAGCCAGAAGGACTGAGTCCAGAGGGAGGAATTCCAGCTTCTTCTTGGAAGAAGAAAGCAGCTGGGGGGCCACAGTCTGGGCAGGTTCACCTCCCACACAGAGATGTGAGGGCCTTCCCAGGGAACTGGGAGCTCGGTTGGACGACTCTTGACAACAGGTGTTTGTTCCAGCTGAAGACCGTTAACCGAAGTGCAGTTAACGGTTGGGTCAGGAAGCAGGGCCACTGGGTGCCTGTGACCGAGGCTCCCTCACCCAGCACCTCCCAGGCCCTGGCTGCCTTTTATGATGCAAGGGCCACCTAGACTGTTCTCTGGGCCACACCAAGGCTGCTTCCTCCATGCCTGATGGGCTTTGATCTTCCTCTCTGCGTCTCAAGTGGCCACCCACTCTGTCGCCTGTTTTCTCCAACTACTCATTTGTTTTTTTAAAAATATGATTAAAAAAATTAAAAATTCTCCTTACCAGAGAGCCTGGTCTTTCCCCCAGAGACTTCAGGTGACTGCCCGCCAGCTAAGTGGGAAATGGCTCCAATATGCATTTGGCTTTGGCCACCAAAGCAGCCTCACCTGCAGGGGAAGAATTGCCTTTGGAGCAGAGCCCTGCTCTGGGGCCTGGCGGTTCCTGAGCACAGAGAGATCAAATCTGTCTAGACGGGGCACGGTGCACTGTGGAGCTGGAGGCTGGCCACTGCTCCTCACAGATCAGATGGCTAGGGAGCTCCCACAACCCTGGGCTAGGCCAGCAGCTGGGCCACGACTGGGAGAAGGCTGCAGCCTCAGGCATCAGTCAGATACTGGCTGGAGGGAATGGACACTGGATAGTGTGTGTGTGGGGAGTTGTTTACCCAGTGATACAAGGAACTCCCTGACCTCATGGGGCTGCTGGAAAGAGAGTCATTGACAGTAATGTGGAGAGAGGGAAGGGGCAGGGGCTTTAGGGGCAAAGGTGGTTAAACAGAGACAGGGAAGCCAAGAAAAGGCAGCTGGGGGGCTCGTAAAGAGAAACCTGGGGTGGAGAACAGCTATACACAATCGGTAGGTGCCACCCTAAGCTTGTTTCACACTCTCTTCCGAATGGGCCATCTCGGTTTCTCTGATTCTGTCAAAGTTGCCTCCTTTATCCTCTTACCTGCCCTCTCTCTCACTGCCCACTTCCCAGTCTGATACCACGCCCAGGGGCTTCTTCAGCACTGGTTCTCTCTTCCTTTATTTCTCCGTCTTTCCTGCCGCCAGCTGTCAGGGCTGCCTTCCCTGAGCCACTGCTGGCCCCACACTGTGACGGGGCTGTTCCATTACTACTTACTAATGTGAATTCTACCCTCTTTGTGCCTCCCGTGGAAATTGTACCCATATGGTCTGTGTTGAAAGATGGACAGAAGCAGGGGAGTCTGGTACAAGTGGAGTGTAACTCGTTCGAAGGCCTGGGAGAGGTATTTCCCCCCATTACCTTGAGCACTCGGCTCCTGTGGTACTCTAGTGCCCCCTCCCCACCCATGACAATCTTTTGGATCATTCTAAAGCACTGAGAGCTCATTGAGGGTGGGAGATCTGTTTGTATTTGGAAAACCCCAGGACTAGGTGTCCTTCCTCTGCAGGCCTTCAAGCCTGAACTTGAGATTTGGAGTTAGAGGTTCCTTTCCCAGGTGGTGAAAGTGGGCAGAGGGGAGATGAGACGCCCTTCCCTGCACCCCTTGCCCCTGGTTGCTCCCGCTGCACCTTCAGTCATGCCCAGCAGGCTGCACTGTGAGACTGCTGATGTGTCTGTCTCTCCAGCCCAACAGGGCTCTCCACCTTTGCTCTGCTCTAGAAGCCTCTGGGCCTGCAGGCCTGCACTCTGTGTGTGTGTGTGTGTGTGTGTGTGTGTGTGTGTGTGTGTGTGTGTAACAGTTGCCTGGAAAGTTCCCAGGTATCCAGCAGGGGCCCGCTCACAGCAGATTCTTCCGGGAACCTCCAGCCAGCAGCACCTGTGCCCTGGCAGAAACACCATTTGTGACTAAGACGATGAGGGACAGGATGCCTTAGCTGGAGGGAAACGGCTCTTCTAGTCCTTTAGGAGCCACGTGAGGGTCCTTGCCACCAGGGGAGTAGATTTCTGCCTGTGCTGCTCTGGGCTCACACACCAACATCCCAGGAGGGAAATGGCCTTTATTTTCTGGGGAGCCCTGGGTCCTGGGGCCTTTGGGGTTTGTACAGGTGCAACCCAGTGTCCATCAGGAACATGACCTGTCTTTTCACTAAAATTAATGTCTGCTCACAGGATGATTTTCTTAGCTGGGAGGTTTTGATATGAATGAGACGAAACAGACTTTAAACATCTGAGTTTGATTTAGCTCCTAACTGTACTTTGCTGAAGTTGATGTGCAGAACGTTTACTTTTAAGCATCTGCAACTGCAACTGCCTATGGCAGACAGCATGAGGAAGCGGGGGTCCAGAAGTCTACTAGGCTCGGGGGCGATGGCAGCATGCTGATTTGGGGAATTCACCAAAGGGATCACTCAAGGGCAGCATGCACCACACCGAATCAGGAGTACAGCCTGGGGAGGGACCAGTGGCTCTCACTCACTCATTCCTACCTCCCACAGAGCTCCTTCAGGGATGCCCACTGTATGAGTGAGGCTTCCTAAAAATCAGGGCATGAAACCTGTGCATGTGACAGCTCTGGAGTTCTCTTAGAAATGTCTGGCTTGAAATTTTGAGACATGACCATTTCCATAACCTCATATCAATGTCTATGGGATCGTATCATCTCAAGAGCCTCTGAGCATCATTTGTGGACAGCAAGAATGACATGTGCTGCCCCCTTCCTCCCACTCCCACACATATCTCTACCACCTTAGACTCCCAGCCCTCTCCAGCCCCACCCATGGGGGATCCATTCGGGACCCTGGCATCACACGAATTGGCTTTCCCTACTCCTACTGCAAGGCAGATAGATGCCCTTGTTCTTGCCAGAGTTCTCTAGGATGTCTGAGAGGAGGCTGTGTGATTTGACCCAACCCTCTCAGTCGGTCTCTGGACCCCACTTGTACCATCCTGAAGCGTGACCCATCCACTCCCTCCTGGAGGGAGATGGAGGGAGCCACATTCCTTCTTAGGAGGCTTCTCAGCGGGCCCCGCTGCTTTGGGGGAGGGAAAGGGGAGGAAAAAATGTTAATCAGCCTGTGATTAATTATTTCCTAAGCCCTGCTGCCTCCTCCTTGATCCTTCCCTGGGATTTATAAAGGCCATTCAGCTCAATGCAATAAATATTTACTGACGCACACAGTGAGCAAGCCTCTGTGCTCGGAAACATGGGTGGTGCAGCAATAAATAAAGTGAAGTTTGTGCCCTTAGGATCTATCAGTTTTGTAGGAAGACGGACATGCAATTGAGGGTGAAGTGAGGGCTTTTAAGGACTATAAGTATAAACATGATAATATAGGACAACAGAGGAAGAGTGATTGCTACTAACACAATATGGGAGGACTTTCTGGAAGAGGTGGCACTTGAATTAGAAATGTTGCTTTCTGAAGGACTGAAGTTAAATGTCCTGAATGTGTCTTCATTGCCAGCTTGGGCTATCCTGTGTGTAGCTTGATATTGGTGGCCAAAAATCACATTGACCCAAAGTCTGATTCTTCGGACTGTTGACTAGGAGTGGTAAGATCAAAAACTTGACTTGCAAACCTTACCTCTATGGATTCTGTGCTAGCCTGGTCCATGTACCTTGATCTGCACTGTAAGTTAGCAGAGAATCCAGGGTTGCAAAGAGGTGAGCCTGGATCCAAGAGAGGAGGCTAAGGTGATGTGAAGTGTGGGACTAGCACCTTGGTATTCACACAGGCCTCAGCACTTGAAGCATTAGATTTAGCTGGGACGTATTTTGCAGTCTGGAAAGAAATACCTTACGGCCCTGAAGATTATTTTTCTTCTATCCCTGAGGGGGTGGGAGTAGAATTGACCAAGAAAAGTGACAGTAGCTGGTTCAGGCAAAGCAGAATCAAGGATAACAATGTTCTGTGCTGTTACATTTTGGCCCATTTTACAGATCAGAAAAATAGATCAGGCTGGTTATTAAATCTGGCTGTGAAGAGGCTCTATCCTATTCTCCTTTCTCTCTCTTCCCCTACTAAGGGTCACTCGCTTCTAGTTTGCACCCTCCTGGAGGGAAGGCCGTTGGCCTGTGGCTGGTCAGTGGGCAAGCAGTAGGAATATATGATACGTGCAGCACCAGTCCAAGACCGCATCCAAAGTCCATCTCAGTCCTCTGAAGGTGGCTTCTGAAGCCTCAGAACAACTTTCCATAGGTGGTGGCTCCTATTAGATCAAACTTTTAAAATCTCCCTCCTGTACTATCAGCCATATGGTGCAGATGGTGGATCTCAGGAGGCTACACGTGGGCTCCCACAAATCTATGGGCAGAGTAGGGGAGGAAAGAGTCACTTGTCTCACCAGCCTACTGCTTCCGTGACTCCCTTATGTCTTGTCCTATTTTCCAAGGAGGACCAGAAGCTGATATTAAGCTGAACATGTATGACAAGCTTTCTATTTTGTATCCACTTGGCCCTTGTGTGCAATAAATTCTCACTAATGTGGACCCCTGGGACCACAGCAGAGCGTCACAGAGGTGGAATGAGCTCAGAGGTCAGCCTCCTCCATGCCTGACCCTGGAATGAAGGAATGAGGCATTCTTCTCCCAGTGTATTTATTTAGCAGATTCTCAGCCTCTGCTTGACTTTTTATACAGTAGGGAGTGCCTTGCCTCAGGGGCAGCTCGTTTGTCTGCTGGACATTTCTAGCCACTAGACACGGTCACGGAGCCAGCCAGAGCCCTGCTGACTGCCCTCCTTCTGTTCCAGTTTCGCTCCCTGGAGCCCCAGGAACAAGAGTACTCTGTCATGTAGGTCAGCCCTTTAATTATTTGAAAATAGCTTTTGTGTCAGTAACAGTTCTCATATACCTAGGCTTTCTTTTCTCTAAACAAAACGCTCCTGGACCTGTGTGCATGTCCTCATGTGACATGGTCTCTTCAAACAACCTTATTATCACGATCGTCTTCTTTGGGTCTCACTGGCCTGGGAGACTCAGAGCAGGGCTCTTCCATACACATCACCTGGTGTAGTCAAGTCAACACATGTTTTGTACTGACCAGGTGTCAGGCATTGGTGCTGGGGGTATGCAGATGGATTAAGCAGGACCCCATTCTCGAGGATCTTAAGTTCAAAGTCAAATCTCTGAGCTTGCAGATGACCACTGAGCTTTCCTGGGAAATGAAGGGATAAAGTGATGGGAAAAAAATTTCAAAAAAGTAATTGTGAGGATGGAGAAAACCAGCATGTGGAAAAGATCATGGCAGGGGGGAACTGACTCCCCAAACTAGTCACCTGTGATGATGGGCTCAGGGGTATCAGCTTTGCCTGAGGCAAAGTTTATTGGGGGTGAGTGTAACTTTCTGGAAAAAGCCATTTGATGCATAGTAGCCACAGATCCTGGAAATTCTCAGAAAACATTTTAGGATCACATCAAGTAGGGATTTACCAGATCATGGCCAAACCCCACATGTTCAACTTAGGCTCAAACAAAAACTGAGCCAGCCTGGGAATATTTCAGGGAAGGAAAAGTATTGCGATCAAAGATTTGGAGAGGCATGCACATGAAGATAGACTTAAACAGATGAGCTCCCTACTCTCGGAAGAAAATGCAGAAGGAGTGAGGGCGGCATGCTTTCCATTAAAGATGGGTAGAGTGGCTGTGCACGTGTTTATCAAGTCCTGAGGTACTTGCCCAGGAACAGGGTTGAGAACTGGAGCTCAGTTTAACTCTAGCTTTGTTTGTAGTTGATGTAACATTTGCACAAACCATTCTCCCTTGAGCCTCAGTTTCCTCGGCTATGGAATAGGGATCACAACACCTGTCCTACTTGCTTGCGAGGATTATGATTAAGCGATGCGCAAATACTGTGGTGATGGGCATAGGTTTGGTTAAGTAATTATCTAACTGCTCCCTGGGGGAAAATTATAGTATCCCCTAAAATAGCAGAATTTTATATAGTTCTTTAGTTCAAGAATTTTGACAAATATTGTATACTCATAAAACTTTTTTCATTGTAAATCAATGTACTGCATCTATGCATTTCGCAAGTGACTTCTGTGCCTCCCAGTGACCCTGCAGAGTGGGTATCCTCACCTCCATTTATGGGTGGGACACTGAACTCAGTGAAATAATGTGCTTCCCAAAGCCACAGAGCAGCCCATCTGGGATTCAAACCGAGGCCTGTCTGATTCCAGAAACTATGACTTTTCTCTTGGGCCATGTAGCTGAAGGTGACACAGAGCTCCATCCAGCCTGATGTCTGGCCAGCTGGGTTTTAGTGTTAATCCCTTTAATTAGCCATCTCTGAGGGGAAGCTGGTGTGGTCTGCTGGTAAGCACAGCTGACTGACCACGGTCAACCCTTGCTTTACCACAGAGTCATCACTGTGAGCCTTCCTCTGTGCTTGGTGGGAGTGGTGTGTCACTCTTGGGGCCTGATGAGCTGGGTTAAGTTGTTTGTGCTCCTGTTAAGTGAGCCCAGAATGCCATGTTTTTTTTATTTTGCTTTTTCATTTTTTTCTAGTCATTTATTTTCCTGACTTCTTCCATGTTGTCAGGCTGTCAGCTGTCACTTCTTGCTTTTGTTAACTGAGCAGCTTCCTTGCTGACTCCAATTTGCTGGTTGGTCTCAGTTGCATGTTCAGCAACTAGACACCTGAGCCATTAGCATTGTGCACCAGGTAAGACTCTTCCACAGCCTGTCCTGGAGTCTGGCTCCTGTTAGGTGTGGGATGTTTTGGAGGGTCTGCTTTTGTCATGGAAATGTCTCCTTTTTGTTTCTCAGTGAGAGTGAAATGGTGTTTTTGAAGTCCACAAGGCCTCAGAGATGGGACCAGAGTGAGTATGATGCAGCAGGTGCCTTCTTTGTGAAGAGCTCCATTTTGTTCTCCTTACTTGTTTTGGGAGATCATGAGAAACCAAGATTATCAAAGATATTTTTTGCAACAACAACACGAAGTGGGCCCCTGCATCAAGGTTCTCCTGGATAAAGAGCTTTGTCCAGGTGATGGTGTCAAAGCTAAAAGAAGGAGGGAAGCAGGATGCTTAGAGTGTAATGATGAGACATAAAGAACCTTTCTGGTGGAGGTCACAGGTCTGTAAGGGAGAACCTGACAGGGAACTAATGCACACAGCTGTATATAGAATGGCAAGGTCACAGGGGAAAGTTTTGAAGGGGTTCCCAACTCTGTTTACTGCGGTTGATGAGAGAAAAGTGAAGCTACAGGATATGTGAGTTTTGGGTAGAAGGCAGAGATTTGAAGGAGAGAAGAAATATGGTTGGGGATTTACAAGATTTGGGTTAGGGCTGAGAAGAAGCACCATGGCTGCGGGAAGTGGTTGGAGGAGATATCTGAGACAGTGTGGAGTAGGAGGCCTAGACAAAGAGATCGTGACGATGGGAACAAAAAGAGATGCTGTCCAGTGGTTTCTCTGGAATTTAGGCAGGTGGCAAAACAAAGGTCGCTAGGGCTGCAGGACTTATGTACTCCAGCTGCGAGGTGAGAGTGGACACATCGGAGTTCAGTTCTTTTCTCACCCGCTCTTGGGAAACTGTGGGCAAGTCCTTCAGCCCCTTTGGACCTGGTGCAGCTCCTTGCCCTGGCGGAGCCATTGGAATCTTTGTGTCTCCTCCACAAAGCTGGCGATGGCAGGTGCAGTCCTGTCTGTGAGAGTCAAGGACCTGAGGTAGATCTGTGGGACTTATCTTGCCCTAGAATGAGCGAGGGGACACTAGCATGTGGACAAGGAGTTACCATGGACACGGCCCAACTGTTTGATCCCATGAGCCACTGTTTCACCACGTGCAACTGGAGCCCCCGAGCTCCCCATTCCTGCTAATGATATTCCCTTGAGTGATGTTCTCCACCCACACCACATGGGTATGTAACCAACATAAACACAAAATGTCTTAACACATGGAATAACATCGGTGGAACACACGTTACAACAACAACCTCAAGATAGCTATATTTAATTAGCCCGGCATGCCCTGGCTATTCGCACAGGCACATGCCTCTGTTTTAGAAACGGAAAACCACAGCATTTTGTGGGTCTGGAAGTCACAGACATAGTAAGAAAAACCAAACAAAACCAAACAAAACTTCAAAATCCCTGCCTGGGAGACTGCTGTCCTCCACTACCTTCTTGGGCTTATCTGAAGGTATTCAAAGACATGGATAGTTGGGTAAGTCAAGAAGAATCCACGTAGGGCTTCCAGAATTGCTGTCTGTCCCTGGCAGGATGGTTGGCTCAGCCGTGGAGGGGTTGTGGTGCTCAGCCTGTGCCACCCAGCCCAGCAAAGGGACTCAGAAAACCCTCCTTGTGGGCTCAGGACTCTGGGTCATTGGCTCGACCTCCTCGGTGTCTTTCATAGAATCTGTATTCAATTGACAAGGTCAGGAGAGACAGAGAGGGGATTAGAGGACTGGGATTTCGAAAGTTTTATTTGGGCATTTTAGTCTGGAGGAGGGTAAGAGCAATGGCTTAGTTTTCAGCTCTTATCTATTCTAACAAAATGGCAATATTTCTTTTGGCGGATATTCTGCCCAATCCTCAGCGTTTGAGCAGGAAGGCAAGCTGCTCAGCGGAGAGAAGTGAATCAGCCATAGACTAAGGGTGTCTGTTTGCCCCATTCAGGGGCATTCAGCCTCCTGGAAGCCCCATCTGGATTCTTCTTGCTGGAGTTCATTCCTTTCATTTTTGCTCATTCTCCATGTTTACCTCATGGTCTATTCCACCGTCTGTCACATTCTGTGAAATCACATCCCCTTTGAATATACTAGCCCTTCTCTGAAGGTTACAGGGATGTCCAACCTGTGGCCCATGGGCTGCATGCAGCCAGTATGGCTGTGAATGTGGCCTAACACAGAATCATAAATTTACTTAAAACATTATGAGTTTTTTTTGTGATTATGTGTCACAACATACTTAATGTGTAGCCCAAGACAACTCTTCTTTTTCCAGTGTGGTGCAGAGACAGCAAAAGGTTAGACACTGCTGGACATCTAAGTTAAGCCCTTCGATGATCCAGCAGCCAGCCAGAAACATCTGTATGGGGACAATGTGAAAGGTATAGAAGGAAGATTCCCCAAACTCAGAATTCTTGCCATCCAGTTGTGAAGAAGACTCAATGTTTTGCAAAAGAGATTTCAGAGGACTTACGACTCAGTACAATTTAACCCAGCTTATTTACTGAGTACCTTCTCTGTTCTAGACACTGTTTTAGGCACTGGAGTTAAAGTGATGAAAAAGATAGCTGTGGACTGACCTTGGGTAATTAGATGATTTATCATCTAACCTGAAACACTCTTGAGAGTGAAAGTGAGTACTGTTAGTAGTTATGCTAAGTGTACTGGTCAGTTGTTATCACAATAATGCTGCATAACAAACTATCCCCCAAGTCAGCAGCTTACAACATTTTCTTGCTCTTGTATCTGTAGGTTGAGTGGAAAAGCTCTCTTCAGGCTGAGGGTTGGGTGGGCTTGGCTCCAAGCTTCAGATTGTGTTCAAATCTCCATAGATCTTCTCGCTCCTTTGAGATCATCAGCTTTCTGGGCATGTTCCTCTCATGGTGAGTCACAAGAGCACAAGGAAAGGAACAGAAACACAACACCTCTTAAGGCATCACTGGCATCACATCCATTAGCATTCTATTGTCCAACGTAGTCGCATGGCCAAGCACAAATACATGCTGCTGGGAAGTATACTCCTTCTTTTTTATTTTATTTTATTTTATTTTATTTTATTTTATTTTATTTTATTTTATTTTATTTTATTTTTTTATTTCAATCATTGTTCAAGTACAGTTTTCTCCCCCCTAGTCCCATTCCAGCAGTATACTCCTTCTTAACAGGAGAGAATTTAATCTTTGTTCAGTGACAATCTAGCAACAGGTATAAACCAGGATCATCCTAGGAATAACTGGATCTGTGAAGCTTGTGATTTAGCAAGGAAGACAGGTAGTATGTGGTTATGGTATGACGTGGGTCACAATAAGAGATGTGGGGTACAATGAGAATGCAGATATAGGGCCTACGTGGAGAAGAAGTGACATTTGAACCAAGATCTGATGCACGAATGAAAGTAAGATGAGCCAGGCAAAGATGAGCAGGATAGTGACGATAGCTGACGTTACATGGTACGTCCTGTGTGCCAGCTACTGCTACAGCCCTTTGTATTTGCTAACCCACAACAACTCTTTGAGATAGATGCTATTATTCTCAGTTTATAGTTGAAGACTTGAGACACAAAGAGGTTGGTAAGTCACACAAAGTCACACAGCTAGTAAGAGGTAAGATTTGAGCTTTTAGGTCCAGTTCTGGAGTTGGTTCTCTTCACCACTGTGTGAATTTCCCTGCTGGAGGAGGGGGCCTGGGTGCTGGAAGCATCAGCTCTGGGGGGCATGATGGGGACCAGGCTGGGGTGAAGCAGGGGCCAGGTTCTAGAGGACTTTGGACTTTATCTTAAGGAAAAGAGTATGTCTGAAGGATTTGGTTTCTGTGGGTGCACGTGTGTGGGTGGCATTGATATGATCTGTTGGCTTTCACTTTTAAGGACTTGAGGCTCTTCTGTGTAGGGCACTAGCAAGGACCTGAGACTGTACATAATGTGCCAAACAAGATGGAGGGATGAGGTGGGAAGCCTGCGAGAAGAACCACTTTTCGTCCTGGATGTCTTCTGTCCTTCTTAGAGGACTCGTAGGCATTCTAGGTCATGTGTCTTTGTGCTAGAGTCTCATTTATTATCCTCACCATTTCACATCCTCACTAACCTGGAAGTCTCATGAGATTGTCATCAGTGTGTGGGAACCATCTCTCCCAGTTCACCGGTGGTGGACGTCTTGGTGGTCCTGGTGGTGACTATCGCTGACATAGTGCTCTCCCGCCACAGTCACCATGAACCAGTGTCACCATGTCCTTTGTGTGCACCATCTGGTTGAATCTTCATGGTAACCCTGTGACATTGACACAGTTATTGCCCCCATTTTCAAGATGAGGAGGGCACTGCAGCACAGAGTTGATAAGTCACTTGCTTGAAATCTCAGGCAGTAAGACTCTAGAGTCCATTGTCTTAACCATTTTGCTACACTTTGAGGGAGGAAAACAGTGTCAGTGAGACACATGGGCTGCTTCCTAAAAGGGGATGGTGGGGGCTAGTGGACAGATGTGGTCAGGTGTTCGGATGGGATAGTGAAGGGGCTCTAGAATCTTTTAGAATAAAACAGATATGATTGCCATACATCATGGGGACTTAAGAATTTTAGGTCTGGGGGGGCGGTCCTTGAATACTGTCCTCTTATTTTATAAAAAAGGAGTCAAAATCTTCTAACAGAATTAATGAGGCAGAGGGACAGAAGTGTTATGTCCAAGGCCACTTCTAAATAAGGAATGTTTAATCTGTGTTGCTATAAGTTGCTGACATTTAATACAGAGAGGTGAGCTGGGAGGTAGAAGTATGTGTGGGATTAGAGATAGGGGATGATGCTCTGGGAAGGCTGACTTACCTGCTACCTTCTTCACCTAACAATAGGGGGATTGGGCCAGGTGGTCTATAATATCCCTTCCAAGGTCAACTTTCTAGACTATAGGATAGAATCTCAAGCCTGAAGCCAGTCTGGGGGAAAGACCCAAGGTCTCACAAGGACACAAGTTGAACTAGGGATTGGAACCCAGGAGCCTGGACCCCAATTCTGGACTTTGTCTATTGGACTCACCACCACCTGGGACACCCCCACCCCCACCTACCCCAACATATTGGATTTCTCTTTTCCTCTCCCCCTTCCTGAACAGCCCCATCTCTGTTCTCTTTTGCCTCTCCGGCTTTGATCACATCTGGAGCATTTTGTAGAGTTGATGAGTGTGTGTTTTCCTGTTAGGACACATGGTGTATGTCAGAGGCACTTAAGAAGGTCTGGACAAGTGGAAAAGTCTGTGTGGCATCTCAGGGGCCTCTGGCCTGGAGCACTGATGGCAGCTGCATGGCAGGGGCCTGGCATGAAGGCCACTGACTATAGGGGAAGGTCTGGAGGCTCAGCCTGGGGACTGGTGCTCCAAATGACTTGGAGTTGTCCCAGTGGGGCTGGTGTAAGGGAATTATGTGTGTATGTTAGTGGGCCCATGCATATGTCTGCATATATGTGTAAGAGGACTGGACGGGCCCCTCTGCCTTGTTGCCATGGGATGCTGCCCTCAGGGCTTTGCTCTCTATGGTAACTGGGGCTCTTATCTGCACATCTGCACAGTAATATGAATCAATGGTGTGTCACCTACAGGTAGACAGAGGGTGATGAATGTGACATAGGGCAGAGAGGCAGGCAGAGCAGTGCTCTGTCTGTGAAAGGTGACAATCATTTCCAGTGAGCCAACCAGCAGGCCCAGTGACCAGTGTGGATGGGTGAGATACAAAGTGGGCTTCCCATAGTGAATGAGCTGGGAACATGCCCAGTCCTGTGTCCCTTGATCAGAGTTCTCTTTGCTATCCGTTACCCTCTTGGTGTTGGTCTTTCATTCTCAGAGTCCTGGGCTGAGGTCACACTTTCCCCACTTTTCTTCTTTCTCCTTTTGTGGTTGGAGGGGTAGGGGGTAGTATGCCCTGCCAACTCTGGTCACCATTCATTTGGAGCATGGCCCCCTGAGGCTGCCTCCTCAGCCCTCCCTGTACCTTCCAGGGCCCAAGGTATTTATCTCCAGTTTTCACAGCTATGTGCATCTTCCTCTAAAACTCTGGTTTCCTCAAACTTTCTCCTTTTCCCTCCACCATTAACCCTCAGGCTTTATTCTTTTCCCTCCCATCTCCTTTCCTTACCCATCCATCTCAGCTACTCTGTATCTGTCTGTTCCTAGTGACTGCAGACTTGGGGGCAAGTCATCCCATCTGGGCCTGCTAAAGGTGATCTTGGAAAGTGATAGAAGTATTTTTAGGCCCAGAGTAGGGGTGGTGCTGGGGAATGCCACACAGAGTTCAGCCTGGAAGGTTGTTTATGCTCTTGGAACTCTAACAGAGAACAGCCCCATCTATTCATGGTTCAAATTAAATTGCAGATGCCCTTGAACTCAGGGTTAGGAACGTAAACAACTAGTGGGTCATAGACTTCAAGCAGTGAACAAGCTTGGCAGGAGAGAGGCCTGGTGAGGGCTGGCAGCGGATGGATTTTCCAATTGATGTTTTTCCAGGAGGCTTCCCCGACTTTGTGGATTCCAGGCATCAGAGCACCTCTCTTGGCCAGCACATCTGGGAGTGTGGCTCCTCCTTGGTTGTGAGACAGTTGTGAGAGGAGAGAGAAGAGATTTCCTAGTCTTTCTTCCATTGAACTTGTCTTGCTTAGAAAGAGGGTGGAGAGCTGAGTGAATGGCCTGGAGAATTGCACCATGAGTCTGACATTTAGATTCCTGCTGTGACACAGAGCCCCAGGAGCCTGGGCCTGGGCCTGAGCTCAGGATGCTGTGATGAGGACTCAGCCTGCAGCCTCCCACAGGCTGTGACTTGCTCATTGATTCAGTCCACATTCAGAATACTTGATGATTCAAGAAGCACCACTACTGTGGCAGGAACCATCCCAGGCAGTGGTGATGAAAATGTCCTGCCCCTCAAGGAGCTTATAGTCAACTTGGAAAAAAAATAACTCAGCAAATACTATAGATGGGAGATGAATGTTTGTACAGAACATTCATAGTGGGCCCTAGGTGGGACAAAAGAGGGCTCCTGAATCAGTCAGAGGAGACCTCTTGGAAGATGCAATGACAGAGCAGCATTTGAATAAAGACTTGACGTTAGCCCTGGCCTGTGTGGCTCAGTTTGTTGGAGTATCATCCTGTAGTCAAACGTTTGGGGGTTTGATTCCTGGTCAGGGCACATAGCTGGGTTGTGTGGTCATTCCCAGTCAAGGCGCCTATGATCCCCTGTCCAGGTGTATACAGGAGGCAACCAGTCGATGCATGTCTTTTGCTTCAGTGTTTCTCTCTCTCCCTTCCTCTCTCCTTCCCTCTTTCCTTCCCCCTCTCTCTAAAAGCAATGAAAAAAATGTCCTCAGATAAGGATTTTAAAAGAATTTTTTAAAAAGAGGATGTCAGATGGGGAAAGAGGCGGGAGATGAGCATTTCAGGCACAGAGAATAGCATGAATTAAGGCATGAAGTGCTGAACACGGCAGTCATTTGGGATTGCAAGAAGCTGAGTATGGCTGGAATTAAGACTATATATGAGGGTAAGGTGGGATGGAAGGCAAAAACATTAGGCAGGCATCAGATCATGAAGCCGGCCTGAAATACTTAGCTCAAGGGCTGTGGAAGGATTTTAAGAAGGAAACTGGTAAAGTCAGACTTGAAGAATGTTATTGGAGGGATAGAGAAAGTTCCCCTAGTCACTTTTCCCAGGAGTATGGATTAGCCAGGGCAAAGCAATGCCTTGTGGAAGTGGGCCGTAGTCTGGGTCTCTAGTGGGAAAGAGGGTGCCATGGTGGGCAAGTGAGTTGTCTCCCCTGAGCAAAGTTTCTTCTGGGTCCTTGTAGAGGGAGTCTTCAGATGAGCAAACTGAAGCTCAGGGAAGACTGACTTGTAGCCCAAGGCCGCATCACAAATTAGCTGGGGAGCTGGGGCTTCTGAATGAAAGCTAAATAGGAGTAATGACTCACAGCCTTGCTCTAGGGTGGCCCTGTCTTCTCCATTTTCAACATTATCTGTTACCTGTGGTAATGAATGGCAGCTGTATTCATGGGAACATTTATACAAAATCTATGCAGATAGCAAATTCCCCATCACCCTGGCGTTTCGCCATGATATTCTCTAAGAGCTGGATTTATTTGTTTGGGCTTCCTCTCCTTCTATTTTCTGTTCTCCTGAGGGGAAAGATTATGGGGAACAAAGGCAGGACTGCTTAGCCAGCATCAGTCAACCGGCTGTTATCATGGGGTCTACTCACTAGTTCTGGGTCCTCGAGGATGGGAAGCATACTTCAGATCTTTCATTGGTACACAAGTGGATAAAGTAGTTACCTTGAAAGATAACAGAACCAGGATTCAAAATGTTCTTGACAAGAAGGAACCCTGAGCCAAAACCAACAAGGTGAAATTTAATAGTGGTAAATGTAAAGTCAGGTCAATAGCACTTCAGGACCAAGAGAATTTGATTTGGCAGGCACGTGTGTGAGACAGATGGGACAGGGGAAGGGGGCGAGTAGACCACAGCTAAATACGAGCTCTCGGTTTATTGGCAAACATGACTATGTCTTACACTGGAGTAATGAACTCATGAGGTACGGCTTGTGGGTAATTATGGTGTCACCACTCTTGAGTGGTCAGTCCACCATGGAAGACGGTGCTCAATTCTGGGTGCCTCATTTTAGGAGATATATTGACACTCGAGAAGATTCATAGATGTTGCAAGTTGGTGGCCCCAGGGAAGATATCAGCCAGTAGACCTTTCTTTTAAACGTGGTCCAAAAGATGTTTTGAAAACATTGAAAACAGTTGGAACCTGTGATCTCTAGTTCCCCATAGCTTCCAACACTCCTTATTGTCTTATATCCAGCACTTGCATTTCACTATGGCCTTTACCCTACCCACTTAAACTTGTGACCCTTGATTAAAGCAATTCTAGCAGCACGCCAGACTCACCTGAGAAACCTTTTAAACACACATTTCCTACTTCCGCATATGCTCATGATGGAGTAGCTGGTGTAGGACTAGTTGTTTTCTGCCATAAACAACTCTCAACTAGTTAAGATGTATGTAATAGCAGTTTTCAGTCATTAAACAGTAGTCAGAGAGTCCCTGAAAGAACAACACCATCCCTATAGTTGCTCTGAACAAGTACAAAATAAAATAGCAAGATGATGGACCTAAACCTTACTATATTTGGCGATTACATTAAGTATAAATAGCCTACACATCAAAATTAAGGTATAAATTATTAGATTGGATACAAAGTAATACCTGACTATGTGCTGCCTACTAGAAGCATCATTTAAATATAAAGGCACTGATAAAAGTAAAAGGGTGGAAAGAGATGCACTATGTAAACACTAATCAAAAGAAAGCAGAAGTGGCTCTATTAATATCAGACAGAGGAGGTATTAGGGCAACGGATGTGATCAGAAATACAGATAATGTTTATACTGATACAGGGAACAACTCATTAAGAAAATGCAGCCATCCTATTTGGGATTGTGTGCATCTGATAACAGAGCTTTAAAATACATGGAGCAACAACAGACAAAACAGGAAGGAGAAATAGACAAATCCACAATTATATTTGGCAATTTCAACTCTCAGTAATCGATAGAACATATAAACAATCAGTAGGGGTACGGTAGACTTCAGCAACACTGGGAATGAACTTGCCCTAATTGGTGTTTATAGAACACTGCAGCTAAACTGCAGCAGACACTTTATTTTTATGTGCGCATGGACCATTTACTGAGCTAGACCATATTCTAGCTCATAAAACAAGTTTCAGTGATTCTTAAGAATCGAGGTCATATGGCATGTATTTTCAGACCACAGTGGAATTAAGCTACAGATCATTAACACAAAGAAAGGCTCATCTTGCCTCCTGCCCCTCCGTCACTGCAGGATCGCCCTTCCTTCGTCTGTGTGAGCCAGCCTCAGCCGATTCAGTCATGCACAATTCTTTCTTCATAGACATAGTTAGCCTCTGGAGAAGTTTGGAAATTAGTGGCAAGTGTGAACAAAGAAATTGTTCATAAGACCTGTTTCAGGATGTCCCACCTTACTGTTCTTTTATATTCTCTGGTCATCTCCTTGCATGAAAGATTCACTCCAGGGAAAAATCTCACTTCTAGAGATAGAGCTCTGTCACCCTTAGAACTAGTATCAGGGAAACAGAATCCAGAGACTGGGCTGGACATGGGGACATTTAGGGGTTTAGCCAAAGACATCATCCCTAGAACATGGGGCATAGGCCTCCATGGATATCTATAGGCAAGGGAGTATGTCGGACATATGTCTAGCCATTCCACATTATTTGAACTCTTCCAGTTTCACCAAATGAGAGCCCTTTTCTAACATTTGTTACGTGATTCAACAGGCCATTATTTTTACTTATGAAAATCCATTTCTGACACTCTATGCTAATTTACCAAGCTGGGCTTGTTGATAGAGACAAGGAAAGCAGAAATGCCACCTGTGATCAAGGGCTTTTTGAATAGAGCACCAGCTGAACACCTGGGCCGCCTTGCCTGGCACCTGCCTCGTAGCTTCAGTCAAATAAGACGCATCCTCTCACACTTTGTGTGATGAAGTATTTTAAAGTCAATTCCACACATTGCAACATTTTCCTAGACGGTTTCTTCTTCTTTTAAAGATGTCCAGGAAAGGATGCCTTTGGCCTCTCCCTTGCAACCTATTCCAATATCTCACGAAATCTTCAAGGTTTCCTTTTCCCCTTCCAAAACGGCTTCCAGGAACGTCTTTATTCTTGTTTTCAGAGCCTCCTTCAGAATGTGCACAGCCTCTACTGCCCTCCCTGCCTTGTAACTTTGATTTAAGACTCACAGTTCCTGCGGGCTGAGAGTGGGTTTGGCTGTAGTTCACTGCTGGCGTGTTTACAAGGGAAGGATCATCTTGGAGCCACGTAAATGGGTATTAACTTTCTGCAGTTGTCGCACTAATTGTTTTGTGCGCAGATAATGAGTTCCAGCGATCACTTTGTTCACTTGTAGTCTCCACTAAAATCAAAGGAAGGACTGAACATGTTGACAGGTAGGGCCTGCTAACAGACATTTCTCCATTTTCTTCTATGAAGCCTTTTGGAGCCTAAGAAATCAGACGCTGCTGCTGAGGGTCCAGGGCCTGGGCTAAATGACTGCTGTAAAATGAGGAGAAACTGATTTTATTTGTGTTTTACTTTTTATTTGGAATAATTTCAAAATGACAGAATAATTTAAAACATAATATAAAGAACTCCCCATTGTTGACACTCTGATTTAATTGCTCATATTTTTTTGCCACATTTTCTCTCTCATTCCCTCTTTCTATTCATATGAATATATTATTATTACTAAGCCGTTTAAGAGAATGTGGCAGACGTCATGCCTCTTTACCCCTAAAAACTGCATGTTTTCTAAAAACAAGGATTTTTTTCTTACAGTGTGATTTTCAAAACCAGGAAATTTAACATTGCTGTTATATCATTATCTATTTACTTGACAATTCATATTGAAATTTCCATTGTCCCAATAATGTCCTATAGTTCAATTTATAGTTGGTATACTTCTTTAGTCTCCTTTAATTTGTAATCTTGTGTTTTGTGCTATTGACATTTTTGAAAAGGATCATTTTGACAAAGGTCTCTCACTTTGGGTTTGCCTGATGTCACCTCCTGTTGGGATTCAGATTATGTATTTTTAGTAGGAATCCTACATATGTGATGTGCATCCTCTTCAACACATCACAACAGGAGGCCCATTCTGGCTGTGGGCCCCTTTTATGGCAATGTTAGCTGTGATCACCGTGCTATGGTGGTGTCTGCTAGGTTCCTTCACTGGGGGTTACTGGTTTTCTTTTGTAATTATTAAGAAATTTATGAGGGGTGTCTTTGAGATGGTGTGAATATCCTGTTTATCAGATTTTTACCCATTGCTTTCAGCATGCAGGAATTGTTTTTGGATTATTGTACTTATTGAGACAACATCTTGGAGGAAGAAGAATTGGAGAAACTCCTTTTTAAAGGCTCTGCTTGGTCCCTATTCTTTAAAACCAGAGTACTTTCTGAGGAGAGTAGGCTTTTTATTATTATTTAAATTGAGAATAGAGAAGATAGATTATTGTACTTGTAAATGACTGTGTGTGTGTATATGGGGGTGGGGGAAGGGAGCAAAAATGTGGAAGTGGGAGAAGGAAGCTTGGATAGAGAGATGGGAGTAAAGAAAATCTTGTTGAATGAGTACTTGATTTGATACTGTCAATGCACAGTAAGTTTCCATAATTATTCAAATTGGCAACCAATCAGGTTTCTTATTTTACATATAGAGTCCTGGATCTAGGAGGGCTCTTCAGAGGCCATCTGAGACAGAGGCTTGTGTCTCTGGACAGGAATCACTAGAAAGTTGGGCTTTCCTATCCATTTTGATACTTCCAGAGGGGAGATACCACCATTTATTTCTTGCTTAATGCAGAACTGGGGACTTGGGGAACAAGAAAGAGTCAAATGAGGCCCCTGCTTTTAAGGAACCCTTCAAGAACTCTGCTAAGAGCGAGGCCTCAAATGACCATTCCCCACCATCATCAAATTCTATCAGCACTCTGATTTATCAGTTGTTCTATAAATCTAAGAGGTGTTTTCACTGTTTTTGGACTGCTCTGTCTGGACTGTGACACTCACCTTATAAGGCACTTGACAGTCACTGTCTGAAGGAGTTCCCACTCCCAATTCCAACACCGGTAGGGTATCTGCAAATTCAGCTCAGCTCTGACACTATCTACCTTAAGATAGAATCAGGGACTTCCGGCAAGATGGAGGAATAGGTGGACGCACTGTACTTCCTCGTACAACCAAGATTAGAAAAACAATAATTTACAACAATAATTTACAGACAGAATAACACCCAGATCTGGCAGAGGATTTATCTGAATGGAAGTTGGGCAGCCAAGAAGCTGAAGTAGACGCGTTCATCTGGACTGGTAGGAGAAGACGAGCTGGCAGGCGCGGGGCCGGCTCCGGTTGGCGGCGCGCGGTGGTCAGGGGAAAGTTTGGCGCGAACTCGGCGCAAAAGCCATCCGGGGGCGCAAGAAGGCAGCGGTGATCCCTGAGTATGCAAGCTGCGGCTGGCAGACCCAGAGGGGTAGCGACTGTGGACCATGGCAGAACTCTCGGCCCAGAAGCCCAGACAAGGGTCTGAGTCCAGGAGAACGGAACTATTGCCATTGTTTTCTCCCGTCCTGCTCCCACCCCACCCCCATATATAACGTCACAATCTAGCGACAGGTGAGCACCTAAGGCTCCGCCCCCCACCGTAACAAGAGCAACCAGACCGGAAAAAAAAAAAAAAAGAAAAGGAGAGACAGGAGAAAAAAATATGTTTTCAACAGAGCAGATCAGTCCCCCAGGACTCATCCTTTTGAGCGACCAAGAATTAGCCAATCTATCAGACGTGCAGTTCAAAACACTGGTGATCAGAAAGCTCACGGAACTGGTAGACTTTGGGCGAAATCTAGATGAAAGGATGCAGGTTACCATAAAAGAGATGCAGGAAGATATGAGGAGGAGAGCCAATAGTGAAAGGAAGGAATATGAGTCTCAAAACAATACAGTGGACCAGAAGGAAGATAGAATCAACCAAGCAGGAAAGCATGATGAAATAAGAATTCAAAAAATTGAGGAAAAGATTAATAGCATCCAAGACACCTTTAAACGTTCCAATATCCGAATTATAGGGGTACCAGAATTGGAAGGGGAAAAGCAACAGATTGAGCACATATTTGAACAAATAATAAAGGAGAACTTCCCCAATCTGGCAAAGGGAACAGTCTTCCAAGAAATCCAAGAAGCTCAGAGAGCCCCAAAGAAGTTGGACCCAAGAAGAAACACACCAAGGCACATCATAATTACATTAGCCAAGGTAAAAACGAAGGAGAGAATCCTAGAAGCAGCAAGAGATAAGGGGACAGTCACCTACAAAGGAGTTCCCATCAGACTGTCAGCTGATTTCTCAAGAGATCTTACAGGCAAGAAGGGGCTGGAAAGAAATATTCCAAGTCATGAAAGACAAGGACCTACATCCCAGATTGCTCTATCCAGCAAAGCTTTCATTTAGAATGGAAGGGCAGATAAAGTGCTTCTCAGGTAAGGTCAAGTTAAAGGAGTTCATCATCACCAAGCCCTTATTTTATGAAATGCTAAAGGGACTTATCTAAGAAAAGAAGATAAAGAAAAGACATGTATAGTAAAAGGACAGCAAACTCACAAATATTAACAACCACACCTAAAGCAAAACCAATAGAAACTAAGTAAACAATTAGAACAGGAACAGAGCCACAGAAATGGAGGACACACGGAGGGTTAGCAGCAGGGGGGTGGGAGGAGGAGAGAGGGGGAAAAGGTATAGAGAATAAGTAGCATAGAATGTAGGTTGAAAATAGATAGGGGGAGGGCAAGAATAGTACCGGAAATGTAGAAACTAAAGAACTCACAAGTATGACACATGGACATGAACTAAAGGGGGGAAAAGTGGGCGGGAGGGGGGTACAGGGGGGAGGGGAGAGAAGGGGGGAAATGGGACAACTGTAATAGCATAATCAATAAAATATATTTAAAAAAACTTAATTAAAAAAATAACAGTAAGGAAAAAAAAAAGATAGAATCAGATTCCACAGGGAAAAGACTCAGTACCATGAGACTGCCCTCCACTTCAGATGCCAGTTGTAAGCTAGGTTGTTACCTGTGTGTCTGACCGACTGGCTACAAATTAGAGGTTCCTATGACCCCTCCCTTGGGTTCTATTAATTTGCTAGAGCAGCTCAAGAGCTCAGAAAAACATTTTACTTACATGATTACTGACTTATTACAAATGATATTAAAGGAGGTGAATCAATAGGCAGATGAAAAAATGTAGAGAGCAGGTTTTGAACAAAGGGCCCTCTGTTTTTGTGGAGCCTGGGGCCCAGCATAGTGCCATGTGGATGGAAGTGTTGTTGTTCCCAATGTGGGAGCCCTCTGAAAAGGACCAATGAGTTGTCCTTGGGGGTTTTTATGGAGACTTCATTATGTGGTCATGAGTAACAAAGTTATTGGCCATTGGTGATTAATTCAACCTCAAGCCCTTCTCTCCTCCCCGGAACTCAGGGGGTGAGACTGAAAGTTTCAATTCTTTAACCACTTGGTTGGCTATAATGACAACCAATACCCTCCCTTCAGTGATGTCCAAAAGTCACCTCATTAACATACTAAGAGACACCATTGCTACTCTCTTTAGTTAAGAAATTCCATGGGCTTGGGAGCTGTGAGCCAGGAACTATGGATGAAGGCCAGTTACATTTGAGAAGTGTATTTCAGTCAACTAAATGACTATATATATAATCTTACAAATCACAGCATCTCACTGTCCCATATTGTTTATTACACTTTCATGTGGAGCTGTTCTTGGTTTGAGATGATCATATTTTATTGATTCTTAGAGTCTACTGACTGTAAGATACACATTTATGTCATTAATACTTTAAATTGATGAAATATGCTATGAGAACATTGGTGGTAAAACCCATCATTTATGCTCATTTGTCCATTCACTTAACATTTATTCAACATAAAATGATGTGAAGTTTTGATGGGCAGGCATGAAGAATCCCCTTCAGAACTTAGCTGAAATTAAAAACAAAATAAAAAAATGGAATTGAATAAACTGGAGTTTGCTCCACATTTCCACCATTTCTTAGCTTTATGATCTGGGGAAGATCATCTAACTTCTCTGTGCCTCAGTCCTCACCTGTAAATTGGGGTTAATAATACCCACTTTGTGGTGCTGTTGTTGTAAGGGTTGGAATAATAGTTGAACATCATTCATCTTAGTGTCTGGCACATGATACAGCCCTTATTAGCGTAGACCCTCAGTAAATATTTGTAAGAAGAGTGATTTATAGACACGCAATTAATATGCGTTGTTGTAAGAGTAAATTACAACGGCCATTCCTTTTGATGTTGAAATTACATTCCCTCCACTCTATTTGAACTGTTTTGTTCTTTTTCCAGTGTAGATGGACAACAGCTGGACACCAACCCTTTGATATAGTCTGAGGACAGAAGTCGATTCACCCCTACACATTGCTGTTGAAACTGTAGGGAAATAATGACACCCATGGAGGTGTCAGACATTTGGGGGCCATTTCTTCCTTGTCCCCACTGTCATACCACATGTCCGCTCCCACTAATTGCAGTTACTTTCCTAGCTGTCAGTGTTAATGACAGGGATGGGTGCCATGGCCACTTGGATCTGTTGACCAGAGACAATTATTTTCCTAACATGTTCGAAGCTTGCTTAAAACCATACTACGCATTTTGGTCCCTGGCTGTTCTTTAGTTTTTTTCCTTTTCATTTTGAAATCTGTATGTGTTTTTCTGGCATGCGGAGAGGAAGATGGGGGTAGGGAAATACAATCAAATCCATGTGTTTGCGATGCATTTACCCTGAAATAATAAGAAAGCATTTGTTGGGAAAGAGCCTTTGGATGACTTAGGAGATATTATTATAAGTCCCACATTGGTCTCTTCATCTTCTCAGTCCATGCTGCCACGTGCCAGGTTCTGAGAGATTCAAGTTCACATGGGGACATGGCTTTCTTCTCTTATGCTCTTCCTTGCTGCTTTCATCTCTGAGACCTTGTCTCCTTCCTGCATCCTCAGCATGAGGTGAAAGACACATGATTGAATCTTTACTTCTCTCTGGAGCCTTGGTAGTTGGTAGTCTTAGCTGATAATTGCTACCATGGCCTCATACCCCATCTAGAGACCGTTTGTTTTATCATCTGCAATCCTGAGAATTCTTGGTTGGTGCCCCAAGTGACAGCTAAGTGACTCCTGTGAACTCCTTAACTCTGATGGCTTGTTTATTTTCTCCAAGCTCATGCAAGCTTTCACATCTGATTATTTTGAAGCTCATTTCCTTTCTTTTGACTCCATTCTTTTTGTGTGTATTTTAAAGAGACATGTATCCTTCATACATTTGCTATCACATGTCCAGGGTTGTGAATGAACTTTGCGGGAGGTTTGGATAAGGGATTTATGGCCTTTCCCTAAGATCTGGGAGCTGAATTATTTGGGGCCTGCCATGTTCAGGAGCATCTGTCTTCAAATTTGGAGTGGTCCTTCAGGTTATAATATTGTTCTGTACTCATATAGCTCAGGATCTCTGCCAGTGGTCTGAAAACATGTAACCTTTGATTTAAACCTTAAGTTCTGCTAGGATTCTACATTGGTGTACCAGTAAGAAGAAGGCACTGGGACCAAGAGGGCATATAAGCTCAAGGAAACCTCTAGGAAGCCCCTCTTTCTCTAGGTCTTAAGTTAGAAAATGCTGGGAGAAAGCTCATGGTGGGGAGCCCCACATGTGCATTACTCCAGGGAATCAGGAGCCTGCTCAAAGACACTGGGGCTGCCTCGGATGGTTTCATTCCTGAGTAGCTTCCATGCAAATCACCTGAAGCTTTCTTTCTTCTACTTACCATTACCTGACACACAGAGGTGCTCATTTCACATGTCTGTCATTCATACATTCAACAAGGATTCATCATGTGCTGGGAAAGGGCAGAACCTTATATAACACCCAGGTGGGGAGGAAAAAGATATATAAGCCCTTGAGATGTTTGCAGTAAGGCTGGGGAGACAAGACACAACCACTTAATAAGAGAGTAGAGCTGAATGAGTTCAGGCAATTGTGGCAAAAGGCATAGCATCAGTCCCAGCAACCTCTGTCATAGCTGCTTGGTTCTGGGCCAGTTGTTTAAATTTGTGACCTCTCTTTTCCAAAGAGTGGTGGAGAGGACTGGAATGGGTAGGGTGTGTGAAGGTACTTTATGCACTATAAAGTGCTGTGCGGATTTGTCAGGATGCTTGATCATAATAATAGAGCAGCAGTACAATGCAAAGAAACTAATTAATGGAATGTAACAGGTGAGGTATGAAGACATATATCTGCCAACAGTGCTCATTGCTGGTTGGAGAGATGGGAGGGGCTTGAGGAAGATTGATAGTCTCCAATGTGGCCTTGGACAGACAGCCTAAGCATCTTTACCCTCAGTCAGGATATGTGAAAATATGGTTTAGATGTTAGCTTCGACAAGTTTTCAACCTACTTTTATGCCAAAGCATTGAGCTCATGCTCCGCAGTTCCTTACTATATCATTTACTGCTCACCCCACCAAAGGCTGCACTTAAGGGAGGGGACATTCTCAGAGGCAAACGGGGTCCACTGTGGAGAGAGTAGAGGGAGAAAACTATTCTGACTAACTCCTAAAGAAAAGATTTATGGTGCTCAGGCTAATGCTTAATAGTTGGAAAAACAATTTGCAAGTTTTTCATTTTTATTCTTCTCTAATTTTTAACATGACTCACATGGGCACATAGTGACCTTTTGGGTCAAGGTGAGACAATGGAGATTATTCCTATTTTGTAGGATTTATTTTTCTCTGTGTGTATGTGTGCACTATATACAATTATCTGTATTCTCTTATGCATTAGTCAGAGTGTAGTGGTAGACGAGGGTGGTACGAGTAGCAGTGGAAAGAAAGGATTTGGAATTGGCAAAACAGGGGGGCAGTGGAAGGGATTGGTCTCTCAAGATAGACTTTGGTTGGAAATTCAAATATGTTGCTAACTGAATGTGGACCTCGGCTTGGGATTTAACTTCTTTGAGGCCTTTTTTTTTCTATGCAAATTGGGGAAATAATTCCTAACTCATGGGGTAGTGATTAAACCATCTATGTATGTCAAGAGCCACATAGGTGCTCAACAAACATTCTTTTTTGTCCCTTCCTTGGTGAATGAATGAGAAGGGAGCAGAGTGGGGATAAGAAAAGTCACCAAAAAAGGTGCATGCCCAGCAACAAAACAAACAGGGTTATTTTAAGGTGAGAAATGCATCAGGAATTTGAAAGAAAAAGAACCAGGGCCCAGTTGAGATTTCACATGGGTGAACACCGAGAAAGAAACAGGGGCTGCAGAGCTCAGGGTGGGCATGGCCTGTGTCTCAGTGAAGAGCGGGCACAGCTTGGGAGGGCTGGGTTCTAATTCACTTTCCCTGGAGGTTCTACCACGGCATCAGACGTTCTTCAAAAATACCAACACGAGCAGTATGCATGAGCTTTCAGTAAAAGCTATGCTGTGTATCAAGACATTTCTTCATCAACCTTTCAATATAAAATACAACTTTTTTGGCAGGATTGTTGCATGTCACAGTGCTGGTCTTTCTTCCTCTTGAGAATATTGAAAAAAACTGCTGAATAATTCTTCTGTCCTACATACATTAAGGAATAGCAAAGCCAAAACAGTCCTTTTCTTTTCTCTTCCCTTTTCTTTTCTTTTCTTTTCTTTTCTTTTCTTTTCTTTTCTTTTCTTTTCCTTTCCTTTCCTTTCCTTTCCTTTCCTTTCCTTTCCTTTCCTTTTTTTTTCTTTTTTTGTACTTTGACTATTAACTGTAGCTTTATTCATTACATTTTTTTTTTATTTTGACCCTTGTTAGATCAAAAAGTCATTCCTTATGCTTTTTTAGATAAAAGTGTATGCTGTAATACAGATTATTTGCATATTAAAACTACTCTGGCTAACTCTCTGAATAGTGATGTTTAAAATAGAGTTGCAAAGTTTTTAATTGGTGTCGTTATGTGGCAGTGATTCATTATTCAAATCTGCAGAGGCATATCCGTGACACACTGGAGAATGAATTTGGTCTGTTTGACATGTAATGCAAAGAAAACTGGGCTACTGACTGATTAGTTACACATCCAAAAGGAGCAAAAGTCCCACTCCACAGAAGCACTGAGTAGTGGTTTTATTCCTTTTTGCAGTCTTTAGAGGAGGCAGCACAGGGATGCCAGTCATGCAGCACCAAGCAGAGAGCCCTAAGGTTCTTCTTCACCTGTCTGCCCAAATGCCTCCAATGTCTCCCTGCCTCAGCCCCAAACTCTCTACTCTAAAATTGCACCTAAATCTGACTCTCCTCTCCTTCTTTCTCTCTCTGGCATCTTTTAAAAAAAAATTGTTGTAATTTATCTTTTTTTTTTTGCGTAATCTTTTTTTATTGTTGTTCAAGTATAGTTGTCTGCATTCCCCTCCCCACTCCCCCCCACCCCAGCCATCCCTACCTCCCTCCCCTGATCCCATTCCCCCTTGGTTTTGTCCATGTGTCCTTTATAGTTGTTCCTGAAAACCCTTCCCCTCCCCGCCCCCCGCTATTATCCCCTCCACTTCCCCTCTGGTTACTGTCCATTTGTCCTTAATTTCAACATCTCTGGTTATATTTTGCTTGCTTTGTTTTGTTGATTAGGTTCCACTTAAGTGTTAGATCATATAGCATTTGTCTTTTACTCCCTGGCTTATTTTACTTAGCATAATGCTGTCCAGTTCCACCCATGCTGTTGCAAAGGGTAGGGGCTCCTTCTTTCTTTCTGCTGCATAGAATTCCATTGTGTAAATGTACCACAGTTTTTTGATCCGTTCATTTACTGATGGGCACTTAGGTTGCTTCCAGCAGTTGGCTATTATAAATTGTGCTGCTATGAACATTGGGGTGCATAGGGTCTTTTGGATTGGTGTTTCAGGGTTCTTAGGATATAATCCAAGCAGTGGAATTGCTGAGTCAAAAGGCAGATCCATTTTTAGTTTTCTGAGAAAATTTCATACTGTTTTCCACAGTGGCTGCACTAGTCTTCATTCCCACCAACAGTGCACTAGGGTTGTCTTTTCTCCACATCCTCTGCAACACTTGTTTGTTGATTTGTTTATGATGGCTGTTCTCACTGGGATGAAGGGGTATCTCATTGTGGTTTTAATTTGCATCTCTCTGATGGCTAGTGATGCTGAGCATCCTTTCATATGTCTCTGGACCTTCTGTATGTCTTCCTTGGAGAAGTGTCTGACCTGTACTTAGAAAACCAAAACAGTTCTTTAACTTCTTCTTATTCTAATCTCTGGTCTCTTTTCTTTTTGGAAACTGGAATAGGGAAGCCAGAGTAACGTGTGCTATTGTGGAATTTTAAAAACACTTTTCCTTTTGCCGTCTCAGTGGATATTTGTAGCTCAGTGAGAGGTCATTTTCATTCAGCAGTGACACCTACTTGCTGGGGGACCTTGACGCAGGGTCATTCTGTGACAGCTGTGCAAGCTGTTTGCTGAACTGGGCACCTGGCTAAGGCGGCACAGGGGGGCCGAACTCGCCTTGTTCTCTCATCACGTCATGAACCTGGACACTCTTTCTCATCATACTGAAGGTGGCTTTAGTTTTTCCATATAATAAAATTAATTTTAGAATACTTATGCTAGAAGGATTATATATTTTTAAGTCTATATCCCCTTTTTTCTTAACTGGATTGGGAATTAGCATATAATGATGATGATGATGATAACTAGCATTTCTGTGTTTTTACTATGTGCTAAGTGCTGCTTCAAGCAATTGACTGTATAGTAGCTCGTACAACTCTGAACAATCTTACGATGTATGGGCTTTATTTTTTCCACATTAAGCTCTGGTCTCTACTTGTGGCTCTGCCAAGTTGTTGGCAATGATTTTGGCCAAGTCTGGTAATGTCCTTCAGCCTCAGTTCCCTAATCTGTAAAATGAGAGGATTGTAACATCAGAAACGTCTAAATCCTTTCACTTCCCTCCTTGACTTGTGTTGTTTAGGAAAGAGGGAACACACTCAAGTTGGTAATTAAGGATGAAGGGAAATCCAGAAAGTATAGGAACACCTGAGAGATCAGCAACAGTGAGGAGTTGGTAGCACCTTTAGGCCCCAAGGGGTAAGAGGGTGCTGTGGTTACAGAACCCAGAGAGAGTGGTGCTGAAGCTGCTGTGCATGGAGGCCTCTGACAGGAGCTGTGCCCCCCACTGCCAACCGAGGGCTTTGCAGCCAGACACCTATGGCAAATCAGTGCCCCATGGTCTTTGTTCCACCACCCTTCCATTTCCTGCTGCCATTGGCCAACCTAGTAGACAGAGAGCTAGGGGGGCTGGTTGATGCAACCCACTGAGGCCACCCTGTTGGGGCGCAGACCTGGTGGAGCCAGGTGCAGAGTGGGTCTGCAGCCCTGCCCAAGCCACCTTCATGGCAGCATGTGTTTAATCCCCCCGAACTCCCTTAGGAATTGTTAAGCCAATATTATGTGGAAAATGATGAAGAAATGATTTTAAGTAAATATGAATGAATATTGTACTATAAAGTTTATTGCAATCTTTAAAAAAATTTTTATTGTTGTTCGGTTACAGTTGTCCCCATTTCCCCCCATTACTCTCCCCTGCCACACCCACTCCCCACCTTACACTTTCAATTCTTCACACACAAAGACGAGTTTATCCTTTCCTTTGTAACAAAGGGGGCCCACACTGTACGTTATTACATTAAATTATCCAAGAAAAAATGTTCCAACAAATAACACTTTTAAGTAGCAGAATATGTCATCTTTGGTTTGGGAACTAATATATAAAAAAATTAGATTAAAATTTATCATCATGTTACAGCTTCAAAATAGAAAAAAAACACTTTTATGACTTGACATTTGGTATATTTGCATTTTAAGTGAGAAATTTAGCTGGTTTATTATCTAATGTTTATCCTTCATTCCTTAATGAGCTAAGAGAGAAAGTTTAAGGCTGCGATTGCGAGGCTTTTTCTGCAGATTACACATGGCAGTTGGGGACAGTCTTTAACTCCCAATAAAAAACCAGTTGGATATAATTGGATATAACAGCTCTCCCTACTTTAACATTGGTTTTGGTAATGACATGTCTCTATATGTCATATAATAATTTTGATCAGTTGTATGCATTTTATGGGTCTATGTAAATGTCATTGACACAAATTTACTGAGTTCTTCCTTGCCGTGTTTATGATCTACATCAACATGCTATATTTCACCATCAGTGTTCCTTATGTTTCCATCTTTATTTAAAGATTGGTCATGTTTTAAAAAAACAACCCAAACAATATTTGAGAATGAAAATGAAAACAACGTAAAATGGCCCAAACCACTAGGTGATAAATGACTGGGGAACTAGCCATGGGCATGTGTCTCTAATTACCGTCTGCTGTGCACTTGGAAGCTCTCGCACTGCTCATTAGTAAACAGAAATCGTCTAAATAATCATTGTATGTTCTGTGTACTTAACAAATAGACATTGGAGCACATGCCATCACTGCCTTTTCTGATGTGAATGCTCTCCTGGGCGTTAGAGGGCTTTGTAAATGCACTGAGTGGAGAATTTCACTTTAGATGATCCTTAGGGTTCTTTTTTTTCTTTTATTAAAGTAGAAAATAAATCACAATACTTTGCAAACCTGAAGGCTCAAGTCTGCTTTATCATCTACCCTGTGACCAAAGAGACGCATGTCATAGGTAAAGTATAGTCTTGAAATCCAGCTGCCCTGGATTGGACTCCAGATTTTATCTTGTTAGCTGAGAGACTTTACACAAGTTACTCAATTTCTCTGAGCTGTGCTCCACCTGCTAACCCTGCACAGACGAGGGATAGGCCTAGTAACCCCCCTATTGAGGTTATTGTGAGGATCTAGTCATTTGTTAAATGAAGGCTTATTGAGCTACTACTATGTCCTAGGCATATTCTAGGCACTAAGGAAACAGTAGTGGGTAGATCAGAAAAGGTGTCTGCTCTCATGAAGCTTACATTCTAGCAGAGATGGACTAACACACCAATACATTTAGAAAACAATGTTAGGTAATGAGAAGTGTTAGGAAGAAAAATAAAGCAAGGTGAGAGGTTAGGTGGTGTTTGGGGTGGCGTGTTTAAAGAATGCCTTTCTGAGGAGGCTATGTGGGAACAGTGGCTGAAAAAGTGTCAGCTCTGAGGAAGGGGTGCTCCAGGCAGAGGGCACAGCTACAGCAAAAGCCTGGAGGTGGGTGCAGATGTGGTACCTATGAGGAACATAGGGGCCAATGAGTTGGAGCCAAGCCAAAATGGGAGACATCAGGAGAAAATGAAATTAGAGTTTTGACCTGTGCCAGGCTCCAAGGTTTAACCTAGGGATTTCCCAGGGGATGGACTTTGGGTTGGAAGCTCCCTCTCCTCTTCTGTCATAAGGATGCATACACTTCATCCTTAGCTGGATACTACCTTGTAAAGGGAATATTGGTGGGGACATCCTTGAGATAGGAGAGACCATTCTGACAGGGAGCTTGAGTCTTGAGTTGACTGAATATTTAACCCACATTGGCTCCATCTCATGGTTTCACCAAGGAGAGGCCTTGGCTGACTTGCCTGGCTTCTTCTGTAGCTGGGAAATTCCAGGCTGTCTTTCAGAGAACAACCATTGTGAACTTTAATTAAAGGCTCAGCACTTTCTCTTTGGGCACCTGCCCATAATGCTGCTGAGGGCACCTGAATCTTTTTGCCTTTAATCCACCTCCTCCTGAGGGGCCAGGAAAGCCTGACAGCTTTTTATGAGATCAGAAGGGAAGGTGATGTGGTCTTGGCAGGAGCTGGGAGCTGAAGTTTCCTTCTCCAGCTGACAGGACTGCCTCCCCTGGAACATGTCCTCTGGCACATCGGCTCCATACTAATTATCTCTTGCTCAACTTCTGATCGGATCACTTGGAAATGGTGCAGACATCCTTCGGCCTCCATCACTGCCCTGGGCTGCTTGTCAGATGCCAGCCTTGCATTTCAGGGCTGGCTGCTGTGTTCTCAAAGCCTTGTCTTTTGTTAGCCTGGCCTTTGTACTTAATTCAGGTGAAAAATGCCCTTCAGGTCTGTTGACAGACTGCACCTGAAAGATGGCTATGTCTGATGTGGATTAAATGCTGTCTGGCTTGAAGGCAAGAGAATGGACAAGGTGATCTCCAGGAATTCTGTTGGCCTGCAGCTTATAGGACATGTGGTATCTTTTTAAAACCATTTTATTTATTTATTTTTATTTATTTTTTATTGTTGTTCAAGTACACTTATCTCCATTTTACCCCCACCACTCCTCCCACCCCAGCCATCTCCTCCTCCTACCCTCAAAGTATTTTATATATATATATTAAGGTATATATATAATAAGTATACAGCTTGCTGAATTTTTGTGAAGTGAACACTCCCATAATGACCAGTACTCAGATCAAAGAAAAACATCATTAGCACACCAAAGGGCTCCCCACCCCCTACCACACTCCCTTCTAGTCACTTCCTTTCTAAGGCTAACTACTATCTGGACTTCTAGTACAGTTATTTTGGTTTTGAACTTTATATAAATAGAATAACACAGTATATACATTCTTTAGTGTCTGACTTCTTTTGTTCAACATTGTATTTGTGAGATTTGTCCATACTGTTGTTGTGTGTTCCTGTAACTTATTCATTCTGCTTGGGCAAGTATATCACAACATGTTTACCCATTCTATTGTTTACAGGCATTTGGGTAGTCCCTATTTTGAGGCTATTATAAATAGTGCTGTTGTAATATTCTTGTATGTGTCTTTGGGTGCACATATATTCTTTCCTATTGGGTGTATACTCAGGAGTAGAGTTGTTGGATCACAGGGGAAGCCCAAGCTCAGTTGTAGTAGATACTGTTAAGCACTTTTTCCAAAGTGGCTCAATTTGTACACATCCTACCAGCACCACGTGAGCCTTCTGGTTTCTCCACATTTGGCTAACACTTGGTATTTTTCCTTTTTCATTTTTGCCATTCTCATGAATGTATAGAGGTATTGCATCATGATTTCATTTGCGTTTATCTGGCAATCTGATGATTAGGGAGGTTGAGCACCTTTTTTTATGTTTATTGGTCAATATGTTTATTGGGTATCTTTTTTTATGAAGGGTCCCTTCAAGTCTTTTGCTCATTTTTCTATTTGAATAATTCTTTTTGTATTGTGGATACAAGTCCATTGTTGGGTATATGTATGCAAATATTTTCTCTTATTCTGTTGCTAATATTTGTTGTTGTTGTTGTTGCTGCTGATAGTCTTTTCACTCAGTAGTTTCATTTGATGAACAGAAGTTCTTCATTTTAATATAGTGGATCACATGAATTTTCAGAATAATATAGTCAACAGTAGTTAATTACCTGCTTACTATGTCCTCATATACCTTGCTCATTTAATTTTCACATTAACATATTTTAAAATAAAAACAATGAAGCTGAAAGAAGTTGAGAAACTTTCCCAAGTTAGGAAACAGCAGAGGCCAGATTCATTCCCAGCTCTTCACATTCCAGAGCCTTTGCTCTCTGAACCTGTTACAGCACAAAGGGTACCAACTAATAGCCCCTGGTCATTGTCCAGCCCTTGAATGTTCTTTCTTTGGCTTGCACATTTGTATTTCAGTCAAATTAGTGGCCATCACTGAAAAATTAGGAGAAATACAGATTTCTAAATTTTCTTGGAAAATTGTGGGATCTGGCAATATTTGTCCCATTTCTCCATGTGTCACCCTGGGCTGCTGGAGCTGAGTAGTTACTGCTCCCCGAAGATGGACCTGAGCTCTTCATTCCTCTACTGGAGAAGCTATGGTTTGTCACGCTTGGCCTTCCTCAGTCACTTTGTTTCCCACCTGGCTCCTGGCTGTAGATTTCCCTTTGTTCCTTGGTGTATTGTATCCTCCCTTCTTCATTTCCCCCTTCCCATACTTCTCCACCATTGCCACCCCAGGTGAATTAAAGAGTCTTCCTTTCTACCTTTGGTTTTCAAAAGTTTGATTATGATGTGTTTAGTTATGTGGGTTTTATTTTTGTTTTTGTATTAATACTGCTTAGGGTTCTCTGGAGTTCTTGGATCTGTGTTTTGATAATTTTGATTAATTTTGGAAAATGTTCAGCTATGATCCATTCAAATATTTCTTCACTCCTGTTTCTCTTTATTCTTCTGGGACTTCAATGACATATATGACAGATGCTTTGATATTGTCCTACAGCTGTTGATTGCTAGATTTTTTTCTGTTTTTTACTCTTTTTTTCTCTTTGTGTCTTAGTTTGTATATTATTTATTGACTTACATTCAAGTGTATTGAGTCTTTGGCTGTGTTTAGTCTCTTGTTAATAACAGGCACTTTAATTTAGACATTTTCATATCTGACATAATTTGTTGTTTATTTTCTAGCATTTCAATTTCACATTTTTGCATTTCTGTCTCTGGAAATTCCCAGTTTTCTCACACATGTTGTTCATCTTTTGCATGAAATTCTTCCTTAACACATTAACTTTAATTATTTTAAAGTCTCTGATAATTTTGACGTCTAGGTCAACTTTAGTTTTGTTGTTTTCTTTATTTCTTGACAATAAATATGGATTTATTATTTTTTATGTGTCTCAGTTTTTTATTTTACACTATGATCAAGTGGGATTTATTTCTGGGATGCAAGGATGGTTCCACATTCACAAATCAATCCATGTGAGACACCACATTAACAAAATGAAAGATGAAAATCATATAATCATCTTGATAGTTGCAGAAAAAGCAACTACTGACACAATTCAACATTTGTTTATGTTAAAAACATTCAACAAAGTGGGTGCAGAGGGAATGAACCTCAACACAACAAAGGCCATACAGGACAAGCCCATTGCAAATATCACCCACAACAGTGAAAAGCTTAAAGCATTTCCTCTAAGATCAGGAACAAGACAAGGATGCCCACTCCTGCCACTTCTGTTCAACACAGTACAAAAGCCCCAGTCAGAGTAATTAGGAAAGAAAAAGAAATAAATGTATGCAAATCAGGAAGAAAGAAACAAAATAGTTTCTATTTATAGATGACATCATATTAGATACAGAAAACTCCAAATACTCCGTCAAAAAGTGATTGACACTAATAAATTTAGCAAAGTTGCATGATACAAAATTAATTTACAAAACTCTATTGCATTTCTATAGTTCATAGTTCTAACAATGAACTACTTGAAAATGAAATAAAGAAAATGATCTCATCTAAAATTGCATCAAAAATAATAAAATACATAGGAATAAATTTAACCAAGGAAGTGAAAGAGCTTTACACTGAAGACTGTAAAATATTGATGAAAGAAATTGATGGGCACACAAATAAATGGAAAAACATTCTTTGTGCATGAATTGGAAGCATTAATATTGCTAAAATGTCCCTGTTACCCAAAGTGATCTCCAAATTCAGTATAATCCCCATCAAAATTCCAATGACATTTCTCTCAAAAGTCTAACAAACAACCCTAAAATTTGTATGGAAAACAAAAGACCCAAAATAGCTAAAGCAATATTGAAAAAGAAGAACGAATCTAAAGGCATCATACTTTCTGATTTCAAACTATAGTACAAGATGGTGTGGTAGGTAAATCAATGGAACAAAATAGAACCCAAAAATAAACCCATGCATGATGATCAATTAATTTACAGCAAAGGATCCAAAAATATACATGGGGAAGTGTCTCAATATTTTTAATTGAGTTCTGGACATTGCACATGAAAGGGCAGTGGAAACTGAAGTAAATGGTGTTTACCCCTGCAAATGTGCTTAGGTCTCTTCTGTCAGGCTGTTAGTGAGGTGAGTGGAGTTAGTGCAGTCGGAGGATGAGCTGGGCCTGGATTTTGTCATTGCTGGAGTCACCTTCACGGTACTACAGATTTCAAGTCCCTTCAGCAATGGGATGCTATCCCCACATGCTTTGGAGAATTTGTTCTCATTGTTCCTTTTCTACCCTTGAGCTCTCAGTCTCCTTTGCCACAGAGGGGTCTCCCTTCTGCCCTCCCCTAGCAGCAGACTTGGTGCTTAAATCTTTTGATTTGAATGGGAGAAGGTCCTGGGAGATGGGTGGGCTTTCCTGGCTTGTGGAACTAAAGGAGGTCTCTCCATTTTCCTACCTTGCCCATTGTCTTCCTCATAAGTACCATGTGGTGGTCATCAGATAAGATCTTATGAATGAGTGCAGACTCTTCTTGTGTCTGCAGCTCCCACTTATTCCAATCTGTCATGCTAACCTACTCTCAGCATTCCAGAATTTTTTTAAAAAATTCTGTTTCTTCTTACTTACCCTTATGGTGACTACTTTTTCCTCCTTTGTTGTGTCAAATGTGAAACTGTGTACTTGACCATCTTTCTTTGGAGAGGTTTCTCTCTCTTACTTTAAAATTTGGTTCATCTGGTTCCCTCACAACCTCCATTCTCTGATGGGTTCAAGAAAAGTTTTGATTTCACAGATTATCTAGATTTCTTTTGTTGTTAGGATAGAAGCTACATTTTCTTGTAATTGTCTATATCCTAACTGGGAGCAGCACCTCTGGTAGTGGATAAAGAATTTGTTCAATGGTCTCTTCATTCTTAATGGTTCATCCAAGAGTGGGCTGAGTTCCTGTGTCCCTTCTGGATTTATGTCAGAGGCTCTTGCAAAATAAGACACACTGCTCCTCTGTGGATTGTATTTTATTCATCAGGTGTCCATAACCAATATTTACTTCAGGGAAAAACCCTTTTTAGAAGCTTAGTGTGATACTTTACTAACTTTATGAGCTGGGGATAAAAACGATATGACTTGGTAAATTTTCTTTTTAAAATGAGTCATTTTTAAAAAAATTATAAAAGTAATTCATCAACAAAGTAGAGAGTTAAAAATATAGAAAGATACAAGAAAACCCACAGAAAATGAAAGCCACCTATAATTTCATTAGCTAAAAACATTACTACTATATTATAAAATTTATTCTAGTCATTTTTCTTTGAGTATGTTTTATGTTAGCTTATCTATGTGCATATACTTTCTCAAATATATAACTTTGTGTTTTGTTTAAATAAGCTAGTCCCAAAAGGTGTGTTTTTTCCTGAAGGTTAAGTAGTATGGCACTCATGAAATAATGATGTGTTACTCATGTTTGTCTGGTGAAGATGCCAAAATTTATGGAATATTTTTAGTTTTTGTTAGGGCTGGATTCCTTCTCATAGCTATTTCACATGAACAGCAGGGACAGGTGTGTATATGTTATTCCAATGGAATGTAATTCATTTCAGAAAAGACTGGCTGTTGATTCCTTGTGCTGAGGTCCCCCTTTCCTCATGTAACTTCCATTCCTTTTTATTTATGCTGGCTCATTGTCAAGTTCAGAACCAACAGAAATGAGGAAAGTATATAATGTTCTTAATATGTCTTCTACTTTCTTTTCCAGAAAGTATTTTGGAGAAAAAATTGGACTGTATTTTGCTTGGCTGGGATTATATACATCATTCCTCATCCCATCTTCTGTAATTGGGGTGATTGTGTTTCTTTATGGATGTGCAACCATTGAAGAAGATATTCCCAGGTAAGACAATTCAAAAGAAAAAGGCTCAGTTCCCATGTTAGTAGTTTGAAGTTTCATCTTAGTTGCAAGTACATCTCCTTCCAAAGTCCTCATCCCTATCCTTCTTTTTCCCTACCATACATGTAACTTGTCTCCAGAGACAGAACTGGGAGCTACAGATTCTGGAAATGGCTTTATAACCATTGTGGACCATTTCCAGAATCTGTAAATGGGCATGACCCACGTTCTTTCCTAGTCAAGCTCTTCTCCATTGCCAGGGTCTGATGTAGGCAGGTGGATAATGCCTGATGAAAAAATTGTGCCTGAGAAATGCTTTTTGCCCCTTAACCTCATGACTTTTCCCCCCTGGTTTTCCACATAATCCAAGGCAGGAAGTATTGAATGGTATTGGGTACAGATCACATGTCTATAGGTCAAACACTGTTGGGATAAAATGCTGTGAGGCTATCTGTAGAAGCAGGCAGCTCTGGAGCTGCGTAAGGCTCAGTCTCTAGTTCAGGAGTCAGAAACCACAGGAAGTGACAGTTCCCATGGTGGGGCTCTTGGAGAACCAAGACATGGAACAAAGCCTGGTCCTTACAGGGAAGACAGAGAAAGTAAGCACTTAAAAATAGTTGTTTACTTTCTTTGTCCTCTAGCATCAGGGAATAATTAATACTTACCAAATACCTACCTTGTGTCAGGCATGGTGCTAGGTGGTTTTATGTACTAGTTTCTTTGATGCTGTAGAGCATGAAAAAATTATAACTATATAAGTGAGTTATTGTTTTCATCTAACAGAGATGGAGAAATTGATGATAAGTGAAGTTGCATAGTTTGTCCAACTTCAACAACTCATTATTGTCAGGGTTGAGATTTGACCTCTGTTGCCTCCTGCTGCCCTAGATCTTTGCTTTCTCTAATAAGCTGAGAAATCTTGCAGAGGGCTTATATCCTTCTCAGCAGTCCAGTAGCTTCAACTGGCCTTGTCTGATGTGTTCTCAGAAGACACGGCTCCCATGTTTTCTTTGCCCAGTTGTGATCCCTAGAGAGGTGGCCCTCAGCTTTATCAAAACTGGACATCTCCATACCATGCTTAAAGAACCAATGACAGTGTAGTGGGTGGGGCATCAGTAGTGCTGGTTTATATAGGGACTTAGAACTCGTGCCCATATGAAAATACATGACAGTGAGCACTGCAATTGAAAATGATTATGGTCTACATGTTGTTGAAAGCTTGTTTTTTCTTGCCAATGCAGTAAAGAATTACAGATCAGCAAGTCAAGTAGTATGCAAGCAGAGTTTATTTGTATGTTCCCAAGGAAGAGAACAGGCCTTGCTGAGGGTGGCAAGAGAGGCATAGGTGTCTTGTCCTGTGGACTTACATAATTTGCAGGCTGGGGTGAGGATTAGTATGACGTAAGAGAATGGGAGTTACATATTGATTGGCAGATAATGATGGTGCTGACCATGCATGCTTTCCCACGGAAGATGTGACTGTCTAATCATAGGCATGGATAGGGGTATGTTCCTAGGGTTCTTATCTCCTGCTCCAGACAACATCTGGTCATCTGTTGTGAAACAGCTATGTGACCAGAAGTAGTTGGTCAAAATTATTTTGGCCTGCTTTTCTGTTGAGAGCAATGGATACCCTCCTACCTTTCCTCCTCTTTCCTAATTTTCTAGCTCCTACTTAATATATACATGCTGCAAAGACATATATCTATGCACATGCACATATAGTGCAGATGTACAGGCATGTAAAATATGGTTATTATCACTTGCAGATGTTTAAAGTGCCTGTCACAGTGTGTGATGTTTTAAAAACTATGGGTAGCAACCCATTTGTGAACTACAGAACCAATTTAATGATTATATTTTTATTGTATTTTTTTCCATTACTATTTATCCCCTATACCTGCCCCTGCAATCCCCATATTGTTGTTCATGTCCATGAGTGCCTTTTCCTTTTTGCTGGATCCCTCCACCCCCTAACCACCCCTGGAACTGTCAACCTGCTCTCTATCTATAAGTCTGTCTCTATTTTGCTTATTAGTTCAGTAAATAAACTAGAATAAGATAGGGGAGAATAGAGTGAAACATAATATTAGTATTCATCACAAGAAGGAAGTAAGGAAGTGTAAGTATTGTTGCATGAGATTTTAATTAGATATATGGTATGCTTATGGCAAGATGCAAAGATAGTACTGAGGGGTACAATGTATCCTTCACCCAGTTTCCACCAGTGGTCATGTCTTATATATCTACAGTACAATATCAAAACCAGAAAATTTACATTATGTGGAACTTTAAATGATACCTTTTATTGTCAATAACTTTGACATGTGAGATACAAGTATCATTTGCAAGTAATAATTCCATATGTGCAGGATACATCTATAGACCTTTCCTTTGCTTACCAAGGGATTGGTTCCATTTGTTAGGCATTGCTTACATGGGTAGGGAAGACTGGCACGCAGTTTTAAAAAGCTGATTAATCTAAACCATATTGAAAAAAATCGGTTACTTTAGGTCTGCACCTTAGTAACAGATGTTCTGTCTGAGTTTCCTGAATAATTGCCTCCTTGCACCTTCTCTCTTTCAGCTAGCACAGCACTGTACCTCCTAACGTGTGAGCGGTGAGCCACTCATTGAGAACACTGCTCACTCTGGGTTTTTATCAACATATGCTTTCTAGGGAAAATGACAGATTGAAGAAATGCACGATTAGATTTAGAGCCACAGTTACTTCTGACTGGAAACCTGTGGATTATGTAGTTAGTGAACAATCTAGACATGGTTTCAGTTCTAGGTACACTGCCCTCATCTCCCAGCTTGTCTAGAGTTAGCCTCTCTCAGACAACACAAAGCCATTTTAATGTCATCCTGAGACAGAATTTCTTCAGAATTCTGTTCACATTGCTTGCATTGAAAAAATAAAACCAAAGCCAAAGCCAGAACCAAAACAACCCAACTCAACGCATACAAAGCATTCTGACTTCCAATTTAAGTGATTGGAGAGTATCCATGCTACAGGGCTGCCATTTTGTGCAAATGATTGATACTTGACTGTACTCTAATTTTAAAACCAGTGATTTACATAGAAGTTAAGTTTCAAAATGCTTTGCACCAAGTTGGTTGCTAATACTTTTTTTTGTTCCTGACTGTTTAGCACTGATTCGATTCGATTGGGCATAGGCTGACTAGGATTATCCCTCCCCCAAGTGTTTGTGTAAAAAATCACCTGAACAGCAAAGACCCTGCCACACATGTTTGGGCAGCGCTGAGAACTCAGACGTCCTCACATGGCTGAAAAACACAGCGCTCTATTAGAATTTACACAGACCAACAATATTCTGTGTGAATTTGTTTTCCAAGAGGGTTCTCTCCTCTCTGAATGTCACAACTGCTTCTCAACTACGTAGTGAATGCTTATCTGACCCAGAAGACTTAAAATAAACCTCACTCTCCAGTGAACAATAAGAATGTGCCCAGGTGAAGCTAGCACGGCAGAACTGATTAATAAGATATTACTGTTTAATATTGTCGATGTGAATGAGTCACTGCTATTGACACTTGCCAATGGAGAGCTGAGCAGCAAGTCAGTGAAGGAACTAGGATTTATCCTCCGAGACCTGGAGTTTCCATTCTCTCACACAGAAGGCCTCTCCCTGCTGAGGACTTAATAGCTCATTAAAAACAAGCCCGAAAGCTGGGGCTTGACAGGCAGTGACAGCCTTCAGTAAAACCGTTCAGCTTCTTAATGAAGGAAAAGTAGATCCAGGCATCCCTTTGACTTCTGGGTAAAATCTAAGCCCTTGTTTAGCACCAGTTTACCTAGTGGCCTCCTACTTGCCAGATGTGCTCTATAGCACCCTCTGCTGCCTCTTTCCAGGGAAAACACAACTGCGGTTTTTAGGGTGGGATTCCCTGAACTCCATCCCTGTGTCTCTAGCTGCTCTGCGAGAACAGCCAATGCTTCATTTTCATGAAAACTCAAGTTCTCCACCCTTTTCCTCAAAATCATGAGCTTAACTGGCTACCCATTCTCCTGGAGGAATATGATACCAGAGTGATAAGTTCATGCATTTTCCCATCAATATATGATGTGGGTAGATATTGGGAGGCCAATGGGGCTGGTAGTTCCTTGGTTCTTATTTACAAACACTCATATGAGCCTGAGTTTATCGGCTCCAGCTAATCGCCTAATGAATGAATGAATGAAATTTCAAATATATTCATCAAACCATTAAATAGAAAAATACTGAGAATTGGTTAGAATATTGGTGATGGCTATATGACTCATGCTTCTCTCTCGAAGACCACAGAATCTAGACTTTGGAAGAATGTACTTTATTTTTCTCATTTTCCCTACTCCCATTTCATGATCATGATAATTCTTGTTAGGCAGAGGCTATTAATCCCCATTCTACAAATGGTCTTCAGCTGATGCACTTAGAAAAGGCCTCCCAATCCATATCTGACTTCCTTCTTCATCACATGATTTCTTCTTCCAGCAGTAAGCTTGTGTTTATTTCTCCTAGTGACCAGTCTCACACATTTGTGAGACAGGCCATAGGCTTAAGAAGACAGCCTATGCTTGAATGATGATGATGAAATCTAACTTCAGGTGGGCGATTTAGTCCCAATTGTTGGTGCTTCCCACCAACCTCATGCACTCTACACATTTTGAAGGGGCTTTATAAGGCATCACTCAGTGTGCAGCATCTTAGACAGATGGCCACTTACTTTCTGTTGAGACACTTCTAGTGACATGAGGCTCTATACCTCAAAGGTGGTCCATCCATTTTTATTTTGGACAAAATACAAGAATAACAGTTTCAAGGTAAAAAATCCAATTCCACCATCTTTAACATACCTCATGTATGGAGATGATAAGCTCAGCCATGGATTCAGAAGTGGGAGATGTTTTGGTGGTGATTTGTTTGGGGTGGGTCCTGCGTGAGCTCCTGACCGAGTAGCTTCTGTCTACTGCAGCAAAGAGATGTGTGACCAGCAGAATGCCTTCACCATGTGTCCCCTGTGTGACAAGTCCTGTGATTACTGGAACCTCAGCTCAGCTTGTGGTACGGCGCGGGCCAGCCACCTGTTTGACAACCCTGCCACTGTCTTCTTCTCCATCTTCATGGCGCTGTGGGGTAAGTGGTTGACATGAGGTTTGCTTATAGGAGTGGTACCTTGAAATGGGTACAGTGACTGTACTCTAGTGGCTCTATCCTTCAGTTTACTTCCTTTAGCATTTAGTCCTTGTATCTTGAGAAGTATTTTAGGGACAATAGATTTATCTCCTTTACTCATATATGCCAATAGAATAAGGAATATTCTCATGGATGTGTGTGTGTGTGTGTATGAATGACATAGTGTTATTAACTTTGTACTAGTATTTGAGCCAATAGGTATTTTGAAAACCCCCAGTCTACTTCTGAGGCACCTCCAGGAACATCTACTAAGACATGTAAACTCATAGATATCAACCAAAATAACACTCAGAAGGGTGGGATCATGGCCATGGTCATAGAGTTATCTGGTGATAAAGGTGGGGCTAAACTTGGTCTCCTGACTTGAGGTTCAGTGTAATTTCTAGGATACCAATAGCGGAGACCCAAGGTGGCATACAAGGCCCGTGGGCCAAATTCAGCTCTTCACCTTGTTTCATCTGGCTCGGCACCTTGTTTCTACCCGGCAGCAACACTGAGCTCTCACTTAACTGTTAAGGAGTAGTTACACTTACATGGTCCTAAAATTACATTCAGCCCTTTGAAGGCAACCATGAGGCTGATGATGTGGCCCTGGTAAAAGTAAGTTTGACACCCCTGGTGTAGACCGTAGAGATTTTACTTAATAGCACAGTAGTGTTTTCAATGTTTTCAACAAAGGGGTTTGTGAAGCAAAGAACAAATAGTTCCTTCACTGCCCTTCTCCTCCTTTCCTTTCCCGCCTCTCCACCACCCTGAGTATCAGGATAATAAACCTCCTCTGGGCCATAGCCATCTGACCACACACACACACACACACACACACTTCTATTTTCACAAACTAGGATAACCTACAATAACAACCTTGTGGTAACTGAACATTTCCAAGAAGACACACCCATGTGTATTTAAAAAAGGGACAAACTCAACATGTTTCAGCCCATCTTGAATAGCCACCTGCGTTTTACTCATCATGGATGGGCAAGTCCTTAGATTTCCTGTTGGACTGCAGACCAGCAGGGCCATGATCCTGCTGAAGAGGCTGCTTGATTTAGCACTGACTCCATGGGTCCAGAAGACCTGCCAGGAGGGGGCTGTGAGTCACACCCCTGAAAGTGTGAGGGGGAGGGAGGGAGAGGTTTGTTCTCAACAGTGCTAGGAGAACTGAACAGACCACCCTCCATTCCCTGTAGGAACCTCTACTTGGGTGGAGATAGAATCAGATTGGAAAGATGCCTGTGTTCCTGGGCCACCAAGGACAATTTCCAGGGACACTCTGCTCTCAAGGAAAACAGCTGCTGCCCAGGGTACACAGACAGTGGTCAGCTCATAAGAGTGGTGACAGGGAGTAGGAGGAAATGGCACTTGTGGCCATATAGTTCTGGAAATGTTTACAGGAGGGGTGAGTAGGACAAACTGAAGTTGAAGTTTGTTACCTAGGAAGTCAGAGGCAGCTCTGTCTTCTCATCAAGCAAGGGCATCTTGTAATTACTCCAAAATCTACCTACTTGAACTGATTTGGAACTTAGAATATGCTTTCATTTTTTGATATTTTGCAATTGGAATACCATTAACTTGTCTTGCAGATATTATGATGATCAGATAGCTGAAGCTTAATAACATTGGGTCCATGATCCCTTAAGAACTTTGATGGGCTGCATAATTCCTGGTTGTAGAGAAACTTGGTTTTCAATTTTACTTGCCCACTTTCAAGCCTTAACAACTGCCTCTTCTTTCTCAACAGCTATAATGAACAGATACCTCCCACCCTTTCTGAGGTCCTCAATAATTTACTACCCCCACCCCTGGCTCCTCTGTCTTTCTCTCACATAGCAGTGTCGGGAAAACAAAAGGGTGAGATTGTGTCAGAGCTTCCTGGCAAAAGTTAGAGTTTGGTTTTTATTTTTTTTTAATAGCTTTGCTCTGTTTTATGTGATTGTATATTTGGTTACAACAGCCAAGAGCCCCTGGGCATGATTGCCTACATATTACAATTAAAAATAATAGTAATGCCTCTCATTACCATGATTATTATGATCAGTGGTGCTTTGCTGGGTGGGCCTGGGCCATGGCCCATGCCTGCCAGGACTAACACTGGGAAGAAGTGGTTTTCCACAGAGAGAGACTCAGGCTATTGTGGAGTGGGAGTGGAGGTTGCCAAGATAGGGATGTGTGTGGAGGGTTCTAGTCAGGAAGACCTGGGTTTGTTGGAGCCTTCAGGCCCAACTTCTCTGCTGTTCTGGCCTCAAACTCAAGGGAACTTTGGAAAGATAGTGAAACTCTATTGAAAAGAAAAGTAAAGGAACAGGGTTTCTAAACTCTTTTTTGATTTAGGGGACTGCCTGATGAGTGTCTCAATCCTGTCCCTTCCAGCTGTGGATCCCATAGTAAGCCAATGTGAATTTAGCACTGTGTCACCAAAGTTAGTACTCTTAACCAAGGTACCATGTAACCTGGGGCACAGTACCTAACCTTTAGAGCACTAACCTCAAATGAGTGAAATGGGGGAAGTAATACCTATCCCATAGTATTCTGTGACAAGTGAATGAGATGTGTATGCAAAGCACTTAGCATAGTACCTGGCACGTAATACATGCCAGGAACTGTGAGCAGCTCTTCACCATTATTAGGGACCTCTCTTGTCCTCATGGCTCCTCTTTCAATGAGTCTTTTGCCTGTCTTGTCCATTCCCACAGTCTGACTTCTCTCCTTCATGGACATTGCTGTCAGAAGCACTGAGCCTTGCTGTGTGCAGAGCCCTCCACAGGCCCTGAGAAGAGCATGGGAAGAGGAGTGACATCCCCATCTCATTGCAACCCCCAGGGCAATGCTAGTCTTGGGAGGTCAGGATGCGCTTACATGAAAAGGCCTCAAATCCTAGGAGAAAACATATAGATCAGTGCACTCTCATGTTGCACTAAGTAAAACAAATAAAGCTTTAAGTAGCTGCATATTTAACCAGTCTGTGGTGTTTGTTATATTCAGTTCTGTGCTGTGCCCAAGGTAAGCAGAGGCAGCTAGAAGTCCAGAAAGAGCTTACAGACCTGTTACTACACTACAGGCCTGAATGGCACCCAACAGTACAGTGCAGTGGTCAATGAAGGGCACCCAGGCTCCTACTGGGTATGGTGTAGAGGTGTAGGAGTGGTCTCAGGGAGGGTCATATCCCTTTCCTTTTCAGGGCAGCAGACACTGAAGAAGAGAGGGTGCCCTTGAGCCTGATCTTATGGAAGAAGTAGCACATGAGCTGGTCAGGAAGGGATGAGGATAGGTATTGCCAGGTAGCGTAGGAGAGGCGGGCAATTTGCACAAGTTGGGAATGAAGAGGAAAGAGGGAGATAGCATCAGGAGCAATGCAGCTGCAAGGTGTATGTTGATAAATGGTGGGAACAGACATATGGGTCTGGCCAGATATACAGGACCCCAATATCCAGAGATAACTTAGGCCATCAGAAGCCATTAAAAGTTTGGGTGAGGGGTAGAGTGAGAGGGATGTTGGCATCCTTCCTTTCCCCACCCCTTCTTCACTGCCTGAATGCTTTTTCTTCAAGACTCAGCTCAGATACCTTCTCTGGCAGCTAGCACTCCCTATCCTGCATGTACACATGTGTGCCTTCTATGTGTCCTTCTCAAAATCTGGTCACTCTGTGCCTTATATTGCAGCTATTTACAATCTCTCCCCATAGACTGTAAACAACATGAGAGCGAAATCCACATTAGAGTCATCTCATCTCCTTCATGATGCCTAGAACAGTGTTTTGTATTTCACAGGTAACTTAGTCGGGCCTAACGCATTCAAGTTTGTTCAAATAAGACATTTATTGTAAGAAGGCAAGAAGCAAGCTCATGAATGCAGGAAATAGAGCCAGGCCACCCGGGAACTGGAGCTGGAGTTGCTATCAGAAACCACATCCCTTTCTTTTTCTTTCAGGTGCTGCTTGGTTTCTGCCTTCTCTGTTTCTCTTTGTGTCTCTTGGTTTCAGTTTTCAAAAGGGAGAACCTGGTCCATTGGCAGGCTCTAGATCAGATGTTTAATCCTGGTATTATAAACCATAGCTGTGGAGTAGAGGGTATTGGTATTTCTGGAGCAAGTTGGGCTGGCCCTTCAAGGAGCTGTGGTTGGAGCAGGAAAACTGACCAATAGGTAGTCATATAGGCATTCAATAAATACTGGCTAAGAAATGGACAAATGAATACATGTTGCTTAAGAGGGATTTGTCTGTCAGCTGCATGCAAGAAGGATTGGAAGACTGTGACTCTGGAGTCAGGTAGAACTATTAGGACACTCACATAACCTAAGAATGTGATTATTGGGACCCACAAAAGGGAAATGGTGCTGGGGATGGAAAAGCAAATAGGGGAAAAGTGAGAGTGCTGAGGAGGGTGCAGGAAGAAAGACTATGCATAGGCAGAATGAAATTTGTCTAAAAAAGACTACAAACTCTTTAATTCTTATTTTATTTATTCTGCCATTTTTCCTCATTTCTTGAGATCAATGTTTACCCTCTTCTCATAACCTAAATGTGGGGAAAGGGGTGTGTGTGTCCCTTTAAATAGATCTACTTGGCTTCTAAGGATGTGTAATATTTAGAGCACTTCTAGGTAAAAGCAGAAGGAAATGAATAAATGCTTCAACAAGAACTCCTAAATTTGAATTCTGTAAGTTTATTCTCTACTACCACTGGTGAACCAAAGGGCACTCAAAATCCACTCTTCAAAATTAACAGGATTTTTTCTTTCCTTTTAAGCCACCATGTTTCTTGAAAATTGGAAGAGATTACAGATGCGACTGGGCTACTTCTGGGACCTGACTGGCATAGAAGAGGAAGAAGTGAGTTCTCTTCCATGCGTCTCTGGGTGTTTGCTTTGCTTAGACCCTGCAAATAGGCCATTTTGAGTGAGATAACCACTTATGTGTACTGTCACACCAGCCAGTCACTGATTGGGTCTCACTGTGGCAGCTCTTCTAGCTTGAGGGCATGGGCTAAGCCATGGTTGATATGCACTGAGACCAAAAATTCAAGTTTCCTCTCTACTCTTGAGCTGTAAGACATTGGGCCTGGTGGGTAGCCAGATGTCCCAGTGCCCCCTCTTTGGGAAAAGAGATGGCACAAGAGGCAAGCCTGGTAGTGGCCTTGAGGTTTCACTCAACATACTTCTGCATCCCATGTCATTGATTCTAGTCACCATAAATCCAAAGAATAGCAGTCATTAGGACAGAAAATGTCAGAATGGCTCTATGAGCCTACTGAGGGTCAAGAAAAAGGTATGAATGCCAGATACTGGTTGCCTTTGATGTCTATGGAAGAAGAAAACCACCATACCTTCACAGTGTAAGCCAGTACACCATGTGAAGCTGCAGCGTGAGCTAAAGGTAAAGAGTAGGTTCTTCTAGACTCTAGTTTTATGGACAAATGCTACATGGTTGGGCAAAAGTAGATTTATAGATGTGTGTACACAAAACAGCGTTTATTCTTGTATAATTATTTATAAATTATCTTATTATTTTCTATACAAGCAACTGTAAACCCACTTTTGCCACACCCTGTATTTAAAGGATGAGAACAAGTCATCCTTCCCTCTAGGTTCTTTTGTGAAGTAGGGTCCTAGTGTTGATGCTGGCCAGTTGACAAGGAGCAGTGTGACATGGTTGCTCACAGTTATCTCTTCCCACATGCAATCATTGACTGAAGAGCAAATGTCAATATCAGATAGGTGCTCCTGATGTTGTGAAGATGTGGATGAGGTACTGGGAACAGCATCTAGAAGGACCAGGAGGCACTTCCAAGTGCCTAAGTACCCCCTTGCCAAGGATGACCACAAACAATATGGCAGTTGCATGGACAACAGGCCTTTTTCTCACTCTCCTACAGTAATCGATGTGCCTTGCCTTGGGCACAGCACCTCTGACTTTGTAGTCCTGATGTTTTTATGGCCAAGCAAGTGGAATCCCCAGTTTAGTCTTGTTCTCAAGCCTCTGTGGCTCTTCATATCTTTAGTGTGGCATAATTTCTTCTCCTTAGTGCTCTAATTAGTCAGCTTGCATTTGAGCATATGGACATGGCAATGTATTGAGTACATATGCTCACTCTATCCCGTTAACCATATGTCCTGGGACTAACAGCATCATGGATTCCATGACAAATGAGAGAATACACATACGGGTCCTGCCTTCAGAGAGGATGGAGCATTCAGACAAGGCCACACTCTCTGAGAGGTCCCAGGAGCACCTAGGGCCTAGAAGTTAACTGGACAAGGGCAGCCCACTGAGCTGAAGATTGCCCCACTTTAGAGCAAAAGACTCTTGAGGTCTGGCAGTTCTCCCTTCAACAAGCACATGCAGGACCACGAGAAGTCTTTCAACAAGTCTCTTGGTGGTGGTGCCCAGCTGGTTCCATAGGGAGGCCTCTTGGGCAGGAGCTGCGCTGACCCAGTGGGGTGACTCTGGGGTTTGGTTCTTTCTTGGAGATTGGGTGATGAAGGTGGGTTTTAAAAACATTTGAATAGCATCATCTCCTATTGTATTGATTATATTTATTAGTCACATGTGTGGTTTCTCCTCCCCAACATCATGGCATATCTTGGAAAAGCCAAAGACAGGCCAGAAACCTAGCTTGTTGGCTTCCGGAATCTCTGATGGAATTATAATTCCTGCCTAGGAATTATTGGTAAATGATACAGGAACATAAAGTTCTCACACCTGTAGGTTTTTGTCCTTGGACAGTGCAGGGAAGACCTGCCAACGAAGCCAGGTGTACACTGTTAAATTCTCTTTGAAGAAAGTCAGGCATCTTCTTGCTCCAGCATCTGCCTTGATTTGACCATGGTCTTGATTAGTTAGGTGTGCTTTCCCATGCCTGGTGACTCACTCACTATTCATGTTTGTATTGCTGAATGGCTTAGTGATGTCTCTTGAGCACTGGTGTACTTGCCAATGAGTTAATCACTTAGGCTGTACAGGAAACAGGTACAGGCAAGTGAGTTTTAAGATTCCCTATGGCCACCTTTAACTTTGATTTTTATTAGTCGCCATTTTAGCTTATAGAATCATGCAGCAGGGAGGAAGTTTTTTTTGTTGCCCTAACTCCCAGCTGTGGGGCACATCTGTTTCTCCAGCTGAGATCTGGCTCATTGAAACTTAAAGTTTGAGGTCTGAGGATAGCTGGTGGGATGAACAGATGCATCCCTCTGCCTTTGGTCAAACTGCTGTGCAAAGCATGTGGGTTCTTTTTGTATCAGCTGCCGAGTTAATATTTCTTCTCTCCTTTGTCAACACTGGCGCCATCCCTAGGAACGTGCCCAGGTTTGGTTTTCAGTGTGGTAACAAGTGTTGTGTGTCCTGTCTTTCCCACATTGTATTCCTGGTCTAGACCCGTTGTGATTATATGTGGTGTGGCAATCATGTCCAATAGAATCTGACCCTAACTCCTGACTTTTTTGTATTTGTAGTGTTTGGTTATAACCCACAGACCAAGGTTGCTCTTCTGCCTGTTTACTCACCACTCTTTGACTCTTGGGTTTTAGGAACACTCCCGGCCTGAGTATGAAACCAAAGTTCGAGAAAAAATGCTTAAGCAGAGTGACAAGTCGGTTGTTCAGAAACTGGGGACCAACATGACTGAGAGTGAGGATGAGGTAAGATGTGGTGCTTATTGTTGACTGTCTTCTTTATGTCTTAAGATCCTGTTGTCAATTCATCTGGAACTCCTTCAGGGACAGAGACTGGGCTGCAAGAAGGGCTTGACAGGGTGAGACAGGACAGAATGAGAGCGTGATGTCTCTGATTGTCCTGCATCAGAGCTCATGGGTAGTGGGCTTTAGCCATGGCTTGATTTGTCTCTTTCCTGGGTGGGATCTGGACAATATCGAAGAGCAGCTTGGAGAAGAAAGAAACAGTTGTCAGCCCTGCTTCCTCTGGACTCCATCACCTAAATATCTAACAATAATAACCACTGCCACCATAGCAACCAGCACAATGACAGCTAACCTTTATAGAATGCTTACTCTAGGCTAGGCACTGTTCTTAGTGCCTTATATTATTTTATTCTCACAAATGTATGAGGCTGGCACTATTGTTATGTAAATGAAAACTAATGAAAAAAATTATTAAGTCATTTGCCACAGATTAAGTAATTTGCCAGAGGTTACTAAGCAAGTAGATGGTGGGTGGATCTGGGATTCCAACCTAGGTCCACTACTGACAGTTTAGATACATAACTCCTTTGCATACTGCCTTTCACGTGCAATGGATAAGGCAAGAAACGGCTCTTAGGGCCAGCAGAGTCAAATTCATGCCTGTATTTGCTTGAGCTACTCATAGAATGTTCCTTACATTTCATCTTATCTGAGTGGGCCTCCAAAAGTGTGAAAGTAGTGGTGAATATGTCTTCTGAGTCATATTTCTGAGTTTGAGGGTGGCATTCAGACTTTGAAACAGAGCTTCAGAATCTGAGCTGTGATCCGTAAATACTCACAGCGTGTGTGTGAGTTGGGTATACGATGTGGGGCTCCTCTTGGCAGGGCCTGTCTCCTCCGAGTGCCACCTTTCTTTAAGACTGTGTGTGTGTGTTTATGTCTTTCCTAATCTGGTTCCTGAAAAAAACCAACAAGGTTGAAAATCTGTTGTTTTTGCATGTATCTTTTCCCCATCTTGGATGTGAATTCAAATTTTATTTAATTTTACATTCTTTAAGTTGAAGCCATTCATGTTAACATGCAAATTTATTCAAGCAACAAAACAGAGGAATGTGTTGTTTTTGAGCCCAGAACACTGGCTTTTTAAAAAAAAAAAAAAAGAAAGGAAAGAAAACAGGACTTTGAAGAGAAAAGAGCATGGCCCTTTGAGTTATTTATTTCCTAGACAAAAAGTTAGAGCCAAGACCACCAATTATTTAGGGAAATTAAATAAATTCATTCTTAGGAAAAACTAATCATCACTGCCACCCTCACCCGAAAGCAAGCCTTTGGTGTCCGACCTGCTTCGGCAACTCCACGCAACCTTCTTTCTCCACCCCAGAGCAATATACAGTGGATAATTTTATGGAGATCACATGTAACTTTTATTGACCACTGACTCATTTAATTTTAATTCCATAGACGGGAATGCCAAGGAGCTGGAATTGCATACAGTGAGGCTGTGCTTCTAATATAAACATTGCTTGGATATATATGCATGACAGGTCAAGTAACTCTCAGGAACCATGAATAATTGAAAAACATCTGAATGCATTATGAATGATACATATGTTTATGTTTTAGCATTCGACATCTATTTGCATTACACTGTTGAGAATGCAAAGCTCAAAGCATCTAATGCCTTATGGGCATCTGGGAGGGGGCGGAAATGACCTTCCTAAATGGCAGTGTAAGATAAAAATGGCCTGGAATTTGATTGTTACCATCCTTGTGTGTTCCCTCAGTTCTGTTAATATTGTAAATGCTGCTGTTCTTGTTGCAAATGTAGCCAAAGATGGGATAGGAGGGAAGGAGGAGCATCTTGTGCTGCCTGATGGGAGGGATGCTGCTCTTGTCTGCGGGAAGAGTTGTGGTCAATACTCACTGCAGGACAAGGCTCTGGAGGCGCCATCATGTGTGGGATATTTAGGAAAGGTATCTTCTTGTGGGGAGTAGACAGGGACTAAGAATCAACATCTAGCAATTGGTCTTCCATGGGCTTCTTTCATTCCAGAGGGATTACCTTGGCTCTGCCTTCATTGTAACTCTGTGGCTGCATATCCTTACCTCTCATTACTTTCCTTTTGAGTGATAAAAAGCTACCATTTATTGAGGTCCAGAGTAGTAGAGGAACTTACTGAAGACTGCATAGCTAGTTGTGGGGGAGCTGGTAATCAAAATGAGCTCTGCCTGATACCTAAGACCCCTTGCATTATTATATTTTTAATTTTTAAAGGTGTTAAGTCCATTTTTAAAAACATCTTTATTGAGATATAAATTCTTAGACCATAAAATTTACCCATTTAAAGTATGCGGTTCATGGCTTTTAGTATATTCACAGATCTGTGCAGTCATTGCCACAATCTAAGTTTAAAATATTTTCATCATTCCCCCTGCAAAGAAACCCTAGATCCAATAGTTACCAAGCCCCGGGAAACAGTTAATCGACTTTCTACAGATTTGCCTATTCTGGACTTCCGTATAAATGGAATCATGCAAAATGTGATATTTAGCTTCTTCCACTTAGCAAAATGTTTTCATGGTTCATACAAGTTGTAACAATATCAGCACTTTATATTTTTACTGCCAAATAATGCTCTGTATTTTGAACATATCTCAGTTGATGGACATTTGGATGCCTTCCACTTTTGGGCTATTATAAATAATGCTGCTATAAATATCTGTGTATAGGTTTTTCTGCAAGATGCATGTTTTCATATCTAGATGGATAGATAGGTAGAAAGAAAAAAAGACATACTGGGTCATATGGTAACTATGTTTAACGTTTTGAAGAACTGCCATACTAACTTTCAAAGTGATTGCACTGTTTTACTTTCTAACCAGGAATGCATGAGGGCTCCAGTTTCTCCACATCCTCACCAGCACTTGTTGTTATCTTTTTTATTTTATCTGTCCTAGTTGTGTGAGGCGGTATTTCATTGTGGTTTTCATTATCATATCCCTAAGACTAATACTGTTAACTGTCTTTTCATGTACTCACTGGCCATTTGTATGTCTTCTTTGGGAAGGTGTCTCTTTGCCCTTTTTAAAAATTAGATAATTATCTTTTTATTATTGTTTTTTTTTGCTGAGTTATTTACGTAATCTAGACATAGTCCCTTGTCAAATAATATGATTTATAAATATTTTCTATCATTCTATGGGTTTTTTACAATTTTATTGATGATGTAATTTAAAGCACAGAGTTTTATGATGTAGTTTAATTTATATATCTTTCCTTTGGCCACTTGTGCTTTTGTGCCATAACTAAGACACTATTGCCTAATTCAGTGTCATAGAGATGTACTCCCAGTTTTCTTCTAAGAGTTACAAAGTGTTATCTCTTAGATTTAGGTCTATGATACATTTTGAGTTAGTTTTTGTGTTTGAAGTAAATAAGGTATTCAAGAAATTTTTTTTTGCATGTGGATATTCAGTTGTCCCAGCATGTTTTTTGTTAAATTTGTTTATATTTTATTTTTTACCTTATTACAGATGTCATTGCTTTCTTAATTGATCTTGGATTGTTTATTGCTAACATATAGAAATATAATTTATTTTTATATATTGATTTTTGTATCCTACAATTTTCATGAACTTATTTATTAATTCTAATAGCTTTTAGTAGATTCCTTAGGATTTTCTATTTAAAAGACCATCTAGTCTGCAAATATAGTTTTACTTCTTCCTTTTCTAATCTGGATGCATTTTATTTTACTTTATTTTTTGTCTAATTGCTCTCACTAGAATCTCTTGTACAATGTTGAAAAGAAGTGATAAGAATGGACCTTCTTGTCTTATTCTTGATCTTAGGAGGAATAAAATGTCTTTCACCATTAAGTATGATGTTCACTATGACACACTACCTTTTAACTCTCTTTATGAGGCTTCCCTGAGAACGATTCACTTCTCATCCATATAATGCTGATCTGAAATGATATCTTCTAACTGTAATGGGGTGATAACTACAGGTCCACATTGGGGAGGGGTGACAGAAATAAGGCCCAAAGGGTGGCTGGCTCATGGTGCATTCACCAGATAGCTAAGTTCTTCTGCCTCAGTCTTCACATGGGGAGACTGGACTATAGCCTCTGTAATTTTCTTGGCGGATATCAGAGGTGTTGTTGGTTACAAGCCCATAACTTTGGAGGATAGACTGTCTCTTTATCTTAGGTGGTGGTGATTTGGCTATTCTTTTGTCTATTTTTATAATTTTAAGGGTATGGATATAGTGAAAAATGGTAATAATGATAAAATTACAAGTAATATTTATGGAGTGCTCACTATGTGCAAGGCTTTATAGGTTCTGTTTAATTTAAGTCTCAAAACTTCATTATCTACAACTTATACAGGAGAAAACAGAAGCTTAGAGAAATAAATAACTTGCTTAATGCTAATGTGAACAGAGCCGGAATGTGAGCTGGGAGTCTGACTTAAGAGCATCGCTCTTGACCGCTGTGCTCCTTTGTTTTTCAAACGTCTTGCCTCAACAGATCATCAGATGCTTCTAAAAAATTGTGGTTGGTTCTTCTTCTTTATGCTACAGGCAGGAAGGACTATGGTATTTTCCAGAAAGGTGGGTATGAGACAAGCTTGCTATCCTACTTTTTCTTTAGTGGTTTCTGTACATTTTGGTGGGTGATGCTCTGTTTCCACTGGGGACGATGGTGAGTAGAATCAGCTCAGTTTACAGCAAGGGGCTCAACAGACAGCAGGGAGAATTCTGGAATATAAACACAGATACATTTTGTGTTTCCAAGGAAGAATATAGAGTCTGGAACTTTTAATAATAGAATAGGCTCATTTTTTTTTCTGAATTAGTTTGAATCTTTCCTGGAAGAGTCTGTCCTGGGCATATTGGGAGGTTTTTTCAAGTTTCCCTCAATGGCAAAATTTCTCTGTTCACACAAGATGATAAAGCTCTAAGTTGAGTATAGGTCTAGGTAAGTTGCTGTAGATGATGGGTTTGGGGAGCCATCCTGATTTTTGCTTCTGGTCCTTCTGACTGTTAACTTAGCTCCTTCTAATTCCTACTCCTGCCTCCTTTCCTTTCAATAAACTCTGTATGAGTTAGGGCAGTGATTTTCAACCAGTGTGCGGCAAGACTTTTTAAAACATACATTACCTAATTATTTAGTCAGGGGCACTGACCCCTTTTCCCTTAGATTGTCAAATAAAAAAATGACAACAGCTAATACACCAATAGCCATCTGGTGTGAATGAGTCAACATTATACCTATATTTTGTCAGATCAGCAAAAAACTATATTTTTTTGGTGTGCTGAGGAATTTTAGTAATTAGTGTATGTTTGCCATGACATGAAGAAGGTTGAAAATCACTGAGTTAGGGAACAGTCAGAAAACAGAGCTCATGTCACCTAGTTCAATAGAGGAAAAATAATATGAGGAACTAATTTTGAAGGTGTTCGACATGGGGAAGTTGAGGCAAACAGGCGATGGCGCGCTGGGATCCTTCAAGAAGTGCAGTCTCTTCTGGATATGCCATCTGAAGCAGACAGAGAGTGGGGAGAGGGGTGCTGAGTTTCCCCTGCTCCCATCTTCTATGAGTGCCCCACCCCCATTGCCATTGGCCAAATGTAGCCAAAACTTAGCTGATAAAGTTACTGGGAGATACTGTTTTTCAGGAGTCACTGTCCTGCCACACTGAGCAGAGGAGAGTACAGCAGGAAGTAAGCTGAGAACCAGGGGACTGGCACAGAGGTTCAGTCAATAAGTTAGCATAACTTTAAGACCTACTAGGCATAGATCACTTAAGCCAGGTCCTTGCTTTCAGGAGTAATAAAAATTGGGCCAGAAATCCTAAGAATGCTGACCACTATCATAATAAATGAGTACATGAATGATCAGTCGTTCAGACCGTCCCTGAGTTGTTGAGAATGTGTGCACAGGGTGTGTGTTAGTGGTATGAGCATGTGTGAGAGGATGTGTTATAGTATGTGTGGGTGAGAGGCAGAGCACATGTATGATGGTGTCATTGAAGTAACACAGGTCAGATCAGATAACTGAAGGCCTCAAACAAGAGGAGAAAACATATCTTTGTGTCAAGGAACAGAGCACATAGCAAGCTGAAGAAATAGCAAATATGGCCTGAAAAGAATCTTCTCCTATAATACATATCACCAAAAGGACTCTAATACATAATCCTGGTTAAGTACTCCCAGGAGTTTACCTTTTGGGGCTTGTTGTCACCCAAATGTTTGTCCACGGATGCAGGCACCTGTCCTCCCATCAGGGCCTGGCGCTGCCTGCAGTGTTACATTTAATGAATGTTTTATGGGAAGCATTGAAGCTGAACATGTGCCAAGAGGAGGCCCGTGGATGGATGGGTGTTAATTTACTGTTCAGTGCACCACCCTGGGGACAGTCTTTTCAAAAGGAAACTTGTCTAAACTTAAAGCATTGAAACATTTACGACCGATGCCTCTGGCAGGCACACAAACAAACATGTGGAATAAATTATGCATAATTGTAGGGCCTTTGACCAGGAGCCTGGGACAACAGCAAAAGGAAGCTCAGGACTGTCTTGTCAGAAAGCACAGGGGAGAAGGGAGGCCCAGGCTGCAGAGGTGGAGGGGTTCTGTCTGGGCTCTCGCTCCGAGCCAGGGGATATGGTCTGGGCTTTCCACGGCGGCTCTCAGTGATTTATCAGAATGTTCTGTGGCCCCGAGAGTCTGTAAAGTTCCCTCAGTCTGTCTTTTGAAGGCACTAAATGACTTAGTAGCTATTTGAGGGTCTAAAAAAAAAGAATCTAAGTAATTCCCCCAGACTGTTCTTAAGGATTAAGAAGTTTCCTTATTAACAAAGGGAGACATTGGGGCAGAGAAGGACTCGATTGGTCAAAGATTCATGTAGTGAGAAGCTAAGGTGAGCCCTGAGGCTGTGTCCATTTCTGAAATCACTTCTTTATTACCTGGGTGTTTCATGGACTCTCACTATTACAGGCCGAGTTCTGAATTGTTGCAGCCATTCTGGGTCTTGGTTCCCTCCGGCATCCCTGGGTGACTGAGGAATGTCTGGCAGGGAGAGTGGCCCGGGTTCGACCCCATGCTGAAGGGCACTCCAGGGGAGTCAGGCCATCTCTTCTCAGATCAGTCCCTTCGACTGAGAAGGCCTAACAGACTGTTCTGTGGAACAGACTAAAGTGTCTGTGTGTATAGGTGCATTAAAATTGTGTATGTGGGGGGTGTTTATAATTATATAAATCATACATGAAAACATTCTCGAGAAAAATTCCATATTTTAGATAAAATAAACATCTCCCTAGATCTTATCTCCTCTCAATGTTATTTGTCTCCCTAGAGGTAGCCACAGTTCCCAGTTTGGTTTGTATCCTTCCAGGCATTTTCTTATGTACTTTTATTCACATGTGAACTTGTATGTGTTTTGTTTATGAGTTTATGTATACACACATGCAGGAGAAAGTTGTGACAAATGGTCTCAATCTGTTGAGAAAGTTTTGGTGTGAAGACAGTGTATCCCAAACTCTGCCGCAGGGCACCCGGGAGTGCCATGGTGAATTAACAGAAGAGCTGTGGGGTTTTTAAACATTTCTGAGGAAAGCCCAGCAATACTTGACACCTGTCGGACACCACATGAACTGCTCCCTCAGCAGTGCTGATGTCAAATCTCACAGTATGCCTTCTAATGTCATCTTCTCTTAGTGATGGTCGAGTTTCCAGTGGAGGCAGTGCCAGCCCTGTCCCAGATTGTTGTGGGACAGGAGGTGAGAGTGGTCCTATCCACTCTGACACCATGGTTAGAGAAGTTGGATAGGGTCCAACGGGTAAACACACCTTCTTAGTAAGTAATTGGGGTTAAGAATAAAATGCAATACTATTTTTTTTCTATCAATTTATGTGCATTTTTTTCCAAATGGCTACTAAGTTGTTAGGACATAAATATTTACTAAGCTATTTAGACTTAACTACTCAATAAATGGTACTGTTAAGTATTTCTTTGAGCCTAGGGACATAGGGTAAAAATTACAGAGCCATTCAGGGTACTGTGGACTGAGAAAGTTTGGGAAGTGCTACGTAAGGAACTTTCTAAGGTCTATGGACATTGAAGAGTAAAGTAGACAGCCAAGAGCAGACAGGTTGGCAGAGATGAATAGTGAGTTTCAAAGCTGCGGGAATTTATCTGGGGTTGGCAACAGTCCATGGCTAGGAAAGTGCCAGGTGGGCTGGCTACTTCTACACTTGCTCTCGGGCCCTTACTGACTCTGCTCTTGGGCTTTAAGTTGACCCACCCCAGCCTGGCCCAGCCTATCTCTCTCTGTCTCTGTCTTTGATTAGGTCTGTCTCTGTGTATCTGTGTCTTTTTCTATCTCCCTTACTCTCTATTTCTTTCTCTCTCTCTGTGGGTGTGTGTGTGTGTATTAGGAGAAAACCGAGGGTTTCTGATTATGGACGTTCTTTTAAATCCTCGGGATTTAAAAATAAACTCAACTTCTTATCCAGAAGACTTTGCTTTACTCACCGTCTCCAGGGTGGCGTGGACTTCATGGAGAGGATGCCAGAGAAGCGTAGAATGTCTCCATAAACTCTTTGCGGAGCATGTGAATTATTCATCCCAGGGAGAGACTGCTCCGGTGGCCCAGGCCGTCAGAGGGGGTCTCTGGCCCTCTTCAACTGACAGCCCATTCTCAGCATCAGAAGTTCTGGCTAAAATAAGACCTTCTCCTCTGCTCATTGTATACATTTCTACTGGCCTGCATCTAAATTAAGAAGTTACAAATAAGGAGAGTCCTGAGGCCCGGGTTACAGAGGAGAAGCTAGAGAGAGCCAGGAGAGCCTGTGAAATGAGAGCGCAGTGGGGGAGGAGCAGCTACGGATCTAGGCTTGGAGTGAAGGCCGGGCCAATTCAGGCTGGCATTTCTGAGCAGACCCTCATGAAAAGCACAAGGCCCAAATATGTGCAATGGCTGGGAATGTTGGAACAGCGGAGTCGCTAATGGAGGCCAGTGCATACCACTGGGATGTGTGATGTTTGCCACTATTGACTTGCAGTTTGGACTTTTTTCTTTCCGTCTAAATGATTTTTCCATATACGGCCTGAAGCATGTAAATTAAATTTATCTTTTGCTGTCTGGGCCAAGGTCCTTATTTCACTTCCCTAGAATTCACTGGGAGCACATACAAACCGTTCAGTTTCCTTTGTTGCTCTTCCCTTCGTGGGCCAGAAAATCAAAAATGTTGGTTTAAATAATTCCTCTGGAGTCACAAGGTGTTCTGGCTCTCTGTGATGCTTTTGACATGATAGTCAAAGGGAGCTGTCAAAGAAAATGAGTGGATTGTTCTTTCATGGACAGAGAAAACAGAGGCCTTGAGACCATGCCCTTCCAGCAATCATTACCCAAGCTGGAGGAGGCTGCAGGAACCTCCCTACCCATCCACCACTGTGCCTTCTCATCCATGCTGCCCTGGTGAGCAAGGGCCTCTCACCCAAAGCATCTGCTTTGGACCCTGTGTTCCTCCAGGACATGCCTTTCTTAACTTTCATGAAGTATAAGGAACTAGGAAGGGAAGAAAATAATGTCTTTAGTTTAGGTTCCCCCGGATGCAGACCCTGAGCCAGTGATTCAGGTGCAAACTTTATTTGGGAGGGTTCCCATCCCAGTAGTGGAGTGGGAAAGTGACAGAGAAGGGAAGACAGCCAGTGCATTGTCAAACAATTTACTGCCCCTGCGAGGGGGTGGCTCACTCCATGAATGGTTTTTCATCCACGGGTTGTCCAAAGTCAGTTTCTCATTTGGGGAGCTGCTGCTGTTACTTTTTTTCAAAACTATGCATGCTTTGCCAGCACTCTATTGCCACATTGGTTTTCTGTGTCATGGCTTTATTTTTGCTTGGTCTGGCCTGTGATTTTTGTGGCACCTTTGGACCATTTACATCCCTGTGGTGGTGATATACAATACATGACCTTGAAAGGTCTTGTATTTCAAGACCAAACTCTGGGTCTTGAAAGGGTAATACCCACCCAAGGCCAAGCAGTCCTGCTTCCAATGCCCAGAGTTTGCCCAGTTCTAGGCCTGTTCGACCCAACCTCATGATTCCCCAGGAAGGCCAGATGTAGTGGTGTCCAGTTGGCTCTAGACATTTGACATCCAATTCATTTTTATTATAATGGTGCACAGTTGACCAGCCAACTTACATAATTTTTATGCTGAATTTGCGTATCTGAATTAAATTCAGAGAATTTGTGGCAGGAAGTGTGTCCTGGAAATGTACTCAGCTAAATATTTGTACTCCACTGCATGGAGCTGCTCCCAGTCAAGAATCTCAGAGAGCTTGTCTATAAACATGAATGAATTAATACTCCCTACACCGCTGCATGCTCCTTGCCAGCTGGATTATTTTAAGGGAAGTGACCAGCCCAGAGACCTATAGCGAGTCATGAAGGAGCTTGCTCACAAGCAGAGAGTTTGGACTGCAGGGCTCTGGATGGAGTCAGGGACCACTCTGGACCCTTCTACCCTCAGTGCTTGGAGTGTCAGGATAAGGGTCCGCAATCTGCACAATAGCTCTGGAGATGCTCGATCACATTTCAGCTCAGCACATCCTCCTTCAATGTCTTCATCACCAGCCCCCTAAAACCATGGCTTTGTCAAGTTTAAGTAACTTTTATTTTATTGGCATATAAAAGTAGTATGTGCTAAGTGTAGAAAATCTAAAAAGGGAAGTAAGGTGTAAAGAAGAGAAATAAACCATCCATTATTCAATCTTCCAGGAAAACTACTGTAAATCCCTTTTTAATGTATATTGCCACAAGTTTGAAAAAATTATGCTAAATATTTAATTTTGTATCATGATTTTTTTACTTAGTCTTAGAACATAAAAAGTTCCAAATCTAATTAAATACCATTTGTTTGCATCATTTTAATAGTTGTATAATATTTTATTGTATAAATGTATTATAGTTTTCTTAGCCCTTACCTTATAGTTAAACATATGATAAACACATTTAAAATTGTCCCCCCTGAATTTTGGTTTATTTGAGTTAATACATCATATGAATGTATTATGGTTTTTTTAGTCCTTACCCTATGGTTGAACATATGATGAATATGCTTGTACTTATTTTAGGAGGAAGAGGAGAGTTTGGGTTATTTCAGGAGGGTTATATTAGTAGGAGAGATTACTAAAAGCTCAAGATCTTCAGTTACTGGATTCTTAATGGCACATGCTTTAGTACTTGGTGAAGAAACTACACAGATACAGTCTTTGACACGTGACTAGAATGTAGAGGAGCCTTAATGTAAGTGCCTGTCCTGCCTCTGCTCTATCATTCATTGTGAATGAAACTGGGTCAGGTCACTTAATTCATGTCCTGGAACTCTTTCATTGACTTGGGTTTCCCTTCTGGGAGAGCAGGAGGCCTTTGTTCCCCCTGTGTATGTGACGGGGAGACCAGATGTTCTGGAGCATAGGTGGGTCATTATTTTAGACTTTGGGGTCCAGTTCTGGCCAGGGAGCCATTTATCACATCCTGGGAATGAGTGGGTTACTTGTATCAAATCCTGGGATTGTCCATATCTTCCAACCCATAACTAATGTGGAAAAATGATTCTAGTGCAAAGGATGGATCGTGCATGCTTCTCCAATGAAGATATTTCATCAGCTGAACTAAGGCCGGGTTCTGGCAGGGAAAACAGTGAGACAAATTGTGAACTATGGTTTTAGCTCCAAGATGAAATGTGTCCCGGTTGGTGAATAATCAACCAAAAAAGTATAAAACTTCCTTTGATAACTTAAACTTCTGGAAACAATTTAGAGGGCAAGTGGGGTTATTCTGACTTCCGAGAAAGGGTAAAGTTTTCTTGTTGAGATGTTGGTCTCTTGTTGAGATGCCAACTTTTTTTTCAGCTTTACAATATGTATACACAGTGTTGACCTATATAAAGTATTATTAATTTACAGAACAGGACTTGATAAATACTTTAATTTGATATTCTTTACTCTAGTACCAATTTTTATTAGGCTGTAAACTCTCTGCTGATAGTCACTTTATCTCCCTGTTGTACCCAGGGTGCGCCTTCACACCCTTTTGATGAATCACGAAAATGCAGTATTAGCCCCAAAACTGATCTAATAGGGCTCTTGGTGGAATGCATTTTGTGTTTTTTCCTATTCATTTTTTCAATCATATGTAGTTTAGGGTAGTGGCTCCTAAGAAGTTCATATTGTGATTCTAAACTAAGCACCTTTGAAATTCTAAAAATGTACATTCTTAACTAGAGTTAAAATAAATAGTCTTTGTCGAACAGGAAGGGGAACAGGAAAAGGTAGGATGGGGAGAAGGAGAAAAAGGAGGAGAAGAATAAGGGGAAGAGGGGCAAAAGGAATGAAAATAGTTACTTCTATTTACGGATAACAACAACCACCATCTTATAATCCTATTCTCTGTAATATTTTTTAGCCTTTATCTCATAAATGGAGTTCTTGGGGCTATTCCCATCTCTCTGAAGTTCCAGGCAGGAAACAAAGGTGACAGTAGCACCAAACTTGTCAGAAGTGGGGTTTGGCTGATGTTTCTTGGACCTGGTATACAGTCTGCCATGGCCTCAGCTCTGGCTGGAGGTCCTGGAGCCGGTCTCTCTGCTCTCTTGGTCCTTGGTTAATCCACATCTGGATGGCCGAAAATGGAGTGAGTTCTTATCTGAGGTTCCTTCATGATTTCCCTTTGGACTCCAAGATTTGAGTATGTGCATGGAGATTGGGGCCTAGTGTGAATTTGGCTAAAATGATCTTGTGTCCTTTGAACCTCTAAACAAAGGCCATTCTAGAGTGATCTGGTAGAATGGAAGATAAACTACATGTGGGAAAGTGAAAAGAAGTGAAGGCCAGAACTTTGGCAGACTAACAGAAGTAGAGGTTGTTCAAAGTCAGCAGACTCTAGACCAGATCCTGACATTGGATCTTGTTTATTCTGGTTTTAGCATCTTTCTCATTGTCTCCTTTCCCAGGCAGAAGTGGGGAGCCAGCAGACAGAAGGAGAGCCTGAGGTGGGTCCCCTAGAAACTGCGATTAGTGTCTCTGGGCCAGCTGAGCTCTAGGCAGCAGGGCGGAGCTGGGGAACGCTCCCTTCCCCAGACTTTTTTAGCCTATATGTGGATGGTGGGTGGTAGAAGATGTATTTAGCCTGAGTTTTCCTTGTTTTGGATGCAGCAGAGGAGTTTGGCAACTTGAAATCTGGAAGGTGGTTGAGCTGCCAGTGTGAGTCACGCCATAGGGGACTGGGTAATGATTCCGTAAACAAGCTAGGAGTTCCCAATTCTCCAGAGTCCGCCATGTGTCATCTTCCAACTTTCTTCCAGGAGGCTCCATAAACCTTCCCTCTTTGTGCTGACCCCTCTTGGCCATTTAATTCATGTGTTGTCACAAGGCTGATTACAATGTTGGCACACAGGATTGAGGGGACTTAGCCTTCCCTTTAGCTACCTGCCAAAATTTCCCCGAATGAGAACCATGATTTGGACATTTGCTTTCAGGAAGGAAATGTTCAAAGTATTTTGAAACCCAAAGAGACCTTAAAACACTAAAATTTATCTTATATCTATATCCTTTGGTTAAACAAATGAGTAAAAAAGCAAACCAAGAGTAAGTGCACATGTTTTACTCTTGTCATATGACACCAGCTTTGACAGACTCAGTTGTCTAAGCCAGAAACTTTGGAGTGATCCTCAATTCCTCCCTCCCCCTAACCCCTACTTCTAATGAACCCATGTACATCAGGGTCTAACTACTTAATATCTCCTATATTTGTCCCTTCCTCTTTATCTTCTCATCACATCTTGCCTGGACTCCTTTAGTGACCCTCTAACTGGTCTCCTTGCCCCCTTTCAGGGCCCCTTCCAGCTGTTTCAGAGGGATCCATCCAGAATGTAAATTTGATTATGACACTCCCTTGCTCAAAATCCTCTAATGCTCTCCAGAGTGTTTGGGATTATCTTCAAGCTTCTTGGCTTTACCCTCAATGTTCTACATGACCCGCCTCTCCAACTTAAACTCCCATTCCCTCTGTCCTAAGCATTTCCAAACTACTTGCAATTCTCTGAGTATGTCTTGCTAAATCATGTCTCAGTGGCTTTAGACATGCCTGTCTCTTTGCTTGGAATATAATTCCCCCCTTTTAATCTAGCAAACTCCTTCTTGTCCTAGAAAAGTTAGGGCTAATGTCATCTCCACTGGGAAGCCATCTCTTACTTCCCAGAGAGATTTAGCCGTTAGCCCTTGCATTCATTTTCCAGCACTGCTGTAACCAATTTTCACAAGCTAGGCGGCATATTCTCTCATGGTTCTGGTGGTTAGAAGTGCAAAATAAAGGTTTCAGCAGGGCCATACTCCCTCCAAAGGCTCTAGGGAAGAATTCTTTCTTGCCACTTCCAGCTTCTGGTGGCTGGGGGCATTCCTTGCTTGTACAGCTTAACTTCACTCTCTGCCTCTGTCTTCACAGGTCTTCCTCCCTTGTGTCTGTTTCTTCTCCTCTCCTACCTCTTATGAGGACACTGGTTATTGGATTTAGACCCCCACAGTAAATCTAGGGTAATCTCATCTCGAGATACTTTGTTACAGCTGCAAATAATTTTTTTCCAAATAAAGTCACATTCACAGGTTCTGGGGGTCAGGAGTTGAACTTATTTGGGGACACAAGTCAACCCACTACATCCATTTAGCACTCCATACCTTTTAAGAAAAAGTTTACCATTAACTGATCTCTCTCTCATTCTCTCTCAAGATGAAATATCTTTCAGAGCGAGTCTTCTGTTTGACTTTGTATGTTTGGCTTTTAGCACAGGACCTGACTTTACCTCAGCATGACTTCTTAAAAAAATTAATAAATAACTACTTAAGGACTGATAGTAGGCCTTTAGCTTGGGCTGATATAGTCAAGCTAGGAAGCAGGAACTTGGACAACATCATCTCTGGAAAGCCTCTCTTACTCAAGAAACCTGTTTCTACAGTTGGTTTGGGTCAGAAGTATGTTTTTAGGCTAACTGATTTCAAGAAATATCCAAAGGAAGACCTTAGAATATTATAAATTGTAGGGTAGGGCCCAAACTAGTTCATCTACATTCTAATGTGCATGGTCTTGTATATGATGAGTATGTACACATTTTTTAAAAAAACTACCAAATGGCTGAAAGGGAGCAGTTTAACATTTTTGTGCATGTATAGGCATTGCCTGATTTTTCTATATTTCAAATGAGGGATTGGCTTTCAAGGGAGGAGCAGGTCTTAGGGAATTGGTCAGTAAATTAAAATGCCCTATTTGTATGATATCTCTAATTTTTATTCTCTAGGCCTCTCAGTTCATTATTTTTTCTTTAAACAGAATTGATAAGAACATAGCTCCAAACTTCTTGATTTTCTGTATATGTGTGTAGTTAGAATTTGCCCTATGAGTTCCAAAATCCCATCTACCAATCAGTTAGCAAGTGATTAATGTGGCTCTATACTTATCCATAGGGCTTGGTAAGTAAAACCATCCTGTGAATATCTTATAGTCCTTTGGAAACAGGAAGCTTACCTTATTCAGAAGGTTTTCATATTTGGTTACAGAAGGAAATGCGAAAAGACACTTCTAGCTCCTGTTTAACCACTGCCTTCTCTCTTTGAGGCCTCCCATCCCAATCCACCTTAACAAGACTGTTTATATAAAAGAATGCATCAAATCACAATGTTCTTTTGGAAAAGGGAGGATGCAGCTAATTCTTAATTCTGGGTAAGCTATATATAGAGGCTTAAGTGTTCTCAGCCATCTCTGTCCTATGTCACTGACAGAGAAGAGTCCTGAATGTCAGGCTTCCTTCTCTTTGTAGAGCATCAGTATTTCTGAGGACCTCTTGCAGTAGAGAGGACCCATCTACTCTCTGCATGGCAGTCACCTGCTACCAATTGGCCTGGCATTCTGGAAACAAAGCCTCTATAATTTGGGGGTTTTATGGAGGTCTTCCCATCTTCAGAGAAAATGTGTAATCACACTAATCTCTCTTTCAACTTCTCACCACTTCTGAACATCTATCTTTCTTCACTGCCTCACTATCAGCCTCCCGGCTGCTTTGTAGGTCAAGGAAAAGAAAGAATGTCTGCTTGTGGAGTGTACTGCTGAGGGGAGTAGCTCCAGATGAGGGTGAAGTGCAAGGAAAGCCAGATCATGTAGAACTTTATAAGTCTGGTTAAGGATTTGGTCTTATTCTTAAGACTGATGAAAAGTTACTGGCGGATTTTAAAAGCAGGAACACACATGATCAGATTTACATTTTAAAATGCTCTGGCTGCTGTGCAGACTATTGAGGCAGACATGTATGTAGACATCAGTGACGACAGTATCTGGTAAGACAAGGAGGTAGTAGCAGATACAAACTCAAGGTACTTAGCAGATAGAATTCACTGGGTTTGGTTAGGGAAAGGGATAAGAACCATACGAAGGTGTCTTGTTTGAACAGCTGGGAAGTGGTGATTTTATTTGCTAAGATGGAGAAGGCTGGAGGAGAGGCAGTTAAGGGAAAGGTCATGAATTCGATTTTGGACATATTGAATCGAAGTGTTTATAAAACATCCACATTAGAACTCATGAAAGCAGTTGAGTTTTAGAGCACAGAAAAGAAGTCTGGGCCACCAAAATGAATTTGACATTTAGATGGCATTTAAAACATGGAAGTAGACAAAATGGGATGGATGTCTTGTCTGTCTACAAATATCTTATTAATTAGAATATATAATTTAGAATAAAATGAACATAAGACAGTTTACCAGCATCAAATAGAGTGGGATGAATTCCATATATGCCATCCATTCAGAGAAAGGAGAGACCAATGGAAAACTGGGAAGGCTGGAAGTCTTTGAAAATGTTTCAAAGATAAGCCTTTAAAACACATGGAATTTGGATAATCAGACTGATATGTTAGAAAGTTGACTGAGCCTCCTCTGGGGGAGGGTGGGAGTGGAAACTCATTAGGTCACTGAGGAGGACATCTAGGAAAACCCTCAATGGCATCCTTTCATGGTGTGGTTTGATTTAAAGTAGCATTTCCCAAAGTGCCAATAGCAGAACATAAGTGAATAGTCATAAAGAAAGCTGTTTTCAGTGATCAAATACACTTGATAAACATAATATGTGGTGAAACAATAAGAAATGTGAATATTGGTCTCTCTGTTTCTGGTTCCTGAAACAGAGCCCTTCTAAATAGGGCTGCAAGGAAGATCTAAAACAAACAGCACTAACAAATTAGAAAATATCTCTGCAAAACAATGGTTCAGTGTTGACCAGGGTTTTGTGAGGGGTCATTTCTTTCATTATTGGTGAAATAAAGATTGATACAGTCTTTCTGGGAAAAATTTGGTAGAATAAACTAAAATCCTTATAAAAGTTAATTCCCTAAGGAGATTTAAGAAATTTAAACAAAGATAATATAGAAATATTTATCAAAGTATTAGCAAATACATTGAAAATTTTAAAATAGTCTTATAGACCAATATAAGAATAGTTTAATAAATTAGGGCATATTGAGCTTATGTAATATTAAAGTCATTTTTTAAAAGGCCTCACAGAGCCCTGGCTGGCATAGCTCAGTGGATTGAGCTCAGGCTGTGAACCAAAGCATCGCAGGTTCGATTCCCAGTCAGGGCACATGCCTGTGCAGGCCATGACCCCCAGCAACCGCACATTGATGTTTCTCTCCCTCTCTCTCTTTTTCCCTCCCTTCCCTCTCTAAAAATAAATAAATAAAATCTTTTTTAAAAAAGGCCTCACAGAAAACAGAAGATACAGATGTCATATTATAAAGTTGTACACCTCAAATTCATAGAATGTTATTAACCAAAGTTATCCCAATAAATTTAACAAAAATTTTTAAAAAAAGTCTTCTCCCCAAACAGACATTAAAGAAGACTTAAGGTCATGAGTACATGCTTATCTTATACTATTATGTTTTTTAAGAGTAGGATTAGATTAAAAATTGTACATGTAATATTATCTCACTTTTATAAAAATGAAAAGCTTTACTGTTTAATACAATTCAGAATTCAGAGTGGCTAAGTCAGTTTTCCCAGGTCAGTTGGCTGGTGACCCTGGCCTGCCCACTCTCAGTGAGATGAACGAGCATCACTGTGGGTTACTGGTTTCGTGTGCTCGGGCAAGTCGTTTAACTTCTCTGACTCTCATTGTCCGCACATGTAACTTAGACGATAATGCCATTAACTCAAATATAAAATATTTTTTGAGTGTGTATATGCACTGGGTACTGTTCTAGACCGTGGGATTACAGCAGTGAGCAGAGCAAAGGGCCTGAGCATCCATTCTGATGGCAGGGGGACAGGCAATGACAGAGACAGACAAATAAATATATACTGTATTGTTGGTGATGAGTGCTACAAAGAAAGATGAAAAAGGGTAAGGAGACAGAAAGAAATGGGGCAGGGTATGGAGGAAATGTACTATTTTTTAATAGAGTGGACAGGGAAGATCTCTGGTAAGGTAATGTTTGAGCAAACATCAACATGAAGTAAGAAAGTGAGCAGCATGGACATCTGGTGAAAGAGTGTACAGGCAGAGAAAACAGTAAGTGCAAAGGCCCTGGGGCAGGAACCTTCTTGATGTGTTTAACAGTCAAGAGCAAAAGGGAAAGTGCGAGAGGATGAAGTCGGAGAGGTGATCAGAGACAGGATCATAGGACCTCGCCGGCCACAGCAAGGACTCATTTATTGTAAATGAGATGAGCAGCAACTGCAGGCTTTTAAAAAGAAACATAATTGATAATAGGTTAGAGTTTTTCTAAGGAGCAGATGAGGTAATGCATACGAAATTGCGTTATGAACCGGAAAGTTAAGTTCAAGAACATTTCCAGGGTCATGTCACTGGCCAGGCCATTGTGGAGCCAGAACACGGCGTCCCTGACCCCCAGGCCACCCCTCTTTCCATGGTGTTCTGACTCCCCCTCAGAGAACACAGGTCCAGTGTCAATCTAGGACCAAGTTGAACCCTTGAGCAAGTTCAAACTCTCTTTCCCAAGCCAAAGGGCTTTGTGAACCTCATTGTCCTGGCAACATTTGACTTTTGGAAGAAGCTACAGGAATTTTTTATCTTAAATGGGAAGAAAGGAGCTGGAATCATCTAAGGCAGTTCAGTCCTGGGAAGTCAAGACTGTCTTAAATTAAACACAGACCTCTACTCAGGGCTGGACTAGAGAAACTAAAACATCAAGACTTAGGAGGAAAACCCAACAATTATGATAGGTTTTGGAGAATTCCTTTAATATCTATTTAGGAAGCCACAGAATGGCCAAAAACAATAGAGTCAGAATTTTTAAAAATTCATGGTTGCTTATATAGTTTTAGGCATGGATTAAGCAGATGTAATAGTGCATGTATTGGGGTACCCAGATCCTTCGGATGATGGTATCTGGTGATGGCTCTGCTCGGCCCTATCATTGTCTGGACAGACTCCTGTGAGCCTGTCAGGAAGGCCAGGAGGGGAAGCCACACTGTGGTTCTTGTCTAGGGCGCCCAGGACTGGTGCCCTTTTATCTTTGCTGTGTAAGATGGGTTGGCTTGACTCTCTTCCTCTTTTTTCTCTACCCTCTTTTTTCTCTTTCCTTTTCTTCTCCCTTTTCTTTTGCCATGAGCAGAGGACATTAACCAACATTTGATTTGCCCTCTATTATAGTTTTTATTGTTCGTGAGATAACTACCTACATACCACAACCCCAAGTCTACCCTTTAAAGGAAGTATCACTGCAGAATCTCCATTTCCAATAAAATATGCCCTATACGCCTACTAAGTGGTTCTCAGAAACCGCAAGCTCTTAAGAAAATAAAGTGTCATAATTTTTTTCGATGAAACTTTGTTGGATTCAACTGTATAAAAGCCATAATGATGAACAATCTGTTAGTGAAATTATGTATCTTAAGCAAAAGTATGATTTTCCCAGAAGTGACAGGCAATTGATATTCCAATTTCAATTACTTTAAATAGGTAAGCCCTAAAAACATAACCACCTTAAGGTCTGTCTATCTTTCAAATAATTCTTGTTGTAACCTAAGGTACCTTACCTTTGCCAGCAGCTTACTCCTGTCTGAATCTCAGAAACAGAAACATTTTCTCTAAAGCATAGGAGACAAGGGGTACAATTGGAGATACATATAGGATATATATATGAAACACACACACACACACACACACACACACACACATTTATTCTTGCTAGAGAAGCTCACTCTGGGGGTTTCCAAGGGCAGAATCAGGTCCAAGTGGTGGAAGTTTCAGGAAGACAGATTTCAGATTCCTTAGACAAGAACTTTTTAAACAGTCAAATCTGCACACCAACAGAATTGGCTGCATCACAAAGTTCAGTAAAAGGCTGGGTTTTTTTGAGGACTTTGTGAATGCCAGAAGCTTCCAATGATGGGATTGTTATAAAAAGCACCTTATTTTATGCCTGCCCATTTAGAAACTGTGCTTTATAAAAAGTAAAGAAGGAGCCGGTGTCATAGCACATGGTGAGTGTGGCCTGCTGAGCTGGGAGTGACTGGTTGGTGATGTCGCAGAAGCCACATGGGCTGGGTTGGTACAGATTGTGACTGAGGTTGCTGGCAATCTTTTTATGCAGGAGTCACGAGGGGTCTCAGACACTTACGTATTCTGACAAGTAGCTAATGCTGGGAAATATTTAATTGCAATTCTGCAAAGTTATTATATGTAATGCATCCTCCCCACCCCCCACACACCTTTTAAAATCTTTTTGCACTTTGGATCTAAGACTGAAAAATTGAAAAAAATAGCACTCATTATTGTCAGGTCAGATTCTGAGCATCCTAGATAGGTGATCTCCTACAGTGGTGAGCTCCCCACTTCTGGAAGTGATCAAATAGTAGATGAATGAATATTGCCAGGAACATTAAATGAGGAATTTCTACTTTGAGTGGTTGGAGGAAACTGATAATAGGCTTTAAAGGTATGAGATATTTTGAGCACACAGAAAAGCCTAAAAGAATAAACTAATGTATACCCATGTACTCATGACACAGCTTTGTCATAAAGGACATTGTGCCATATTGGCTTCAGGCTGTGTTTTTTCAGATGTCATTACAAATGTAATTGAAGTATATGTGTAGCCCTTTCACACCCTTGCTCCTCCTGTTTCTAGAGGTACACAATATTCTGAACTTGATGTTTACCATTTTCATGGATATTTTTGTGTTTCTCCTGAACATACATGCATGTAAATACTATATAGTGTTTTTCCTGTTTATAAACTATCTAAATGGTATCCCACTACACATAATTTTTTTGCTTGCTATTTTGCTCAGCGTCAATTTTGGATAGATTCATTTTGAAATATGGAGTTCTAGTGCATTCATTTAAGCCAAATTACCATATTTCTTAGATTGACCTGTCATTATTTACCTATCATTTTTCTTATTTAAGGGCATTGAAGTTGATTCCCTATGAATCCTTTTACATTATTTGGGAGCATTTATGTAAGAATTTCTCTAGGAAAGGAATTACTTACTCTTAGATGATACATCTCTCTATAGGTTATCATCAAATTGTTCTCTAAAATGACTGAATTAATTTATAATCCACTAGTTTACTACATTACCACCAGCTCTTGCTTATTTATATAGCAGATTTTAACATTTGCCAGTTGATTAGGAAATGGCATTTCATCATAGTTTTAAATTTAAATTAGTCAAATATATTTTTCATTTGTACTTCTTTGTGTTTTGTTTAAGAAATTCTTCTCTACCCCACAAGATCATGAAGATAATCCGTTTTTTCCCTAAAATTTTTACAAGGTTATTTTTCCACATGAATCTTAGAACTACCTGGAATTTATTTTTTGTATACAGGCTGCAGTAAGGATCAATATCCATGGTTTTCTGTGTGCTGGTTTTATTGAACATTTTGGGGGTTACTAGTAAGAATGAGCATCTTTTCCTCTGCTTATTGACCATGTGAATTATATGTTCTTCTGGTTTGCTCATTTTTTTTGTTGAATTGTTTATTGATTCATAGGAATTCTTTATATGTTATGGGTGCTGTTCTTGTTAGTCATACACATTACAAATAGCTTCTCCTAGTCTGTGGCTTGTTTTTACTATGATCATGGCATCCTATGATGAATATTGGCATTGTTTTAATTAATAGTATTTACTTGTAAAACATGGATCTGGTGTGTATTCTGTAGCAGTGGTGCAATTTCTTTATTGATTTATTAGGTCAACTTTGCTAAATGTGGTTTTAAATTTTCTGTGATCTGCTGAATTTTTGTTGTCTTGCATTATTAATTACTGAGTGTGTTATGTTGAAATCTCCCCTAGGATGGAACATTTTTGAAAATTCATCATACACCAAGCAGGAAGCAGGTCTGAACATGTTTTATAGAATTTGTATTATAAAAGTCACATGTTCTGACCAGAACGCAATTAATTTAGAAATACATTTTTAAAGATTACCAAACTTATCCCCATATGTTTGAAATTAAAAAATAACTCCTCAAAAAAAAAAACTCATGGGTGGGAAAAGAAATGTGAACATAATTAGAATTTAATGATGAAAGTCAAATATTGAATTTTTCAATTTCTCATGTAGTTCTAACAATTTTTTATTTTTATTAATTGCCTTCTCATTTAGAACTAGGAGATGGTCTTATTCATTTAGAATTGGTTCTTTCCTTGTTGTACCAACTGTTCAAACATGCTTAAAGAAAACGCTGTTTAGTGTATTTGCTAAGCTTTAGTATGTTTTCTATACTTGGAACAGGGTCTTCTCCACAGTAAGTTTATTACTGCCAGAAATGGAAGCACCTCTTAAATTTTCTGTGTAGAGAATCCTATTTTCTGAAAGTAATTAATTTTGGCTTTTTTTCTTTTCAAATTCTTACATTTTATTTCTGTTTTTTTTCTTACTTTATGATTAGTGTTTTCAGTACAGTGTTGAATAAAAATTTAGGAAGTCAGTATCTTTATTCCTGATTTTTAAATGACATACCTTTAGTATTTTATCCATAAATAGGATATTCGCTATATTTTTTGAGATTGATACCATTTATCAGACTAAAACAAGTTCCCTTCAGTTTCTACTTTGCTAGAATAATTTAAATAAAATTGTCAGATGCTTTTTCTATATAAATACAAATAATCACGTGACTTTTCTCCTTTAACCTTTGGATGTGCTGAACTCCATTAATAGAGCTCCTAAGTTAAACGTAGTTCTAGTATAAAGCAACATGATGTGGCCTTATTTTAGTGTATTTGCTGTATTTGGTTTGCTTGTATTTTATTTGGGATTTATACATATACATTTTTTTTGGTGAGGTTGGCCTAGAGATTTTCTATATTGTACTGTGTGTCTAGTTTTGGTGCCAAATTATGAAAGCTTCACATCATAAGCTTGCAGTGTTTATTCTTTTGTATTCTCGGCAGTACATTGTAGAAGGGCAGGATGATTTGTTTCTCCAAAGTCTGGTAAAACTTGTTTTTAAAATGTCTGGGCCGACCGCTAGGTTTTTGGGGTAGATTTTAAATTTCAGATTTTTTTTTACTGGTTTTATTTTGTTCAGGTATTTATTTCCTTCTGGATTCCATATTGTTAAATTATGTTTTCCTAGGAAATTGTTCATTTTGTGTGTATTTTCAAATTTATTGGTATGAAATTCTTCATAGAATTGTCTTTTGAAGTTACTAATAGGTGTTGTATTTTCAATTATATTACTGTTGTGATTCCAAATATTGTTTGCGTCATCTTCTTTTAAAAATCTGATCAGTGCATCAGATGTTTGTCTATTGTATTAGTCTTTTCAAAATAAAGAAAATCATTTTATTTATTCTTTTTATTGTCTGTCTTCTATTTTCTTTATTCCTGCTCTTCTAATATTTATTACGTTCTTCCTCCTTCTTTCTTTGGGGTTATTCTGTTGTTCTTTGTTGTTGGGTGTTTAACTCATTCATTTCCAGTCTTATGTATTTTCTAATAAAGACATATAAATTTAACATTTAACTTGTTCACGTATTTGTTCATTCCTTAATTCAACAAATGTTTTTGTGTCAGGCACTGTTCTAGGTTCTGTGGATTTACTAACAGACAAAATGACCCAAAGCCCTGCCTTCATACTTTTAAGAATCTATTCTGAGTTCTTTATTCCATGAGCTATTTAGAACTGTGTTATACATTTGCATGGATGTAAAGGTGGAGAAGTTGGTATCTTGGCTATTTCAAATGTACTTGCATTTTATTTAGAGAATATAGCATGTATGATACTGATTTGGGGGTACTTTTGAGCTTTACTTTGTGACCTGGAATGTGCTTTATATTTTATTTTTTAAAGTTCCATGTGTGCTTGAAAAAAAAAGCTGATCGATAATCTTAAGATTCTTTTCACCTTGGTGATTCAGCGGTTCCATATCAATGTCAATAACCTTGCCTGATCTGGCATGTTGTTCGAAGTCATAGTTAAAAGGGCGTAATTCATGTTGAGCCTGGTTCAATAGTGAGTCAGGAGTAGTTCTGGGTGTTCTCTGCTCTAAGACAAGAGTTCATGAGTTCTAGTCCCCCTCTTCTTCTATGGAGCAGTGGGGCAGAGAATCATAGCAAATCAAAACCAGAAAAATCTATTAGAGGTGGTCTGCAGCCACCTCTTGAGTGATTATTCAACAGACACTTATATAGCACCGAAGTCTCTAAGTGCTTTATAAACACCAACACAATGAACTGTCAGACCGCACTTTGATGGAATTTATTATTTCCATTTTTCTGCTGGGGAAACTGGGCCACAGAGAGATTAGGTCCTAACTCTCAAAAACAGTCGGTGGCAGAGTCACGTTGAATTCAGACAGCCTTTGATCCCAGGAACCCTGCTCTCAGTGGTTCATCTGACACAGATCTTATGTTTAACTCTTGTGAAAAATGCATATTCTATCACCCTACCCCAAACTTCTAGTATCAGAATCCCCCCAGGGGGAAAATATTGAAAGCCATATTCTCCACGACTCTAGGTTGATTCTGATATATAGCCAGGTTCTGGAACTACTGTCAGGCCAGTCCCTTCATTTTTATAGATGGAGAAACTGAGGTTAGAGGGAGAAGGGATTTGCTCACTAGTTAATGGCATGTAAAGGAAAATCTGATCCCTGACTCTTGCCCTTCTGTAAGCTCCATGTGGAGATGCTGGGGAGTTCAGTGATGCCGGCTTTGCCATAGGAAGCCTGGGCCACCACCTGCTCATGGATCTAAAGAGTTCATTCTTTCTCAAAGAGAATCCGTGGACACTGCCTCTATCTGACTTTCCTTCTGTCTCTCTTTGACTTTCTCCTTCTGTCTCTGTCTATTTGTTTAACTGTCTCCCTGTCTCTTGAGTAAAGTCTTCCATTAAGAAATTGAAGCAGAGATCCTAGAAGCTTAGGGGTTGTTGTGGGCTCTGGGGTACATTCTTTTGTAGTGGAGAAAGTTTTAGAACCAAATGGAGTTAGTTCAAATCCCAGATCTGCCACCCTCTAGCTTTGTTGTATTGGGCTGTGACTTACTCCCTCTAATTTTTTTTTATTTATAAAAAGAGGTATAATGGTTCTAACCTTGTAGTATATTGAAAGGACTAAATGGAAGCACACTTGTAAAGTCCCTGGTACATGCTAACAACAGCAGCACATGTTGATTGAGGCCCCACTCTATGCCAGGCACAGATTTAGGTGATGGGGAAGCAGCTGTGAAAACAGGAGGCAAAATCCCTGCCTTCAAGGGGTTTGCAATCTAGCAGTGAGGAACAGATAATACATGAATAAAAAATAAATGTACTATGTGTTCAGTAGTAGTCTGTACTATGAAGAATAATAAAACAGAGTAAGGAGGTAAACAGTAAAGTAGCATAGAGTGTTTAGGAGTAGTCTCTCTGGCACAGTGTTAATTGAGCAGAAATGATGAAGATGAGAGATCAGGCCAGGTGATGGGGGTGGGAAAGGTTTCTAGGCAGAAGGAGCAGCAGGTGCAAGGCCGAGACACAGGGCCATCTTGTTGTGCTCAAGGAACAGCAAGGATCCCAGTATGGCTGGATCATAGGGTTCTTAAGAGAGGAGGTGGCTGGAGATGATGGCAGGGAGGTAACTGGGGTTGGATCATACACGGCCTCTATACCTTCTGAGGACCCTGGATTTATTCTGAGATGAGAAGTCACTGGGACTGTGAGAGAGGACTGATGTGATCAGACTGACATTTTTAGATGTTCACCTTGGTCGCTTAATGGAGACTAGACTGTGGGGGGCGAGGGCAGAGCAGGAGACCAGTGAGAGGTTATTGCAGTGGTCCAAGGGGAGAAGAGAGTGGCCTGAACAAGGCGAGTATCCATGGAGATGGGATATGTTCATATTCTGGCTATATTTCAAAAGCAAATCTCTCAATATGTGTTGATGGAGTGAGTGTGAAGTGTAAGAAAAAGGAAGAAGTTAAGGATGAATCCAAGGTTTTGGCCTGAAGAATTGGAAGAATAATAGTTAAGGAGGAAGTCAGATGTTTAGCGGTGAGCAAGTATATCAGTATGTTGTGACACCTGTTACTCATCCAGGTAGAGGTGAAGAGAGGGCACTTAGCTTTGTTCTGGAGAAAGTCCAGGCCAGTAATGTCTCAGAATTTAGTTAGTCATGAGATTGTTTGAGCTCCCCAATGTAGACAGAATGTAGAAATGACCAAGAACTAAGCCTGGGCCTGTCTACAGTTTAGAGACTGAGATGGTGGACCAACCTCATCAGGACCAACCAAAGTACCTGAGCAGCAGCAAGTGAGATGGGAAGAGAATCAAGAAAAAGTGGAGTACCAAAGGCACAGGCGAAGAAAATGCCTCAGGAAGACAAAAGCCACTGATTGCATCCATTGTTGCTCTCAGACGTGGATGTTACAGTGTGGTTGATGCTCCACAATGTCAATTTTCATTCTCCTCCTTTTCTTAGACTATCTTCTTGCTCTGGTGGAGCAGTTCCCTGCACTGTCTGCCTCATGACATTTTTGGTCTAGGGATGGGGCACAGAGGAGAGTTTCTTGCCATCACTTGCAGACCAGCAAGGCTATTGACATCTTGCAATGATCCAAGCTATCTCTGGATGCTGGAGTTTCATGGAGTTCCTGTACAGAAGGAACATGCCACCCTATATGTGTGTGCTGTGAGCCAGGATTTGATCTTAGATTATTGCAATTACTTGAGCCTAATCTTGGCCTAAACCCAGTCCTGGATCAAAGATCTTTGAGCCCATGCCATAGAGGAGGAACTTAAGTAAACTCGTAGTGACAACATCAATTTTGGAGTCTATACATATCCTTGAATCTAGCACTTACTACCAGCCTGATATCAATCAAGTAAGAAGTTGATGGTTTAAAGAATAAAAGTATTTTTCCTTATCTTACAAATCTCCATCTTAAGCATCTACCTTTCTTGAATACCTTACATAAAGAAAATAAGGACAAAAATCAAGTCATTTTTTAGTTCTTTTTGCTTCCTCATACCAAATACTTAATGCACCAATAAGTACCTTTGGTTCTACTGCTGAGATATATCCCTAATCGGACACCTCTTACCCTCCCCACTCTTGCAACCCTAGTCCAAACCCCCATCACTTCTTGCCTGAGTTATTGCAAGGACCAGCTGCCTGCTTTGTCTGGTGGCCTCATTCCCTTGCAGCCTAGCATCCACACATTATCCAGAGGGAGCTTTCCAAAGTACAGATCAGATCATGCCACTCACTGCCATAAAACCCACCAGAGGCTCCCCCCACCATAGGCTGCAACACCCTACAAGATTTGGCCTTGGTCTCCCTTTATCCCTCCAAACTTCATCTGATTCCCCACTCTTGAGCTGCCTTTGCTCTCTTTCCCCTCCCCCACTCCAAATACAGTAGTTCATATCTGTCTCGGGGTCTTTGACTCGCTTTCCTCGTTCTGGAAGTTTGTTTCTCCAGGTTCCCTTTGGCTGCCTGCTCTCCTCATTCTGCTCTCAGTGAGATCCTCCCCAGCCCTAGCTATCCAGAGCGGTCCGCCTGTCTTAGCCTAGGTGATGTCCCCCATAGCACCAGTCAGGGCCTGAAATGGTCTTACGTATTTCTCACTTCTTCGCTGACTCCTCAGCCCCTCTGTATGTGAGCTCCCTGAATATGGGGACTCTGTCAGACTTGTCACTGCCATGTGCTCCCTGTCCGGAGCAGTGGGTAGCATTTCTCAGGTGTTTAATAAATGTCTGCTGACTGATAGACAGTCTAAACTTATGAAATTAGTTTTAGATTTAATTTCTGATTTCCATTAGGTGTCTGGCTTTATTTTTATGCTCAGGATGGGGTAGCTTGTTCCAAGTATAATACAAGTTAGTGATTCTGCCTGAACCTTTGAGCCAGTTGAGTCCTAGAGTGAGGGGCCCTTTTTCCCAAGATAGGAGTCATGGAGTGCAGCCACCTCAATGCCCAGCCTATGTGTTCTCACCAACCAATGCCGAAGGTGAGGAGATCCTTAGGGTACTTAAAGTTTTCTTGAGACAGGAGACCTTGGGCCACCATTCTCTGGAACTCTTGTTCCCGTTGACTTGGCTAATGCCCTGACTTGAGCTGGAAGAAGCCAAGCTCTGAGCACAAGAGAATTTCACCATGTGGAGGATGCAGACTCTCAGGAATCCACAGAGCTGGCCAAGCTATGTTAACACAAAGCTGGCCAAGAGCTTTGGGGGCCTCATATTCCTCCTGGAGATCCAAACTCAGTAGCAACTATGGATTCCCTAATTGCAAAGCACTCATTCTTATTTGGCTTTTTTTTAGTGTGTTATTTTAGGGGAATCCTGAGAAAATAGTGAGGCTCAAAAGCAAGTGGTTCTGAAGCCATGGGTTTTGATCCTGGATGTGGGACTAGATTCATAGTAGTTTGAGACCCCTGTCACTTTCCCCTCAGTGTCTCCAGCAATCCTGTGAGTTCTATTGAGAGTGCTGCATTAAGGAGTGACTTCATCATTATCTCCACCCAGTCTATTGATTCTTAGAGCAAAAACCTACTTGAGTGATTTAGAACTAAGGCCTGTGGAGAGCTGGATTCTGCAAGTGGTCACAGCTAAACTCACATAGTGCCCGTGCTGGGAGTCTGCCTTGTGTCAGCGTCACACACAAACCACGTTTTAGCTTCCTGGGCTGGAAAAAATCATTTCCCATTAGAAAACTCAAAGAAAGGAAGAATACAAAATAGGTTTACATTCAACAACTATTTCTTATGTTTAAACTATGTCCAACTCACTGGTCTGGTGACTCAACACGTCATACTCTAAGTTAGGCCACAGGAAGACAAAGACCACAGCAGGGAGGGCATCTCTTCTTAAACCTGCCCATTGCTGCAGGTACCCCAGCAGGAGTCTAAATTCACCTGCTAGTGTCTCTCACTGGGATTAGAGGGGAGCAGGCCTCAGAGGTATGGGGCAGCCAAACTCAGAAATCCCAGGTGAGTTTGGAGGAAAGGTAAGAGCCAGTCACAGGGGTGGGCCAGAGTCAGTGAGAGCTTAGGAGCAGGACCTCTGTCACCACTGGCAGGCTGGGAAGCCTGGCTCTGGAGGTCATACCTACTAAGAGCTGAGAAGCCAGGCCCCCATGTAGAACAGCAGATTCCAGGCTCCACCCAGAAGGTACAGAATGAAGCCAATGTCCCCCTCCTGCAAAAAGCCTGTCTCTGTCCTCTTCTCCGCATCTACTCCTGGGCTTTTACTCAGTAATGATCCCTTTTCTTTTACATTTATAATCTCTAACTCCTTTTCCTCAAATAGGTCAAAGACTGCTCTCAATCAAATTATTTCTCAAATATGTTCCCTCCCTCCAGTGACCTTGCCCTTAGTACAAATATCTCCCTTTTTTTCCTCACTTTTATTTTTCTTGAAGCTTCTACCTTGGCTTCTTTAGATCTCATTTTTCCTTTAAAAATGCATTTTTGCATTTTTTTCCTACCTACATTTTCTGAAACTGCTCTCTCTAGAGATTCTCTCTCTAGAGAATTATATATCCTGTGGCAATTACTTTCTCTTCTCTCAATTTTCTCTGCACCTCTCTTTCACATTTCCAGAGACCCAATCACTGACTTAAGGCCTTGGCCCCTTAAGAGCTGAACTTCCTATGCAGGATTTAGGAGACTGGTGTGTTGAATCATCTGGAAATATCCAGGGTGCCTTCCTGGCCCTGGAAAGGCTCTGACAAAGAAGGGGCACACCCATTGGTCAGGGTTTCCTCTTTAGTGAAGCAAGGGAACGAGAGACTGCGTAGAAGAATGCCAGACTTGGCTGAACGATGCGCCACCCAGGCCCTATTACGCATTGACCTGTTTGAGCAGTAATAAGCAAATCTGGATTAGCCTGTGTACTGTTGTGCCTTTGGTTTGGATAAAGCAGCGTGCCTAATTGAGATTTTCACTTTTTGGGTCTCAGCCCTTTACATCCAGGTTCCCAAGGATTTGAGTAGGTGCAGATGGGATTAGATTAGTCAATACTTTAAGCCTCTTCGAAAGGGAGTGTAGGAGTCATGCCTTTGTTTTGAGGCAGCTGGGGCTTTAAGGATTGACTGGAAGAAAATCCTTGTTGCTGGTGACAGCCAGGGCTTTGGATTAATTAAGAGAGCCCTCTGATTAGAGCAGAGAAGGGTGACTGGTCCTTCTGGTGAGGGGTTGTCCTTGCTCCCAGGCCTCTTGTAGCACTCAGCTGGTCTTTGCCCCTGGGCCAGGCATCCTTGCCTTTCTTAGTTTTTCAAAGCATTGCATGTTCCAAAGACATCCCTACTCCCCAAGCAAAATAATGTGTTAGTCCCACTGCTCAGGCCTTGATTTGGGGGTGGAGTTTGGTATCTTTGCTACTACAGTGGTTCCTAAGTTGCATTTTGTTCTTCATTTCTGCTCCCCTACAAGGTCCTAATCATTAAGGTAGAAACCTGGAAGAAGAAGAGAGTTTAGGGTGATGGTTAATACTATTTTTAGTTGTCTTGTTGAATTTTACCAGATATTCACAATGATAATACAACAGTCCTCATAATATGTGTATTTCCTTCATGCTCTTAACTCTCAGCACAGTGTCAAGACAAAGGCAGAAGAGGGAACTGGTGTGGGACATTGGGCCAGACCTCCCAGTTTCCTTTCAGCAGTCCTGTAGTTGCTGTGTAAACTTGGAAAAGTTTCTCTCCTTCTCTGTGCCTGTTCCCCCACATGTTTAACAGAGGTAATCATGCTGGTCCCCACCCTGCCTCGGAGGAAAAGAGAGGATGAATGAGCTCATGTCTATAAGTGTGTGGAATTCCTTGGAGAAAGGTACTGTGGAAATTCACAGCTGTTGGGTATTTGAGCAGCACTCCAAGTTCTTGGAAAACACAGCCTCGTGAGGAGGACACCTTACATGCTGCTAGGACTCGGCCTCAAGCCACAGCCTTCATAACATGCAAGGAGGACTGGCTGTTCCCTAGGCTCCATGCAGGGCCCCACCTGCCCAGCCTGGACTGATCGATGCCAATCCCATTCATATAGTTTCTTAAGCAAGGAAATTATACGTTTCATTGGAAGTCTGTCCCAGGGTTTCAAAATTCCTCTTGTTAGGGCAATGTTCCCATTATGGAGCTATAGTAACTCTCACTTCCTTTTGTTCCATATTCAGTGGGATGAAAGAATTACAGATCATTCATTCATATTTATCTACCCACTCTTCTCAGCCAGGCACAGGATTAGGTGATGAACAGGACCAACTCTTTGAGCTGAAGGTCTAGTAAAAAAAGGCAAATAGTTAAAAAGTGTGTAACATGAATTGTGCATAATTCTAAGAGGTGGAGATAGTGTCTTGTCTAATCGTTTATAACCTACCTTAACTCAGTTGGTTCTCAACTCTCCTCAGTCTAAGACATGCCAAGTGCTTAACTTGGTTAAAATGTTTTTCCACTTTTTAATTTGGCCTCACTTTCTTATCTTCACTTTCTCCTCCATTCAGTGGTGTACCATCACCCTTTCTCCCTGTCCAGCTGAGGGTGAGAACACACACAGCCACATGTTCCTTGAGTCTCCTTGAATTTGGATCTTTCACCTTTGCTGTCAAAATATCTTTGCACAACACCCGGGTTTTCGGAAATGGAAAAAAAGTGGAACTTAGTAGAAGCAAATGAGGTCAAGGCAATAGAGGCAGGTTCCTTGTATTTCCATTGTCTGCCCAAGGAAGAAACTAAAGGATATTTTTTGAATGGGTATTACAATTGGTATTATAATTATCACAGACTCTTAGAAAAATAATGTTGCCACCAGTGATGGTGACCCAGCCTGCTGAAAGTTAGACCTCCTGGCATACTTGGGTGGGCTGCTTACTGCCAGGTTTTGGTGTCACATGCTAGCTTCCCAGGGGGCCCAAGACAGGGATGGATGGCCCTTAGTGTAAAGGCCCCTGACCTTCCATTAAGATGTCCTTAAATCTTCAACAGAATTAACTGCTCCCCTTTGTGTTTCCATAGGATGTTAATATATTCCTAGTATTACAATACTAGATAGTACTACAATGCTAGATATTGTTACAAGAACAATAGACTCAGAGGAGGGGCTGTGAGCCTGATGGTTGTACACCAACACAAAAATGTGGGGTCAAAGACCTGGCCTGCTTCAGGGCCCCATGCTTGTTCTATTCTCTAAGAATATGATGCACTTTGCTCTCTTATTCCTGAGTCCCCATGAGAGCCAGAGGCTGCTCTGGGCTCTGGCTATAGGGCCTGGGAGATATTCTCTGGTCAGTGTGGGTGGTGTGCCTGCATTGTACAGCATGTTGCCTTTAAACTGGTTTCTCTAGGGAAAAAAAAGAAAAGACTATATTTGTGGTATAATTCTTCCCCCCCCCTTTAGATTATATTCTCCTTGATGGGGGGAACCATGTCTAATTTGTCTTTGTCTCTCCATTCATCTAGCACATAGTAGGTGCTTAATAAATATTTGCGAAGAAGGAATATAGGAATTCTATATATTGAAGTCTATAAGGAGAGCTCTGGAAATTCCTGTGCATGGTAGCTAGTTAACACCACAAGGGGATGAGTGTTTAACAAAGACTTTTTTTATGCAGACAATGTAGGTAGAGTTCTGTAGGGATCAACAGATATGGCTGAAAGCACACACATATGCTTTTCATTTCGTAGAGGTGCAGTGGGCAGGTGGTGGAGGGGAGGGGAGTGGGGGCTCTGCTGTTCCAGAGAGCTGCCCCAGGACCCGATTCTGCAGGAGTCTACCCACCTGCTTGCTGTGTGGAGGTTGTCCCACCTTGTCCTGGAGTCTGGCCAGTCTCTGCTGCCTGTATCAAAGCTGTCTCTCTGTGGATGGGCAGAAGCTCGTCTCAGCAGCATTATCTCATCTGCCACTTGAGGGGAGTGCTGCTCCAGCTGAAGGACTGGGGAAATGGCCAGCTCCTCTGCGGGCAGAGCAGCTATTTCCAGAAGCCGCACTGGGGAGAGAAGGCTGCCACAGGCATTTGTCTTGTCCAGCCCTTGGCTCCCACTTGAGGTCCCTCTTTGTTCTGGGTAGGTGGTGGCAGAATAATGAAGGAGAGAATGCTGGTGAAGGAAAGAACTTGATCTGACTGGGAGGGGTGGCCTATCACTGGACCTTATTCCTCTCATCCTTTCCCATGTTCACAGACACTTGGGGACCTGCCAAGAGTCTCACTGGTACACTGGGAGTCCCCAGCTTTCCTACTGCTCTTTTCCAGTCCTCTGCAAAGTGGCCAAGTGCAGAGACAGTCCTGTGTGCCTGACTACCATGAGGGACAGGCCCTTTCCCAGGGTAGCTTATAAAATACTTGAGGTGTTCCTTGTCCCTCCTCCTGTGGGCCAGCCTGAGGGGAAGAAGGCTTGTTCTTCATAATCAGACCAAGGGAACAGGAAGTCTCCTGGTTACACTGAATCTCTTCTGTGTACAGATCTGGCACCAAAAGAACTCTGATTTCTTGAGAACCTTGTAGTGCCTGATGCAGAATTTGATCTTCCCCCTATATTATCTCATTTACTCCCCCTTACATAATCTCCAGGAGTATATTTATTATATACATTGAATAGAGGGCACAATGGGGGCTCACCGAAACAGATAACATGCCTACATATCCTAGGATAATTAGTACGGAGCCTGATTTTGTACTGAGGGCCCATGACTTCAAAGCCTGTGCTTCGAACCATGGTTTCAGCACCGTCCTTTCTCTAGGACCTCCAAGGGAAGATGAAAATAATAAAAAATATGGACCTTATTTTCAAGTGAGTCATGGTTGAAATGGAAGTCAGTATCACTACATGGAAGAAAGGCATCAAAAATATTTGAGATGTGTGGAGTTCCATTGTGTAAATTCTACGCAGCAGAGAGAAAGAAGGAGCTTATACCCTTTGCGACAGCATGGATGGAACTAGAGAGCATTATGCTAAGTGAAATAAGCCAGGCGGTAAGGGACAAATACCATATGATCTCACCGTTAACTGGAACATAATCAACAAAAGAAAAAAACAAATGAAATATAACCAGAGTAGTTGAAAATAAGAACAATCTAACAATAACCAGAGGGGAAGGGGGAGGGGACAGAGGGAGAAGGGTTTTCAATAACTATTATAAAGGACACATGGACAAAACCAAGGGGGAGGGTGGAAACAAGGGAGAGAGATGGGTTTGGAGGGGGTGGGGGAGGGGTGGGGAGAAAATACAGACAACTGTAATTGAACAACATTAAAATAATATTTGAGATGGGTGTGGCATGACATGTCCCACATCCTCAGATGGACATAGAGTTTCAGAATGGAATATGATTAGTGGAGGTAAGTTTCTGAGAAGTGATATTTTTGAGGAAGACTGAAGTCAAACTCAAAGGCAACTGGAGTTGTTGGGAGGAAGTTGTTCTCTGCAGAGAAGTGATAGTCCCAGTTGGGAAGCCAGTTCAGTTTCAACCAAGATCACCAGCCTTCCCAGGTCCCCTGAGAGGGATAGTTCCCTGCTCAGTGCCCAGGCCCTATACACCAATTTATTGTTACTCAACCATTTCCCCACTGGATTATCAAACTCCTTGATGGCAAAGGCCTTCTCAGGTTCATTGTTGAATTGTCTGTGTCTAGTCCATGGCAGGAACTCAATGAGTATTTGTGAATTGGTGCTCTGATCCTTGAGAGGAACAGTAGTCCCACTGCTGGCAGTGACCCAGGTGCTGGAAACCCCAGAGCCTCTGGCATTTCTGGTGGGGCTGCTTGCTGCCAGACCTTGGTGCCAGATCTTGGTGCCACAGTGATATCAGGAGCCCCAGGGCCTGATGGAGCTGTGGGAGGGACAACAGACATGAAGGGCCCCAGGGCAAATGTGGGGCCTGCCTAAGCTTTGAGTGTGACAGAGGTGGTGGTGGGAGCATTGTTTACAGTCCCTCCCTCTACTCTCTTCTGTCCCTGTGCACATCTGCCACAGTGAATTATAGATGTTGGGACACTGCCACAGGGGCAGAGGGAGAATCCAAGTAGAACAGGTTCAAAACAGATGAAAGTAGGAGTAGAGGCAAGTCAGCTGGGAAGCCAAGCCTTGGAAGAGCTGGACTAGCAGGTGTGCTCACGTGGAGAACGAGGACCACCCTCCACGGCCCTGTCCTGGCCTCCATGAAGCCCCCTTGGACCTCTCCTGTTCCCACTGAGCTCTCTGTTCTCTGAAATTCTCTTACATGCATCATCTGTTTGGCTCTTTGGCACAGCTATAGTGACTCTATTTTCTGAACTGAATCAGGATATGTGATCTAGCAATGAGACTAAATGTTAAAATTGAGGTTTCCAGAAAAACCCACTGTATGTGGCCAACCCAGAGATGACTCTATGGTTTGCCTCTAATGTCTGATTTGCGTATTTAAATGTGTTGTTATTTGTTTTTAAAGTCTTCACGGTCTAAGCCTTGTCTCCACAATAGATTAAAGCTCCTTGAGAGAAGAGGGTGTACATTTTGAATCTCTTACAGATCTTGCCTGTTCATCCATGCTTTGGAGAGTGGGATAGAGACATCAGAATTTTCCCTCTGTTTCTTGAGTTTGTTTTTTTTCCCCCCCAGAATAAGGTCATTTAGGATTTTGCCTGAGCTGTGTTTTCCATCTTTAATTGTGGGGTAAAGATGAGAGAAGTACATGAGAAAACTCATGAGGATAATAGGGCATGGAACTGGAGATAGTATGTCTCACAATCCAGGATGAGGATATGCTTCAGGGTACACAGAGTAGACAGTGGGTCCAAGAGCTCAGCAGAGAAGTGACAGCCTGAGGGGATATTGGTGACATCATCACATCCCTCATTGCTCACAGGGTCCTATAAGTCACCCTTCTTTGCTTTCTCCTGATAAGTATAGACATCCCAGTGTGGAAAAGAAAAACTCAATGTCTTCTTGCCCTTCCATCTGCCTCCAAATAAGACCAAACTTTACCCTTTCTACTCAGATAAGTACTTTGGGTACCCCAAATGAGATCAACCAAATGGTTAGCTTATTGAAGGTGGAGAAAAATAGTTAAATTTTATCTCCTACATGGCAGTAGACACATATGTTAAGGATTTAGTAAATCCTTAATACACAGGAAAAGAGATGGCACATTCTCTGTCACCTGCCTTTACACACACAGGGCTCTTGCAATGCCTGCCTCAATGTTTCTTGGTTTGCAGGACATGACCTGAACTGAGGGCAGAAAGTTCCCAGGATGTTGGAACTGAACAGCATGAACTGCAGGAGCTCTTAGCTTTGCCTCCAGCCTGTGCCATGGCTGCTGTGAGCACAGTTCTGTTCACCCCAGACCTACCACCACCCACACCTCCAACCCCCATTGTCATCACTGACATTCCACATTCCTCCCCTTTTCTGAGCGAGCAAGAGAGAGAGAGAGAGAGAGAGAGAGAGAAGAGAGAACATGAGAATGAGTATGGCCCATAACTCAATCAAGAATCTAAATATTTGTCTAGTAGAAACACTCCTTTATCTCTTAAATTCTCAAAAGACCAGAATTCACAACCCAGTTTTTGGTTTTGATGAATATATGAGTTGGGAAAATTTTAAGAATCCAAAACAGTGGAATGGGAAGCCTAGAAAGACTCACAGGTCTTGAGATAAAGAATTCAAGAACCATTGACCTAAACTTATCTTTATGCATCCATTTCCTCCCTTCTCCCTTGAAACCAAGAAAAGTCTATGAAAGAGAAGGAACTGATACCATTTTGAAAATAATCTACTGAGTAAAGCAACGGACATCTTCTTCCATAATTTTCTTCAAAGAGGCCTCCTACCCCTGTGTTTTCCAGCATAGCCCGTTCTTATCCTCTGGACCCATGAAGGAAATTTTCTCAGACAGACCCATCTGCTTTCCTGGGGGATAATCAGAGGAAATGTAGGTTTGAACGTTGAACAGGGAAATGAGAGAAAAGAAGAGCTCTCAAGGACACTTCTGTAAGAACTTAATAAATATCCTGCTGACTAAAAAAAATAGCCACAGGGGCTTACAAGTAGTAAAGGGCTCCAGGGAGTAAGAAGAGGATATGAGGCTGAATGAGGAAGGAAAAGGTTAGAAGTGGGGAGTAAATTTCCTCCAGGGTGGAAGTGACCCCAAGAGCAGCAGGTAACTTGTTCATTAACTGTACTGGGATTTGCACTTTTAACATTATTCCCAGGGCTGTGAGTGGGAAAACAAATGGGGTCAGGACTTCTCAGTCATTGAGCCTCCTCTATGCCTGGCCCCAAAGTTGTCCTTAAGGAGCTTTTCTTCAGGGACATCCTGCTTTGGCCTCATTCTTGTGGAAAATTGATTATACCACCAGCACTCTGCCTGATCCTGATTCTTCTGTCATGTGTCCTGGATGTCACTGAAGCAAAAGTCACAAAATCCATAAAATTCATAGCAAATGTGAGAGGTAGAAAGGATCAGTCTTACTCATCACCAGCACTCACTCCCTCGCCCTTCTTTCTTTACAGAAGAAAACACAAAGGGTAGACGGGGAAGTGACTCCATATGACTACCAAGCTGACTCTATTCTAGGTCTCTTGATGAGGATGCTGCCTGCTGTTCTGAGTTCTGAGGTCTCTTTTCTGCTTAGAGATCACCTTTGCATGGGGAACACAAGGTAGTGCCTGGTGCAGAGCCCTTTGTGCAGTGTGCAGGCTCTGTGGGTGGCGCCAATGGTACCAGGGCTTTGGACAAGTACTGCAGTCTCCTTTATGCTGGGTGTGTCTCAGCTTGAGCCTGGTGCAAAAAGCTTCTCCGCTGCAGAGCATGTCTGTTATCCAGAGACTAGTGCTTATAAGAAATTAACCTTGTCTCCCTCCTTTACCCTGAGACCACATGCGAGTTACCTCCCATTGGTCCACTGACCAGAATTCCAGCAAGTGACTAGCCATGGTGTTCCCCATGTGCTTCTTATCATTCCCTGAGACCTTTCTTTTTGTCATTGTGTGGCCTTGAATTGACAGAGCCCCCAGAGCTGGAAAGGACAACCTGTGGGTTCCAGTAAAGTTTCTACCATGTTTCTGACAAAGGTTCATCTAACCTCTGCTTGAATACTTCTAGAGTTGGAGAATCTACCATGTTATAATGCAGCCTATTCCCCCTTTTGATCAGGAAACCCATGATTTCCACCAGTGGGTCTTAAAACTACTCTCTGGGCCCACAAACAAAGGCAGAGCCATCTTCACAGGGAGGTTCTTCAGATGTCTGCAGCCAGCTGTTCTGCCTCTCTTGAATGTCTTCCATTCCTAGCACAGCATCTCACTTGCTTCAGCCATTCCTTACTTAATGTTTTCAGGGCCTTTCCTGTTCTAGTCATCACCTCCCATTTATCAACATCCCTTTTAAAAAGAGGGTGCCAGAGAAAAATTTCAAAAGTGGATACAGTTGCACTTGTGTGATTTGTTCCAACTATTACACATCTGTCAATAGAATGCAAGTTTTAGAGTCTACATTGCAGTTTTGATTTATGCTGAGCTCAGATGCAGCAGACACCTTCTCCCCCCAGCCTTTTTCATGTGAGCTGTCATTGGTGTGGGCTGGACTCAATCTCATGCTTTTCTGAACTGAAATGAACTTGTTCATTTCAGCCAATCTTGCTAGATGACTAAGATCTTCATAGATACTCCTTCTGCCAACCAGTGTGCTATCTGCTCTTTATAGCTTGCTGGTATTTGCCCATTTTAAGCTTGCTGTCTTTGTCTTTATCCAAATCATTGATAAAAATATTGACCAGGAGAAAGCAAAGGGCTGTGGCACACTATCAAGGACCTTTCTTCATTATTTCATGAATCAGTACCTCTTGGGTATTTTAACTCAGCCTGTCTAACTCCATGTGGTGCAGAAATCCCTACATAAAAAAAGATGGTGTCCAGCCCACCTCAGTGGCATGTTCCAGTAAATCTCTTGGACAGCTTTAACCTCAGTTCCCTGTGTTAACCTTGATATGTCTTTTTACACAGAGGTTGTGGCCACACATGTGCCAGTCTTTGGTTTGGCAGAGAGGGGACTGATGACTTGGCTTCCTAACCCAGAGCCCAGAGATACCCTCACCACCCAGTTGGTGCCCTGAGGATTTTGGCTCGAGCAAGGGTGGGCTTGGAGCCAACTTCCAGGCAGCAGTCCAGGGCTCTGGTTGGACAGCCCTTCAGAATTCTTAACATAAATGATCCTGTCACATCTGGTGGAGGTATAGGGATCAAGCTATGCATCTAGTGTTCCAGTCTGAGAGTCTTTCTAAATTAGCATCAGAGCATCTTCAAGGCCAGCCCCAGGAAACACATGTCAAAATCTGCCAGCTTCAATTATCCAGGGGTCACTACCACTGCACTGAGACTGGAAAGTGAAGCTTCTCAGCAAGGAGCCAGGTCGCATCAAGGCCCCGGGGGTTTGATGGCTTCAGGGAGGAAAGCCATGTGCCCAGAGTCTCACTCTTTACTTGCAGTGGGTTTTCTTCCCTTCCTCTTTCTGATCTTCACTCCTGCTGATCTCATGCACACTGTGCTGATTTGTTTTCATGACCTTTCATTCATTCTGAAATGCCCCTTTGCTTCCTGCACTGCTCACACCCTCTTCAACATTCCAAGAGGGGGAAGGAAAGGCTATCTAGGGCTATTGCTGCCATCCTGGAAGGAGGAGCTCCAGAGAAGAGGATCCTATTTTCCATTGAAGGGAAGATGCGGCAAGTGATGTTTCTCTCTCTCTCTCTCTCTTCCCAGCAATGAAATACCTTGAAGAGGTGCAGATCCTCTGCGGTGGTCTTTGCCTTTAGCTTGGGTAGCCAAGCCTTCCCTGGCTCCCAGTGCTAGGAGAGACCATGGGTAGCATTATGTGGGCAGCATGATGGTGTCATAAGGGATAAAGCTAGATGGGACTCTCATGACCTCTGCATTTCAGAGGAGAGGACCACACAGAGATGGTCCCCAGTGCACCCACCTGGGGAACTTAACCAGGAGGAGCCCCCACCGAACTAGAAAGTCTATTATTCCCCTTTCTGCAAAGTCACCCATTGCTGAAGGCGGAGAAGAGGAGGGGTGGAGAGAAATCATGAATGCTGTGAGGTTCCTTCTTCCTCAAAAGTGGACACCAGGTCCACAAGGATACTAACAGGATCCTAAATAATAAATAATAAAAGGGCAACTAAATAATAAATGGATAATACCTTCTTGAAATTCCAGAATTTAAATTCTGATCTTGTTCCTTTCTAGTACGTACTGGTTTGCATTTCTTGCTTATCTCCTGTAGGTCTGACTTCTATATGAACAGGCTTGTCTTCCATACCTTATTCTCCTTTCCAGGGGTGCCAGGGCATTCCCAGCACCACCCTACTTCCCCCAAACATCTCCTGCAGCCTCTTCCTTTTCCTGCACCATGCCTCTCTTCTGCCCTGAGAAGCTCTGTCTCTTCTCAAGCACCTGCAGCTCATATGTTTTCTTCTTTTCAATTTTCTTTTGCTTTGCAGCACCTTTTTAAAAAGGACCAAAGTTTTATTTTTAGCATTTTTATTTTCAAATTTTGGGATGAGAGGCATTTAAAAATAACTTACTATTTTTTTCTCTTTACAAAACAATCCTGTTTTACTGCAGAAAGCTTTGGAACAACAAATTATTATTTTTTAAAAAGCAAAGAACAATAATTTCGTAAAGTGGTCATTGTTAACATTGTGGTGTGTTTTCTTCCCTTTGTGTGCATTTGTGTGTCTGTTGCGTAAATAAAAAGGGATGGACCAAATATTTTGTGACCTGATTTTTGCAGGGTACTTCTAAAACCAAAGAGAGTGGTACCCTTTTGTTTTCATCCCCTGTGTGTATGAGACAATTGTCCAGCATGCTTGTCTCTTGGCCAAGCCATGATTGAGTGTTCTTGTTATTTCTCACTATACACTTGTGAGATCTTCCTATGATTGATGCCATTCCTGAGTGTATTTCTTACTGTGGTATCCAGGTGCTCAGAGAGCTTCTTCTCCTTTAGGAGAGGTCACTGGTGTCTCTTGCTAAGCACCCTGCTTTCTTCTTGCCCCCGTCCCCCTTAACTCCATGTTGCTCACTGATGTAGGGAGAGGCCCCGATGAGGAAAGGCAGCAGAATGGTGCATAGAAGTAGAAGTGATGCGGCTTTAGATATAGAGTGCCTTCTCAAAGAAGGGTCTGGAGAGAAATCACAGTGCTAATTACAGAATGAGGAGAGGTGGGATTTAAGCCCCCCCCCCCTTAGGAGGGCTGCTCAACCAGAAGTAGATCTGTCCTACTCTCTGTGGCCCGGGGATAGGGTGAGCACACGAGTTGCACAGATAGCCAAGATGGATGAGAATGTAGAGGTCATGGAGACTTTATTTTACAGGCAAGAAAACTGGGCCCCAGAATGGAGAAGTTCTTATAGCAACTAACAGTACAGCTGGGACTTGGGACCAGGCACCCTGACTCCCAGTTATAGCAGATATAAGAACTGAGCCCACCAGTGGTAAGACATTAGATCAGGTGGCCAAGGGCGAGGGTGGCTCCTCCTTGAAAAACGTTAAGAGTGAGGCTCAGTTTACTTTCTCTTTCCCACAAGAAAGACTAGAGTTTGGTGATATGGGGGCCAGAGGAGGTGATGACTATCACACTATCTCCTAAAACAAGCCGGACAACCAGGAGGTCTTTCTTAAGTGCCTGATTTAAGCCAAGATGGAGACTAAGAAATCCAGTGGCTAAAAAGTAGTCCCTGCCCTCAGAGAGTTTAATCAGTGCTATATGTATGGTGGAGACTTTGCATGTTATGGGACCATAATAGAAAATGATGGATAGTAAGAAGGTGGCAGAAAACTTTGGAAGAAGCTGGTTTCACAAGGATAAATTGGACTTATATACACACAGCAGCAGAAAAATATCATATCTGGCTGTGGAGTCACACTGACCTAGGCTCAAACTCCAGTTCCTCAATTACATTCATCCATCTGTCCACCCACCCTTCCATCCATGCATCCATTGATTCATTCACTCATTCATTCACTTATTCAACTAGTATTTAGTGAGGGCCAGGGACTATTCTAGGTTTGGGGTACACTTGGCAAGGTTGCAGAGTGACCTTGGGCTACTTGACCTTCCATCCCTCAGCTTTAAAGCTGGAGCACTGACTCGCATCACACAGGGCTATCGTGAGCAAGTGACATGAGTATGACGAAGACTGGGTGAGAAGGCATACATAGTGTCCTTCACAGTGCCCAAGCACTTGTGAATGTCGCCTGCAGACTATCACTATTATTATTGTGATGATATTATTATTGTGATGATGATGATGATGATGATGATGATGATTATTATTATTACAGAAAAAGAGCTAGTAGGCAGTATTTGGGAGTAGAAGATGGCTGATGAGGAACAAAAGGAAATAGGATGGGAATAGAATGAGGGAGAAAGCCTGAAGGGAGGGAATTAACAACCAGTGAGCAGAGTTCAAGCCTGATGCAGTAGGCAGTGGGGGTGGTAGTGGTGGTGGGGGGGTAAATTACAGATTTCTGAACAGAAGCTATGGGTTAGAGCCATCTAATGATGATAAAATAAGTAATATTTATCCAGCACTAACAATCTACCAGATACTCTGCTACAAAATTTGCAACAATAACTCCATTTATTCCTCATAACTCCCCCAACAGGCAGAGGTTTACAGATGAGGAAACAGGCTGAAATAATGACCTAGAATTAAGTGGTGTAGCTGGGATTTAAGTCCAGCACTAGTAACCACTACCCTCAATGTGGCCTACCTAAAGTGTGGGGGCAGTGGCTTGGCACCTGGCAACAGAAGAAGCACTTTGTCTCAACAGAGTGCTGCACTTTTTCCAGGGGGACTTCTTCTAGGGAGAGCTGGCCCTCACAGTCGACAGAGGCTGTGACGCTGGAGGGAGCCTCCTGCAGTCATTTCCTGTATTTGAGACAGTGCTGCTTGCCGAAGTTCTCAAAGCCCTCCAGTTCTGGCTGGCAGGGAGAGATGTCCCAGGACTGTGTGTGGGGAGGGTTGACGTGTTTTTGTGATGGTAACAACTGTGTTGTCTTCCTAAGAGAAGGTTAGGATGGGAGCCCAGTTCACAGTTTGGGGACTTGAGCTTAGATTCTGTAGTGGCCCAGAAGAGATGTCTACTTTTCAGATTAATTCAGAAAGTTGCCAGCCCACAGTAGTTTTGCTTTTCTTTCCTTTTCTTTGCCCATTAGCTACAGCAAATTTACTATGATCTACACTGGTGAGTGGAGGGTGATAGTAGTCTATATCACAAGCAGCAACAAATTGCCGGGAAGTTCCCTTCCCTTTTGGAATCTCTGTGCCAATATTTTCCTCTCCAGGGGATCTCCCACTTTTGCATGTGACTGAAGTAAACATAAAGGAAATATGACTTTCTGAGATCAGTGTAATCACAGGTCAGAGTTGCTCTGGTGGGTGAGGACCCCTAGGAGCAAAGGGCTAGGATGGTTGTTCCTGGAGAACCAGAGGGGGTGGTCCAGGTTGCCCTGGGAGAGGATTTTTTATTTCTTCCCCAAACCTTGCTCTGTCACTTGATATGCACTTGACCTGCCTACTCTTCCAGCTTAGCTCTATCAGTGGGCGGGCCAGAATATTGCAGGCAAGTCATTGTAAGAATCCACATGACCCCCCAAATGAGGACTGAATACCAAGGAAACCGTTATTTCCCTGTCTCTGGCAAAAGAGTAGGAGGTGACCAGTGGCTTATAAAAAGCTTGTGTTACCAAAGTAAACCATCACTGGGCTGGCTCTGAAGAGGCCAGTTCCTTGTTTCTTTATGACTAATCTTTTTAATCTAGGTTTTATTAAATTGGAATTTAGCGATCATTCATATTCAACTAATATTTATTTTATGAAGTGGTTACTATGTGCCAAGTGCTGGGCTGGGACTTTCACATTGTTAGGTCATTTAGACATTTCAAGAGCAAAGGGCTCAGAGTTTACCTTTGCATGATCTATGATAAAAAGGTTTATTAAGCAAATGAGTGGTGTGTGCAAGATTGCCAGGGGAGATTTTAAACCACTTAAGAGGACAAACTGCTTCCGAGAAGACTGCCAGGACTTCAGAAGTATTCTTGTGTATGCACAAACAGCTGACCCAAGAGGCAGGATAAAATAAGAAGGACCCAGGACAGAAAGTCAACAGAACCCCATTCTATTTCTGGTCCTTGGCCATGTCCCTGCCACTGCACAGTGCCATCCACTTCCCATTTCTACCCCCGCCCCAACAAAGTCATCTGTCCATAAAGGTAACACAGTCTTCCTGAAAACCTTGCTGAGGGTACAGAATAGGGTGTGCAGTGTGCCTCTTTTTGTGTGAAAAGGGGAGAAAATACGGATAAATGTGCACACACATTTGTATTTGCTTCTGTATTCATGAGACATTCTGTAAACTTAGTCATAAAATAATAATAGTGGTTGCCTCTGCAAAATGGAGAGTAGGAGTGAGAGCTGGGCAGATGAGGACACAGAGGGGAGGAAGACTCCTCACCATGGCTTCACTGGGCTTTTGAGCCATAGGAATACATTGCCTACTTAAAAATAAAATTAATTAAAAAAGCCTTTCTGAAATCTAGGTATAATATGCAGAATTTCTAATTGGGAACTTATTACCTTGGCGTTACCTGTCCTAAATACTAATGCTGACTCTTTCTGATCATGATTGCTCCCATACTACCTTTATCTTGTTTATATCTAGACTCTTGTCTGAGGTGGACGTTATTCCTTAGTACCAGGTCCCTTGGCAGAGATTTTTGGTGCATTGGGTCTCTGCTGCTTTCTTTGCTTCCTTATCTCTGTAAACATGTGTGCATACATGTACAAACACATATATGCTCCTCCCAACACACACTCACACACGCAAGCTGACTCTTTTACACCAGATAGCTTCCACCCAGGGGTCCTCCACACTGGCCCACATTTAACCTGAAAGAAAATGAGCCTAAGGTAGCAGCTATTGAAAGAACTTGATTCTTCAACCCCAGGACTCTGCTTTTCAAATCAAGAGTGTTCAGGAAGGCACAGAGTGCAGAACGTTACAAGGCCCCTGTTGTCATTTTCAGTCCCCGCCGACGTGAGGCATGAACAGCCTCCCTGAGAATGCACTGGCAGCACAACATGCCTCGTAGTGGTCCACAATTATAGAGCTCAGGTTCGACTTTTTCCCCCAGTGTCATAAAGTTGATATATTTTTACATATCCTTGGTTTGGAGGGAGGGGGCCTGGTTTAGCTTTTGCTCCACTGATTGCCTCTTGGTTGTGTGAAAAACCCGGAGATGCTGCAGAGAACTTGGTGCATGGAGAATTCGGGCATGGCTTGAAGAGTTCATTGACTTAGCAAGATAGAACTAAAGGTGGAAGCATGGGGGAAACTTTTAGGGGCTGTCCTTTTCAGCCCCCAGCCAGGTTGAGACACTCGAGAAATGCCATGCCCAGTGATGTGTGTGGAAGCAGCCTGTCACACGGGAGGCACCAGTGGGAGTTTCTGAGGTTGGAGAGGTGACCAGGCAATGTTTTCCAAGCTCCCTGGTGTATTTTGGTTTGGCCAACCCATGTGTTGCTGCAAGAGCTTGAGAGAAAAAAAGATTAAAACAGGGGATGAGAAAACACAATCCATTTGGTGACTTTCTTTTAACTGAGTAGGAGGGATTTCTAGGACATGGGCTCTGGCAAAATATAGTCATAGTAAAGAAAATGGTTAAATATGTCTCCATGCTTTTGAGTATTGTTGGTGTCACTTGCACTCTGTTATTTTTTCCTTCAAGGGTTATTTGGGGAAAATTGTATACATCCCAGGGTTGAACTTCTAAACAAATGCAAGCTGCAGCCAGCCTCAGAGCTCCAGATGGGCATGTCCCTAGAGTGGCCTTTGTGAAGTATGCTTCTTCTTGCTCAGCTCCATCTGCCCCCTCTGTGCACACGTACACACACACACACACACATACACACACAGTTCCTTCCTTTGCGGAAGACATGGACAAACCTCTCTCTTTCTTTATTCTAGAGCAAATCCTTTGGAAGGTGAAGACAATTGTGATATTTTTCTCTTTATACAGTCTACTAATAAAGTTTAAAATATGGTGAGCAAATTTGAGGTAATTGCCGGGGGCAGGACTGTGTGTTACACACTCCCAGAGCCTCCAACAATGCCTGCCCAGTGCCCTTGGGAGTCAATTGATGTTTGCAGATGGTGACTGTGACTCTGAGGAGACCCTATATTCCTTGAATTTCTCGCATGAAGTGTGGAAAGGGGTCCCTGACACAGGAAAGGAAGGCACAAACTGTTTTCCCTTATCTCTTCACTTTTCTGAAGTAATCTACCTCCCCTGCAAGGAAACCTAGACCTTCAAAGAACTGAAGGAAACACATTGGTGAGGGCCAGTGAGGTTCTGGTGAGTGGGTACCAGCCACATGAGACCATCACCTCCCCCAGAGATGGGCAGCTGGGGGTGTGGGAAATTGCATGGAGGTAGGAACCCAGGTCCCAGGCCCAACTTTCCTTTTAACATCCTGTGGAACCCACATAGTTTTTTAGTAAAATGGGCCTAGGAAGACCTGCCCCACATTGTTGCCAAGATGGTTGTTTTAAATACATGTTTGATTAAAACATTTCTAACATGCACAAAAATGGAGGAAATAGTAGAGTGAACCTCCGTGTTCTTTCACCTAACTTCAATAATTATTATCTCACAGCCAGTTTTGTGTCATTTATACCCCTACCCAAAACTCCCTCCCCATTATTATCCCCAACATCAGAACGTGAGGACTTATAGAATGAAACAATGGCAGCAAATGCTTTGTAGAGTACCTAACAGGTAGCAGATGCTTAGAAAATATCTTTGGAATCTGAACTTGCAGTAGTGCGAACTTTATAATTATTACTTCCTGGCGTGTCTGAGGGAGTCCTGAGAGTACAATATTTCTCACAGTCTTACAGATGAGAAGACGTACTCGTAGGTCAAGTGATCTGTCTAAGGTGATGTAGCCAACCAGGAATGTGAGGCTACCATTAGAACCCAGGTCTTCCACATCCCATATGTATGCTCTTGGCTCTGTGCTCTGTTGCCTTTGTGTTGTTGGGTTTTTTTTTCCTTTTGAATATCTTCTTAGAGAGGAACAGGAGACTTGTAAAATTTTATGTGGGCTCACGGTTTAAAGAGAACTTGTTTATGGGACTGTAATAACCACATATCCATGCGCACAACTGCTTACCGTCTTCAAAGGATCAGCAAATCCAATTTAATCCATCAAACACTTAGTGAATTACTTTTTGCCTTGATCTCCAGAAAGTAGAAGATGTATAAGATACAATTGCTGCTCTCAGGAAGTTCACAGTCTCGTGTGGACTGAGAACTTACTGAAAGCCGTTGTACATACAGTACAGTTTATTACGGGGAAAGGATACGGTTGAAACCAGCCAAAGGAAGAAGTACAGAGGATGAAGTCCAAGAAACTATCAAACAAAAGACTTACAGTGTCCTCTCCCCATAGAGTTGGGACAGTGTCACTTTCTCAGCACCGATGTGTAACAATTGATATAGCCACAGATTATTATCAACCAGGAAAACACCCCTGAACTTTGGTGTCTATAGTTTTTACTGGGGCTTGATCCTGTATGGCTGACCTTTAGTCTGCAGCCAATCTGGGGGGAGAGATGATACTGTGTGGACTAAAGACCCCGTCACATCACAGTGTTAGACTGTCTGGTGGCCAAATGCCCCAAGCAAATGAAGACACTCTCATCAGTAGAACATTTGAAGGAACTAGAGATCACTTCCTGGTAGCTGAGAGCAAAGGCCAGACCTCAATCTGGTTAAGGTTATTTCTTTACTACAAAACCACCGGAGAGTCTCCATTTGAAAATGTCTCAGTGGCCAGCTTTGAGGGGAGTTGGAAGCTTAGGGGGAGGAAAGGAGATGGGTGTAGTAATGATTCTAGTTCTGAAAATCACTTTACTTTTCCAAACTCAAATTTGGTAATGAGACATGTGAACATTTTTTCCTTCTGGCTTATGAAAAGTCAAAGAGCAAATAAATTGCAAGGCTGAGGCTAGAACCTAATTTCAAGAGTTCTCCCTCAACACAAACCTGGGTTCGTGGTGAGCCCTCAACTCTAGGCAGCCCTGGGGTAACTGCCTCATGTTTTCCTCTGCAGAAGGAGTGAGAGAAGAGGACAGCAAGGATGCCCCTCCCCCAGCAGGAAGCTTTCTTTTCCTCCTGTTGTGTTCCCCTCCTTCTCCCCTATCAATATTTATTGACTACATGGTGAATGAGAAGGGAAAGAAAGGAGAGGAAGGAAAGAGAGTCTCCTCATTTCTATCAGGCATTTATTACCCTGGTATCTTTCTTCCAGGTTGCCTGCTATTATTCTCAGGGAGTTAGATTTTCCTTCTCTTTCTCAGCCTTGGTCTTCACCATTCTGTTTCTGTATCAGAAGCAACCAAAATGTAATGCATTGTCCATAAATTCTGACCTGGCCTGTGTGGGACCCCAGAGAGCCCTGGCTGCCCTTTGCCCAGGGCCCGGAGATGGATGGATGGTGTTGAAACCCAGGAGAGGGCAAGCTCATGTTAGCCTGTGCATTTTGTTCATTAAGAAAAAGGATGCCCTGTACATGTTCTGGGGGCAACTGCAGCCACCCCTGGGGGTTAAGTATCTGGGGGGGTAAGCATTTGGGATGACTTGAGCTCACTGGAAAAAAAATCCATAGCTGGTGTTGACACAGGGAGGCAGCTGTACCCTGTGGTGCAGATGAGGGGAGCCTGGCTGGAGCAGCTGAGGCTGCAGATTCCCTGGCAGTCATGTCCCAACCATGCAGTGAGTCAGGGCCTCAAGTGCAAAGAGATGATGTATGTTGACTCCGTGGTTCAGGGTTGGAGACGGGAATGTGAGACGGGCTGCAGAGTGGAGGGGGTTCCCCCAGGCAGGCACACCCCTGTGTCTCCCTTGGCTCCTGGTTCCTGGCTCCTTGTGGGGAGAGGCAGGGCCAATCCCTTTCTCTCTGGGGCGTGAATAAAATCCCTTCTGGGCATGGGGTGCTCGTGTCTTGGTGGGTCCTGCCAGTGTGTTTTTCTTTCTCAGGAGGAGAACTATGGGATAGATGGAAAGAGAAACTAGGGAAATAAATACAAGTAGCTATTTTCCTTAATGCTGAAGCTGGGGATTGAGAGATGAAGGGTGGAAAGTGAGGCCATTGAGCTGATGGTAGAGTCAAGTCTGAGAGGGTGGTACGAGACTAGGATAACCAGGAAGATGGCCCCTCGTCCTGGGCCAGTGCCAGTTTAAGACTCAGAGCCAAGAGACGGTATGAGGAAGTTCCAGCATGTGCTCAACACTAACTTCAGACCGCACCCGTCACCTCTGTTCGTTCTAGTGACCCCTTGGCACTTCGTGGTGATGTAGTGAATCCTCTGCATTTCATGGCGGCTTGCTGCAGCTCAGAGAGAAAACAGGGGTGAGGGGCCTGGGTAAGGAGAACAGCACTGAGATGCAAGGCGATGCATTACTGATTGATTTAAGGTCAAGTCATTATTTGTTGGCTGAAGAAGAAACTGCCTTGCTGGGGGGGCAGCAACTCTGTGTTGTGTTTCCAGATCAGTAAAAGGGGGTAAAGCAACTTTTCTCAAACTGCCAGGGAGCTGGGTCGCTGGCTACCACAGAGCTTGCATAATCAATGGAGCCTGTGAGCGGAGGATTAAATGGAGATACTACAGGTCTTCCTGGAGCCTCTAATATGTATTAGCCTACTAGATTTCCTAAAAGAAAGAGAGATTGGGCGTGTAGAACATCTGTGAATACCTGGAAAATCCAGTTTTCTGAGGAGCACAGTGGAAAGAACCCAGAAGAGAATTAGAAGGGGAGAGGGTTGGAATTATTTAGATCTGGATTAAAATCCCAGCTCAGCACTTACTAGTGTAACTCTAGTCACATAACTAACCTTCTTGAGTCTTAATTTCCTCATGTATAATATGAAACTAATCATTTCTATCTCATACGGTTATTTTGAGAGATAAATAAGATCGGATATGTAAAGAATCTTGAAAAGTGACTGCAATATAGTAAGCACGCACTAAATGATGGATGCAACAATCAGTCTCGGGCCACTGCTTTAGCTAAGTAGTCATTGTTCTGGGGCACACCCAGACCATTAAGTGTGAGTTTGTGTGTTTGTGAGTGTGTGTGAGTATGCACGCACTTACGCTCACACACATGTGCATGTGCACGCAAGGACTCGTGCCTGAATTTTCCTGAATCTTTTCCAAAGACATAAAAGTTAGGAGCTCCTCTGCCGTGCTTCCACAGCAACCACTTCCCTGCGCTGTAACTGCTGCCCATCTGTCTCTCTCACGGCACCGGGAGCCCTGGAGCACGGAGGCCACAGCACGGGATCTGGGACATAGGAGATGCTTATGAAATCATTGTCAAAGGACTTGTCAGTGCCTCTTCTCCATTGTCATGGCAGGTCTGGCCCCATCGCTTTATTAATGTAACTTAGCCCATCTTGAGTGTCAAAAATAAATCCTCTGAACCCAACGGTGACAGCAGAACTGGTGGCACGGTCAGAATCTGGAGAGTGGGACGAGATTGGTCTGGGAGCTCAGCAGCACAGCGGGTTCTGCCATCAGCATCAGGGGGTAAGAGTTTGGACTCCGTAGGTCTTCCCTTTCTCGCCATGTGATGTGGCGGGTAGTCACACACAGCAGCTGATTAGCCCTCTGAGTGCAGAGCCTCATCCTGGGCCCTGTGGGTTGGCGGTAACAAAGGAGAAAGCCGGGCAGAGAGTACCTGCACATTCAGCCACAGGGCAACCATCCTCTCCCTTTCTCCTCCATCCTCCTCCTCATGGATTTTTCTTCCTCTTTTTGGCTCCACTCCTCTCTCTGCATTTGTCCGAGATGTTCTCAGCACAGCAGGACAGAGCCAACTCTTGCTCAGCAAACCCAAAGAAAAGACACGAGTGGCTGGACAGGATCTCACCTCACCTACAGACCACACAGGAAGGAGGATCCCTTTTATGGAACATTTCACTAATTTTATTTATTTATGTATTTATTTATTTTAAAGATTTTGTTTATTTATTTTTAGAGAGAGGGGAAGGGAGGGAGAAAGAGAGCGAGAGACACATCAATGTGTGGTTGCCTCTCACACGCCCCCTACTGGGGACCTGGCTGGCAACCAAGACATGTTCCCTGACTGGGAAGCCAACCGGCAACTCTTTGATTTTCAGGCCAGTGCTCAATCCACTGAGCCACAGCATCAGGTCACTAATTAATTTTAGAACAGATTACTGAATTCTACGTATTACAGTGGCCTGAGTATGTCAACAGCAAGTTCCGGGGCCATCTTAGGAGACTCTGTGCTCCTGCAGCCTAATGGAAGATGCCCCCCTTGACCATGACCCAGATTTGAAGAAGATCTAGGAAGTGCTTTTGCTTCTCCTACCCATTTTTCCTTGCTGGGGTCCCTTCCCATTTGTTCTGGCCCTTGTTTTTAATGAAGAGGAACAGCAACTAACCACTGTTCTCTGTAAGAGAACAAAATCTGAAGCCAAGCCAACAAACAAACGTTGCATGTTGAAAGAGCCAGTGTTACAAAATAACACGCTGAGAGTTAATTGCAGTGTCTTTTGTACCAGTTTACTGTTGCTGCAAATTGCTGAAAATTGTTTCTCCTAGTTAAAGACAAACACTGTTTTAGATGTGTATTGTCTAACGTGGTGTAGCAGGGACGGCTCCATCCTTGGGTGGAGGCCAGAAGTGACTGATACTGTTAACAAAACAAAGTGACCTTACTCTTCCGACCAGAACACATGGATGCTGGCAAGATCCATTATTTATTCATTTGCACATGAAACATTTCAAAGGGAACAATGTTTAAATAAAAGTTACCAACATATTTCCAAATGCCATTTTTCACACCGAGAAGTCTGACACTGCTGTTTTTGCATGGAGGGCAGTGACCATCTCCTTCTTAATATAGAGCCTGTTACAGTGCTCTGTGGATAGTGGGAAATTTTAAAGCATAAAACATTCACAAAATTCAAGGGAACTGCATAAATTAAGGAAGATAATCAGATGCTGTCTAGGCCTTCTCTGACATATCAAACAAATGGTTTGAAAAATCAAACTGTGCCTCGGCTGCTGGCCTCCCCAGCATGGTCAGTGACCAGGCCAGTGAGTCACCTTTAGTTCTTGCCCTTCTTTGTGAGGTACTGAGCAGGTCTGAAATTTATCCCTGGACTCCAGTTTGATCAGTGCCTGTTCTAGGCCTACAATCAGCTTGCCGTTGGGGGCAAGGCAGGGGAAGGAGTGTGGATGGGAGCCAGTTGGTAAGTGGGCTGGGCCAGCTGATGTGACGAATTCTATGTGGACACTGCACATGAGGGCATTGTCTCCAAGCTTGTTTCCACCCTGTGAGCACCTCTCAGAATATCTGTTCACACAGGGACAAGCCACAGGAGTATAGGCCCTGGAGGAAAAACAGTAAGAGAGGGCTGAGTCTTGTAGAATGGTATTTCCCAAATTGGGCTGATCCACAGTGTCGCCTGTGAGGCATTTGCAAACACAGATCCTTTCACCGCAAGGATTCTGACTTAGTAGGCCTGGGGCAGAGCCAGAAATCAGCATATTTTGAAAAGTCACCTGAGGGATTTCGACAATTGGCTAACGTGGGAGTCATGACATTGCCCTGCCTGTGCCATTCCAACCTCACCTTTGCCCAGCAGCCACCTATCTTCTCCACGGCCTGAGCATCTACTAGGGCTGAGCCGTCAACTCTTCTTTCCTTTCCCAGGGCTGAGGACCGCTTCCCAGTGCGCGCCTCCCCCACCCCCACCCCCGCACCCCCAGGCCCTGCACCTCCCCCGTCCCAGCACAGTACGGTGTGGATACCTTTTTAGAGCATCATAATCGTACAGAGAGAATAGATATAAAGAGGCATGTAGAACCACTGATTTTCTTCTACATTTGTTTAGTAGAAAAAATAGGAATGATGAGTATTGGGCCTAAAGAAAGCAAGAGTAGGGAGGGATTTTACAAAGAACTTCAAGTTTGTAAACAGATGTTCTACAGATCAGTTCTGCACTCTGTGGGATAGAACATAAGGGAAGGGGCCCACATTGAAGCTGGAGGCTCACAGGTTAGACTAAGAAACAATGTGCGACTGAAAGGGACACACACTGGGAGGAGCTCAGTGTGGCTGCAAGATCTCTGTCCCAAAGGTCTTCATGATTAGCCGGGACTCAGCTGGGTATTGCTCAGACTACCACTCTTCCCTGTATTGTTTTCCATTCAAAAAGCTGTCCTTATGGGCGTGTGCCGATGAGACATGCACTTGACTATTTTTCTTAAAGTGTTGTAGGTTTACCGTGAATGTTTTGCACTTTCCCCTTAGGTGTTGGCGCTGGTGTGTAACCTGAGACAGCGGCACAAAATTGTTCCGTGGGCTCTTCCTGTGTGAAACTAGATTTCACCCACCCAGAGACTAAATATTCAATCCCACCCTCATGAGCACTGAGCGCTACCCAATGAGCTGGGCTATTGTTTCCAGACTCATGGTCACATGCGTCACACATGCAGATGGATTCCCAGGTCTGGCTGAGGCCAGCAATCGGAGATCCAGTGGTGAACTAGGGGCTGCCTAGGGGCTGTCATGGACCCCATGTTTTCCTCAAGGAGACAGAGGGGAGATAGGTAAACAGATAACTTCAGATAGTGATATGTCGTGATAGAGAATAATAAGGTCCAGGGCATGGCCGGGGCATTAGGAAAGACCTCACTGGAGACGATGCCAGAACTAAGCACAGAAGAGTGAGAAGAGGGCCTAGCTGGGTAAAGAGATAGGAGAGGAATCTTATAAAAGTTCTTGAAGCAGAAACCAGCTCGGTGTGTTCAGCGAACAGGAAAGAAGCCAGTGTGGCTGCAATGGAGTGAGGGGTAGAATGGTAGGAAATGAAGCTTGAAAGGAGCTAGAGCCCAGATCTTGTCAAGTCTTGGAGACCCTGGCACAGGCTTTAAATGTATTCTAAGTCCATGGTCATTTGACTTAAGGCCGTGTGTGATATTCTAGGTAAGTTTATATATTAAGGATTTAGACATGCAGTACTAGTGAGTGGGGAGGGGCTGCCTGCAGTTGGAGTTCAGGAGGAGCACACGGTAGAACAGTTTAGGTTAGAGTGGAGCCGGGAGAGAAGCTGAGCCCAGTACTGGAGCGCAGAAGGGCCAGGGCAGTCCCTGGAAAACAGAGAAAGTGAAGCCGCAAGCTGTCTGGGGAACTAGAAGCAGCCAAGTAAGCAGGCTGGACCTCAGGGTGGGAGACAGGGAGCCAGAGTCTGACTTTTTGTGTGTCTGCTGGGAAAACCAAGCAATGGGAAGAATAAAGAATGTTTTCCATGTTAGCCACAAATTATACTGCCTTCTGCCCTGGGCTTCAGGCATGCCTGTAGACTTAGGTGCTATGCCACGTGACTGCCTCAGTCCTCCTAGATTGGGGCTCTGTTCCTAAAAGTCTTTATCTCTAAATAACTCGGGGGGGTCATCATGGGCAAGTGCATATAGCGCTGAGGGGCAGGACCTAGAGGCTCAGCCTGAGAGGCTGTGTGTGCTTGAGCTGTGAAGGCCAAGACCATCCTGGGGGCTTACATGATGGTGATAGAAGCTGTGGGGGACCTTGGGCTCAGTGAAGGGAGGGGTATGCAGTCCAATACTGGCCTCATGCTTCTGGTCAGGCCATGAAGGCTATGAAGGAGAAGGAGCTATTTTAGGAGAGAGAACTAAAGAGAGAGACAAGATGGTGAAATTGGTAGGATCTCTGTTCCTAGAATGCTGTTTGTGGGAGTGCCTATAACCTCGCCCAGCAGAAAGAGCACTGAGCAGCTGTGTCTGAGGGAGAGTGGGACCAGAATGGCAGATCAAGGCCACACTAGATGATTGGGCGGCTTTGAAACAGGAGGAAGGGCCCCTGGATCTGTGCTGTAGGAAGCATTGCCCAAATTGAACTTGGGGTTTCCTTGTCATTTTGACCCCTAGTGACCTTTACTCAGACACGATTGAACCTAGATCAAGACTTTTCTTTAGCTTTCCATCTAACCCCTGTTTTAAGTCTGTCTCCTAATCTTACTCTTCCATAAGGCCCCTGTCTGGGACCACTTCCCATCTCTCATGCAATTTTACCATCCCTGATTCACCCAGGTTGTTATGATTTCCCTTAGAAACCCTACTCAGGCACTACCAACCCTCCCCACCCATGGTTCTCTATAGTGTTGCCCCGACCATGGGGAGTGGGGCAGTCACCTCCAGGTTGATAGAAGACCTCCACCTCCTGAAATGATTGGATCTCTTGACTCAAGAAATCAAGGCAGACAAAGTGAGCTGCACAAAGGGGTGAAGAACTTTCTATCTGATTCCCACCTACCACTGGCCTCATGAATTCTACCAGTGTTGAGGCCATGCCCTGCTTGCCCCCTGGCACAGAGAGAGACTCAGGTGAGACTGGTGAAGTGTCACCAAGATCGTTTTTAGAGTTGAGGTCCATGCACCTGATAGGAGGCCTGTTGATTACACAAACATTTGTTGAGCTTATACCATGTACTTGACACTGTGCTTAAACACCAGATACATGGAGATGAATCCAACATGGCGTCTGCAGTCCTGGAACTGACAGTTTGTGAGGGCAGACAAGAAAATCATCAGTTGAAGTGGAGGGAAATGAGGCTGGAGATGCGCAGGGTCTGAATTACGGCATGGGTACTGGCAGTAGAAAGTGGAGGAGTGACAGACTAGGAGAATGTTTAAGGAGATAGGCTCTATAGGGCCGGAGGCTGACTGAGGTGTGTGAGAGGAAGTAGCCCAACTGAATGCCTTGGTTTCAGGCTTTGTTTGCTCAAAGCATCGTGGTTCAGTTCACTGAGTTAGGGAATGTAAAAGAATAAGAAGAAAGTTTAAGGGGTAAGATGATCCATTCTTCTGGGACATTTTGAACTTGGGAAATTCCACTGAAGATGTCCACGAAGAAGTTGGACAAATGACTTTGGAACTCAGCTGAGACCCCTGAACTGGTGATAAAGATTTGCCTCAACAGGTGGGTGATAAAAAAAAAGCCACGATTTTAGCCAGGAAGAGGGAGGGTCTTGAGTGGGGAAGTATGAGTATTAAACTCTGCTTCAACCCTTTATTCCTTCCAACGTCTTAAGAAAGCAAACTACAGCAGCCCTCTCCTCTCACCTGCCATCTACTTTCTCATCATCTGCCATCTTAGTCTTCCTTCCATCATTCCTTTGAAACTGTCTCACAGGTCGCAGGTAACTTTAATGGCAAATGCAAATGGATACTTGGTTGCTATCAACTTACTTGATCTCTCCTCAAGAAAACCTGTGTCTACTTCTTGACACTTCCCTCCCTGGACATCTGTGGCACTATTATCTGCTGGTTTCCTTCCTATGCTGTTGCCACTCTTTGGTCCACTTATTTTTTAGATGACTGAACCTAGGAGAGGCAGCATCACACAGGATCACATCGATTCCAGAGCTGCAACTTATTAGCTTGTGGCCAAGTGTATTAATCCTCTGGAGCTCACTTCCTTCTCCTTGCTACAGAATGAGGATAATAATAACTTCCAGGGTTATTGCAAGAATTAAATGGAAGATATCTAAGGCAGCTAAAAAGTAGTAGCTCTTATTGTTCAGCATGTTTCCAGGTGAACGGCAATACCCAGCAAAAAGGAAATGGTTTGAGTGTGGTTACCGAAGAGTGGTCACCTGACTAGCAGCATCAGTAGCACCAGCACCAGCATTCCCAGAAACTTGTTAGAAATTCAGATTCTCAGGCCCACTCCAGACCTGCTGAGGCTGGGGCCCAGAAGTTTGTTGTAAGAAGATGCACACTCAAGTATGAGAACACTAGTTTAAGATAAGGAAGAGTGAAGTCCCTGAGAGGATGAGATCCAAAGAAAAGGTGGAGGCTGGCAGTCAGTAGGAGGAGGAGACATATCTCCAAATGAGATGGGGAGGTCAGATGATTTAACCTAGCCCTGCCAGAAACCCTGCTGCTGTCTACAGATACTCTACCCTCTGTTTTCTGTGAACCACTTGATAGTGCTACATGATATGATAGCACAGTGCCTTTGGGCATAGCATTTTCTCTGGAATACATTCATTCCTCTTTCATCCTAGAAAACTCTAATCCTTTAGTCACAAGTGAAATGTCCCCTCACGTATGAAGTCACCCTTTATTCCCCTAGGCAGGTAGTCACTCCCTCCTCCGTGTTCCCATGACATATGTCATATCATGTCATAATTTGTGTTCATCTTTCTCAGTTTCATCTAGTAGTTAGGGCATTCATTCCTTAAGGGCAAAGAATGTGAGCTGTTCTTCTGCACATCTCAGGGCATAGTACAGGCACAATGCTGGACTCTCAGTTGGTGTTTAATGAACACTCCCTGTACAGAAGAAACAGGAGTAGTAACAATAACTCATGATTATACAAAACTTGTAAGTTTCTAAGTACTATCACATGTACTCACTGAGTGCTTAGTAAGGCAGATTTGCCAGTCATCCCAGTAGAGATGAGAATGTAAGGGCAGGGGTAGGTTAGATAATATGCCCAAGCTTGCTCAGCTAATAGAGAGATAGAGACAGGTTTTATTCCTGGTCTCTACCTCTTCATTATGTTATATTTCCAAATTCACTGTTTTTCCCTCTCCTTGACACTGCCCCTAAAATATTTGTTGGAACATAGACTTAATGTATGAACATCTCATTAGAAACCAGTGTGACCCTATCTATTCTTGACCTGCTTGTTTTTAGTTGGAGGTGGTGGAGGCTGATGATGATGAAGAGCTACTAGTGGTGATGACAGTGCTCAGCTTCCTGCCTCTTGTTGGCTTTCCCAAATAAGGAGGACCACAGCCTGCTTCCTTTCATTCCCAAGTCCCCTCCTGCCCCAAGCAAGATGCCTGCTGATCAGTAGGCCCTTATCGTCTTCAATCTTTATTGGTTTAACACTGGTGTGAGTGAGCATCTCTTCCCTACAGCCCTGCTTTAAGCAAATCCAACATATAAAAATTGGGATTAAATCTTAGGGGAATCTGTAGACACTACTCCCTCAAGGAGGTAGAGTATAAGTCTTCACTCTCTAAATATGGACTGCATATAGTGACTTCCTTCTAAAGAGTAAAGTATGGACAGGAGAAAGAGAGTAACTATGCAGCAGGGAAACCTGACAAAAACACCACCTGCACCAAGTGATCAAGGTTAACATCATCACTGAGAGGTCATATTATAGCCTGTATCCTTGATATGAAGGGGTGAAAATGGCACTTTATGTCTGTGGTCTTCCTCCCTCAACACTTACAACTTCAGTCTAATTACGGGGAAAACTTCAGACAAACCCATATGGAGAAACATTCTTCAATATACCTGACCAAGTAGTCCTCAAAACAGTCAAGGTCATCAACAACGAGGAAAGCCTGAGAAACTATGTAGTCTGGAGGAGCCTAAGGAGACATGATGACTAAATGTAATGTTTGGATAGGATCCTGGAACAGAAAAAGGCCAGTGGGTAAAAATTTAGAAAATACAAATAAAGTACGAACTTTAATTAATAATAACTTACAATATTTGTTCATTGATTGTGAAAAATGTAGCCATACAATGTAATAGGAAAAACTGGGTGTGAAGTGTGCGTGTTTGTGTGTATGTGCATATATACAGAAAAACTTCAAAGATAGTAGAGAGAATATATATTCTGAATATAAATATTTTCAAAAGAGCAGTTCCATGATTTAATGTGAATGTCACTGTGCTACTTGCTGCTGGAGACTTGGAATAGGAGGCATAGTCCAAGGGTGGAAACAAGACAATAGAGACAAAGAAACAGACACAGATGACAGCTAGGTTCATGTCTTAACAATGGGGCCATTAGCTAAGTGCTTCCTAATCACCTGCTTCTGATATAATCATGAAGCTGATTAGACCTTACTTTTGTGTGACACCTTACAGTTTACAAAGCTCTCTCATAGGCACTCACACATGCTCTGCACAATACCTCTGTCACTTAGGTGGGACCAGTGTTGTCATCTCTGTTTTAAAAGGAGTGAGAGGCACTAAGAATTCTCACCTACCCTCTGTGTGTTGTGTGCCAGTGTCGCCCCCTCCATATGTTGGTTAATTCTTATAAAATGCATGATAATTTATCATTTTATACATTTACAGATAAGGAATATAATTACAGATGAGGAAACTAAGGCTCTGGAAATTTCCCAAAGTTACTTCACTAGTTAGTTTTATAGCCAAGAGTTAAACTCGGGTGTTCTGGTCTCAAGACTACTTCTTTTTTCATTATCCCGCAGGCTTTCTATGTGATGATTACACAGAGTGTAGTTACATTAATGACATGGTGCCCTGAATCTTCACATCTTTAATGTGCCAGTGAGTGGAAACTTTTAACTAGCTTCTTCTATCAGAACCAGTTATTATACATAAAATCTGCTGCACTCACTGTCATCTTTACCAGTAACTTTGGGAGCTTGGAAGGCAGTTGGTAATCTTTGTGTTTCTCTTGGCCGCTTGTGTTTGGATAGTGTCTCAGTGTATGAGATGGAAACTATGACTTCCAGAAAAAAGGGCTCATCAATGTAAACATGAGAGGAGATGATTTGTCACAAACACTAGAACCTATGTCAAAATGAGTATTTCTCTTTAAGATAGTTGCTTTGAGAGGACAACCAAGTCAATTGCTTTTTAGTTGTCTCATTTTTATGAAAACTGGTCATGCCACCTTCCTTGCCAAGGTTAGCATTGAAATCCATTTGTTTCCACGGTGGTCTCTGAGCTCTTTCTGGGCAGGGCTGAATCTTCAGTATCCAGCACAGAGCCCAGCCCTCCAAGGTGCCCAGACCTTGTTTGTTGAGTGGAATGGAACCAAAACTGATTCTTCAGGATGGAGTTGTCACTGCAGGGTACAGACTGGTCCAAAGACATCTAATCCCTCTTGGTCTCTGACCTGAAGAAGGTAGACAGCCACTTGGCAGGAAACCTTAACCAAAACCATTTCAGATGCCTGATTCCTCCACGGGATTATTAGTCATCCTCTATAGTTGTATTTATTTATTTGAGCCCATGTCACCGTGGGCCATATTTCCTGCTCCTCTGCTCCTACCCCCCTTTCCCCTATTTCTTCCTGGAATGTCCAACTCAGCCCTGAGGGTTACTCTGAACCGAGTCCACCCTTGCTGACAAGATGTTTCTCACCCCTCCCTTCATCTCAGGGGCCAAGCACAGGTTGTTCTACCTCTTCTTGCACTATTCCTCACTTGGGAATCACCTGACAGAGGAACTGGCAACATGGAACCTATGAACCAGAGTTCCTTCTTTTCCACTCATCACTGGTATTTCAGAACACATCTGGTTTGCTGGATTTTAAGGCAGACCTTCTTAACTTTAGGCCAGAGAAGGAGTCAAAGAATCATCAAGACTTTCATTACAATGAGGGAGACCTCAGGAGGGGCCCTGCCATGCACCCCTTCTTTTCTTTGCAGAATCCCTACCGAGTGCTGTTGTCCACCAGCCCATCTTCAGTTTTCCTTATCAAAACCTTACAGGCAAATATCACTAGTGGGAGTAAAAAACTAAGAATTAATACAAAAGAAAAAGAAAGCAGTGTGACTCCCTTTTGATGTTGGCCTAATGTAGAGGAATATGAATAACTATTTCAGTCCTCACAGAAATAGATTTATATGCTGTCACTCATCCAGAGTGGTCATGACCTGTAATTACCTTATTCTCAATTGCGTGACAGAAAGTCTGCTGGGCTAGGAGTTCAGAGCCCTGGTTCTATCATGAGGTCCATGAAAAACTGAGTATCCCTTGTTTATACCATCTGTAAATGAAAGTGCTAATTATTAAATGACTTCAGCCTTAACACTCATGTCCACCCCCATTTATTAAGCCAGCTCAACTCTGCGCTCAGCTTCAGACATGCAGTAAGAAAAACACATCATTTTCTTTCCTCAAGTACCCCACAGGCTCGTGTCCAAGATAATCCTCACTCCCACATTGGCAAGTGCTTCCTGAAGCTTTTGTATGTGGGTGTCACTTCTGCTTTCTTAGACTGTGAGGTCCCCAGGGGCAGTGGTCAAGTCCACTTTCTTCTGTCTTTCACCATTCCTGTCAACAAGGTCTGCACACAGTGGATGCACAAAGGTTTAAAGAAAGACATCTTTTAGGCCAGGAAGGCCCTTGGCCTACAGTACAAGCTTTCAAAGGCTAGATGGCACTGTTGCTAGAGCCAAACCAGGTGTGTTCTGAAATAGTGGTGAGGAGGGAAGAGAGACTAGAGGAGGGGGCCTGGAACATTCACGGGCTGAGTTTGATTCAGACACATTGCAGAAAGGCAGGACTCCTCCCTCACCAGCACAGAGTGCTTTGCCATTTTCAGGGCATCTTTACAAACATGATTTCAAATGGTCTTCAGAACAAATCTGTATCAATCCTCATTTTATAGAAGAGCAGCTCAGAGAAAGCAAGTGCCTAGACTAAAGTTATGTGGCAGTTAATTGACAGGGATTTTTATCATTCATACATGCCTTGTCGACATCACCCAACCCCATGAGGGTCATCAGACTAAGCCAAAGGACACCGGTCAGATATATGGTTGTCCTGGAAGGGCAGCCTGGGTACCCTGGACCCAGCCTGAGGGGAAAAGGTAGGGTTCTCAGCCAGACTGACTAACTGCAAGGCATTGACTTAACCTGTTAAGCTAAAAATGTCTGCATCCGTGACCAGGAGAGAACACAGTCACTTTGGGGTGAATAAATGACAGCACATAAAGGTTATTTCAAGAACAAAAATTGTGGGTAATTTGTACATGTACTAGGACTTATGGTTGATGTTTTATTGAAAAAATGGTCTGTTTTAGGATGTTGCCCTGTGGTTGGGTTGTATAGGTCCTGTGCCCATTGCTTTACCATGTTCACACGTTTCTCATTAAAATAAAACAAACAAAATCATCCTGTGTGGTAGGCAAGACAGGTGTTGCAACTGTGCCCATTTATGACAAAAAAAAAATAAGAGTCAGAAAAGTGAAGAGACATTCAAGATCATGCAGCTGAGGAGTAGGTTGAACTTTTGAAAACTTTAGCCCAGAACGAGGCTAAACTGAGATCTCGTCCTCTTTTCCCCATAGTTTTTTCAGGCTACCTAGAAATCACAAAATTAGGAGAGCTGTTGTTAATGTGAAAGGTAAGTCATTGGAGACTAGAAAAATACCTATATAGAATGATGAGTAATTAATGATATGCAAGCTTATGCAAATTAAGAGAAAACGATTATCTGTTATTTATGCCTTCTGGTTTTCTCTACTCTCCTGTTTCTTCCCAGGATGATGATGAAGATAAGCTGAGCTGGAGAGATCGTTTCCCAGGTTACCTGATAAACTTCGTCTCCATCTTGTTTATGGTAATTTCCTTGAGGGAACACCTGCCTATGGCTTACGCTTGTTAGATCCTGTTAAGGGAATACTGTGGGTGTGTTGTTCTTTTATGCTATGGGAATAATGAGGGACTAATAAAGATGAAGCCACAATCCCTGTATAGAAGGACAGGACCTTATCTGATAGTGCGGCCATTTCTAGTATCAGTCACCTAAAGAAGGGAAGGTGATTTTCTCGGACAAAACACCAGACCTGGAAGGGGTCAGTGACCTTCTGTAGCTATTGAAAGAGTTTCTAACTTCCTAGCATGAAGAGGGTAGTAGGGGTTCTATCTTCCCAGCCTTGACCACAGATGTTTGAAGTTGGAACTATTTGGGGTGGGTTGGTGGTAAGATGGTACCTTCCACATTGGGACAGACCAAGGCCTTGGAAGAAGTAATCAGGTAAGACAGCTACAGAACTGTGGCAGCCTGTTGAAGCTGGCTGACTCTCATGATTTGTGGAATAGAACAGAGTCTGGCAGCCACAGGAGGCAGCCAGCCCGGGCTTTCTAAGCCGATTCTTTAGTTTTCCTATAGTTGTTGTGTTTGCTTCTGTGTTCTCCCTGGGAGTTTGAGAGGGCTGTTTGAAAGGCCCAGATGGTCTCAGCTGTGTCAGGGAAGGTAAGGAAGGGGTCTATGCTTCATATTTGAGTCATATCAATAAAGTGATAGCAGGCTGGTCTTGGGAGCCAGGATGAGTGAGCCAACAGTAACTGAAACAAGAAGATCTTACAACATTTGTAACATCCTCTCTTGCTGAAAATAACAAAAGGTGAAACTCAGGGGACTGAATATGGGCCACTGAGATATCTGCCTTGTCTTTATGGGTAGGCTCCTTCCAGTATTCAAAACTGGAGCTTCTGTTTTACACAGCGGTTGTGTCCCTACAGCATTTCTAAGCAGGACTACACATTAGTTGTGGGGTGGAGCAGAGTTTGCTTATCCCCCCCCCCAAAAAAAAGTGGGGGGGGGGCTGAAATGATTATAATTTTCTGGACCTACTGGCCACAAGTAACTCTGATCCTGGCCTGAGGTTATTATTGCCATCCTGATCCTTGAGGACAGGAACCATGTCCTAGTCTCAGAAGTTTAAAGTGAAGGAAGCATCTACTTCAACAATTTGTTTCACAGATGAACTGCAGAGGTGGTGAGTGCCTTGCCAGGACTTGGAAGTCTACATTTGTTATCTTCTCATTGCTTAACAAGAGCAAGGCATGTAGAATGCATTCAACAACATGTGGTGAATTGCAATGTGTTACGCTGGAATGATATAAAGTTTAATTTAGCACTTCAAAGCCTCCCACAATATGCATCTTGTTGTCAGAGATTATTCATTCATTCAAGAAATATTTAATGGGTGCCAACTATGTGCTTGACGCTATTCTTAGGCCTTGGGGGTAGAGCAGAAAATAAAACAAAATAATCCTTCCCTCAAGGAGTTTATAGATAACAAATACATACATAAATAAGAAAAACATACATAGTTAAGTAAAATATTTCTATCTCCAGTGGTGATAGGTTAGGATGTTTATAACATCCCACCTTGCTGAAAATTACAAAACTAATATTGGATAAATATATTTTTCAATCTTGTTAAAGTCTTGAATGGCTGACAGAATTGTGAGGCTAAGCTCTAAGGGGAAATGAGAGGTGCCTTTACCCATCTAGACCAACGGCTTTGGTTTTGGTGGTTTTATGGGGGCAAGGAGAGTAGAAATCAGGGGAATGGCTGGCTCAAAGTAGGGATTCTAACAAGAAGCCCTCACCTCATTAAATTGGAACTCCAAAGGACTACATTCTTGGAATAAAGATGATAGAACTAAACCGACCCCATTTCCCATTTATGGGACTGCAGAGAAAATTATGTTCTAGGTAGAACAGGGAGAAAGAGGGAATCATCTCCCAGAGGAGTGGCCATGGGCAATCACCGTTGTGGATTCACAGCCTGGTCCATCACACGAGAGGACCAGGGTATTGCCCTGGAACAATGTGTGGAGCATGAGACCGAGCAGTCAGGGAAGTGTTTATAAAAGAGTTTTTTGTTATGGAATTTGGGCAACAAACTGGAGTATCAAATATCTTTCCCTCCTCCATCCCCTGTGACTAAACCTTGGCAGAAGATTTCAGGACCTTGGCCCTGAGGACGGTTTTAGGGATGCCAGTATGCCAGATCAGCTGGGGATGTTTTTCATAGGATGACAGGAGCCAAGAAACATCACATGCTGTGCCCATCTTCCCCACCATGATACAGACCTGGATGGACAAAGACAGATTTTCTCTTTCTTCTCCAACCCAGTAGGTTGAGCTAAAGTTCCTTTTCTGTTTGAATTGACCCTCTTTTGGTTTTCTTTTTACATGACAGGGGATTATCACAGGCAATGTCCATCCTTCCTCTAGAGCTAGGTGCCTGAGCCCTCCTCCTGTGCCCAAGACAGTCACTTACACTTGCATATTGGGAGCCACCCATCAGAAAACCTCCTCCATTGCCAGTGTTATTACAGTGGCTTCCTAACTGGCCCCCCTGCCTTTACACTGTCCCCCTACTGATCTTTGCAAAATCAAGGTCCGATAACAGCATTCCCCTGCTCCAAACCCTCTGGAGTTTTCACATCTCATGAGATATAGAGCCAGCACCTTTATACCACAGGGCTGGCCCTGCTTCTCTCCACCACCCATGCCCCACTCCAACTCTCCCTTCGCTTAAGTAGGTCCTTGCAGATATGTCACCTTCTCACCTAGGCCTTTCCTGACCACCCTATTTTAAATGACAAACTTTCTCCATAACCCTGTTCTGCTTTATTTGTTTCCATAGTGTTTATCACGCCAGATATACTATACGTTTTACTTATTTATTAGTTTATTGCCTATCTTTCCCCAATAGAGGATCAAAATCCAAGAAATTTGTATCTTTGTTCAGCAATATATCACTGACACCTAAAATGGTGACTAGCGCATAGTAGGTACTCAAGACATCTTTTATGAATGACTGAATGAGAAAATAAATTAAGAAGATGCCAGAGACAACTTATTATGTCAATGATAAAGTTATTAGTGTGTGTATTTTTAAAATTGAGCTACTATTATGTGCCATGCCCTAGACTAGGCACTCTCCCACTAGTTTCTCCTCCCAGAGGTTGCTTCTGCCTGTGTATTTCTACTTCCTCCTCTGTATACCTTCTTCAAAGACTTTCCCATAGAAAACAGTCCCAAAGCCGCTTCTGTGGAGTTTCCTCTCACTAATCCCCCTGCTCTCTACTCAGAGCATACCAGAAGCTCATGAAGTAAGGCCTTTGACTCTGTCCAGCTGCTACTAGTCTCCACATTTGTTATGTGTGCAATGGTTTTCTCAACTTTGCTTCAGAATGCAAGTCCTAGAGGGTAGGAATCAGACCTACTCTCCTCTCTGTCTCTCTTAGAGTGTCAAATAGGGCTATGGACTTTGTAGCCTGGCTTCCGTTGCCATTTGGCTGTGCCCAGAAGTAAATTATAGGATTAAAACACTAAAAGCAACAGGGACCATGATAATGTGACCATGTGCAGGGGATCAGCAAATCTTTACCGAGAAGATTGCATGCCTGAGGCACCTCTATGAAATGGCAGGAGGCACAGAATGCAGCACAAGACCAAGCCCCGCTTTTGCCCTGGTTAAGGGAGGCTGATCACCAACATGCACCATACCCAGCACAGTAGTGTGCACAATAAGTGGTCAGAAAATACTTATTGAATTTAATCAACAAAATCAATAATGCAGCCAAACTCATGAGAGTAGTACTGTATTTAGTGCCAGAATATGTGGGTTCTAATATCAGGGTAGGGTTGTAGACTTTGCGGCCATAGAGCGGGGTTCGAATCCTGGATATCACTAACTTGCATCTACAAAAGGCATGTCTTCTGTGGTAATTATAAGGATTAGTGCTAGCAGAGATATGCATTGAATAATGACATAGAGAGGGTACATGGATCAGCTGTTGTTGATGCTGATGTTATTACCATTAGTACATCAGCTCTAGCATGTACCCTCTGGACCTGGGACTGATCACATTGCTGTTTCTTGAGCCTCAGTTTCTTATATGTGAGATCAAAGGCTAAACATAGATAGATGATCCCTAAATGCTAACATTCTTGTAATTCCTACCATGATCCAGAAGACCAGGGTGGTTGTCCATGCCTTGTGACCTTGAACAAATCCGCTTTCACACCTGTTTCTTCATCTGTAAAATGGTCTGGACTGGGCTTGTATTCTTCAAGTTCTTCCAGTTTGAAAACTGATTCTTGAGGTGCTTGTGGGAAACACAGAAGGAAAGGTTCAAAACCTGATTTCTGCAAATGGGGTGGAAAATCAAGACCAAAGAAGTTAAGACTGCAAAGAACAGCATCAGAGGACTGGGAAGGGACACGTTGGAGGTGGGGCTGGGGAGGTAGAGAGGGTGGGAAGAAGGGATTTCCCACAGGAGGAGGGCAGTGCCTCTAGAATTTGCAAAGGAATCTCATTAAAGTGCAGATTCTGCATCAGTAGGATCAACAACTGCATCTGGAGTTGTGCTTGAGATCCTGCATCAGGCTCCCAGCTGATGGAGCAGGTCCTGGGGTTCACACTTCGTGTAACCAGGAAGAGCCTTCGTCCTCCCCCAGTTTAGCAGCTGGGCCTCTTAGAGAAGGAAGATAGAAGCTGATCTCCTGCCCACTCCTTTCTCCATGCACCACCCCCAGACTCCAAAGCAAAGGATGTTTTTGCCATTGTTGTTTTCTCCCAGTCATTCCCCCAACTCCAACCCCAAATACACACGCTCACACAGACACACTCACACACTCTTCGATGCCCTGGCCGCCCCCGCCTCGTCATTACTTCCATCACTGACCTTCACTGCAAAAGTGATTTTGGGGAAAAAGAATCTCACACCACGTTTTCCAGGCCCTTACTGTCTGGCAGTGACAATCCCAGAGGAATGGGAAGTGAAAATGTCGACATTGTTGGAGAGCAGTGATGTCTCGTCCTGGTTTTCCCACTTGCATGGTAGTCATTCCTCCCTAGTCCTGGAGCCTGGGGTTTCTGCTGCTCCCGCCCTGTACCCTACATGAGAAGAGGGGCCTCCCACAGTGATTTTCCCATCCAGCCTCTCCTACACCCTGACATACATGTATGTGGATGCACCCACATGTACACATACACACCCTCCCTCTTCCCAGGGAACACGGCCATCCTCTCTTCCTTCTTTTTCACACCACGGCCCGCAGGGTAAACACTAATATTTGTAAAGCACAAAGGGATAAACCACTGAGGCTGCCACCAGTACAGCCCAGGCCTCAGCACCTCCAGGTATCCCACCCCCAGAGGTTTGAAGACATCTGTCCCTCAGACACATCTGCAACCCATTCCCCATCCGCAGCCCACCAGAGTGTCAACTGCACAGCTTGCAAAAAGCCCAAGCCTGAGTAGCCCCCTCCCTAACATTACCTCCTTTTTATGGAGAGAATGGACAGCCCAGGAAAGCTTGTTTCTTCAGAAGGCACCTTTATACCTGCTCCTTTCTCTCCCCATGTTTTCTATTTAGCCCTCCACTCCCTGCCCCCAGAGGAAATATGACCTGTACAGCCTCCCTTGCAAAAAGAACTGTAAGAAAGAAGACTTCACTTGACTGGAACAAATTAGAATTTTTCTCTGAGCAGGTTAAACACCTGACTGCTCTCTTTCTTCCTTCTGCCCCGTCTAGGAGGCTCTTTCAGGGCCCTTTCTTCTCCTGACATTTGTGCTTCAGGGAAATGGCCAGCCCTGGGCTATGGTGTGAGAGAAGAGGGAACTGGTCTGGAAGAATGCCTTATTATTCTAAGGTTCTAGAAAGAAGTATGGTGGGGGGGTGCCCTTCGAAGGCAAGTGGCTGCTAGACTTCCCTTTTAAACATAACAGCGAGAGATTTCAGCACCAAGTGATAAATCTGAGTTCTCCATTTCAGATTGCCTGGTAGAGAAATTAGGGTGACCTTTTGTTTTCACCCTGGGGACTGACAGTGTGAAAATCTCACTCTCTCTCTTTCTTCTTTGGTCAACCTTCTCGCACCCACCCCGTCAAGCTCTCACTCACCCCTTCTCAGCTCAATCACCTTCAGTGGCTCACTATTTCTTTTCACTGAGTCCCAGTTTAAATCCCATTGCTCCACAAACTATTCCCTGAGCACTCAGATCTACTTGCTCCTCTGAATTCTTGGTCCCTTTAATAGGGACCAAGAGAAGAAACAGTCTTCATTTAGCACTTAATACATTCTCAGGTATTATTGACTGTGGTTTAACAGGAATTCATCTTTTCTCCATAGTAAATTGAAAGCTCTCTCATGAAGCAATCACATGATGTATATCGTACACACTGTAGTATCCAGCATTTCTATTCCTAGTTCTTTGTGTGTGTTACAGGCCATTAGGAATATGATAAAAATGGGAGACATTCTCTCCTGAAAAATGCATCAATTCTCAGAATTTCCATGAGTTTAGAGTGTTGGCAGTTCCCTTGTTGTCCACCAATGTACTCCAGATTAAGAATGCCTAACATAGCACATAGTACTGTTGGCTGAACAAATGATAGGTGCTCAATAATTGTCTACAGATGTGTGACTCTTGCTGTTTTTCCTCTACAGATTGCCCTGACCTTCTCAATTGTCTTTGCGGTCATTGTGTATCGTATCACAGTTGCAGCTGCTCTGTCTCTCAACAAGGACACACGCTCCAATGTCCGAGTGACAGTGACAGCGACAGCAGTCATCATCAACCTTGTGGTCATCCTCATCCTGGATGAGATCTACGGTGCCGTGGCCAAGTGGCTCACCAAAATCGGTACTGTGCCACCACGTCACCTGTTTGCCCTAGGTCCCCTGAATGGGGTCAGTTCAACATGGGTAACACTTTTGGTGGTAATGGCCCAACATGAGAAAAGGAACAGGAACAAGATGCTTTGTGCAGTGCCTTTAAATTGGAGAAATGAGAGAGCACAGTGGTTATGTGCTGGTAGGGCCTACCAAAGGCTCTCCCAGGCAAAAATTGTTCCAGCCCAGGTCGATTGCCTCACTCTTCTCTAAGAATAATCCATGGGTCTATTCTTTTTAGCCTAACTTAGAAGCAAGCCGGTTCAATGCTTCCTGTTAAAAATCTCTGAGTTTTAGCTCTCCTCATTTTCCCAGCAGCGTTTATAAAGTTGAGAAAGCCTCTTGATACTTGAGCCCGAGAGGGTCTTATCTATTCCCACATTGTCAGAGGCCTCAGAAAATCCACACATTCCCTGTGCACCAAGCAGACTTCAAAGAGGCATATCAGACTTCCCAAGCTTCAAGCCAGTGAGAAAAATGCAGTGGCCTCAATATTCAGACATGTCATTTGAGCTGCAACCTGCTGTTGCCTAAACACCACTTTTTGGCATTTGTGCTTATTAGGTGGGGGAGGGCTGAGAGCAGAGACCCTTTCCTCATCGGATTTATTCTGGGTGGCCTGGATGTACCCCCTTTCCCCCGCTGAATTCTGGGAGTAGGAGTCTTGGCCTCCTATTCAACTCTGGGAGGTTGAATTAATGATATGATGTCTTTAATTCACTGACCAGTTAGAAGCTAGACACTAAATAGGATAACCCCCTCTTTGAGAGAGCCTTCCCTAGAGGACCAGAGAATTCCGGAAAGGCTTCACTAATTCCAGTTACTCGTTCAGTGCCTTTCCCCGGCTGGGACTCTGTTCACAGTGAGCATTTACCTTTGGTTTCTATGTGGATGTAGGCAATTTACCATCTGGAGTGGCACTTCTGCTCTCTTTAGCTTGCACATAATCGTAAGTGTTATCTATATGCCTTCATAAACTTCTTGAGACAAGTAGGCAGAGCATTTCACTTCCGCATGTTTAGTGGTATACAGGGTTCTATGGAAGCACTTAGGAGGACCAGCCAACTCTCCTCAGGGCTCAAGGGAGGCTCGGAGGTAAAGGCCTCCAGTCAGAGAGCTCAGAGATAAGTGGTGGTCCGATAGGCACGTGCAGGGGGAGGAGGGAGTGGGCCGGAGGAGAAGGTTCCTGGCAGAGGAGACAGAACGAGAAATCCGGCACTGCAGAGGGAGATCAGATCCCTCAGGGTCAAGAATGGCACACAGAGAAGGGGCATGCGCCTCAGCTTCTATGATGGCTAGGTGGGTAGAATTTTGGTGGGCCTTCTACTGGGGAGCTGAAAGAGCAGAGCTTAGCATCGGAAGAGAGAACACACGAAGCATTCCCAGGATGCCACCGGAGGCATCCAGAGGGTGGTTGCTCTAGCATCTGTGGCATGTCCCGGGCATAGCACAGTGGGGGACTAGGCCCAGAAAGTTGATGATACCTTTTTTTTTTTGGTGGGAGACCTGAAATGCCAAGCTGAGGACTCTGCTTATTTTATAGACAATGGAAAAGTATTTCCAGGAGTTCAAAGGAACATCTCATAAAAACTGTCCATTATCCTGGCCTGAGTCCTGAACTAGCTGAGAAGTAAAGCAAAGGCAGATGGAGACAAAAGCCAGGGTACCACCTTTAAAGCTGGAGGAAGAATCTTAGAAGAGCCCAATAGGCTTCCTAGTACTGGATTGCAGACTGATATACCCTTCTGGTGGTGGACAACAGTGAGCAGGGCAGCCCTGAAAGTCTTAGGACAGAGGTAGAGGGGGTGCAGAGAACACCTGCTTCCTGCAGGCCCTTTGCTCCCCAAAGGAGGAGCAGAGGAGTGGGCAGGCAAGGAGTGCCACTGTCACCTTCCAGACAGACTACTGAGGTAAGCTACTTCCCCTCCTGTCACCCCAGAGAAGAAATGAGTGAGATGGCAGAGATGAGGCAGGATGTCACAACTGATCACAGCCGCTCCATGTGGAAGAAACACTAGCAGTGGAAAGAAATGTCGCCTCAGCAGCTCCTGACTCAATAGCTCCCAACACCCCTGAGGATCTCTCAAAGGGTGTGATGTGATGGGAGCTGTGTGTTTGCAAAATTACTTGGCCAGGATATAGGATGCCAGCGGGGAGAGAGGCTGGAAGGTCTGACGTAAAGGAGATTACTAAACGCATAGACAGGAAGCAGGGAAGAGAGGAGCAGGGAATGAGGGATGTAGAAATGCCTTCCCGCTGTCCATGGGCATTACTTTATTTCACTTTTCCTATACGGCTCCAGAGAGTAGTGAAGGCGGAACAGAAATGGAGTGGTTGACTGTCAAAAACTCATTAGCAAGTATTTAGTGAACACCTCCCATGTACGAGGTTGGGCAAATTCTGTTTGCATTGGACCACAGAGCAGTTTCCATACTGTGAAGCTGCATCCACTGCTTCTGATGGTCCTCCCTCACCCCAGAAGTTCCAGGCCCTTCAGGCTGCTAAACCAATGCCCAGTTCTTCCTAAGAAAGTCTGTACACTGGGAAAGAGATGAAATTCTAGCAAGTATATGTTGTTCTTTGTGATAGCAATACCCATAAATTGTTTTTAAACTAAAAAAAATTCTATATCCATTTCATCTTCACAAAAACTATGTGTGGTCAGCAGGGGAAGTGTTATATCCTCATTATAGGAGGGTTCAAACTCAGGTTCTACTTCTAAAATACGAGTGTCTTTTGTGCTATTTTTATGTAAGTTTCTTACTGTTTGGATTGAAGTGGTGTGTTGCATCTTCACTCAGTGACCCATGCAGGCATTATCCTGGATTGTTGCTCTTGTCTGTCTTAGACTGAACATCCCCAGGGTCTCAGATAGGTGCTGCTGTGCGGTGGAAGGACCACTGAATTAGAGAGTCCACTGGGAAGAACCTGGTAATTCCAGACCATGCTCCTTGTCCCTCCCACCCCCAGCTCTGTGGCACTGGGCAGAGAGGAGACTTTTCCAGATCAAGTTTAGTCAATCCCTCCTTTACCATTTTCCTCTTTCCCATCCAGACTGTCACTCCATCTGGACTGTTGTCACAGCCTAATGACTATGCCCTTGTATTCAGCTTCTTGTCTATGGAACCCTACCTCAGAAATCCTCACCCAGTTCAGCCTTTCTCAGACAGTGAATTGGAGGGTATCAGTACCATTCAGCCCCCACAGAGAGCTTCCTTTTGCCATTAGTTCAGATATAAACTAACATTTGAAGCTCTAAACCACCTTCTTCCTACTGTCCTCCCCACCCCAGTGAGCTCACTCAACTCACAGTCACCCCAGACCACCTGCCCGTGTGTTGTCCCCTGTGCTCAGGCTGCTGTAACCACTGTAGCAACCCCTGGTGACCCTCTCTAAAGGGCCTCTCAAGGCCTGCCTCCTGATGAATTCTTTTCTGGACACTCAACCCTCAGTGAATTTCTCCCCACCCACTTCTGAACTCCTGGGCCATAGATCATTCATCTGTTCATTCATCCCTGATGTTGATCAAGTGCCTACTTCGTGCCAGGCCCAATTCTGGAAGCATGGCTGTAAACAAGAAAGACATCATCCCTGCTCTTCTTGGACAACACTGGTGAGGGAAAGAGGGACAGTAGACAAGAACGTCTCACGGAGGGCGAGCAAACGAAACAGGGAAATGTGATCACTGTTGGGGTTGTGCACTTTGGATCAGGGGGTCAGGAAAGGTCTGTTGAAATGAGAGTATTACAGGTGAGACCTGAACAACAGGAGGCCACTGACCACACAGAGACCTGACAGGAAACGCAAGAGCAGAGGGGACACAATCCCCCAGACTTGGTGGCTTATAAACCAGCAAGGCAGGAGTCAGCTAGGAGTGTTATCTACCCTGCTCACTGGAAGTGACTGTACTGCCCAGTATCATTCCTGTATTTGTGTGTGTTTCCAGGATTAGAATAGATGAGGCTGTGCTAGCATAATGAATGCATCTGAAGATCTTGGTTGCATTATGTGGAGTTGTTTATTTGTTCTTGCTTGCACTACGTGTCTAGTGTGACAAGCCAGGGTCTCTGTTTCACACAGTCACTCAAGGACCCAGACTGATGGAGTCCACATGGACACAATGTTAGGGAAAGAGAGAGCAGGGGTGGTGGTGGGGAGTCATACAGAGGCTGTGAAACACTTCAGTCTGGAAGTGTCATCCATTACTTCCATCATCACTTCCATCCATCACAGCACACTGGCAAGGGCCAGCCTAATTATGAAGATACTAGAATATGTGTAGATGTGAGTGCATGCTCTGTGAACTGGAAAGGTCTCTGCTACTTGCTGCAACCAGACTACAAAGTCCTGGAGAACAGCTACTCTGTCTTACTGTTTATTTCCCACACAGTGCCTACCTCAGATTTTAGCATAAGTTTCATGGGTGAAATCATCTCTCCTATTCATGCACTCAAAACATTCTTTTCAAGAAATGTCCATAGGCTAGGCATCCTGTAAGTCTCAGTGAGTCCACAATGAGTATTTATGTATTTATTATTTCAATTCTGCCTGCTTACAAAAGGATTTGAGGAAATATTGAGATGAATAGGCAAATGCAAAGTTGTCACAATGGAACAGTGACCAAAAGGTGCAACAGAGCTATTAAAAGACTTGAATTCTCCTTTTTTGGCAAAGAGTACACATACTACTGGAGATGGTTGTGCAGAGCAGGGGATGACTAGCATACCTGTAGGCAAAGGGATGGTTTCCGAGTCCCTCAGGCCTTCACAGGGACATAGAGCTGTGGATAATGCCACCCAATTTAATGAAGATTCTGCCAGGCCAAGGGGCTTCCTTTGCCATTCTCACGGTAGGTTTAATACCCGCCTGGCTCTCTGCCCCAGATCTCCTGATTGATGAGGAGGCTGTGAATACATGCTCTGCTCACCAGGTGCAAACAGCTGGTATAAACAACCCCAACATGTTCCCAAGTGTTTCCCTCAAGGCTGGGTGATGGACAAGTGCTTTCCTAGGAGCATCCCTTAATGCACCGTGGTGTCAGGCTTATCTGAGGTTCATTCTTGCCACAAACAATTATGACAAAAGACAGAATTTGTTAAATGCCTTGCAAGTGATTGACTCAGCGGCGGTGGATAAAGACAGTAACTGTCTTCCTGGTGGCCATAATAACAATACTCATAGGCTTGGGTACGAGACCTGCTATAACATAGGACTACACAGCACTGGCGGCACAGGGACCAAGCTGAAGCCTGTGGTGCTGGGATGGGTTACTAAGGAAATGAACAAAGTTTTGGGGCTTAGGTGGCCAAGGCTTACTGCACAGTGTGCTGCCCAGTTCAGCAAGCACCAGGAATTAAAGCTTATGCAGATTCCAATGAATGGGTAGGACAAGGACTGTCTTCATTCCCAGTGATCCGTTCACTCCTGAAGGGGTCAAGGTGGGGGTTACAGGGAAGGGATCTTGTTCCCAGGGTCAGGCACAAACAACAGCATGGGCACCCAGGCCAACAGGACAGGGTATCTCGGGAAGCCAGGCAGCAAGAGTCAGCAAACAGAAGAGCTCAAGGTGTGCTTCTGTCCTGTCTGTTTAGGCTGCTACAACAAAATACCACAGGGTGGTATTATAAACAACAGAATTTCATTTCTCATAGCTCTGGAGACTGGTAGTGTGAGAGCAGGGTGCCAGTAGGGTTGGGTGGAGGCCCTCCTCTGGCTTACAGACTTCTCATTGTGTTTTTGCAGGGAGGAATGGGCTAGGATTCTTCCTGGAGCCTCTTTTACAAGGGCACTAATCTCCTTCATGAGGGCTCCACCCTCATGGGCAAGCTCCTACCAGAGGCTCCACTTCCTGATACCATCACATTGGGCCACATGACTTTTGGAGGGATAAAACATTTAGACCATAGCAGCTGCCTCCTAGAGTCAGGACACAGGGATATGCTGTGCCTTTGAAAGAGTGAGTTTCTGAGCCCACACACTGGTGAGCAGGATGTCTAGTGCTCCTGAAAACCATAGGGTCTTTTCATGACCGACACAGGCCCGGGTCAGGTTTGGCCTGGGAAGGGGCTTTATTGGTATTCTGGCTGTGGGAAATTGTTCTAGCCAGGGGCAAAGTGGAGGAGGCAGGGCTGACACCAGGCTTCTAGGCTGAATAATCAAGATACCATCAGCTTGTTTTTTAGCACCATCCTCTAACTCCATCTCCCCCACCACAGCCTCCTCTTCCCCACCCTTTCAAAACTGTGTGCAAAGTGCTGAGTTGTGTGTGGAGCTGTGCAACTCATCATACACTCTCTGTTGAACCTCTTCTAGGTACAGGATTGGGCTTATTTTAGGTACTTAACAAATGGTAATTGTGTTAAATCGAAGTCTTCCATTCTTACGAAATGTCTGTGTTTGTGAGTCCTTTAAATATTGCTGATATCTTACTCCTTTGTGTTGCTGTCCCAGATGCTACTGAAGTGGGGACAGGGAAGTGAACAAAAGGAGGGGGTGGGGAGACACACCTGGTTTTTATTGAGTACCTGCTATACTCCTTCCAGCGGTGGACGTCGTACATACATTGTCCCACATAATTTTCACCGTAGTGCTGGAGATCAGTCATCTTGCTTTCTACTCTTGGGAAGCCTGAAGAGGTTTAGAAACTTGCCCAAGGCCCATGGTTAATGGTGGTGTACATGAGTGCGTGTGTGTGTACATCACATACGCACACACACACACACCCTGTGCCAAGCACTGTTCTAAGCACTTTATGTGTGTCAGCATTTTTAATCTTCAAAACAGCCTCAATAATGTAGGCAGTTGTAACACCCCCATTTTAAAGACGAGAAGACTGAAGCACAGAGAGGTAAATAACAGGCCCGAGATCATGTGGTGAGTCTGACCTTGGTGTCCTTGCTCAGACCATGACCTACTATGCCTTTAGAGTGTCCTTGTTCCTCAGGAAATTCTAAATGGGTTGGGAATGCAAAGGAAAACACACCAGAGGCTCTAGAAAATTTAAAGTGCAATAAACCCACCCATGTGAATGTCAGGTAGTGGGGGTCTCTGGGGATAAGCAGGGAGGAGACTCAGTCGGAGCCAGCTCTGAGTTCAGTCACTTGTTTCCCAGGCCTCCATGCAAGAGGAGTGCTCTGTAGATTCACAGGGTCTCACATGCTTTATTAAAGTAAAAAACTATAGAAATGCCACCAGGGAGTTCTGAGTCAAAAGTTTGCACCCAGTTCTAAGTTAGCCTCAGCATAAGGCAATGTATTACTACTAAGGAGGGAAAAGAGGAAAGAAAGGATAGAGGAGGGAAAACTCGGTACCAAAGGCTGCTGGGACGTTAAAAATTCTTTAAAGAAGAAAATCTGGGGTATGTATGGATGGATGTAATTGCCACCACATGTGGACAACCATGTGTTTTTCCAGTGCAGGGTAAAATGGTGGCTTTGGGGGCTCAGAGCACTGGGACCGAGGGAGTCAGCTTCACGGAGCCTGCACGGAATGTACTTCCAGAGCAAGGATACGTTTCCCCAAACATACATGTGGATATGTGTGCTTGCCTCTGGGCCAGCCTGGGAACTATGGCTTCCTGGGGGTGTGGGGGAGACCAGAGTGCTGGTACTTTGAAATCTGGCTTGAGAGTCAGGTCCGCTGGCTTGGATTCCTGCTCTGCCACCAGCTCCTGACTCCCTGTGTGGCCCCGGGCAACTGGGGAGAAGGAGCCTCCGGCCTGCCCCTCTGAGAGGCCAGGGAAGGATGTAGTGAGAGTGGCTTCTGCTCAGTGATGTTGACTTAAAGCATTGTAAATGTTGTCTGGGAAGGAGGGGGGATGGTGGGAGGCTGCTGCAGCTACTAATAAAAATGACTGGGATCATGGTTTTAGCCCACGTTCGTGGAACAATTTATTCCAGTTATGTGAAACTATTATTAGTAACACTGCTACTTATGTGTAACTGGTAACCCTGCTACTTAATATAACTTGCAAGAATTCCTTCCCAAACTAGAGCTATAACTATAACTACATAAGCTATAACTATGAACGGATCTCTTTCATTTTTCTAGTTAATCACTGACACACCCATCTTTCTTATGAGCAGAAAGTCCAATATATTCCTCTCCTTTTCTTTGAGTTTTCTAAGAACTCAGAGACTTAAATCATAAGAAGGTAGAGCAGGGGTCATTCTCTGTTTGCTATGTTTCCTCTCCAGACCCCTTATCCACCTTCTCTACCGTGTTCTGAGCCCCACGAGGTCCAGCTGATTACGTCATCTGGCTTCTGCACTCTGACTTGGGGCGGGGTGGGGTGTTCAGCCAGTAGAAAGCAGTGGACTTAGAGGGCCAAAGGAGAGTGAACTGGGGTTATTCCTTCCCTACTTCTTCCTCATCTCTGGCAAAACTGCATTCTTTTATAACAGCTTCTGCAGGATGGGTCCTCTGTCATGGTCCATCTTGGGCTCCACTAACACCATTTCTTCTTGTCCCTTCATTACTTATAAGTAGTATCTTCATTAGAATCACATTCTTAGAACCATCTAAGGTGAATCCTGTTTCTTGTTGGAATCCGGACAAACAGAGGGGGTCAGCCCAATACCCATACTTAAACAGGGACATGCCTGGAGTATGACCAGCCCTTCGCTCCTTTGGATCTCGTTGCTATGCAGCATTGCTCTTGGATGCTGGCTCTGTCCCATCTGACTGAAGAGGCTGGACCACTGCTGAGTTGGTTCCTCCATATGGCAGTTCCTGGGCTCTTCAGGAAGGGATGATCCTCTCCTTCAGAGCAAGCTCAGTTGAGGGTCCCTACTTTCAAGGCACATCAATACCTCTTCTCCCATCTCCGGGTGTCACCCATCACATAGACTTAGAACCAAGAACTCCCTTCTGTCCCTGGAAAGTCACCCTAGGAGCGTAGAGCTTATCTTCTTAAACTTTCAAAACACAGATCTCATGACACACCATTTCGCTTCTCTCTGAGGGAAGTGACCCTCACCACCCCAGGTGATGCCGGAGTGCTCAGCCCTGACCTTCTAGGAGGGCTCTGTCAGGAATTTTTAGGAAACTTGCTAGCACCTCTCTCACTGAAGACAGGAAATGGTGTACAAATGAATGTCTAATAGCGTGCCTTGCCACACTCTAATGATAAAAGCGAATGTCTGAGACTTTACACTGTGCATGGTGCTCCCCATACTTCCTTTCACTCCATCTTCACCGCAGATGTTTAATGAAGGCGACGTTTTAGGAATTAGGATGGGGAGGCTCAGCAAAGTAAGTCACTTGCCTTGGGACACAGGGACAGAAAGGCCTTCTGGCTTCCATCCCAGGGTCTTCCTCTATTCTGTCCCAGCCTCGTTGATTGCACTAAAGAACACAGGAGACCAGAAGCAGGAAGGACTTAGGAAATCACTAGTCCAACCTCTACACTGGGGCTGTGGCTTGCTTGAGGTTCTGATTCCTCAGAACTGGCCAGGTACTTGGAGGAATGATCCTCAATCATACAGTGCTCTACCCTCGGGTCATGACTCAGGAAAGGACAGAAGCACAGAAGTCCAAGGACTCAATATGCCCAACGTTGAGCTCTTAATTTTTCTTTCAAACCTGTTACTTTTCATCATTCTTCCCATCTCAGAAAATGGCACCACCAACCACTCAAAAATTCCTATGAAAACCCAAGTGTCATCCTGGATCTCTGTCTCTCTGTCATTGTCTGTCTGTCTGTCTCTCTCTCTCTTCACCCCTAGAATCCATTCTGTTAAATATTGACTACTCCACCTTCAAACATATCCCAGATCTGACCACTTTGCACCAGTTCATTTTGATATTGGTCATTTCCTACCTGGACAACTGTACCCTCTAGTTGTTTCTCTGCTTTCCTTTCTGTCCCCTCCCCCCTCATCTACCATACATATGAAGTTCATTTTTTTTTTAGATTTTATTTATTTATTTTTAGGGAGGGAAGGGAGGGAGATAGAGAGAGAGAGAGAGAGAGAGAAACATCAATATGCGGTTGCTGGGGGTTATGGCCTGCAACCCAGGAATGTACCCTGGCTAGGAATCGAACCTGGGACACTTTGGTTCCCAGCCCGCACTCAATCCACTGAGCTACGCCAGCCAGGTGAAGTTCACTTTTTGTGTGTGATCCTTTTAAAATTTAATATCAAAGACAATACTTTCAGGGATCATTTCTATAGTTTGTTAAAATTTAATATCGCTATACCTCTCCCCCGCAGAAAACCCTGAGGTGACTTCCCATTGTGCTTCGAATGTATTTGAAGTCCTTCCCGTGGCCGGCAGAGCCGCATTAACCAGGCCCTGCTTCTCAGTCCCTCCCAGTTCTACTACCTGATACTGTCTCCTTGCTCAGAATGCTCCATGCACTTAGACCTATCTAGTCCTTGCATATCCTTAGGTGTCTCCTGACCCCAGGCCTTTGCCCTTGCTGCTGCCACCTTCTGAGACCTCCCCAGCTCCTCCATGCTGAGAGGTCACCTCCTCAGAGGCCTCACCTGACCACTCTGACTAAAGCAGTCTTCCTGTCATCTTTTTCCTCTCCTTCTCATCTCCTTGCATGTTCCCTTAAGGCTCACTGCCCTCTGAAATGGTCTACCTCTCTCTTATAAGGACTCTAAGCTCCTCATGGCAGGAGCTTATTGGTTTGGCTCATCACTGTATCTCCAGTGCTCAATGCCTGGCATTTAATAGTGACTTGATAAATATTTGTTGAATAAAAAAAGATAATGATGGAAAAAAAGGTGAAAACATTTCCTCTGGGTTGCCTTTCCCTGGGAAGACATGAGGGATGGATTGAAGATCCATCCTTACTCAGTCCCTACTCACTGAGGGCTTGGTCTCCAGACCAGTGTATGTGTTCATGAGGTGACCAGCTAGTGTCCTGCAAGTGTCTGGGGTCATGAACTAGGCACCTTCCTCTCCCTGCTCCTGTAATTGCCATGGGGAGGAAATCCCCATAGGGCACTTGTGACAATCAAATGGGGAATCTTTGTAAAGTGCCTGTACAGTGCCTGGCACACAGTGGGCAGTGGATATGGGGTTTTCATGACGGGCCCATAACAGAACTCTCTCTCTCTCTGTCCTCCCCCCCACTGCTCCCTCCCTCCTTTTCTCCTCCCTCCCTCCTTCTCCCTATCTTCCCCTTTCTCCCTATCCCTTACCCTCTTCCTCTCCCAGCGCTTTCTTTCTATTTAGTATCCTTTTTCCTTAAAATGATATGCCATCCTTAAAATGGGGTACCATTACCTTGGGCTAGGCTGCTAGACAGCACAGTAGGTCTCGTATCCCTTTATCTGAGAGCCATCTTCATGACTCTAAGGGAGGGATCCCTTGTGCTAAAAACAACTCCCTTGGGCTACAGGAGGATTTTAGGAACACGCATCTTAATCTCCAGTTCTGGGGCTTTCAGCTCCCTTAGGCAATGCATTGACTGCCTAATTACCCAGCTGGCTGGCTTCTCCTAGGGTGATTCCCTCCCCATGGCACAAACAAGGCAACAACATCACACAGGAGGCTGAGACACACACCCCTCCCCCCTCACACACCCACAAATGGAGGGAAGGCCAGATGGTTGGGCTGTCTGAAAAACGTTGCTGTGTGCAAAAGCTTGATCTGCCCTGGGGGAGAGGCAGGGTAAGGAGCTGATGCCTCTGTTTTCTGACTCAGCCACACAGGTTCAGGCCCTCCTGCCTAGAGTAGCGCCAGGGCTTGAACTACTTAAAATATGCACTTGGACATCTTCTCATTTTGTCTTGTTGCCATCATTACAGATCCACTGGCTGGGTTGTTGGGGACATCAGTTAGGAGGACCTGCTTTCCAAAACTCAGATTCTGCAGCCAGCATCCCCTTGCTGGCCATTCTGCTTCCATGGGATTAGAATGGCGCTCTGGAGACTTTCAGTTCATAGTTGGCCTCTGGGACTAACTCAGGCTTTCATACTAATTATTTTCCAAGGCAGTTTACAGCTGGGTCACTTGTCGTCATATTTTTTCATGACACGGAGCCCCAGAGGTTTCACACTTAAAAGAAACGGGGGTAGGTAGTGGCTCTGCACAGGAATTCTATCTGATTGTCCTTTCTGGTCCTAGGCAGAGTCTGCCCTCTGACGGGAATCTGTCTCTACGGAGCAGAAGCCCTCAGATGGCCTGTCATCAACCTGGGGTGGCTTTCTGGGGGCCGTGGGATATCAGGAGCCTGTGAAGGATGGAGAAGGGCTGCCCTCTGCCTACTCACACTCTCTGCATGCTGACTGTCTTTACAACCCTGTAGCCGTTGCAATCTAAAGGCACTGTATTTAGAGTCTCACGAAGCACAAGTGTCAGCCACTTTCTGGGGGGATCAGATTCAGACCACTTTTGAGGTTTGGGTCTTGTGAGGGAATCCTGCTCAGTAGCCTGCATACAGATCACCCTCCCCACCCTGAAGACATCATCCTACCCCAAGAGGACTCTGTGAAAACCTGTTCCATTCCTTTAGTCATGTAATCTCTGTCATAGGCAGGCGAGGTTCCTTACGTTGGCTACTGAAAGATCCCAAAATCCAAGTGGAGCTCCAGGGCTTTGACTTTCCCCACAACCCGCCAATTCTCTCCCTCCCTTGTGGTGCTCCCCGAGGGCCTCCTTTCCCAGAAAAGCATATGACATGGCTACAGAGTTTCTTTGAGGTAGGAGCACCCAGCTGATTTAGTGGCCTATCAAGTGGATTTAGATTGTTTATTGGAAATGCCCATTATTTATGGTGGCTCATGGCCCTAAAAGCAGAGGCAAAGGCTGTTTTAAAAATAAAACTAATAAATAATAACTTGGCCCATGATTTATCAGTTTGGAGGAAGGGAGCCATTCATTTCCAGTTAGAGCAAAGAGCTTTGAAAGAACCGGATTCTCTTTCCAGAAACCTTGGAGGAAATTCCTGTAGGATTGGGAGATTGGAGTGCAAAGATTTCAAAGGAGATTAGAAAAGAAAATCAAAGCCATGTGTCTCTCCAGACCCTTCCTTAATCCCCCTATAGCTACATTTATAAGTTTTCCAAGTTTTCAGCTCCTCAGACATGATTCCTTATTTGGGGGTGACATTGGTTTTAATTTTCTTATCCACAAAATACTTAAAAGTGCAGAACAAGATTGGAGAGGAGATGCAGTTAAGTTACTATTAAATTTGTTGCCACAGGAACACTGGGCAGAGACTCAAATTTCAATTGAAAAGTTCCTTCCTTCTTCCTTCCTTCCTTCCTTCCTTCCTTCCTTCCTTCCTTCCTTCCTTCCTTCCATCCTTCCTTCCTTCCCCTTCTCCCCTACTCCTTATTTTCCTCCTTTACCTTCTATCTCTGTTTCTGTCCTCCGTCTGTATCTCTTTTCTCTCTCTTCTCAAATTCTCCTTTTTAACTGAGCTACAACAGGGCATGATGGGCCATATCTGTTCATGCCTTGGTGGGTGCCAATCTTGAAGCAGGACAGCCCATGGGCACATCACTCGCCCCAAAACAAATCCAGAATTCTTCAAGTACTGGTAAGGAAAGCAGGTTTTAATGAATCTTTACTGGAGATTCTATAAAGAGGCAAGTGAAGGGATTATACTACAAATCACACAGTAGAAGTTAATGAAAATTTCCATTGGGCATCCCCAAAACCCCCATCCCTGAGTCTGTCACTTACATTTCTTTTTTGGTGGCAGTCCCCTCATCTTCCTCTCTATCCTTCCCACTCCCATTGCACTGGCTCTAGGCTTTTCTGGGTCCTACATCTAACTCCAACACCCACACCTGGTATCTCATGTAGGGAAAGGTAACTTTCTTTGACTGCCCCTCCTTTTTGTCTTCCTATGCATCACCCTGCTCACCAGACAAAGGTCCCTTCCTAGGATTTGCCCTCTTTAGAATGTGACTGGGAATTTTTAGTAAATGACAAAAATTTTTCACTGTTTCAAATGTTTTTTCCCTGTCATTCATTCATTCATTCATTTGGCAAGTGTGCACAATAGAGTACATCTGTCAACTGCTGTGACCGTGCTCATTGTAAAAAAGCCATCCAAACTGTCCGTGGTGGGGGTGGGGTGGGACAGGGTGGGGAAAGTGATAGGGTTCACAGACACGTGAAGGTTCAGAGTTACAAGATCTTAAAACTAACAGTGACCTTAGAAATTGATGGCAGGCATTTCCTCCTGGGCCTGAGCCTTTAGTCAGGGAGAATAAGAATCAGGATGAAGGTGTGGACATGAGTCTTAAGCCCAAGGAGGACCTGATAAGCATCCATCAACAGGGAGGTGCTGACCTCTTTTTTTGAGCAGGATTTGTAGCAGGGGGTTCAAAGACCTGAGAGGTTAAAGATCAGAGGGGCTTTGCTAATGTACATAAACTAAAGAACTAACAGAAGTGTCAGTGTTAACTGTCAATAGATCTTCATCCAAATGCTTACTGGGCGAGTCAGTGCAGGGTTGGCTGGGACTTTTATCTCATGAAGCTATGCTTGTGTCCATCCAGGCGTGGCAGAAAAGAGAGAACCACAGGGCTGTCTATCAGCTGAGGGCTATCAAGGTAGACTTGTCCAACTTCCTCTCCTGTAGGATTATGACAGTGTCTCCAGATCCCCTGGCAGGCCATACAATTTTCAAATCTGCCTGGAGGACCTTAGGAGGCTTGGGCTATGGTTCTTAAGCAGTGGTGGGAACAGGGGCCATGTTGATTCATCTTTCCAAGCTGTGTGTTTACCATTTCCATGCTCAATCAACATTGATTGGTAGAAGGTGATTAGAAGTCAACATGGAGATGATGTCCAGATTCTCAAGGGGCTGGGCATATGGATTAACCCCTGGCCACAGATGGCCCAACTGTGCTGTTGAAAGCAAGGCTGTTGGACCTAGATGATGATGATGATAATGATGATGATGATGACAATAACAATGATTTGTCATTTAGTGTGGTCTACCCTATGCCAAGCATTCCCATTGTATCTTCAGGGCAACCTTGTGAGACAGGATTTCCTTTTGACATAACTTCACTCCTCTAATTACAGTCTGCATTTAAACTCAAATATGTCTGATGCTAACATCTGTACCTATAGCCATCTCCGTAGCCATACAAAACAAGCAAATAATCTCTCCCCTTACCTCCTAGCTGAGCCAGAGATAGGGTGATGGGGCGCTCTGTAGGCTCAGCATGGCCTGCCAGGGCCTCCAGGACTGTTCTCCCATATAAATGAACTGAAATGGGCATCAGGATGAAGGCAAATTTGGAGAGTACACTGGTTTTCAGTGTTGCTGGGTTTACAGGAGTGACGTCATGTTTCTCAGGGCTCAGGGGGACAAAGACAGGTAAGAACTCTCATTTCCCTAGGCCCTTTCAGCCTTAGGGAGAAATTGACTCATGGTAGCACTATGGGATCTCCAAAATTTCTCATTCCTGAGTCCCCTCCTGGGCCATGGGTCTTCAGGGGCTTATATCTGCCTGTGACAGTCTCCTTAGCAGAGGCTCATGCTTGGACCACTGCTGTTGGGTATCACCTTCTAATATGCAAGATGGTGTTTTAGGATTGCAAAATAAGTGAGGGGCTCACTGTGCTGTGTGGAAAAGCAGATGTGGAAATGCAGCATTCTTTTCCCAAGGGTCCCCTGCTATGATGAGAGGGGAGATGATACCTTGTCACTCACAGAGTAAATATGGAAGGGAATTGGCAGTTTGCAAAAGGCTTTCAACAGAGACCTTGCTAAATGCAACTCTTTGAAGGAAGTGATAAAGTTTTCATTCATCCTGGCATGGTGCCTGGCACACAGCTGGTGTTCAATGAATGTAAACTGAACAGTGATAAATATTTTTTAGGTGCATCATGCCAGGCTGTGGGTGAAGGTTAGGGAGGTGAAAGAGAATGTGTGATGTAAACACCAGTCAATCAAAGATCCTGATTTCGAAGTGTAAGGTAGTAAAAACTGTCTTTGGGGACAGGCAGATCTGGGTTCAAATCTCAACTCTGTCACTTACCAGCTGTATGATCTTGAGCAAGGCTTTAACCTCTCTTGGCCTCAGTTCCCTTCATCCAAGAAAGTGAGACATAATACCTCCCTCACATGGGGGGGGATGAACTGAGGTAGCAAATGCACGCACCCATGTGCAATGCATGCTGTAGTGCAGCTTACAGCAGAGCCCCTGGTGGTGCAGCACGCACATCCCCTTGGCCCCCTGGAGGTCACTGCAGCATGTCTGTCTCCGGGGGTTCTCTGGTTGTGGGGCTAAGCTCAGTATACACACAGGACAAGCTGGAAGTGCCTGGGAGTCAAGTCTAGCAGTAACCTTCAACCGGTGAAGGACTCACTCCTGCCTGCTCACCCCTCGGTATAATGATTCTTAATTGGTGCTTCACACAGTCTCCTAGAAGGCCCCTAGTGGAACTGAGTCCCAGCTGTCTGTGGCATTAACCTGCTCATGGACACGTCCATATTGCCTTCCTTCCCTTCACTTTCTCAATACCCTACACCCTCACCAAGCTTCCTGGGGCATCTTCCAAATAAACTATTTACTCTCAAATCCTTGACTTAGAGGCTAATCCAAACTAAGACACAGACAATCAAGAAAGCTACTATTAACTGTGACGTTTCATAGGGCATAGATGCACGTAATTAATACAGAGAAATGTAAAATACTATAGAAGAAAAGGAAGGATGATTGCTGCCAGCTGAAGGCATCTGGAAGGCTTTGGGAAGGGGATTATGTGTAACATTTGATCTGGGTGTTAAAATGGGAAGGATTTGTACATGAGGAGATGGGTGAGAGAAGGGCACTTCAGTGCAGAACAGGGCCTTGTGTCCACTTTTATAATTTTTTGTATGATTCCTATAAAAGCCATGCATGAGTCAGGTGGGCCGATAAGTCAGACAGATCCATACTCTGGTCTCATATGGACACAGAACTCCCTTGGCCACATGGTCCTGGCACTTGGGTCCTGTGCTCAGCACACTTTCAGGCTAAACTCATCAGTGCACATTACACAGGGTTAACACTTTCCTGTTGCCCTTGAAGTGTGGCTCTGTAATCTCTTTTCTTTGCCAAGCTGTGTGTCATGGTCTGTGGAGACCCCACTAAGCACCCTGCACAGCTGCCCACTGGAGCTTCCCATGGGTCTTGAGTCTTCAGAAGGCACTGAGGAGGTTTCTGCTGAGTGTGCCTCAGGTCCTCCGGGAGCATCAGCTGTCTTCTCTGCTCGGCTCTGATAGAACACACTGGCACTATGACCCCTGAGTTTGAGACTGTGTTCTCAAATGTCTTCTGATTATTTTATCTGAGTATCCTTCATCATTTGAGTGAGTGAACTCAGGATGTCTCAGCCTATCCAGAGGACATACAGCTGAGGGCTTTCTTGCTAAAAATGAAAGTGGAGGAAAAGAGAAACAATGCCATTTGCTCAAAATAAATCTTTGCTACCTATTTACTCTAGTTCAATGTTGAATAAGCCTTTTTTTAAAAAAAATCAAGGGCTTTTGTTCAAGTAAAATTTTAATTATACAGGTAAAAGCTGAATTCCCTTGGTGAGTCAAGATGGTAGGAGGAAGTTCTGCTTGCCCAGACCCCTCTTCGAGGAGCACAGTATGAACCCATTGCTTGACTGGATAAAAAGAGGGAAGTGGAAGGAGAAAGGTGATAATCTTATGTACCCTGGGCCTTTTTTTAGCCTCATATTGCATACTGGCAAACCACTTGGGACCTCCTAGATGAACTCAATTCTAACATGCCAGAGAGCTGAATCTCTTGGTTTCTACTCAGTAGAAGAGACAATGGCTCAAGTCACAGGGTCAGTACTCAGAGAGGTGAGAAATCTATCAGTCTCATCAGCTTTACTCTTCTCTTTCAGAGGTTCCCAAAACAGAACAGACTTTTGAAGAACGCCTGATACTGAAAGCTTTCTTGCTAAAGTTTGTCAATGCCTACTCACCCATCTTCTATGTGGCCTTTTTCAAGGGGAGGTGAGTGTATTGGTGAGTGTATGGGAGGTGAGTGTATGAGTGTATATGGAAGAGAAGTTGGTCACTAAGTCTGGGTCCTCCAATGGGGTCACCCAGTCCCCATTGTCAGTTCACATCCTCAGCCCCATTCCCTATTCCCACCCTCACCTGGCTGTTCAGAAAGCAGTAGTGTTAACACTAAACCAGTTTGTATTAACATCTGCAGATTCTGATAAACAGGGGAACTCTACAGGGATTTGGCTCTGGGCCTTGAAAAGTGAGTCTTAGAAGAATTTGTGTCTCCCAGCTTTGAGGCTATGGCAGAAGAGGATTTCATGTCTAGCCAGTGGCTCTTAGGTTTTGCAATGCAATTCTGATGCTAACTACCCAGAGTTCATGTAAACTTCACAGATTAAGGGCACAGTCGTCCCCAACACTATCTTCGCTTCAGACACTAAGCCCCAAGCTAAGGGGTTCCCAGGCCACTCATGATTTGGTCAGCTGACTCCCACAACCACTAACCCTTCATGTTCAATAATTCACTAAAACAAATTGCATAACTCAGGAATGTGCAATACTTAAAATTACAGTTTTATCAGAACAAAGGGATACAAATCCAAATCGGCAAATGGGAGAGCCACATAGGGTGAGGTCTAGGTGGGTCCTAAACAAAACTTTGATGTTCTCAGGACATGTCTTCCTGGCACATTGATGTGCACTCCAATCTGGAAGCTCATCCAAGCTTCAGGGTCTAGAGTTTTTATTGAGGTTTCAGTATGTAGGTGTGATTGATTGAGTCATTGGCCATGTGATTGAACTCAGTCTCCAGTCCCTTTGCCCTTCCCTGAGGTCAAGCTGCTATTACCTGGCTCAAAGCCCCAACCTTTGAATCCCATGGTTGGCCTTTCTGGCATGGTCTCCTTCATCCTGAGTGATCTCATTAGTATAAACTGAGGTATAGTCCCAAGGGCCCACCAAGAATAATAAAGACACTCCTATCAGGAAATTCCAGTGATTTAGAGGCTCCTTCCAGGAACTGGCAACAAAGGCTAGTCAAATTCTTCATTATATAATAGGTCTGGTTGTAAAATCACTTTTGATGAATATTTCTGTGGTCAGATCAATTGGCTGCCTACAAGGAGATTTCCCAGTAAGCATCAGCTGTATCAGGAAAGCCTCCCTAGAGCTAACTGCTCATCAAACAGACATTGGTAGCAAGAACTGTCATCATCCACATTTGATAATTTTTTATAAATGTGTTTATAGCCCAAACCACAACCCCTTCCCAGGACCTCTGTCCTTGACTATTTCTCTGTTATAGTAGCAGAGAAACTGTTCGTATTAATCAGCATATTTTCATAGGTGTTTTCTATCTAGATTTACTATGAATAACAAATGGCATACATATGATCTTCTAGGTGAAAATATATAGACTTCTGACTTGAGATAAACTTGTGGTATATTGGAACAGTAGTTTTGGCAACAGTACAGCATAATCTGCAAAAAGTACTGTAATAAGAGGTATAAAATGAACCAAAACAGAGAAGCAAAGGTTTAAGCCGAGTCTTAAATAGATGAGTAGGATTTTAACAGGTGAACCCAGGAATGGCTTTTCAAATAAGTAGGATTCTTCTGATCACCTGTCTAGATCCATGGTTGGCTTTTACTTCTGTGTGTCCCCCACCTGTCCAGTCCTGTTATTCCCCAATAAAAATGATGTTACTTTGAAGAGGAACGAGGCAGGCTTCTTCCATTCCTTTAAATGCTTTCAGTCAGAAGTCTCAATTTTCCTTTTCTGTTCCCAGGAATCTCCACTTACAACTTTAGTCTGTTTCACCCTTCATTTCCTGGGAAATCAGAAACGTTCATTGAGGAGTTGCAATCAGAACTCAGTTCTTGGAACTAGTTGAGAGAAGAAGATGCACACACAATACACTTACAGATAATCCAAACTTTGTTGTGATTAGGCTCAGAAGTCACCACACACACACACACACACACACACACACACTCCCTCCCTCCATGGGACCTTCCCAGCCCCACACTAGCCTTAACCCCTACCCCCTGGAGGTGAACCCTAGGTGTTATAGATCATTGTTAGCTGATAAAAGGGTATAAACTGTCCCTGGGTGATTTACCACCTGCCTTGGCCAGCACTTTCAAGAAGGACTTCAGCAGTGGCTATTCTTCTGAAGGCATGCCCTCAAGCAGCCCCGCCTTTCTCTCTCTTCCCCTAATTCTTCCCACACTTCTCAATTTCAGGTTTGTGGGCAGACCTGGAAGCTATGTTTATGTGTTCAACGATTACCGCATGGAAGAGGTAAGTGTAGTTAACCACTGGTGTTTCCTGCCTGGCTAGTGGTTTGTAGGGGCACCCACCTCACCCCCAGCACCATCCTTATCCCCCTTGCACCATGGCTCTGAATCCCTGCCTTTCCTTCTCTGGGCTCACTTGGTCTAACCTCTCCTTCCTTTGTCTTTTCCTCTGCAGTGTGCTCCCGGGGGCTGCCTCATGGAGCTCTGCATTCAGCTCAGCATCATCATGTTGGGGAAGCAGTTGATTCAGAACAACATCTTTGAGATCGGAGTCCCGTATGTAATGAATGGATCTCATCTCTCTCCTTGCTGCCAGGGCCTAGCTCAGCAGGATTTCCATGGCCTCTCCTCTTCTCAGATAGCTTGGCAGTTTAGTCCTTTGTCCATTTGCCAATAAGGCAGGGCTTCTCCCATAAGCCTGGCTTGCCAATCTGATTTGGGCTGTTTGAGGCTCACAAAGATTAGGCACTTCATTAAGTACACGTAACCAGTAAGTGGCAGAGCTAGGAATCAGGTATCTCTGACCTCAATGTGTCTAATATTTTTTATGCTATCTGTTCTCCCAGTGAATAAGTAAAAGAGATTTCCAGTGGGGTGGATAGGGGAATATGAAAGTTTGAAACATAATGTAACTGTTTAGGAAAATCTCTCAGGGAGTGTGGAATATATGACTTTAGGAGAAGGATGCATACTCACAGCTGGTGAAACAGAATAGATTTTCACACAGATCTCTCTCCCATCCAGGGTGGGTTCATACACATTTTGTAGAATTAGGTTTTACATTGAAATAGTGATGAAAATAAACACTGACTCACAGACTCAAGACCTAAAGAAAAGAGTATGCAGCAAATGAAAACCTACCTTCAGGCCAAAGAAAATGTAACCTGCTCTGCCTTTCAGTCCTATTGCTTTATGGTGTTAAGAATCTGCTTCAGGGGATATTTTCAGGAAGCCCAGCATCAGAGAGCCAGAGATGACTGGGGTAGTACTCACAGGTTGGGCCAATTCTGTTTAGGAGGACAGGATGGACAATTTGTATTAGGCCTGGAGTTCTTTGCAAACCCCTTGTGTGACTAACCATTCTGGGATGCAATCGTCGGTCCCCACAGAGTTAACTGAAGATACTGCCACACACTCTGATTCTGCACATTGTATTAATGGTTCTGAGAGATCCTGTTATAAAGAAGCGTGTTTGGTCTCTTCCTTTCCAACTTGTTGTTCATGTCATTGGCTGTCTTAGTTGTGGGCATCGGGATATACTCTGGCTAGTGCATGAATAAAAGGAATTTAAGGACAATAAGCAGCTAAGAGAATATCCTTTAAGGGTCAGAGAGCCATGTTCTGAGCTGCATAACCAGGAATAATAATGTCTGCAAGGCAGGAGGGCTTGAAGGGAATGCCACAGCCTTCGCTTCTTGGCTCACCTCACTCAGATATTAAAAGATGAGAATTGTATACCAAAGAGTCACACCCACAAATACTGTAGTCCCTGAACTTAACTAGCTATCTGTATCAGCTTGGGCTGCTGTGACAAAATAACACAGACTGGGTGGCTTAAACAACACACCTGTATTTCTCATAGTTTTGGCATCTGTGAAGTCTAAGATCAAGGTGCCAGCAGATCTGACTCTTGATGAGGACCCACATCCTGGCTTGCAGATGGCAGCCATCTTGCTGTATGCTCACGTGACCTCTTCTTTGGGTGCATGTGGAGAGAATGAGAGCTCTGGTGTCTCCTCTTCTTATAAGGGTGTTAATCTCATCATTGGGACTCCTTCATTCTCATCTAAACTAATTACCTGCCAAAGGCTCTATCTCCTACTACCATACTACCATCATGTTGAGAGTTAAGACTTCAACATATGAATTTTGGAGGAGTTACAACCATTCAATCTATAACAACAGACTGTCTATTTTTTTTCTTTCAACCTAAGTTAAAAAATTTAAAAATAATGACAGCAAACTCACAATTATTAACAACCACACTTAAAACAAAAACAAAAATAAACTAAGCAATCAACTAGAACAGGAACCTAGAACAGGAACAGAACCACAGAAATGGAGATCCCATGGAGGGTTAGCAACAGGGGAGTGGGAGGAGGAGAGAGGGGGAAAAGCTACAGAGAATAAGTAGCATAGATGGTAGGTAGAAAATAGGAGGGGGGCAAGAATAGTATGGGAAACGTAGAAACTAAAGAACTTATGGCACATGGACATGAACTAAAGGGCGGGAATGTGGGTGGGAGAGGGTGTGCAGAGTGGAGGGGAATGAAGGGGGGAAAATGGGACAACTGTAATAGCATAATCAATAAAATATATTTTAAAAAAGATTTAAAAATACATATGTGAAATAGCCCTTGTCTTCTCAGAGTTTATCTTTTAAGTTTGGGAGGCAAAACAGATATTATGTGACATGGTGCTCTCTGTGTAGTGCAAACTCAGAATTCATACTGAGTAAAGGTTAGGGACTTGGGAACAAGCAGTCAAGGAAGGCTTCCCAAGCTGAGGGGTTGTCTGCACTGTGTCTCTTTCTTGAAAGAAGGCTGCCACCATCATATGTAATAAGATGGCCTGCAATTGTTATGTTTGAAGAAATAACTTCTCCTGGGTGTGGATATCTTGTTTAAGCAAACAACAGATGAACTCAGCCTTATTAAAATCACCTCCTGACCCAGGTGGTGCTACTGATGGAGAAAAGTAAGTCTTATAGAGATGGCAGCTCCATGATCAAAGTCTTGGGGAATGTCAGGGTCATGGCAAGAGCTCAGAATCTCACAAGTCTGTTGAAAGTTTGCTGAGTCCTGGGTTGCTTGGGCCACATCAGAGGATGTGTGATCTGCCGGCTCTCTCTATGGAAAACTACACCGGAGTGCCCTGCTTCCATGCGGGGCTGTAACTATCTGAACGGTCTCCAGACCATTGGTTTTCCTCAGAAACACACTTAACAGAGCTAAAGTTATAATGGAGAAAATGTAATTTATCTGGAAAGAAACCTTATTTTAGTGAGAGCTCTGTTTCAAGGGATGAGCATCTTTAACAATTCCCTCCTAAAACGTTGCCAGCCCAGTTCTCAGAACAGGTCTCAGGATTGGCCACCATTAATTAGGCTGAATGCTTAGGACGGTTTTCTGTCTCCACACTGGGACAACCTCAGGTGGCCCTCGGCATGTGATTCTCTTGGAGGAGGGTTGTTGAAAGCATTGGTCTGGGTGTCTTGTTCCACCTCTCTGCTTAGGTGAGCCTCTACTCATCAGTCAGGAAATCATGGGTCTTGAGAACCTGAACCCTCTGAAGCTGGGCCTTGTCTCCCAGCTTTCTGATGGAGAGTCATTCAGTGACAGTCTTCAGGCAAAACTGGTGAAACACATGGTTGCTGTGCTCTAGTTTACCATCTCAGAGAGACCATGGTTGGTTGTTATGGACAAACACCCAGGAAATATGCAGACCTAAAAAAGAGGTACAAATGCCACCTCTAGCCCCTGTGACACTCTGAAGGCAGCCCCTCCACCACAGCTACAGTGGAGAGTCTACATCCCCCTCAACATCTGGGGATGACACCTGCCCTTCCAGTACATTGTTGTTCTGCTCAGGATGGAATAGTTTATAGCTTATGGGCATCAGATGCCCATTTTTTTCATTTCTGGACATCTGCTGTACCATTTAGCTTTTTCACACTGGACCCAGCAGCCTTTTTAAACTGTAAGAGAGGCCAAGAACTCAGGCATATGTTGGGACAGTGTATTGGCATGTTCCCCACCCATCAACTCCATCAGCTCCATAACAGTTGAAGCTAACACATGGCTGTTTGCCTTGAAGGCTAAACTTTCTGGTTTATGCTTGCTGTGTGGTTGATATGCCACAGTTAATTAATGGTAATTGCACAGTAACTCATATAGCTGTGGGCAAGTCACTTCTCTAAGTCTCGCTCTCCTCATCCTGTGACGAGAATGATGGCATTATAACCATCTCCAAGGTGCTCTCATTTCAGCTTGGACATTGTGTGAACCTCTCCTCTAGTTAATAAGGCTAGTCACTGCTGATTCCAAACACAAGCTTCCGTTTCAAAGTGTTTTTCCTCATTCCAGTTTCTAGTCTTCTAAAGGACACACACAACATAATTATGAAGTTAAATTTAGGGATGTAGAACAAAAGTTCTTCCACCAAACCTTAGGGTCCTTTATCTTCAAAGATCTTTATAATTCTACAGGTTGTATTTTGAGTTTGGTCCCATGAAATCACTATGGTTATGATTTGTGGATTTTCCACTCTCTACTCAGAACCTACTCTCAATAAATTAGACCCATCTAATCCAGCATTCAGCACCTGGCAATATCCTTGTATGTGACACAGTTCAAATAACCAAGAAAATAAAAAGGAGTCTCTCATAGTCTGAAGAGAAATGACAGTTGAGCCTGACAGTGAGGAAAGAGCAGTGTAAATTATAAAAATTAGGCCCAGTGGTCTTTGTCTTTTTGGTGGAGGTGACACATGACTGTAGGGCAGAGATTGGGTGGTCCAATGGATCTAGGTTCAAATCTAGGCCTTACAATATACTTACTGTGTGATGTTGGGAAAGTTATTCTAGAAGGACTTTCATCCAACGTGGTTGTATGAAAATATAGTTTGGGTATATGCTCAGCAATCTAGAAAATGGAAGTAGGGACATCTGAGAAAAGAAGAACCATTCTTGGGGGTTCCAGGTGGCCAAGGTGGTGCTGAGTTTCACTGACTTACATGTTTACAAGTGATGCTTTGTAAGTGTTTAAAGTCCAGGGAATGGACTGAAAAGAGAAACTCAGAAATATGATTTTTCTTTCCTGTTCTGTGTCCGATGGCTTTTGGTTGAAAATGGAGCTCCTCATGTACCTTCAGTGCCTGCCTCAAAGTTTTTCCCCAAGGGAAATAAATATTAATCTTAGAGACCACACCTGATTTTTATATAAAGAAGCAAGTCTGAGAAGTTAGAAAGATGACATGCTAGATAAGACTATTTGGGGTAACAAAATATAAGATTGACTGTCTATAGCAGTGATTTTCAACCAGTTGCCACAAGGATTTTTAAAATGCATGATACCTAACTATTTATTCAGGGGCATTGACTTCTCTTCCCTTAGATTGTCAAATTAAAAATATGACAACAGCCAATACAACAAAACCCACCCAGTGTGAATGAATCAAATATATACCTATTTTTTGTCAGGTTGCCCAAAAAATAATATATTTTTTGGTAGGTTGCCAAATTTTAGTAATTAGTTTATGTGTGCCAAGAGATGAAAAAGATTGAAAATCACTGGTGTATAGTATTCATCATCTACTTCTGAGAGTGATTTTTTTTAACATTCTTCCAAAGAAAATTTTAAAATGGGAAAGGCTATCTAGTTGACCTTCACTGTAGGTCAAACAGTCCACTATAATTTATCTCTCCCCTTGAGGGTACAGCATTTTCATTGGATTCTCGGTGTGTGTGTTGCAAAAAGTACCACAACTATAATTTAATGGCTTTGAGAACCCTACAGTCCAGCAGGCTTCTTGAATTAGAACATTGTTTCCCAATCTTTAGTCACTTATAAACCAACTTTTAAACTTTTTCTCATATCTATATGAATAGCTATTTGCATATCAATTCCCTCTAAACCAATTCATTTTTACTTAATCCCATAACATTTCTGAAAGTTGAAAATGAGCACTATGAGTTATCACAAATAACAAATAACAATAGAAAGAAATAGCATACAAACAGCATTATTAACCAATGGCATTGACCTGAGAGCTGCATTCTCTATTTTAAAGAAAGATGCACACGTGTGGGGAGAAGTCAATGACATACCAGCAGCAGACAGGGGTTTTCTCTTTGACTGCAATCAGTAGGACTGAATGAGAGCAGAAAAGGAAATAATTTTCCTGGATGCTTTAATGAGATACAAGGCCAAGTGTAGAGATGTTCCAAAGGTGTTACATGTACAGCTAATAGAATGTTTCCTTTGCTGGAATCATTGTTTTAGAGCAATATTATCACTTCTTAATCCCATAGGTCTCCATGAGGCTGGCGCAGGTAACAGGTGTGCCCAAGTCCTGAACAGCTACCTTGGATAAGCTTCACCAGCTCTCTGAGTGTAGCAGGTGTCCCAGAAGGGGCCACTATGGAAGCCGAACTTGGTGCAGCACCTTCCCTCAGGCAGCAGCACATCTCACCTTTGCTAGGCCTGGGTCGGAGATCCTGGAGATGGAAAAACAAAGTGCCTCCCAAGGAGGCAGTGAAATCAGGGGCACCAGGAGCTTTAAAGGCAGCTCTGGAACTCATGAGGACATGATCACAGATCAAAGTGGGTTGTGTGGCTTGGCCTCAGACTATTCCCACTCCTGCCACCCAGGCTCCTGGGGCCTGACAGAGTTGTGGCAGGTGCTCACCAGAAAGGAGCCAGGTGGCTAAACACTGTGGGCCTCAGAATAATGCAGTGACTTCTGAGGTGACTTTGGTCATGGTGAGTGGCCAGGCAGAATCTGATCTCATGCTACTTATTACCCAAGTCCACTGTTGGCTATTTCTCTCATCCCCAGTCCTCTCATACATACCCCACCTTGTCCTCTTCCATATGTGTTTGTGCAAAACACGCTTTGGAGCCAAACTGCATGATGCCTCTAAAACATGCCACATGACATCCCAAGTCCTTGCTATAATTTTATATCAAGCTGGGTTCAGTATTCCTTGAAGTAGAATTGGAAATGGGCCTCATATCATCCAGAAAGATGTGTGTGTGTGTGTGCATGTGTATGTGTAGTAAATGCTACTTTTTTTGCCCTTTCCTGGGCACAGTCTGAGATGGACAGAGCAGACAAAGCAATACTTCCACTGGCAAAACATCCTCCATCCCTATTTTCACTCAAAGCACAAGATCACATCCTAAAATAGCTGGAATATAGCCCTGGACACAGCCAGTAAGATTTTATAAACTTTCTGCTCTTTTGGGGTAACTGGGATAAATACTGCATTTCAAGACATAAAACAGTCTCTCTTTAAAGACATCACAGACAGAGGAAGTCTGTGTTCTCTAATACAGTGGAATGTGGTCACGAATCCAGAGTCTAAGGAACAAACTTGAACCTTGTCAGGTGTCAAGAAAAGGAATACATAGCTCAGACGTTGATGTGCTTCTCTCCTTTGGCCCATTTAGGGCTTGGTTGTGACTCCTTTAACGAGACTCGCAGAGGCTGTGGAGCCAGGGTCTGTGGACTGCAGGCTGGGGCCCAGGTTCCTGTGGCAGGAAGCTGCAGGTGAACTCCCCGTGGTCCTGGGGTGAGCCTGAGAGGCACGAGTGAAGGGAAGGCTCTGGGCCTTTCAGACAGTTTCTCAGACTTGTCATTTAAAAAGGGACAGGAAAATAGCAGATGAAAAGGATAAATGGGTAACATCAAAGGAGTTATTTTAATGAGTACATCATACGGTCGGAATCATAATCTGAAATTTTCCAAACGGCCCGTCTGTATATTATACAACTTGCAGGATTCCTGTTAAGTCCCACTCTTGAGGGATTTTTTGCATTAATTTTTTTAATGGTCACTGAGATCTCCAGGAGGGAAATTTCTGGGCATGGCAGGTTCATAAGAACTATTTGTGGGGTTTTCCCCTCATTGTTTTTGACCTACCCCTGGTATATTACACTGCTGACCACACAGTTCTTCCTGACGCTCTTTTGCTGCCCTCCTCCTTGCCACATGGTCTTCCAGTTGGCCATGTGTTCCTATGACTGCTCCTTCCTGGCCCTTTGAAGGCTCCTGTCCCTCCATCCACCCCTTAATCATAGACATTTCCCCCCTCTGCTCCATCCACATGTGGTGCTATTTAGAGTTTCAGTTGTTCCCTCCATGATGATCCTCGAATCTTGAGCTCCAACCCACACCTGTTTTCATAGCTCTAGACCTGTGTATAAAATGGCTTACTGGACATCCCTATTTAGTTGACTCATGGCGTCCTCCACTTCAACAGTGTCTCCCCTTCATCAAAACTGCCTCTTCTCTAGTGTTTCCTATCTTAGAAAACTGTGTCACCTTCCACACACATGCCCTAAGACCCTTCGATCCTCATTTTCCTTCCCTTCCCCCATACAGTTCACCAGCAGCTTCTTAACTCTACCACCTAAGCGTGTCTCAACCTGTGTAGGTCTCTTCATACCCATTGCAATCACCATAAACTCAGCTACTATAATCTCTTACCTGCAGCACTGCATCAGATGGCTTACAAGTCCTTCAATGCTGTGAATTTGCCTTATCTTTTAAGCCTTGTTTTTTGACACTTTCTCTCTCCTGCTCTATGCTCCAAACATTTTTAACTCCTTTCAGTCCCTTCTATGAACCATTCTCATATTCGCCTTTGGCTGTTGCACAGTTAATTTCCTGGGCCTATCACATACCTTCACCTGTCATATCACTCCCCCTCTTTCCCATGCTGCTTCTATCAGCTCTCATCATTCAGTTGGTTTATATATCTCTTCCTCGGAAAACTTCCTCTGCTTTAGGCCAGGTTAGATTTCTTTGTTATGTTCTCATAATTACCTAAATTCATCCCTTCAGAACACTCATTATACATTATTAGTAACACTTGTTTAAGTGTTATTTTTCCAGCTAGACTACCTCATTAAATACATCAGATGGCTGCATTTATTTTTTCCTGGAGAGCATATTTTAGGAACGCTCCATTCTCCTGTTTGAACTGTTTGAACTAGAACTGTTTGTTTACTAAACTTCTACAAAGCTATTGATCTGAGTTTAATCTAATGCCTCCATTTCTGATGGATTCCTTGTTTGCTGGATTATATATCATTTTCTTTCTTGCTTTATATCCTTGTTTGTTTCATCCTCCTGGAATATCATGAGAATGGGTGCGGAGAAGGATATCTTTCAGGAAAACTTGTGTGTGTGAAAATATCCTTACCCTGCCTTTGCACCTGATATATACTTTGGCTGGGTATAGAATCCTGTGCTAAAATCATTCGCCTAGAATTTTCTAGTGTCAAGGTTGATGCTGATAATTCTAATATTGTTTTGATTCCAAATAATTTTTAGAGAATCTATGCTTGTCCCTCTGGACTAGGAAACTTTTAGAATTGTTTTCATCATTCTTAGAGATCTAACACTTCATGGTGAAGTGCTTTGGTGGAGGTCCCTTTTTTATTTAACCATTACACTGAGTAGGTTCTTCCAATCAGAAAACGCATGTCCTTCACCTCTGGGACATTTTCTCATATTCGTTTTGTATTTTCTTCCCCACCATTATCTTGGTCTTTTCTTTCTGATTAGATGTTGGAGTTCATAGATTTGATTATTTTTTTATCTTTCTATTTTCCATTCATTTGTCTTTTGTACTGTTTTTTTCCTGAGAGCTTATTGATTTTTAACTTCCTATTATTTTACTGGGTTTATTTCAGATCTAGAGTTTTCCTGGTTCATTTTCTCCTTTAAATATACTTTCTGCTCCTGCTCATGTTAGGAAGTGGTAGTCACTTGAGAAATATGGGTGGACAGACACATAAGGGCCTACTATTCCTTAAACAGAACATTGACCAGTTACTACCCCCTGCCTTTGGTGATACCTGATGCCTGCAACTTCTGAGCCTTTCCGAGATTTTGCAGCATGAGTTGGCTTGCTTTTCTTTGCTCTCTTTCACTATGGGCACTTGGTATTTAATCACAGCAGCTGTGCTAACTCCTTCATCCACTGTTCACCTTCCAAGATATTCATTACAACTCTCATACACTACTATTTTCTTTAGCCTTGTGGTTTTATACATTTTAAAATTCACCGTTGTTTTCGTAGCATTTCGAAAGTAGATAGGGATATATGCATGTGTTCAGTGTTCCATGTTTAATTAAAACCACTATTTTTTACTAAAGATTTAGCCAAGTTTTCTGATTACTGGTACCTGGAGAAAAAGTCTCAATATGAGTTCTGGTTCTAGACCTTCCTTCCGCTTCCTCTCCCTCCCTCCATTCTTTCCTTCTCTTTTTCTCTTTCTTTTAATGTTTTTCTTTATCCTCTCAGATAGTGTCTCAGCAGGTCCACACTATTTGCCTTCAGAGTTGTTAGGCTCCATCTGGGTTTTTCTCAATTTCTTATTATCACAGAATTATTGTTTGCTAACTTATCATAAAATATTTTATTTTACTGCTGCTTTTATGAATCTCAATTCATTCTTTAAATCCTCCTTTGATGATGATAATGATAATAGGGACAATGATAGATACATTTAGTGAGCTCTTAGCATGTACCGAGCCCTAAGTGAAGCATGTTACATAGACTAGCCCCATGGGCTAGTTGACATTTTCTCATAGATAAGAAACTAAAGTTTATGGAATTTTAATAACTGTCCAAGAAACTATAGTTTGTGAGTTATGAAACTTTTTTATTTTTAATGTAAAACACTTTAATAGTTTGTCAAATATACAGTTACTAGAACTATCTAAATATCACTCATAAAAATTGGTATATCAAATTAGATGATTCTATAAAATAAACTCTCACTTTGACAATAACTCCTGCAGTCCAAGAATACCCACATTGATAGTACAAATTACAAACACATTTAAAAAGAGATATTTAAACCAAAGTAACTTTCACCAAATACATTCATTCATCTACTAAAACAAACAAAAGCACAGTCACTAATAACACAGTTTTAGGTGCAATTCCACATGCTTTATAAATCTTCTAGTACAGCTCCCATACATAGTAAAGTGTCTTTGTGCACACCATTTTCATATGCAGATGCATTGTACATCATATTTAAGACTATTTCACTTCATAACTAAACTTGTTAATGTATATTATAAGTGAACAATAGGCCAAAATTTAACCCTTTACATTTTTTTATAAAAATTATTTTTTTCATTTCAATCATTATGAAAAAGTTTAACCATTAAAAAGAATTCTTGAGTATATTCTAATTTGTTTAATCACACGAATACTATTTCCTCTTACTAGATGCTATCAAAATAATAATTAAACATTAACTCCCCTAAAGTGGAAACTCTAACCTTCCTAAAATGTTAACTACCATTGTAAGTAATAAAATCATTCTATAAGTCAAAAAGTAGTTTCACATGCATTGCCAAATTTAACATATCATTGCACTGAAGATAAGATTGAGGCCAAAAACATTTGTATTAAATTATAAAGTCCAATATAAAGAATGTGCAGTAATTTGCTTGTGAAAATATAATGGATATTTGTAAGTAATTATTTTTTGTGCATTAAGGGCTTCTCTGAGGACAGATTCCCTGGAGAAAATTACAACAAAGAAAATGAATGTTTTTAGATTAGTCATGTTTTTTAATTACTTTCCAAAACAGCTTACAAACTTACTCCCCCACCAGAGTATCTCTATTTTGCTGCATCCTGTCCAAGTTCTCTCTTTTTGTAAATTGCCATAAAATTTTACTCCTATAATTCTTTTTAAAAGTATATTTTATTGATTATGCTTTTACAGTTTTCCCAACTTTTCCACCTTCATCCCCCCTCCTCCCTGTACCCTCAACCCTCCAGCATGCCCCACCCCTTAGTTCATGACCATGGGTTGTACATATAAGTTCTTTGAGTTATCTGTTTCCTATACCATTTTTGATCTCTCCCTGAATCTATTTTATGCCTACCAATTATGCTTCTTCTTCCCTGTACCTTTTTCCCCTAACCCTGCCTTCCCCCTCCCCATTGAAATCCCTCCATGTGATCTCCATTTCTCTGATTCTGTTCCTGTTCTAGTTGTTTGCTTAGTTTTTATTTTCATTGTTTTTCTTTTCTTCTAGGTTCATTCGTCAACAGTTGTGAGTTTGTCATTTTACTGTTCATATTTTTTATCTTCTTTTTCTTAGACAAGTACTTTTAACATTTCATATAATAATGGCTTGCTGATGATGAACTCCTTTAACTTGACCTTATCTGGGAAGCACTTTATCTGCCCTTCTATTCTAAATGAGAGCTTTGCTGGTTAAAATCATCTTGGATGTAGGTCCTTGCCTTGACTCTGAGTACTTCTTTTTAGCCCCTTCTTGCCTGCAAGGTTTCTTTTGAGAAATCAGCTGACAGCCTTATGGGAACTCCTTTGTAAGTAATTGTCTCCTTTTCTCTTGCTGCTTTTAAGATTCTCTCCTTATCTTTAATCTTAGGTAATGTAATTATGATGTGCCTTGGTGTGTGTTTCCCTGGGTTCAGCTTTTTTGGGACTCTCTGAGTTTCTGGACTTCCTGGGAGTCTGTTTCCTTTGCCAGATTAGGGAAATTCTCCTTCATTATTTTTTCAAGTAAGTTTTCAATTTCTTGCTCTTCCTATTCTCCTTCTGGCACCCCTATGATTTTGATGTTGGAACATTTAAAGTTGTCCCAGAGGTTCCTCAGCCTCTCTTCATTTTTTTTTGAATTCTTATTTTTTCATTCTGTTCTGATTGAATGATTATTTCTTCCTTCTGCTCCGGACTTTTGACTTGAGTCCCAATTCCCTTCCCTTCAGTGTTGGTTCCCTGCACATTTCCCTTCATTTCACTTTTCATAGCCTTTACTCTTTCCTTTATTTTGCAACCATACTCAACCACTTCTGTGAGCATCCTGATTACCAGTGTTTTGAACTATGCATCTGATAAGTTAGCTCTTTGTCACTTAGTTGTATATTTTTCTGGAGCTTTGATCTTTCATTTGAGCCATATTTTTATATCTCAGCATTCCTTTTATGTAGTAAAGGGTGGAACCTTAGGTAGTCACCAGGGCGGGGCAACCTATGTCACTGCATTGGAGTGTTGTATGTGGGGGAAGGGACCGAGAAGGAACGATTTCACTTGCTCAACTCTTACTGGCTTTCAGTCACTTCCCTCACTACCAACAAGCAAATTGGGCCCTTCTGGTGTTGATTCCAGGTGGGTGGGTTTGTGTATGTTTTAGGACCCTGTGAATCTCTCCAATGAACTCTCCTGTAAGGCTAGGAGTTTCTCCTGCTGCGTCAACCCCCACAGGTTTTTTCAGTCAGAGGTCTTGAGGCTTTATTTCCCAGCACTGGAATCCTGGATTGCCTGTTCTGTCTCGCTCCCCAGTTGTTCCTCCCATTTTATCTTATCTGCATGCAAATGTGGGACTGCCCACTCTTCCAGCCACTGCCTTATCTGGTCCACCAGCTTCTGTCTTGCTGTGAGTCCTCTCCACCTCAGCTGCCCATCTCTGCCCCTCCTACTGGTCTGGATGAATATTTCTTCTTTAACTCCTTGGTTGTCAAGACTTCCATATAGTTTGATTTTCTAGCAGTTCTGGTTATTTATTTATTTATTTTTTGCTTTTTAATTAGTTCTTGTCCTTTTGGTTGTGCGAGGAGGCAAAGTGTATCTACCTATGCCTCCATCTTGGCCAGAAATCAGGATTATGTGTACTGCATCTTCTTGATGGCAAATGATATCAGAGAGACATTGATTAGAACATAATTTTGAATGATGAGATTTTTATTAACTGTCAGAAGCCCTTTCTAACAACAGAATGAAATGCATAATGTTAACAGGAGTACCAGTCTGGAAATAGCTACACAGGGACTGGATGATCTTGTGTGAAGAATGTGGAGGGCAGGGGTAGTTTCCTGCATTTAGATGGAGCACAAACTTCAAAATCCCATTACATTTTTCAACTCTTTGATTCTGTCTGTTCTGATGTTAGCTGTCCTCGCAACTATCTCCTAGAAACTTTCTCCTAGAATAGTTAGCAGAGTTGGCGGTCTGCTCCTTCACCTAATTTCATTCTCTATATTGTGTATCAATGGAAAGTATGCAAAGGCTATATACCCTCAGGTATATTTTAACATTTAATATTAAAATAATAATAACTACCATCTAGTGCATGCTTACCACGTTCAGGTATTGTGCTAGAAATTGTATAAACATTGTTTCATTTAGTTCTCATACCAACCCTGAGAGGCTGGGTCATTATTGTCTTGTTATCATTTAGATCAAAAAAAAGTTCCTGCATGTGATTATCTTCTAGGGCTGTATAACAAATGCCACAGACTGTGTGGCTCAAACAAGAGAAATCTGTTTTCTCAGTGTTCTGGAGAACTGTCAAAGTTCACTTTCCAGTGAGGGCCTTCTTCCAGGCTTGCAGACAACCACCTCCTCACTGTCCTCACGCGGCAGAGAGAGAGAAATCACTGTCTCTTCCTTGCCTCATAAGACTATCAATCCTATTGGATTAGGGCCCTACTTTTTTGACCTCATTTAACCTTAATTACCTCCTGAAAGTCCTATCTCTAAATACAGTCACCTGGGGGTTAGAGATTTGACTTGTAAATTCATGGGAGAGGATTGATTTCCACTCATACTAGTGGTAGATAGTGTTTAGCTTGGCTTTAATAGAAAGATGATGCTGTTTATGTTTTTAAGACCTGAAAATGTTTGAGTTTAGAGGAAAGCATGTTTCTACTATTTTCTGGACACCTTCTCTTCCCCATGAAGAGAGGGGATATTAGGACTGTCCTGTTAGATAATAGGGCTGTCTTAGTATTTGGTAGGAAAGGCCAACCCTCTTGTTGCTTATTAAAAAGCAACAAGAATTCAGTTTCTTTCCTGATCCTTTGTGGGGAAGCCTTTCGTTACCATAATAAAGGAGCTTCTTAGGTTATCTTTAAGAGAAATGTAGTCTCCTTAGTATCCCTCTATCTGTCCTTGGATCAGAGCTGACTTCAGCGTCAACACTTAAGTTTGTTTCTCCTTTCTGTCTGCAGAACTAACTCTGTCCTCCAGAGGCTTTTGGTGACTGGTCCATTTCTTTTCCAGGAAGCTAAAAAAACTATTTCGGAAGCTGAAAGATGAGACAGAACCCGGAGAAACGGACTCTGCCCATTCAAAGCATTCAGAGCAGTGGGACCGAGACTACAGCTTGGAACCATACACTGGACTAACTCCAGAGTACATGGAAATGAGTAAGAGCTTGTGATCCTTCCTTCCTGGTGCAGGTTCAGACAAGGGGTCTAGGAGAGCCGTGAGGAGTGGGGAGGGAAATGACTGGGGCAGCCACTGCACCTCCCTGGGATTCCTGGTTACCCCAAGTCATCTTCAATGCCACATAAAAGTTGAGGAGTGTAAAGCAGAAAGAACCCTGGGTTGAAAACCAGGGACAACTCTTATCACCAAGTCGATACTAGGATGATGCCCTCTTCTCCTTGGGTTTCCTCTCCATATCTCCAAATGAGAAGTTTGATCTCTCAGGTCCCTTCCCATGGCTTCTTTCATTGATAAAGCTGAAAGAGAAATAGTGAAGTCTGAAATTTAAGGGTAGAGTTTCCACTAAGGAAAAGTAAAGTAGTCCTATGACACTCAGGACATGGGTACATCTTTGATATGGAGAATATAGATAGAAGAGTCCCCAACTCTGATCAGGTAGGTGCCGCGGTCCAGCCGCAGCTAGGTCCAGGGTTTCCTGAAAGGTGGGTAAGGCGTCGGCGATGGGAGACAGACGACAACACACCTCAGAGGACAGTAATGCTCTGTTCCGTTTATTGCAAGTACAAGCAAGTTTTTATACTTTCATTTTTAGCAGTGATTGACATTTGTGATTAGGTAAAGCAGAAAAAAATTAATACAAAGGTAACCAGGAAAAATACAAAAATTCCCATAGATTCAATTATATTAAACAAAGATTATTTTAACCAGGAGAGCCATAAATCAGACAATTAGAAATAGCTGTACATACAGAGTTTGAATGTCTTATTGTTTATTAAAATTCTCAGAATTTGTCATGGGGCAAAAGGATACGCTAAATTGAACAGAGGTTATAGGAAATTTATTATAAGGCCTTTGTGATGTTTAACTTACCTATTTACCTTTTCTGTCTAAAATATTTCTCTGTGTACCATGGACTTTAACTCCCTGGTAACTGTTTCTACGTGCTTAATTTATAATAGTTAACCAGCTTTTCTTATTTCTTTGCCTGTCTAATTCTACTTGATATATATTCCTATTCAAGGTAAAGGCGGGGCTGTTACTCCAACAACTTTTAGACATTCAGGGGCTATTTCATTAGAGGGGATTTTATTCTCTGGTCAAGAAATTATTTTATACAACTTCATTGGAATTATGCAAATCAATAAACCTGAGATACAGATATCTAACAATCCCACCACCTTTTAATCTCCAAAACAAACATATAAGGAGAGATAAACAGGAAATTCAGCTACAATAAACTCTTTTTATTTCTTAATTAATAAACACCAGGGAGGTCTGCTTCGAGCTAGCCTTTCCATGAAATTTAGACTATTATAAAACACTTGAACTTCATCCTAATTGACCATTCTAATGTCACCCTCATTATATGCTCCTGTATAAGGCAATGGGAGATCTGGAACCCTCTGGAGACCATTAGCTCCTTTTGGGGGATACCATAATTTGCCAATAATCTAATATGCTACCCAGGGGTATCCCTGGGGTGTGGGTAGGGGTCTATATAGTTTTTTTCTTGTTTTCTAGAAAGACTCTTTGTATCTATGGGTAAGGAACAGGCATGGGAAAGTCCGCCAATAATTCAACCTATTGTAATTGATTTATGAATTCTTTTATGGGAACAATCGGGGATAATTTCTTACTCAGGTTTATAAACACTTTATTTAAAACAATCTGGGCATGATTCAATAGTCTAGGGAGAACTAGTTGTCCCTTCAGAATTTCCCTCAAAATCAATCATTGACTCTTTTTGAGCCTCTTTCTTCTCATGTTCTGTTCTTATGGGAATCAGGGTACAAAGTAAGACCATGCTTAATATTAGCAAGGAAATTATTAAAAGGAATCCCCAGAAAAATTACCGCCCTCCTTTGTATGCCATGCTCTCTTCCAGGAAGATGGATTCCTTGAATGCCCTCTTTCCATGTTCAGACCTTGTCAAAAAACATGGTTGGAAGAGGGTGTGGCAGGTAGGGCTGGGTAAAATGTCAACTTTTCCCTAAAAAACATGGGGCTGTTTAGTGTAGGGGGTGATAAATAGACTTCTAGTTACTGAGCCTTTGGTTGTTCTTGGATAAGGTTTTAAACAGGGGTGCCTGTAATACAGACTGATAGACCACGGTGGTTTTGCATATAGTTCAGAAGCCATGAATTTTCCATTATGACAAGTATCCCTACTTAGGCCAGCTGCCTTCAAAAGCTTGGCTACTAGTGAATAATCCTGATCTTTTATTGAGGTGGATATTCGAGAAGCGTCTTTCCAAGACTTGGAACTAATGAATTAAAAACAAAGGACCAAGAGGTCAGACATATCATCTAAACATTTACTCAACCCAGGGTGTTGGAGAAACATCAATCACATCCAATGAAAGAATCACTCAATACTTAATATCATTGTATTTCCATAATGACTCCTGCCTCCTTTGGTTAATCACTTTCAACAGGGGGCCACCAGTGCCTCTCTGAGCACCAGGTACTTTCCTTGTTACCGTACTTCTAATGGATATCTATTCTCTTCTGTGTGTAAAAATGTATGTATGTATGGTAAGGGTAGAGAGAAGGACACAGTCTACATTAGATGACCTCAAAAGTTCTGCCCTAGCCCTGTGGACATAACATTCCAGGCAAAGCCTGAGCTTTGTGTACTAAGTAAACTCACCAGAGAGGAAACAATTGTTGTGTCTGCTTCAGGAACAATAGGCAAAGAAAATATGAAGACCCAGTTTATGTAAACACATAGCTCCCTTATTCTTTTCACCTTTAGTGAAGTGCTACCTCCAATTCCTCTCCAACCAGATATTTACAGAGATGATTACTGGTATCTCAGATGCTATTTTATGCCTGCCATCTTCTCAGAAAGAAACTGCTGCCAGAAATTGAGGCTTCCATCTGGGGAAGGGCCTACTTGAGAAATCCTTGAGCTCTGTCTCTCAAACTCCACCATCCAATTCTAGTCCTCTACCCCCACCGCCCAATTATCTGTGTAGGTTTTACATGTTGTCTGTCCAGATAGCTGATTATTTCAAAGCTTCCTCTTTTGAGTGATTAAGGGCAGAGGCCCTTTAGCCGTACTTCCTGGGCTCAAATGCTAGTGTTACCACCAATTAGCTGGGCAGCTTTGGGTAAGTGGCTAACCCTTGTGTCTCGGTTTGCTTTAGCTGTTAAAAAAATGATAATAGTATCTATCTAATGGGATTGTTGTATTTTTTAAAAAAGATGTATCTATTTATTCTTAGAGAGGGGAAGAGATTTAGAAATAAAGGGAAAGAAACCTCAATGTGTGGTTGCCTCTCAAGCACTCCCTACCAGGGACCTGGCCCACAACCCAGGCATGTGCCCTGACTGGGAATTGAGCTGGCAACCCTTTGGTTCTCAGGCCAATGCTCAATCCACTGAGCCACACCAGCCATGGCAGATTATTGTATTTAATGAATGAATATCTGTAAAGTTCTTAGAAGAGTGTCTAGCATATGTAAAACTAGGTTAAGTGCCAAGCGTTGTTTCTCTTAGTGGCCCTAGGCCCTAGAAAGGCAGAGTGTAGGGAAACATGCTCCCCTTTGTCAGCTATCATGTCATTGAATAGATAGCTCCTCTGTGTTCGAACTTGGGTACTTACAAATTAATGAGAAGCGGAAAAAAACAAAAACTAGATGACTTGGTGATTTCTGGAAGAAATTCACACTAAAAGTATAGAGAGTGAAATTCATTCTATAGATTATACACATACCCTACTTACAGAATAAGAATATAAGGGAACAAAACAATCATATTTTGAAAACAGAGAAAAGAAAGGATCATTTCCCAAAACTTTCCTCATTCACAACTTTTATTAACACTTTGGTGCTATTTCTTAGACCCTTTTTTTCTTACATGTGTGATTTTAAAAATAAAGTTGTGACCATATTCACACATCTATTTCTCTTTTTTTTATTTAGCATTCTATGACTGACAGTTTCCAAGCTGTCACATAATATTCAAAAGAAATAGCTGCATAATAAATAACCCATCTCATAAATGTACCATAGTTTATAACCTATCTTCCAATGAAGTGCATTGTAGGCTCATTTTCCAATTCTTCCCCTGTTTTAATGATCTAATATGTACTAACTTCATACATATAATGTTTTGCACATTAGAAATAGTATTATTTCCTCAAGACAGACTCCCACAGATGTAATTACTAAATTTGACATATGGCCACTGTATGGTTCTTGATTTACTTTACCAAATTGCTTTCTGAATGCTGAGTTCACCTGCCCACAGGCAATATACCAAACATCCTTTCAGTGAGTACACATTATTAAGTAACTGGAAGTCAGGTGATATGGGAGAATTATCAGTGTGCAGTAAGCTTGAGATTCCCAGGCCCTGTGCCCACCTCATTCCACATTGTTGGCCTCAGTATTTCAAACTCATCTTTAAGATTTTCCCAGTGCTTCCTCTGTGACATCTTCCTAGATGAAGGCCTGTTTCTCCTGAGAGGAATCATTATTTTTGTCCCAGTATTGCATTTGATACACATACTGATGGGATAACTTGCAGAATCATGGTGATATTGATTGCATGTTATCTTTTCTATTTAAAATCCTCAATATTACTGACTTCAAGATAAGATTTAAGTCCTCTAGCCTAGCATGTAATGGCATCCTCGAGCTGACTCCTTGTGTTGCAGGTCCTTCACGGTGCCACAGAGTCGCATCTGGTTTTCCCCTGTTACCAGGTCTGACTTTGCCTGTCTGCCTGCAACAAGATCTTACTGAGCTGTGCAGGCTCACACATACCTCTTACATGCAGTTTTGGTTCTCCCATCCTCAGTTCCTCTCTTCTTTTATACTTGCTTTGATATAGGAGAAAATGTGAGGGCTTTGAGGACAGAGATTGAGCCTTATTTCTCTCTAGCCACAACACTCAGCACAGTCCCTGAAACATAGTAAGAGCTCAATAAAATATTTCTTCAATGAAAGGCTCTTTAAATTCCCTTCCTTCAGTGGCTGGGAAGTAGAGACCCCACTTCTCTTTATTCTATGATATTTGGGTCAGCCTCCCTTTTCACTGTGGACATATTTATGTGTATTTTTAACATGCAGCAATTTTCATCTCCCAAGACCAAAGTAAACCCTGTTTATTATCGGGGGTTTCCCTCAAAGAAAAGTCACTTCTGGTTTTAATTTGCTCCTTTGCCTTCAGGGATCAAGTCATTAGCGGAAGTGGACAGAGCGGAATGCTCTCACTCAGACTTGCATTTAAGCTCAACTCCAGTTTCAAGTCTTTTTCTCTGTACCACCGGCCCCCTTCCCCAACCTGCCTCCAAGCCATCCCTGAGGGTAATTGTGTGACAGGACCTGTGCCAGACACTGGGGACACAGAGGCAACAAATGGGCCCAGGTCCTACTGGCCCTAAGGATTTAGTGGCAGAGAGAAATGGGCAAAAAGTAGCAGGAAAGCGTCTCATTGTCATAGAAAAAAATGAAGCTGACTGCTTGCTGCAGAGAGGTGAGGTCTTTGCAGCTTTCATTCGACCGAGCACAGAGGTGTTAAAGAGAATTGTCCACTTGTGTGTGCATTCCTTTGGCCTGTGATTGCCTGCTCACTGAACATCCTCAGATTTCAGAAACGTCCTACTGAGGCAGCACAGACGCAGGACTGGAAACAGCCACTGTCTCAGGCTTGTTTTTGGACTTTAGACAAGGTCAGGAAGAGAATCCATCTCAGGGAAAACATTTCTCAGCCCTCCTGGCGGGAGACTTAGTTCCTGTGACTGTTTTCTGAGTTCTTTACTACATGTTTGGTCCCACCACCCTCCAGGCCCTGGCTGAGAAACTAGTACCACATCTCTGTCCCTTCACCCTTCTGTCTCCACAGATCCTTGTCCAGAGGGTAAGCCTTTCCCCTGGAGTATCTCTGGAAGCTGCTCCTGCGGGTAGCCTCTCGGCGTCCTACACTTGATGCTTTGTCTACTATATCCTCAACATAGCCGCTTGCAAACACCAACCCACTGCTACCCTTTTTATTCTTTGTGAGGGGCAGTGTTGGTCTTATCCATTGTTCAGAAACCCCCAGAGTCCCATATCCTTAACAAGGCCTTCACGGGACATCCTATCAATGTACTTAACCCTGGGCCCTTTTATGTGTCCTAGGTCCAGCCCCTGTGAACCCCACAGACCATTTCTCACCCACAGCCTGCATTTCATTCCTTTCATGCCTGACCTCGCATATTCCCCTTTGCCCTGGCATTCCCTGTGCCTTCCCATTCACGTGACCAAAACCAGCTCTAAGCCACCTCCTCCCCAAAGCACTGCCTTCCTCACCTCACTCCTCCCCAATCCTCAGAATTTTAGTCCTCTCCCCAACAGTATTTCAGACAAGCTGCTTCCTAAGTTAGTGATGTCTGTTCATAATTAATTTCCTGAGGGCAGATTTCCCCATTGGCAGGGCCTTGCACTGCACTGACACAGCCTGGGTAAACCAGTAAGGGAGCCACTGAATGACTGAATAAATGAGGCTGTCATTTATCTAGCATCCCCTTTCTCTTCCCTATGCAGAAACAATCCCCCTTCTAGCAATGCTGACATCAATTCTCATTTAATGGGCTGCTAATCTGGGGAGTGGATTATCAAGAATGGTGGTTATTCTTGTTTCTCTTTCTCTGCCTCCTCCTCCTTTCATGTCTTCCCCTCACCCTCCTCCCCTCATCACTTCTGCCTTCTCCCCTCCCCCATCTCAGGCCTATTATGAACTCCTTTCCAGTGAGGAAGTCAGGGAAATAAGAGAAGGTGTAATGTGAACCCATCCACGCGGCTCCTAGGTAGCAGCTCTGGGAAACAACTTGGTGGGAGCGAAGATCGGAATCCACACATGTCAAAACTTAGATGAAGGCAATTGTTTCTGCTATTTTCATGGATAACTAAGACTTGGTGATAGTACTCATGCCACTACTTCTGATTTCGCTGCCTCCCTTCTCTTCAAAGGGAAGGTCCCTTTTATCTTCATATGATCACTGCAGGGCAGAGTGAGAGCAGGAGCTCTCCTTCCCATCCTCCCAGGCTGTTTTTGAATGCTAATCCAGCTCTGCCTTTATCTAGCAGTGCGACCTTGGGCATGTCAAATACTCTCTTTGGGCCTCACTTGCCTCCTTGACCTTATGGTTGACCCTTGAACAATGCAGGGTTAGAGGCACTGAGCCCCAACATCATAAAAAATCTGCATATAATTTTTGACTCCCCAGACACTTTACTAATAGCCCATTATTGACTAAAAATCTTACCGATAATAGAAATAGTAGATTAACACCTATTTTGTATGTTATATGTGTTATATACTGTATCTTTACAATAAAGTAAGCTAGAGAAAAGAACATGTTATGAAGAAAATCATCAGGAAGAGAAAATATATTTACAGTACCATACTGCATTTATAGGTACCATTAAGTTTTTAAAAAGTCTGTGCAGTTCAAACTGTGTTATTCAAGGGTCAAGTATTAGGGAATTAGACCAGATGATGAGTTTTTCCTTGCAGAGATGCAACCCACTCTAATGTGGTCATAATCAATTATGTAATAAGTCACAAGTAATATAACTTATTATACAATTGATGCTACTACTACTAATACATTTTTTAAATATAAAGTAAAACAGTCAATGTCACCCTCACATGCTCACATTCCTAGATTATTTCTGAGTGAGAGAGCAAGGTACTTTTCAAAGCCTGGCTACACCAATAGAAGTGAGCAGTGTGCATAATCATTTTTCATTGACTGTCTCGACAAGGATAAAGAGTTTCAAACTACTGGACCAGGTGACCTCCAGGGTCTCTTCTGGTGCTGGCATTTTAGTTTATACATTCCAGCTGGACAATGCTCCTGGAAGCCAAGAGGCTCAACAGGTGGTGCCAGTTGCCCAAGGTCACCTCAAGGACTCATGAGTGGACGTGAATCTACAGCCCCTTTCCAGACTATTCAGGACCTGCAGGAACTTAGGCTTCAGTGAAGGGATGGGGTGGAGTAAGGTTTTCTCCTTCCTTCTCAACAAGCTATAGACCTCCCCAAGTCCAGAAAGGCCCTTGTCTTAGACTTTGAACAAAAATGAGAGCAGTGAAACCAAAGCAGCCCACTCCCTCCGGTGTGCTTGACATGGTGATCCCTGGCCCTGCTCTCAGCTGTCAGCTTCCTTCCCCCATGATCCCCAGGACCACCCATGTAGACAGGAAGTGCGCTGAGCCCACTTGGAGCCTGTCAGTTGTAATGGTGAGGCAGGTCATCAGTTGAGGGAGGCAGCAGGGAGAGATGTATTATATTTACGTTTTTCTAAATTGTGCTGGAACCGGGGCCCAGAGCCCACAGGCATGGGGGAGGGGCCATGAGGTGAAGGGGAAGCTGGGAGTGAGGGTAAGGCTGGGAGGGGGCGTTGAGGGAGGGAGCTACCTCTGGGCAGGATCCGTGGTGGGGATGGGCTGGCTCCAGACAAAGAGAAACCTGAGAGTGAGGGATTAAGCTGGAAAAACCTGTGAGGGGAGCAGCAAGCTTTCGAGGGAATCTCCAATATCAAACCATTTTCCTGAAGAGCTTACTAAGAAGGACTTCAAGGATTGTTCCCCACCCCCCATCTCTGAGGGGAGAAAAGAATGCTGGCCCAGGAGCAAGCCTTGACATTAATCATCACTGTCCCCAAGCCCAAAATGGGGCTTCCAAGTTGCAGAGTTTTCCTCAGGGTCTGATGAGAGGAAATGCTTCAGTCGCTTTAAGAGCTGCAAGTGAAGTTATCTGGACACTTGAAACAGTTTGACTTTTATGGAGTGGAGTTTGGCATAAAAACATAAGCCTCAATTTAATCCTGTAAGAGTTTATTGACAAGTTCCAAAAGAATCTCCTGATAAAGTTTCATCTCCACTTTATCGGATGAATCAGTGATGCAATTGTCAGTTTTTCTCACCTGAACACCAAGGGCCCAGGTTCATGTTATTCACTAAATTGTGGTGGGAGCTTCTTGAGGGCAAGGTTTGTGTCTTATTTTTTTCACAGCACTTAACCACAGGTGCTGGCATACAGTAGGTGCTGAATAAATGTTTGGTGAAGAAGGAAGACAAAGAAAGAATGGAAAAGGTTGTCCTTTAGTGAGGACCTTGAAGATAAAGGGATAGGTGGACTTTAGAGACATCATTGTTCATCAGAACTCTCCAGATACCCTGATTGCATTGATTTAGCTGGGACAGTCTACCCCCTTGCCTGCCTCCAGGGGCCAAGATTCCTTATTTTGAAGTACTTGTAATTAGGGAATGCTATCCTCTTGAATAGGGCAGTTCTACAGCAACACAAAATAATGGACTTATTATCTAGGCAGTTCTGGCAAAACACCCCATGTCATAGTCAACTACTGCTATAATAATACTGTATAACAAATACCCCTAAAGTCTTAGTGACATACAACGGAGACAGAATAAAGAACGATGGGAAGAGCTGGCTGCAGACATCACTAGGTACCCTACCCTGGAAATGACCAGGTAAAAGTGGCCTCTTATTAAAGAATAGAAGGGACTGAGGCTTCAGATAGAACGATGACTTAGATGACACCCAAGATTCTTTCCAACTGATATTCTTTGGTCATGGGTGGTAGGGATCACAGTGGGTAATTTTCAAGCTTCCCACAGAGGCTGAATATATAAAACTAGTCTCAAGGGTGCCTTAGCTGTAAGTGATAAAATATTCCAGAATATTTGCCCAACCATCAGCACTGAAGCCTGCATATTCTGTCTCAGAACTCCAAGTGTTTGTACTACAAGGCAATGGCTCCAAGAACAAGGAAATCCCTTTCCCTGGATCATCCTGTTCATACAAACTGAGTCATCCCACTGGATAATCAGGCATCTGCCATCTTCTCCAAATGACACCTGAATGCAGTTCAGGCATTATCCAGGGGTGCATTCCAGTATTTCTGGGAAGTAGTGTGAGTCACAGGTCGTTCCTCTCCTTTTGCTTCTGAAGCACACATTGCTTGTCATTATCTGTGATAGGAGTCCCCCTCCCCATAAACACTTAAAAGAAAAGGAAGGATATATCTGGATATCACATCCCTCAGTGTACCACAAGAAAGCTCTTGAGTGTATGACAAAAGAAAGAAAGAAAGAAAGAAAGAAAAAGAAAAAAGAAAGAAAGGAAAGAAAGGAAAGAAAGGAAAGAAAGAAAGTCTTTTAAGTTAAATCTTAATGAAAACACCATCATTTTCCAATTCCTCTTCTCATTTTAACAACTAGGGAGCTCAGAGTGAACTTTGTTGCTCAACTACAGCCCTATTATGAGTCTTTAGAGTTTGCACATTTGTTTCTCCCTCCTTTCTCTGTACTTTATTTTCTTTTTTCTAAAATTCCATAAATCTAACTTGTGTTCTTCTGTTTGACTTTTTCATAGCCTTTTGGGAAGATGTAAGGGCAAAGGAATAAAGCAAACGAAGGTCCTCAGTTACGATTTGTTGCTTGGGAACATCTTTCCAGTCGTGACTAGTTTCATTGACCTTTAACCTCACTGACTGTGTGACCACAGCCCATAAATGAGTAGGTGGGAGGATGGATGGGTGAAAAGAAGGATGGATGAGTAACTGGCCCTTATATTCCTGTTTTGCAGGTGGATAAACTAAACAAGAGTGAGTAAGCCAGGTCATTTCTTGGCTCACTCAATAAACATTTACTGGAAATTCGCCATGCTGTTGCCTGGAAATCAGAAATATAACTATAGATCTCATCAAATCAGTTCTGTCTAGTTTTAAGAAGCTGAACTAGGTCCACTGATGTAAGATTTTTGAGGTGACATAAGTGCAGGGTGGATGGGAGCAATGACACAGAAAACGGCAGGGGGAGAAGACATGTATATGTGAATAAAGACAGTTTGGAGAATGAAAGTTTTGTAAGTTTTGTACAATAAGATGAAAAAATCAGACTGTATTATAGAAGATCCAGTAGAGGAAACCTCAGATGTGGAGGAGTAATGAGGGAGGGGGAAGGGACACTGTTGCATTAGGGTTAAATATTTACTTTTTTTCTGTGGTAAAAGGATATTGAATTTGATTGACATCACAAACTATCTTGTTTCCCAGCTTCATCGATTGGTAGGTGTGTGTCCCTGGGAAAATTATTTCACCTCTCTGAGACTCAGTTTTCTCACCTGTAAAATGGAGATAATGATACTTGACATTGAAGATTATTTGTAAACCTGAGAGCATATGGCCCTCACATGATGGATGAAGCTCCATAATTTTTGAGGTTTGGAGTTTTGCTTAGAGGACATGGAAGGGGAATAATGGGCTGATTTTTCTAGAAGACCGTAGTGTCCATGCCTTTAACTGCTTCCTGTCCACATTCTCCTGCCCTTTTCTGTGGCCATCAGCAGGGTTTATCTCTGAAGGCTCCCATGACGCTACCCTTGTTCCCAAGGCAGAGAAGAGGGCTTCTCATGGACTGGTGTGTTCACACTGTCAACCTGAGATTTACTGTTTTAACCAGACTTTGACTTCTTGAGTAGCAGGGCTCTCAATAAGTCCTTGGTTCTCTCTGCTTCTGAAGAAGCTAATATTCTATCATGGATGTGGGGGTGAGAAAAAAGTGAGGACTAAGTCTCCTTTAATCACCAAGAAATGAGGAAAATGTGCCTTGCTGATCTGTCTCAGTGGTACATTGATTTGTATGCAGTAAACTCAATGCTTAAGCTGTTACCTTCAAGCATGTTCCTTCCTGTTATGACTTTCAGGGTTTCTGAATTGAGCCTGATCCATTGTATAAACCCCAGGGTACTCCTTGCAGATTGAAAGGGAATTCCACTTATTGTCTTTGTTTCCCAAGTAGTTTGTGAATCTGGATCAGTGAATCTGAAGGAAAGATAAACCATGTAGCAAATCTTCAGATGCCTCTTTTATTTGTTTGTCAAGTCAAGCCTGTGGGGGTGAATCTGTGAAGCCTTCATGGACCTACTGGTGAGAGTGAGTGACTCCTACCTGAGTGGTTCCTTGCACTCTGTTAATGCTGCCCTTAGAGCCCTAACTCCATGGCACATGCAGGGTTTGTTTCCATGTCCGTCTTCCCCACTGCATACTCCAAGCTCTTGGAAGGATGACACAGTCATGTAGTCATCTTTGTTTTCTAGCAATGAGTATGGTGCCCAGGACATACAATGTGCTCAATAAATGCTTGTTGAATAAATGAGTGCATGAATGAGTGAATGATGGATATCGAGAACCCTCTTATATTTCTATCAAGACTTCTACTCTTTCCCTAAGCAATAGAGCAGGAGTGTCAAACTCATTTTCACCGGGGACCACATCAGCCTCACAGTTGCCTTCAAAGGGCCTAATGTAATTTTAGGACTGTTTAAATGTAACTACTCCTTAACAGTTAAGCAAGAACTCAACACTGCCGCTGGGCAGAAACAAGGTGCTGGGCCGGATAAAACAAGGTGGAGGGCTGGATTCGGCCTGTAGGCCGTGTGTTTTGCCACCTGTGCAGTAGAGGACCATGCTAAAGAACCAGCTCATGCCTATCTTCTCATTATCTTAGTCAATCAACACTTGTAATTCTTTTTTACACTGGACACATCCTTGAAATATGAGCTAATGAAGTAAACAGTGATGTCTTTCCCTGGCCGTGTTTTTATGTAAGCGTTTATATTAATGAGTCATTTCTAGCTGAATTTTTTGAGTATCTGCCTCCTGGGTTAGAAGACAAACTCACAGCAATATGTCCCTCAATTATGCACTGTATTGCTTATTAGTTTTTGATCCCCTTAAACAGACTGCGTTGCTTTTACTAAACTATGGAAAGTTAAAAACAAAACTGTAGTTATTTTCACTAGAATTAGACTCTCCCAACTGACTTTTTACTCCAACTTTCTTCAAAGTGCTCTGTGCACATTTCCACACTGAAAACTTCTATGTGGAGGTGTTTGTATTTCATGTCTCCATCTCACCTCACCATCACTAATGCAATGGTTTCCATTCACACAGTTTAGTTGTCTGCCTCCTACTGTGTTTGTTTCGTGTTTACAGCTCGTGAGAATAAGTTTGTATTTATGAAACAGATAACCTCTGAGCATCTGCTATGATGATGGGGGCCACACTAAATGGCGAGGATTCAGAAAAGAATCAAGTATGTTCATGGTCTCAAGGGGCTTACCATCTAGAGAACAAGTCAAAGAAACAGAGTGACATGTGCAAAGCATTATGGGAGTGAGGAGAAGAGATGCCCATGGTGCCCATTGGGTGAGGTGCAGGGACTAGGGTTGAGGAGAGTCTTTTTAGTGAAGGTTAGGTTTGAGTTGAACCTGAAAGATAAATAGTAATTCATCCAGCAAACAAGGAAAAAGGGGAAATTGCAGACAGTTGTAGCATGTACCAAGGCTCCAATATGTGGAAAACATGGTGAGTCTGGGGAAGTACAACTGCTTTTGAAATGGTTGGAAAATAGTCATAGTCGATCTCCAAGCATAGCAGCTAAATATTAGCCTTGAGACCAGAGTATAGATGGGTAGGGAACGTGTCTGGAAAAATAAGTTAGGGTCAGGTCACAAAGAGTCTTGAATGCCAGACTAAGGATTTGGACTCCTGTGATGTATGAGTGAGTGAGTGAGTGAGTGTGTGTGTATGTGTGTGTCTGTGAGAGAGAGAGAGAGAGAGAGGTATTTTTACTGCAGAATTTTAAATAAATAAATAACATAACAGAATTTTGTTCTATCAAGAGATTTTCCACCAGTTCTGGCCAGTTCGCTCTATTCTACCAAGTATATACTTTTTTCCCCCCTTTAAACAGATGGTCCTGGGATGTCATTGCTGGATGCCATCTTGTTTTATTTAATCCACTCCTCTTTGTTATTTTAACCTAAGCCCAGGTAATCAAGGCCAAGATTTTAATCGTCTCCAGCATCAGGCAGTATAGGGCTGGTGGTTATTTTAAAAAGCCCCTGGTTGCTGGGAGCGAGAAGAGAAAACCAATGGGGTTTGTGCCCAGGGGTATTTCCGGTCCTTGTGCTTCCAGCTCAGCATTTCTGGGGCACTTTATAGCAGGCTTTATAAAGAGTTAGCTGAAAATCAACTATGGATTCCTCCTTAATTGACTTGGCCGGGTTTAATCTGTTATTGGTCAAGCCAAGCTGGCTTCTATTATGTAGTGCACTGAGGATTTCTGGCATTGCTCTTATCCTAAATGGAGGCTGGCTGTTTTTAGAAGCAAATCTTGGTGTTAGTGAAGGCCAGTATCATTGTGTCCTCTGGAGTGAACCCAGAGGGATGCCCATCTGATACAGCATTTAGACCTTTGACTACAAAGAGTGAGTCTTGCATTTGGCATTTATATGCTACAAGGTTATGTTTTGTTTTTGTTTTTGTTTGTTTTTCTCCCTAAGATACAGCAAAACTTCCTATTAGTTTCTGCCTCTTTGGGTTGATTCATGGAAATGCTCAGGGTCCCCAGGTCAAGGAGGCAACACCTACAGCATTGGGACATTTTCAGAGAAAGCCTTCTCTTGATCCAGGAGACCAGGGAGTGACCTCAGCAGATGGGACAACAGTGTCCTGTCACTCCAGGCTCAGCACCTCTGGCCTTTGCTGAACCCCCTTCCTTGAGGTTGTCCAGTCCTGAACACACAGATTTACATGGCTGGGGAAAGAAATGAGACATTGTGTTGTGGGTTGAGATAATTTATGGGCACTATTAGCGTTGAACCATCACTAGAAGTTGTTTGTGTCAACAGAAGAGGGACCAAGAGAGCCTGTGTCTGGAGAGTTTGTGAAGGTAGAAAAGCAAACCATCAGGGCAAGCCCAGAAGAGGGTTTATGTCTGCCTTTGCAGTTCATGTGAAAGAAAGGAGAGGAGTGGCAAGTCCCATTTTTCCTATAACTCGGGAAGGACATTGGATTTCCTAGAGCTATTTGCACGAGTGTGGTAAAGGCATGCTGTATATAATTATGTTCGCTCAGAAGTAACCTGTCCCTTCCCTACTCCCATCAGTCACCTTGCCAAGCCCTTGATGGGGCCTTTGAAGAGTTTGCAGTTTTGCTGGAGGAAGTCACTTATGGGAAGAACATTTACACTTATAGGACTAGCTCATAGAATCAAGATCAACTTTTAACTCTATAAACAAAGATATAGTCATATATATATACATGAACATAGACATGCCTTCTACAGGTTTTAGAAAAGCAGTCTAACATCTGTTTTGCTCTCCTTGTTAATTCCATTCCCTTTTACCCCCTTGGCCCTAATGCCCACCTCTAACTCTAAAATTCCTCAGCAAAGCCTCATTTAAAAGATGCTACAGACCCTGCATTTTGAACTGGTTCCCAGAGTTTGATTTTGAAGATTTCTCCTCCCCAACTTCACCCCAACCCCCTTTGGCCTTCCAGCTGGCCGGGCCATCATTCCATGGCCCAGCCTTGACAAATCTGTGCCTTCTGGTGCATCTTGCCACCAACTAGCACCTGTCAGTCTTTTGGGGCCTGCTGAGCATTCACTGGGCATCGAGGGCATGGCAGTGACAGTGGTGTATCAGAGCCATAACACAGCTGTGGGCACAAGCAACCTGCCAGGTCAAAAGCCATTGTGCAAAGGTCCCCTGCATGTTCTCTTTCACGAAACTTCTGCTGTGATTAGGGCTATCCCTCTGTGAACTTCTATTTATTTTTTTTTTAGTTTTGTATTTTTGTATTCTGGTTTTTCATTCTTTATTTGAATATTCTAGAACAATGATTTTCAACTGGTATGCCACAAGAATCTTTAAAACATACAATACCTGACCATTTAGTCAGGGGCACTGACCTCTTTTCCCTTGGATTGTAAAGTTAAAAAAAAATGACAAGAGTCAGCACAATAGCTGGCTAGTATGAATGAACCAAAATTAAAAATTAAACCAATTTTTTGTGAGATTGGCAAAAAAAAGGTTTTTTTGGTGTCCAAAGAATTTTAGTAATCAGTTTATGTGGGCCATGAGATGAAAAAGGTTGAACATCACACTGACCTAGAATCTTGAGTCTTGTCCAAGAGAACAAGAGTCATGGCATCATAGCAAATCAGACCTGAAGCGCATTTAACCCATTCTCTTCAGTTTATCAATGAGGATGCTGAAGCCCATTGAAACAGAGAGAATTGCCCAGGGGCATGTGGCCAGTGATATCCAAGACTAGCAGTCAGGCCTCCTGACTCTTCTTGTTCAGTGTTTTCACCTTAAAGTGGTATTTGGTTAGCATATAAGTATGTGGTATACAAGGTCTGTCTTGGTGGTATTCATCCATGTAATATGAAAAATAGAGACATTTATTGAAGAAGATACAAGAAACATTGTACATAGGACAATGACACCTCAGTCCCCTTTGAAGTAGGCACCTTGAAATTTCACACAGTTCTCCTAATCGCTATCAGCTGCCCCATTGTATTTTCCTGAATCTCATCAATGGTCTGAAATCTCTTTCCTTTCAAAGGTGATTTTTAGTTTTGGGAAAAGCCAGAAGTTGTAGGGCACCAAATATAGGCTGTAAGGGGCTGAATCACCTGGGTGATTTGATGTTTTGCCAGAAAACTCTGCACGAGATGTGATGCGTGAGTGGCCACATTGTCGTGATGAAGCTGCCAGTCACCAGTAGCCCATAGCTGTGACCTTCTGAATCATCCAAATAGTTTCTACAGAGGACTATCCAAGCTTAATGCAAAATCTGATGCAGATTCGTTGTTCTACTCTCTGTCATTTTGAATGCAACAGCCACACAGTACACATGCTCATTCAATGTTGTCTACTTCCCCCACCGACTAGTACAATGAAGTCCTTATTGTTCATGCATAGGCATTCCAGACCACTCTCTTTGGCTGCCAGGTTACATCAATGTCACATAAACCATTCTCAATCATATTAACAATGGTAGGACTTTTTCCAAACAGACTTTGTACATTGCAGCCATTTGTATGTGCTTTTATTTATTCCAATGAGAGTAAAATTACACATAACAGGTAAAATTACTGAATAAGTATTAAATGGCAGACATTGCTCTAAGCACTTTACATATGCAATAACATTTGCCCTTATGACAACCCTATTAGGTGGGTAATATTATTATCATCAATTCACAGTTGAAGTACCTGAGATACAGAAAAGTTAAATAACTTCCCCTTAGCACATTTTATTTATTTATTTATTTATTTATTTTAAAGGATTTTTTAAAAAAGATTTTATTTATTTCATTTTAGAGAGGGACGGGAGAAAGAGAGAGAGAGAAACATCAATGTGCGTTTGCTGGGGGTCATGGCCTGCAATCCAGGCATGTACCCTGACTGGGAATCGAACCTGTGACACTATATTTTATTTATTTATTTATGTATTTTTGGAGAGAGGGGGAGGCAGGGAGGGAGAAAGAGAGAGAAACATCAACTGTGACAGAGAAATATGAACTGGTTGCCTTTCATATGTGCCCTGACTGGGGACTGAACCTGCAAACCCAGGCATGTGCCCAGGAGTTGAACCCATAACTTTTTGCTTTGTAGAATGACAACCAACCAACTGAGCTACACTGGTTAGGGCTGGAGAAGTCCTATTAGACTGAGACTTTTCTGGAACTTGGGGCTGTATTTGCATCAGCAAATAGGTACTGAGCCTCTGGAATGGATGAAATCCCTGCCTTTCTAGTGGGAAATAAGACATGTGAGTGGATCAGTCACACCAGCACTCAGGGATGGCTGCGACAGGCATGCATAAAAGGTGGCAGGAAGCTGAGGAGGGTGTAATGGGCTTCACCAAGGAGTTAGCATTTGAATGGCCTTGGGGATGCATAGGAATTTGCTAGCTGGAGAGTGAGCGCTCCTGCATGAATGGATGGAAGGACTTAACACATTCAGGGAAAAAGCAGGAGGGTGAGAAGTTCAGAGTGCTAGAAGGCAGAAGCATGGTGGCTGTGCAGAAGATATTGGCAGGTGGGCCTAGAGAGGCAGGTTGGGAGCAGACTGTAAAGCACCTGTGTCCCAAGATAAGGAATTTGGATTATATCCAGTACATAGAGGGGATCCAACAGAAATGTTATGAGTGAGGAAATGACAGAATCAGGACCATAGAGATGGTAGAAGCATGGGAAGGCTGGAGACAAGGAGACCAGCGAGGAGGTTGTTGAGGTGGTCCAGGTGGAAACGAGGGCCTGGACTGCTTATAGCTGTCTGATTGGCACAGCCTGCCTACACTTCGATCTTCCCACTGCTGCCATCACTTGGAATGTTCTCTTTAATCCAGTCTTACTGGAACGACAGGCCCATCTTTCAAGACTAAGCACAGGTGTTCAGTGCGGAGACTTTCTTTAGTACCCACCCTGCACAGGCTTGCGCTCTCCCTCCTCTGGCGCTCCACCGTCTCTGGTACATTCTTCTTCCTCCCTGGACACACATAAAATCGTGTTGCACATCTTTATGTACATTTCTCTTTTCTGCTTACACCCAGCTTCTTGAAGGCAGAACCAGACCTTTGCCTCCTTAAATACTTGGCACAGTGCCTGACATTCAGTGAACTCTCAATAAATGTAAGATGAATGAATAAACGTTCTAAATAAAGGCCACCGCCTTTATTTATGATGGCGGTGGATATGGAGATGAGGCCAAATTTGGGAGATGATATTTTTAAGTTATATCAGGGGTTGGAAAAACATGGCCCATGGGCCAAATCCAGCCCACTTGTCTACTACTTTTGTAAATAAAGTTTGGTTGGAACACAGCCAACCCCATTTGCCTACAACTTTGTCTATAGCTGCTTTCCTGCTACAATGGCAGAGTTAATTCTTTGTGACAAGATCGGATGGCTTGCAAATGTAAAAATGTTTACTCTCTGGACCTTTCCTGATAAAGCTTGTCAGCCTTAGAGTTAGGTGGCCAGGATTTATGACTGGAGATAAAGGGTGATGGAAGGGAAAGAGACAAGACTTTTCTCTCATCTTCTCACTGTGCCTAGTACAGCGCTTTGCTCCCAAGTAATGGCATTGATCCATAGGCCTGCAGGAACTGAGAAATGCCCATGACTGTGGGGCAGGAGGAAAAGGGAGCCTAAGAGAGTAAGGTGGGAAAGAGACCCCATAGGAAGAGACCAGGGCCCTGGCTGATGTGGCTCAGTTTGTTGGAGTGTCCTCCCATAGGTCAATAGGTCGTGGGTTCAATTCCCAGTCAGGGCACATACCTAGGTACTGGGTTCAATACCCAGTTGGGCATGGCACGTATGAGAAGGCCACCAATCTATGTTTCTCTTTTATCGATGTTTCTCACTTTCTCTCTCTCTAAAGGCATTGAAAAAATGTCCTCAGGTGAGGATAAAAAATTAAAAACAGAACAAACAAAAACAACAGAGAGACTAGGGCCATAACGTACAAGGCAGAATTGATCTAAGTCCTGCTTCTTCCTCATGAAGCTTCTCACGCCTGTGCTCTCTTTCAGTCATCCAGTTTGGCTTTGTCACCCTCTTTGTGGCCTCCTTCCCTCTGGCACCTGTGTTTGCCCTCCTCAACAATGTCATTGAAGTACGGCTTGATGCAAAGAAGTTTGTCACGGAGCTGAGACGGCCAGATGCTGTGAGAACCAAAGATATCGGTATGCCCCCTGCTTAGAGGTGGTGGAAGACCCATCTCCCCTGCCCCACCACCCTCATGCTGATGGGAATCCAGAGTGTTGGGGCCTTTGCCTCCTCATCCCTCTGAGCTCCTCATCCTCAGATCTTCAGGTACTGGCAGGCCTTCAGAGGCTGTGTTACAGGGGAGTACCTCAGCCCCTCTAGACAAGCCCACTGCTGGGTAGCCCAGAAAACCTTCCTTGGTAATGTCCCTGCAAAGCATCACTCTGAGCTGCAAGGTTGTCATCACTGGGCCATGGGTGGGAGTGAGCCAGACACCCTCCTTTCTGTCTTACAGGGATCTGGTTTGACATTCTCTCTGGAATCGGCAAGTTCTCTGTTATCAGCAATGTAAGTGCTTATATTCCTGACACCCTAGCATTGTGGGAAGGGCTTTCCTGAGGGACTGAGGTCTTCCAAGTGAGACGCTAGCCCTCCTTACATCTCAGCCTTTTCCATTCGGAGCTTTATTTAAAGTACCTCCCTGGTTAATAATGCATGGAAGCCTTTCTAATTCATCGTGCTGTTGCCAGAACAATGCCACTTAATTGTTAATTTCACTAAGAGAAAGAAGGGTAATTACCCACCAGAATGCAAAACTTTGCCTTAAAAGCCAAAATCAGGTCTTTGCTCAGAGCCAAGACTAATGAGGAAAGAATTCCTCGTATCTATCCATCTCTTTCCTTTCTTTTCTACTCCAGAGCTAAACAATACCTGGAGCCTTGCCCAGGTTGCAATTCCTAATTATGGTTCCTCCAAGTTGTCATTGTGAAGTCTTAATTATCCCCATGGACTCTGGCACTGCATAGGTGAAGATAGGACATGGGAGAAGAGGGGTCCTACCTGTTGTGACCTCCTTAACTACCTTGCCAGGCACGTCCACATTTCAAAGGAAATCCTGCTGGGTCCAAGCCAACAGCTCCTTTTGCTCCTGCCTTCTGTACAGATGGTGGCCAGGCAGGGCCTCCTCTCGCAGTCTCCCAAGAACATGTCAGCCAGCTCAGTGAACACCAAGAAATCCACAGCCCATTTTCCCTTGGGAGAGGACCGCTGACTCTGGTTGGGACCCAGTTCCCTAGTGAGAACACATACAATGGCTGGAGAGGTATGAGGGAGGCAGAGAGAGTCAGCACATTGCAATTTTGAATGTTTGATGTAGGAAACACACATTTTGAGAAACAAGGTGCAGTTTGGGAAAATTTAGATCAATAGCGAATTGGAAGTTCTGTCTACAAAAAAAAAAAAAAAGAAGGCCCTGAGTACTAAACACTTTCCATCTATACAATAGAAGGAAAGAAATTGTACTCCCCCAGCCTAAGACTTTTTCCCTTATCTGTAAAAATGGGAGAGACAAGAGGACCCACAACTAGGATCGCTCTGGAGGTCACACATGATGATAAAAGGACAGCTAACTAGTGCTCAGTAGTGGTAGCTGTGATTAATGTAGGCATGTCACTCACTCTCAGATATGGTTATGGCCATCCACAGTCATATATACATTTAGAAAACAATACCTATACTACGTTTTTAAAAAAGGGCTTTAATTGTTGGTGTGGAACACAGTATAAACACTTGCCAAAAAGATTTAAGGTTTTCTTTGCGGAAAGGACCTCCCCATTCATACAAGGACTCATTCATTTGTCATTTGGTTTGCTCCACAGACGTTTATAGAGCGCTTAGAGATGCCAGACGCTGTGCTGGCTATGTGTGGTTCCATCCAGCAGGGCCCATTCATTTCCCCTCTGTGTCTCGCTTCTCCTAAGTAAAACGAACAAAAGAACCAGTTCCATTATACAATGTGCCAGAAAGTGCCAAGAGGTAATGGTCAAATTGAGGGAATTGGGGAACCACATCCTTGATATTCCTGGCTTTCTGGTGTCACTCAAGGACAGGTGTACCTGGTCATTCAGAGTCCTTGCCTATGGGACCTATGTGACATTTTCATCACTATTGGTATTTTCTCAGAAAAATCTTCCATTCTACTTTGGATTGGCCAGTACCAAATATCTCAGAGGTGATTTATTCCCTCCAGCACCAAATGGTCCAAAATGGCTTAGCATCGTTCTCTACAGTGGTTGTAACTTACTCTCTTGACAGCCACTGTCTTATGGATTTACTTACACATATCAAAAGTGGAAAAGCCAGGTAAGTCAGGGGCTTTTCATGAGCTGAGAGCTCACAAGCTGAGCCTCCTGAGCTCAGAGGTAAGGACTTCTGTATCAACCAGAGCAGCACCTCTGGATGACAAGCCCAAGAAGGGACAGTCTCTCAGCCAGGTGGAACTGTGCCACCTGGACAGCATCCACCCCTACCTCTCCTCAAACACTTTTGGTTTTGTTCCTCAGGCTTTTGTCATTGCCGTCACCTCCGATTTTATCCCCCGCCTTGTGTACCAGTATGCCTATAGTCACAACGGGACTCTGCATGGCTTTGTCAACCACACCCTCTCCTTTTTTAACGTCAGCCAGCTGAAGGAGGGAACGCAACCTGAAAACTCACAGTTTGATGAGGAGGTTCAGTTCTGCAGGTAAAGTAGTCGTGAAGGGGAGAGAAATGGAGGACCTTGACTTGGAGATCCAAATAATTGTCTGGGTGACCTAGACTTAGATCATTCTCCTTTCTCCTACCCCTTGCCTAATTACTGTAAATCCATTTCCATGAATCAACAAATACTTGTTGAGTATTGAGTGCCTTTTGCTAGACGCTGTGAAGCAGACAAAGAATTATATAGCCTCATCTTTACCATTAAGGGGTTTATGGTCTGGTTGGGAAGAAAACAAGCAACACAGATAGGAAATAGCAGGCTATTCAATAATTATATCTAATAGGGACCATAAACATTGTGGCTATTCAGAGAGGGAGATCAGTGTTGGGTAGAGTGGGGGGGGGGGGGCTTCCTGGAGGCACCAAGAGGGATTCTAGGACAGAAAAAGTATCCTAGATGGGGAGTCAGTATGGGCAAAGTCATGGGGGTGGGGATGAATCTGGGGTGTTAGGGACTCTGCATGACTTGGTCAACTATACCTTCTCCTTTTTTAATGTCAGCCAGCTAGGTGATATAGTTAGCAAAGGGAGTGCTTAAGAAAACAATAAAGAATAATAATATTATATATATATTTTTTCCTAAGATAATAAATGCCAAAATATTGTTGAACTTGGATAGGATAAAGTAGTTGATGGGAAATTTTGAAATCTTACAAGAATTTTAATGTGATATAATAGGAAGATATTGACCTTTTAGTGACAAGGAATGATAGAATAAAGGGTAGGCTTAGGAAAATTGATCTGGTCTTAGAGAGAAAGATAAAGTAGAACTGGGGGAACTCAGGGAGGGCAGCTGAGCTGCTGCATCATTCAGACATGAACTACGATGGAAACAGAGCAGGGTGGTGGAGGAGGAAGAGAGAAGACGAGCTATTTTATTAACATACTGCAAAGTTGGTGACCAGAAACAGAGAGTCTTAGTCCAGAATATCTCCAAAGTTTGGAGTAAAGTCAGAAGACTAGAAAATTGTGGATCCATTCACAGAGATGGGGAAGATGCTAAATGAATCTCATGAATATGGTACACATGATGAATTTGATTTTAATCATATTGCATTGAAAATAATGATAGGAAATCTGAAGGGAAATTTTACCTAACTTCTAGGCACCCTAAGCTGGAATTCCAGAGAGGTCCAGATGAGTGTAATGATTAAAACCCATTAACACAGGGATCACTGAAGCCAAAAAAATTAGAAAACTCTCCGCTATTTACACATGAAGGCAAAATGGAGAGAAGGTCAGAGGGGACTAAATTATTTAACACTTTTGTACTCCTGTGAAATGATAGTCCCCATAAAGGACTTAATCAAGGATCATACCTCATAAATTTTTTAAAAAGTAGAACAATGAATACAATGAAAATAAAAATCTAGGAAAAGGCATTGTTGGGAAAATACATGGCTCTCCCGGACCATCCCCAGTGGTATCTGATGTCAGTGACACCAGTGAAGGAGGAGTGTGTCTGCTGTGTTTGCAGCAGTGATGACCCTGGGCGTGTCTGTCCTGCCCTCCCACCCAGGACACCTTGGTATTTGAGATCAGCCATTTGTAAGGTGGCTGCTTCAGTTCAGACTCACAGTCTGAGACTACAAAAGAAAGAAAGAAAAAAGTTGACCTTCTAACCGAGATGACTCAGTTAAACAGCCTTATTAATTTGTGATTTAAATAGAAGGGTATTCTGGACCCAGGAGCAATAACTTTAGGGTTCAACTCCAGCCAACCAAGAAAAGACTCAAAATCAGAGACCAGATCTAAGAACAGATGAGTAAGTTTATTAATAGATATCAATTTGTAGCAGGCTCAGTGTTTCAGGAATTTTCATATCTGGGCCTATTAAGACTCTGGCTCTTAGACTACAGTTGTACCCAGGGGCCACTCCTCTATGTATCTGGAGTGCCAGACTGTCCATGGTGCTGGAATTTGGTCTGTAGACTGAGCGGACATGGTTCTACTGCTCAGAGAGGGTCTATACCAGCTCTAGACCTTTTCTGCTAGCATCTAGATCTGCTCCAGCAGGGTCCATGGAGTCAGTTGATAGGTTAATATTAAATAAACAGGCACAGAAAGATGAGTATTAGACAGTCATTTTAATAACTGGAAGGTACCACAGAAATCATCTTGTTGAAACTCCTTATTCTATAGAAAAATAAACTGAGGCTTAGAAAGTTGAAGAGTTCTCCAAGATTACAGAGGTTTCTAGTGACAGATCCTGAACTAAAATTCATATCTATCCAAGCACACAAGCCTCCAGCCCTGTGTGCAGAGAAGGCACAACACTAGTGTGACTTACTGTGTGGAGAGGCCAGGCTAACACTATCTGCTTCTTTAGTTGGTCTAGAATCACATGTTTGTCCAGAACACTGAGGTTCTCTGACCTTGCCCTGACTATCAGATCTCCCAGTAACAAATATGAGTATGATTTCCAGATATATCAGTGGCCTAAATTGCCTTAAACACAAAGGGACTTTAATGACTCCATATTGAAAGTTGAGGGTAGGCCTAATTTTAGGCAAGTTTGAATCAATCAAGTCTGCACCAACCAAATCTTTCTCCATCTGCCAAACCCATTCCAACTGATGCTGACTATGGTTTCAGGATCTGTGCAACTGCCAGCAGCTACAGGCCAGTGGGATAAAAGCCCATACCTCTTTCCCAACAACCCCAGAGAAAGTCTCATTGAAGTTCATTGACTATGATCAGTATGCATGCCCTTCCCAGAACCAATCAAGCCCTACCTGCAACCCGAGAAATGTGATGCTCTCCATGGCATTTGAGGCCATTGGGGCTGGGCTTGGGGGTGAAATCATCTCCAACTGAAGAACACGATCTCTGAGTTGGAGGCAGTTCCCCAGTGAGAAGACAAGATGAATGGATACCACTCAGCTAAAACAAAAAATGCCCGGGACATCAGGTGTTAGCACACATGGAGCAGATCAAGCTTTCTTATATCTGCCTTCAGAGTCACTGGATTTTTCAGCCAGTTGCAAATCCCCAGTAGCTCTTCCCTCCATTGTTTCCATGCAAGTAGTTGGCATCATGGCTTATCTGTGGCCCATTTTTTAAAAATTCTGTGACTAGTGGCAGAATTATTAATGGGTGGATGCATAGGAAGTATATTCTATATTTCTGCCAAGAAAATGTATTCACAGAAAATAAATCATTCCAGAATCAAACCAAAATGATTTTTGGAACATCTGATTATTTTTTCTTTATTCAGTGCCAGTGGGGAGTATAGGTTCACTAATACGACTGGTTTTGATACTTTACTACAAGCTTGACATTGGTGATACGATAGGGAATAAGACAAAGTGCCTCCCTCAAGGAGTCTAGATAGAGGAGATGAGTAAGTAAACAAGCAGCTAAAATATAGCTTTAATCATTTACAATAGTGTCAGTATAGGGAGCTCTGATGGCCGTGAGGACAGAGGCCATGCACCTGGCTCAGACTTAAGTGTTCAGACAAAGCTTCAGGGGAGGTGGAGCCTGAAGAACTCTCAGTGCAAAAGTGGCCAGAAGGATCATCTTGTTGAAACTCTTCATTCACATGACCACACTGGCCTGGGTGGTGAGTGGGGTGGGAAGAGCAATGGTGGATGGTAAAGGGGGTGCCTGGTGGAGAAGGGGTCTGGGGAGAGCACTGGTTTCTAGGTGGAGGGGCGTGTTTCTGCTTGGTAGTTGGGGATGGAGTGAGACAGGTCCGCTAAGAGAGAGGAGGTTGGAAGGAGGCACGAAAGCCAGGCAAAGAAGAGTATGCCGGTCATTTGGAGGCGTATGGATTTCCCCCTGGGGCAGCATGAAGCCACTGAGGAGGTTTAAGAGAGCAGTGATGAGCTCAAACTCTTCCTTGGTGTTACCTCTCACCACAGTGTGAAGACTAGCAGGCTACATTAGAAATAAGGAGATACCCTACTCCAAAGTGTGGGCAGATGTCTAGAGAACAAAGTCAGCATCTCATCTAGACAGGCCCTATCAAGTAGGTATGCTTTGCTGGCTACCTTTCCTAGGTGGGTGAGAATTGTTGATGAAAATATCTACATCTGATGGGTCCTACTCAATTCATGCTGTGTGAACTTTTCTGGGTCATGAAATTCTCTAGAGATGTAGGAAGTGGAGGCATGACCTACTGATGTCTTTGTATGGTGGGAATTGTTAGTGACTAAAAATAGAAATAGAGAGAGGAAGAGAAAAAGGGAGAGGAAGAGAAAAAGGGAGAAATGAAGAGACAGAGGGAGAGAAAGAGATTGAAAATGAGAAACAGAGACAATTCCGTAGCTAGCCCAAAAGCTGGTATTTAAAACTGCTCCTGTGGTGGGAAATGAAGTTTGCCCTGATTTTCTGGCAAATAGTGTTGGGAACTCAATGACCCTTCTTATTCTTAGCTTTCAGTGACCTCTGGAGATAAATGTGTATCAAATAAAACTGAGGTCTCCAGCTCCAACCCAGCCTCACCAGGGAAGAGGTATCTTAAAAATAGCCATAAAAGTTAAGGCAAGTCTCCGGCTGCCCATTTGAGATGCATTCCCAGCATTTTTGGAGCAATGTTGGCCTGAACCATCTAACCGCTCTGGCAGGGCTGCTCCATAAACAGCCTTCTGACGTCAATCTGCAGGCATGATTAGTGCCCATTTGACAAGGTCGAAGGACCACTGTGTCCTGGAGGATGGATGATGGCCTGGGCTCCAGGCTCAGCTGGAAGGGAGCAGAGAGATCAGCAGGGCAGGGCCTGGCCTGGGTCCTGGGTCTCAGAGCTGGAGGAGTCACCCTGGGCGTGGTTAACCCAGTGGGCCTGTTTGGAGGTGCTAAGCCTGAAGAAACTGCATTCTTGGGTAGCTCCTGCTGGGTTTTTCTGTGAGCGAGCGCCTAAGTTCTTTCAAACCCCGAGGTGCTGTAAAATTCTTTGAAGATGCGAGTTTCCTTCCAGTCCATGGCTGCCTCTCATCTGCTTCTTGCTGAAACCAGAGGTAAAGTCAGCTTTTCCGGGTGTTGCCTTTCCTGATCTTTATCAACCACTGGATTGACATGGTTCTCATTAGTTCCTAATTGGCTGTACTGTTTTCCCTTGTTAAAGGCCAATTTCAGAAGGCAGTTTTAAGTAGCTCAGATGGTATGAAAAGAATATAATATATAGTTGTATTCAGTATTAATATAACATTAATTTCCATTGGGACTATTAACAAATTTTACATACCAGTGTTTGGAGTTAAGCAATGCATTTCTAATTCATAATGTAACTAAAACCTTATTTAAAAAATTACTGATCGTTGGCGATGGACTCCTCGATTTGTTATTTAGGCACCCTTCCTGCCCGCAGTGATTTGTTATTGTGAATTGTGGCGGGTGGCACTGTCACTGGTCACCCTTGCAAGTGGGGATGGGACGGGGACATCTGAGCCAGGAGTCTTTCTTTCCTCTTTGCACTTCAGTTTCCCCATCTGTAAAAATGAGGACTAGGAATAAATAATCTCCAAAGATTCTTCTCTGCTTTAAAAAAATTATAGTTAATGACACATGTAGTATATTAATCGATTCCTATAACAATTCTAAACATCATAGGCAACCTCTCCAACTCTGTCCCACCTCCACCCTAACCCCTGCCTTTAGATATTGTCTCTTGGGTTTACTTTATAATAAACATAATATATTTTTAATTAATGAGAACCTTATATTTTTAAGTAATATATTCCCCTCAATCAATGTGATTTTTCTTAGTGTTAGATCTAGATAAAATCTTAATGTAATCTTAAAGCTAAAATATGTGGATTTTTGTAGCAGTTTCACTTATTGCATGTGAGTGGGTCTCAATTAACACTATAATTTTGCTCCTGGAAGCTTAGTATAACAATGTATTTGAGTCAACTGAATATTGCTCTTAATTACATTCTTTTTTTGAAGTTATGAAATTTTTCCTATAATTTTCTACGTATATATATGTAGGTGTGTGTGTATACAAAGACTCTCTTCTAGGCCCCCTAATTCTGTATGTATGTGTATATATATTCATAATTCTGTATATATGTATGTATACATACGTACATACTACACATTATATAAATCACATAATTTAAGTATATTTAAATTATATTGAAATGTATATATTTTTATTATATACCTAATATATTATTTATATTGATTATAATATATAATATATTAATTATATTTTTATATAAGTATAAGGGAAAGACACTCTTCTCAGCCCCTACCCCAGTCACTCTCTCCCAGAAGAAACCATTGTGTCTATTCTGTGAAAGTCCCCAGAAACCACACTCACATGTGTGATCTTATTTCTCACGGACTAATTTTGATGTTCAGTGTACTCATATACTCACACGTCGGCATGTGCTTATTCATGGTTGGGGTGAGCGAGCTGGCATGTGTGCCGTGTGTGCTCTCAGCACTGCAGTGCATGTTCTGTTCCCTCCTCTGTAGGGATTAGAGTGCCGAGGGTCAGAGACGTGACATGACTTCCTCGGGGTCTCACCGCTAGTAAGTGGCATTGTCACTCCAAGTGCTCACTTGCTTCTTAGATACTCTAGTTGTTTCACTCTGAAAGATTCTCCTTATTAGAAGACTAAAGAGAACTCTCAAAATTAACATTAAGTCTCAAAGAAAATAAAGGCCTGGAAGGGTGAGGGTGAGATCTAGGAACGGTTCCTAAAATTATATGCCTGAGCTTAAATCCCAGGCAGCAGATGCAGGAAGCGACCAGATATGGGGTCCCCAGTGCTTGGCTGCTTAGTGGGACTGCGGGAGAACCAAGCTCCATAAACCAGGGGAAAGGGTCTGGTTTCAGAAAGCACTTGAGCTGATGGGAATGGAGCAGAAGTTAATCCCCACCAGCCTGAGGCCTGCCTACATTTACATGGACAGAACTCCAGAGAGAAGCCCCTTGCCATTGTGGCATTGGCTGACTCTTGTTGATCCATATCAGCATCACGGGAAACTTGGAGGCTCAGCGCTTGAGGGCTCAGAAATCCTCCCGGAAAGTCAGGAGGAACTGGGAGCAAGGGTGCACATGCTCTCTCCTCTTTTGACAGAAGGGATATAGTTCATACGTTACGTTCAGTCAAAGGAGAAAGAATAGCTTCTGTTTGTCTGACAGATCAGTATGCTGAGTGCCCTTCCCTGGCATTTCATCTTCATTACACCTCTATGAGATGGAGAGAGTTGAGGCCCATTTCATAGGTGATGGCGGCCTTGGTCATCAGAGAGTTAAGCCGCTTCGTAGAGGGCATGGCGCTGAAGTGGTGAAGGCAGCAGCAAGACACCTGACTCCAAAGCCTGTGCTTTTTGCCGATTCTGTGCCTTGGGCTTAGAAGCAAAACAAACAAAGCAGACATCTGTCACTATGGTGGACATAATTAAGTCTATTAACCATTGTCTTTTATGGACATTTCTAGTCTTAAAACTAATTGTCTCTTGTTTAATTAGTGTCTTCTAGTTACTCAGTGAAAACATTTGATAAACTTAACTTCTTAGGATGAAGTTTGTTTTTTAATTATGCTGTCTGAATTTATACTGCAATGTAAACAACCAATCATTTACCTGGTAGCAGAGGTTTACCAGAAACAGTGTTTTGCAAACTATGAGTCATGGTGCATTAGCAGGTTATGAAATCAGTCCAGTGAGTCATGATCAGCATATTGGAGAATAGAATAGAATAGAATAGAATAGAATAGAATAGAATAGAATAGAATAGAATAGAATAGAATAGAATAGAAAAACATCAGTGCATTCATTGCACCGAGGAAGCATCTTATGTGTAATTTCACTTCAGTGACATATATTTATGTGTGCATTAATTTAAAATGCATTTTTCACTACTGTTGGTCACAGTTTTTAAAAAGTTAGCTTTGGAAAGAGAAATGTGAACAGATGTATAATTCATTAAATCGCATATTGTTTTTTTCTGTGGATCGCTTGTTCTGTAGTTCCTCAGAGCACCATTAGCCCATTGGCCTAGGCATATTTCAAGTAGAGCTTTCTGGACATATCTATATGCTAATATTTCCCCAGATCATTGATTAGATGGATGTGCCTGTTAGATTCAAACCATGTTATGGACACTCAGGGAGGGCAAAGTGACATTTTCAAAAGCTGTGGTGAGTTAGTAGCAGAGGTGGGACCAGAATTCGATTATTTATGGATTCCTTCCAGACAGGAAAAAAGCAGGGTGAGCAATGGCTCTCATACTGAGGTCAGTGAACATCTGTTCCTTCATAGATGGAGCTAGAGAACAAGAAGGGATCAGGCTAGACCTGGGGAAGGATTTCCCTGTGGTAAGGAGTGGGCGTGTGTGTATGTGTGTAACACCCCTCCTCAGAGGCCTTGGGAAGAAAGAGCAGGATCAATTCCCTTCTGCCATGGGGTCCTTAGGCGGGGAGGGGGAGGGGGAGGGGGGAACAGGAGGGTGGGGAGCCTGAGTGTTTTCCCATCCCAAGATGTCCTTATTCCTTTAGCCACGCTCTCACCCTCTCCCATTAGCAAGCATAATTGGAGCTGGCCGTGTTTCTGTCCTCAGCCACGGATGGATGTGATGAATGCCGTGGTGTTTTGCTGGGCTGCAGTTAGCTTTGCTTTTCATCCGAATGTCAAACCAAGTCTGCAACAGCTGTGATCAGCTGTTGGAAAAAGGGGAGTTGAGTGTGGTGAGGGCAGCTCCTGGCCCCGTGCCCAGCCCTAGTCGAATGCTTAGTGTCCACCTCTCGGTTTGTCTCTTTTCTGTTGCTGACTCTGTCGCTAGGCATTTTTTCCTCCTTTTCATGTGCAACTCGTTTCAGGTTTTTTTTTTCTCTTCTTCCTTCATCTCTCCTTGGGCAATTAGAAGTCACCATGGTTTGACATGAATCTTTCAGAACAGCTGGTGCATTCAGGGTAGGGGAAGCGGCAGAGAGCACCCACATCTGAATCCCCCACCTCCAACCTGCTACCCATGGTGAGGTGCTCTACGGAGACAGGAGAAAAGCCTGAGTTCAGCCAGATTTAGTTCTTCCCTTGACTCCACCTCTTGCTGGCTGTGAGACCTTGGCCAAGTACTTGGACTTCTCTGAGTCTCAGTTCCTTCCTGTGTTACTTGGGGATGTCAATGTCTGCCTGAGAAGGCAATCAGGGAGATTAAATGAGAAAACTTCCAGAAAAGTTCCCTGCTCAAGGACCAACACAAATGACCTGTTTCCCCTCCCAGCCCCTCCTCAGGCAGATGCACTCGACAGCCGTGCACTCTGCGCTGTGGCCCGGTGCCGTCCCAGCTCTCCCTCCAGCCCAGGGCTTGCTTTGATTGTACTGAGCATCAAAACTTTGTTGAATTCCATGGAGGAAACAGTTTCCTAAAGAGTCATAAGTCTTCTGGTACCAGCTTTTGTCATTTTTCCAGGCTTGGAAAAAAGTGAGTCTGAAAATAATGAGCCATTTTCAACATTAGTCATCCCAGGATGAAAAGGCAACCGTGAGAAGAAGCCCTGGACTCCTCCATGGGCCGAGAAAGAGGCACGAGTTCACATCAGGCCACTGACATTTCGTTTCTTGAGCCACACAGACAACGTATAACGACAGCTAGAGGATGGTACTGACCAACCGTGACTATTAGCATCAGCCCTCCCTCCCTGGCTTCACTCAGCCTTCAGCTTGGTCACAGTCAGTTTCCTTTGGGCTCAAGAATGCAGTCATCAAGCGAGACCAGTCCCTCGGAGGGTCCTAGTTCCAGAGCAAACACCTGGGCGTGAAGCCTGGGATTGTCTGCTGGTGCCTACATCTTCACTGAGCCCACAGGCCGCAAAGAACTGTATGACAGCTGGGTGCGGGGGTCTCCCTTTCCCTCCAGAACCCATAAGCGAGTGGGAACCAAGGTGGATTCACTGTTCTGGGGTCCTCCCATAATCCCTGGGCTCCTCTGGAAGGAGAATCCAGACACCAGAGGAAGCTTTTGGGAATGTCAGAGGGAGAGTAGGAAAAATATTTCTTGTTCTGACATTGGCCTTTGTATTCCACGGACACTTGTTGTTTGGGCAATAGATTTCTCTCTCTGCCCCCTATTGCCCAAGTTGGAGAGCCAAGGGCTTGCCTGCAGCTTTACCCTGAAGTTTCCTTAAAGCAGTGTCCGCCTTCCTCCATCTCTTCTCTAAACAGCACGTTTCTCTTTGGACAGGTTTAAGGATTACCGAGAACCACCGTGGGCCCCGAACCCGTATGAGTTTTCCAAACAGTACTGGTCTGTTCTGTCTGCCCGTCTGGCTTTTGTCATAATCTTCCAGGTGAGTTATTTGAATAAGGAATTGCCAATTAGAATTCAAACCTCAAGAATAAAGACAGCCACGTCTCCTCGCCTGCCCCTCATCTCCAGGTCTGCATGGCACAGCGTGACACGAGGGGCCTGTGCATGTGGCAGGCAGTGAGTGCTCCCTGCCCTGGGCTGCCATGAATTGGTGGATTTGCAGAAAGAGACGAAAACACCGAGTAAGGTTACAAGACAGATGTGGAGTAAGTTGCATGGTAGAGACAGATTTCCATTTCAACCTGAGACAACGAAAGGAAGTGGGAAGAGCTGTGGAAACCAGAGTCTCCACTCTCAGGCTGACAAACAGCCCCACCTGAACCTTTCTCCTGGCCTTCTAGGCTGGCTCCCTCCTTTGTTAGCGTTGTTTTAGCCCCTGAGACATCTGGTGGGAAGGGCCGCCAGAGCCATCCCTGGATGAATAGCAAACCTGAACCCAGTGATTCCTATCTCCGACAATAGCCGCAGCTCCAATTGCACCTCGGAGGTTCTCTGAGCTCGAGGCCCCCCTTCCCATTTGGGGTCCCGCCAGTCTTCCAGCAAGGCTGGAGCGCAAGCCCAGATCCTTTTCTCCTCGGCTCCCTTAGGCTTTTGTATGCCCTGAAGGCAGATCTCTGGAGGGCTCTAAAATATCCTGCCCCCAACCCCAGCCCAGGAAGTGGAGAAGCCCACTGTCTAGTCTTTCACCTAAAGAAGACAGCTATTCTTCCTCTGGAGAGATCGGGCGATATATTTGAAAAATTGCTCAGACATCCCCCTGCTGCCCCACCTGCAGTCGCCGCCTCACTTTACCATATGTCACATGTAACGCTCACTCGTGCTGCAAGGAGGTGCTGTAAAAGGAGAGAGCGCATGACTCAAAGCAACTCTAGGTTACCGAAGGTAGCCAGGTGCCTCTGGAAGCGGCAGTCGGTTCCCCAGGTCTTCCCCTGGGCTCCTAGAAGCATACAGGGTCCAAGGTCAAGCTGGGAATAGACTTAGAGTGTGGAAGACAGCAGTGCTGTTACCTCATTCTGGGCATTGTCACTGTCCTCTGTATCTCAGAGAGGAGAAGACACATTAGCATGTAATTGTCAGGCACAGAACACAACAACTGGAGTAGGAACAATTGTATGGGGTAGGGCGTAGTTGAAGGTGGCTTGGAAAATGGATGGAAACCAGATTATCAAAGTAGTGAACACCTATGGGGACAGGATGGCGCTGTTATAATATATTCACCCACCTGAATAGAAAATACTCCCAGGGAAACACAGCCTTATCCTACCTGTATTTACAATGGGGCGAAGGTGGCTGGGCAGACAGAAGGATGAAGTCAGTTACAAGTAGGCACAAAAGAGGGAGGGGGTCACTGGTGATTCAATTAATTAACTAACTAGTTAGTAAGAGGCAGGGGGTCCTAGGCAGACCGGTGTGACTAGAGTGGCTGGAATGGAGTGGAGAACAGAATGCACTAAGTGTAAGTAGTGGGTGGGGTTGGCCGAGGCCAGCCTTCAGTGTAGAAACCAAAGGTCCATCTCTGATCTGGAAGACAGAGGGTCAGATGCAAAAGAGAAGAAACTGGCCCAAGGAAGGCCCTGGAGAGGCCACTGGGCCTCGTGGCCACTTCCTAGGAGCCTCTGGAGCAGGGTGTCTGGAGGCTTTGAGGCCAAGAAGCCAGAGGAAGACCATGAGATGGGCTGGAGGAGGGGAAGAAGCAACAGCTGGCACTTATGGAGCCCCACTGTGTGAGAGGTAGTGACTCGTGTAATCTTCAGACGGCTCCAGGAGGTAGGTTCTGTTACTATTCCACTTTCTAAAAGGAGACACCAAGGGGCAATTATGCTCAATGGTAAGGTCACCCACTAGTGAGTAGTGGAGCCAGAACAGCACAGAGGTGTCTAGTCCCAGGTCTGTGCTCTTCACTGCTGCACGCTACCGCGAGCCCCGCTGCTGAGACAGACACTCCGACGGGCCAGGGTAGACAGTGGTACACTTGTGCTCCGAGGCCAAGCCTCCCCTCTCAACTCCTGTCCCCTGCTTTCAACAGAACCTCGTGATGTTCCTGAGTGTCCTTGTGGACTGGATGATCCCAGATATCCCCACGGACATCAGTGACCAGATCAAAAAAGAGAAGGGCTTGTTGGTGGACTTCTTCCTGAAAGAGGAGCATGAGAAGCTCAAGCTGATGGATGAGCCGGCGCCCAGCAGGCAGGGAGGGGCGCATCACAGCAGGAGGAGCCGGGCGGCCAGCTCGGCGCCCTCCAGCCGCAGCCAGCCCGGCAGCATCGCGTCTTCCGGTTCTCAGCACACCAATGTGTGAGCGGCGAGCCAGCCCCACTGCCGAGGGGCGCTGCGGCGGCGCGAGACCACGGCGGAGCACGCCTGCACCTGCGGGTGCAGTGTCGCCTGCCATCGGCCCAGATGTGGCACGAGGGCGTCTTGAAAAGGGTGTGCGTGTGAAGAGAGAGAATGAACAAGCTCAGGGAGGAAGAGAAACAATGCTGCCTCTCAGAAACTTCAAGCTTAAGTTTCTTTTAGGTCCTCTTTTGAGCTGTAGGCTGTCAGGGGATTGGTACTGTTTTGAGTTTACCAGTGAAAGAACTGAGCCTCTCTACCCCAGGATTCCCAGGCACTGAAATCAAGGATTTTATGGCTTTGATTAAATTTAGCTTTCAATCGTAGCTCTAGAAATCATCTCTCTCTCTCTCTATGTATACATACTCTCAGGGCCTAGCTCTGCCCTCCTGCGCGCCCCACCCCCCATCATAAATCAGCAACCCCCAAGCCAGCAGAGGACACTGGTGGGGACCCGAGTAATGATCACAAGGTCTGGATCTCTGGCAGGCTAAACCTAAGGTCTTGACCTAAGTTCTGTTTCGGTTTCTGAGCCCTAAGATGGAAATGACCCACTGGCTACCCTCCCATGAGAATAGACAGAGGGACACCAGAAAAAGAACTCAGAACTATCTTCAAGACTTGAAGAAATGATTTATTATCCTTACCTCACTGACCAACCAGCTCCCAGCATGACCCTGAAACCCCTACCCACAGTGTCTGGTGATTTTGCCCTAGATAATCTGTAACCTATACTCTATTGGAGAGTTGTTGTTTTTAGAGCCTAAGCCTCCCACCTCCGATTCAATATTGGAGTTTGGCCAATTCAATATGAAACCATTTTTTTTCTCTCTATACTGCACATTTCTGTTCATGCCTATCTCTGGGCCAGTGCACGCAGCCAGGCAGACTCCAGGAAAAATGGTGGGATTCCGGCGCATCACCATGAGCCATCCCTGTTTCCTCAGGAGCCCTCTCATGTCAGGTGGCTGCAGGTTATGACAGAAGCACAGTCAGGGCCCTGTTCTACCACCCATCATGAATGATCATCACCCCTCCCCTTCCACTATCACCCCGAGAAAATCCTGAGTCACTTGCAGCTGGGGCTGTCAGAGCTTCAGCGGATGCAAATTAAGATACAGGGCTGATTACTGTGGCCCCTGGATCTGACTGTGAGCTGCAAGGTTTCGCACCTGGGCTTATCTTCAGTTTACATGACAGGGATGCTTTGCGCTAAATGCAACTAACCACCATTTTATGCAGATTCAGATTTAAAATAATAAAATAAATGGAAATATTCTTTATAAAGATGCTTTTCCTTGTCTTTGGTTTGCTCTTTCTCTCTCCCCCTCTCCTCTCCCCCAAACAATATTTACTGAGCATGTACTATGTGCCAGGCATTGTTCTCAGACAAGAGATATGCAAGACAAAAATCCCTGTCTCATGGAGTTTATGTGCTGGGGAGAGACAGACAATAAGCTGATAAATGTATAGTAACAGGAGCTATGGAGAAACAACAAGGATAAGAGATACAGGAAGTGTGAGGACAACACAGGGGGTGAGGGAATTAACATATTATATACAAATTCATTTCAAACTCAAGATGATTAAGTGCTTATATCTTGCAGTGCTAACATCATTGATTGGTACCAGTCTCCCAGAACTCCGTAGTGAGAAGACTTTCTAGTGTAGTTAAAACCGAGGGTCAAACATGATTCATCACTGCCTTTCACACACTTCAGTTCCACCTACTGCCCAGAAACCAACTGCCCAGTCCTCTTCCTCTGGACCTGGCCCCAGTTTTGCAGGTTGATTTGACTAGAGTCTTAACTCAATGCCTGAATGGCTGTGGCAAAGAGACCCACGCTCCAGAGGAGAAATGAGCGTTGTCCTGCTATTTCAACACAACCTGTGATGCAAGGGCCTGTGGGTGCGTAAGCTGGTCATTGTTGCTGCTTCCCATGGCTTCTTGCTTCCCCCTGGCCACATGCAGGATTGCACTGCCACCAACCCTTGTTCTGGAAAGTGGGCCCTTTTAAAGGGATACCAGGGCACAGACACAGCTGTTAGTAAGAGCAACAGGCACTCATGTCCCCAGCCACTCATACACAAGAAATCCCGTAATAAACTTCAATTACATCACACCTTAATGTTCAAACTGGCCATTTGAGCCTAGAGTCTAACAACAGTAGTATAAAAACATTGCATCACCTTACAGCAGGCTTCTGTTAATCTGGGGAGAGTGAAGTGGCCAGCAGGAGGAAAGTTTCACTTCAAGGGTCATTAATGGCATGGAGATTCCAGGCCCATAACAAGGAGGATATCCACCCCTGTTTTCCCAGTGACTTCTACCAGCATGGGCAGGATTGATGTTTCCAGGAACCAGTGATGGTCCACAGTCAGGAGGTGTCTCCACCACCCACGTACCCACTTTGCAGTGAATGAACTATACCCAAGCCCACTGGTTGCCTATGTCTGGTTCAAGATCCCACCCTGCCTTTTTTTTTTTTATCTCTTGGCTTGATGCTAATAGGATTTGGAAATTCATTCTTGTAACTCAAAAATTTCACTAGAATATGTCTTGATAAGAGTGTCTTTTGTTTAATATGCCCGAAATGGGGTGATTACATTCTGTCTGCATGTTCACTTTTGAAAAGTGTTCTTCCAATACAAGAATGGATTCCAGTGTGTCCATTCCAGCTGTTCTGGTTACTTTAAGAAATCGCAAGTTTTAAACTGGGTTTCCAGTTTTTAAAATCTTCATATCCACCTTTTCTTTTTCAACATCTTATTTCTATCTTTCAGGACCATGCCCATTCCAAAATACTCCTCCCACTAGAATCAGTCCATCTACAACAGGTCCTCAGTAATTTCATTCGATATCATTTTGTTATGTTGATGAGAGAAAAAAATTGATTCCCACCTGGGGCCACTGTCACGTGGAGTTTGCATGTTGTGCCCTTGTCTGTGCAGTTTTCTCCAGGGGCTCTGTTTTCCTCCCACATTCCCAAGATGTGCACATTAGGTTACTGGGTGCATCTAAACTGTCCCAGTTTGAGTGAGTCTGGGTACGTGTGTGAGTGACCCCACAATGGAAGGGTGTCCTGTCCAGGGGGGTGTGCCCACCTTGTGCCCTGAGCTGCTGAAATCGGTTCCGGCCACCTGTGACCCTGAACTGGAATCAGTGGGTTGGAAAAGAATGATCTTACTTGTTTTTATTAGTCTTTCTTAAATGTATATGCAGCTCACATGTACTTCAAATGTTTAATATTAAAAATACTTGAGTCTTTTTTTAGAAGTTTGGTGATGTTTTTTTCCAAAGGAACTTAACTCTTATTTATATCCATTAGCATATGGTAAAACTGGTTTCATTATATGTATGTCATTTCACTTAAATTCACAATATCCAAGAACTATTGAAGTAAAAGCTTACTATATAATCTCCAATATGTTATAACAGCAGCCTCTAAGCTCTCACTTGTATGAATCCATGGATGATCTGGAAGAGAGGTGATTTCCCCTAACTTCTCAGAACCCTATTCTTCTGAACTTCCTGTGCCACTGCTGGCCTTACTTTTACCTGAAGCATGTATTTTCCCACAAACATTCCTTGCTAGTAAATGAGGAGGTTGAACTTGGCAGGCGCTAACTTCCATTCCTGTCCTGACATGCGCAATTCTACGGGTTCACCACAGCATGGCAAAAATGAAGAGTATGGGTGTGTGTTGATGGCTCAGTATTATCTTTCACGTTACCATTCTACTCATCTTTCAAAACAGGCCCTGAGCATTTGTGTCTTGGGTATTCTAACCCAGTTCTGTCCGTGTAAGTGTTGTCAGAATTTCCACATTGGTTTCCACCCCCAGTGGTATCTGATCTCCTCAGTCACAGTAGAGGGCGCCAGAGAGCAGAAGTCCCCCACCCCTTCAGGGCTTAGCCACACATTGTGGAAAACAAAGTCGAAGTTTCCTCAGAGTGCCTATTTGCATACTGGGTTAGCCTCCTGCCCCCCTTCCCTTTCCCCGTTCTCCTGCACTGCAGTGAAGGGCAGTGCCCCAGACCACTATCCCTTTAGACACGTTCTCACCAGGACTCTCGTGCAGTCACAGTGGGCCTCACTTATTCTTCTGACCTCCCCACATCCCATGTAGCTTTGTCCGCAGAAAGAAAGTGCAGGGCAAAAGTCCAATGGGAATTAAAAAATATACCTCTCGGTAGGAGTTCAGGAGACTTTGTATTTTATTGCCTCACCTTTTGCTCACTTCCTGCTGGCCTAACAGAGCAGGTGGAGGACTGAGGCTTCCACGCCAGGATATCGTCCTCAGTTAGGGAAATGGAGCCGCACCCCCCAAGGAACAGAGGCAGGCATTTGACAGGGTCCGGCATCCTAACCTGCTCCTGGTTTCCCCCAGCGTGATGGACCCCGGCTGGCCTGCCTATAATTCTTCAGAAAGTATACGTCAACTTCTATCAAGAACCACATCTGCTTGGTCTGAGAGAGGCTGCTGGCTGAGAAACAGATGAGGCCCCCAAAACAGGCCTCTTCGACCCTTTTCCATGGACCTCATTCCTACTACGTTCTCAGGAATCTTTCTGTCTGCCTTATCAACTTCAAACTTGGCTTTCTTAACTGCCAACCCCTAATTTCACTGTGCTCCACCTGTTTCCTTTGATTCTTTTTTCTTTGCCCAGATTTATTGCCCACTGTTTTATTTCCTCATCACGCTGCAGGGGGCTTGGTCCCCAAAGGTCTCCAAACTCTTTCAGCCTCACCACATATGTGCCAAACCCAGCTCTTACCTAGGAACTCTGAGATATTTGTAGTTAGACAGTTTTACCAGCCTAGATCCCCCTTCCACACAGGGACATCCTCTCTGGGGCCCTGGTGGTATTTCCTACCACAGGTCCACTCTGATGAATGCCTACTTTGGACTATGAGTTGAGAATCTCAGACAGTCTAGAAGAATCAGTTTGTTTTCTACCCTCCAAACCAGGTTGAATCAAAGGGTTTGCCTCTCAAGCAGCAAAAGTGTCCATTCTCTCTCTGTCCTGAGCGATGCAATCCTTCATTACATAAAAGGAAACCTCTGTGTCAGCCATCCCTGAATCAGGGAGGCTTTCATTTGACCTGGCAGAGATGGTGTGTGGAGCGACAGCAAAGGATGCTAACATTGTGTTACACACAGAGAAAGAAAGCACTTGGGACTTCTGCTCAAGAGTCCAAGGCAAGGACGTCACCGAGCTGGAGTGAGGCTGTTGTCAGCCTCTCCCCAGAGCCTGTGCTCCTCACTGCTCATAGGAGAAAAAGGAGAGGTGCATTTCTCAGCAGCCCATGTTCATGTCGAGTGTGGAGATAGTCTTTCATGTGGTGCTGAGGGAACCTCCTCTAGTGGAAAATGCACTCCGCTTTGCAGCCAGGCTTGGGTTCTAGTGCCCCCTCTGCCAGTGGGGCAAGCCCCATAGCCTCTCTGAGCCACTTTCTCCATCTGCAACAAAGAAATGATACCACTCTGCCCAGCTTTCCTTGTGTTGCCCTTGGTAAGTGCCAGAGCACAAGGTCAATATGAAAAAGGGGTGATATCATGAACACCTGTTTCTAAGGAGATGAACATTATCATCAATAGCTAAGAGAAATGTAGGTCCAATATGACATCTATTGGTAGAGACAGTTGTGGCCAACAGTAAACCTAAAGTCCAGGTGGGGCAATTCTAAGACGCCTGGGGATGGAGGGCTGGCACAGTACCCAGCAATGCCTGGTTAGTATTCTCGACATCAGCACGTTTGCTAAATTCCACTTCGGGCTGCACTTCCAGATGAGTAAACTATGGAGGAAGACCTCAGATGAGATGTCACTGCCCAGGATTCGCTGAAGAGTTATTGTCTTCTCCCCCTCGCCCTGCTTCTGTTAACATGCCTTGGCTTTTAAAACAAATGCCTTCCTTGCTTTGACGTCGAGTAAGTATGTCGTGGTTTTTTAAAAACATTGCACCAACTCCATCAAAAACATATCAAGTGATGCCCAAGTATAAGTTTCCATCTCTAGACCATGATTTTCAGAAAATGCATTAATCTAAACTAATTTTTCATGGTTATTGTGGTTTCCTTGAGTGGTTCCTTATAAATGTCTACCAAAGAAAAGAGAGTTTATTGTGGGAGCAGAGGAGACTTCAGACTGAAATGCTTCATCATCAAGACTGAAATTTCCTCAGAAGAAAACTGGCTTTTCTACTGATCCTGGGATGATTACTTCATAGTGTCAAAGCTCATCTGGGACCCAAGGTGGCGGCTCTGGTTAAACTACCACTGGTTCCAGATGCCACATGGAGACAATTATGTTTCGGGACACTAAGCCAGAAAATGTTAAAGCACCTTTCAGAGCCGGCAACCAAGAATTGCCTTTCTGAAAGGTATCTTCCATCTATTGGTGACAATTTGCCATCTCAAATCTATTTCCAGTGAGGACAGAAATGAAGAATCAGATGCAGACTGAAAAGCACCAACTCAGATGAGAATTTATATTGGGAAGTTATTATGTAGACATTTATCTGCCCCTTAGTGGTGGGGAATGTGGGCGGTAGGATGTGGATTGAAAAGCAAGGGGTCAGATAAAAGCACTGTCTCACTGATAAAGATTTTTTAAAAACAGAAGATATTTCTGTTTATCACTCACTTTCAAAAGAGATTTGAAAATGCTATTATAACACAAAATGTAGTCCCACTATTTGAGATGGGGACAGAGATTAAGAAGTTAAATGCAAAGTGTGTCAGGTGGTAGACAACTAAAGGATTATCAGTTTGTTACATTAAAACAGCAGAGGCTGCAGAGCTTGCCGACTAGCTAACTTGACCCTTTGCGTTACCTGATTGACTGTTGGAGCAGGAGCACTGTTCCAGGCTGTCTGTGGCCTGACCTTTCCCACTGCTCATGTTTCATGTGATGCCCAGCCCTAGCCTGACCACTTTCTTTGCCTGTACCACCCTCACTTGGCTAAGATGTGGGCCTATCCTTCATTCACATGCCCAGAGCTCCTCCCGCAAGCTTATGTCAGCCTCTCTCCTGTCCCTGAGCCTGCCCTTCTTAGGGCAGGTAGGGAGACTCCTGGTCCACTGTGGTCATGCCTGCTGGGCTCAGGCTTAGAGTTCCACCAACTCCCTTCATAAATGCTCTCACAATTACTTCCAGAACTACACACAAAGCATGGGTCTGGGACTGGAAGGTATGTAGGGAGAGTGAGGGGGATGGGCATGTATGCATGTAAAACCACTCATTAGGGTTTGTTTTGAACCAGGTGCATCATAGTCATTACCTATAATCCTTACATGACCCATAACAATAGCCCCATTTTATAAATGAACACCTGGTGCTGTAAGACGTTCTCTAACTTATTCAAGGCCACATAACTAATATGTTCATGAGCCAGGAGTGAAACCTAGGTCTGTCTCAGAGGCTATGCTATTTTCTTTGTGCCAGCCTGCCATCATTCCCCACCTCCCCTTTCCCTGCAATGATTTAGTTATGTAAACTCTTGACTTTGGCCAAACCCATCTGCTGTCATCTCTTATTATATTCCTGTCTTCCTTTCCTGGGCTTTTGCTACAACTGGAATGTGCATTATTGGTTTGCTGCCAGATAACCCATGGTCTTAACACCTGACCCTTGGTTCCCACCAAGGCCTAGTCTTTATACTCAAATAGCCAGCCTATTCTTCATACTGTATTTCACAAAGCCAGTCCTCCCTCCTATCTCAGTTCCTCACTTTGCTATCACCAAACTGCAACCATGCCTGTGAATCTGCAGGCTTCATGTCAGAGCACTCAGCCTGAGCAAAGGCGATATGGCTCACTCATGGGCTTGACTTCTCTCTCATAAGGAAAACGGCTTCCTGTTAATTATCTTTAGGACCCAAACCCTAGTATAGTCCCTGGAACAGAGTCTGCACTCTATAAAAACTAATATTTGTAAGGAAGGAAGGGAGGCAGGAACTAAGGAAGGGAGGTAAGAAGCAGTGTGGGCTGGAGCCCCCAGTGCAGCATTTAAAGGAGGTGGGCCAGTAATAAGACTTCTTTCGGAAAGTAACAATGACCAGCAAGCCCCCTTTCCATATCTCACTGCCTCACTCTCCACAGCTATATTATAAAGAATCCGGGTTGATATTTCACTGACACACCAGCAGAGCCATACCTAGGACCAAAATATTGAAATAATTTTGTATTAGTTTGTAAAGTTTCTGCACCACCACTAAGCTCCCCAAGTATACGACCTGGCCACCCCAGCTACACCCTGGAGGCTCCTTGGTCGTTCCTATAACCCTGGAAGTAATACCGGAGTGTTGCTTGTCACGGCACAGGACCTCAAAACCCTGAAATCAGTAGATGTCCAGGCTGTACCAAATGCAACACATTAAAACATCTCTGCATAAAAGTACAAATTCCCGGATGCCTAATCTTGGGAGTCATCAATTCCCACTTGCCCTCTCTCCTACCCCACTCAGAAACTCCCCTTCGGTAGCTTTAAATCACCAGAATTTGCTCAGAACTTCTGGGTAGAGGTTGTTCCTTCTTGTCTCAAGGCTCTTAAGTCACTGCAGGTAGCCAACATAAACAAACCCGGCAGGAATTTGCCTGAGTTCCTTCCAAGAGAAACAAGCCGAGCAGAGTAGCTGCCTGCTTTTGCCTTGATTCCAGAACACAAGTGAGATCCAAGGTGGGAACACCTTTGGCATCTGTCAAGTTGGCTTCTCCATGGGACTGTTATCAAAAACTTTCGGACCTTCCAGATTTCCTGACAAGACTGGAGCAAAGGTTGTATGTCTGGTTTCTCCTGTGCCCCCTTCTTCCCCTCCTCCGCCTCCCCAAATCCCAGTCTCTTCCTAAAGGAAGAAGTAATTATCATTTCTAATCTGATCCCAAGGAAATGTATTAATCGCAGCTGACCCTTCACCACATTCCCAAAGCCCTGGAGATCTGCTGCCCTTATTATGTTGTAGTGAACACATTCTGAGCCAATCAGGGTCCTATTTGAGGGCAACTGTGTGACTGAGAAGCATCTGCACTCAAGGCAACTTATCTTTTCTCAACACTATGTCATTGATTTAAATACCAAGAAGCCTATTTTAATGAACACCTGCTATCTTTTGCATGTAATAAATCTTTTCCAGGAGAGAGGAGACAGCACTCAAACTATTTTGCCTGCCCACACTTAATTCATTTCTATCCCCTCTCTCTCCTGCCAAGAAAGAACTGAGATGTTCAAATGTGCCCAACTCTGGCCTGGTTGGTGGTGACATGACTCAAACACACTGATAATTCCTGTGGTTTGTGGATTCCTCTGCAGGTCACTTCACTCATCCCCCTGTCCCCAGGCCAGGAACCATGTCAAACTCATCCCACACTGGTATGCCAAAGACCAAATGGGCAAATGAGCCCAGGGCCTGGAATAAATTAGCTCAAGATGAAAAGAAACCATGTTCCAGAAAAGAGAGAATGGCAACTGAAACAGATAATACAGACCAGCCTTCAGACACCATATTGCCCATGGCCACAAGGCCAGTATTGTTATAGCCTTGGTAAGGATGAGGATGGTATAGAGAACATTTGAGAGGGGGGCCAAAGGCTAGTTATGTAGAACTTAAAATCAGAATTTATCTGGTTCAAATTGTGGGGGGGGGGGGTTGGAAATGGAATTCCATAGCCTACTTCCAGTAGGAAGTATGCCCCCGTGGCACAGAGTGGCTGTGGTAGGAACCAGGAGGAGCAGATTCTGAGACCGGTGCTGTCGTGCCATCATCCCAGGGGTGGGATGGGATGGGGTGGCCTCATAGCTTCCAGAAACATACCAATCTTTTCTCACTTAAGGCCTCTGTGCTTGAGGTACTGTTGCTTGACCCTGACCCTAACCCTGACTTCATTCAGGTCTCTGCTCAACTGTGACTTCCTCAGAGAGACTTTCCCTGACCACCCCAGCACTTAGCACACACTGGTTACATGGACCACTCTTAGGGGGACAGATACAGAGAAGAAGGCAAACAGCCCCAAGAATGGCTTGGGGCCCTTTAGTCAGAAAATTCTGGGTTCTTGCATATCAGGAACCCAGTCTAAGCAGTCTAGAAGAGTGTACTCCTCATTGTGTAGGAAGGGGCATGGCTGACACAGGGAGACACAGGGAGCAAGACTTGCCCTGCAGGATCTAGATGGTTAGTGCTGCTGAGCTCCTCAAGGCCACCTCAGAGTAGCAAGATGGCCTCTGCTCTAGCCATCACTTTATTCTAGGGAAAAAGAAAGAGTAAAGGGGAAGGTTACCACCCTGGCTGGCATAGCTCAGTGGATTAAGCATGGGCTGGGAACCAAAGCATTGCAGGTTTGATTCCCAGTCAGGGCAGATGCCTGGGTTGCAGGCCACGGCCCCCAGCAACCTCACATTGATGTTTCTCTCTCTCTCCCTCCCTTCCCTCTCTAAAAAAAATAAATAAATAAAGTCTAAAAAATGGGGGGAAGGTTTTAAAAAGGACTGCCAGTTAAGGAGCTTTCGTCCTTTCCTAAGGAGCTTTTTGGAAGCCCCACTCTATAGCTTCTGTTTACGTGCTATGGTCCAGAACTCAGTCACATGTCCACCCTGTCAGAAAGGTAGCCTGGGAAATGTAGTTTTCTTTGCTGGGCATACTGCCCCATCTCTAAACAAAGTCAGGGTTCTATTGGTGAGGAAAAAGAGGAAAACAGATTTTGCATAGGCAGTTATTACTCTGCATTCACCCTTCTGAATGTGCCTTCTGGACATTAAAATGAGGGAAAAAGAAGGTCCAGCTTGAAGTTCAGAGTGAATGACACAGAAGCATTAGGGAAGGTGAGGCTGCTCATGCAACAAGGAGCCATACCACAGCTGGCCTTGAATGCCAGACTAAGAGTAATGGAGAGATTCCAGGTGTGGCTCATGAAGCCTCAGGTGGTGATGGTTTCCAGTGTCTGAGCTCACTATGCGCTTGGCACAAAATCCAGTGCTTGGCACAAAATCCAGTGCTTTTAAAGACATAGTTACATTTGATCCTAGTAACTGCCATGAGGTGGATTTTATGGTGTCCATTTTACAGATGAAGAGCTTGAGGCTGTAAAGGTGTCTTGTCAAAGACTGTAAGCAATGAGGCCTGGCTTTCCTCCTATCTGTATTTGATTCTAAAACTCACACTCTTATCCACCTGTAGCAGCCTCTGGGATCTGCAGCTCAGTTTCCTAGATCCTTCCATCCTCGCCCTGGTCTTTCACCCCTCCCACCACCACCCCTCCTGTTCTTTTTCCCAGAAGGGTCTCTTCCTTTTCTGAGTTCCTTACAGCAGCTCTTGCTCCTTCTGTCAACAGTGGTCTATGTGAAGCCTAAATGTCAAGGTTGGAGGCTGTCCCCATCCTCCGGCCCAGCCAGATGCCGTGGTCCTGTTACAGAACAACAGGGGGCCAAGGGCGATGTACTATTACCGAAAGGAACCCCCCAGGCTCATTATGTCCACCGCCTTATAGGAAAGACATCTCTCAATGCCAGAGATGTGTGAAAAGGAAAGGAAATGTTTATTTAATGCTATACAAACTTAAAGTAGTGAACTAATGTCTTCATCAAAATCCCAAAGTCCCTGAAAACACCCACAAACACACACAGTCCTTCCTCCCCACCTTTGCCCAGTCTGCGGTACCGTATCTCAGGAAAAGAAGTAGAAGTCCGTGGCTCAGGCAGCCCCCAGTTCTTCCCAGTAATCCGTCTCGGCTGGTAGGCCTCTCTTGGTTCCCGGCACCATCACCTTGTGTCACTGGGATCTCTGCTAAAGTCGGGTGGTGGTTCCCCCTTCTAAAGCTGCTGGGGTCCCCACTCTGGCAAAGCCGTGTGGCTCTCCTTCCTATTGCCATCGCCACATGATTGTCTGCAATGCCACAGCCGTGCGGTCCTCTCTGCACAATGGCCATGGGAGTCCTCCCTCTAGCAAAGTCATGTGACTCTCCCTCCAAGGGCTGCTGCATCTGGGTTTAAATCCCCGAGCCAATCTTCCTCTGCAGTCCCATTTCTGACTCCTCCCATAATCGGCTACACTTGCCAGCACTCTCATATCCTTCCAGCTTTCCTGGGCTGCCATAGTGGGTCTGGGCAGGCGTGGCCCCATGTCGTGGAACCAATCATCGTCAAGCTCTCACGCAGGGGCTGTAACTAGGTGGAGTTGCCTCCCAGTTACATCTTGTGGGGGAAGTTACTTCCATCCCCCTAGCTCAGAGCCTGGCCACAGCTATTTAACATATCTATGCAACTAGTTAAAGGTTATAGATATGTTAAATAACCATACCAGAGGTTAGCTGCAAAGCTGTTGCTATGCAAAACAGCTCTCAATGGCCCTGCCCCATTTGTCCCTTCCCCCAACCCACACCTGTTGGGGGTAGGGAGGAAGACATCCTAATATTTCCAGGACACCTTGAGTTCTGAACCCCATTCCAAATCCCTATTTGGGTCACCCCTCTTGGCTGCACCCTGTAATAGTCCTGCCAGAAAGAGTGCTGATGTTGATGATGGGGAGAGGACAGGAAGGCTCCACTCCCTGCTCCCAGGGAAGTCTGGGTAGCCTAGTCACTGGAGCACTTCCAAGGGCCTGATAGGGTGAGATTATATTACAGACTTCCAGCCACATGCCCACATCCCCTGCCTTCAGCAAGCAAAGAAAGCCCCTCCAGCAAGCAAAGAAAGGTAGTAAAGTTGTCACAGGTGTGCACAGGTAACCAGGTTCTTAGTGATTGAGGACAAAGAATTGAACTGAATACACAAAATTTATAGCATAAAGAAAGAGGGAAGATTTATTAAGTGATAATACACTCCACAGAACATGGGAGCGGGCCAACTCTAAGCAGAGATGGGTCACGTGGGCTGGAGGGATTTTATTCTTATAGGACAGAAGCTTCCTGGCTAGTCTTTGGCGGGCTTTTCCTGTGCAGGTACAAGGAGTTGTATTTCAAAGCTACTGCGTATGTGTGGTTTCCCATGATTTTCTTGATTGGCTACTGGAGAAGGGAGTCCCACAATGTTAATTCATTATAATGATATTATAATGAATCAGGGGTAGCGCGCAGGCGCATTCCATGATTCAGAGTTATCCCAGAAAACAGGAACAACTGGTCTTAGGGGGTCTTTGTCATGTATGGATGTTTTTTTTATCTCAGCCCTGCGGGGCCTCTGGAGTTTCCTTTCTGACTATCTCCTGCCTCAAAGTGGTGTGGACTCAGTAAATGCGTACAGATACCAGGACAGTGACTCCACTTTCCCTCTGCCATCACCAGGTCTTTAGCCAGCCGTGCCCCTCCTGACCGTACCCTGTGAAAGACAGCTACTCCTGTAGGGAAGACAGTGAGGATGGAAAAGAGGAAAGGAAGAAGGGAGGGAAGGAAGGGATCAGCTTGACTCCGGACTTCTGCAACCCACAGGGCACTTGAAACTTCAATGTCTAGATCAGGCTCCAATTCCATCATACAGGGTTCTCTTTTCCCAGGAATCTCTGATAATCTCCCAAGGAATTGTGGCTTATACCATCAGTGTGTCTCAGCTGTGAGTGACTCCTTAGCCAGCAGCGTGGCTCCTGCTGTCATCCTATTCCTTGGCAGGCCACCTCTCACCTTCACCTTGAGCTGCAGCTATCACTGCACAGACAGAAGCCTGTCCTTTAATTCTCTAAAGCTGTAAAATCAAGAATCGAGTTTAACAGGGCTTCACTAAATATAAAATCTTACATGAGCATATTTTACTCAAAATTGCAAGTGGCAGAAACTTTATTTGTGTAACTGGGAAGTTCAGGAATGAAGCTGAGCTGAGGAACCATGAACACTTAACCAAGTATTTCCCCCTCCCTCTCTCCTCTCCTTTCTCTCCCCTGTCTTCACTTCTCTCCTTTTCCACGGGGTGAGGTCAGGAGTGTATGGCTCAGGGTAGCCAACTGTGTGGCTGCAGAAGGAAGTAGGAGCCATTCTTTTGCATCTACTCCTCAAAGACCAGAGAAAAACTCTGACAGGGGGACAAGCCTTTCTCTAGGTCATGTGCAGTAGTCACGGGCATCATTGACCATGTTAGCCAGGTCTGGTGACAGAGGGGTCCAACCTGGCCCACAGGAATCTGGCATGTGGTTGCCCACCTTTGCCATTTCTCCCAGGTGGCCCAGGAGTCCTCATAGAAGCTTGGTTCCTGGTGGCCTTTCCTGATGGCCCAGAGTTCCTCAGGCAGAGATGCAGCAGGGCCCTCTGGAACCCCAGCACATGACCTGGGTGCTCAGAAATGAAACATGTCTCCTCTACAAAATGAGAGGATGGGTCTAGATTAAATGTTCAGGTCTTTCTGGCATTCACAATGGGTGGTTTCAGGATGCTGAAATCTTGGGAGAGCTGATGACAATTATTTCTGGGCACTTGTTTGGAATAGACTTAGTACAAAGCCCCCAGTTGGCAGGACTGATCACCAGATCAGGGGAGCTGTCCCTCCATGCCTCTCTAGTTACGATGATAGCAGACAGTTATCATCTCTGTTTTACCGATGAGGTGTAAGCAAGGAGCTTGCCTGCCAGACCACACATCCAGTGCTCCCCACCTACGGCACCCTGGCTCACGCTCTTAGCCAGGTGGCTGCAGCACCCGGAGAAGGGCTGTAGCTGCCTAGATAAGAAGATCCCTGGAGAGGTGGTTCAGGTCTGGCATGCTCTCTGCCCTCTTCCCAACCTCTGATCCTGGAGCCAGCTGATTTCATCTGACACTCATCAGAGTGAGTGTAGAATGAGCTCCTCCACTTTCCCCCCACTCCCCACACACATTGTAGCTTAGGCTATGGAGATCATCTAATCCCTCCTTCCAAATTTTCTCTCTGCTCAGATGTTCTTTTGTGAGTTTCACATGTGATGACAAGGGAGAGATAAGGCAAGTGCGGTGGAGACAAAAGTACCTTCTAATCTTGTTGTCTGTGCTGCCCGATGGTATCAGAAGAGTTCCACTTTTATTGAGTTACATGCTGGTGCCAGGGGTGGGTAGGAGGTGGGTGCAGAAGATAGGTTGGTCCAGTGGTTATTTTTCTGTGTCAGTATCAAATATTGCTAACCCATTAGTTGTCAAGTCTGCCCTGAACATTTTCTTTTTGCCTGGTTTGGACCAAAGTTTTAACAGAGATACAGAGGCCTGAAGACACTGAGATTTAGGTGGGCAATTACAATTGTCTCATTTATCTATTCTCCTTTACAGCACATTTACTTAAAAGAGTTCTAAGTTTTCATTGTACCCCCTGGGAAGAATTGGCTCCTATTCTTTCTTGAACCCTTACCATCTGGCTTTTGTCCCGACTGACTCTAAACGATTACTGAAGACCTCCATGCTGCTCCATCCATAATGGTCTCAATCTTTATCTTACTTGATTTAACAGTTGCTACAGTGGGTTGCAGCCCCCTCCTCCTTCATGCACTGTCTTCCTCTGGCTGCAGGGCATTCCTCCCCTTGATTTTCCTCCTTCTTCACAATTTGTTCTTGCTCTACCTTCTGTTCTAGTTTTTTGGGTTTTGTTGTTTGTTGTTGTTTTTTTACATCTGCCCCAGGGTTTATTCCTTGGATCTTTTCTCTCCCTGCCTTACTCCAGTAGCAGGGTTTTAAGTACAAACTCCAGCCTTTTCCCTGTAACTGCCTATTGGACATTATGTGGGTATCTACTTTTATCTCAACTTTAATATCTCTCAAACCAAATTCCTCCTGCAGGATTTCCAACACAGTATAATAGCAACTATGCTTTCCAGTCGTTGTGCCAGTAAGAACCTCTCATTGTCTTACGACCCCCCCACCCCCAGCACCTTACTCAGTCCAAAGAGTCAGCCTTTCATCTCCATGCCAGGCCTAAAAGGCCTCCCACGGTCTTTCTCACCTCTCTTGATGGAAACTCCGTCTCTCCAGATGCTCAGAACAAAAACTTTGGCATCATCCATGCCTCCTCACCTTTTTTTCATGACCCATATTTTCGCCATCAGCAAATACTGTCCGCTTTGCTTTCAAAATATATCCAAAATCTGACCACTTCTTCCCAGCTCTGCTGCTGACCAACCACTGCAGCCTCCGCAGGATTATGACAATAGCCTGCTGGGCTCCCAGCTTCAGGCTTTGCTTCCTTCCTTTTTTTTTCAGCTTTCTCCACATCACAGCCAGATTGGTCATTTAAACCTGGAAGCTGCCCACGCCTTTCCTCCACTCAGAACCAGCAAGGGACTTCCTTTCTCATTAAAGAAATAACCAAAAAAGTAAACAAAAAAACCACCAAATTCCTTACCACCTGATCTGGACCCCTGCTCAGTCTTTGAAGTTACCAAAGACCTTTGAGGTCATGAACAGAGATGTCTGTTACACAAGGTGATATTCAAAATGTCAAATGGCACAAAAGGCACAGACAGCATGGGCACAGACCAGCTGAATGGGTGCCCACTTTAGGGCTGGAGGAGAGTCATGATGGTGTCCTGCCGTGCTGGGCATTACCCCTGTAGTTGCTGGATATGAGGAGTTCCAAGGGTAAAGGCTGGTGTGGCCAGGGTGCGGTGAGTGGCACTTGAAAGCTTAGCCCTGTGCCTATTTACCAGCCAGCTTGGAAGGTTTTTAGTATTTTCATGATCAGTATCCTGATACAGGTGCATGTTGGCTGAACATCAGTCTTCGTTCGACTGTTTTCCTCCCATTTACTCTGCTCCTGCCACACTGGTCTCCTTACTGCCACGTGCCAAGCATCCCCGTTTCCTCTGTGTGGGTGGGTGCTCTTCTCCACATGCCCACCCTCTCATTCCTCCAGAACTCTGCTCAAATTCCACCTTCTCAAAGGAGCCCATCCTGACCACAAGAGCATCTCCAACACGCGTATCTCCCTTGTTGGTATTGTTCTCCAGAGTTCTCTCAACTGTCTGGTATGCTCTATATTTTACTTGTTTGTTTTTTATTGCTTAGCTTCTCCACAAGAGGGAAGGGGTTCTGATTTACTCTGCACTTAGTAGGTACACAGTAAATTTATTGAGTTAGTAAGTGAATAAATGAACACTCTATTATTAAATAAAATTAATGATTAGTACAACCATCCCTCTCGCTAGGCTAATGCTCAGAAGAAGGAAGAACTTTCTGAGAGTTAGAACTACACACAGGTTGAACGAGCTGTTTCAAAGAGATGGCATGCTCTCAATTTTGAGAATCTGTGCATTATGTCGTGAAATATGGGCTCTACCAATCTGAGCTTCAACTGATGCAGCTCAATTAACTGCACAGGGCCTCTGTGTCCTCATCTGTAAGATGGGATAATACCACTCGTGTCACGGGGGTATGGTGACAGTGTATTCGAAGTGTTGATCATAATGCTTCACACACACCCAGTGCACAGTTAGCGTTGGTTCCCTTCCCCTTCTTTCTCTTCTCCCTACAGGGATGTGGTGGTCCCAGATGGACATACAGCTTCAAGAACGTAAGAGTGGATGGGGACGTAGATTCAGGCAGGGGCTGAAGATGGGGGTGGGGGCAGGGCTTGGAGCCATGGCTCCTGCTGGGATGGCTCCCAGGCCTGTGGAGTTGGAGGGCACAGAGCAGACCCCATCTGTGCCACCAGGCCTTCTGTGATGCTCTGGGAGGAGTGACAAGCTCTAACCCAGATCATACATATTCAAAGCCCAGTCTGGCTCCCTGGCACAATGGGCCCGAAAAACAAAGCAACAGCTTGCTTCTTTGAGTCACACACTAAGTAGGTCGTTTAGGTCTGAATTGATAGGACAGGATGGAGTCCCAAGAAAATGCTGTATCTTTTTCTTTGAATTCAAGTGAACTATCTCTAAATGAAGATTTCTTACCCAAGATTCCATGACTACCAAGGTATGTTTGGATAGAATCTATCCAAGTCCTTGGATGGAAAAAAATACAACTAACCACTAAGAAGTGTAGCATGTCCTTCTATTGTGAGTATAAGCACCAAATCGCACTACTATTAGTGGTAGTAAGGACAGCGTCACCAACAAAAATTCACAGATATTTTCATATCATATTTTGTTGTTTCAGATGTCATAAAATATTATTTATATTCATCACTACTTTGAAATATGGCAGTGTTTAGAATTTTTACAATATCTTATTATTTAATACATTATTAATGATGCTCTTAATCATATTTTCTCATCATATTTTGATAACTGTGTTTTAATATAATGGGTTTTTTTTTGTAATCCTATGTTTCATTATGTTATGCAGATCTTAAAAAACATCATTCTGAGAAGTGTTGTAACTGCACAAAGGCATCATTTTTTAACAGGACCGTTTCTCCTCTCTTTCCTTTTGATTCATACTGGCTTTATCCAGCACCCCAATTTACCTGTTTTCTTCTCCCTTGCACAACCACTCCCTTAATCATTAACCTTTCAGGACCGTGAGGTTCTGGTCAGGATCAAATAATCTTAGGAACAAACCCTCTAGTCTTTTGACCACAGAGACAGAGTTTCTGGTCAAACTAGAGATAATATCTAGGTCTCAGTTGTGTTTCAGCTCCAGACACAGAAAAGCAGTGAAACCAGGTGAAGCAATCCCATGGCTGACATCAAGGCCAGATGCACTGATCAGCTACCTTCTACCCTAGTGCTGACCACTCAGTAGAGACCACAACCTTGATCATGACTCTTTTTCCCTACATAATCCATCCTCTGGAAGCTAGAAGGGAGCCAAGTCTTTGAGCATTAGCTCACCTGTGTCTCTGGGCACAGGCCAGTTTCTAAAAATAAACCCTTACTTTTTTTGCTGCAACTCCTATTGGTGTCTTACTGGGTTTTGATGCATACAGGCAAACAAACCCCTCTAGTCTGGTAACAGTGTCTATGGAATTCAGCAGACCGTAAAAATGATCTATGGCTTAAAACCCTTCTTTAAACCATCTCATGCAAATCCTCTCTGAACCATCTGGAAGAGACAGATGTATGTTGTGTTGTGTCTTGTGTGTATCTGCATGTGCATGCATGTACCAGACACACATGTAGATGTGTTTGTGTTCCTGACACAGAAGAAAACCATAAATCCATTTCATGAATACTCTCCTTCAGGTAAAACTTTGATCCTTTCTTCCTCTCCCAAAACCAGGTTGCCTGGTGTCAGCAGGCTTGAAAGATAGTTACCTATCACGTACTAGTCTTCTCCACACCGCAACAAAGTCACTAGGAGCCATCTCCTCCCAGAGGTGATTGGCTGGGTCAATGGACTTCTTATTCCTGGGCCTATTTTCCTACCCCCATCATCAGTCATCCACCCAGGACTACATTGGCACCAATTATCCTCATGAGCTTTCTCATCTCTCCCCATCTGTTATTCACAGAAGGTTTGAGCTTCTTTTTAGATCCAAAAACTTTATTCTACTTATAAAAACAAAATATGGTACCCTCAGCTGAACATTAGTAAATCATCAGGTCCCTATATAAAAAGAGGGATGGGAGCTTCAGAAGAGCCCAAGCCTTTGCTCCAGGTCATTTCTCTTCACCCCGACTTCTCTGGTTTCATTGGCAGGACTCATCAGCCTAAAACCACCCAAGCAGTCACTTTTGCTATTCCTTTACTTTAATGGCATAGGAGATAAAAGAGAAAGATAATCAAGAATACCCTTAATTTGGAATGACTGAGGGCCAGAAAGTTCCCTCCCCAGGCTTTGTCTTGAATGGCTTAACTGTAGAGACAGAGACCAAGTAATCAAAATACAGACATGGAATGAGCAAATGCTATCTTTGGCCCCGAGGATACAATGGTGAGCAAGATGATGTCTTTCCTCACACTTGGGAGTGGAAGATGAAATATAAATAAGTGAAAAGAGAACAACATAAGAGCATACAATAGTGACAGCCTTTTAGTTGCAAATGGCAGAAACCCAGTTCAAACTAGTTCAAGGAAAAAAACGATTTGCTGGCTTATCAATTAACTTAACCAATGTTCAATCAGCTTTGCCTAGATTTTGCTTCAGTAACAACCACACCCAAAGTCTCAGTGTCTTACGTATATAAGCATTTATTTCTTACCCATGTGAAATTATATGTCCTTCATAGGGTAAGAAGCCTACAACTCTGCTCTACATCAGTCTTTATTATTGGACAAGATTGAGAAAGTAGGCTCTTGATCTTCTCAAAGAACTAAAGAGCATCCTTGAAGCCGTGCATTTATTAGTTCTTCAAACTTCTGTTCAGTAGCAGCATATGTCACTTCAGCTTGCATTGATCAAATGCTCACAATGGCTTCTATTGGTCAAAATAGTCCTATGGTCATATCTGGCTGGTATTATTGGTGGTAGGACATATACTTCTCCTACAAAAAAGAGCCTCATGGAGGAACCTGTAGGAGAAGGCCCAGTCTGAAGGTCAGCAAATATTTTAGACACTACTACCATTCAAAATAATTTACTTTTATTGAGCATCTATTTTGTGCCAGGCAATGAAAATACAACAATGAACAATACAAACAAGGTCTATGTTTTCTTGGAGTTACCAAGTTCTTGATGATGGTGGGAAGTGTAAAAGGGTATAAAAAGAGACCAATAAACAAAAAAAGGATCAGATTATACAAAGTATCATAAAGAAAATTAAGCAATATGAAGAAACACAGTGTTTGGTGGGCTACTTGAGCTCAACTTGCCAGAGAAGATGATATTTATTTAATTATTTCAATTACAGTTCACAATCAATATTATTTTATATTAGCTTCAGGTGTGGTTAGCTTCATAATGATTAGACATTTACATAATATAAGAAGTGATCCCCCCAGAAAGTCTAGAACCCATTTGGCACCATACACAGTTATTAGAATATTACTGACTATATTCCTTATGCTGTCCTTTACATCATCATGACTATTTTGAAAAGGTGACATTTAAAATCAGGTCAAAATGAAAGAAAAGACTTAGTCATTTAAGAACCCTAGGTCTCTCCTATGATCCTGTGGTGAAGGAAAGTGTTTGACTTCATCTTTCCTATCACATGTAACAACTCCTGAAAAGGATTCTGACTTGCCAGACTTGGGTCACATGATTATCCTAGAACAAACTGATCAGAGTAAGAATGCTGTCTAATTGTCCAGCCTGGGCCACATGTTTATCCCTCCAGTGGTGCCCCTTGATTGTCAGCCCCATCAGAATCACATGGAGTTGGGTGAGGAGCAAATCACCTAAAGGAGGGACTTGGGGGCAGAAAAAAATGTAACAAGTGTCGGCAACTGAGGAACTGGGGCAAATGCTGGCTAGTGAGTGAGTCATGGAAAAAAGGGCTATGATTCAGGATCAGAAGACCAGGATTCCAGTCACTGCTCTGATAGGAATGGGCATGGACCCAGGACTCAGTTTCCTTGTATGGAAAGTGATGGGGAGTATGGGACATTTTCTCAGCTCTCTTCCATTCTGTGACTGTGATTTTTAAGTACCCTCTCCTATCCCTGATTCAGTTGGGATGTTTTGGCTACAAGTTACAGACAGCCTTGACTCAAGAGTTTAAGGGGTAAGAAAATTCATTTCTCACATGTGAAGTCTCAAGCAGAGACAGCTCAGTATGGCAGGGCATCACCTCCTCATCCTATAATTCTCCTGGCTCTGTCTTCTTCCAATAGTTGGCTTCATCTTCAGGCTGACTCTTCTCATGGCCACAAGTTGGCTACAGCAGTTCCTGGTGTCGCATTCAGACAGGACAATGTTCAATGAAAGAACAGAAGCAGTTCTTTCTTGTATCTCTCACTAAGAATGAAGAAAACAACTCAGAGTCCCCCCAAAAACAGGCTTTTGGAAGATGGATTCCTGAGAAGTGTTCGGGTTCTTTTAGGAAGGACAAAGGAGAAGTGATTGTTGAATAGGTAATAAATAAGGTTTGGTTGTAATTCCCATTTAAGATAGGCTCCCCCCCAAGGGAACCCCCTTTTCTCCCAGCCCTGATTCTTTTTGCTGCTTGCCTAGCAGAGGTAAGGAATATAATATTTCTCTATCACAGGTCTAAAGACACTGGAAGGATACAGCCAGCATGAAGATGATAAATCTCCTCCACATGTGACTCTAGATAGAAAAAAAAGTGTATTTTCTAATTTTTATTTATATGACTCCTGGTCAAGGTGGATGCATAGGTAAACACACCTCACCTCCACACACAACTATAGCAAAAAATACAGCTAGATTACAAAACAAGTATCACCCAGTATTGTCAGAAAATTGAGCTATGTGGAAGTCTGACAACCAAAGATCTAAAGAAGCCATATTCATCTAGAAAAGTAGGAGGAGCAGAGATGTGGAGAGTCATGGAGAGGCTTGGGAATGGGTAGTCCCACATCCATGTGTGGTGGAGAGAAAAAGGGAAGGATACTTCAGCAGTGAGGGATCCCAGCCTTAGTCCAGACCACCCAGCCCACAGTCCCAGTGCCAGGAAGATAAGTCCTTATAACCTCTGGCTATAAAAGCCAATGGGATTTGGGTAGGAGAATAAACTGTGTCCTCTTAAAGGGCTTGCAACAGACTTAGAACCCATGTAGACACACCCCCTCTAGGATTCAGCACCAGGGCAAAGGCTGGAAGGGAACCAGTGGCATGTGAAGTGCAAGTCCTGGGAGACAGATTCCTCCTGGACAAAACTCCAGAGGCCAGTCACCAGCATTGTCCCCTCTGTCAGCTCTCCTCCATAGAGAGCAACAGAGCAGTGATACCAGTAGCCCTGCCAGCGTGATTACCTCAGGCTCCACCCCATGCCACTTAACAAGTGTGCTAAGATGGGGAGTCAAAGCAGCTCTATCTAATACACAGAGACAAACATAGGGAGGATGCCAAAATGAGGAGACAAAGAAAAACACCCCAAATGAAAGAACAGAACAAAACTCCAGAGAAAGAACTAAATGAAATGGAGATAAGTGACTTATTAGATGCACATTTCAAAACAATGGTTATCAGAACTCATTGGGTACTTCAATGGCATAAGAAAGACCTGGGCAGAAAGGAAGGTTGCATTAAGTAAAATAAAGAAAAGTTTATGGGAGCCAGCAGTGGAGGAGAGGAACAAGAGAATCAAATCAATGATTTGGAACACAAGAAAGGGAAAAGCATTCAACCAAAACCAAAGGTGGGTAGAAATGAGGTGGGAGGTGAGGATGGCCGGGGTAGGGGGAGTGGTGAGGGAAAAATGGATACAACTGTACTTGAACAACAATAAAAAAATAATAGAACAACAGCAGGAAGAAAAGAGAATTAAAAAAAAAACTGAGAATACGCTTAGGAATCTCGGGGACAACTTTAAACGTACCAACATCTGAATCAAAGGGGTGCCAGAAGGAGAAGCAGAAGAGCAAGGAATTGCAAACTTATTTGAAAAAATAATGAAAAAGCACTTCCCTAATTTAATGAAGGAAATAGACATGCAAGTACAAGAAGCACAGAGAATCCCAAGTAAGATGCACCCAAATAGGACAACACCAAGACACATCATAACTAAATCGCCAAAGGTTAAAGGTAAAAAGAGAATCTCAAAAGCAGCAAGAGAAAAGCAGAGAGTTACCTACAAAGGAGTTCCCATAAGACTGTCAGCTGATTTCTCAAAAGAAATTTTGCAGGCTAGAAGGTACTGGCAAGAAGTATTCAAAGTGATGAAAAGCAAGGACCTACAATCTAGATTACTCTATCCATCAAAGCTATCATTTAGAATGGAAGAGCAGATAAAGTGTGTCCCAGACAAGGTGAAACTAAAGGAATTTATCATCACCAAGCCATCATTATATGAAATGCTGAATGTAATTATATAAAAAAAGAAGATGATCAAAATGATGAACATTAAAATGGAAATAAATTAACAACTATCAGTAATTGAATCCAAATAACAGATTAAGCAAACAAGCGGAACAGTAACAGGATCATAGATATGGAGAGTATTTGGAGGGTTTTCAGTTGAGTGGCGGAAGGGGGAAAATGGGGGGAAAGGTGCAAAGATTAGGAAGCACAAACTGGTAGGTACAAAATTAGTACAGAATATGGGTAATGCAGTAGCCAAAGAACTTATATGCATGACCCATGGACATGAACTATGAGGTTGGGGACTGCTGGAGGGAATGGGGGTACCCCATGGAGGGGGACAAAATTGGAACAACTGTAATAGCTTAATCAATCAAATATATCTTTTAAATGTATTTATTTATTTTTAGAGGGAAGGGAAGGGAAGGGAGAGAGAGAGAGGGAGAGAAGGATCAATGTGAGAGAAACATTGATCAGTTGTTTCTACCAGGGACTGAACCCACAACATAGGTATGTGCCCTGACCTGGTATTGAACCTGTGATCTTTTGCTTTGCAGGATGACATCCAACCAACTGAGCCACACCAGTCAGGGAAGAAAAGGATAGTAATCCTACATGGTATTGTCCTCATTTCTTCCTGTGTTTTCCTTCACAGAGGATCACAGAGTCATGGCCTGTTCATTTTATGCTTTTCAATGTAGATTGTAGAGGGGGATTAGATAGGAGGAGAGTTGGATAGGAAGCCCTGCCTTGGGGCCTGGGAACCTCTGTTTAAGCCTAGCTCCTGGAATTAACTCCTCCGGATCCATAGCATGAATCCAGTTCCAGGAGCAGGCCTTTTCCTCTGAAGTAATCTCATGGAACAACCTCTTCCTTTACTAATCTCTAGCTCCAGAAAAAAGAAATCAGAGTTACACCTGCAAATGCATTAGGGGTGTCCAACCTGCAGCCAGCAGGCCACATGTGACTCAGGATGTCTATGAATGTGGCCCAACACAAAATTGTAAATTTACTTCAAACATGAGATTGTTTTTTTGTGATTTCATGTCACAATGTATTTAATGTGTGGCCTGAGACAATTCTTCTTCTTAGAATGTGGCCCAGAGATGCCAAAAGTTTGGACACCCCTGCTTAGGACCATCAGATATAGAATATGAACTATTTGCTATGCTTAAAGAGATAAAATCAAGGTTTGAAGAAATTACTAAGAACCAAAGGCTATAAAATAAGCCACCTGGATGTAAAAATGAATCAAATGGAGCTTCTGAAAAAGTATTTACTATGTAGGGATACACGAGTATGTGCAAAACATAAAGAAAAGTGAGGAAGTGGTAGACAAAAATTTAGGTCACATTTGAGGTTGAGGGAGCATGACCTAAACGAAGCACGCAAGGGGTTAGTGGTACAGTGTGAGCTTGGTAGTGACTTCATGAGTATATTTTATTCATTTCTACACTCCTCTTTCTGTGTTATAAATGTCCTTTTCAGCATATCAGTATATAAAAATGAAGGTATAGAAAATAAGTATCAAATGAGTATGTACCCAAACCTAGCCAGCATGTCAGCTTTATCAGGTGCAATGGATTTCGAAGTAAACTTCATCCAAAGGAACAAAAGGAGGCACTATGCTCATCAGTAAAATGAAAAATAGAAAAATACAACAATCACTAACAGATATGCACCTATGATAAATCTCTGAGATGTATAAATTAAAAAACTGAAACTATTGAAATAAATAGATAAATAATTTGTTGCAATTGGTGATTTTAACACATTCTTCCATGAACCCAATCAATCAAATGAATCCAAAAAAAGGTGGAGGAAAGATATGGGAAATTTGAATTGTACAACTATTCATTAATAAGACTTTATATATATATATATGTATGTGTGTGTGTATGTATATAATACCTAATAAGTATAGAATGCGTATTCTTTTCAAGAACATGTAGAACATTCACAAAAGTCAATGTTAAAGCTGGGTGACAAAGGAAGCCTCAATAAGTTCCAAAGGACCAACATTGCACAAGTTACACTCTTACCATAATGCTATAAAATCAGGACTTGGTAACAAAAAGATAGTTTTAAAAAATCCCATGTGCCTGGAAACTAGAAAGCATACTACTGAATAACCCTTTGGTTAGAGAGGAAATTACAGGGAAAAGTATGAAATCTGTAAAACTGAACAAAATGAAAACACCATATGTCAAAATATGTGGGATACAACCAAATCGCTTTTTTGAGAAAAATTTACAGCTTTAAATACATTTATCACAAAGCAAGAAAGAACAAAAACAAATGAGCTAAGCTTTCAACTCAAGGAGTTAGAAAAAGAGCAACTGAATAAACCCAAGGAACTAAGAAGGGATAAAAAATAAAAATGAGGGCAGAAATCAACAAAATGATGAACTCAAAAAAGAAGAAAAATTAACAAGACTGAAGTCTGGTTTTATGAAAAAGTTTATATTTATGATAAATCCCTGGCAAGACATCAAGATTTTAAGAAAGAAGGCAAGACACAAATTTAAAAATATAAAATGAATAAAAATTACTATAGATACAACTGAGAATTTGAAACAACAAAAGAACTACCCTGAGCTGTTTTAGAAGAATATTTAAAAACTTAGGTATAATGAATACAATTCTGAAAAAGTAAAAGTAGCAGAATAAAAAATTAGAAAAATTGAGTAAGCAATCATTCTTTAAAAAAAAATTAAACATTAAATGTTCCCTCCAAATTCACACATGTGCCAACAAATCCCCAAACCCATGAAGTTTTATAGGAGAGTGCTATTAAGCTTTCAAGCTATATATAAATAATGTGCCTTATGCAAATTTTTCCAGGAGAGAGAGAGAGGAAAGCTGCCCAACTTTTTATAAGGCTTCTAAACCTTAATTCCAAAGCCAACAAATGACAATTCAAAAGATTTATTACATTTTAAATATATATATATGATTAATCAAACAAAAAATTATTTGTTAAATGAATGCAACTGTACATTTAAAATAATACATTGTAATTAAATTGAATATTTTCAGGAAGAAGTAAAAATATAAAAATGTCTTTCAAAGCAATTCACTAAAATAATGGATCACAGAAGAATAATATGATATAATTTGCCTTGATAGATGTAGAAAAGGCATTAAATAAATCTCAATGTCTTTTTAGAATAATAGCAAAAATAGTAATAATTCTTACAAAACTAGGAAAATAAGTCATTTTCATGACTAAGAATATATATCAAAATCCCACAGTGAACATTATTCTCAAGAGAGAAATTTGAGACTCACTCTGTTTAAGTTGGGGCTCAATATAAGGAATGCTCATTATGACTTCTACTCTTTTCTTTTTATCCCCACCTGAAGATGTGCATACTGATTTTAGAGAGGGGGTAAGGGAGGGAGAGAGAAAGGGAGAGAAACATTGATTGGCTGCCTCTCACCCATGCCCCAACCAGGACCAAACCCACAACCTAGGCATGTGCCATGACCAGGAATTAAACCCATGACCCTCTGGCTTATGAGACAACACTCCAATCACACTAAACCACACTGGCCAGAGCATGACCAGTACTCTTTAACTGAAAGAATGGCCAATGTAATAAGGCAAGAAAAACATTAGAAATAATGATAGAAAGGGAAGGGAAAAAAACTAAATTATTTGCCTGTGGTAGAACTATCCACATAGAGATACCAATAAAACCATCAGCCAATATATCAGAACTAACATGAATTCACTTACACTGATAGATGTAAGATCAGTTTATAAAAATTAGTACCATTACTTTATTTTTGCAAAAATGTTGTTATGTTACATACAGTTTTATACATTAGAAATATAAAAATAAATTAAGACCTTATAAAATAGCAACAAAAACTAGAATTAGCTTTATAAAAAATGTACAAGATCTTTATGAAAATAAGTTAAAAACTCAATTAGAGTAAATAAGAAATATTGAAATAAATGAAGAAATATATTTTATTGATGAATGGTCAACCTAACATTGTAAATATGTCAATTTTCTCCAAAGTAATCTATAAATTTATTGCAATTCCAGTTTCGATCTCTTAAGGATTTTTGAGAGACATAAACTTATTCTAAATGTATATCAAATAATATAGATTCATAAATAGCTAATTAAATTTTTAAAAGAAAAATAAGTCAGGATGGTCATTTTACTCCATAAGAAAATATAAAAATACTACAAACCCAGAGTAATGTAGCAACAAAAGTCATGTGGTTTTGATGCAGGGATAGGGAAACAGGACACGGAATTCAGTGCTGAAAGGAAGCCTGGTTATAGTAACATTATCTATTCCTTTTCTAAATACACATGTATAAGTCACCACAAAATCATGAAGAAAAGAATTATATTAAAGAAAAATAAAATTGTATACCTACCTCACCAAAAATGATGTGAACTTTTGAAAGATTAATGACCTATAAATGAAGAGTAAAATTGTAACACCACAAAAGAAATAGATAATATATTTATAATTTGGGGTGGAGACAGATTTATGAAATAACACTCCAAAACACAAAGCACAAGGAAATTAAAATAGAGACAGATGTGGTCTATCACATGGCCCAGGGCCTCACTGTTCTCGGTGTCAGACTTCAGGAGAGTCCAGAGTACTGTGGTATAATCTAGCCTTGCCCTTGCGATCCAGCTGTGTGGCCTTTTAGCATTTCCATGTCTGTCTGGCCTGTGTCACTGGCACTTTTAGATCTGTTGCATTCTAATAAGGTCATTTCCCCTGTATGCATTCAGTGTCTCCTGCTAGCCTGATAGTTCTCAAAGGATAAGGCTGTCCTACCTCCTAATTCCTTGGACATGTGTGTATATGCACCCTAGGATAATTTGTTCTGCAATCTTTTGCTAGTGGGACGGACTGGCCCTGAGTCAGCCATATGCCTTGGCATCACAGCCTGCCCATCCTCCCATCTAACCTACTTGACCACGATATCATAGGAACTCATTAGGAAAATCAACAAAGCTAATGGCATAGAAATAACAGCCCTGCAAGTTTGGCCCTCCACAGCTTACGAAAGCCCTTTCACACACACTTGCAGGTTTTTCTGTCTCACCTTCAGGAGGCCCAGCACCTCACCCAAAGCCACACAGCTGAGGGGGCTGGGGCAGGTTGGATTTCCTGTCATTGTTTCCACCTCCAGATAAGCCAAGGCTGACCAATCTCTGCCTTTGACTCTTGAGGGGAACACACCTTGCTTGCACCTTGGAGTTTGGGCCTGGGCTTCCAGCTTCTCCTGCTCAGCAGAAGCAGGGTTCTTTCAGAGCCTCTTCAGCCAGGAGGGAGGAAATGCTAAACAGCTCCAGCAATTTTTCTTCCCAAATGACTTTTCTCCAAATCAACCCCAGGAACTCCCCCTGGGCCCTCAGGGAGAGGCTGGCTGAGCCACCCAAAATGCTCATGCCACACAGTAGCAACTTCAACTGTAAATACCCCAAATTGTGTTTAGACAACAGTAAAGGCTCGGTTAGAAGCAGGATGCTGGTCCAGGGCCTTGCCTCCAGTCTGATCTTGCTGGCCCTCTCCTTGCACACACAGGACAGAACAAATACATGTTTGCTGTCCATGTTCTGTGGATCCTCCCTCATGGGCTCACCCCACTTCCCTCAAATAGTTCATCTCTGTCCTTCCCCCTTAGGACATTGCAGGGCTGGTGGAAAGCACAGATAAGGGAAATCAGGGTTCTTGCTTTCCTGGCCCCCATCAGCACTCCCTCCTATTAATCCAGCTGGTAATGATAAGAAAAGCATGGCTCCTGGTCCTCATAAACCATTGTATTAGCTTCCTGCAGCTGCTATAACAAATCACCATAATCTTGAGTGCTTGAAATGACAGAAATTTACTTTGTCACAGTTCTAGGGGCCAGAAGTCTGAAAGCTGTGACACTGGAGCAAAATCAAGGTTTTGTCAGGACCCCACTCTCTCCAGAATCTGTTCTTGCCTCTTCTAGGATATGGTGATTCTAGGGCCCTGGTTGCATCACTCCAGCCTTCAAGGTCAGCACCTTCAGATCCCTGTCTGCTCACCTTCACATGACTTTTTCTTCTGTGTGTCAAGTCTCTCCCTGCCTCCCTCTTATAAGGACACATGGGATCGCATTTAGCACATATGCCCATAACCCAGAATAATGTCCTCATCTTAAATCCCTTAATTTGATCATATCTGCAAAGACTCCCCTGCCCCCTTACAGAAGATAACAGTCACAGGTTCCAGATATCAGGGTATGGATATGTCTTGGCGCCATTTTTTTTGGCCTTCTACAGCCATTCATTCCTCATGTTGTTCGAGAAGTTTACTTCCCCTCTTGGGCCTCAGTTTCCCCACTGGTGAAGTGTGAGGGCTGGGTTGGATGGCTTCGGAAACCCTTCCAATGCCTTGACTTCAGTCACCTGGGGTGGGCTGTCTCTGGTCTCTTGCCCATTTCAGGCAGAGGGATCTGCCTCACCTCTAGGCCCTGGAGGCCATGTCTGCAGGTCGGGGGCACATCTTCCTTCCCATCTGGGTTATTTCTTGGGGAGTTTCAATTGCCCGAGGTGCCAGGGTAGTGACTGAAAGGCAACTTGAGCAGACTGGGTTCTCACGTGGTGCCTGGCACATCTGTTGGCTATGTCTATGCCAACACCTGCCACCAAGCTCAGGAGCTCCATTTAGGAGGGGTCACCTGGCCCAGGACTGTGAGAAGGAAACAGGGAAGGGGAGGTGAGGCAGAGATGCAGGGCCCTTTCTTCTCACCCCTGCACCTGCTGCACACTTTGCTTGAGGGTGTCTGATCAAGTCCCTTTGAGCAGCCTGGGCCTCAACAGGAACACTGAGGACAGGACGAGCCCTGCCTCTTTGTCCCCTCCACCCCAGCTGCACAGGTCCATAGAGTAAATACGTGACCTCAAGTCTGGCTACCTGGCATTATGGAGATGGTTCAGGGAGCCTAGGCAGGTAGGTAGCCAAGCCCCTCAGAGCGGAGCAGCCACCAGCCCAGGCAGCGCCATCAGCCTGTGCTCTGGGTTGAAAGCCCACCTCTGTAAAGCTGGCTGCAAGCCCTGTGCTCTGCTCCCCTGCTTGGGTGGGGCAGCCCCCAAGCGCCTTGTGTGTGATGTCATTTACGGTCTCCTGCTCTGTGAGGGGACCTTTCATCAACTCCCCCTCAGCATCCTTGCACCTTGTCTCCCCTCCCACCTTGGCCACCAGGAACCTCGGCACCGTCAGCAATTACGCGATTGTAGCTGTGTTCCAGAGACCGAGCACATGCTGAGCACTGTGCCAAACGCTTTACACATGTGACCTAACGCATTCCTTGCAACAGAGCCCTAAGAGGTTTGTGTCATTCCTCCCTTTCTTATAGGTAAAAAAAAACAAAACAAAAAAACAATAGAGACTCAGCTAAGTCATGGATTGGCCCACGATCGCCCAGCTCATCAAGTGGCAGCTGGGATGTGAACCTGATTTGGCCTGACTCCAGCACCTGCCCCTCACTCGCCTCCATCTCTGAGCCAACCCACACTCTGTTCTTGCCCCAACCCGAAGTGTCTCCCCTGGTCTCTTTGCCAGGCATGTCCTTCTGCACCTTCCCAGACTTGATTGCCCCTCGCCAACATCAGCACGATCTCTCTTTCCCAGTAGGCTCCTTGTGCCTGGGTTTAGTCCAGACTGCACTTGTCTTTATGGTAAAATTCCATGCAGACATGGGGTTCATGTGGACTGATGCCAGGTGGAGACCTGGGCAGGTCTTGGGCCTTAGTTTTTTTAATCTGCAGACCTTTGGGGTTGGACCAATCTACTGTCCTGCTGTCCTCTCTACTGCCCCTCATGGGCCTACCCGCCAAGCCTGATGGAAAAAAAAGTCTAGAGAGCCAGCATCAGCCCCTGCCCCCTCTCCCAACCTTGTGGCTTCTCTGTAACCAACACCACCCAGGGTTTGGAAGGCAGAAGGGGTCCAGTGAGGGCCCATGTGGTCCTCACCTCCCACAACAACTCCAATCTTGGGACACATTCCATGGACTGGCTTCTGCCTGGCCTCCCACTCCTGGCTTCTGATTCACCTCCTGGCAAGGAATACAGGCTTGGTAGCCACATACATGCTCGGGTTTAAACACCAGCTCTGCCACTCAACAGCCATATCCTTGCACCAATCCAAGCCTCCGTTTCCTCCCCTACAACTTCAGAGTGTCATATGGAATGAGGAGCACAGCGCAGTGGCTGGCACAAGCCAGGACTGGTTATGAGTAGCTCCTCTCCCTGGCCTCCCCCGACCACCCTGCTTCAGAGCTAGCATCTGAGGCATGCCAGTCCTTGTAACCTGAGGCTGGGTCCTGGTGTCCAGGCATTCCTGAGTCTCTGAGTAGAGCCCACGGGACTGCTAACCCCCAGCATTGCCTGCTGCCTAGAGCCCTGTCCACCACCCTCCCTCCAAGATAGAGCCCAGCTAACATGAGTCTCGGGCCTCATGTCTATGTCATCCTAAAGCCTCTGCAGGGCCAGCCTCTGCAGCACCCAGTCTCATCCCGGATTAGGTCTGTGACCTGACCTCCTCGGCGGGATTGTGCCACACCCCCAGCACCCAGATCCACGCTCTGGGTCTCAGCTTTTCCTGTCATGCTTGCCACTTTGCTGCATCTCCTATTGGCTCTTTCTCCCCTCAGCTCTCACAGCCTCCCTTTGGCCAGCTGACCTCTCTTTGTGTGAAGGCGCAGCCCCTGGAGTCACCTGCTTGTCTGCAAAGCAGCCAATCTGAGGAGCAGCCTACAGCTGGATGCAGGCGCCTTGCAAATTGTTTTCAGGCCACAGAGAAATTGTCAGCAGATTGAGAGGGGACACACAGTATTTAGGGTGTTGATATTATTACAGCCTTTTTTGATCAATTAAGGTTGGATTTTACTGGGCTTAATGAGGCATGGAAACAGTCAACACAGTGTAACAATTTCACATGATGATAGCAATAAAAACCAACCAGGACTCAGAATAAGCTGAAAAAAAAAATCAATCCAGGCCTTTGCCCACCAGAGCCCCTGAGCTGAAGGAACCCTCATCCCTGCCCTTCCATGGAGCTCTGCTCCAAACCCACCCTCTCTGGAGCCCCTGTCCACAGAGGCAGAGGGTGCTGGAGACCAAAGAGACCACCTAGACTTGGGTTCCCAAGTATGGTCACGCCTCAAAATCACCACAGGTGCCCAGAAAAAGTACAGATTCTCGGGTGGTGCTCCAAGTCCAGACTCAGAATCTCTAGGGGTAAAAGTCCAGGAAAGCAGATTTTTTAAAACCCCCCAGGTCATTTGCCTGTATACCCAGACTGTGGAACCTGTGGACCAGCCTAATCGCCTCACCACCAGGTGAGGAACGAGGGCCGAAGGGCGATGTGGCTGGCTCAGGGTCAGAGCCAGGCATAGCAGAACTGAGCAGACCCTCAGCGGGGTCCCCTGGCTGACACATGATCCCTGTTGCGCTGCAGCTAGTCACTTGTCGGCTTCCGGATATGACAGGTATGCCTCTGGCCACCAGTGCTGGGCTCTGAGGTCACGTCACAGCTGTAAGTCCCATTTTTCATCCATGTACTGGGGAAGCCGTACAGTTTCCACTTCCCTCTGGTTCTGCCCAGGGGGCCTGGAGCTGAGCTCTGCCCCAAGATCCAGTTCTGGCATCTTTCCAACTAATTTTCCCTCCAGGAAAACAAGCCATTGGAAAGAATTCTGTGTCATTCCAATTTTTGGAACATTTGAGATATGTCTACATTCTCCTACGTTACTGAATTCTCCTGTAGAATACATATTTCTCTTGAGACAGGTTGTTCAGGCTGACAAAACCTTGAATTGTTAGTGACTCCTTTTTCTCTTCTCCAAAGCATAAAGACTTTCACTGACTATCATGGTCCATGTTTTGAATCAGGGACACTGAGAACCAATGGGAAGACACTGAGGAACAATGGGAAAACACGGATGTAAAGTACCTCAGCAAAATGGGAGAAAGTTGGTATTGGGCTCTCTCTCTTCCTTACTTCTGTAGGGTACTAGTCTGTCAAACAAGGGCAATTCACAGGGCCTCCTAAAGTACAGAAAATATTTTCCACATCTGATTTCATAGTAAAGAGACAATGTGTCCCTGCAGCTTTTATGTGGTTTTCTGTTTTGAGGATGAAACAAGCACCAGCCCTTCTACCCCAAGTAAAAAATGAGCATGTTTCATAGTTCACAAAATACTTGCGCATGCATTATCTCTCAGTCCTCAACATCCTGTGAGGCAGGCATTCTATCGCCACCAGACTCTGTGCAGACAAGGAAGCTGAGGCCGGGGAGTTAGAGCTCCTTCCATCCCTCCACTGTTTCTCCAAAGGCAGAGCTGCTCCTGGGTCAGTTTGCCACAGTGGTCACAGATGGCCACAGGACCTGCATGCCCCCTCCCTGCGCAGTAAGTCCCCTGTTCTGTCTCTGCTCCTGGTTACTTTCATTTCAACTTAATGGTAATTGGTTCAAGTTTTGAGGGTGTCTGTTGTATCTTGGGCATTTTACATGCAATCCTCTATTTTCCCCATATGAAAACCTTGCAAGGAAGTTTCTCCCATTTTTGAGTATATGCAGTGGGATAGACAATGCCCTGCAGATTTCCCACTTGTTTCTCCAGATCTGTTCTCCGCCCTTCTCCACCCGGCTCTGTGCTACAGTGACTCACGTGGATGCTCATGGACCACACCGATGGGCTCCCATGTCTGCTGGCATGCGATTAGGTCCAGCCCAGGAGAACACTGGCAGAAGAGGTGAGAGGGAGGAGAGGGTGGTCCGAATGCTGTCTTGGCTGCTCCCTGCAGATGTCTCAGCTCCTGTGGATGGGCCCTCTCCACATTCCTCTCTCTGTCTGCAGGTTCCTGTAAGCACCTTTTCCCTTCCCCTGCAGGCCAAGAGTGGGGGTCATGGTCATGTCCTGCAGGGCTATGCTGGAGCCTGAGGCAACAGGAAAACTGAGTGCCCCCTTTCTTGCATGCTGTAATACATTATTTTTAATGGTTATTTTCCCAGAACTTTAGTTGAAAAATACTAAAAAAATGGAAAAGGAGGTGTATGAAAACTCACAACATCATATTTTAGGGTTATAAGTTTTATGTGTACTCTGAACTGAATGTAGTAAAATTTTACTTTCCTGGCTTTACCAGAAGCAAAATCATCATTCATCATTTTCTTTTTTTTTTAAGATTTTATTTATTTGTTTTTAGAGAGGGAAGGGAGAAAGATAGAGAGAGAGAAACATCAATGTGCGGTTGCTGGGGGTTATAGCCTGCAACCTAGGCATGTACCCTGGCTGGGAATCGAACCTGCGACACTTTGGTTCACAGCCCGCACTCAATCCACTGAGCTACACCAGCCAGGACTAAAATCATCATTTTCAAAATCTATTTCTTCACTTACCTTATTTTCTATTGAAAGTGGTGAGCTACAACAAATAATAGGAAATAACTTTGAAAATGTTTGATGAATATAAAACTTTATCAAGAGAAACGAATATTGCCCTGGCTGGAGTAGCTCAGTAGATTGAGCTCAGGCTGCAAACCAAAGCATCACAGGTTCGATTCCCAGTCAGAGCACATGCCTGGGCTGCAACCCACGTGAGAGGCAACCACACATTAATGTTTCTCTCTCTCTCTTTCTCCCTCCCTTCCCCTCTCTAAAAATAAATAAATCTTAAAAAAAAAGAAATATTTAAAAAAGAAATGAATACTCTTTCTGAATTTAGGAATGAAAGAACAAGTAAGAAAATTGGAAATGCATGAATTATGAAAAAGAGTATGAATTAGGGTGACACTAATACATATCAAAGAGAAGTTAAGAGGTTAAGTGTCCTAATTCCACATTTAAAATGGAGATAAGAAAATTAAACAAATTTTAGATTTTGAATTGTTATCTGTAAAAGCTATTTTCCATGAATAGATCTGACTTACCAAAAAAAGTCATTAACTTAGCTCTTAAATATACTGACAATTTAAGCACTATAGAAATTTCCTCTGAAATAGTTGTAACTGTGCAATATCAATCATTTATAATGTAAAATAATATTGTACTTGGATCTTCTAAAACTGACTCACACATTTTGCTTAGTGCAATTCTTCCCAGATTTAAAGGTGGCCTTGAGGATGTTTTTTTAACAATACTTGTTAATGTTTTTCTGTGAAAGAAGTTCCAGTGAGTTGAAGTCAGTTAAAAACTATTTAAGACAGCCACATGGTCAACAGATACTATCCAACACAGCAACTCTCTCCATTGAAAATCACACACATCAACAAGCAGATTCTAAAAACATTACTGATGAGTTCGCTTCCATTTTAAGCCAGAAAAATAAAATGATAATACACTCTGGTTCTGTATGAATAAAATACTTAAAATAACATGAATTCTATATACTTATTTTCAATTTTCAATATTTAAGAACTCCTTGACAATGGTGTGGAGATTGCCTGAGGAAGGGAGGTGGACAAAGGAGGAAAAAGTGGGGACAACTGTAATAGCATAAACAATAAAATATAATAAAAATAATAACAGACAAAAAATCTCCCTGAGTGTTCTGAGGAGATATTAACCATCAGAAATACATGTGTATTGTATGTAGGAGAGCCCAGCGTTTCCTTTGGTCTCAAGCTCCATCATGGCTGCACATGGCTTTGTTTTTATTTACAATTTTGATATTTGATTCACCATGGGTCTTTCACTTATTGTACTTATTGTTCAATAAGTACAATATTATTTTACATTATAAATGATTGATATTGCACAGTTACAACTATTTCAGAGGAAATTTCTATAGTGCTTAAATTGTCAGTATATTTAAGAGCTAAGTTAATGACTTTTTTTTGGTAAGTCAGATCTATTCATGGAAAATAGCTTTTACAGATAAAAATTCAAAATCTAAAATTTGTTTAATTTTTTTTATCTCCATTTTAAATGCAGAATTAGGACACTTAACCTCTTAACTTCTTTTTGATATGCATTAATTTCAGAAATATTAAAAAAATATTCTTGATCTGGATTACTGGGTTTTGTGGCATCTCCCATTTTGCTCATTCCCATCGTGGCCCTCACTGGGTGCCCTGCTATTCCTAGTCCCAGGTGCCACAAGACCCCCTGTGCCCACACCTTTGCAAATAGTCCCTTCATACACCTTCCCCCAGTGACCCAATCTGACTACACCTCTGCTTCCTGCTGGAGTCCTCACTAATACAACAAGGTCAAAGAATTTGCCCAAGGTCACACAGCTAGCAGGCAGCGAAACCTGGGCTCAGATCCAATTCTGTATGACTCCAGAGTTCTTGCCTACTCCCTTGTGCTGTGTGGCCTCTCTCTGTCCCTCATGATAACAAGGACTTGCAAAAAATGAGACTCTCCAGGAGGCTACCAGCCTACTGAGGCCCCTGAGCTTTCTCCTCCTGTCTGGAAGTGCAGCCTGAGCAGGGCAAGATTCTACAAGCTGCCCCCAGCTGAGCACACTGCTGACTGTTCTCCCTGCAAGCAGAGGAGTGGCAGGCGGCTGCACCTGGGAGTCCCCAGGCCTTGGGCAAGCAGGCTTCAGGAGAGGCTGCAGTGCTGGATTTTTTTTTTCCAAGACATCCTCTAATTGAAAGTGACCCCATGCAGCTGTCAGCCTGGAGGCTTTTGGTGTCTACACCCTGGCCTGTGCCAAGTGCAGAGATCCTTGTTGTGATGACATCAAGCACATACGCCCAGGAAGACATTAACAACTGTTTATTTGCGCCTGACAAGAAGGTGCTGGAGAGTGCAGCCTTGGGCTCCTGGAGGCTGGCAGTGTTCCTAGTAACCAGAGACCCACATGCACAGCGCCTGTTCATAGACAGAGGCAAGTCCCAGCCTGCTCTAGGAGGGGAGGGACTGGTGGGACAGGGGCGGGGCCTGGGAAGGGGCACTTTTCTCCCTTGTTACAGGAACCGAGAACACAGAGTGCAGAGGTTTTGCCTCAGAAGTGACCCACAGGTCACTGTCTGATTGCAACTCCTGGAGAGAACATGCTTCCTAGATGTCGGACTTTTTGGTGAGATAGCAAAGACTGAGGCTGACTTCCCTCCTCTGTGCCTCAGTTTCCTCATTGGTAAAGTGGAAATAACTATAGTACCCTTTAGGCTGGGAGGGGGAAAGGCATGTTTTGAAGAAGGAAAAACAAATGCTTGTTTGTTTTGTTTTACTAGAGAAGCCATGGGATTTAATTCACACGTTCTGAATTCTAAGAGTCATGTTTGAGCTATACTATAAACTTGCACATTCACTTAATGATTTCTTTACAAAGTGAAACATTTAGAAATATTAGGAGAATTAATGTGAACACAGCCATTTGTTCTACAAACATTGATTATGCCGTTAGGAAGAGCAAGGGACCGTTCAAAGTGCCAGGTATATGGCAGCACACAAGACAGCCGAGACCTCAGTACTCAGCCACTCACCTTCAGCAGCACACGTAATATAATATAGGACGGCGGTCAACAGGGGGAAAGGACAGAGAATGACGGACATCGCAGAGGAGGGTGGGGTAGTGGTGATGGTGGGTGTTTAGCTCTGGTGCTCAAGGAAGTTCTTTCTGAAGAGTTAGGATTTGAGTGGAGGTTGAAATGTCACGAGGAAATGATCCAGGAGAAGATCCGGGTCAGAAGGGTCACAGGCAGAGGGAACAGCAAGCACAAAGGCCCTGCGGTAGGAACGTTCAGTGGATTTAAAGAAAAGCGGTACCACCTGTATAAGTTGAGCAGCGTTATCGAGGGAGAAACTGTGGGGAGATGTGATTCAAGAGGTGGTGGGGGCCAGGTCATTGGAGGCCTGGGGGGCTGTAATGAGAAGTCTGGATTTTAGTGTAAGTGTGACAGAAAGCCTCTGGAGGGTGGTGAGCTGAGGAGTAGTCTTACCCGACTCAGGTTTGAACAGGATATTTGTGCCCACTGGTTAGAAAAGAATGTTGGGGAGAAGGATGGAAGCAGGAGGAGCAGTTATGAGATTTCTGCGAAAGGCCAGAGGAGAGGTGCTGGGATGAGGGGGCGGAGGTGGTAAGAATCGCTTGGATTCTGTATATATGGTCAGGGTAGAGTTAGAGAAATTGCAAAGGATAAGATATAGTTAAAAATGATAGGTTTTATATATAAATATAGAGAGTTCTGTTTTGTTTTTAACTGGTGTCCTTCTCCTTATTTTTGGCCTGAGCAATGAGGTCAACAGAGGTCATCTACAGTGAAGGATGAAGCTGTGGGAGATTGGTGTGGGGAGAGGGCTGGGCATAGGGTTTGCCTTTGACTCTCAATAGTACTTGCAAAGAAAAATGTACTTTGAGTGAAATTTGGAGAACTATAACCTCACAAGTAATATACATACCTTTCTAATTATTGATCATTGATTATTCTGGCTTTAGCTCCAGTCTCTGAGAAGAAAGAACTGAATCTGAACCTAATCATACATTGGCATATGGTCCTAGTATTTTTCTGCCTCTTTAGGATTATGAGCTAGTAAGTTCCTGGAGGGCAGGGGCTCTGCCTTACTTAGCTCTGTCACCTCCTGGGTTTAGCCCAGTGCCTGCCTGTTTTACTCTAGACTTCTGACAAATGTCGACTGAACACATGAGGGAGACGGAATGCTTGCACAAGAAAGCAGAGTCAGTTTTCAGCGAAGTGATGGGTATGGACTTGCCCTAGAGATCCTGCTTCCTTGACCTAGTGAGTTCCAGTGACATCATGGAGGCCCTACTGCAGGACCCCCTGGGTCTGCCTACCCACAGGGACCCCTTCCCAACCACAGAAGTGATGATGGTACCTGCCCTGGCTTTCCACTTCGCCCGACAGCTCACGCCACTGCGCTGCAGGTGGAGTGCATGCTCATCTACGTGATGTGTGTAATCTGCTCTGTGGTTCAAAGGACTGATTTGGGGGATCACAATGTCAGATACCATGGCTGGCCCAAGTAGCTATGCTTTATGCCACCCAGTGTTTAAGAGACCCTGAAAAAAATATAATTACGTCCCATAGGCAGTTACCCATATGCCTTGATGTATACTTACAGAGGGGAAGTTGTATTTTTAAGAATTAAATTAGGCAGTGTGGAGGCAGAAAGTGCAGAGCACATGCAAGGCTACTCCAGAGCACAAAGTACGGGAGAGCTGAGATGCCATCGAGGTGGTAGGAGGGAGATCCAGAGAATGTCATCAACCCGCTAATGCTACAGAACAAACCACCCCAACACAACCATTTATCATTGCCCATGAGTCTGTGGGTCCAGTTGCATATCTCTACTGATCTGAGCCACGCTTGACTGATGTTAGCTGGGCAGTTCTTCTGGTCTTGGCTGGGGCTCTCTTGTGTGTCTGGTGGGCAGCTGACTGTTGGTTAGTCCACAATGGCCGTGGCTGGGCTGGCTGGCACTGTGCCATGTGTCTCATCCTCCAACAGGCTGGCCTAGACCTACCTTTATGGCAACTACAGGGCTTTAAGAAGGTGAACGGAATGGTGCAAGACCTTTTGAAACCTGGGCTCCAGATTTACGCATTGATAATTCTACTGCGTTCTTTTGACCAAAACAGCCATGAAGCCAGCCTAAATTTAGGGGTTAGGGAGATAGGCTCTACCTCTTGATGAGAGAAGTGTGAACTCACATTGCAAAGGACTCAGATTCAGGGCAGGGTGGAGAGCTGGAGCTGTTTTTGCACTCAGTCTACCCTGGGAAGCAACTCAGCTTCTCCTCTCTTGTCCAACAAGGTCCTTATGATATGTGGCAGTGGCGTATTACAGGAGTAGGACAGCCCTGGGGACAAGCAGGCAGGGGCGTGGGCTCTAGGAAGGGGGCCCTGTTTCCTGTAGTTACTGGGTCACAAAGCCTCTCATCACAGGAGCAGCCCCCTTTGTGCGTGTTCCCTGTGTGTGGGCCTCAGAAGCTCACAGCTTTCTGGATGTCCCCTGGGCATCAACCAGCAGCATCTGCTCCCTTTACAGAAAACAGAGGCCCAGAGAAGGGAAGTGACTTGATCAAGGCCGAACAGCTACTACTGGCTGCAGGAGAATCTAGAGATGTTTGGAGGAACAAAGAGTGTCTTTCTTTTTGACTTTTAAAATGTAAAATCACAGCCCTGGCTGGCGTAGCTCAGTGGATTGAGCGTGGGCTGCGAACCAAAGCATTGCAGGTTCGATTCCCAGTCAGGGTACATGCCTGAGTTGCAGGCCATGACCCCCAGCAACCGCACATTGATGTTTTTCTCTCTCTATCTCCCTCCCTTCCCTCTCTAAAAATAAATAAATAAAATAAAAAAAATGCAAAATCACAACCTCTTCCCAAGTGACGGGGGAAGTCAAACTCATTAGATTGTAGCAGGAGGGGGACAGAGTGCCCAGGGTGGCCAGGGAAGGCATCCTCCGGGAAGTGACCTCTAAAGTTGCCACCTGAAGGACAAGAAGGAGACAGCCAAGCGGGAATCCAAGGAAAGAGCGTTCCCAGTGGACAAGCCAGTCAGCGCCAAAACCTCCATAAGGAAACGCAGGAGGGGAGGGTCCTGTCTGCCGCACAGCCTAACCTGTCACCTCTAACACAAAGCAGGTTTTGCTCTCCAGACAGAATTAAAAAAAGTTTTCCTATTTGTATAGACTATGCTAGAATTAGGTTAGAAATCATTCCCTTGGCTGACAGAGGAATAAACACATAGCCCTTGTGTCTCGATGGCCCTCAGTGGAGCCAGCGCCCTGGTGTGTGGGGCAAGAAGGGTTTGAGCCCTGGAACCGCATCCGATTTCCCCCCAACCCCAGTAACAAGATCTCAGATGCTTGACAAGCAGGCCCTCTCCCCGCTTCCCGCACCGGTCCTGCCTCCTGGAATTCTCGGGCAGAACAGCTGCACGGGGGGCTCAGTTTTCAATGAAACAATAAAATACTCCTGCGTTTCCCTAAGAGGATGGCATTTATGACTGGGGTGGGCCAGCTTCCCTGCACAGACAGCCCCTCCCCGATTCCCAGGCTCACCAGCCCAGACGCTCACATGTCCCACAGCTTGTCCTTAAGCCTCTGGGAACAGCAGCATGGGTGCCTCAGAGGTCCTGGCCCAGAGGACGCTGGGGAGGGGGTGGGAAAGACACACGTATCCCGTGAACAGAAGGACCTTTGCCAAGAAGTACAAAATGCACTTGCATGTCCCAGGCCAACCACCAGGGCACCCTCCCTGGCACCGCACCTTCTCTCAGAAACCCGCCACCCGCCGCACGCGCACAGCTGCTCAGGGACACTGTCTGCTCCAGGACAGGAAAGCCCTCCCTGGCTCTGAGAGGAGAGCGGGTGTGGCCCACATTCCTCCAGCACCCCTCCCCGGCTCCCCGTTTCTGCCCTGGGCTCTTCTCTAATGGAGCAAGAAGTCTTTGACTTGCGTAAATTTCCCTTGTGCTCAGTGTGCAGGTTGGGACACTGTGCACTGATCCCCAGGATTTCCTTCCAGGTGCCAGACTGGAGCTTCCATGCCCAGGGGGCCAAACCTTCCAAGCTTCCACGTGGGGCACAGCATGCGGGCTGACAGTTCAGGGTCAGCCTGTCCACCTCTGCCCCAGGCACGGAGTTTGGGCAGTTACTTTACACATTTCATTGGGTTTTGTCTTTATGGCGTTTTAAAAAGAAAGCAGTGGGAAGCAGGGCTAGAAAGCATGACTCTCATAAACACACATAATACAGATGAGGTTGGTGTCATGAGGCACCCCCAAGGAGAGCAAAGGCACCGCCAGCAGACGCTCACCAGGATTCAGCGGATCGAGGGCTGCAGTGGAGACCGGGCACCTTTCTGCCCTTGGCCCTCTCCCCAGAAAGCCTTCCCTGGACTGCCACGGGGCTCGCTCTCTCACCAACTTTCTAAGTCACGGCTCAAAGCTCAGCACAGTGGCGGGGCTCCCCTGACACTCCTGCTTCCAAATGCAACCCCCGCCCCACCCTTCACCTGCATCCTGGGTCCTCTTTATCCTGTTCCGCTTTGTCTCCCCCACTCCCCATAGCACTCATCACCATCTAACAGACTGCCTTGTGTACTTTTATTGTCTGTCTCCTGCCACTGTGAGACCATCAACTCCACAACAGATATATCCCAAACACCTAGACTGGTGTCTGGCAGGGAGGATACCATCTTGTTGTTCAACATTAATATCACTATCAATGAATGTCAAATTATAAAAAAATAAATTAAGAAATATGTTCAAAACATGGGTAGTACTTGGCAAAAAATTGCTCCCAAAAGGTGAGAAATAGCAATTATGATATCGCTATTTCTTTTAGATCCCTGGGAAAACACCCTTATGCCATGTAAGCCTATGATTATGCTTCTTAATATTTTATTTTGCCGCACAATTTTGGAAACATACTATGCATGACAGACAGTAGGGGCTGGCTCTTGAACAGGCTAATCCCAGAGTTAGAGCAGATTCAGGTTCAAGGCAGGAGAGTGAAATCGGGAAAGGCCATAGGAAGAAGCAGCACGACCTGCAGTTCTCATGGTTGATGTTCGGCACACGCTAGGTCAGCTTTTACAGCAGGTGTTTGTCAGAGCCTGGCCTGGGAGCTGCAGCCTGAGCCTGCCAGGGAGCCTCACCAGGTGCTTGCTGGTTGGCCTTTGCAGCAGGAACAGCCACCTCGTGCCCTCAGCCTGGAAGGAGCTGAAGCCCAAGTCTCCCCAGCAGGGCCCCCTGCCTACCCCCATCTCATGGAAAATGAGAGATAAGACATATGACCATCCCTCAGGCCAGAGGAGCAGATGGTGCAGCTGTGATTCCGATGAAGCCTTGAGGAAAGGGGATCAGGGGAGCCCCCAGAGCAAGGGCAGGACCTGTGTGCCCTAGCAGTTTTCCCGATGCCCCAGATTATCCCCTTATAACAACAGTAACTGTCCTGCAGTGAGCCCTTGGGATATGTTCAGTCCTGAGCTAAGTGCTTCACCTGTGCTGTAACTCATTGCCCACGGAAACATCTGTCCTGTGTCAGTAGGTGCATTTCCTTCCATGAGAAGAGGCAGGAACGGAGGGGTTGGTTTGCCCTGGGTACAGTTAATATACCAGTACAATTCATGTCAGGGCCCCGCTCTCTGGCTGCAGACCCCACATTCTGAACCACTGTCAGGGCCACACAGGAGACAGGCCACACTGGGACCCTGGGAGTCCTGTCACCTACTTCTGACAATTCTTTGACCCCAAAGGAATGCAGAAGTTCAGTGTGGAATGGATAACAAAAAAAATAGCACTTTAAGACTGCTGAAAAAGAAAAACATAAACTTTACACACAAAACCAGAGAAAATCTTATTTGGGTAGACTGGATGGATAGAGTAGGCAATGCCCTCAAAGGCAAACTTATTCTGGGTTCAGAAAATTGTTTCTCTTTCTTGGCACACACACACAGAAAATGTGCGTAATTTCCTCCGAACTTCACAGGACTTTGCTGCAGCCTGAGACTGTGGGTCTGAGGATGGGCACTGCGGCTGGGGCGAGGGTGGAGGCTGGAAGTGCGTGTTCGTTTAGTTCTGAGCCCCAGCCTCCACCCTTGACCGGGGCCGATTCACTGGGCAGCTAATGCAGCTTCAGCTTCAGTTCTGCCACCTGCTCCAGCCCCTTCCACAGGCTGGGAGGGGCCCTAGCAACGTATTCTTATGTTATGTGGTTTTTAAGAGTTTGTGAAAGTAAGATTTAAAATTATTTTGATATCAAAAAATAAATTGTACCCAAAAAGTCTCAGATCACACTAAAGTATTATTTCATTGAGAGAGAAATAAATTTCCAATAGAAATGATACATTTCCGATAGAAGTAATGAGTAGGCCCTTGGATTGTAATATAAGCCAATTAAAGTAAAGGGATGAATTATATGTTCACATTAGAAAAATAATGTCCCGTTTTTGCTGATTCAACACAAACTGATGTAATGGATAAAGATAACATAACCCTACAAGTGTGAATGATGATGACAGATTAGTTAATGAGAGCTGGCAATTCGAAGAGCATTGAAGATGAGTCACTGCATTAAAACAGATGGAAATGTCCTGACATTTTTCAGCTGATGTTTGAAAGAACCTTCCTAGAGGTTTTCCTAAATTTGGTAACAATTCTGAAAACATACTTGACATGACCAAGATTAAGTTGTGAACCTGAAAAAACTTCACTGAAACATCAATATTAAAAAACAAAACTTGATTCATTATGTTACAAGAGAAACTAAATTATCTTCTTATTCTCTCTATAGAAAAAATATAATCCTATTGTCAAGCATGAAAAATATGCAGACAAAAAAAATATGGGAAATAAAGTATTGTAGAGGTATGCCAGGCAGTTAATTAAACTATTAGTATTAGGTTTTCTGGTTGTTTATGGTACCTGTCAGCTAGTAACATTTACAATTTGTTGTGACTTATTTTTCTTAAGCACCTGTATTAAGTTTCCTAGGGCTGCCCTGACACAGGGCTGCAGACGGGCGGCTTGAACAACAGGACTGCGCTGTCTTGGTGCTGGAGGCTGGAAGTGTGAGATCCAAGCATTGGCTGTGATGGTGTCTTTGAAGGGCTATGAGGGAAAAGCCCTGCTCCAGGCTTCTGTGCGTGGCTTGCAGATGGCTGTCTTCTCCCTGTGCCTTCCCACAGTTGGTCTTCCGATGTCCCTCTGTGTGTCTGTGTCCAAACCTCATCTTCTTATAAGGACACCAGTCACATTGAATTCAGAACCACCGTAATGACCTTATTGTCACTTAATCACCTCTTTAAGGACCATCTCCAAGCACAGTCACATACTGAGGCACTGGGCAGCGTTAGGACTTCAACGCTTGAATGCGGGGGCGTAATTCAACCCATAATGGTACCCACTCTTGCATTGTGTTTTTAAAGAGTGTTTCAGTTTGTTTTGTTTTGTTTTGAAGTTTTAAGCACCACAAGTCTGGACCTAGATGTATGGGTATCTCTTCTGTTCTTTAGGATCACCTCTTCTGAAGTTTATAACTTGTGGCATACAGGATGTCTTTCCAACTCAATAAGCATTATGGAGGAATTACCATGTGCTAGGCACTGCTCGCACTGGGGCGTCAGCAAGGATGGCCACAGGGGCTTCTCCGATGCCTGTGGAAAGGGGAAGGGGAGTGCTTGGAGGGGGAGCCCCAGGTCCTCTGGAACCCAGAGCAGATGCAAGGCAGGCTCCATGGGTGTGTGAGTTTGGCAGCCACATGGGCCCTGAGTGTAGGGCTCTGTGTTTGGGGTTTCATGTTTTCCTGTATTTTCCTTGTGCACCAGACACCCAACATTCTGTAGCCAGTCCCAAGGAGGGGAATAGAGATGCAGCTTCTCGTTGTGGTCAAGGTAACACTAACGCCTAGCTAGGGTTTTCCCTTCAGGAAAAGTGGAGGATGAATGCTCCAGGAAGGAACGTGTCTCGTGTGTCAAGACATGTGGACAAGAGTCAGGGAGCACGGAGTGTGTCATTTGGAGCTCTGCCCCTCCACATGTGTGGGATGACACACGCAGAACAAATTCCACATGGAGGACATTTTGAGCTTTGATTTCTGAAGCTGGAGCACGTGGGTCTGAGGGCCAGCACTCTGTTCACCAACCGTGACTACGGGTGAGTTACTGACTGTCCCTGGGCTGTAGCATCCCCATCTGTCAAAGAGTCAAGACTTTATACCTGGGCTGCTCCTTATCTGGCATCACTTCCAAGACAGAGCAGGAGAGACTGTTGTGTGTGATGAAGGCTGTGGTCAGGGAAGCAGGTGGAAGGGTGGGGAACCTCCTACTCCAAGGCTTGGAGGTGGGCATGTGCGAGGCAGGCCTGAGAAATGGAGCACTGATCAGCGGGGCCATTCCCAGTGTCAGTGAGAGAGGAGAATGGCTAAGAAAGCAGCTGGGGCTGCACTGCCAGCAACCCCAAATGCCCAGCCAGGAAGCGTGGACTCTAGTCAGTGGAGACCCCCAAAAGCATTTGGGTGGGACTCAGTGGGTGGTATTTGATGAAAACCCCTGTCTGGGAATATTTTCGTTCAGCTCCTCCCAAACGCCAGACTGGGAAAGGAAAAGCCAACTCTACGGCAGGGATTCTGTGGGATAAGAGGATCCCTGCCTTGTTAGTTCAGCCATGCAAGGGAATCAACGGGACTGCAAGAAACCTGTGCTCCCGAAGCCACCAGAACTGTGCTCTCTGTCTTCCTACCTGCCCCTGAAGAATTGTAGCCTCACTGACCCTGGGGTGAAAAGGGACATGAGGGTCAGTGTCCTGGAACAGGGCCTGTGAGTTCAAGAGGCTGAGCTCAGCTGCAACACCCACCCTGAGGAGGCTGGTTCCAATGGGCTGACAGTCACACTGACATGAAGCAGGGTTTGTGTCAAATGTTCAGGAGGGAGTTTGACAGGACAAGGGGGAGGGGAAGCAATGTGGACAGTGCAATTATCCCAGGACCGAGACCTAGCATCTAGCCTTCCAGCTGTAGGAGACCAAAAGGGGCAGTGACCAGAGCTGACTCTCCCATCAAGCCAAGGGGACCAGGGAATGCACAGAGTGAGGCTGAGTGATGGGTCAGACTCAGATGAGGAGATTCAGTGGCCCTACCACAGCCTGACTCTTGTCTCTATCTTCTCCAAACCTGGCTTGCAATCTGCCAGGATTCCTCCACCCCCAGGGCTTTCCCTTTAATGTGACTTTGATCACATCCATCCTCCAGAGAGAATGCAATAGACCATGCTGGGATCTACTCAGGAGCTGATAGATGGCTGGCCACCACTGCTTGTCTGACTCTAGGCAGGCCCAGGACTGCACAGATACAATGGAGCAGGAAGAGCAAGTGGCCTAGAGGGTGAAGCTCAGAGCCCTTTTTGAAAGATAAAGACACTTGGGTAATCTAGCATCTCCTAGTTAACTCCCATAGGACACAGGCTCCCTCCCCCTTTTCTGCAGGATTAAGTCCAAGCTCCAAGATCCAGGTCATGGAGGCCCATTGTGCCTGGTCCTTGCTGACCTCGCTCTTATGTCCCAGTATCATAAACCTATGTGTTGGCTGCAGGCAAAGAGTCCCTTTCATGTGTCCTGCTAACAGGCTGTCATGAAAGTTCTTGGAACATTGAACAATGCATCACAGTTGTCTGGAGGGATAGACCCACACTGCGTCACAGTTGTCTGGGTCTATCTCACCAGGAGATTATGCTGTGGTCTGTGGTCTGACACAGAGCCAGTGCAGAGGGAGGAGGGAGTGGATGTGGCCCAGAGACCCTTGACTCATCTGAGTCATGCAGTGGGACCAGAGTCCTAGAGTTCACATCCATTGCTCTTGATGGCCACACCAGGCTCTTGGTCATCTATACTGCATCTCTCTTACCTCTGGCTCAATCAAAAGGACCAGGATGGGGTGGTGCCCTACCCAGGAGTAGGGGCCGGCCTGAGTCCTGGTGAAGCCACTCTCTGCTAGAGTATGAAGAAGAGGAAGGGTAGATGTACAACGAAACCCATGGGAATTAGGAATGCTCTGCTTCCTGATTGCTGGTCCTGTCCAAATGGCAATGTGCTTTTGGAGCCTGGGGTATTTTTATAAGAGTGTTAGAAAGCTGCCAGGTTTGGTCTGGACTTAAAAATTAAAAGCACTAGACAAACTGACCTGGGCTACAGGGTGAGGCATTTGGGCAAGAAAAAGCAGCACTTCCCTGTACTCGAGGGTGGCAGTGAGCAGCACAAGACTGTGTGTCTGTGCGGGGCGGCCTGATGAGCATCTAGGTTTCTTTCTTGGAGGCCAGCAGGCACCGGTCCCATCTCTCAGGTGAGTGAGCCAGTGTTACTGAGAGCTTCCTGGATGTCAAGCATGTTGCCAGCTGGCTTCTGGGTTTGCCTTCCCTCCAGACAACATCCTTGTGAGGTAGGCAGAGTGGACAGCAGGCTGGAAGAAGGTACAGCTGGACCCGTTGTTAAAATACCAAATGACTCCAGTACCAGTTGGTAGTAACTGCTGTTCCAAGGCCCCCAAGGCCCCCAAGGCCCCCAAGGGGTCTCCCACTGCCTTTGCCCTTCCCTGGGGTCTGCAGGAATTCCCTGTTCTCCAGCACACAAAGAAGGCCCAGGGGAGGCCCTAGGACCCTGCTCTAGCCTACTGATCCAGTGTGGCCTATGCCAGCTACAGAACATTTTGCTATCACCTGAGAAGCAGGTATTATGATCATCTCCATTTTATAGGAAACTTGAGACTGAATGAAATCATGGAAATTGCCCAAGGTCACATGATTATGAATGGTGAGATCAGGGGTCCAGACTAGGTCTCCTGGACTTGGTTCACCGACCAGAGGGACAGTCCCTGGAGGGTCTGACAACCGCAGATTAAACATCCCAAGTGGAGAATTCCAGGTCCCTGAGACAGCAAAAGCACATGTTGGCAGGGCAGGTGCTGGGCTAATATCAGCTGGCCCAGTTGAAGTGTCTAAACCTCTCAAGTCTTACAATCCTGTAGTTTGGTCAAGAAGGTGCCTTACTACTTGGTGTAAGGCAGTCCCAGTTCTGCCCTACAAGGTCAAGGCTGTATGACCTTGACTGGCTTACTGGGTTGGGGTTGGAAGCAGTTCTAACAGCCTTTCTGAGGCTTCTCAGAGGCCATCCAGGTTGCCTTTCCTGTATCCTTCCAAAGTTCCCGCCCCTGCCATTCATTCTTAAGGCAGGTTGGGCACTTTGTAATTGAATTGGGAATATTTTCATATCTGCTTTTCAGGGAGGAAAACAGGGTTGTGGAGTACAAATGACTACCGTCCCAAGAAAAGTCACAGTGATGGGACCCCAGGAGAAGTCTTCTTGAAGCATCCCCTAGATTATAATTCCCTTGGATGCCAGAATCAGAAATGTAGCTACCCACCCTCTCCTGCCGACCCTGGCTGGAGGTCTGACAGCAGGAGCCAGAGGTACAGGGATTCAGAGGGAGTGGCCCTGCCCACTGCCTGCCCCCGCCCCCGCAAGCCAGGCCTTTCTGCATTCGGAGGGGGACCAGAGGGTGCACCCTGACAACAGGAGGGAGTGACTGAATCTTGTTGCTTTGGAATGGAACAGGTCTGACAGGATAAAAGTTCTTCAGAGGGAGGGAAGGTTGAAGAAAACCCTGTGAGGAAAAGCAGCACTATGCATAATGCTTGCCTCTGTTACAGGGAAAATGGGGTGCCCGAAGCCTCTGATGCAGAGATTCACCCGGAGCTGAAGAATGATGGGATGACTCATAAACTGGGTCCTATTTACACTTCTACTGCCAAAGCTTGGCTTTTGATAGTTGGTTAAAGATCCTATGCTTTAATTAGGGCCATTGTATGCTCAGCTATATGAAAAAGTGTGTGGCTTCCCTTGGGCATACTGACGTTTCGCGTCTTGAATTTCATGGCAGCAAGCATTTTAATCACTGGAAATATATAGTAAATAACACCACCCTCCCCCTGCCCCAGCTGCTCCCTATTCATTCTCTATCCTTCTACTGCTTTGTATTTCTTTTTAGTGGTTACCACCGCCTGAAATTATCTTAAAGATGTATTTTCTTATTTATTCATTTTTTTCTGCCACACCCTCTAGATGGGGAGGTCCATTAAAGTGTGAGGCTCACTAGCCTATTTGTCATTACATTAATCAAAGCCTAGGAGGAGAACTGGCATGCAGGGGGGCCCTAAAAGAACCTGCTGAGTGAATGCACGTTTGGACAGATGAATGACTGCTCCACCCATCCTGATGTTCTTTATCTGAGAAGGGTAAACATAGCCCTGGTTCGTGACTTGGTGTTTTGTTTCCATTTGCTTATATTTAAGAGTTGTTTTCTTCCATTTCGAGTCCTCTTCCCAACAATGCACCAATGGGATCATGGAGTCTCAAATCTTTTGACTGAAAAGGACATTATTTTTCTATATCGTGGAGCTTCTTGCCTCCAAAACATATTCCCTTAACTCATGGTAGACATACAGTTCAGACTAAACCAACATGATAGCTACTCAAGGAGATTACAGCCAAATGGAACAACAAAGACAACAAGGTATTACCCATCATGCATTTTTGTAGACTGTTCTTTTACCTGAAATATCCTTCCCCTCATTCTTCCTTTTCAAACTGTTACACATCCTTAAGAGCCATCTTAGAGGTCACCTCTTCAGTGAAGCCTTCCATGATTGTGCAAAGCAACATTTCATTGCTCTTTTTCTGGAATTCCTGCAGCTCTTCTGTTGGCAGTCTGGTTATGACTGCCATATCTGTATGTTTGGCTTTAATGTAAAGAATGGATTAATTAGAGCTGTGTTAAAATAGAGCAAGCTCCTTGTGAGGAGGTGCTTATAAAGAGGGTATGGGAATTGTCAAGGTTGCTCTAAGATGCTATATCTTAAAGTCCTGCCTTTTCTATTCACTGCCCTTCCCAGAGGGTTAACATCTCCCAGGTTGAGGCCATACAGTTGAGCAGGGTTTCTGATGTCTAGTAGGCATTTAACAATTTTTTAAAAAATGTACTGAATGAATAAACGATTTCTGTCTTGTAAGGGAAGATGAAAGGTTCTGTCCAAATTTGAATTTCCTGTCTTAGAAGAGTCCCAAGGTTCATGAGAGCAGTGCCGATTGTCATACATAAGGAGAAGCTGCAGCCACCCTCCCCCAGGACAGTGATCATGAAGTTGCTGCAGGGGTGGGAATGAAGGGTTTGGGTAGGAGGCCCACTCCTTCTCCCCAACCTCTGAGAAGGCCTGCAGCAGTGAGCTGCTGTACTGATGAGCTGGAACTTCCCTCATAGTAGACAGCTATTGGGAATCCTGCTATATGGACACTGTAATATCTTCTTTGTGCCAAGGGCATGCCACCCTCCTCACTCCCCTAGCTCCATTGAAACTCTGCGGTCCAGGCCCTGGAAGCACTCAGCATCTTGTGCATCCTTGTCTTACTTACCTGGCTAACAGCATGTCCTTCCACAGAACCCAGACCTCCGGGCTCCTCTGTGGCAGCTTACCCTCACCCGCTGTATGAACTTGGGCAAGATACTTAACTATATGTCCTCAAGTGCACAAAAGAGTTAAACTACGAGGATGTACACAGTGCCTTACATGGAGGGTGTAGCCGGTGAATGACAACCATTACTATTATTTATTCTTTGGTCTCACTTATCTTCCCCCCCTAAACCCACACTGGCTTCCAGTGCTTTCCTACCAAATCAAAAGATCCACAAGTTTACTTCCTTCTGTTTGGGCTGGTGGAATTGGCCTGATGCCTGCAAATCCTGTCTGCAAATCCTCAACTCAGACCAGCCTGTTTTCTAGCCCCAAGAATGTTCATTTTCCATATGCTCCCCAGCTGGCTACCCACTCTGTCTCCTAAGGGTTAAACTTGTATCCCGGAACATTCTTTTCAAGCATTACCTTTCCTTTAAAAACTTTCAATGCATTAATGGTTAGGATATCAAAGCAACTACACACATACATGGACACACATGCATGCAAAGGACACACACATACACATGTGCAAACACATGCATGCCCACCCACCTCCATACACCTCCATGTGAAAAGCCATCTAACTCATTAGGCTGTTTCACAATTTCCCAATAAACTTTTATGCTTTCTTGCCGCAGAGATGTCTCTAATTGAACAGGCAATGCCGTTGCTGAACTCTGCAGCAAATCAACCCAGCCAAACTCATCCGCTTCTAGAAAAGACTTGATACCTTTGGGCCATTGCCTTCTCTGCCTCCTTACTCCTCCCTGCTGCAGGCACATCTGTGCTTGCTTCATTGGCCTTTCATGTGCTGTAACCAAACACAGGCCAAGGACAGAAGGCAACGAATTGACGGGCCTTCAGAGTGCTTCGACCCGCTCTGTGGTTCTTCTCATCCAAGCTGGGCTGACCTCCATCTGGAGCCAACCAAAACCCCAGGGTTTGCAGTCACCACAGAGGCTCTTGCATTCAGCTCACTGTGAAACACACGCGCCTTTTGAGAAGTCCACTTGCCCACTGTAACCTGAGAAGGCATGCGTAAGGACTTTGGATCTTCTTAGATTTGGAGGTGGGGACTTTGAGGAAGAGGGTCAGGCTGAAGAAGGTTCCAGTGAGAGAATCAGTCTTCGGTGGCTGTGGCAATTCCTTGGTCTGTGGAACTGAGCATGTTTAAGGCCCTCTGGCCAGGGTTATCAGGGCTGAGAGTGGGTAGACAGTTGTCTGTTCTCCAGGTTTGAGTATGCTCTCTGAGACTGAGCAAGCTGGAGCTCTGTGAGGTGAAGCTGGGCCTTGCCAACGACCTGGCATTGGCTTTGCACACCTAGGGCCTTGAGACCTTGAAGCATCTTCCTGGTGAAGCCAGACAAATCTCCAGGTAGTCATAAATGGACTACACAGATTTCATGCTCAAACACACGTTCAAAGGTGATAAAATACATGCAGATGGTTTCTCCAAGCATCAATGGAGGGGTTTTGCATCAAGTAAACAAAGTAAAAAACACACATAAACACACACATCCGGGAAAGGGACCCAGCAAAGCAATCCCCAAAAAACGCCAAACCCTAAACCACCAGCCTGGAGAAAGCATTGTTGGATACAAGTGGGAGAGAGGCAAGGGTGGAGGGAGGGAGAATGAGAACAAGAACAAAGCTGTCTTGGAAATTTGCAAGGAGGAATGAAACACACACACTGTCTCTCCCCAGAAGATCAGGTAGGTTGCTAGTAGTTTCCTGAACAGAGTTAGCAATCCACCCCTCGTGTGTACACTGAGAGGGACTCAAGGCCCGTCAGTGAGACTGGGCCACTGGCACTGAGCAAATGCTACCCTGGGAGCTGCCTCCCATGGGGTAGATGCTGGCTACAGTTACACTGTGGAGTTGAGAAATTCCTACCAGAATTCCAGAATGAGGGCTCCTGAAAACCCCACAAAAGCTAGTTGTCGTCATCGTCATCATGATGTCACACTCAGGGGCTTCCTATGTGTCCGGAACTGGATGTCTTCATTACACTGCAGAACAATCTTAGGAAGTAAGCACCATCTTCATTTTATAGACAAGGAAGCAGAGGCTCAGAGAGGTTAAGTAGCTTGCTCAAGTTCACACAGTCCACAAATAGGGGAACCTTAGAGGTGGATAAGAGGGCAGACAGAAGCCTCCACCAGGCAGAGTGTGGCAGACAGAGTGTGGCATTCACTAAGAAGTGGGGACCGTCCAGCCTGCAGTGGAATCTCATGATGCAGAGAGCTCCCATCAGGACAGGTGAGTTATCAGGGATGTCCAAGCAATAAGGGAAGATGGAGGAGAGTGTGGCGTTTCCAGGAGCCAGACACCAGCCCTCCAAGCGCCCTCCAATTGCAAAGATGAGTTTGATTTTCAACCTATCACAATGGCAAATGTACACACTGGATAAAAGTAAGCCTGCTATGAACCTTCGAGAAGGCTCTGTCCTGGGCCCATACGCCTAATGTGTTGACTTTGGCAGTATATGAATGCTGTCTAATGCTAATGAAGCAACTGAAATGGACCTGGATAATGCTTCATTGCTCTCCTGCCCAGCGTGGGAGAAGCAGAGCTGCCACATGGCCTGAAGCCTTGAGATCCTTTCAGGAAGGTTTTCTCTCCTCCCCATGTTCATTTTCTCCTCGGAGCTGCACCTGCCCTCCACACATGCCATTCCAGACCCACTCTGGACATGGAGGCAGACGCCTGCCTTCCATATGAGGCAGGGCCCAGGACTCAGCCCTGCTGTTTAAGGACTGTGGCTTTCCAGGCTGGGGTCTGGGGCCTCTGTTACCCAAGCCCATCTCCCCAGGCAACCAGACCCTCTAGACCAGCCCTCTACTCATTTGAAATAGAAGTTCCAGAAAAGGAATAGAAGTTCCAGCCTGAGATCTGGGCTTGGGTCAAGCACAAGCCTTCCACTACCCTATCAGTGGGTTTGCTGTAGGCTCATGAAAGGATTCCATGCAGATAACTATGCTTTTCACTTTTCTAGGATTTTAATGTGCATTCTGAAATGCAACATGCCATGCAGAAGGGGGATAGGGAGAGACTAGTGAGGGAGAAACGAGACTATGTCATCATTCAAACAGGGATTTAAATCTTCGCTTGCTACTTACCTGCTCAGCAGTCATGGGCAAGTTAAATTCCCAAGCCCCAGTCTCCCCACCTGTTAACTGGAGGTGACCGTGACTACCACAAAGGACCTGTGACCACTGATGGTGGACATGTTTGACAGTGCCTAGCACACAGAGGGCATGAGGTTCATTCCTCATTCCCTACCCTCCTCTAGGCACCTAGAATCAAGTGCAGTGGAACGACGCTCTTCACCAGTCACTGCTATTTGCTGAGCCTGTTTCAAAGACTCGTGGCACATAGAGGCCACACCTCCCATTGGGCATGTTCTAAAGAGGTCCTGGGGCACGGGCTGATCTCGACAGAGAGAGCACACCTGGGCCCTGAAGGCAGGGCAGTCCAGGGCAGTCCTGTCCTGTCCAGGACAGGACGGCAGGGCAGGGACGACGCTTCTGCAGTAGGATGGGGGCACCCTGCATCTGTGACAAGAGGGGAGATGAGATTCCTCAGGTTCCAACCTCAAGAGCTTGGGGGACCACTAGTGTCCTCCTCAGGCCTGCTGTGGCAGGACAGGTGTAGCCGTCCCCACAGGACCCCTTGGCGGCTGTGACTCCTTCCGAGACCCAGTAGGCACTAGGGAGATTCCTTCCATTTGAGCTTTAATACGGCAAAGTGATGACTCAATCGAGAACAATAGAGACACACAGCAGCTGAGAAAGAAGAGAAAAGCTTTCATGGAGAGAAGTTCACTGACAGAGCAGCAGGCTGCCCAGCATGCCGAGGAGCACTGGTCAGAGAGTGGCCAGAGATAAAACTCGAAAGAGGGTGGAGCTAGACTGTCAAGAACCTTGTACGTGATTATTAAAAGATTCCAAAGTTGATGCTCTCAAAACTGGCATAAATTATCTTCCTGAATTTATTGGCATTGCAGGTTAATTTGCTTAAAACTTTTGTGCTGAATAGTTGTTTGATAAAACATATTAAAAAACACATGATGCAGAGACACACAATAGCTGAGAAAGAAGAGGAGGGGAGGGGGAAGGGATGATCACTCTTGAGTGCCCACCTTATGCCAGAAGTATGCGGGGGTTATTTAGCTAAGTCTCCAGGGCAGCCCTGTGAGGTAGGCAGAACCCCATCTGTCTTTCTGACTCTGGGCAACACAGGCTCAGGGTGGCTTCCAAGCCGTGCTCTAAGTCGCAGGGGAGGAGCTGGGATTTGAACCCAGGCCTGCCTGCAAAGCAGGAGCTGTTTCTAACTCCTCCTGCAGCTCCAGGAGGCGCCGCCGGAGAAGGCGCCAAAGGTGCTAGGAGCAGTAAGTCTTCTCCTGTGTGTAGACTGTTCACAAGCCATTTCAGTCTGCTTCTGGGTAACCATACAATTATTCTGTTACAAATAGTTAAAATTTTTTTCCTATGTATCTAAAGGATGAAAACCACTTACAAAAACAAAACAAACACGAAACCCAAAAAAAGAAAAAAAAATCCAACCCTTCAACAACCCCAAACAACAAATGTGCTGAAAAGAAACTTCCAAAACTAAAACTGCCAGGTTCGCTGTAATTGTTCCAGGACATACCACTGGGGCGAATCATCATTCTGATTGGCCAAGCTGACAGCCGAGAAAGGGAAAGCAAGTTCTTGACAGTGAACTTGCGGCCAGAATTGAGAGTAGGGCTCAAAGCTACCGGGTGTCCTTCTCCATGGAGGTGAGAACTGTTTTCAATTAATCAAACATGAAGTATACCGGGGCCGGGGGACAGATGTTACTGTGTCTATACACAACTCTGACATCATCTGATTTTAACAAGTTTACTAAAACGACAGTCATGGCCTTGACAATCAATGCCGAGTGCCAAGTACTGGTGTACACAGATTTTACAGAGCGGCTCCTCAGAGCTGGGGCACAGAGTCAGGTTTAACAGATGGGAGAGGCCTGAGGGAAGGCAAGCACACTGATTTTATTGAGAAAAAAAGCTTATATACTGTAGGGTTGCTGAAGTTTAATAAATAAAGGTCAACTTATAATATATAAAAACAATATAAACATTTATATGCTACATGCATATCATATAATTTAAAGTAATAATTTATATACGGGGAGAGATGCCAATTTATGTTCTTCCGATTTTCCGCGACAAGGCACACACGCAGGAGGTGTCTATCCGTATCCACCGCCAGCCCACGAGCTTATTGTTCTCTGACGTCAGTGCGCGCACGTAGGTCTGGGACGTTTTGCACTGCGAGTTCCAGTGTTTGTCGTCGATCCCCCTGCACCCGTTTTTGACAGGCCTGGCCTCTTTACATCTCGTCTCATAAAAGTATTGTTTGACGGGGGAGTTGCCGGTTTTGATCTCCCCCAGCACCGTGACCTGGTGTCCCCGAATGTCGATGGCCGATGACTTGTCGGTCACCCACAGACTCTCGCTGTCACACACGGAGTACTCCCCTCGGTGACTCTTGTGCTCCGCGTACCTCTTCCGCCGCGAGGTTCTGTTCGCCGCCACGGGGTTGCCCACGTAATCCTCCATGAGATACAAGGGAGGGGGCTCCAAGGGGGTGCTGTCACTCAACAGGACCCGCGGGGAGTTGTAGCGTCTCTGTTGCCGCAGCAGTTCCGTGTCCATTGCGATCACGGGCTGGAATTCCGACTTGGCGGCCTCGCCCTGCTCCGGCTCCCGGGGGGCCTCTGCTTTGGGCAGGGTGCTCTGGTAGTTTTCCTTAACGTCCACCATCTGCTTGGAAAGCTTGTTTTTCAAAATATCTGCCTGGATCAGCTTAATAATCAGGGAATTAAGCGAGTCTTCTGGCAAACTCCTTTGATCCATGCTGTTACCTTGGATGCCACGGAGATAAGCGAGAAATATCACATAAAACAAGATGGACATCACCTTGTTCACCTGTAAGATCTGAAAAGGAAACACAGGCGTTACTATAGCAGGCTGTGGTAGCTGATGTCATTCTGGGACCAGCTACCTGAGGTCAAGTGTCCCCTGTGCAGGTCGGAGAGAGCAGGGTGTCGCCATTCTAGGTGAGCAAACAGAACTCTCTGACGCCCAGAGACAGAGCTGGCCCGTCTCCGTCCTCAGCCCTGGGAACTGCTGCCTTCCTGCCGCTCTCCTGCGTCCCTAGCGTGCCTTTCTCTCCTAGACCTCCCAGTGCCTTCAGCTCAAGTCTTTCTTCTAACCCCGCGGCTGTGTGACGGGGACAGAGATGTGTGCTGTGTGTGTGCACGCACATGTTGTACAAGCATAAGGGAGAGGGCAAAGCACATTTTTTAAACAAAATAAACCAAAAGCATTGGTGGAGAGAATTACAGTGTAAGAGGGTTAGGTCTCTTCCTAGGGCCCACGCCACAAAGGTGAAGGCAGGGTGAGGACTGTGCTCCAGCCCTCGGCCCCCTGCTGTCTCTCAGACAGAGAGCACCCGCTGCACTTGCGCCTGAGGTCTTCTTTATCCGCGTCCTTCTGCGGGTGTGGACCTTGTCCTGCCACTCCTTCAAACGTCGCTGGAGCCTGAAAAGACCATCGCCCACTCCCCCTTGGCAAAGTACGAAGAAATTGAACCTGAAAATTATAAATTCATCTTTATAGCCTTTTATTGGCAGCAGCAGCCACGCAAATGTCTCAAGACACAGAGCTCTACTGTGCCTGGCTGCAGCCCCCAGGGCTCTCAAAGGAATACCCTGCCTGAGGCTGGGGGTTGGGTTGGTTGCTTCTGTATTGGGACATCTGAGAGGGACTCACCCCTGGCTGGGCCACGCCTGGGGGAGCTGTTCTCCGACCCTTGGAAATGGACGTGTGGGGCCTCTACCCACTCTGTGAGAGGGCCTGAGTTTCAGGGTGCTCCACCAGCTCCCCGGTGAACACGCTGCCCCAGGACACCCAACCGCTGCCTGGAGACCATCTTCACAAGCAGGTGGTGGAGGATGCGGCAGTGGCAGCAGCAACCAGCTGAAATGAATGAACTGGACTTGCCCTGAACAGCAAGATTCCTTGCAGATTATTATTTTTTGTTTGTTTGGCTTATAAATGTTTACATTACAAAATGTTTCTTGTAGTGGTTAGATTTCTAATTCTGCCATCTCCTTGTTTAATGGCATTTTAACCCATCAAAACTCTCATTCTCTTGCCCTAACAGAACCTCAACATGGGGTTTTCACCGAGTCCTTGTGGAATTAGTGGGCTGATCTCAAGATACCTTCCTAGCTGGTCTCTCACTAGAGCAAAGCCCAGGTTTTCAAAGCTGGGCCCTGGAAGGAGACTGTCTTGTCAGGGTAGCTGTACAAGTCACCCCGACCCGGACCCTGTGGCTCACGCCACCCATTCACCCAGAGGTGTCCCTTCTTTAATTCCCACCACTACCATCTCGCCGGCCCCCAAGGGTGTACTGTTTCCTCTTTACAGCTCTAAGCCTGGGAGCTAAAAACCCTTCCCTGGGTTCACCTTTGGTATTTTCAGGAAAACTTGACTAAACCCGGGAGGAAAACAAAGAAAATAAACGAAGGTGTCAAGAGAAACAGAAATGCTGTCCTGCTTACCCAGGACCTGTGTCTGAGCCTGCCCGTGCTGACTGGTTCCCAGGACTCACAGGCTCAGCCTCTGCTCCCATCTCATCTGAAAAACTTCTCTCTTGTCCCCAAAGGCCAGAGACGTTGCAGGCACTTTGTTCCAATTTCCGCCTCCTGGCTCCTGGCCTGTCTCTCCGATAAGAGGACCATCCTTGTTCCATGGGAACCACTTTCTGGACAACTGACTCCCTCAAGATCAAGCTGAGCAGAGGAGTCTGGCTTTGCTTCCTGACCCTAGAGTTTTGCCCTAGGAACCGTATTGTCCTAGGAAAGTCGTTCCCACAGGATAACTCATTTCTGTCTCAGTCTGCACATAAGTGGTTTATCCTTGAATTGTGCAGCACCAACAAAGTCAAAGTGGAAAAACACAAATATGGCATACATATCACTCGAACTATAACCCCTTCACCCACCTCCCCACTCCCAAACAGAATACAGTTGCAATAAACTAATTTGAGACTGACTGTCTACCAAAAACCAAATTTTTAAACCCCCCCGAAACCCAGCCACTATAAACTCAGAACACACAGAGTATCTGCTCACAAGGAAAGAGATCGAGTGTGGTTGGCAGGGGAGGCCCCAGGCAGAAGAAGAGTCAATGCGCAGATTAGCAAGGTCATTACAAAGGTGAGCTGCTGGGAAGAACGATGGATGATGCCAGCAGACTGGGGATGTGCCTTTATGGCTGGTGGCCTCCCTACAGAACCGAAGAGTATTAGAAGGAGGAGAGTATTTAATCCAACTTCATTTGATAGATGAGGGAATCCTAAACCGCAGTTTAGAGAACAGGGGTGACACTAGGGAAAGAGAGAGGGGTACTGGGAACTCTGGCCAAATCTCCCTTTTCATCATATTACCACTGGGTTCACACACCCTTCGCCCCAGCCTCATTCTCTATTCAAAAGGTACTTGAATATGCTTACCAGCCCATGTTCACGTGCTGTCCCTCCATCTTGAACACTCTCATCTCCTCTCCTGTTGACATGTTACCATTCTGCACGGCCTGGTTCAAAAACTAACTTTTCTGTGAGGCTCCCAGCAGTAGCAATTGCTGCTCCCTTTGCATTTCCTGCAGCACGTTCTCCAACTGGCAATGGTGGCAGGTATGGCAACCCTCAGGGTTTTACATGGTTTACCCACTAGACTCTCTCTTCTCCGAGGCCAGGAGCTCTATCTTTCCTGTTTGTGCCTGTGCCCCTCCCCGGTGTCCACACCACAGAGCATACAAGGTGGAGGTGGAGGCTTGGGCGCTTGAGGTCAGAGTTGGAAGCGAAGGTGGCTAAAGGCAGAACCAGCTACACAATGGGCAGGGCCTCGTGCAAAAAATCATTGTATTTTGCTGTGTAGAATGTGCACTTTTTGCCCAAATTTTCGAGGGAAAAAATAAGGATGTGAATCATAAGGATTACGAACTGTGGGTGTAATAATGGGTGTATAATGTGTACAAAAACACGGGTGCACATGATACATGGCAAAATACAGTATTTAGAGGCAGGGTGGCCGCAGGAAGTGTGAGTGCATTTGCGTCAATGTGCAGAGTCTCCAGGCACGTGTTCCGTTATCCCATTGCCCTTCACCTACAAATCACATAGTCAGAGGTAAAATTCTTAAGAATTTCAAGACGGCAACCTCAGAGCACTGCACCCTGAGTTCAGTGGTCCCTTTCTGGGTGTGGGACCCTGTGCCACTGTGCTGGTTGCACGTCCATGAAGCCGGCCTTGGCTACAGAAACTAAGATGTTCCATCTCAGTGAAATTGTTTGAAAATAAAAGTAGAAATCCATTTTTCTGTTTTAGAGGGACGGGCAAAGCTGAGAGTGCTGTACGGCAGGGTGTTGGGTTCAGAGTGGTGGACAGTTGCTATGACTTTGGCTGTAGTCTGGCAGAGAGAGCCTGGGGTTGTGGAAAATGCAAAGCCCTTCAGACTGCCCGCTTTCTTCCTCCAGGCAGTGGTGACCAAGGATGGAGGGAACCAAATGGAGCAGTGGGAGAGGTCAGGGCTGTGAGGGAGAACTGTTTTATCACTGATATTGCTACAAATTGCCAAAGTACGGTGCGCATAAAAAGCCGACTGACTTTTAGTTGATTTTACTATTATTTCTAAATTCTCTACACACAGTACTGCCGCTTGTACCCTGGTGGACTTTCCTACCAACCCACCTCGGTGTACACAGCCTCTGGAGCCCCAGGGCATTTGGTGGGTTAGAACACAGGTGTTCTGACTCTTTTAGAAGGCCCTGCCCCCTTCCAGAGTCCCAGCACACACACTCAGCACAAAGAAATCAGGCCACCACTGGTGGGGGTGGGGTGGAACAAATGGAAAAAAAGGCTAATAATATCAAAAGCTGCTCAATGCCCCTGAGAACAGGTCCCGCCATTTCTGGATCTGCACTGTTTATTACCACCAAATCCCAAACCTTGCTGGGGTGCTCTGTAACCAGCAGTGAGCACCATCGTCTGCAGACTGGTAAGTGTTGCTGCACTATTTGCAAGGCTGCGTTAAAACCCAGCAGGCTTCCTGTGGACCCCACTAGATAATCTGCTTTCAGCTTTTTCTATAAAGAGTGAGCCCTTGAACGTGTGTAGGAGAACTCACCAAAACACAATGTTGGCAGTTGGAAGCCACTCTAGACAACCTCCTCATTTTTACAGATAAGGAAACTGAGGCCTGGCATGGTGGTGAATGGAGTCGTCTAAGGTCAGACTGCTAAACTACAGCAGACAGTGACAGGTGACACTCGGTCCTCCCACTCAACCAAGAATCACGAGGCTGGTGCCTGGTGGAGGTTATTGTGAGGGGCGAACGGGGAAATCTCTGTGAAAGCACTTCGCACAGTGTTGGGCACAGAGGGATGCCCTGGAAACGCTGGTGGCACACAAACCTGAATTGTCTGTGGCAGCAGAGACGCTGTGTGCCCGCCCTGCATGCGCTTACACGAAGTACCAGGGGACCAGTTCCCTGGAGAGGGGCTGTGGAAAGGGATGGCAGTGCCAGTGCAACCCGGGCACGGCATGCCAGTGAATTTTGGGATTTAGAGGGACATCTGTGCTCCTTCTCTGGTGCTCACTGTAGTTCACACACAACTGGCCTACTGTGTCATCACGGTCGGCCTGCCTCCTCTTTGATGATGGAGCCACGTCTTTTTCATCCACGTGAGCCGGATGCCTAGCACAGGGCTCGTCTCATTTATTGAATGAGCGCCTACGACAATCCAGGTCTACCTGAGACACCGCTTACTGGCCCGCGATCTGTATAAACTTCTGCCAAGTCTGGTTTGGAAGCCAATCAACTCTGCCTTCTTTTCCCAAAGAAAATACAAGCCCTGGCTCTGAAGTAGGCCAGGGTCCCTAGGCTCTTCTTGGCTGTAATTGGAAAAAGACCTGTTAAATACCTCAGTAAAACCCCTTCCTACACTCTCCCCAGTGCCCATTTCCCCTGCAAGGAGTTTTCCAAGATCCTGACCAACTCGCATATGCTGTTTTCCTCACTTAGAAATGCTTTCCCACATATGGTGTTTTCTCAGTCCCTGGAGCAACATTCCTACAAGGTTTCACCATCCCTCAAAATACTCAAAAGAGAGCAATTTCTGATTCCTCCTTTTTGGCTCAGTTTGCAACACACACAGAGGGCTGGGGGTACTTGAGAAGCAGATGAAATGGAAAAGGAAGCTGGGGTGAAGAGTGGCACAGGAGCTGAGCCCGGAGCAGGCACCAGGTCTGCCCGGATCCCATGCGAAGAGTCAGGGCCTGCATCTGCTGAGTTCCAATTCCCCTCTCCGACACTCCCTAGCTCATTGTGACCACACACCAAAGACCTCACTTGTGCATACGTGTGGAGTAAATTTTTAGCCTGGCCAGAGTGGAAGCACCACGAACAAAAATGCTATGTGCCCCGTACTGACATACATCCGATCTTTAACCTTGCTAACTCCTCTGAGATAGGTACTTACATTTCTGATTTCAGATGGGGAAACTGAGGCACACATTAGTTTACTAACTAGCTAATAAGCAGGAGAGCCACAGTCTGATCATAGTCTGGCTCTGGAGTTGATGCTCTTAACGATTACACTGTCTCTCTGTCTGTCCCTGCTCCCAAACATTCCAGAGAGTTTATTTCCAGAGGAAGCTCAAGTTCCAAGCCTGGAGCCAGGACAGCTGCCACCAGCAGGTTGAGCGTCTCTCCAAGAAGCCTCAGCTCTAAGCAGAGCTTCCAGGGATTTGAGGCCACCACTCCCCATATTCCCTATGAAAACATCGGCCATGAAATCAATGAACAAAACTCAGTCACTCCCGCCCCTTCCTGGGCCCGATGCTCTCCAAGGTGAGTCCCTCTGCAGGTTGCCCGTCCCAGGGGAGGCCATGTGTTGCAGTGGACAGAGCACACCAGCTGCATCGTCTCCAGCTCTGGGGTTGGCACCAGTGCTGAAAATCAGGATGACATACAAAGAAGACATAAAGACTCTAGCTTTCCTCAGGGAGCAGGCACGAGATCAACTGTGGCAGCACTTTTAAATTTGCCGAGCTTTTCATATGCAAATTCAAGAGGTTTCTTGGATGTCTGGTACAGCCACATCCTCGGGAGGCAAAGGCATCCTCCGGCTGGGGTTAACAAGGACGCCGTCCAGCTGTATCCAGAAGGGCCCAATTCTTTGGAGAATTTCTGCAGCTATGACATGGTCTCTGACTAATGCTCAGGGCTCACAAGACCACATCCTGCCAGATAACCCTCACATCTTGTTCAGGGAGTGGAAAAGGAGAGAGGTGGGAAAACGATAGATTTTAAAGTAGAATGACAAAAAGGAAAGGAATGTGGTGGAAATATTAAACTTAGGCCATAGAAAAGACTGGGTGAGCTTGTTCCCCATATCTTAATTGCCAAATTAATTCAAATCGGCTTTGTTCAAACACAGCTCCTGAGGTCTAACAATTAGTCAGTGGGGCCACGTGAAGACGTCCTGACCCGTGAGAAGGTGGGGAGCGGGGAGAGAGAGGTCCTGGTGGAGCCTCTGCTGGGGATTGGTCTGGTTTGGGTTAATCTCTTTATTAATGACCCGAAGCAGGAGAGAGGAAAAAGTGGCAGGTTAATTAAAATGCACAGATGACGCTCAAAGGGAAGGTGCTACGAACACTGGTGAGGACAGACCAATTACTCCCCAGAACCCGTGGGGGTTGGCAACCCGGAAACAGCATGATGCGATTCAAACTGGAAACATGAAGGTTAGCTCACTGGGGACCAGATGAATCCAAAACCAACAAGGGAGGGGCGGGCTCGTAAAAGGATGAAGGCAAGGAGTGACTTGGAATTGTTACACTAAGTGAGTGGGAAATGAACTCACACAAATAGGGCCGTGTGGGTTTCCCCTGTAGCACAACATTCTTTCCTCAAACCCACCTCACTCGCTCTCAACACACCTTTGGAGTGGTGGCAACTGTCACATTCCCTGTCTTAGGAAACGCACACACAAAAACATGTAGATAAATGGAGCTTTAGAGAAGGCACAAAATGGAGCCAACATCAGAGAGCAAGTCAACGCTGCCACCAGACGATGTGACGAGCATGCTCTAACTTCCCCCAGCCAAGGGGGCTGGGTGATCTAGAGAAGGAAGGGCCACCCCTCCGTGCTGTTTCGGGTGAGACCTCACTGGAGAACCCCCGGCCCCAGGGCAGGTGTGCATCCACACAGAGTCAGTACAGGACAGAACAAGAGGCATGGAGGCAAATCCCTAGCCTTTTCTTTAAAAATCCCTCACTCTGCACAGCTCCTCTGTTGAAACTCCTAACTCAGGGTTCTGAAACTGACCGAGATGCTTGGCCTAAGATTCAGAATAAGACGGGGTCCTCAGTTCTCAGGAAAAGCATATTCCAGAATGAAACAAAACAAGAGAATCTCAGAAGGCTGACTTGTCTCCTTCGGTAAGGAATTTCTAAATCGGTCTTAGAGGCCAATAAATGGGGAATAGAGACCCTTGAATGGACAAGGAACCTATATTCCAAAAACAAGCCCAGTGCCCTGAGATGGAAGTTGAAAGCTGTGAGTTTTCTTTGCACAGCTGTCGGGGAGGAATTTTACATTGTTCAAAGCATACCCTCCTCTGGCCCCAGGGCAGGGAAAGATGGAAGGGATGGCACATGTCAAAACAATGTACACCAGCAGCTCCAAGAGGAAGGTAATGCAGTAATTCCTCAGGCTAAGGAACCCTCTGGCGTGGTCCCGTCTTGGCAAAGAGATCTGAAAGGAGCCTGGTATGCTGGCCCAAGCCCCAGGGAACCCAGGTTCACTTTAACCTTTCCACACTACAAAGGCTCATGTCACGGCCAGAGGGTGGACAAGGAAGGATCCGCAGAGGAAATCTGTGTCAGTCTAGCTCCTGGCCATGAGGGCATTTATCTAGGAAACAGTTGTCTTTGTTCTGGCCACTAATACTTTATCCCCCACATCAAGGTGTGCATGCACGGGCTTGTATGTGCACTCACACGCACCCACACCATGTGCACACCACACACAGTGTATTGCACAGCTCCCAAGGATGAGGATGGGTTACAGGTAGGCTAGTCCCGCATTAGCATATCATTTAATATTCTGACACATTTTGATTCTGGTTTTATTTTCTGCATCCGGGTTAATTCCATTTTCCAAGTGCGAAAATACACAGGGAAGGTTGCTGCTTCGATTACACAGACAGTTCGGGGAACACCTCGAGTTAAACTCGGCATCAGAGAATAACTGCTCCAAGTCGACCTTTTTGTTTTTAACTTACGGCTGGTGTTTGAGGTGGGTTTATGCGTCAAGCATATGCATTACCTGCAACGTGCTATATAGCTGTAAGTTAACATTATCACAAGGGAGGGGCTGCTGAGAATTGATCTTTAATGATTACAATAAATGATGATGATGATGATGATGATGAGAAAGTATCATTCTTGTCTACCCAGCCAAGACTGAGTCTCAAAATGGCAGAATAAAGAAGGCAGCTTCATCTCGAGAGATGGACGCTAAGGGAAATCCCAAAGCAGGACTTCCCTTCACACTCTGGCTGCCTCTTCCAAACCAAGACCACAGCTGGCTTGGCAACACCCGGACCTTTGACTGTGCCTCAGCCAGAGCAGCAACAGCAAGGCCGGGATCAACCCAAACCATAACGGTTTGGCCCCACGAGGACTTGGCCGCAGTAAGTGTGGGCAGATGGCAGCCTTTCTCCTCTGGTCTTGACGGTCAGGCTCGTGTCAAATACAGCCTAGGTCTCCCCCTCACACCTCCGCCTGGCCCCACAGCCAACCTCCTTTCAGGGGGATGCGGGATTGGCAACAGGTCCGTGGCTGTCTCTGGTCTGAATCCCTTCTCCAGGAAACCACCAAGGACAAGGTATCCTTCCACACTGTGGGTGTCTCCCCTCTGCTCACCCCGGCTGCTGTCAATCACCAGAACACCCTGACAGACGGGGAAACCGAGACAAGAGAGAGAGAGAGAGAGAGAGAGAGAGAGAGAAAGAGAGAGAGAGAGAGAGGCAGCTGTGTGGTGACTTCCTGAGCCTCTTCTCGCCCAGTTACGAAGAGATGCTGGGATGTGCACACAGAAAGAAAATCCATCTCCCACCGAAACTGGAGCGAGCGGTGGGCACTTCGTAAATGTTACGACTCCAACCCCACACAGCCTACTGACTCTCTTTCTGGGCAGCTGGGCAAGACTAAAAACCAACCCAAAGCTCGTCCTCTGAAAGCAGTTTTGGCACCAACACCCTGAGCCCAAAGCTGTCTTTAATCACAGACACAGCCATAATAATCGCGAGCATTTACTGAGCCGCGCCATATGCTCGGGACTTTGCAGGACACTTCACGTGGATTATCTCAATTAATCCTCACAGATATGATTATTATCCCCACTTTGCTGCTGAGGAAACTGAGGCTCAGAGGGATTAAGTCCTTTTGTCTGAGATCACACATCCATGGAGAGGCAGAACAAGAATGCCAACCCCTGTGTGTGTGTGACCGCACAAAACTCAACTTTTAACCAATGCTGCGTAACACCTCCCAATCCACTCCAGAGAGTCTAAGGCACCTGCTACTGGCTTGCAGGGAACCAGGCAGTGAGCACCACACTGGTATATCAATGGTTCTTTCCCTTGTTTGAGAAAGAGACATCCAAAAGGCACCCTCTAAAATGCAGAGGTCATTTCACCGTCCGAGGCTGACACCACCAAGTCACAGCAGCTGAAAAGCCTACTTCTGCAGCATGGGGCTAGTGGGCTCATTTTCCTATGCTTCAGTTTCCCCAGCTGGAAACTATTCCTTCCCTATGTCCTTATTTGGTGGTAAAGAAGACCAATAACCCAGGGATTCTTTGTGAAAATTGCTGGAATTTGGAAGGTGGGACACATGTCTAAGTCTTCGGTTTTCCTCCATTGTAGTGTATTTGCAGTTGATGAGGAGAAATAAAGTAACGCTGAAACTCGGCACACCTCCCGCTCTGCTCTAGAACTGGACACCGGCTCTGCCACTAAGCAGCTCTGTGGCTGCGGGAGAACCGTGGCCGGTCTTGGGGCCTCAGTCCCTAACATAATTGCTTCTCGGGCATGCTGCTGGTATTTAGGGAAGGACGGCTCTTCGTTGTCGGGTTTTGTCCCCACCCATGAAGCTGTGGCCCCAACCCAAGTAATAATCGTGTCCCCAATCATGGTGACAGCTTAAAAAAGCACTCATACTTTTCCAACCATCATCTGAGGTGGCCTTACCCCTCCTGGTTAGAATCACCTAACATAATGCCGGTAGACTAAAGCAGTTGTGCTTAGCCATTTTTGGATCATTGACTCTTTTTAGAATGCAATAAAAGCTAAACAACCTTTACCCTTAAAAAAATCCATGTGCATATAAGGGGAAAAATTGCAAGGTAATTTCAAGGCAATTCACAGATTCCCTAAAGCTTAACCCAGAGAACCACAGATCCTAGATGAAGAATTCTTGTACTAAAAAGTTTCAAAGGTTCTTTCTGGCCACAGTACTCTATGCTTCACAACTGCCAGCCCTAAGTCATTTCTTCACTAGACCACATGATCCTTACCACTGGTCTCATTTTCTGGTCCTCCCTGTTTCTCTGCATCCCTTTGAAGCTGTGGAGCCAGACAATGTCATCCTAATCTACTAGGATTCTCACACAATAGGAAATATTTGATGAGAAGGTAACCTGCCCAAAAGGAAACAATAAACTAGTGGAAGGGTCAGAACTAGAACCCAGCTCTCCAGAGGTCCAGCCCAGGGCTACTCATCTGGAACCAACACAGAGCAGTATATTTAAGACCAGAAGGACAGAAATCTGCCCACAAGGCTCAACTGCCATCAGGGCTTTCTCAGGGAGTGATAGGGTCCCGTGTGAGACTGACCAACATGGCATGTTTAACAACACACTGTGAGAGGGCCGGAGCCTTGGCAGCCTCACCCAGCCCAAGAGGTAGCCCATGAAGGCAGCATCCTTCCCTCCTTCCTCCTATAACTATTTGTGGGGCATCAGTGCCATCACCTAGTGACATCCGCATTTCTCAAGTGCTTTGAGACTTCGTGCATTTTCCTTTCCAGCTCTCATCCTGCCATGACTCTGGGTGACTTCACCTCCAACCTGGTGGCTATTCCATCCCTTTGGTCTCCTCGTTCTGCAACACCCTCAAAACCAGTGTGCTCCATTATCTCCATTATCTTTGAAACGTTCCTGTTTCTGAAGAGCCAGCTGCCACTATGGTTCTAGGGACAAGGAGCACTGGGCGTGGCTGCACAGTCTCTCATGAGAAGGAGCTGGGGGTGGGAGGGCTGCAGAGCAGGCACGGGACACTGGCTGGGGAGACACCCCTGGAAGTTCAAGAGAGGAGGCTTCAGCACAAACAGAGGCTCTCTTGCTACATCAGAGAGCAAAAGTGGGCAAATCTATCACTCCACAACAGGGTCTAGCTAGAAAATACACTGGGGCCAAATACACTGTGCATAAGGACATTGCTAACTTAATACACAGCTGCTGACTACTCACTCTTCTCCCATCTAGAGGTGGTGTCCATGTGCCCTTTCCTTGTGTCTGGGGGCCTTGTGGCTGTTCTGACCACAGTGTGGTGGAAGTGAGAAGGCTAGGCCGTTCCTGGAGCCCTGAGCCACCATGCGAATCATCTGATGGTCCTGAGGCCACCGTGCTGGAGGGGCTCCCCTGATGCTCTTCCAGCCAGCCCCGCCAAAGTGCTAGTCTTGCAAGTGAAGCTGGCCTGGGTGATCGGAACCAGCTCATCAGCCAGCTGAATATCACCAGGTGGCCTCTGTCAATGCCACACGGCACAGGAGAATCCCCCAGCCCGGCTCCACCCAAATCCCTGATGCACAAAATCATAACAAACGATGTAAATGGTTGTTGCTCTATACCACTAAGTTTGGGATGGTTTGTTCCACAGCAAGAGATCAGCAAACACCTAGAGCTACAAAAACTACAAAGGATCAGAAGTGTCATCTTTCAGTTACTTGTCATTATATTTGTTTAGAAGGGTCTGGGTCGCTTCCTGGATGAAGGATATAAAGTGGATCTCCAGGATAACAACTGTGACCTACTAGCTACCTGAGGCGGGACCCTGAAGATCAGCAACGTCACTGAGCGTGGCTCTAGCTGAGATGCTGCCATCCCAGTGGGTCTGACTGCAAAGTGGCAACTAGAGGTGCGAAGCTACCCTCCTTCAGGGTGAGTGTGTGTGTGTGTATGTGTGAGAGAGAGAGAGAGAGAGAGAGAGAGAGAGAGAGAGAGGGGGGGGGGGGAGGAGGAAGGAGAGAGAGAGAGACAGGCAGACAAGGGATTCTTGAATAAGGGGTTTTGGCTGAGTCAAAGGCCCCTTGGACAGGTGGCTTGTTTACCTGGCTGGGGAAACACGGGGTAGTGAGAAAGAATGCCCCCTACCAAGCCACTACTACTGTAGCTCCAGAGGGTGTCTACACTTGGATTCATGTTGGAAACTGCTCTGCCCGCCACCATCCCACAGCTAGTTAAATCCTTTCATTAGGTTACATTTTCCTCCCGCCCACCGGGGGAATGAACAAGCCGGTGCTGCAGACACGGCAGGCAGCTGCGGACCCCGTACTATGAGAAAGGACAAAGACGTGAACACTCTGTTTCAAAAAGAGCTCCCTGAGTGGCGCGGGGGCCCACGAAACAGGCCATGATGGTACCGGTCATGGGCACCTTGTCCCCAGGGTGGCTGGGGCCATGCCCAGCAGCACTGCCATCAAAGGTGGGCGGGAGGAGGAATTCCAACCAACACACGTGCAGCTGGGAAACAGGCTGAGCAGTGTGTGTGTGTGTGTGTGTGTGTGTGTGTGTATCTCTGTGTGCATGTCTGTGTGTGTCTATATGTGTGCCCTTGAGTGTGTGTGAGTGCATGTATATGTATCTGTGTTGTTTGTTGGGAGAGAAAGGTGAGAAAGGGAGGAAACCCGAGGGTTAAGAGGGATCCCAAGAAGAGAGCTCTCCCCTCAGCTTTCCCATTCAGCCACCATGAGACCTTGGACAAGCCTATTCTTCCCTCCTCCCACCAGTTTGCTCTTCTGCAAAGTGAGGGAGTCAGAGTAAATCATCCTAAGATCATTCCAGTGCTAGCTGTCGGCCAGCCCACAGGAGGTCTGAACAAGCTTTGGGCTTGATGCTTTCTCTCCTGTCCCCTTGGACACAGAGAAGTGAGAGATGGCTCTGGGGGTCCTCCTTATGCCCCCACCCGACACACACACACACACACACACACCCTCTCAGCTCTGCAAATTTACAGAGTAAGGCACAGGGCTCTGGTGGCCTTCTCACGTCCCTGTGAATTGGAAACAAGTAAGGACAGGCAGGGGAGAAGCCCAGGAGATAGAAAGAGAAATGCTGGGTCAAGTTTGCATTTCTCATTATTTCTCCAACCCTTCTCAAATTCCTTTTGTTTAGAAACCTCCTTGAGTTTCCGAAGCTTATCCCCTCCCCCATCCCACCCCTGAAAAACTCTAGGAGCTCCTCCAGCCTGTAACCCTTCTGGATAACACGTTCCATATGTCGGTCACTCTGCATGAAACGTTTGCACTCACTTTTCTGGTCACCTCCTTCGTGGTCTCCCCACACTGCCTCTCCCTAGCAGAGCCTACCAAGCCCCTCTCAGGCCCTCTATTCAAGAAGCATGAGGTTGGCTCAGGTGGGAGCACCCTGTGTTTTCCCCCAACCCCCAGGTCAGTTCCCAGTTAGGATCCCTGCAGGTTTGCCCTGTGAGTGCCCAGAGCACTTGCCTTTTGCTCCAGCCCACCCGCCGCCACGACAGCTGTGGGGACCCTCCTTTAAGCACTGGGGCTAATTGAGCAGTGCTCTGACCGAGCTGGCCACGTTATTTGCTTAGCGTGTGTGCTTTTATAGCAGGGCAACACAGCATTCTATTGTCTTCCTTCCCCACCCCAGCTTCCCCTCCTCCCCCGTAGCTACCCACCATGGTAAATAAAGGCTGAAGAGATTTTTCCAGTGTAACTTCCAATGTTCCTTTTGGGGTTGCAAACAGATCTTCCATCCCTCCTCGCCTGACCCCTACCTCATGCACCTCCCCTATGCACCCTGACCCCTCTGATACAGCTTTTGGCCACTGAGCTTGACTCTCAGGAAAAAAAAAAAGAAAAAGAAAAACAACTGCAATGCATAGCTTCACACCCGTTTTGATGGGTTTCCACAGCTCTGGAGGGGTTGGGTTGGGTGGGCTGAAGATGACCTCAAATTGGTCAAGGGAGCCCGGAGAACTGCATGCAGCACCTCCTCCGCAAAAGCATCATTGTGCTGAAAGGCTACAGGCCCCTATGGGTGCTCTGCAGAGCCAACAGAAGCCATCTTGAACAGGAAATGAGGCAACCTTTTAACCTAACAAGTGCAGGCAGGAACAAGTGAGGAAAACTGGGGCTGGATCGAGGGCTCAAGGCTTTCCAAAACAGACGCATGGGTCTCAGGCAGAGAAACACATCTGGAGACACGGCAGAACCATGAATTCTTAAAGGATGGAAGGATGGTCCATTGAGCACCAACTATATGTCAAGGATTGCAATTTAAAACTTAATCATCCCATCCCTAGCTTTTCTGGTGGATACAGAGTTAGAGAAATTATAAAGAAAGGGTACTGCTATTTTAAAGCTGAGAAATTCAGGGCATAAAGTTGGTGAGTGCTAGGCTCACAGTTGTCACAGTTTGCGGTCAAGTCTGACACACAGGATCTGTGTCACACATCCTCAGATTGGGATCTGACTCCCAATCCTACATGCCTCATACGGGATAATCCTCTCTCTATTACCCAAGTCCTAAGTGCAGAGTCCAGACTACATGCCTGTGATCTCTTCTCAGGAAGCAGAGATCCTCCCTCTCTGTGAACTCTGGGAGGTCCCCTATAGTACAAAATGCAGACAGTACTTTCCCCCAGGCTCACCATCTCTTGAATGCACCAATGTATCCAAAGGGAATCATTTCTAAAGCTAGGCCACCTCCATTGCAAGAGCATCCCAGCCAGGGAGGTGGAGGAGCCCTGTCATTGGCCCAAGTTCCACACCTACTTCTTTTTAAGCCTCCCCTGCTCCTGTCCTCCCCCAGGGTTGGCTCCATTCAGTCTAAAGATTTATTGTATTCTGGAGATCAAACAACAGGTTAAGCTAAAGCGTGTGTTAAAAGCAATCTCAACAATACCTGTATTATAAAAATGATAATAATGAAGGAAAATATGTTTGATGATGTGTTTGGACGATGCATGGTGGCTAATGAGACAACTGAACTAATGTAACTGCGGAGATCTGACTTCAGAAGCTCCAATTATGCTTGAAGAGCTTGGCAAGGAGCCCTGCAATTTGGTGCTAATGAATGGATTAACACGGAGGATAAGGGGGAACCCGCAAATGTGCAGGAATGTGTCCTAACACTGTGCTGGGCACGCAGTAGGGGGGCCAACAAGGACCTGATGGATTGAAGCGGAAAAAGGTTGAAGACCTCACGACAAGCAGTCATATTTGGCCGACAGACCAGCTCTTCTTCCACTGGACCCACGTGAGAGGCGTTGGAGCCACGTATTTCAGGGAGTTCTGTTTCGGTTTGCTAGAAAGAATGCTGTAGTGAGCTGCTGGGCGCGCAGTCTAAATGACCAGATTAACTGGATTTTACAGACGGGACTGCAAAGAAAGGTCCTTCTAGATCTGAGGCCCTGCAACTCAGGGTGCATGTTGTGAAGGCAAAATGCTCCGCCACAGGGATGTCCATGGGGCCACCGAGGTCTGTGGGGCAGAGCGACTTACACCCCAATGTGGGTGAGTCATGCGGTTGAGGGGACGGGATTGCTGCTGACTGGTTAAACTAAAGGGTCTGGAAACATACTGGCCTTGGTTCAGAGTGTGGAACTTTGATTCTATAACATGATACATTTTATTTCCCCTTGCTGATATCAATAATGGAGTTGTCTAATGCCACCCTAACAAAATTTATGGAGCACTGACTCACCCGAGAGAAGGTAGAAGTAATGATCTCAGATTGTATACTACTTATACTTGTGAAAAGGTTGGGTACAAATCAAATTTTTGTGAACTGATTTATGTTTTAAAATACTAGGAGGGTCTGCAATAACAATCTTACTGTAAATTCCTGCAGAAAGCAGTAAATAATAACTCTCGAATTTAAAAAATTATATATTGACTAGTTTTAGTTTAAAGCAAAGGACATCTTTAAATGCAGAGCAACTCTGCTGTAAATACATCATAATTCCACAATGAACATAAATGCTTCAAGATTAAAGTCTTCACCAAGGGAAAAAGATTTATTCTTTAATTAGCTCTTCAACTGTCTGGGTATCTTGTTAAAATGCATTATTCCCTATGACATTCTTCAGGAGGCTAGAAACCTGGAAGAAGGAAAGAGGCAGGAAAACTTCCCTGCAGGAAGTTCCCATTTTTCCACTTCTATGTCCTAAACATGTCAACCTAAGTTCCCATGAAAATATTCTTAAAAATCCCAATAAGGAAAGGGACGGAAGGAAGACAGGGCAAGCAGAAGTCATGAACTCTGTACTTAGTGAAAGCCCCAGAATAATTATAGTATCAGTAACAATGACAGCTACGTCACTGAGCATTTACTCCATGCCAGGAACTGTGCTAAGAATTGTGCAATCACAATCTGATTTATTTCCACTGCATGCCCATGAGGCAGGTCTTACATTTCATGATCCCTTATCCAAAACCTTGCACATTATTGTATGTTACCTAACGTGCCCAATGGGTCTGGGGCAGCATCCCATGATTAGACAAGTTCATATTTCTACTGCAAAGATACATTCACTTAAGTGAGATAAAAACTATGTTAATTCAGGTTATATTCTGCAGCCAAATGGATCTGCCATCACCTTAAGAAATGACTCTGGGTTTTGAGCTTTTCAGGGTTTGGAATTGTAAAGAACAGACTAGAGATGTGTATTATTTTCTCTATTTCATAAAAACAAACAAACAAACAAACAAACAAACAAAAACGAGCTCAAGAGAAGTAGTTTGCATGAAATCACACAATGGCCATGGTCTAGCGAAGATTAGTAGCAGAGCTGGGATTTGAACCCAGGTGTCTGACACTGAAACCACACTGCTGAACACCAGGCCATGCTTGTCACGGTCCCCATCCTGGGGCCTGAGGAAACAAAAACTCCCTACTGCAGTTTTCTGAGGAAGCCAAATTAAACCATGATTGCGTACACACCTTTCCATGTTTAAATCATTTTTTCCTTAAATACATTTCCCTATAGAGATTATTTTTCCTTATTATTATAAAAGCATTATTAAGGAGCATTTTAAAAATACAAAAATATGTAAAGAAATCTACCAATTTCCACAAATATTATTATGGAATATTTGTGCCCAGGCTTTGTTTTGAAACATGCAAAGTTTCCCACATCCTGCATAGTTGAGATTGTTTAATATACACCTTTCTGTGACTTCCTTTCTTCATCTTATCACTTAAGCACATTATATATCTTAATCCCATCATATTAAAATTCTACATAAACAAAATGATGACTACATAATATTTCATCATAGGAATATGCCATAATGTGCTGGATTACACTGCCCTTGCATGAAAAATTAGTATTTCCAATTCTCCACTCTCATAAATAATGCTGCAATAAACATCTTCATAGTCAAAGCTGAGAACTGGTACAAGTTATTCCCATGGTCCCTTGCTTCAGCCACTCTCGGCCCTCTGGTCACATCTGCCTTGCAGGTCCCCACCTCAGGTCAATGCAAACATCCATTCGCCGCTGGTAGCCAGCCTGCTGAGAGCGGGGAAAACAAACACACGTGTGCACCGCGTGGTGCCAGCACGCGGATGCTGTCAGGTTCAGCTCAGCCCTGCTGTAGGTAGAGCCACAGTTTGTCGCTTTCATGCTTCTAGATGCATGCCAGCTCTTTCTTTCATTCCTCACAACAGCCTTTTCAAACCCACTTGTCTCCTGGTCTCTTAGAACACAGAAACTCTTCCCTCCTACTTCACAGGAAAAAAAAAGAGAGAAAAGAAAAAGAGTCCCTTAGGTAGGGACCTGTCACTCTCTAACACCCCTTACAAATCTACCTAAATTGAAGTGACCCGATACTTTACTACCCAAGTCAGAACACAGTTGAAAGTAAAAGGGAGCATTGTTAATCGTTTGGTTGGGGTAACTGCAGCACAGCAGGTCTGCCTTGGGTCAACCCAGCCGTGTGGCCCCCTTGAGGAAGCCATCATTTGCTTGGAGTGGCTCAGTTGTCCTTGCCACACAACCCTCTCTAACAGGATCCACACTGCCAGGCTGGCTCCACTCCCTTCCATTTCCCCAGAAGCCTCAGTGCACCAGGGCTCCCTCCCAGCCACATCTCCAACCTGACCTCTCTGCAGGTTCCCTCTCCTCATTATACGTAATGCCTGGCTGTTGCCAACCTTAAAAAGGGAAAAAAGGAAATAGTCATCTTTAAGGGCGATGCCCTGATGCCAGCCCAACTTCACAGAAGAGCACCTGCATCCACACCTCCCATTCCTGAACCCCCTACCACAAGCAGAGTTCTCTCCTTCCCCCCCTCCGCACCAGCCCCAGGGCCCTCACGGCACAGTGCTCCTGGAACACCTGAGCTCCCGCTGGAAAATCCGACAGACCAGATGCGTTGCTGTCCCTCCTTCCTCAACCTCTCACATCTCCCTCCTGCTCTTGTGATAGCCCTCGCTCATGGCTTCGTCCAGTGGCTACCAGTGCTCACCTTTTCACTCTTTCAGTGTCATTTCCCAAATGCTGCCTTTCTCTTCTCATCTGTGCTTGTGACTGTGCAATCTCATGCACCCTGTGTATGAGTGGATGACATCCATATCCACATCTCCAGCACAGACCTCAATCCTAGACTCCAAGCCCGTAGATCCAACTGCCTGCTACACAGCTCCACTTGAACATCACAGAGGCATCTCAAGGGCAATATACCCAACACTGAGGACACCTTCTTCCCCAGACCCCGCTCCTCCGCTGGCCTCGTGTGCTTGCTCAGGAAAGGGGGCACCAGCATTCATCAGAGATCACACGTCAGTCCTCTTTCTTCCCAGTCCCCACATCACATTGATCTTTAATTCCAGTTGACCCTGCCTCCTCCTATTTCTCAAAATCCACCCCTCTTTTCTCTACAGCCCATGCTATACCTCTCTGGCCTGAATTACTTCAGTGGATTCTTCGATGGTTTCTAAGACCCCACTTTGGCCCCCTTCCCAGCCTCCCTATCATTTCTTCTCCACACTCGAATGGAATGATCTTTATAACGTTAAGCCTAACAGGGTCACTCTGCAGCTGGATAAACTTCTGTTCTTTTTTAAAACCTTGAAGATAAAGCCACAATGGCTCAGCCTGGCACAAGACCCTTCATGATCTGGTTCTTGGGTGCTGTGCTTAGCAGTTCTCCTCTGACACAGGGCACGCCAGCCACAGGGAGGGCCCACAGTTCTGCAGACACTGCATGTGCTTTCTCGCCTCTGCAAGGATCCCCCGACTGCCTCCTTTGCCAGGAACACTCCCCACCACCCCCCTTACCTGGCTGATTCCTATTGGTCCATCTGATAATGCCCACACATCATCTCCCTGAAGAAGACTTCCCTTAGCAGTTACCACCTTCTTTTATAACCGTCCTTTTACTTGTTATGTCCTCAGAGACGGTGAGCTCTTTCTGTGTTGGATGTCCCCAGCACCTAAAGTGGCACCTGGCTCGTCATAGGTACTCAATAAAAAGCTCCTATAAGCAACATCGCTGGATCAAAGGGATGAACCTTGTAAGAAGCATGACCATTTATTATTTTGTCCTGGTATAATGGTTATTAGTTCTCCCTTTCACACTCACCCTTCTCCAAAGGCCCTTTATAGGGGCTACCTGCACCCTTTAGAGAAGCTCACTCAGAGCCAAGAGCAATGAAGTGGGTAGGGTGAATTGGCTGAAGATGCCTATGTGAGTCTTGGCAAAGGGACTTTCTGGATGTGCTGGGTGATGGTGGATTACCTGGGTGATCTCTCATGCAAAACTGCGTGTCAGTAACTGCACAGGAAGACTCCAGATGCCAATGAGGAAAATAAAAATTTCAATTCCAGTAGCCCTGGCCCACTGCCTAGAAGCAGCACAGTTTCTTCTCTTTAGGATGGAGGGCAAGAAGGAAGGCAGATCTCAGATTCACAGGGAAGACACCTGCACTAAGATGAGAAGGAACTTCCCCATCCTAAGATGGTCTTACGCCCATCTGCATCTCAGTCTCTCGTTCTCATACCCCACCTACTAGGAGAGCAGAGTGCCCAGCGAGGCTTCCTGGCCCTGCAGCTCTGGCACAAGACCGGGATTAGATTGGGAATTCCTAGACATGAATGCTCAAGACCAGGAACCTGCAGGTCGAAGCACCCAGCAGGACTCATGAAGGTGGACCAGGACTGGGCCAGAGTATCCCTTAGCCACTGCTGGGAAGTCCAAGTCCAGGCTGGGGCAAGGCCCTGGGAGGCCCTCCTATCAGCTCAGTGGACTCATGGAGCTCAAGGTTACTGCTGGGTTTCACTGTTCCTGAGAACAGGGCTCACATATATTCATTTTTGCAGCCTCGGTGCCTAACACAGTGCCTGGCACAACATGAGTTGTACAATTACATATATGGATGAAAAAGAATTTACTCCCAAGAGATGTACGAGAACCTGGGAAGAGCTGGGCAGGCAAAAGATAAAGAGAAAAAAGGCTTAACTCCCCACGGTGACAAAAAGAAGGTTCAGGTTCATGTCTTTAGCAAGACCATTTGGAGAGAAGAGGCTGCCTTTGAAGTAAATAAGATAGGAACTCTGCTAGAGCCCTCTCTCCCAAGGATATATAAGTAATATATATAAGTAAGCCTCAGAGAGGATGCCCTGCTGGCCCAAAGAAAAAGAAGATTTGAAAACATTTTTGAACTTAAGAAGTTCACTGAATTACAGCTCTGAGGGAAAATCATGCATTAACATGGAAATCTGAGGTCGCTGACTCTCTAGGACAGAAAACAAAAGACCAGACCAGTTCCTGGCAAAGGTGGTCTCTCATCTGGGCAGTTCCCATTGCCATGGCTTTCTTCCTTAGCATCACCCTCCCAGAGACCCTGAGCACCGTGGAGGTGGGAGGGAGGGCGGGGAAGAGATGCAAATGGGAAAAGTGACCAGAGATGGCAGTCAAGCCAGCCCTGAGAAACTGCCCAGGCACTGGCATCATTGGAAATCAGTGCCTCCCCTCCCTCACCCCAGGCTGGTTCAAATTGGAGCAATAAAAAAACTGACCAGAAAGAAGAATAGAGGGTAAATCAGCACTAAAGGGAAAGACGAGGTTAATGGCAGTTGTGGGGTCCAAAATGTCAAAATGTCATAATTCCTTTTTTTTTTAGAAAATTCCTTTTTTAAATTTGTTTTTAAAGATTTTATTTATTTATTTTTTAGAGAGGGAAGGGAGGAAGATAGAGAGAGAGAGAGAGAGAGAAACATCAGTGTGTGGTTGCTGGGGGTTATGGCCTGCAACCCAGGCATGTACCCTGTCTGGGAATCGAACCTGTGACACTTTGGTTCGCAGCCCGTGCTCAATCCACTGAGCTACGCCAGCCAGGGCAAAAATGTCATAATTCTTCACATATAAATTGCTCTGCTGTAAGCTTTCAAATTGATCATGATAGTAGCTCAATGAGATAGGAAAACCAGTATTTACTTCACTTTTAAATTTGAGAAAACTCAGTCTTGGGAAGGTTCAATGATGCAGCCAATGGCAAATAGCCAGGAAGTGACAGAGCCGGGAACAGATCCCCCACGCTCTGGCTCTCGTTCTTTCTTCCTGACGACGCAGGCACCCTACAGGCCTGATCACGCTTGCCCTGCCCTCCCCACTACACTGTCCTCCCACCCTCTCTTCACCAGCACAGTCCCGGAATTCTTACCCATCCCATGAAGGGTGAGACATTTCAAATTGTTTCTTAATAACAAATAATAAAATAAATCCCAAAATACATCCTTTAGAGCCAAATTATGCATAGACGGCAACCTTACCAAGAGCTAAATAACAGCTCTAGCCAGAGGATGCTTGCTCAAGAGGATCTCAGATACCACATCTATCAGTGTGGAACCAGGTGAACATTGACAGTATGCAGACAAGGTCTCAGGACCCCAGACTGATTTTCTGTCTCATATATAATGCGTTCCTGCATCAGACCTGCAGGGCTTATGCCACACGCTGGGGAGTTGATATCCCCATCTCCCCTGGCCTTCCAACCATCGACAAAGATAGCAACCTCTAGGATGCCTAAATCCCTACTAAAGGGATTTAGACCTTCCACTAAAAAGCAGCAACTTCCCACCAAGAGAGGTGTTCCTGAATTCCACAGAGATCCAGGAATGTATCCCCAGTGAACGAATTCGAATCTCTGTGCAGAGGTCCTCCCTCTTTCCAATGCGTCTCCTTGTAGAGTTCCTACTGCTTGTCACCGCTTCCCACCCAGACTCCCTTCCGTGTCTCCAAGAATAGCTCCCTCAGAGTGTGGCCACAGAGGAGATGCACACAATAAGCAACAAACACAGAAGCTGACCCTTCCGAAGGCCTCTGGGAAGGGTCCACACCCCTGTGCATTGCCATTTCTCCTGTTGTCTACCCCAAAACTCCTATTGCAATTCCAGTCCCTTTCTATTCACATGTTCTTAGTGGGAACAGAGTATCAACCTGATTGTGTTTCGACATTTTAGTATTACTTTCTAATTCTAATACATTACTGCATTATGGGTTTCCAAACTCACATGGTGTTTCTGTGTGACAGAAGAGGAAACTGAGGCCCACTGAGGACAGTGACACATTTAAGGCCGCTCCATGGTTGATGACACAAGGGGAAGTATGCATCCAGGCATCCCAGCCCCTTGTGAATCACTGTTTCCAGGGGCAATGCGCTCCATGTTAAGAGCCCACAAAACAGTCTGTAAAAGCCAGAGGACTTTTTAGTGTTAGAAAAGACCTCAAAGTCAGTGATGCCATGTTTCTTAACACAGACTATACTGTGAATAAACAAACTAGTTAAAGTGTCTATTACAAGATCTAGTAATAGGGGAGAAAAGAACAGACCAGTAATGGAGGAGAAGAATTGATGAGCATTTGAGTTGCCAGAAGGAAGGGTGGGGAAAGGAAGGAGCTCAAAGCAGCTGTTGACAACATGCCCAGCTTCTGTGAATACCACTGTTGAAAGACACATATTTTGTATTTCAAAATAATAGCCTTCATCAGAGGTCATTTGGGCTATGTAATCATCTTACAATCAGTATTTTATGGCAGAGAAGCTTCAGGGCCACGTGGCACGCCCAGAGTATGCATTTGGGCTTTGTAGGTAATGGAAACACAGTCTTCTGGTGTCACCCAGCTCTGCTGGGCCCATGTGGGTAGGCAGAGGCCCCTCCCTGGTCCCCCTTACCCTGACACTGCACCAGGGACCCAGGAGAAGGCAGAGCACCTCCACCCAGGACTGGAGGTGAAGAGGAGGGCACAGGCCCCTGCCCTGCAGCCAAGGGAAGACGGGTGGTGGGAAGATGTATCAACAAGAACTGCAGAAATGGTTCACTCAGGTTACAGCAGGGCCCCTAGGGGAATGTCCCAGGAACACAGATGTCCTCGCTTCTACCTCGGCGTCAAGACCATGACACAGAATTCAGGAATGAAAGTCAGGGTGAGGGGGTGTTTTCCTGCTGCAAAACTTGGATGTCCTAGACACGGCCTCCTGGAGCCTGTGGCAGTTGATCCAACTTCTTGCTCTCAGTGGAGTTCAAAAAAGCTCTTGTCCCCATATCAGAAAAGGGGAGGAGTCCCAACCCTATGACTCTTCTTCCCCCACGAGAACCTCTATGCCAGAGGTCTCTTTTAAAATGAACTCATGATTAAGTCACAGTGCAAAAGGGAAATGGTGCTCTTCTCATTGTGCTTTTTTTTTAATATAGGAGGTTTCACTAAGTCAAATACACAGGTAATTAAAAAAATGGGATGCCAAGAACCTAAAATTACCTCAAAATTAAATGCTAAAAAATGCATGGTTCAAAGATTACTTTTATATTATTTTGGTCTGTGAAAGAAACACACATCCAATAAGATTTGTGACTTTCAAGGAAGGTTTGGCCAGTGCTTTGACATTTTGCCTTACCGGTTAGGGTGAGCTGTAGGTTAATTATAAAATTATTACCATAAAATCCCACCCAATTCCCTGTTCTTCTGTAGCCTGTAGTTCAATGCTGATATTCCAGTTTCCCCGTGATCCTGTGCACTGTCCCTCCATCACTGCACCGCAGGGAGTGTCACTGGCCCCACCAGGCGGTGCCTCCCCACCCGTCCTTCCCCGGGAGGCTGAACCCTCCAGCCCCTCCCGTCTCCCTCCATGGAGCAGGTCTAAGCTCCGCCGCTGCCCCTGCAGACCTTCCCCTCCTGGTCTGTTGTTCGGGAAACGGGCTCTAATGTTGTCCTTATGCTCTGACTCCTCTGCACTGTGGCTATAACTGTTGTACAGTTAAATTTTCAGAATTCACAAAAAAAATATTTCTCTCTTAAGTGCCTGGCTCTGCACATTGGAGCCCTGACTTCCTGGAACTGTCTGTTATAGATTTACAAGATCCCATTCAGCAACTCAACTGATCTCTCTGTTCCAGGTGACATGTACCCTCCCTGATGAGCTGATGAGCGTTAATGACCCAACAGGTTAGGGAGTGGGGGCTTCACTATCACTCAGAATAGTGCCTGCTTCCCTATATACTGGCTTAACCGGGGCAGCGTAATTATCAGGCTTATAGAACTCAGGAAGGGGTGTGTATACTGAGCTCCTACTACTAAATTGCCATTTCCAAGTTCATATCTACAGTGTTTTCTATGGCCTCGGCATCATTCCCCAGGGCCACCCCGTATCTTTTCTTCCTGTTCAAGAAAAGAACTTGTAACGGGCAGGATGAAGACACTGACTGACGAGAAAGCACGACATGGTATTGGTGAGACGTGGGGAAGCAAGCCGCCCTCCTTGCTCTTCATTACGGGGATGAGATGCATGATGAGTGATAAAAGAAGTCTGCCCTCAGTTTACAACTAATTTTTGACCCAGATTTAGATAGCTTTTCTTAAAACATTTTTTTTAAAAGAAGCCCCTAGGGTTCTCAGATGAATCTGGTTTAGGTGATGTGCATTAAGATACTGATTTAGAGAAAGATGAAAAGAAATTACAGGCATGATAAAAAACGTACCTCTCTTACAATATATAATATACATACATTACATGTAATATATACACATATATATTCATTTAAGTGTGTATATATAAAACAGCCCGAGAGGTGGAGGACACAGAGTAAATTACACGAACAAATCAAGGCAGAGTTGATATCACTGAACAGACTGTGATTATGTTGATTGAAACCAGATTTAAAGAACCAGGGGAATTTGTTTGGGAACAGAGAACAGGACCATAATATTCCCTCAGAGAGGAAGTCTCATCAGAGGAAAACCATGGGGGGGGGGGGTAGGCTTGATGTGGGGAGGTGGGGAGCAGAGCAGGCGAAGTTGCTTTATGGCTGAGTTTGGGAAAATGAAATGAAAAAGAGTCACCTACCTCTCCACTAGCAAGTGTATAAAAGGAATACAGCATGGTAAATCCAAGGGACCCAGGGGGTGGTGGGGCAAAGGGGAATCTGGGCAGAGAGGGAGGAGAAGAGGAAAGAAAGCAAATAGGACCTGCCCATTTATCCCTCTGCTTTTGTGAACTGGGAAATAAATTCACTCCAAATTGATAACTAAACAGTGAAACATACCTCTTCTCTAACTGTCGGAATTTGAGGATGGACATTCATCATATGTAGGTTTCAAAGAAGCAAGATTAATGGACAGGTCTAGCAGGATGCATCAAAAGAATCTTTTTAGACAAAACCATTTGAGGAAAGGTAAGAGGCAGGAGTCAGAAGAATCTGGCATTTGGCCAATCCCTCAGAGAAGAAAATGCCAAATTCAGAATTCCACCCTTCTGGGCCAGTCAAAGCCACTCACAGCTGCAGGCGACTCCAGCCTGGCTGAATGACAAAAACCTCTCAGACGCAACACAAGGTCATGCTCACCTGGGGGATCTCCCTAAGTACATGCTTTGAAATGATGGCAGCGTTTAAAGTGAGGAACCCCACAAGGCAGGATTTTAGCACTTGGGGGAACTTGGAGATCCTCTGCTCCTCACCTTCATTTGACAGCTGCAGGAACCAAGGCCCAAGATGCTCAGGTGAGCTGCCCGAAGTCACACAGCCAGGTAACGATCGAGTAGGAACTGGGTTTTGCACACCCAATTACATATGTTTCCCCTGATTTCCTTTTTAAGTTTTAAAAAATTTGTGCTGCTTTTTGATAATTTCATAACCCTCAATTGATAATTAAATCACAGAAGACGCTCAAAGGAATATGACCTAAGAATAGGCAAGTGAAATAGGGAGGAAACGCAAGCACCACACTGAAGACCTCGTCCTCCCAGGCACTCGGATGCCCACATTTGTGAGGTCTTTGAATGCAGTGCTATGATTCCCATCACTGAGGTCACGGGAGGGAGAGAGGAAAAGGTCTCATGAAGCTGTCAGGACCCAAATCCCAGGACCAGCTCTTCCTAGTTTCCTTCCCAAGGTTCCAAAAAGGGAGCTTTGGAAAGTCCCCACTGTTCAAGGGTGAGGAGGAAAACTTCCAGGGCTGGTCCATTCCTGCTGCTGCTCTCTCTCTTCTCCCTTCCTTCCCGTGGACAAAGTGAACAAGCACAGAGAGTTCAAGCTCCCTAGCAGGGCCCAGGGAAGGCGTTCCCAGTCCTCCTGGGAAATCCCAACCTGCGGCATTTCTTGCCTGTTCCTTCTGAAGTGGAGGAATTTTCATGTTCAAGTTTGAACAGGAGACTCTACCCAGGAAGAAAAAAAAAAAGCAAATAACAATTCAGTGAGTAGGCAGTAGTCCCTGATTATATTTCTCTACCACATCTGAGCAGATTTAGAGTTCCCGTCTCCCCTCTTTCCCCTTCTCCAGATCCCCTCAAGTGTGTATGTGTGCGCACACGTCACTTCTGGAATGAATCAGTGCCTAGGAAAGTCTGGATCAAAAGGAGAATTTGTCAGAAGAATTACGAGGGAACAAGCAGTTGTCGTAAAAGACACCCCTGGGGCTGGCAGCACATTCTTCTGGCATTATCCTTGCAGGCTGGGTTTGGAACTCAACTGCACAGAAGGGACAGGCCCCAGTTCCATTTAGACACCAGGGACAGCCCTGGATCAGACAGAATACCAAGAGCTGCCCTCTCCAAGGTGCATCTCTTCATAGGCCATGGCTGAAGAGAGCTGGGTCAGCCTTTCAAGAAGGACATGATAGTTGCGATGTTGACAGGTAATGCTTCAGAGATGTGCAATGCTCTAGTATGGACCTGCCCTGAGACAGGCTAATGGCAGCTCAGCCTGGAGGCTGGAGCATGGGCCCTAGGATACCACAGGTCTCGTCCAGGCCCCACTTCTGGCTGGCGATGCCTCAGAATGCTCAGCATTCTTCAGAGAGGCTGAGCCATGTATGGTACAAGGACAGCTGAGTCCGGGAACCTGCCTTTGTGTCCTGACCCTGCCACCTGAGCAACTCCTGTCATATCTCTGAGCCTCAACACAGAGCTCAGAAGAGAAGTTTCTTGTGGAGATGTTCCTTGAGTAGCCACTTCTGGTGCATGGTGCCTACTGGATAAGCATGGAGGCTGCCATGGGAGAAAGGCCAAGACTTTGCTGTAGCTGCTACTGCCAAGGTTTCCTAGATGGGGGACCTTAGTAGGATCACAAGCCTTGGACTCAGGGCCTCCAGTTCCACTGGGTGAGTTGGGCACTTGGAGGCTTTGATGCGAGAGCGTGGGCTGGGGAGTTAGACACACCCACACTCAAAGGCTGGCTCTCCAACCTCCTAGTAGTCTAACTGTGAGTAAATATAATTTTGAGAAGCCTCAGTTTTCCCAACTGTAAAATCAGGCTAATGATGCCTACGTCACCAAGCAGTTAGGAAAAATAAATGAGGCATTTCCTGCACATAGTATGCATTCAATAAATAGGAGATTCTTTCGTTTAGGAACATTCCTACCTTCCACCCTTATTTTCCCACTGGTAAACTTCTGGGTACTAACTCTGCCTTCCTTCTGCTTCCTGTGAATTCTGGGCAGATGAAAGAACATAAACATAGGCTGTCATGGTGTTACTACCTTAGAAAGCAGATACAAAGAAGCTGTCATTCTCTGCAGCAAGAGTCCTTCCAGATCAAGCTGGGCCAGCTTCCCTGCTTTTGGCAACAAGCTCCAGCCTGAGTTCTCCGCCACCTTGATTCCAGCTTAATACCTGCAGCCCACACTGGCCTCTCCCAGTTCTAGAATCCACCATACTTGGGGGAAGGGGCCACGTCTCACTTAACATGGAGTGGGGATCAGGGCAGGGGATTTCCTTTGAGGCTTGGTCTTGCGCTTGCTACTTCTGTGAATTTGGACATACAGACTCATCTCTCTGAGCCTCAGTTTCCACATCTGGAAAAAAAAGAGAATAACACCTGACCTGTCCACTATTAGGGGCTCTTTCCAGCTTTAATTGAAAAAAAAATGTGAGTCTTGGATAAATACCAAAGGGAAGGAAGATGATAATGGTGACATCATTTCACATGTGAATGACCAGCCTTCCTAATGGGGCTATAACTTGTGTCGGTACTCAGAAGTGGAGAACTTACTGTGTCCTGACTTATATTCTCCATCTCCATCCCCCACCCCTAGGATATAGATGTCTATAACAAGTACACAGGACAAAAAAAACACAAGTATCTATTCATTCAAACAACAAGAAAGGTAGAACATAGTCATTCTGAGTAGTGACAATTGACAGTCCTCCTGGATCAGAGCTCCCAGAACTGGGTGCAGCATCACAACCCTCTGAGGGCAGTTAATATTGTACATTACAGATTCTCAGGCCCCACCCCAGGCTTACTAAATCCACATCAGCAAGGGATGGAACCAAGCAATCTCCATTTTTAAAAAAATCCTCCACGGTGACTCTAGTAAGTACCAGGTCTGGAAAACATTCCATGCCTACCTGTCAGCCTCAAGACTGGCAGGACTCCACCTCAACAACCTCAGCACAACACCTGGCACAGAAACTGGTCATAAAGCATTTGCTAAAAACAAAATAGAAACAGACTCATAGATACAGAAAGCCAAATGATGGTTGCCAGAGGGGAGGGGGATGAGGGTATGGGTAAAAAAGGTGAAGGAGGATAAGAGGTACCAACAGCCAGTTATAAAATAAATAAGTTACAGGATATAATGTGCAGCACAGGAAATAGAGTCAATAATATTGTAATAACTTTGTATGGGGACAGATGATTACTAGACTTATCGTAGTGATCATGAAGTAAGGTATATAAATGTTGACTCACTGTTGCACACCTGAAACTAATATAATATTGCATGCCAACTATACTAAAAAAAAGTGTTTGCTGAACTCAGCTGAAATTCCAAGTTGGTGGCCCTGTAATGAAGAACGTGCTGGGGCCCTCAGGAGCTAGCTGTCTACCTGTGCCTGTGCAGCAGACAGACAAAGCACAGCTCAGACCAAGCCCAAAACTGGGCCCCTGACTTCTACGTGCATGTGGAAACAGATACTACTTGTTTCCACTCCCATCTCAAAGAGGCATGACAAATAAATAAATACATAACCCTATCACCTTTTCATCATCATCATCATCATCACAAAATCACAGGTGTCTGACCTAGAATGGGCTAATTCGACCTCCTGATTTTACAGGCACGGACATGGAAGCCGAGAGGGAGGCGTTAGCTTGGCTGAGCTGGTGCTTTGGTGATTTGGTCTAAAGGAAAGCGACCTGAGTCAGCTGTGCAGTTATCCGGGCATTTCATAGGCTTGCCAAGATCCTACCCTGGACCCATTCTTGTGCCCATACACACTAGACTTCTGTCTCTAAAACCCAACCTCAGCAAAAGAAAGATTCCTGTCTTTTAGGCTGTGCCCCTTGTGTAAAGCCATCCTCATGGCTATCAGTACCTTCAGGGCTTTTTACCTCCATGGTCTCATGCCCTTTGCCTGCAGGTCCTGCTGTCCCACCCTTGGATGCCTATCCACCTAGAGCAGTGCTGCAAGACTGATCTCAAATACTACAATCTCTACCTCCTCCATTAAGCATCTTGGGATCTGCCCCCTTGGAATTCCCAGTCATATGGATGATCTCTTTTGCAGATCTTCTATTTTGCCTCATCCTTTGTGTATTTCTTTACACCTCATGACAGTTTTTAAGCTATGTAAGGGCAGGGATTATGTTTTTTATCTTTCACTATCCCCTATATTATCTAGCATACATCCCAGTGATCAGGATGTATTTGCTTAATGAAACTGAATCTGGACCTGATGCAATTGTCTGGGTCCAGAAGAAAGGACATAATGCCCTTGACTAACCTTTGGTATGAAGTGCCCACAAGTGAATGGAAGGAATAACAAGGCAAAGTCCAAAAGGAATTTGAAACCACAGGGAATACTTCTATTCAGCTTGGCCTTTTCAGTGCATATCAGTATGCCAGGAAGAGAAATAATAAAATGTACTACATATATGGTTATTTACTCAAGGTATTATAAAAATACCTGGAAAAAGGCATTTGAAGTCATTGACATTGCAGAATATGTAAATTTATTATATTAAGACTTCAACTTGCTCAAAGAGTGTTCCCTGAGGTTGCTGCTCTGGAAATACCACCTTCACAGTCTCGAGGTGACGTCCCAATGCCAGTCAGATACCATCTGGGAGAAGGCATTCCTGGGCATGCCCTACACACCCCTCTCCAATCTTTTCTCTTTGGAATGGGATGAACTACAGTGAAACCTCCTCCCAAAAGCCTGTCCTACCACCTCCACGTCAACGCACCTCTGTGTCATCACACCAGCGGGAACACCACAAAAACGAGTTGTTGTGCAAAGATCTCCCCCTCAGACCTCTGTCAGGACTTTCCTCCATCACAGTGACGCAGTCCTGGTGGGGGCGCACGTCCACACACGTGATGTGTCAGGTCCTCACCCGCGGGGGTTGACTCTGTGCTCCCAGGGTAATGAGGGAGCATTTTATTAGTTTGTGAAAGAGAGATTTCATAAGAGTGGGAAGAATGTGAGGTTAAAGTGAGGTAGATTTAGAGGGCCCAGCTGCTCTCCATCTGCCTTCACTGAGGACATTAAAAGAAGCAGCAAGGGTGAAAGACGTGCCGTCTATTGTTCCACACATTGGTGGGGGGGAGGGGCATGATGTGTCTCAGACACTTCACGTTCATGTTTGTCTATCAGTGGCGCGTCCTTACAACACGCACGCAATGCTCTAGGCTCCATGACATGTTATCTTCTGTATGTCATCTTACTTAATCCTTACCTCAGACCTCTGTGATAAGTACACATTTTCTTAACTTAGAGGAGGAAACTGAGGTTAGATAATCATTATTAACAATTAATTATTAATAAGTGGTAGGTCAGGGATTAGAGTTCAGGTATTGTGACAAACCCTAATATTCTATTAACCTAGAAGTGGCAAGTGGGTTTCAATCTAAGTTCCAAATCCAATTGATTGGAGATTATAGATATAGATATAGATATACATACACACACACACATACATACATACATACATATATCCATCCATTCACCTGGAGACTTGTATTGAGGATTAAAAAGCACTGTAAAGCTCAGAGGGAATGGAACTAGTGTTATGATTGATTGTCTGCTACAATCATATGTGTTATGTTTACTACAGGCACAGGAGTGATAGGGAAAGAGTGCTGTGATTGATTAGTGATGTCTGCACTGGAGAATAGTAGTACATGCACTGAATTTGTTTGTTATCCCCACAATAAAGCACACTTCAGTGAAAGAACAGGTCACTCTGTTACAAAGTTTTATCACAAATCCCATTCCCCACCATGCCCTTTTAAAGTTTCCCCATACACAGACCGCTCGAACATTTTTTCAGTTTTTTCCCAAGTTCTCCACATTTCTTTTTAGTAGCTAACCCCCCAAAATAAGTCTTGGATCAGTGTGGCATATGGATGCAGATGTTCCTTCTAAGGGCTTCTTCCTGTAAGCCACCCCAGTTTCACCCTCCTTTCACCCAGAAAAGCCCTTTGGGGGTAGAAAACACTCTCAAAACAGAGAGGGAGCATGTTTGACATGACCCTTGACAACCATTCCCTGGAATGACCATTACTGCCCGAGGGCTGCAGCCAACAGAGCGTGAGGAATGGCGTCAAGGACAGTCGCAGCGCCGGGCTGGGGAGTCAAAAGGTTGCCCATTGGCAGCTAAGAAGTCACTTTCAGGCGTTAGGCAAAACAGCACTCCCTGCTTGGAGCAGAAAACTGAGGACAGCAAAGACCATGTTTAATGGCCAATAGCGCTGCAGCCTAACAGTGATTTACTGCCTCGTGCAGCCAACCATTAAAAATAAATAAAAGCGAAAAGAGTGGAGGGAAATGTCTCTTCTTCATTGTAACTCCATTGTCTTAATCATCGAAGTTGTTTGGACGCTGTGCTGCAGGCAGGGCTGACCTCAGCTGAGAACCTGGAGAAACCGGATCCTACCCTGAGACCCCTTTAAAGCGATTAAACTCCTATCAGACCAGGCCGGACCCCCTGACAGCCAAGACGTCATGCTTGGAGCAGCAACCCCAGGAAATGCTCATTGGGCAAATCAGGGCCTTAAAAAATAATTACAGTTCACACATCCTGAAGCAATAATGACTTCAAAACCCCTCTCACATGTGATTTATATATAAGCATATTTCCCCCTTGCACCTTCTCCCCCATTCCCATTCTGCTTGCTCCACCCATATCCAAGTGGTTAGAAAGTCAATATTCTTAGGTCCTGTGAAGAAGTCCAGATGGAAAACCCCTGGTCTGTTTCAGGAAGAAAAGAACTGCTAACACCACCTGCCATTAAAATTCTTATACACCCAATTGTGCACGAATGGGAGTATGTGTGTGTATTCCAAGAGATTCAGGGGAAAAAAGAGAAAAATTAATTAAGTCTACACCTCTCTGCCAAGGTTTCAAATGCTCTCTGGGGCCTGGTTTTGAGGCAAAGAAATGTATTCCTAAAGGGCTGCTGGTTCTGATCCAGTTTATTGTAGAAAGGAGAGAATGAGTTTAAATCTGGGGTGGGGTGTTGGTATGGACCTAGGTCTCTTTTGCTGTCCCTGGGAGGTGCCCCAGGTCTTAGGAGGAAATGTGCATCCATTATACTCCAAGCACTGGCATCTGCAGAGGTAGAAAGGAACATATCATGATAAAAAAAAAAAAACTCTCTCAGATGACTGGCAATGTGGTAACAAAGGAACAAAACAAAGACCAGTTCTGCTTCTGCAAGGTCCCATGGGGTAAGCGAACAGGTGGGATCAAGAAAGGGGAAAAAGCAAAGGATAAGCTAGCCCCTTAGGACGAATTACAATTGGAATGAGCATCTGGAATGGCTAATCAAATATCTCTTCAATGTCAGACTTCAAGATGTGAACAGTACACAAACTGAGTCATAGAACTGAGCAGAAAAAAGGAATTAGAGGCTAGAGACCCCAAAAGGGAAGGCAGTTGAAGAAATGTGGCCCCTCAAAAGCTCCGCTAATGAAATCTGCCCTAGGAACACAGGCCCTTCTGGGGACCAACAGCCAAAGCTCCTTGATAACCCAGGTCTGGAACATCAGCTGAGCTCTGGTCTTTTTCCTCATATTGCAACTGCAGGTGTAAAGACATAAAAATGAAACTCCACAGCCCAGCCAAGGTCCAATATGTATGTTCCTCCCTGAAGATAATTAAAAATGAAAACAGCCCCAAAGAGGATGGAGTCACTTATAAGACTCCAGGAAATAGCCTTTTGCTGGGGTGTGAAGGGCAGGAGCCAGTGCTGTGTGTCCCCCTAGCAGGGGAATAACAGCAATGTACTTGAGAGTGAAGGACAGACATGTCCTTAACTGGGAGACTGGGGGACAGGCACTGAGCCTGAGCTTCCCGAGGCCTCATCTGAGATGATCCTCCATCATCAACAACTGGTTGCCTCTGGGTAGCTTCCAAGGAATTTGATTGGGGTCGAGGAGGAAGGGTATGGTCAGTCTCCATCCTCTGACTTCATTCTATCTGAGAATCCAGAAGAGGAAGAGAAGACAAAGTCTAAGCACAGAAAGGAGAAAGCTAGTTTTGGGGAGCCAAGTCAGGTGTTAACCTTGAAAGGAAGGGGAGAGCAATAGCAATGTCCTTAAAGGAAATCAGCAAACGTTGAGCTGCAAATTCACTATAACAGTCACACCTGCTTCCACAGATCCAAGGCTAAGGCAATTGTCCACGGCATGCCATGAGCCCAGACTGAAACAGGAGTTACCATCTTGTAAAAGAGAAGAAAGATTTAGGCACGTCTCTGTGTGTGAGCATGATGTCTACAAGTGTGTGTGTGTGTGTGTGTGTGTGTGTGCATGCTCCCTCCTTCTATACTGCTGGCCACAGAGGAGGAAGGACCAGTTGGTCTACCTGCCAAAAACAATTTCAGAGATTGTTATAATGAACTTTCAAAGAAGGAATAAGCTCCTTGTGGGAAGAGATTAAACCTTATTCAACTTCTTACCTGGCTGTGTGGCATGAAATGAGTGTTTACCAAAGTGAATGAGGGTTAGTCACCTGTTCTGGGAATTCACAATGCCACCCAGAGGAAGTTCTTTCCCTAATTCCAGCCCTGGTCTTTGATCCTATTCCAACTTTCTGCTGGGTAAACACTTTTTGCTCACTCACCCATTCATATAATGACTATCGACTGACTATTTATTATAAGTCAGGCACTGTGCTAGGTGTGATTAGAAATTATGCTATGAACAAGCAGGAATATAGTTCCTGCCCTGAAGAAGTCTATAGTCTAATAAGAAAGCGGTTGAACCAGAAATTAGAGTAAGAAATGTTGGGTATGAGGGAAAGTACAAGGTGCCATGGAAGCACGTGGAGGTAGGATCTGGAAAAATGTCATCTCTGGGTGGCAAGAGCCTCCAGGAGCCTCCAGTTCCCAGACCCCAGAACTTTCTAGCAATGACACTCATGACTGGATCACATTAATTTCTAACTTCTGACCCCACATTCCTAAAATCTGAATATGCCATGAATTTACACAGTTCTTGTTCTCTCTGGAATTCAAAGCACTTCATAAATATTTCCTCTTTGTTGTCATTCTATATCTGTGCAAAAAAAAGTAGCATGATGATCATCATCTCCGTTTTGCAGGTGAGCAAACCCAAGCAGAGACCCTGTGGGTGACTGATGGAGGTGGGAGGCAGCTGCTGCCTCACCCATTTCTCTGGGATGGGCAGCTACTGGATGCTCAGCATACTTGTGCTACTAACAGATCAGTCATTCAGAGATTGGCCACCTTGGGCCCAGATCACCTGACCTAAGGGGGCTTGTGCTGTTTCCTTGGCTATTCCAGGAAGCCTGGTAAAACTCTTGGTAAATATCAAGCTCAGAAACGGAATCTGGTCCTTGTCATCCCATCTGCACTGAGCTGCTGAGAGAGAATCGTACACAAATCTCCCCTGCAACAGTCCGACACTTAGCAGATTAATGCCAGAGCAATGACCCCGAGTCACTGCTGCAAAGTGGGGAGGGGCTTGCCCATCTCACAGCCTGACAGAAACACAATGAGGACCACCTCAGCCTAGAGAGAGGTCTGAAGAGCCAGTGTCAGGCCTGCCTGAGGAAGCTTGTGCAGTCAGCCCCAAGGTAGGGGGATTGATTAAATAACCTTGGCACAGTTCCATCTGGGGTTCAAGAGGCCAAAGCCCCCAGTGTTCAGTACATTCTACGGTGAGAAAAGAAAGCTGCAGAGTTCCAGCCAACATGGAAGCATAGGTAGAAACCCTTCGCTTCCTCGCACAACCAAAAGGAGGACAACAACCAATCTAAAACTAATAAACAACCAAAAGTGCCAGAAAATCAAACTGCATGGAACTCCGACAACCAAAGAATTAAAGAAAAAATCAACCAGACAGGTAAGGTGGACCTGGCTGCAGACTCAGAAAAACTGTGGCTAGGTGGCTAAGGGGTGGGCTGCCAAGCCTGGCAGAGCTGCACAGGAGGGACTGACTTAAGGGGAAAACTGAGACTCAGAGCTGACTCTGGGCTAAGGTTGGGGTTGCCGCAGTGGGAGATACTTCCAGTCTGACATGAGAGTCTGTTGGAAAGTGCACTAGAGACAAGCAGGTGAGCTGCATTGTTCCCTCTTTGTCCCCTCTCCCACAGGCAGTGCTGCAGCATGGCAAGGAAGGTTGCCCTGCCTGGGTAAGTACCTAAGGCCCCACCCCTTACAGTTTATCAGGTGCACCAAGACAAAGAAATATGGCCCAAATGAAAGAACACAGCAAAACCTCAGAACTAAGCAATGAGGAGATTGCTAACCTATCCGATGGAGAATTTAAAGCCCTGGTAATCAAAATGCTCACAGAATTGAGCTTGGATGAAAATGAAAGAACAAATGAAAGATACCCAAAGTGAAATAAAGCAAAATATTCAGGGAACCAACAGTGACAAGAAGGAAACCAGGATTCAAAGCAATGATCTGGAACAAAAGGAAGAAATAAACATTCAACTGGATCAGAATGAAGAAACAATAATCCAAAAAATGAAGAGAAGCTGAGGAATCTCTGGGACAACCTGAAACGTTCCAATATCTGAATTATAGGAGTGCCAGAAGGAGAAGAGCAACAGCAAGAAACTGAAAACTCATTTGAACAAATAATGAAGGAAAACTTCCCCAATCTTACAAAGGAAATAGACTTCCAGGAAGTCCAGGAAGCTCAGAGAGTCCCAAAGAAGTTGGACCCAAGGAGGAACACACCAAGGCACATCATCATTAAGTTACCCAAAATCAAACACAAAGAGAAGATCCTAAAAGCAGCAAGAGAGAAGGAGACAGTTACTTACAAAGTAGTTCCCATAAGGCTATCAGCTGATTTCTCAAAAGAAACCCTACAGGCAAGAAGGGACTGGGAAGAAGTATTTGAAGTCATGAAAGGCAAGGACCTACATCCCAGATTGCTCTATCCAGCCAAGCTTTCATTTAGAATGGAAGGGCAAATAAAGTACTTCTCAGGTAAGGTCAAGTTAAAGGAGTTCATCATCACCAAGCCCTGATTATGTGAAACGTTAAAGGGACTTATCTAAGAAAAATAAAATAAAAAATATGAACAATAAAATGACAATAAACTCATAACTATTAACAAATGAACCTAAAAGAAAAGCAACGAAAACAAAAACTAAGCAAACAACCAGAATAGGAACAGAATCAGAGAAATGGACATCACACAGAGGGAGTTCAGTGGGGAAGGGGAAGGGAGGAATAGGGGGAAAAGGTACAGGGAAGAAGAAGCATAGTTAGTAGGCATAAAATAGATGGGGAAAGATAAAAATGGTATAGAAAACATAGGACTCAAAGAACTTATATGTACAACCCATGGACATGAACTAAGTGGGGGGAATGTTGGGGTATAGGGGGAGCAGGGTGGAGGGGTGATAAAGGGAGGAAATTGGGAAAACTGTAATAGCATAATCAATAAAAATACTTAAAAATAAAATAATAAGAGAAAGAATAAAAATCAAAAGAAAGAAAGAAAAAAGTAAAAAAAGAAAGCTGCAGTATATTGCAAACTTGCAAAGGTAGTTTATTGTTCTTTTTTTTCACTCATTTAATCAATGTTGGGCTATGTAATTCTCAAAAAGGGCTGCTACTAGGCCTATTAAAGGGCATTTGGAAAGATGTGGAGGTGTTCCTGGTTGGCATGGTAACTGGGACAGTGATGTTTAATGCTTGCAGCATGTCCTGCACCACTCAGAACTGTCCCATCCCGTGCAAACTGACAGAATATCCCTGAAGCCCAACCGCTGGCTGCGGAATTCCTAAGACGCTTGGAGGAAGAAGTCATCTGTAAGCAAACAACTTGCCTGCCCTGCAATGGGATCACGCTCCTCCTTTTCCTCTCCCAACCCCCACAGCACTGAAGCTCACCCAGTCTGCGGCGGGCGGGGTTGGGGGCACTATGACCCACAGCTTGCCAAAGCTGGTCCTGTTTCCCTACACTCTGAATCATCTGATTCTAACCACTGACCTTCATTCCTGACCCTTCTCCCTGGTCATTCTTCACTGACCCCATCCAGAATAAAGGGCTTCAGTAAAAGGGTGGGCAGGGCCAGCTTCTTTCATGGCAGTGTCTTTGAGTTAACAGTGTGTCCTCAGTTTAGCTGCTGAATGCCTGAGCAAGACATTCACTTCTCTGAGGCACACCTGCCCTGCCCTTCCCCATCATCCGTAGAAACTGGGTGCAGGCAGGCTAAACTGAATGGCATGAGCAGGGCTTGGGCTCCTTTGAATATGGGGGCAGTGTGTGGGGAGGGGCGGGGGGGTACAGAGAGAGATGAACAGGCCATCGGAGCCCTGTAAACAATAACATAAATGGAGCCACTTTAAAATGGAGCCAGAGCTGCCATGCCGGAGGAACCGCCTTGCTTGTCTTATACCGCAAATCTTGGGATATTAAAACAGGGCAAAATAACCTCTGGACATTGTGTCCCGAAGAAGTGTTTCCAAAGATAACAGAAAGCAGTGATAATGACTACTGGACTGATGACCACTGGCCCGAAAGTTAAAAACATCGTTTAGAATTAACATCACTATGTTATGTCATCAGCACCCATAGAAGTGCTTTCGTTCTATTGATGTAATTGTCCCCTTCCCTTTCTCATAAATACCCCTTGTCTTTGTCTCCTAATCAGACCACTATTTGGGCTTCTGCCAGGATCAGAGCTGCCTGAATGGCTGTTCTTACTGATCTCAAATAAACACTGGTTGCCTCTCGCTTGGAAAGGCCTTTTAATTTTCAAGCCAACAGCTCAAAGATTTATTTAATCTGTTAGGGCAGCACTTCTGGTGTCAAAGCTGGAGGCCAGGCCCAGGCACTCTGTCCCCACCCGGCTTATAGACACCTTCCTCCCGCCTCCTGGCTAACGCACAGTACGCAGCCCAGGCAGCCACGGGCTGTGTTCAAGCTTGGCATAGCCTCCCATAGCTGACAATGATCAAAGACAGATGTGAGCAGTCAAAGAATAATGGGGATCATGAAAAGGAGTAGCGGGCTTCCATGTGGAAAGAAACAGGAGTCAGGAGTGAGAGGAGAGGGAGCCATTTACAGAGGCGCAGGCAGGCACTGGGTGTGTGCTGGGTGACGCTGTGGCAGGGCAGCCCTGGTCAGAAGAGCATGTTTCCATGGGAAGAGGGGCTGTGCTGTGTGCAGCAGGCCGGGGCCGAGAGCTTTCACTGCTCGGAGCATTCGGCTCTGAGAACTGTGTTCTGGCCAGAAAGGGGAACCTAGGCAGCAACCCCCACCTCCCAATCACACCCATGGAGTAACCAAGGTCAGGAGAAGTTAAATGCACAGGCCAAAGGCATGTGCATAGTGACAGAGTTGGGATAAAAACTCACGGCTACTGAGCAACCTTCCACAGTCTCCCCACTGATCTGGTGCTTCATTCACTGTCTCTTTGTGATCATCCCACCCCTTCCCACTTACCTCCACCCTCTGCTTCTCCAGCACTTCCCTCTCTTCCCTACTAGGTGGACTCTCGCTGTGCTACTCTCTCTAGTCAGCTCTCAGAAACTCCCAAGTGGATAAAAGAGAGAGGCAGGAGTCATATTGAAAAGAAAAAGGGTGGGATTGAGACAAGGAAGGCAAGGTGCCTTCCTCTTTGGCCATCACTGTTGCTGAGACAGACAGAGACCCCACTGGAAGGCCTTGTCCCTATTCATCCCGATGCTGCAAAGAGCCCTCTGCATATTTGCACAGGGCCTGCCCTACGCCTGCCCTACATGCAGTGAGTGTGTGCAGTTATGGATCCTCAGTGTCTTTCCTTCCTGTTGTGGGTTGAATTGTATCCCTCAAAAAAGACATATTAAGCCCCCAGTACCTCAGAATGCGGCCTTATTTGGAAATAGGATCTTTACAGAGGTAATCAAGTGAAGATGAGGTCATTAGGGTGGGCCCTAATCCAATGAGCGGGGAAATTCAGACACAGACAGACATGCACAGGAGGAGGACCACGTGCAGACACGGGGAGAATGCCTCATGAGGGTGGAGGGTTACAGTGATGCATCTGCAAGCCAAGGAACACCTCACGCTACCAGAAGCTAAGAGGAAGGCCTGGGACAATTCCTTCCCTAGGACCTTCAGTTGGAGCCTGGCCCTGCCAACACCTTGATTTAGGACTCCTGGCCTCCTGAATGGTGAGGCAATGCACTCCTGTTTGTTTAAACGACCCAGGCTGGGATTCTTGGTTATAGCAGCCCTGAGAAAATCATAGGCTTACCTACTCTTGTGCTCCTCCTAGGCGGCCTGCCGTCCCCTAGGGCCTCACTCTATTGCCCACATCATAGAAGGTAAGGTTGAGGTTTTGTTAACATGCCACAGAATACAATCCGAATCGTGTATACTGTGCATCAGAGAGTTCCTGAAACTTGTCTAGGAAATTCTGCACAGTTCCCAACACAGTTCCTGACCACTCCCTCTAAGCAGGCACTCCAGAAAGTCTTGGTGGCCATGCCACCCCTGGTGCTGCTGGGCAGAGGGGACCTTCAGCACAGATGCCCCTGGCCTGTGGTTGGCTGGAGAAAAGATCCCAAAAAAGTGGGGAGCTGGAAGGGGTAGGAGGCTAGGAAAATGGGATTAGAAAACCTTCCAATGACCCAACACATCTGTTGGGAGAACAAATACAGTGTGACTTGGATCAAAGAGATTTCTAAGTAATAGAGAGAATGTTTTACAACGCAGCACCAATAAAGCCAACTACAAAAGCTGCCAGCCAGGCTCCAATTCTTCCTAAGTGGAACAAATACACTGATAAGGAGGGAGAGATGGGAGAGAAATGGGAGACAAAGAGAAACGTGCACATGTGGGCAGATGGGGCAACCAGAGAAAAGCCCACACTGTGAAACAGCGAGAGTCCCAGGGACAGAGAGAAAAGGACAGGAAAACATAGAAAGGGAGAAGAGTGCTGGTGCTGGGGACGGGAGGAAATGTCTTGTCAGTTCCATACACATTGTAGTGCTAACATCTTGCAAAGCTCCTTTGAAGCCAAAACAAAATGAGTATATATTAATAATAATATTCTGTTATTGATTTCTCCATCTTAACATTCATTTAATAACCCACCACTTATTAAATTCTTTCTATGTGTCCAGCAGTGTTTTAAGCATTCTCTTTGAATTTAATCATTTAAAATTTGCACACTCCAACGAGGTCATGAGGTTATTACTCTCCATTTTACAGATGAGGAAATTGAGGGTGACAGGTGTGTAAAGCTACTTACTCTAGGTCACCCCCCTGGTAAGGGATAGAACTGGGATTCAGAGCCAAGCTGGCCTGGCTCCTGCACCCACGTTGCTTTCCACTGCACTCTGAAATGCGCTCGGGCTGAAAGGCTGGGGCTGGCATGGGGAGAAGGACAATGGGAGAACAATCCAAACCTCAGCTCAAGAAAGCACATAGGCCTGGAAGATCAAGCTAAGGAAGCAAAGGGGGGGCGCGGTCTTTCTCATCACCCACAGTGCTCTTCACTGCGGCTGCACGTTGTGAAGTAGGGGGAAGGTAGGGACCCTTGGAGCTGGCCAGTGGGCCCTTCTGCTGTCCTACCAACTATGATTTCCCACTCAGAGCAGATAAGGCTTTCAAAAAATCACTGCCTTTCTTCCAAATGTCACCATCTTTAATCCCAGAAAGGTAAGATTTAGAAGTCCATTCTAAGAATATAACCAGAGATGTGTATAAAAATGTATAGAAAAGGAGGGATAACTGTGGTGGAAAAGCAGTGGCCACAATGAAAATTTGACCCAGTAATGAAATGGTTAAAGTATGGTACATGATGGAATATAGAGTTTCATTTTTTGCAAGTACAGTTAAAGACACGGGATAATACATACAATGCAGTATTAAGAGGAAAATGCCAATTAAAGGTTGTCTATAAAGTATGATGAGCTCCCTTATTAAAAGAAGGCAACACGGCGACTCATAAACATGCACACACACAGACAGAGGAAATAACTTCAAGGGACATGGACTAAAACGTTGATGGGATTTCTGGTACTTGTCTTCCTCTTTATTCTTCCTAAGAGTTCCCTAATTCTCTACAATGAACACGCATCGGAACAGGTACTTATTTCATAATCAGAAAACAATGTTGCATGTTATAACTGTCTCTGGAAGGACCCCCGAAGCCTTAGCTGCCATCTTTCCCTGTCAGCCTTGTCCCTTTCCCATTGAACAAGAAAGTGGGACTTCGAGCAGCCCCAGCTCAGCTCTGTGGGACTCCTTTGGCCCTCATCTTAATCTAGGAAAAGTGAAGGAGGCAAATGCTTCATGTTTCTGATTATATCAGAGAACTATACATAGGTTAATTATACCTGCAGGTTGAACAGGGGACCAACAAAGGATCTTGCTCATGAGGCTGAGGATGCCCTGTAGAGGGGTCCAAGCACCTGGTGCATCTAGTAAATGACAGCTGTGCTCTTTATTCAATTACAGCAAGAAGGGTGAGAGGCACGGAAGAGAAGGCCAGAATGGGAGATGCGAAATTTATAAACAAAGAAGAAGGCAGTGTGAGGTAGGGGTTAGGAACAGACACCAGGATCAAAAAAAGAGTGATTCCAAGCTCGCTGCCACCATGTCCTAGCCATTTAACCCTGGGCACCTGGCGTGGTCATCCCACACATTGTCATTGAGCACCTGCCATGGGCCACGTAGTATTCAGGTCCTGGAGATGCAGTGGCGAGGCAAGGATACAAACAAGCCCTGCCCCTATGGAATTTATAATAGAGAAGAAGAGACAATACATTTTTAAAAATCAAGTGAAATATGTAGTTTCTCAGATGATCAAGCCAGGGTTGCCTTGTCTGCAAAATGGAAGAATGATCATAAAACAGCTGTTTCACTGAGAAGTTGTGAGGCTTCATGAGATCACATATGTGAACATGGGTCTCAATTCAATAAATATTAACTATCACCACTATGTTGAGATTGAAAGAGTGAAATCTGCTCTTCTTGTCTGAGTGGTGACATGGGGGAAGTCCAAGAAATGGTTCCAACCGTTCAGAAATTGCAGAGGCAAAGGGGATTCAACCCAAAGTGATGAAGAAAAATTAAACCAACAATACTGTAGTAGGGTATTGAGTTGCCTAACGACAAAAGCAAAGGGCAAAATTTTTCTCACGTTGGGGTTTATCCAACCTCCCAAGAAATCAGGAGAATCCCTGACCACTTCTACTATCATTTAATAAAGATAATATCTGTCCTTTGGTTTCTCCCCCTGCAGGATAGAAACCAACAAAGGGCACAAGACCCAGGGACTTTCACCTGTGCCCATGCTTCTCTGCTAAAACTTCCTCCCCCGGGGTCTCTCTAAAGATAGCAAGAATCCAGAGCAAAGGCAAGGCAGTCTGCTGCTCTTCTAAGTCCACCCATTTTCTGGGGCCACGGGGAGTCACAAGATTGGTTAAAGACTCCAATGGAGTTCTCCCAAAGCCTGGTGGAGTCAGATTACAGACCACCATGCAGATGCCCACCTGGGCTGTAGGGACTAACCCCCAGCACATGAGGGTGTTTCTGATCCATGCCCCAACCGCTGGCCGATGGCCAATGATTCTCCTGGGGAGGAAGGAGAGCAATGACACTGTGGCCAGGGAGAAGGAAAGGCTTTCCAGAAGTCACATCCTAAAAGCCTTGGATTCCAGCCTCCTGAAGAGGATAGAAGTCACCAGGGGCTGGACAAAGGGCACAAAGAGATAGATGTGTGTATTTGCATGTGCGCACGCTGGCAGATGCATGCGCAGGAATGTTTTATGTAACTAAATGCAGGGCTTAAGTCAGAGGGATTATCCCTGGGTTTCGCAAACCAGTAGCTTATTTTTGGCGGACCTCAGAGTGGCTAAATGATTTCTTTGCACTGACGAAGAGTAGAGCTTGTTAGTGCTTTTCCTCTTCTCTGTAAATCCAGGATTGGCAGCGCTCAGTAAACTTGGCAGTTACAAGTGTTAGGTTTTTCTCTGAAGCCCTGCTCCTATACTCAAGGTGAGTCCTTTTCCTGGGACAGGGATGGAACAAGACAGCAAATATGCAGAGAGACACTTCTGGGAGGCTACAACCTGCAAAGCAGCACCCCACAGTGCTGAACTAAGAACAGATGAGAAGACCCCTGGATGAGTTTCCAGAAAGTTCCAAGAATACTCTTAGGCAGAAATAATGCAAACTGAAAACAGGAAAAGTGAAGAGAAGCCATGAGGGGATACAGTAGGCCTTTCCCCCCAAACCACAGTGCCCCGGGAGGTGGGGAGAAGCCGCTGAGACCCAGCTTCTGTAACTGCTCTGTATAGACTCTCTCCCTTTCAGGCATATTGGTCAACCCTGGGACAGTCCATGTTCTTCCCCACTTCGTGCCTCTGCCTGCGCCATACAGATCTACCCAACAAAATTCTCTGGCCTCATTGGGAGGTCTCCTCCATCACCCACCAGAAGGCCTTGGAACTCCTACTGCCCTCTGTGTGTAACATTCCCATGGCCCTCTTGTTTCTATCTCAAGTTTTATTTAGTTGGGGGTGTCTTTTTTCCCTGGATAAACTCTAAGTTCTTGGGGGTGAGGAATCATGCATGTTGTATCCCCCGCCAGCACGGGACACAATACCTTACCATATCAGGCCCTAGGTAGCTCATTGCTGAATGAGTGGCTTTTTTAGAACCAGAATTTATGCCCATTAGGTCACTGAGCAGAGTTCATTTTTCAGATTAGATAAATGAAGCATACTGAACATTCTATTTTTCTTCCTCTTGTGCTCCTGGTAATGACATCGTGCACAGGCACGGAAAGAAGCTCTTTTGGGAGGTGGGGCTTAGGAACCTGACAAGCACAATGGTGTGTCGTCCTTCTGGGACTGTGATTGCTCCTTCTTCGTCACAGCTTTCTTTCATCTTGCTCATCCATCAGCAAATCCTTCTAGCCCAGATCCCAAAGATCTGTTCTCCCAGATCTCTGTTTTGTTACTTCCTAAACAGATTCCAAATCTTCTAGCTTCCTTATATCTCTCTAGTGACCAGCCAAGTCCAGACCACTTTCTCTTGCCCTTCTTGGCATCTGATTTGTCTCACAGCCCCCACAGCCTGTCCTCCACAAAGCAGGCAGGGGGACCTTTTAAACAATGTCCCCCATGTGACATTCCCTGCTTCAAACCCTCTTATGGCTTTCCATTTCCTGGGGAGGGGGAGGGAGACTCTGACTTCTCAATATATTTGGAGGGGGGCATGGGGAAACCTTGGCTTCTTGTCTCAACCCATCGCACAAATAAATTCTGTCTGTAAGACCCTATAGCAATTGAACTGCTCAGCCTCTCTCATTCTCTGTCCCAACCACCTAAGACTTCCTGCCAGGTCTTGAGCATGGCGATCTAAAATACCCTCTCCTATGGTTTAGTGCATCACTTTGTTTTACTTCCCATCATGGAGAATCTCATTCATTTATCTGTCTATAATATGCTTGTTTGCCTCTGCATTTATGGATGTCTCCACTAGAATATAAGCTCCATGAGGGCAAAGGGTTAACTTTTCTCATTCACAGCTCTATCTAAAGCACCCAGAACAGTGCCTAGCACATCACAGGAGCTTATTAAATATTTCTGTATGGAAGGATCTTTCTGGTACTGATATAAGTATCACCTGCCAGCAGAGTTCTCCCTAATATCAATTAATGCCAGAAGAAATTCTTAAAGACCAGAAACCAAAAGCCAAGACTTTATAGCACTGGCCAGTAATTAATTAGTTGCTTTTTATTAAAGTTATCTAAATGAATTTCCCATGGAACAAAAGAAGGCTTTTAAAGACAACCACAAACCTTCCCACAAAGATACATCAATGCTGAAAAGAGTCTTGCCAAATTCCAGACCCCTTGTACTGCTGTAGGTTTGCCAGGAGTTTGGTTTAGTGTAACCAACATTTTTTGAACATTGTATGAAGTCCTGGTGGATATAAAGATCATTAGAATTGAGCCCTTACCCATGAAGAGTGTACATGTACAGATTCACTGGGGAGACAGGCACACAAGCACACATAATGTAATCATGGTAAACCAGAGATGTTTCAGGCTTTAGACTTCCTGCATGGGTACCTGTAAGAGTCAGCCAGGCAAACAGCATCAGGAGAGAGGTTCTAAGCTTTGGAAATAACAGGAAGAGAAGTATGGCTGCGAGAAACCCCATGGGGACAGGACACTCAATCATAAAATGTGAGGCAGGCAGAGTTTGTTGTGGAGGGACAAGTTCAAGAAGCTTGATTGTGCTTGTGTGTGATGGAGAGCGCCTTTGACCAGACTGGATTTTTTCAAATATACAAGTGTTAGGCAGTATTGGCTGTACTCACTCCTTCTTTCCCTAAGAACAAAATTGTTCAGCAACCAAAGTCCCAGCTAATGTAGGGGAAAAAGAAGAGTGGAAGGCAAGATGAGCTTGGGACCTTTGAAAGTTAACTCAAAAATTAATCTTAACAATTAGATAAAAAGCCTCCAATAAGAATAATTTCACAAATGATACTGTGTGTTTCTTACAGAAAAGCATGTATAATAGCTTCGCTTAAAGGAGGATGAACGGAAACTAGGCAGACAGTCTGCTCCTGAGCAGAGGAGATGCCATGCCAATAGGCAGCATGGAAGAGATCTGGCTTGTGATCAAGGCTCTGCTGGACAAGCTGCTTATCCCCTCCAAGTCTTAGTTTCTGCATCTGTAAAATGGGCAAAATCAGTCCATCTTGTCAAGTGTTTCCAGGGATTGGGAATGTGCACAGGAAGTACCTAACACAGTGCCATCCCCCTGTCATGATCCACATGCAAATAAATAAGCCAACACATCCTGAACACATCATAAAAAATTATCACCCTAAAACTCCTCCCGGGTCACAAACTGGTTATCTAATTGCCCAGGATTTAAGGATCAGAATCTTTGCCATTTTGGATATGTCCACGGCCTTCATTGTTTAATCTTGCATTCAGCTTGAAAAATGCAGGGAATTAACAGGGTAAAGCTTGCACAAATTGGGAACTGCATGTGCATACCGAGGATCTGCACTTTCTGAACTGCAGAGGCGGAGCCAGGGGAAGCTTCAGAGAGAAAAGCCTGATATCTGTACTTGGGAAAAGACACTGGAAGGAGGGGGTCCAACTCCCAGGGCCACACAGCATGTGTGATGGTGACTGGAGGGCCGGCCCTATGAAGCCTCACCACACCTTCCTGAACTACATGCAGAATTCATTTCATGGCTGTCTGCTCTGGTCAAGGCCCTGACTGAATGGCTGCCCAAAGATAAAGACCAGGGATGGTCCTGAACATGGCCTGGAGCTCAGCAAGAACTAGTCTTGCAGAGACACATCAACCTGTCCTTTCCCTCACTGGGTGCTCCATGCGGTCTGCTTATTTGCCACCCATGTCAGTCTGCATTTGGTTGACTGCTTCTCTCTTCCCTGCCACAGAAGCTCCTAAGGAGGTTCTCGGCCCTACAAGTTACCACAGGACTGTGAACAACTCAGAAGAGAGTGACTCCCTTCAGACTGCACCTGTCTAAGCTCACCTGAGCATCCTCACATGTCCCATGGCTGATTTCAGTTCTGGTGTGCTGTATGCATCATTTTAGCAGATGACTCAAGGGTAAGTGTTTGGTCTACGGGCCCACATTCTGAAGATCATACCTTTGTGGAAAGGTTGGGCCTCTGAAGTTATTTACATTCTGTATGACCTGCCCCCGCTCCCCGGTCTATAACTAATGAACTGGTGTGAACTTCTGACTAAAGCTGGGCCAGCCAGAATCTCTGTCTATAGAATTCCCTGGGCCCTGGGGGAGTCAGTTGGTAGACCTAGAATGAGAGGGGGAGAGCGGGGTACTGATACCCAGAGAGCACAGCCACGTGATCCTGCAGACAGAGAATGGCCTTCAGGCTCTTTAGTCTCTCCTGAAGGCTGGTTGCAATTCCTGCCCTTGAATTCCCTAAGAGGGCACTGTGGCTGTTTCCTCCTGCTTTAGGTTAACGATATTCAATATAGTAACATCATGATAGCAGTGGCTAACGTTTACTGAACCTTGACCTTGTTCCAAACTCAGAGTTATATATTATGCCTTATGAGTCCTTCTAACAATGTAATGTCATCTTTAACATTTAAGGAAACAGACTGAATGTTAAAGATATTGTCAAGGTCTCCTTGGCAAGAAGAGGTGGAGATGGGATTTCAAACCAGACTGATGCTCTCTTTTTAATCACAAAAATATACAGATAACAAAACAAGTCCCTGCTCTGGGGCAGGCATGATGCTAAGGGACCTAGCTCTTACCACTATTATCTTCACTATAGTGATCTGCTTTAACATTTCACAGGAGCAAGGCATTCTTAAGAACATGGAAGAGAGTCCCATTGCCAGGTGGCAGACTGCGTATCCACTGCAATCCTCCTCTTCCTGTGTCAAATCCAAATACACAACAAAAATATATTAAAGGTAGATTTGTAGCTACCTAGGCTTCAAAACAAGAAGGGGGACTTCGAGTGGTAAGAAAGGATAAGGAACCCTTAAAAGAAAGTATATATTCAAGAAACCACAGACAACTTAAGAAGTTGAAGCCAAGCATAGATGTCACAGGCAAGGAACCTAGGAGAGTCTGCCACGGGAGATAAGTGGGCAATGAGACTAACCGACCACCCCCATCCGAAGAAAGCCAGCATGCAGAAAGAAATGGCAAACTCCACTACCAGAAAAACTCAGACACAAGAAAGCCGTTAAAGAGCAATAAGAAAAGGACTTTGAATATTTCATGATGTCAAAGACAGAAGGCACTGCATCCACAAAATGATAGTAGGGATGTTTCAAGGGGATTTTCGTAATGATGAGAAAATAAACCAAAAGGTGGGCCCACTGCAGTAGAAAAGGTCATCGATGAGGTCTGCAACCAGCCCCGTGATGGTGCTGGGAGGTTCTGTTTTGCAGGTACAGCTGTAACTGCGCAGAAAGAATTTACAAGAACAAACAGCTGGAGACAAACTCAGTGACTGGCCTCGAAGAAGGGGTGGGTGATACAGGCTGATTCAATTTTCCTGAACCACACTCTGGCTGCCCTGTCCACTCTCAGTGTTCTGTCTCCTGAGCTGCCCCTCCCAAACAGCAGTGTCCTGAGCTTTCATACCCTGGATGACATCATCAGAAAAAGGTAAAAGAATACATTGAGTCTTTCAAGCCACAGCTTCCCATTTCTTATGGGTGCCACATGACAGCTACCTCCCAAACACTCCGAGTGGCAGGAGCACCCAGGTGCCAGCCGAGTCTGTTGAGGACCATGTCCCCAGCTGACCTGGAGGACAGCCGTCTCCCAAACAGAACAACGGGTTACTAGCATTTCAACCAAACGGTTTGTACCAGTTTAAACCAGAACATGTATTTGTAAAGTTAACTTACAGCTTGCAAAACATGTCCCTATGCATGAGCTCATCTAAAACTCCATGTGAATTATGTTAAGTAGTTAAGGTTTACTATCCCAGTTTACAAAAGAAGGAATGAAGTCTCGCAGAGGTTGTGCCTATTGGTGATTGACAGAAGTGGAAATAGAGCCTGGGTCCTCTTGCTTAACTGTTCTCAGTTTCCTTCATTGTAATGAGGTTTACATTCCTTTACCATTAGCTCTAGGGCAGAAATAGCCTGAGGAGCACTTTCTCCTTAAACTCCCCTGCACAATCCTGTTGGGGGGTTAACTCCTCTTTCAGTTAATGTAGCTGATGTTCCTCAATACTACAGTCACCTTTCCACTCAGTCCATGGTCCCTTATGAACATGTTTTTTATTAGACTTTAGAAAACAAAATAAACTGTCTACAGTCCAGATATAAATGCTTCAGCTCATCTCTCTTCCCTCTTCTTAACACATTACTGTCCCTGATTTTTATTTTTAAAAAAGCCACTGCTGAAGGTGACTGAACTTGGGAAAGGGGGAGGGAGGAGCAACAGGGAGAGGCAGGTGGGATGGTGGCAGCTGCACAATGCCAAGAATGAGTTCAGTCCCATCCACATGATACACAGGGAGAGCAGCGAGCGCCCTGTGGGTTTTTGCTACCCCTGCTCTTTGTGGGGCTTGTGTCTGTCAGTGACATGCAATCCTTAAGCAGTTCCTTGTGTAAAAGAAGGGCTATCCCCATCTCACCGCCACTGCTGCAGATCACGGCTGCCCCACCATCCAGCAGCCTCCCTGGGACCACCCTCCTCATATCTTCTCAGTGTGGCTCACTCCACCACACTGTAGTTCCTGAACCACACTTGGGCCATGCAGCAGTCAGGAGGATCCCAAGTCTAAAATGCTTCCAGGAACACACACTTAACAATGGGTGTGAGACACCCAGCCCAACCTGCTGGACAGCATATGAAGGAATGTCTTTTTGTAAATGAGAAACTCAGGGATTGCAATGATTCCTCATGGTTCCCTCCACTATTCCGGTTATACGTGGTTGGAAATGTAGCTTTTACAGAACTCCCCAATTTTTTAGAACTTTATTTTTAGCTTCCTTCTCTGACCTTCCACTCTGCAGCCCTCCTGTAAGCCCTGACCTCCAACAAGGAAATAGAGAGAAGGAGGACAACTGCTTTCCGACCTGGAGGCCCTTTGGTTAAAGCAGGTCCTCAGCCTGCACCTCTTGGAAGCACCATCCAAGATGGCGCTTGAGCTGATCTGGACTGAATGGAGAGGCAAGAGAGGTGCTCACTTTCCCACTGAGCCACCTGTGCCTGACAGCAGCAGCCCTGGTCCATGGCTGAGCCTAGAGTAGGAGCTGACTGCTATGCATATTCCCAGGGAAATTGAGCCTTCAGAGACTGCAAACCATTTTGCATTCTGAACGCATTGTGGAGACTGTGCCCTCCAGCCTGATGTAACATCTGCCTCTGAGGGCTGTTGGAGAACTAAGGAGACACATACGTTCATGCCTTGGGAATGCTGGTCTATGTTCCTTCTCTCCCCTGCTCCCTACCATTTACCCTCAATACCCTCTTCAGTAGATGGTGGGGGCAGGTACTTCAGAATCCTCTGAGCACCTGTAACCTGCCCTCCTGGTCTTCAGTTTTGGAAGCAACTGCTGGACACATAGGGAGCAGGAGAGCTCAGCTCAAATGAGCTGAGCACCCTTAACGAAATGGGGAGTATCACAAACACACTCGGGGTGGAACAGGTACTGGGACAAAGTTGCAGAGGGCAGGGACAGGGCACAGGGGTCATACTGTAGGCTAGTGGTTCTCAATCTCGGCTGCACATTGGAGTCACATGATGAGCTTTAAAAAATACAGATGCTTCTGTCCCAACCCTAGATATTCAACTTTAATTGGCCAAAGTTAAAAGATCTCAAAGTGCAAGGTGAGATCAGGCCAGTAAGAACATGGGAGAGTCTGTTGAGCAAAGACCTTTGCCATGACAGTAGAGGTTCTCTTTGGCTCCCTTTGGCTTTACCAGGGGGGGTGTGTATGTTCCCATATCCCGCGTTGTTGGATGGCACGTCAGGTGTCTGTCTAGGTCGCTGTCACACACACTCTCCTTAAATATGCTAAGCAATGTGACCATGTAGGTAACTATACAGATCCACTACTGGCAAAAGAAGTTCTGTAGAACTGGTAATTGTTTGGAGGCTTTGAAACGCACACGTGCACATGTGTGCACTGACATACACACACACAAATCTACAGGAATCATCTGCAGGTGCAGCTGATGTCCTGGAATCTGGCTTTCTTCCCTCAGACACCCCAGAAACCTTAGTGCCTGTACACATTCCACTCTGAGCCTTTGAAAATGTCTGAAATGCAAGCAGCCTGGGGTGTAACTCCAAAGCCCCTTTCGCTTTTGATCCTGAATGAAATCCAATTGGTATGGGAATGCTAGAAGAAGCTAAAAGGTTGGGAGACCACCCCCCACTGCCAACCACCCATTTTAGTCCCTGTTTTCTACATCTAGAGCTAATAATCAATTTATCGACACCCCACCCATCCTTGCAGGCTGGTTTACTCTCCCCAGGAGTCAGCACTGATCAGAGTAATCAGAAATACAATAAGTCTTGATAGTCCCCTTCTACATTTCATTCATTTGTTCAGTCACTCATTCATTCTCCCATCAATCCAACCAATAGTCACTTTTTCATTGAACAACTGTATTTACCAAGAGCCACATTGCAGCCAGAGTGAGCTTTTCAAACAAAAGCCTGACTGTGCCCTGCCCCAAGTCAACTTTAAATCTTCAATGGCTCTCTGTCACCCATGGGGTAGAGAGTAAGCCCTGCCCCCACTGTTGGCTCCTGCCTACTCCCCACCTCCCTGGGCACCCTATGAATGTCACCATGCATCACCTACCTGGACTTCTTTTAGTTTTGTCAGTCCAAGTTTTTCTCACCGCAGGACCACTTTCCACCTGCCTCCTCACCTGAAACTCTCTTCTCCCACCTCCTTCTACTTTCACTGATGACTCCAAATACCATCACAGGCCATCAGAACACCTCCCAGGAATTTCCTGGGGTTCTCTGGCTCCACATCCACTGCTCAGAACAGATGATCTCTCTCCACTCTGGCTGCTCTTGGAAGAATTTCCCTTCCTGTCTCTATCCCAGCCCCTGTGACTATTTCTCTTTGGACGGGAGTCACAGACATCCTTGTGCCACAGGAAAGGACTTGAAAACCTGCTGGAATCCTTCTCCAATCCCCTAACATTTTCTTTCCGTCTTAGTCAAAAATCAGACCTTCTCTAATGGCTCTGTCCCGGACTGTGCCTCTGTCAGTGGTCCCTCCAAGAGCTGAGCAGACTTGCAGCAGACAGACGGTAACTTTATACAGCAGCCCCTAAAGGAGATGTAAACACTGACGGGGGGACTGGGACGATATATTGCTAATTCGTACAAGAGCCAAAAAGTGAAAAGGAAATGTCAGAGGATTATAGTGACAAGCTGAGGTCTCTCTACCAGTAACCCAACCCAAATTCAACTTGATTTCCTAAACTTGCTAATAGACCACAATCTAAAATATCTTTCTCTCTTGTTCTTTCTCTCTCTCTCGCACACACATATACACGCACAGACAAGAACAAGAAATAAACACACTGAAGATTTCCCTGGTGATCATTTAAATGCTAAGAGAGAGAGAGAGAGAGAGAGAGAGAGAGAGAGAGAAAACATGAGAAAGTGTTACAAAAACGTTTTTCCCATTTTAATCCACAGCCATCAAAGTTGCAGATACTTAAAAAACTCCATACAAGCAATGAATGGTAAAAGAAACTCTAGTGTGAAGGAATCTTACACTTGAGCTATGACTAACACTACTGCAGTTTCTATCTTTGACTCAAGTACTATACGGGTCATGTTTTTGGAAGGAAAGTCCAGGCAGATGTGGACAGAAGCAGCAGCCTGGCAGGACCCCTCCTGAAGATGTTAACCTCCTTGTGTTTGTATGGCACCTGAGATTCCTCTGGGGAAAGTCTCTGTCTCTCTCTCTCTGTCTCTCTCAAGCCTCTTGTCACTGCGCTCCTTTCACATTTCCCTCTCAACTCCTTGGCTCTGGGATGAAATTGTTCAGGGAGAGAGAGAGAAAGTATGAGAATGCGTGGGGGGTTGTTAGGACAGGACCACACCTTGAGTGCCCCTCCCCCTGCATGGGACTCGTGCTCTACTGCTCCTTGACAAGCTGGAAACCAAGAGCCACCTCCCCACTGCGTGCAAGTGTGGTACCTAATGCACGATCAGGGGTGGGAAGACACTGAGACAATGAGACCCACATCCCCGGGTCACAACAGGGAGGATCTCAGGCCTTCTGGGCCCCAGAACCTCCCATGCAGAGCCTGTTCTATGGCACCCTGCAGAGCCCCCAGAAGGCTCTCTCTGAACGCTGGGGTTGCTCAAACCTGCCCACCCTTGTCTTTCCCAGTCACCCTAACTGGCAAGGACTTCTCCTTCCTCCAAACTGCCAGAGCCTCTGTGGTCCTTGCCACTTGCCAAACGTATCCTGCCCCATCCTATGGTTTATTTCTCCACAAGTCTGTCCTGACCTCCCAGTTATAGAGTGAAAGGCTCACGAAGGTGGGGCCTGCCTTTTGCCTCCTGCTGCTCCACATGGGACCTGGCACGGAGGTTCCGGAGAATCAGGAAAGACAGGAGGCCCCCTTAAAATAACACTTTTGTTAAGTAAATAAGAAAAACATCTAACAGATGTGTTATGTTATTTAAAGGCTCCCTTCTAAATTCCAAAAAAATCACTAAATAAGGACCTGATGTCTATCCCATTTCTCCTGGTATCTGGACCAATTAAAAACAGGATGTGGAAAAAAAATGCCGAGGAGCTCACAAAGGAGGGACTCAGAGGACAGAAGTGGACAGTAGATGGCAGTCTGTTCCTGTGTCAGAAATGGTCACAGAGACAATATGCACTGAGGCAGCAGGGAGAAGTGTGAGAGCTTAGGCACCTCAGGCGGACCCACCTTCCTGTCCGCATGCACCATAGCTGTGAGCAGGATTCTTCTGAACATCATACCTGTGAGCACACACACCTGCACATCCAAGCCCTCATGCCTGTCCCACATGCACCTTACCCAAGCTCTCCCCACAAACAACTAAGGGGCACATGTCACCACAGGCTCCAAGATGCTCAGAGACTCGGTCTGACATTGGGAACTCAGGGACAAGGAAACCCCCGTCCTGCCAAAGTGAAGACTGTTCACTTTGCCTGCTCCTGACCAAGAGGACTCTCTGTCACATTCACACTTAAAAGCAACACTCCAGTGGGACCACTGCACTTGACCCTCCAGGCTCACACTGCCCCTCCCTGGAGCGCACTGATGTAACTCATCTGTCTCCCTCACCAAGTTCTAGACTCTCAGAATCAGAGCTGCAGCATCCACCTCGCATCTTCTCCGACATCGGCACAGGCCTGAGACTTAGCCACGAACGGGATGCTTACTGAATAACCTTCCGACATGTGCTTTCCAAGTGTCTAGACATCAGTTGCCCTAATTCATGTGCAGTGACACTCCATTTCCCTTTGACTAAGAGTCCAAATTTGCAGAAGAGCCAGGCAGACTAAGCCATGGTGGGGAGGGGTCTCCAACTAGAGAAAGAACAGCCTTTCCTGGTGAGCAGGCTTCATGACCTCAGGCCTGGGACAGGCCAAATGGAGACACAAAGAACAGGGCTCTGGACCCTTGGCAAGTGCATCATCTCTCTGGACCTCTGCACAATCACTACAACCCATCGTGGATTCATTCCTCCAACTCATTTCCGTGGCAGACACTGTTTGAGGTACTGGGGGACACAAAGATGAAAAGACCAGATCATATTCTAGTGGGAAGATATAAATGCAAAAAAAAAAACCCCAAAACCAAACTTTAAGCTGCTAAGTGGTATAATATGGGGTGGCTGGTGAAGGAGCACAAGGCTCTCTGGGAAAGGCCAGGAGGCTGCCCAGAGAAGGTAACTGTGAAACAAAGATGTGAAGGATGAATTCCATATCCTTGGTGGAGATGGAGGGGAGAGCGTTCTAAACACATCGTATACACAGAATGTGTCCTCCAAGGCCGTCTCCAATTCCAGAGTAGATGTATATTCCTGCCATTGGTACAGTTTTGCAATCAAAGGACACTTATGTCTACCTTGAAGCCATATTCCCTTATGGAATCATCCATCCTGGTTTTTCTACTAGTTCCCAATTCTGCTGAGGGAGGAAATGATGAGGCAGGAAAGACTTTAGGCATCACCAGAGCCAGCAGCCCGTAACTCGTTCACTTAACACACGAGGAAAGTGAAACCTGGTGTGGTTCAGGGACTCCCCCAAAGCAAAGTCAGTCTCTGGAAGAGTTAGGGGGGCATCTGGTCTCCTTGCTCATAGTTCAGGATCTTTCTGACTTAGTGTATTGAATTCAGCTACCCACAGATAATGTTATCCCACATAAAACTCTCCCTATGCTCCCAACTTCCAATTCAAGATCTGCCACAAATCTGGCAAGCTTGCTTCTTCAGCACGTTATAAACATGCACTCATCCATATGTTCAATAACTTATCTGGCACCACATAACTTAATTTCCTCCTCCTCCTCCCTGCCACGTTTCTGCATGGAAGTCCTCCAGGCCAGCCAGGATACCTGGAAATCCCAGGCCTAGGCTGGGAGCCTCAGGGACCAGCAGGATCACGGAATATGTGAGTTGTCACAACTGGCAGAGTCCTTTTGACCTTCAACTGAATCCAAGCCCCTCCTATTCCAGAAGAGGAACCAGAGGCCCATAGAGGGAGAGTGATTTGCTCCATGTCACACAGCTAGTTTGAGTCCTTTGCAAAGAGTAGTATGGAAAGCTGGGTTTCAGGACAGCTGGGCTCGATCCCAATCATAGGACACACTTATTGGGAATCAAGTGATATCCAGAGCTGCACTTCCCTCTCGAACCCGGTGGTAGTGGGGCCATGCCCTATGAACCATGAGGAGTAAGTCTTTTAGACACGGGATGGAAATAATCCCAGACTGAGAATTTGAAACATATTCCCTAGAGGATTGTTTGGAACCAGAGGGGGAGGATATTTTTAAATGCCAGGGCCTTAGACCCAGAAACAGAGGGAAGGAGGCAGTAAATTTCAAGGACCTGGCTATCGTTAAAAAATGGTAATAGGAGAGCTATGTCATCATATAAAGAAGAAAATGCATCACCTGACACATAAAAAGTTATTTTAAACCAAGTTAACACGTATTTTAGAGCACCTACAATCTCACCAGCATTAGGTTAGTGCTTCGTGTTTATTTGCACATTACAATACCTTTAAGCAACAAAACAAAGTCATTCTCATTAATTCCCTTAAAGATGAGAATGAGTCGGGGGAGAAAGAACAGCCTTCAGTCATACCCTCGGAGACGGCACATGCATCCCAAGCACCCTTCTGGCTGCTCTGCCTCTGGTACTGCCCAGAGGAGGGCATGCAGCAGGCAAGTGCCAAGGCTGGAGAACTCTACAACTGCTCTGTTCTGACCCAGTAGAGCCTAGGGACTCCAGTCCTTAGCAGCAACCTCTGACCCTAACCTCTCAGTCAAAAAAAAAATCTACATTCACATTGGCCCCGGTGGAAGTGGATGGAATTCCCTGGCCTATCAAGGAAAGCCATTTTCCAATTTCTAAAAAGCCCTCATGGCCTCCATTCAGATTTTCTTTTACTTTGATTCTGTGCAGTCCTCATCACAGGACTCAAGAATGCTGGGACCTACCACCTCTCGTGGGCATGTGGATCAAAACCAGATGTCCAGCTGCATGCTTATAGAGTTCGCAAGGAGGCAATTGTAGCTTCAATCAATACCCCCATTCTGGAAGGGCAGGTTCTGTTGTCAACAGAATGGGAAGTAAAGGGGGAGGCCAATGGGAGCTAAGACAGATCTGACACATGCTTGCCAGCAGGTGGCTAAGAAACCTCAACATTTGTCTTGGAAGTGAAAATGAACCCTCCAGTGGAGCAAGTTTCCCTGTGGGGTGATAGACTTTGCAGAGGGCTATCAAACAACCTCCCATCTGGACGACACCACAGAGTGCAGAAAACAGACTCTAACTGGCAGGTGATGGACTTCGGATGACGGCCACAGGCCTCGGGATAGAAAGCCAGCCACCGACATCTAGTTGTGTAACCAAAAGCATATCCCTTCGCCTCACATCATCTCAGTCTCTCGATCCGTAAGTGAGATTATTTTGGGTAGTGAGATAATGAATGCCATACACTATTTGTAATCCTGCCTGGCACTCAGTGAGTACTCAAATATTAATTATTATTATCGTCATCAATCATCTTAAAGGTGGGTCCTTATCTTAGAAACACTGACACTAAGAAGCATTTACCTGGAAGCTAGATGATTAATTAGCATCAGGCCTACCAGAATGCCAAGCCCAACCTCTTTCAGCTCCGTATACACTGTGCGGGCTAAGCCAACTTCATGAGCATTCTTGGCCAAAACAAAACATTATGGCAAACTCTTCGCATGACTTTCTGTCTTTGACTCAGCCATTCCCCAAAGATAAAAACAGGAGCTCATTTAGGGAGTGCCAAGATGCACTTCAAGTAAGACATACTAGCACTGACTGAGTAGGAGGAAAGGGCTGCTATAGAATCCTAGGGTGGCAGAGTTGGAATGGGACTTGGAGATCACCTAACTCAAGGCCTTCATTTATAAATGGGCAATCATAGGCAAGAGACAACGTGTAAGATCAAACAACAGCTGATTCGTGACAGAGCTCAACTCCAAACCTGTCCCCGACCTCCAAGTCAGTAGGCTTTCTGCTGCCCCCGTGCTGCTTAAGATCACCCTCACCTGGCATCTCTTGAAATCATTTAGCTACCTACAGCTCTGGCCCTGAATAAGCAAGAACTTGCATCTTTTCAAAAATCCCTGTCTGAACAAGTCCATAAAAGATTTGGGGCCCAACAAATGTCTTCTCTGGAGATGCTGTTAAAAAATAAGCAACCACAACAGACCCCACCCAATTTCACTTCAAAATCTATTCTTCTCCAGCTAAGCCAGTTATAGTCAGAGGTGTGTCCTGCAACAATGCCCCGAGACACAGCCAGCCTCTGGTGGTTCACAGTTCAGATCACTTGAAAAGGACTGTGGTGCCGATGAGGACAGGAAAGAGCTGATGCATTCTGACCACACAGGGGTGCATGCCTCTTGGTATTTGGGGGTAGAATAAAAGGCTGAATTATGGAAAACTATCAACAACAACAACAAATACTTTAAAGATCTTGGGCCATCTACATGTGTTTTCACAGCTTTTAAAGGGGGTTGTCTGAAAAGTTTCCTTTGTCCAGCCTTGATCTTTATAGAAATCTGTCCAGGTAAGAGTGAGGTGCTATCTACACTGGCTTCATATTGCTTAAAAGCTCATATATCTTCTATCTCCCTATACACACAAGCTGAAAGAAGTTGCTTCTGACTTTTTCCACAAGCTGGCCCTCCTGCAAGAACCAAAATGATGACAGTTCTATCTGAGTCAGGCACCCATACAGCTGACACCCATCACACACGCTCTATAGATGCCTCCTGCTCCTGGGGCCACCCCAAGGCTCACGAGTCCCCCAGCACACACGTGTCCCGTGCTCTCCTCTCATTCTGCACATGCCTGTCCATGCACAAAGTACATCCACAGACCTTATCAGCAGCACCACACGGGGCTTAGGCTTGTCTCCAGGAGAAGATTTGGTCCTTCTCCAACAAACTCAATTTTAAATAAAACTAAATCTAAAACCCTAGCTACGGTCATTAGTTCAACCCACTGCCAGAAACTGCCTGCCTCATTAAAGAGTAAAACAGCAGCTGGTGAGGTCTTGAAGCCGGTTGGTGGGTTTTAAAGATCTTTAGTGCCGGCCTGACTCCCCTCTCCCACTTCAGCCAACACGTGGATTTACATTCCCTTGAGTTGGGGTGGGAATCAGGGCTCAGAAAAGGTCTGAAGAAGCCTGGAGCAGAAGCCGCCGCTCAATTAGTCATCCTGAATGGAGGGGAAGCAGAGAGGCCCGAACATCTGATACATCTGGGAGTGGAATTGCAGAGATGGGAAATGTTGTGTAATTAAACTCTGCTGGCCTGTCCCGCCTGGGGAATGTGAGACCCATCAGCAGTGACCTCTTCCAATCAACTTAATTGGCCCAATCTCGCCAAGAAAAGCAACAGAATTGGTTTAGTGCCTCATGGAAATAGCTTAGCTCCTGACTATTTATGGCCACTGAACTCAAGGATGGGAGCCTGACTCTGAGCCAGGAGCCGACAGCACGTGCTGACTTCTGGGAGGACTCGGAGGCTTCAGTGGGTTGCGTGCCCCTCTGCCTCCATTTCTGTCTCTGGGGGGAGGGGCTGCACCAACTTGCTGCCCTGGGCGCGCGCCATCTCACATCTCCGAAGGCTCTTGCCTGCCAAGGACCCACAGTTTAGAGGAAAACAGTCCTTCGTAATGATCCAGGATGGCTGGACTTTGTTCCCCTTTTATTCCCATATGCCAAGGACAAGTACTGTTTTCTCCCTTCTCAAAGTCACACTCATTGTGGCGTCATGGTCTGCACAGTTCGTGTTTAAAGAACAGGATAATGTCTGTTTCTGATAATAAATAACATGGATTTTGGGGCCACTTCCAAAGAGTTCAACAACCTTTTATTAATACAGATTTCCATCAACTATCATCTGGATTTGGCTGCCTCCATTTAATGGATGGGTAAGCTGAGGCAGTTAAGGAAAGTCCCACTCACTCGGTGGGTGAGCAGTAGACATGCAGAGGGCATTGAGACCATTTTACGAACTTGCACTGTCAGGGGGAAGAGGCACAGATCCTATTTTTACAATGGTTCGTATACATGCCGGCGCTTGTATTCAATTAGACTTCATCTCTGAGTAAAGCTTTAGGCTCCTACACACACCAACCTTTGACTGGGAGAAAAGCAAAGTGAACTTTCCTCCCTGAGGCACCACCGGCATTACCCTTTTGCAAAAGGAGAAACAAAACAGAGAATCAGAGAGATGAGAAAACCTCCCCGAAGTCACACTGCTCCATAGTGGCAGAGTGGGACGAGAACCAAGACATTCCCAATGCCGAGTCTTCCACTCCCACCACACCACCCTCAGAAATACCTGCCACCAGATCTGACCAAAGGTCAAACCCTATATTAATGCTCTCTCATACAGATGCATTCCCAGAAAAATAAAATTGAACCTCAAAATGGCACAGCTGTCATTTTATAAATTCAAAAAGGTCATGAGTCAAATAAAGTCCTCCCCCAAACATGTGCCCTAACACGATTAGAACTTAACAAGCAAGGTTCCCTATCACTTGGTCCGGACCAGCAAGTGTGTGCAGTCAGAGCACACCACCCTCCCTGTTCTGTGCAGCCACCTCACAGCTCTCTGCACCTCATCAGCTCTCTCAGGGTCTGAACCCAACCTGCTGCACGTTCCCCTCACTTCCCAGAGGCTCTGAAGCCTACAGCTCTTCTTTTATCTGCACCTTTTTTTTAAAACCTGAGATGCACATCTGAGCATCCTTCCTTAGACACACCTACAAAAACATAAACCTACCCCCTCCACCACAGAGCCGGAAAATACTTTGTTCCTGTCCTCCTGGCTAACTTTCTCCCAGGTACTTAACTCCAGCCTCATAGTGTGTGCGGGCACATGAACACAGTCATACACACACCAGGTCAATTTTACCCTCATAGCCCAGAAAACACCAAGATTAGCGAACACTCCCAACCCACATCTTCCCCGATCAGTGCTGCACCCTTCTGCAGCTCCACATGTCAAGTTTTAATCCTGCCAGGAAGTGGGCACTTCCCACTCAAAAACTCACCCCTCAGACATATGGGGACCTGCATTGTGACCTGCACTGAGGCACCCCCCACCCCAGTTTCCAGCTCACACCCCCTAAAACAACAGTAACATGCTTCAGCTCCATCCCCATCACACAAAACTGTACATCATCCCTATCTTTATGTCCTATTTTCGCAAAACCACAGCTATATTTCAAGTCAGCACCCCTTTGGCCCCCCAGATCCATAAACATCTCTAAAAACTGAATTATAGTCCTTGAAGAAACCTCAAGTAGCATCGAGCTCGCTTCATTCCTCCTGGCAAAATTGCAGCAGTCAGCTGAGCTCCAAGCAGGAATGTTTCCAGGGCACCGTGCCATGGCCCAGTACCCAGCAATGAGCTGAGCATCCAGGAGTCATTCCATAAATTTGAATTGATAGCCAATATCAATTGGTGACAGCGAATTCCTCTATTAAGTAAGAAATCTACTATACAACATAACACTACCTGCATCTCTGCTACTAGCCATGCCAAATGTATTCCTCCACCGGCTCCAACCCTATGCATGCATCCTCCCTGACCCCCACTCAGTGCCAACACACAGAGGACCTTTCCTCTGAAATGTGCATCATCCCTCGTTCGAAGCCTTTTCCAATTCCCTCCTCTCTGGGGAAATGGAGAGGGGGAGGAGGCAAAAACCAACCCGGCATCCTTCCCTGACAAGTCTCTCCAGTAATGAGAGTCAGAGCCCACGTTTTCTGCCTCCCACACACCTCACTGCCATCCCAGCCAAACTTCGCAACACACACCCGTAAAGTTCACACTCCCCTCTTCTCAGATAATCTTTCCCCACCTCCACACATGTCCCCTTGGTAATCCTCAGGCGCCCAACCTTCCACACACATCCACCTTCCACTCCCACACACAGCCTAGCCGCCCTCCCACGCCACACCCACTCCGTGTGTCTGTGCAGGCATGCACGCGCCATCTGTCTTCGGCACACTGTACCTCTCTCCTCCTGCTCCGACACCCTTCGCAGGCACAGATTTCTCATTAGCTACACCTATGTTCCCACATGCTCTCATCTCCTGCTAGTCACACATACGCTCCTCTGGCAGAGCCCTCAGAAACACCTTCACGGAACACAGGACAGGGTGGGGCTCCTGCACTCTGGCCAGCTCCCAAACACCACTTCAGGCAACTTTCCAAAAACCTCCTTCCCTGACCAAACGGAGCCACCAAGGATCCCGATCTAACCTCCACGGGAAAGCAGACCCTATGACACAGAACCAAATCTTCCAACTCCAGCTCCAGTGCAGTCCTCACCAACACACCCCCCCAATGCAACTCACCCGCCCCAGTCTTTCCCACACTGTCCACAGAACCTGATTTTCTTTTCATCTCACCCCACTCCCAAACCTGGGTCTCAGTGTTTGAGCCCCAAACAGAGGCTGCTGGAATTTTATCCCCTGAATTCTACTGCTCGACTTTCTTTGTGCAACATGTCAGGAAGGGATTGGGGGCCGAAGCGGGACAGGCTGCGTGTGCTGGTGGATTTCTGAGTGCTGTGAAAACAGGACGGACTGAAAAGTTCCCTCTGTGTTACAACCGTCTCCCACCCTGACATTCAGGGCACGGAGCTTAGATGGTTTCCCTGCTCTCTGGTCTGCAGGGAGGGAGAGGGTATCTCTTTATTAAAAAGCAGGTCGTCCAGCACGTTCTGCAATCGTCTGAGCTGCAAACACCAGACTCCAGGAGTGACACCCACCCCCTTTTAGCCCCCGCCTCCACCCAGCTCCCGCCCCCAGCTCTCCGCACACATAAACAAGTCCGCGGGCGCGCAGTCTCCGAGCTCTCCAGCTCAGAGTCCAGCCCTTGGGTTGTGTCTCGGCAGCTGCCTCCACTCAGACTCTGAACCTGCCGCCGCCGGACGCCAGAGGTCGAGAAGAGGCGGTCAGGTTCAGGTTCGGTGTCTCCTCCACCTGGAATCCCCCGAGCCACAGACCCAGCGAGAGGGATCCTCACTAATCCGCAAAGGGTCCTCAGTTCCGCGCCTGTGAAGCGCGGCTGAGGAACGCAGCAGCTCAACTCCCCCAAAGAAGCAGCGCACCCACTGGCCCCCTAAAGCAACAAGCAGAGTCCCCTCCCCCACCCAGCCCCTCTTCCTCCAAACTTTCAACTCCCAAGCGTCCTAAATTTCATAACGATTATGAGCAGCGCTCTGGGGCAATGAATCGAGTCCGGCCGTTGTGGGTCCTTTCAACTCCGACTTAGTTCCGCCGGTCCCCGGGTGTCCCAGCCTTCCCACATCTCCGCCTCAAATTCCTAGAGCTGCTTCGGGAAACCGCAAGGATTTCCCCAGGGATGGCCCGGTCCCCCATGACCCCCGCTACTCCGCCGGGTCCCAGATGCTCTGGCCGCGCTCGGAGCTCCGACATCTGCGCAGAGACCCGGGGTGGGGTGGCCGCGGGGTGGGCGCTGGCCAAGACGTGTCCCGAGTGCGGGCTCGTTTTTTCCGAAAAAAGCTTTCCGTAGAGGCAGAGGGACTCCAGAGCAGGTACGTCGCGCCGGGTGAGGAGTCTCAACTCCCCAGACTTGGAAGCGACCCTCCAGGTCCGGAGCTCCGAGTGCCCTCCCCCAGCCCACGCCCCAGCAGGGCAGCCTAGCAGTTCGGAGAACTCGGGGCCGCTAGGAACTGGGCGCAGGGGGCGTGCCGGGGAGTGGCGGTGGCACCTCGCCTCTTCCCTGCCCGGGATCTGTCGGTCACCCCCTTTTGTTACAGGATGCGCGGGGAAAGTTCTCCGCAGGAGCACACGCGTGTGTTGGGGAAGGGGGTGGCAGTTCTGCTGAATCCCTTCCCTGCCCTTCCGTCGCCCCCATTTCCCCTCGCCTCCGCCCTCCGTTCGCAATCCAGGTCTCATAAACTGATCACTTTCCCAGATATCGGGCGGTTTCTCGGGCCGCCGAGGGCCGAAAGAGTGGAGGTGGGGAGAAGTGTGTGTGTGCATGTGTGTGCATGTGTGTGTGTGTGTACGGGGTGCTGTGGTAGCGCCTCGGCCGCGGCTGATCCCAGCACAAACTTCAGGGAAAGCACAAGCCCGGGAAAGTGAGTGCAGCGCGATGGGGGTGGGGCGGGTGCGGAGTTAGGGCCACCGCGCTACTCCACTTAAAAAAAAAAAAAGCCCACCAGGCCCCCAAGCCACGAACCTGCCCACCCAACGTGCCCTCCTCCCCTTACCGTGGCAGAAGTAACCATGGCATCCGTGTGACTGTTTCCAGGGGCATCGACATGAAGAGAAAGGTGGACGCAAACTTGGTCATTCAAAGTCTCCCCCAACCCACCGCCGCCACTACCCAGCAGGGGGGGGAAAAAAAAAGAAGAAAGAAAAGGGAGAAAAGTAGTTGCTCCGGGCTCTCTCGCGGGGCCGCGCGCGGAGCTGTTCGGTAGGGAGCGGAGCCTTCAACTCTGAGTCCCGTGAACATAATCTGCGCGGTTATAACCAGCCAACCCAGCCAGATGGCTCCGCGCTCAGCGCCTTAACCCCTTGCGCGCCGCGTCGTCCGCCCCCGCGACCGACGGGTCGCGCGCCTAGCGGGCCTGCGCCCAGCGTCCTCCTCCCCCCGACTCGGTCTGGGTGCCAGCGGGAGGACTGGGCCCTTCCTTCTGGCCCCTCTTAAAGAAAAACACAAAAAAACTTCCAGATGAGTTGTCTGCTCCACGCTCCCCCATGATGTCCCTTTTAGAGATCCAAGGGAAAAACGAAATATTCAACTTTTTAATACATTTTACATGGTCATCTCTCCAGCCTGTCTTATTTGTTCTTTTTCTTAAACCTTTCTTTTGGATCTTCCTTTTTTCTTTTTTATTTGAGATTTTTCTTTATTAGGGCAGAAGGGTCTTTCTCACCCCTTTCCTCTGGGCGGCTTGGGTCTGGTGTGTAAACTCCTCCTCCAAACCTTAGACCCTTCCAGCTCCACATCTCTCCCCACCCCCTATCTAGCCCACCCGCCACTCCTCCCCCCACCCCACATCACGAACACGCCCAAGGACAATCGTTCCCCAGCGAACTTGCTGCCTGCTCGTGGGGACCAGTGCGAAGACCGCTGAGCGGGTGGTAAGAGGATATCAAACCCGAGAGGTATTGGGGGAGAAAGGGTTGGGCGTGGGGGGTGGGGTGAGGGCGGGTGTGCGTGTGTGTGTGCGCGCACCCTCTGAACGGAGAGCGGGACGGATCGGAGCTTCCCTTTTCGCCCGGCCTCCAACTTCTGCTAAGCCCCTTTCTCCGCACGAGGTGCGGGCCCTGCAGCTGAGCACGCGCCCCGCGCCCACCCGTCTGCCGGAGGGGACAGTGCGGAAAGCAGAGAGGCGCGAAACAAACCGATTTCTGAGCAGACCTCGGAGAGCAGTGACGCTCACTTCCCCGCTGGTGGATTTTTCGAAGAACGGAATGGGGGGGGGCAAAATCTCTTATTTCGAGATAATTTTAGCGGCCGGTCAGACCCCCACTTGTTCTGACCGTTCTCTCTAAATTCACCAGGTTAAGTCATTTTGCTTGCACCCATTGGCCGTCAAGAGATTGGGGCGGGGATCACGTAGGGGTCAGGGAGAAATCCAGAGCCTCAGAGCGGACGTGTGCGCTCCCGCTTCCCTCCCACCCCGCTCCGCGGGTCGTGGCCTGGCGGACCTCATCTCCGAACCCCTCCGCTCTCCCAGCCACCTCAGCCGCTGCTCACTCCACCTCTTGCCGGGACCTTTCGGCTCAGCGCGCCCTTGGGGGAGGGGAATGAGTATGTACCCCCTCTCCTCCCCGCCCTGCCGTTTCCAGGTGTCTCACAAACAGTCCACTCTCTGTTTCAGCTAGGGTCCAGGTTCCAAAAATCCACATGTCTTTGACTTGTTTGGAAATGGGGCCACACACCGAGAAGAACCGGTGCTTTGCCTACCGGATCAGGCCGAACCCCCGGTGGAGAAAGGCTGCGTGCGGGGCGCAGGGAAGGGATGAGGAGTCTGGGGGCTCGTACTAGATAGATTGTACCTGCCTCATCATTATCCTGGCTGATGGAGGCTGCCACATCGAAAACGGCCAGAAGCGCCCACGGAGGCCCAGGGGCGGCGCCTCCCGCGGTCCCTGCGAAGAATGGGGTCCTCCTTCAGTGCCTCCCTCGGGCCAAAACGTCCAGGTCCTGCTCCGGGCCAGGTTAGGCTGCCGAGCTGTTCCCTCCGCCGGGCACACAGCCACATGAAGGTTGGACTGGGCGTGCTCTGTTAGGTTCTGGTTCTCTCCCCCTGCTCTGGCCCGCCTCCCTGCCCTCCCTCCACCTCCCGCCCTAGCCCCCCACCTCCCACCCTCAGCTCTCAAAGGGGAGCTTTGGGGCCCAGGGTCAGTTCCACTGGCCGAGTTCTAGGGTCTCTTTTTCTGGGGCTCGAGGTCCTCCCGTAACCCGGAGATGGAAAAGAAAGAGGGGGTGGGCTCCCACTTCAGTGAAGAAGGGGTTAAAAACATGTGCGGGCTGCACGGCCTGCAGCTTCTCGGTCAATGGCAGTCCGGAGGGAGGAGGGGAAGGGAGGGGGCAAACCTGAATTTGAAAAATCAGAAGAAGAAAAAGGAGAGAAGGCAGCAGTGAGTTTAAGACCGGGATTTGTTCTGCAGATGCCGGTCACTGACTGGCCGCCTCACTTCGCCAGGACCCAGGCAGTCACAGGAAGAGTTCGCATTGTTTCCCAGCTGCAGAGAGTTTTGTCCTGAGCTGGTGGGTCTGTCTTTGCGTGCAATCAACGCGTCTTGTAACACGAGAGGTGACACCTTAATCTTGCCAAATATGTGCAGTGCCTTTGGGTGGAGGGGTGGGGGGAGGAGGGGCTGAGGGAAGGAGGGAGGAAGAGTGAGAGAACCAGGCAGAAGCAGAGGGTGAAAGAGCCACTTTTCTCACTTTTTCCTAAATGCACAGCCACCAGCCCTTCCCTTTGTGGAAGACATTTTTCAGGCAACCTCTCCTGAACAGGCACAATGCCTTTTCCCTTTACCGTTCCTCTTTCTCCTTCAGAGCAAAAGATTCTCCTCTCCCCTCTAAAGACGACTAGGGGTGGCCACCCAGGTCTTCCTTTTAGCGTCAAGGAGGGTGGCAAGGTAACAAGAACAGGGTGGCCAGAGAAAGGAGTAGAAAGGTGTTTCTTTTTCTTTTAAGCTAGGATAAAAGATTATTATATGTAATAGGGAGTCCTTTTGGAACTGCGGAACACTGTGACTTGTGAGCCAATCTGATTTTCTAAATAGAGAAAGAACTTAGTGGCACCCATAGTTAAAGCAAAGAACAGAATTGGAAAGTAAGCTGGTGAGTTCACCCCACACAGACAGTCCATCCAGAAAGAGGTCTTTTTTGATTAGCTGGGTAATCACCTCCCTCCCCGTTGACTCACGGCCTTGGCCCTTCATCTGTTGACTGTATCTGTGGGTTCCTGAACCTTTGTTTTCTCCCTGCTGCATCTGAATGTGAGGCCCTGACTCCTGAAAGTGGTTTGTGAGAGCAGAAACCAGATCCAGTGTTTGAAAGCCCCTTTTCAAACTCTCTCCTAAAGCAAAATTCTAGAGCCTGTGTTCTGCCCACCCTTATCTTTTGCAATAGCACCACTCTGTGGTTGAAACATTGAACAGAAACGAAATGGAAATGGAAGGAATTGTGCCTTTACCTCTTGAAAAACAGCATTTATCTACTTGATGTTTCAGTTAAGTGGACTGTGTATTGGGGGGCAGCAGCACCCACATATGGCTCATAATTCATGGTGACATGCTGACCTAGGAAATAAGAACATTGGTCCAAACAGCCTCCAAGGATCCTTTCCTCTGTGACCATTTGTGGCAAAGACAAGCCTGCTTATTTCCCCTCGTGATCATACAGCTAGCCTAGAATGTCTTCCTTTCCTATTGTTTTCCTCTTTCCTGTCTTGGAGATTGCTAAGCTGTACCCCATACCTTAGCTGGGCCTAAAACATTTGCAAGTTGCCTCTTCTGCTGCTGGAGGGCACTGTGGAGAAGTTTGGCAGAGTGGCTGCAGCTACTTCCTTTTGCCCTACCTCATCCATCCCAGCCCCCAGTCGTCCAGACAGCCGCTTGAGTGGATGGAGCCCGAAAGTCTATGATTCTGAAACAATTAAAGTGAGTGCAAAGGTGTGTGCTTAGGGACTGGGAACCAACCTAAGGGGCAGGAAAGGCTTCCTGCTACCTTGGCTCCTGGCATTCAAAAGATTCCTGGCTGCCCACCCATTACTGCACACAATTAGGTGCAGCATTACTAACCCACAGTCACACCAGTTATCACGCCAATTAGCAAGTACGCCCAACCCAAATACCCTGAAGGGTCATGTGTGAGGCATTAGTCTTTTCTTTTTTCAAACTGGGTGCAGTTGTCCACAGACACTGAGTGTGACTTGTCTGTATTTATTCAGCAAGCCCAGTCTTCACTAAAAGTTGTGTCATCTCAAGAAAGCACAGCTCTGCTGTTACCAGCATTGATCTCTGAACAGAACGGGGATACTAGAGATCCCACTCTATCAGCCTCTGTGTTCCCACTCTACAGTTAATAGTTGAGAAAACTGAGGCTCCGACTTCTCGATGACTTTCCCCACGGAAACAGAAAACATGCAGCAGACGGGGAACCAGACTCACTGAAAGAGTGGATTTTGGAGTCATACAAACCCAGGCTCCTCACTGCCTTCTTCACCTCATAGGTGTGTATCTTTGGACAGGTTGTTGCACTTCTCAGAAGCCATCTGTAAATGGCAGAAACAATGCCAACCCCACAAGAGGATTATGAGGCCTGAATAAACTCGTTGATGTAAAACACTCAGCACAGTGCCTGGCGCAATGTGAGCTTTAACTCCCAACCTAAGGGTCCTTAATCTGAAGACACTGCCACCCCAGTGGTGAGGGATCTCAGCCTTTAGAAAGACACTTATCCTGTTTGTTACTTGTAAAATGTTAAACATTTCATTAATGTAACTTTGTGGGCATGTATGTTCTCCTTTGGGCAAAAAAAGACATTGGTAGAAAGAAGTAGTGCACATACGTACTTAGACTTTAGAAGCTACACTTTATCTAGCTTTCTAATGTGGATCTCAAAGAGCACAAAAGACATACCGTATTTTTCAGACTATAAACAGACTTTTTTCTCTGCCCCCCCCCAAATTTGGGAGGAATAATGGTTGTTAATGCTGCTGTTGAGTTCTGTTTACATTTACATTGGTGAAATATTATATTATTTATGTTATTAAATATTTTACCACATTTTTTGCTTCAAAATTTTTTTCCTATTTTCCTCCTCTAAAACCTAGGTGTGTCTTATGGTCTGAAAAATGCGGTAGTCGAAGGATTTCAAAATCTCATCTCATGCATTCTTTGTCTCTAAGGCAGAACTACCTCATCATTTAAAAGAAAACTCCACCATGTCCTTCAACTCTTAACAGATTGCCTGGTATATTATTGGTTTGTTTTTATTGCTAATTATGTTCTAGGGCTTACATTTTACAATGTAACGAATTACATTGAACAACGGTGGATCAACTCATTTTGTGCAACGGCATACATATTCATAATTATGTTTCAAGAAATTACCCATAATGACAGAGGGAAGGTATGTATTCCTACCACACAGGTGGATATAGAAATCATAATAAAGTCTCCTATTTCACCAGTCATGACATGAATTCCTAACCACCCTATAAATTAACTTTATGCTGCACCAAACTCCACTCATAAAAAATGACATTAAGGTTTCCTAGGTAACTAATGCATTTCCAAAGGGAATAAGCCTCAAGAGACAAAGAGGGCAAGGAAAGGGTGGGGGTGGGAAAGTAAAGAAAAAGAAAGAAAAACATTAGATTAGACCCATGGGACATAAACAAAATATTTCATAGGGAAGAACTCATAAAGTTTCATTACTTGGGTTTGACAAAGATATGGCACTGCCATGAATTTATCTTCAGACAATAAAATACCCAGAAGGCTGCCTTCACATCACGTGTGCCAGCATTTCACATTTCAGGTTCAGATTTACAAATGCAGAGACTAGTCAGTCTCTTCCATGCATCTGCTGAGCTGTGTCCACTCACCAGCCGGCTGTTTCTTGAGCCCTCCACAGTTGTTTTTAGGCATAACCAAATGTTGGGATGAACGTGGTAAATCGGGGATCAATTAGGAGATTTCAGAATTTGCAGATGCTTTTGATCTTTGAGACTCTGAGGCCTTGGAGAAGGCCTGTCAGCATGAGGAGAAGGCTGGGACCCAAGGGTTGGACTACCAGGGTCCAGGCAGTCTTTTCACTGTGACTTCCTTGATCTGGGGAAGGGTCGGGTGCTAAACACTGAATGCTTAGGAGGAAATGAAAGATTATAGGTGGAGCTTAGGCTTCGATTTATGCTGTAAGAACACCAAGTAACCGTGAAAGGCAATGCTACCCAGAGAATCACCAGGGAGCTGGAGACTGTCGCTCTCTGCCTTGGGAGGTAGGGCAATCTCTGAACTTTCCAGTTCCTTGGTTTTACCATGTGTAAAAGGGATATGCCCCTATTTTCTTGTATAACTGGGAATAAAAACAAGAAAAAACACACACTAATGAATATACACTTGGGAGTTTGTATTCTCTGCCCTCCTCCACCTTCAGTAGCTCCAGAATGACATCCTGAGTGAAAATGACCGCAGGCCGCAGCCAGGTGAGCTCTCTGTGCAGAGCAGGTGAGTTTCCCTGTCGAGTCCCAGGCAGTAGTGTTCCTGTCCCCACCCCGCCCCCACCCCCAGGGCAGGCAGTGTGAGTGAAGCCTGCCTTTTGCACTCTCCATGGCCTGCAGGAATCTACAAGATGCAAGCTCATGGCCAGAAAAGCCAACTGGAAAACCAGCACTGGTTCCATCACACAATTCCTTCCATTGGGAATTGAAGTCACTTGGGGATTTTACCTCTACCTGGGGACTTGGGTGGGATTAAGGATTAGAACAGTCTTCTGGCCACACCCTTCACTTACTACCCCTACTGGGTAGCAAGAGGCAGGAAAAGTCTGGAAAAGTAAATGTATAGCAGTCCAAAGGTGCAGTTTTCCCAAGGATCTAAGGATAAATAGAATGGGAAACCAGGTCTCCTTACCCCAAAATAGGAGTCCCGTCTGGTCTAGCCATGCGTGTAACAGTGACATATAATAATATGTCCATGTCTTATGGGTACTCTTCTCCTACACGTCTCTCTTCAGAATTTGAAGCTGGAAGGACATGGCAAAAGTCACTTCATTCATCCTCCTGTCCTTGCCTCCTGCCTCCAAGACAAACCGTCACTGACAGAACAGGTGTGAAGTACATGGAGCAGGGCAAGGAAGGTTCATTCTATTATCCATATCTCCTTGAAAACATTCCTCTCTCCACTCTAGCAGTCTAGGAAAACTAAGAAAGGAGCAATAAATCCCTGAGTCTTTTACTTCAAAGATTTTATGCCCAGACTTCCCAGGAAACACTAAAAAACAGATATTGAGAGTTCTTGGGGGTCAAGGAAAGCTGAGTTCAAGTTGAACCAAGCTTACATACCTCTACCATCCCAAACACACACAAACATACACAGACAGACACACCCCTGCAGCCCACCCATCTGATGGTTTGCTATATTTACCAGTCCGTTCACTGATAGTCCTGCCCTTGTTCCCACACTGAGAGCAGGCTGTCCTCAGCCCCTGTCCGGAATGCTCACGCAACAAAGAGTACCCAATACTGGCCTTAGCACTAGATTACTAGACCAGGAGACAGAAGTCATGTATGAGCTCCCATGTGATCTTAGGCAAGTTACCTGACCCTCTTAGACATCAACTTTTTAAATCTGCAAAGTGGAGATAATAACAGCACAGACTTTAAAAATTGAGGTATAAAGAGTTTATACAATGTGTCCAAGAATACATAGGTATGAGTGGCAAAACAGGTTTGAACCTCAACTGACTGTTCCTGCTACATCATCCAACCTTGAGAGGGTGGTGTTTTTACAGGTGAGGAAACTGAGGCCAAGGAGGGGACAAGCAGCTTGCTTAAGATCACTCAGAGGAGCTCAGACATGAGCCAGGTCTCCTGTCTCTAGTCCACAACTAAGACCAGCAGTAGCAGCGTTGCAGTATCTGTAGTCAGTTCTCCTGGGCTCAAGGTTGTCCGAGGTGGTAGCAAAAGGGAAAGAAATGGGAGGATGGAGGAGAGCAGGACCAGGTCCTTCTCTGGGCCCTTTGTGTGCCTTACTAAGAGGATGTAACTCACACCAGAACAGTGACTGGGAACATGGGGGGAGGCCTGATTTCATCACAAACTCATCTCCTCAGCAGGTTCCTCTGTCAGGACACACCTCTATGACTACACAACAGCCTTGGATGAGAGGGGCCCCACCAACAGTAGGGCAAAGAAAACCATACAGTGCCTAGCGACTAAGACATTTTTCCAAAGGGGCAGGCCATTGGCTAGGTTCCAAAGATTGAAAGACCTTTAATTGAAACTACTAGTGTTTGCAGCAACAAGATACACAGAGAAAAAGTTAAGCCTCAAGTTTCTAACAAGTAATAAATCTGCAGATACCCATGCAGAAACTACAGATTTTTGGATTGGAACATTATGGGCAATTGATGTTTTGTTACGTATGTTTCATTTGAATCCCATCCAGTTACAAATGTACATTCATGCAAATGTCTCCTCCTCTACCACAGGCATAGACTTAAATGCCACTTAGAACTCAGACTCTGCCGGCAAGCCAGCATTCAAAACCTGCCTGTGAATGAGCTTTCAAATCTGGAGCTGCTGCCAAGATAGTAATCATGAGGCATCAGATTTGTATTTCGCTGCTCCACCATGTCCAGCCTCTCTGCCCCAAACAAGGATGAGAGAATTCCACTGGTCCTTCCCCCACTGCCTAAAAGGTCTTTTGCCAAAAGTTTTCAACAAGTCCAAAAAATGAAATTAGCTCCTTTGGAGCAAATGGAAAAAAGAACATCGCAAATAATGACAGTGATTATTTTCCTACGTGAATCAATCTCCCCAAGTGATGTTATAGAAAGATTAAAAATAAAGTAAACAGAGTTAAACAGCAAAGCTGGAAATAGCCTTCTATCCATAGAAATTAATAAGCCAAAAACTGTGTCTTTTTCCCAGGGTTAGCAGAGAGTCCATGGTCAAGATGAGAATGGAGTCATAATTGGCAGGAGGTTCACAGTATGAATCACTGGTCCACGCTCCATATCTCAAATAGGGAAACAGACGAGCTGTAATGTAGAATGAATGAATGAACGAATTACATTTTTTTCATGGCTGGAAAGGGTCCGAAATTCCTCTAGTCAAACTCCTCATTTTACAGTAGAGATTATCAAGACTCAGGAAAATGAAGCAACTGGCTAGAGGTCACACAGATAACGAGACTCATCAGTGAGAGTGTGGAACCCAGACTTCTGACTCTCAGGAGGCTGCTCGACAATCTACTTTCTTCATACAGGAAACGGACACATCTCCTCTCTCCTTCCGAAAATGTCCCACCTCCCTCCAATTCCTTCCTTATCTTTTCTGCTTTCCTCCATTTTGTTATTTACTTCAATTTATTTTACATTTGATTTTCTTTATTTTGTTTGTATTGTACACTACTGGCAAAAGAAGAAAATTTAACATGCAGAAGGCAAGGTTTCAGTAGGAACTAGAAAAGAGTTTTAGTACATCGGAGAGCAAAGGACAGGTTAAAAGAGAAGTGGATACTTTCCTGTTTTTGATGACATAGGTTTGGTACTTTCTGAAGAGGGAGGATTAATTAAATAAATCCTACTTTTCAACAACATTATAGATAACCTTTTAAGGTTCCCACCTGGATGAATTTTTCCCCATACCATTCTTCCTGCTTTTTTTTAATCTCCTTCCCCTTGTATTAAAAATGGGGGAAAATCTATTTTTCTAAGGGAATGTTTCAATAAAAATAGAATTTTTAAGTATTTCTTGCAATAAAGAAAAAAAAAGCAGTAGATAAGTAAATAAATAAACTAAATAAATAAATCCTAGGGTTGAATTGTTTACTCTCCTATTTACCTCCTTAGTCCTTCCTTGTAAGAGAACCGACACCAGTGTCCGTCCTTGGCATTGTGGATCTCAAGAACCTAGGGGCATCCAATAAATAGGAACTGAAAAGACCTAGATATGGAGATGGTCATGATGTAAATGAAAACATGACTGTTCTGCAAGGCTCCAGTGGGGAGAATGAGACTGGATGGGTGAGATTTACATGGGTGCAAATTTCAAGTAAGACAAGAATAAAGTTCTAAAAATCAATTACCTAAGATTCCACACCTTAGAAATTTAGTAAGAGAAGAACAAAATAAACCAAAAGTAAGAAGAAGAAAAAATAAAGATAAGAGAAATGTAACTAGTAAAAATTAATAAAGTCAAAATTTGTTATTGGATAAGATCAACAAAATTGGTTATCTCCTAGCTAGACTGGTCTAGAAAAAGGAAAGAGAAAAACATGGCCATTATCAGGAATGGAAGAGAAATTGTCACTCAGATCTCATCAGTGTAAAAAGGAAAAAGGGGGACCATCATGAGCAATTTTATGTGATAAATTTGACAACTCAGATGAAATGGAAAAATTATCTGAACTAACAAATGGTCAAATAGACTATCTGAATGGTCTTTTATCTATTAGAAAAATTAAATTTGTTACCATAAACCTTTCCAGCAATAAAACAATAGGAAAATATAGTTTTACTGGTAAATTCTATCTGAAGCAATAGCATCAATATTAAAACACTTCACAAGCTGTTATATGAGGCCAGTAAAATGCTGACACAAAAGACTGACCAAGATACTATTTTTTAAAAAAGAAAGAGGAGAAAAAGAGAGGAAAAATTGAAAGAAATAAAGAAAAACAGAAATAAAATTATAGGCCAATACTTTTATGCACATAAATGCAAAAAGTTGTAACAAAATACTAACAATAGAATTCAAGAATATATATTATGACCAAGTAGGATTTATCCCCGTAGTGAAAAGTCAGTTAACATTTGAAAACAAATCAGTATAATTCACTCTATTGATAGAAAAAGAAGAAAAATCATCAGATATTTTCAATAGATTCAGAAAAATATTTAACAATATTAAGTTCAAAACACACACACAGAGCAAAATAAGGGAACTTTCTTGATCTTATAAACAGAACCTACAAAAAACAGCAACTAACATAATACTTGATGGTAATCTTTTCAGTGCATTTTCCCTAAGATCAGAAATAAGACAAAGGATGCAAATATCTCAAGCATCTTTCAGTAGGAAAATTGATAAGCAAGCTATTGTATATCTATATATGGAATACTTTTCAACAGTAAATAAGAAGGAATTGTGGATAAACACAACAATATGGTTGAACTTCAAAAATATTATATTAAATTAAAGAAGCCTTATACAAAATCATGTACTTATGTGAATTCATACTTATGAAGTTTTACAACAGGCAAAAATAATCTATTGTGAAAAGAATGACAATAGCTGTTGCCTCTGGGATGGTGGGAGTGGAATGTGACGTGAAAGAGCACGAGTGATAGGGCTCTGGATTGTACAGTGATATCCTGTCACTGAAGAGGGTATAACATGATGGACATTTGGGTTACACAGTGACATAGGAAATGACAGAGGTTTCAGGAGTGGTAGAGGTCTAGATTCTACAGTGTCAAAATTCAGTCTATGTTCACTTAAAATTTATGTAATTTGTTTTAGTAAATTTTGTGTCTAGAGAGAAATATATGTAAAATGATACCAAACTTTCTAATACAATGCATGTTAACATATTTAAAGGTAAGTGTCTTGATGTCCGTGGTATATTTTTAAATACATCAAATATAAGATGGACTGATGCATGAAGAAAGGGATGGACAGATGGGTAGAGAGACATAAAACAAGCCAATTGTGAAAAAACATAAACTATAAAACCTTGCCTGTGGGTACATGGCTGTTCACTGTTAAATATTGTACCCGTTGTTTATGTCTGAAAATTCCCTCAATAAAATGTTGAGGATAAAAAGGGAAAAAATGTATCTGAAGTAACTGGAGAGCTGCCATGCAGCCTGAACACACGGGAACAACATCCCAGAGAAAGGGGAAGCACAGAGAGGTAAAATTGATCTTCATTTTCCTCCTGAGCCATAGGCTTCTTTGTAAGTGGCAGCTAAGAGAGGGAAAAACTGAGGCCAACTTCAGTAATCTTTCCAGACTTCAGAGACAAAAATCAGGGTTCAAGATTCACAGAGGAAGGAATGCCTCCTGTTTTGATTGTAGAAAGGCTAGTTCGCAGGAGTAAGGGGAAACCAAAAACACAACCACTTTTGCAATGACAGAAACCCAAGGTTTAATCAGCTCAAGCCAAAAGAGAATTAAGATGATCTTTCCTTAGCCTAACTGCCTGACAAACAAAAGAAAATCTTTCCTAGAGAAAGAATACACCATGCTTCAATTATTTGCACAACTTCCTTTACACATGTCAGGAAACATGTCCAAGTGATTAAGAAACAAGAGAAAAAAAATCAGACAATAGGAAGAAAATCCAAGAATATCCATAACATTGAAGTTACTAGACAGACTTTTCAAAATTATTTACAGAAAATTTATAGTAAGATGGAGAATATCATGAATCTATTTTAAAGAATCAAATGCTAGAATTGAAAAACTACAACAAAAAATTAAGAAGGTTAAATACAACTGAAGAGAGGTTAGTGGAAAATATCCAGGTGAAAGCTCAGTGAAAAAATAATGGAAAATTTATAAAAGAAAGAAAGAACATGTGACTCACAGAGAAAGGATGTAACACACTCATTAACTGGTGTCCCAGTTAAGAGAGGAAATAGAGAATAGTGCAGTAGCAATATCTGAAGACAATGGTCAAGAATTTTCAAAATTTGATGAAATACATGAACCCACGTATTCCAGAAGTCCAGCATGCATGGAAAAGGGTAAATATTGAAGAGAAAGAAAACTACTCTTGGGACATCACAATAAGTCTGCTGAAAACAAAGACAAAAAAGAAAACAGGGGAGAGTAGCAGAGAAAAAAGGCTACACCTGCAGCTGCAGTAAGACTCACAGAGAGGATGGGTCGGCAGAAGGGATGACAGGAAGGAGGGTGTGAGGCCCCTTCTGAGGAATTTTTACAACAGCTGTGCTTGCTTCTGAGTCAGGTTCCTTACTTATAGTGCCCTTTCATAAAAGTGCTCAGAGTTTCATTGCTGTTTTGCCAAAAATCAGTTGCACCATTGATTACTATTTCCTCTGATGTGCCAGCGAGGGTTTAGCAAAGTAATCCAGTGCAATGGAAAGAGCACTGACTGCATCAGGAGTCAGAAGACAGAGGCTCTAAGTCTGCCTACATCACGGTATCACACTCCATGCAGTGCTCACGAAGCCACTTTTCCTCTCTGAGATTCACTTTTCATCTGCAAGTTGAGGGGGATATAGATAATCCAGATTTAGATCATCTCCAAATCCCACTCCCTCCTCAGTTCTAAAGTTTTAGAATCCTTTTTAATTTGTCAATCGGTTTCAGCTTCTGAGGTGATGGATGTGTTCGGGACGTGCCATGACTAGATGATGTTGCCAGGTGACCTCATGAGAGAGACATCTTCCCCATTCTTCCCCCTATGGTCTAGGGTGAGTAACTCAAGTTTTTCATTCTCAATAAATAGACAATGGGGAGGTTTTCCTCTGTGTGTGTATGGGGCAATAAATAAATTCCAAATCATTTGTAGCCCTGATGGAGAAGGGGCAGAGACAAAAAGAAGATACCCAGTTACTTTTAAAATTCAATCTTCAGATTCCAATAAACTATATTAATATATCGAGTGAATTAGCACTTATGATCTTAGACAATTGTAATATTTAAGGTATCATGAAAAATGAACATGTTTTTCTTTTCAAAACAAAAGAGAAAGAGGACTGCAGGACATTATGGGTTAAATTGGACAATGGAACAGATTATAAAATGGATGGTTCGGAGTTCTTAGACTGGAAGGCAACGGTCTCTAGGATCCAGGAGCAGTTCACTGAAAACGTGCCGCACGCACACTGGTCACCAGGGCGTCTGTGGGCTGAGGTCAGCCTGTAGTCAGGTAGGTCCCAGGAGACGTCAGCAGAGAACTGTGTCCATGTTCCACACTTTCCATTAGTGACTTGGAAGAAGATAAGAGTCCAAACTTTCCAAATGTGTGGATTACTCCGATCTTGGAAATTTGTTAATACGATGAATGGCAGAGATAACATCTGAGAGAATTTTGAGACTTGTAACAACTAGCAATATCAAAAACTGAGGAAAAGGAAACAAAATTGAAATTCTGCATTTAGATGCAAAGGGCAATTGTGGCATGATAGGAATGTGGAGATCTGGCTTGATGGCAGGAGCTTCAGTAGAACCCAGGCAGAACCAAGATTCGGATGCAACTGAGGCTAGTCCAGTTCGAGGGAGCTGATCCCAGGGAAGCTGGTCAGACATGTTGGAAGTGAAGGAGAGATGGGGTTGGCCGAGGTCCTCAGGGCCAAAGTCCCTCACAACCTGTGCGTCCCAGTGCAGTTTTCTCTTCGGGATCTGAGTGCAAGGGACTTCCTTTTTCCCTCCCCTGGACAGTTTATCTTGTACATGATTATGTTACAAATAAGCTTCACTGAGACGTCCTTGATTTACTGATAATTCATTTTTAAAAGCATTTTAGCAGCAGCTCAAAAGAATCTTTTGGAAGCAAGATACCTAATCCGTTGGAGAATATGTCAGGGGGTCTTTTCATGCCCATAGGCTGAAGCTGGACTCTGGCAAGAAGTCACAGTCTGGAGTCTGAGAAGATTCCAGAAGAGAGAATCAGAAGGCAGAAAAAGTTTTTCAAATAGGTGGGAGAGGCTAGTGGTGAAGAGCTGGGCTCTGTGGGCCAAACCCAGAGATGGGGCTAAATCCCAGCTCAAGGATTTACCACCCATGTGACCTTGGGCAAGTCACTGAACTTTTCCTACCTCTGTTGTCTTATCTGTAAAATGAAGAAGACGATGATAATAATAGTACATACTTCACAGAGGTGTTATGAGCATTAAATGAGCTCATACGGTTAAGCTCTTAGAAACAGTGGTGTGACCTTTGGTGGGTGTGACACTGGATGCTTCTGAGTTTTGGTTTTCTCATCTGCTAAACAGGGTGATACTGTTACCCACTTACAGAGCTTCCATGAAGCTAAATTATGACAAGGTACGAAATTCTCATCGTAGTGTCTGATACCTTGTATAAGCAATGAGCTTGATAGATACTAACCAGATGGAACCACAAAATTTATGTCAAATGCCCACCATGGTGCCTGGCTGCCAACAGACGCCCACTCCCTTACGTGTGTCCCTTTCTCCTCTTCATGCGCCCTTGTATCCCAGTACAGGGCCCAAATCTGGGACATTTCAGGTAAAGGATAGTTAATAAATGTTTGAGCGATTAATGGATTGTCAGTTCTATCTTCTTTTCATATCATTTGGGTAAGTGGTTATTTTTAAGGGAGCTAAAATGTCAAGATACGATTAGAATAAAACATTCTCAAATTTAAATTTGGCTTTAATCCAAGGAATAATCAATGTGAGAATTCCAGGTACCGATACAGGCCAGTGCTCCATATGCTTGGCCCCAGCCATCTTGGCAATCGTCACACCATGTGCACCATGGTGTGTTGTGCCTGAGCATGTCAATCACTTGGGAGTGGCTCTTCCTCTGTGATCCCTGGATTCATGGTTCTAATAGGTATGGTGTTTTAATTCATCCGTTTATATCTGCCTGGTCCCTATCAGACAGCAAGAGATATCTCTGGAACTGGGTCATATTCATCTGTGTACCACCAGTGTCTACATTAGGCTCGTCATATACGAGGTGTTTGGCAAATGGCTGAGTGAAGGAATGAAAACCTCTAAGAAAAAAAATCTAATCATATGTCTGTCTTGAAACAGGAAAATGCTCTGCTCTTCCATCTGCAGAAGGCAGGTTTTTGTTCCCAGTGGTGGAGAAGCCTCCTCTGATCACTGGGTGGGGCCCACCTTGGCTCACCTCTCGGAGAAGAGGCCTCCAGAACTACATTTCCAGGACTTGGCCTTGACATTAAGAACTGAACACACCAGGCAGCCATGGAAGGCACACTTTTTTTCTCCCAAGAACACTATGATGAGAAAGAGGAACTCTATCTTGCTTTTCCAAGAAGTAATTTAATTATGTAACAGCTAAGCAAAACTACATGTAGCTTTGGGGGCCCCTGATCTCATTCCTTTCCCCCTCAGCATGGCTTGGTTTTAAGAACAAGGGAAATCAATGACATTGTGCCTGTAGGTCAGTGACGTCCCCACCTCACCCAGATCTGACCTCATTGGCATTTGTCTGTTCTGAGATATTAAAAGGGAATTGTCCAAGTCTTTTGGGGGGATTGTTCAGGCTTCTAAAATGGACCCCCATCACTTCCCCGAGGGGTGGCAGTCTGGGCCCCTCCCAACTGTGGTCTGTTCTCCACACTGCTGCTTTGGTAATATGCCTGAGAAACAAAGATTGTCAAGTCAAAATATTCTTCCTTCTCCAAGCACCAACCCTGTCGCTCAGCCTACAGGATGAAATTGGAATCTTTAGCACGCATGCCCAGCCCTCTCTCCTTCCCCTCCTCTATAACACACCACCCAGTACACCCAACTAGGACTTTACCATGATTGTGATTTTGCATCATCTGTTCCTTCTGCCAGCAATTTCCTTTGCATATCACATCTCTCCCGGAAAATGAAACAGAGCCTGGAGTTGTGGGGCCATCCCCACAATGCTTTGGAGTTGAAAGGAGCTCAATTCCAAATTTGTAGGGAAGACCTACTGTGGCCAGAAAGTCAGTATCTTGGCCTTTTGCAACTATTGTAGGGTTTTTTTTTAATGTGAGTAGGCTTACAATACCTGTTTTATTGTATCAAATATGGAGAGCTGCCTTGCTACTGTGGGCTGAATTGATTCCCTCTCAAACTCCCATGTTGAAGCCAACCCCCCCCCCCACCTCAGAATGCAATTATATTTGGAGAAAGGCTCTTTTTAAAGAGGTGACTAAGCTAAAATAAGGTTGTAATGGTGTATCCAATCTGCACATCCCTGGTATCTGTGAGATTAGGACACAGATACCAGTTATGTGCACAGAAGGAAGTCCAGGGGAGGACATGGTGAAAGGCAGCCATCTACAAGCCAGGGAGAGAGACTTCATAAGAAGTCTCTCTCTGTTGTCACCTTGGCTTTGGACTTCTAGGACTTCTTGGACCCAGAACTCTGAGAAAATACATTTCTGTTGTTTAAGCCACCCAGTCTATAGTGCTTTGTTATGGCAGCCTTAGCAAATGAATAAATGAATACACTTGTAACCAGGAAAAAGATTTTTAAATTTATCTTTGAATTCTTTAAATTCTTAGTACTTAGAGCTTCTTGGAATATAGAAGATAATAAAAAAAAAACATATATCAAATGACAGAAGGCATCTGGGACTGGAATCACCCAAGAGAAGGTGGATGTAAGCACCACATCCTGGGGGAAGGACATGCCCACCACAGAGGAGATCTGGGAATGCCCAGGAGTCTAGGGCATTGATACAAATGGTAGGGGATTCAAGGCCCTGCTGTTCGCTCCCACATGGCCAGTCAGGCGCATGCTCAGCTACCCTCTGAAAACCTCTCTTCCCACCCGAAGACCTAAGTGTCACTCTGGGATGACACTGAGTACCAAGATGCTTGGATTGGTTTTCCTTTGTAATACAGAAATACAGAAATAAGAGAAGGTCTCCTTTTTTCCATGTCAAAACTTATTAGCATAACCGCCACCCCACATACTGCCTTCCACCTCTTAAAAATAGGACATTCCTCTTTAGTGAAATAACATGCCAGCCACAAAGACAAATGGAGAGCAGCAAGAAAAAGAACTGGGGAGGCTGTAAATCGCTTTCTTTCTTTCCCATATAAATATAGTAAGAGAATGTTCAAATGCATAATAGTGCTTTGGGGAAAGATCTCGGCCCGTTTATAGGGGAACAGTGAGGACTCTGCTTTTTGCTGAGCCAACTTCTACTTGAGGGAAAGTTAATGTAAGAGCCAAGTTATACCCAGAGTGACCTTTTCCCTCTCTTCCTACTCAAACTACAACATTTCCAGATGTCTTCTGGGATTAACTTTCCCCTTTCACCCTACCTATTGTAATATTCCTCTACCCATAGCCTCACGCACTTGCACAGTCCATGAATTCCTCCCATTTTTATTTGTTAATATATATTTTTAACGAGTTCACAAAGCTTTTGCTTCAAGGTGTGACTGCCTGGCTTTGTGTCTGGTGGCAATCAGGTAGGTGCTCTGCAAATGCTTGTTTAATGTGTAAATATATGGATCAGATTAAGCTTGTCTTCCCTATGTCCGCCCTCCACAAAGACACACACACACACACACACACACACACACACACAGATTATGCTGGTTGATTGGCTATTGCCCTGGCTAAAGAGAGCTGACCTGGTTGGATGCATAACTCCAAAACACAGGAAAAAAACAGTGAATGGAGATGCTCCTGGGGAACCTAGACGATCAAACATGGAATAATATAGCCACAGGGACACTGAGGCCATTCACCTAGTACTGGAAGAGCCAGAATGAAAATAAGGCCCCTTGATGGGTTCTGTTCAGTCATCATTTGTGGCTGCCTGTTTTGGAAGACTAATTCACTAGCCTTCCCAGTGATTCTGAGAGCCATCTAATGTTTTCAAAAAATTCTACAAAGAGCTGGGAAAAGAGAGAATGTAAAAATGGAGTAGGCCAGAGAGAAGATAGCAACAATTTTCCTTCCTGCGAGCTCTGTTGGGCAGCCTGGCTAGGGAATTTCTCCTAGCCACCTTCCTGCACACACACGCACACACGCACACACACAATGATTCTCCATTCCACACCCTTTCCTTGACAGCCAATCTGGCTCGATAGACTGTCAAACTTTCACTTGCCTGACAGAGTGCCTTCGTCCAGATTTGCCTTCGTCCAGATTTGCCTTTAAACAGAATCTCATGCTCTGGACTGCTAATTTTTCATCAGTCCTATCAGGACTGCCCAATATCAGCTTTCATCATGTCAATTGCCCCTATTCCAGAAAAAAATAAAATATTATCAGCCCAGAGAAATGAATGGTGGTGGGACAAGTATTGCCAGAAGGCCAATGGAAAGAGATTATTTCAAAGGAGGGGCTTTCTGAGGTCACCCCACAGTGTTGCCTGCATTTTAAGCTGCCTCTGCTTGATACACTGAGACTATAGACAGCCTACTGCAGAGTTCATACCTGGAAGAGCTTGGAGAGAGGCCTGATTAGTCTTATGTCTTTAATGTAGTAAAGGGAACATGTTCTCTTATAGCTTTATGCAACTATAACATTTAAATATGCATAAACCTGACTATTTTGTATCAAGCGATAACTCATTTTGATTCCAGTTCTCAGTTTCTTAGCGTGCAATTCTGCAAGGCAGTAAGACTGTGTCTCCATTTCCCATTCAGGATGTGGAGACTAATGATTTCAGCTTTGTCTTAGCCCTCCAGAGTTGAAGGCAGCTCCTCCTATAAAGTAAATTGGACATTGCAGCTGATGAATGAGGCAACACTAATTAATGAACCTAGAATGAATGGCTTATGGTAATTCATTCATTGAGCATATATTTGCTTACAGAGCAGCACAGTTTCAGTTTTCCAAAGGAGATTCCAACATCTCCCTGGGAATATACATAAGTCAAAATCCATTGTTCTCAGAAATAAGGTGCTAGAGAAGAGCAAAATTTAAGCTTTCAACTTGAGGTCTTGTAAGTCAGAGCACCCCACCTGTGATGTAACAGGTGCTGTTATCATCCACTTCTTGTTTCTCTCTTACCTGGGCTCAGGGAAGCCACTATTTTTGTGCTTCACTAGTGCAATTGTCCTTACAGTTCCTCTGAATTCATATGTGTCCCAAGCATTAGTTGTTGAATGGATTTTTTAAAAATATAGCAGTATAGAGACATGCAAAGAGAAAGAATTTAATATTATAAAGGGGCTTCTCACCCACTCAGGTAATTTGGGAACCATTGGTTTTGTGAAAAAGCATAGGCTTCAGAATTAATGAGACCTGGGTTTCAATTCCCTAATTTGATCAAAGTAGTTCACCTTTCTAAGCCTGTTTGCATCTTCCTCTACGAAATGGGGATAATTATACCTACTTCAAAGAGTTGTGAGTGGATGTGTATGCATATGTGTATTTGGATTTAAAAAATACCTATGAGTGCTTATCACAATATGTGGAACATAGTAGGTTTTCAATAACTCTTAAGCCTTCCCAGTTTTAATCCTGAGAACTGAATTAAGCTACATTCACCTCTCCTTCTGAAGATGCTTCCCTCCACATGGACATGAGGGGCGGATAAGACAGAATTATGGGGGACTCGAGTGTCTACCCTGTGGCCCACTGGCATCCTTGTCACCTCAGAGAACTTCATTGGAGGAGATTCCCATCTCAGTGCCTTCTCTCTATAGGTTCATTCTCATTCTCTCTCTCTCCCTCCCCCCACCAAACAGGTTCTCAAAGAGCATTGCCAAATGTTCCTATTCAATTTCTAGTGCACTGAATCAATGTCAGCTGAACCTCAAGATGTTTTTCATGTTTGTTTCTATATCCTTGTGTAATTAAAAATGGTTACGGAGATATAAAAAATGAGTTGAAAAATAAATGCACCTCCCTGCATCAAATGGTAAAAGATCCTCTAGGTTAGAAGCATTTCTGTTAAGGAAAAGCTCTAGCCAGTTTTTTACATAGCTGAACTTCTCTACTTTAAGCAGATGCTTAATTAGAACACAAAGAAAGCTCTGAGGGACTCCATAATCCAGCCAAGGGAAACTGTGCACTTACCTCAGAAATCTTCCTCAGTATCTAGCCATTTCCCAGGCTCTCCAGTGAGCCTGCCTGGGTTTCTCTAATTTAATCAGCCATACAAAGGAAACAGAAGTGTTGCATTTGGCCCTGGGGAATTTTCATTATGTTGTGCTATTAGAAGGGAATACTACCTTATGGAATAATATCAGGGACACACTTATGTAACATCAGACCTAGAAGAGTCCTTGGAGACAATCCAGTTCAACCCCAGACTTTAAAAAACAGGAAACTAAGACTCAGAAAGAGAAAGTGCTTTGCTCATACTATAGTTGGTGACAGATCTCGGGCAACAACCCAGTACTCTAGTTCATGTTGCTGCCTTATCTTTTTGGTTCCGGCATAGAAATTCCATGGTCTTTGCAATCCAATATGCTGAGGTTTGTGTTCATTATTTATTTTTAAACATTGGTGATTCTTCTTATTACTCTTATTTCATTTACCATTGCTTGAAGGTCACATTGAACACCAGGGCTGAATGAATGGAGTCAATGACTGTTGTCTGGCCACACGCACTGGACTGAATTAACTACACAGTGGACAATTATTGGCTTCATTCAGTGTCAGACAGATAGTGGTCCTTCCCTCTCAGTGTCTAGGAAAGTAGGCAGCCCCCTGTTTCTCATCCTCAGAGGGACTCTGATGGAGTAGGGGCTCAGTGTCATCTTGCTAAAAGAAGAAAAAATGAATAAATAAGCAAATGAATGAACTGCTTCCCATATGTTAGAGTTCTACTCTGTTTGCGTTCTTGTCCTTTTTTTTCAACAATGTCTAGAATCACAGGTCTTTAGAACTAGAAAAGAAACTTCTAGAGTACCAAATCCAACTTAGTCACTTTTCAGAATGGCATTCAAAGACAGCAAGTGCTTAGTCAAGAGTCACAGGGTGACTCAATGTCAGGGCTGGGACTGGGTCCAGCTTCTGTGACTCCTAGTCTAGGAGCTGACTACTTCCTATCACTCTGTTCCTTCTGTCCTGGCATCCTTCTCAAGAGCATCTCACACGTTGGCTATTAACCTGGAAAGCGTGTTTCAGGAGCTGCTTTATAAGCTCACAAGATGACATGGTCCAGGGTGGCATCTTCATTAAAAAAGAGTCCAAAGAGCTGAAATAATGGCAAGTGTGCAAAGTGTGGTTGACTCCTGGCACTGAACGGTAAACACCTGCTTTTCCCTGAGCCAGCTGAGACACACCTATGAAGTCGGTGCTCGCCCAGGGTCTCTGAGCACTGGGACCAAGGAGCAGGGTGACAAGCACTGTCATCACTCTCATGCAGGACACATTCTCTCATATGATGTACATAAGTCTGTGAGTTTGGTAGAAGAAATACAACGACCATTCTTCAAGACGTGCAAGTCAAGGCTCAGGAATTAGAGTGAGTTGGCCAGGGTTTGGAGTTACTATGACAGAGTGAGGACTCAGGTGCCTGGTGACAGATTTAGGATGAAGGATCATGGTGGATACATATCTTCCAATCTCCAGGGCTGACCTCAATGAGAACAACCACTACCTTCCACGTCACATTTTCTGACACCAAATTTGAGAGAGAGAATTGGGTTGAGCAAACTGTGAGCCTCAACATGATATCCTTCTTCCTAAGACTCCCGATAAGAAGCCAGGTAAATAAGAACACTTAATATAACAAGAAAACCTGGAAATAAGATAGACATATTTTTTTCTATTTCATAACAGTCCAAGGTGAGCCGCTGAGACCAAGGTAAGCAGCAAGGCAGCCTTGCTCCATGAGATAGGAAAGGGACCTGGGTGCCCTTCACAGTGTGACTCTGCTCTTCCCTCGGTGTTGTCCTCTTCTGCAAGATAGAAAGTGGGTCTTGACCACATCTCTCTTCCAGACTAGGGGAAGGAGAAAGAAAAGAAGTGAGGGCAAATGATTGCCTTTAAGCAAGTGACAAGGAATTTGCACATGCCATTTTTTCTTATTGGCAGGGACTTCAGTCATAAAGCTACTTGAGAAATATAGTTTGTAACTGAGTTGGTATGTGTCCAGCTAATTCATGTGTGTGTGTGTTGTTTGGGAGTTAGAGTCAGTTCACCAGATCAGTCCAGGGAGTCTGAGGGCAGAAATTCTCCAACTGTGCCTGTCGGGAACCATGCCTAAATCAGCGGAAAGTGATAGTGTATCCCAGGGAATCAGTGCAATAGAGAAAGCAAACACAAAATTACTTTGTCTTCTGTTTTATCATGAAAGTTAATGTGAAAATTTTCTATTCCATAATATACATGAGGGGGGACCCCCAAAACGTCACAGAATTATCTCCCAGATGGCAAGCCCCTTGTAGTGCAGGCTTCCCTGCTGGGTGAGTGTTCTAGGAACCCATCTGTATCAGTGCACCAGCTGGCATTATTGTGAGAGGCTGCATTCGGCTTCAGTGATTTTTTTTTCCCTGAAGACTCTTTCAACACCTTTGCCCACTTCATGATGAATGATTTACAAGTGCACCTGCTCACACCATGCTGAGTGTTCAGCAGTTTTTGACCAAAAATGGCATGATCCCCATGCCCCAACCTCCTTATTCACCAGATCTTGCCCTGAGTGACTTTTTTTTTGTTTCCCCAGATGAAAACTGTCCTCAAAGGGAAACATCTTGTGGTGTGGAAGAGGTGAAACAAAAAATAGTGGAAGCACTAAAAGGCATCAAAATTGATAAGTTCAAAAACTTTTGAGCAGTGGAAAAAATGTCTCGATAGGTATATTGCACCAAACAGAGACTACTTTCAAGGGGACTGAAGTTTAAACATGTAAGAATAAATATACAATTTTTTATAAATAAATCTAGGTTTCTTGAGGTCCCCCCTGCATGTCTGTGTATGTAATATATATGTGTGTATGATATAACATAGTAAGATTAATATTAATAAATTATGTCTCAAATTACTCAAAATCAAGTAAAATCGACCATCCAGGAAAAAATATCTCATTTACTCAATGGTTTCATGTACCTCCTGGCATAAAGCCAGGCATTCTCAGAGGTATGCGTCCCACTTTCTGAGAAATATGATTGTCAGTGAATAAAAATTAGAATAGGAATGAGCAGATCTGACGCCCCCCATCATCTCAAGTCCTGGGAGGGATGGTTTCTCCATTCCTGAAACGATGACGATACCGCCCATCCCCCAGCCTGCAGTGACCGACCTCGCAGTACCACACACACATGGCGTGTCATTTTACTGATCATCAAGCAGGCGTTGTCTATCCTGACAAGAGGCGCTGTGCCTGTCTGCTCCTAAGCTGTCGTGGTGTGTGAAGACCAAATTAAGCTGAGCAGTAACAGCAAAACTATGATAATACACTGTGCTCCTGGAAGTGGCCCAGGACCATAACACACACACACACACACACACACACACACACACACACGGGACTCTTGTCTGAGGAGGAAGCTGCTTCCCCAGTCCTGGGCTCATTTCACAGAAGTGGGAGTGGGAGGCTTGGCTGGGAGGTGACCTTCATTAGCTCGGACGGAACCGGTGCTTCCTCCTCTTTCTGTCCCCACTTCGAGATTTATTTATTCATTTGCCTTGGCGCAGTTAATGGGGGCTCAGGCTGGGAATGGCGGGTGGCCAGTAGACTGCTGGGGATGGAGGGTGTTATATATTGCTTCCTGAAGGGTGACGTCTGGGGGCGGGCAGAGCCGGGGGAGGGAGGGAGGTGAAGGGAGCTGAGTGGCTGAGGTCCACTCTCACTGAACACCTAGTGAACAAGATGGATGATCTCCCCCGGGGAGCAATTAGAACATAAAGTAGCAGTATGAAAGAGGAGGGGAGAGCTGGGGTGGAAAAAGAAAAGGAATCGTAGAGAATCAAGACCCAATGGTGTCCAAATCTCAGAAGAAGGCAGACAAACCGGGCAACAGAGCTGGAGATGAGGTGGGAGGCTGGTAGCAGTTGCTGCCTCTTACTCCTAACAGCAGGCACACTCCGAGGGCAGAGGCAGCTGGGTGTGATTCAAGAAAGACCTTTGTGTCTCTCCTTTGCGCCTCCTATCTCCATGTTTGATGATGCATGAAGTTCATTATTTAGGTTTAGGATTTTGAGTCCCCCCTCAGGAGGCAATATTTTAAGCTGTCATCACCGTTTTACACCACAATGTGGATGAGCTGTGTGGTGGTGGAAGTGAGGGTGGGGGTTGTTGGGAGCAAGTTAATACCAACAAAAAGCAAATGAGCCAGTATGAGAGGGGACATGGGGAGAAGCAGATGAGATCAAGGGCCCCAGAAACAGAGTCTTCCCTATCACCCTAATCCTAGTGTCCCATGGCTGGATCTGTGTGGTTCAGTGCCCTGAAGAAGCACTGAGGATGTGATGCATGGAGGAAGTTTGAAGGCTGTGGAGCCACGGGTGACAGGAAGGCATGGGTGGAGGGCGAGTGCAAAGATTTAGAGAGATCGGTAGGAGACTGGTTCAGGGACAAGTAAGTGCCAGAAGTAGACTCTTTAGAGAAAAGTTGATGGAAATGAGGTTCAAAACAAAGGTCAGTAGGTGGCAGGCAAAATGTGAAGGATCTGAAACATGTACTTTGGAGTTTAGACTTGATTTTGTAGATCACCAGACAGAACACCAGAGCTTTCTGAGCAGGGAGGAGAGAAGAGGAAGTTGACAGGGAGGGTGAAGAAAACTAGCACCTGGAGCTTGTCTCCACGACACCCTGCAGCTTGTCTCCATGACCTCAGGGAAGGGAGGTTTTACCCTCCGCACTCTGTGGATGAGGGACCCGCAGGCTTTACGGCTCACCCAAGAATACTCAGCTGAAAAGCTGAGATTCAAATCCAGGTTTATCTGACTCCCAAATCTGTGCCTTCCTGTGACAATGTGTTGGGTGTCTTATTAAGACTTAAATTTTCCAATAATATTCCATGTTTTCTTAGTGAGGGTGTTAGTGTCCTTGGGCTACCATAGTGAATGACCACAGACTCAGTGGCTTAAACCAACAGAACATCTATTCCCTTACAGGTCTGGAGGCCGGAAATCTGAAATCGGGTTTCCCTCTGAAGGCTCAGAGGAGAGGCCTTCACTGTTTCTTCCAGCTTCTGGCGGCTTCAGGAGTTCCCTGGTTTGTGGCAGCACCATCCCCATCTCTGCCTCCATCTTCACAGGGCTGTCCCTTCGTCTCTTGTGAAGACTCTTGTCATCAGAATTAGGACCCATCCTAATCCAGAATGTTCTTGTCTTCAGAGCATCCTTATTACATCTGTAAAGACCCTTTTCCCACATAAGGTCCCATTCACAAGTTCTGGGTAAACGCATTTGCTGGGGGCCGCCACTCAACCCACTCAGTGAACTTAGTGGACTATGGAAACCAGAGGCTCTGAGATAGGCTTCCTCTCCTTTCACTCGCAGAATCAACAGCTGTATGGTTATAGAATCCTCTAGGATTTTAGCATCATTGGTCTTATTTTCTTCTCACAACAGCCTGGCTAAGGAATGAATAAGAAGGAAGAGACGATGCTTACCCTCTGCTTAGGTGGGAAAACAAGGCCCAAACTTGAGAAAGTTACCAAGTGGGTCCCACAGTCAGGCCCAAACTAGACTTCAGCAGTCTGTGGGGTGAGTAAGGAAGGGAGCTTTTTCTTTACCAATGGAAACAGGTCCTGCTTTCCAGACTCTCTAAAATAGAGTAGTGGCATCTCTTTGTCTCACTAGCAAAACCAACTTGATCCTGTGACCTGTGTTAAGAGACCCTTAGCTAAAAAGACCTTAAGCAGATGGCTACAGTCACGTGTCTGCAAGTGAACAAAAATTTTAATAACCTGGGTCAATAAGAAAATGGGTTATTGGCTTTCAGAGAGCCAAGGGGGCTCCTCTCACCCACGGCAGGCATTCCTGGCTGGCTGCAGTAATGGCTGTAAGGTGCCGGGGGCTTCTCCTTGTTGGCCACCTCCAGGGGTCACCACCAATCTCTGAGTGCAGTGATGTCTTACATGTGTGAACAGCCCTGACTCTGAAGGCCCTGAGCCCCAGACTCTGGTGCAGCCCTCCCCATGGCCACAGGGAAGGAGGTGTTTTGAAAGCCCCGAGCAGTAGTCACTGAGTGGGCCTGGCGGAGTGGACAAAGAGGCATGCTTCAGTATACATATGTCTTATGTGTCAGGAGAGGGATTAGAGTATTATTTCAGAGGCCCCTCAGTATCTAAGTGAGGTGTCAAGCCAGCCCTGCCCCTCATAACTTGGAGGAGCTGTTTGTCTGTGCTGGGACCCAGATGTCCGACATGTGTTTGCTGGGAAGGGCGGGGAGTGGGGCAGAGAAGGGGAAGTGGGGAGAGGAGAGGAGGAGGAGGAAAAGAAGAGGATAAAAGAGATATTGGTAGGGGAGTAAGAACTGGAGAAAGGCAGAGAAAGATAAATAAAAGGAAGGGAAAGAAGAATTAACAGAGAGGAAAAGTTATCGGTTCCTGTGTGACTCTTGACTAAAGGACAGCCTTTGATCACCACGTTCCACTGACAGATGCTCTTTGAAGGCCTGAGCACTAAAAAATGTAGGATGTTCCCGGCCATGCCATTCCCATGACAATAACAGTGGTAAGTAAATTGATAAGTTCTGTCCTTTTAATGATGATTGTTTTAAATAGCAAATGTGACCTCATGATAATTTGAAATAACAAATATTACCTTCTTCCAAAAAATATGTTTTTGATGACCCTCCTTTACTAAGGCTGCAAGCACAGGCTTACCGGATAGAGCACACCAAACAGATAAGCATCTGTAAAAGGAAGGTGACATCATCCATGAGAGTCCTTACATTTATTTCTTAGTTCAAAATGTACTAAACTATTTTATATATACTATATTACTGGATTCTACGAGCAAAGCGGGTTTTTACTTTTAGCTGGAAAAGCATAGAGCTAAAGGAGAACAACTCCTTCAGGCTCACCCTCCAGCTACTTATATTTCTCCAGAGTGTTTAATAATGATAAACATGTGAGAGGTCTGTGCAACATGAAGAATGTTCTACTTCAAAGCCGTCCAAACATGGAAGGCCCAGCTTCAGGAAGAAGTGAGCAGCTCATTGATACTGGGTATTATGGTTTCAATTGTGTCCCCCTCCCACCTAAACAGATGTCCCCTTCCTAATCCCCAGTACCTGTGGATGTGCCTTACTTAGAGACAGTGTCTCTGCAGATGTAACTGAGTTAAGAATCTTGAGATGAGATCATTCTGGGTTTAAGGAGGGTTCTAAATCCAGTGACTGGTGCTCTTTTAAGAGAAAGTAGAGGGAGCTTTGAGACACAGACCCAGGGAAGAAAGCAGAGACTGGAATGGTGCTGCCACAAGCCGAGGAATACCAAGAGCCACCAGAGTTGGAGGAGTTAAGGAAGGTTTCTCTCTAGAGTCTTCAGAGGGAGATGAGACTCGCTTGTAGACAAGCCTTGATTTCAGACTTCTGGACTTCAGAACTGTGAGAGAATAAATTCCTGTTGTTTTAAGCTACCAAGTCTGTGGTGATTTCTTGTGGCAGCCACTGGAAACTAATACAGAGGGGTTCAGGCAGGTATACATGCACCTTCAGTAACGATGTCTCCAGAGGAATCTGAAAATCAGAAAAGCAAGTCATTTGGCCAGGTGACTTTTAAGGTTCTTTCTAATCCTCAGACTTTATAATTCAGAGCATTTTTACTCAATGGTATTCTGTTGAATATTATAATATAATATTCTAACTTTTATATTTATATAATTCTATATAAATTTTTAATATATCTTTGTATTTTATCTGTAATGACTATGTAATATGCCATAAAATGACTGTGTCAATTTCCTAACCCCTCTCTTACTACTGATGCAAATTGTTTTCATATTTGTTACTATGATATATAGCTCTGCTCCAGATCCTATTACTCATGCAGCCATCTTTGCTCTGATGTCCTGCAACAGTGGTTCTCGACCAGGACTGATGCTATCCTCCTAGAGACATGTGATGGTGTCTGGAGACTTTGGCTGTCACAAGTTGTTGGAGAGGGTTGCTACTTGCGTTTCGTGGGCAGAAGACAGGGATGCTGTTAAGTGTCCTACGATGTAAAGGACATCTTTCTACAACAAATACTATCCAGTCCAAAATGTCAATAGTGATGAGAATGAGAAAACATGCCTTAGGATAAAATCTTGAAAGTGGAGTCAACAGGTTCTTGCGTTTGATTCTTGACATGAGTTGGAGGAGTATAAGTAAGCACGTTGGTTAAAGCAGAGGTTCAGAGAGGTAACGAGACCTGACCCAGTGCTTGTGTGGCTGGCTAGTGGTAGAGCCAGGGCCACAACCTTGGTTCAGACTTCAGTCCAGTGCTGTCATCATCCTGGCCTAGCTGTCTTTCCTCCATAGTCTAAATACAAAACACTCAACAAGTGGTCACAGGACCAAGAGCCATTGAAAAAAAAATATACCTGCACCTCTGGCGCTGAGATGCTCTTGATGTATTTGGGGAAATGAAGTTTACTCCTCTAGCCAGAAAACCTACTCCCACTGTGTTAGGAAGATTTCCCTGAACACTGTAGTCCACACTGCCCTGTCACATCACCAATGCCTCTCATTGCCTGCACTGCTTGTGAAAGCGCTTTAATATGTCTTGGCACATTGGTAGACCCTTAACAGATGCTTAGAAGATGCCTGAATGTTATCAGCTTAACAGCTTTCTGTGAACAACCAAGGTATGCAATTACTGGTCTGCAAAGGTGACTATAGGAAAACACGAGTTCATTAGAACTTGGGATGGTGGCAGAGCCTCCACGCTTTCCTCCTCCTCCAACTCCTGAGACTCAGGGGCTGCTCCCCATCAGTTGGGGAGGAGCCCATTCTATTAGGACTTTCAGAGCACAGTTCAGCAGTGGGCCACCTCCATGTCATCTCGGTGGACTCGTTAACAATGCAGATGAGTACTTCATGGGATTAAAATCTATCCCCTCCCTGAAGCCCAGAGCCATGTTTCCACGTAGATAGTTGAAAAGAGGCCCCCTCCCCCAATGTGGTCATGGAAGGAGCTTTGGGTGTTCAAGAAAATTGATTTGGGCAAAGGACTATCCCCTGTCAGCAAATGTGATGAAACTGTCATAAAGCACAGGGCAGAGAAGGGGCAGACACTCCTTTAGCATAATAAGGTAAGGATTACTACCTCCCAAGAAATAAAGTAAAAGGAATACAAATTTCTCATGAACACCAGACGAGGGTTTTCAGAATGACATTAATCTGAATGGCATTAACCTCATGATGCGCTGGTTTCCGATCCCTTATGGTTAAAACAGGCACCGTCTAGGGAAAAGCCTTTTTGCTCTCATTTCTCTTCTCCTGTCCTTGAGCCAGTCTAGAACTCCCTCCACAGCCCATGCCTTCTCGCCCCTTGGAAACCAGAGCATGGTCGTCCTTTTTACCAAAACCATAGAGGTGGAGCATGAAAAAATGGCATTGGGCTTCAGTGGATGTTGCAGGCATAAGAAGGCTGAACAAAAGGGGGTCTTCTTACACTCCTGGGAAGAAGGCACATTCTGAGCAAGGGGAGACTGACCAGATCCTCACAGTAGGGAGCTGCTTCATGGGGACCCAGAGTGGGTTCAGGTAGAAAATGGCAAGAAAGGGAAAAAGAGGGGCAATGCCCACCACACCCACCCTTATAGCTGTCATCTAACAGGTATAAACCATACCCTCTCTGTGGATGATGGAGTGGCAAGAAGACTTTTCCCTTAGACTGGAAGAAGGCAAATAAGATTCCCCTTAATTAGTGTCACTCATTGTGGGATAATGAACAAGGGTCCTCTATGCAAGTTATTGATATTCAGATTTAAAAGACTGAGAACCAAAGGGGTTTACTAACAACATCATGTTAAAATGGCATGTTGTCAGCCCAGGACACCGAGCACTGTGCTCTTTCCCATGTCTGACTGTCTCTGCGACCCTGTGAGGAGACAGCGGGTCCACCTGTATGGTCTCTGGGGCCAAGCAGGAGATACACCTGTCCACAGAGCCACAGGGTTGGGTGAGATGTCCCATTCTGTGCACCACGTAGAGCTAATGAATGCCAACATGGGATTCGTAGCACTTAACTTCTCCCTTCCATGTTACAGTGAAACTGAGATGGGCTTGGCTCTCATAAAAAGCCCCAGGAGAGTCTTTAAAAGGCATTGATCATTGCAGCAGGGCACATTACGTCCCAGAAGGGCAGTTTGGTTGCAATGGAGCAGTGCGAGTGTGCAAAGTGTGCCGCAAACAGAAAGTCCTATTGTCTGCTACACAGTGGATCAAGTGCACTGCACACCTGTTGTAAGATACTTTATATTTTTAAAGGAGCAAAATATTTTTTCTGCAGCAAAAAAATTGTTCATAATCTTCTTCTTATCCATTAAAGCTCAGTGAAAGCTTCACCTCTTTCTTTCTGTTTTATTTTTCAAGAAGGGGATATACTGACATAGTCCTTATATTCCTTTTCTTCTTGTCCCTTTGCCAATTTTTATCAAAATAGGAGAGGCTGGAAGGTGGATGTGGAGGAGGCAGTGACCATGGTGATGAGAGGATGGACTATAAGTAATAGTCAAGCATTTAACACATATATTTATTCATGTACTTGGCAACTAAAAATATTGTGTATCACCCAACATATATTTACTGAGCAAGCACCCATCGTATTGGTACTCTGAAGGACAAGCAAGATCCACAAGACAGGTCTAGTTAAAAACTAAAGTGTATACCTTAATTACCCCAATACAAAGAGAAAATTCATTGTCTTAAGATATGCATGTAAAACAATATAAGATTTTAGAGAGACTTTCAGTTCAAGAGATCATGGTAGGTTTTGTGGAGTCCTGAAATGACATTGCTGTTGGGCCTAAAGTATACATTGGATTCAGGCAAGGGAGAGCGGGAAATAGTAGGGATTACTGGAGAATGAACCTGCATGAACGAGATAGCAGCAGGGAGTTATAGGTAAAATACTGATGATGGTAAATTATATAGATAAAGTGTATGATGAGAAGCAGTGGAAATTATGTTTGGACAGTTAGGTAGGCATAGATGGTGGACCATATGTGGGAATTTAGATGGCTGCATGGGAGCAGAGTATGATGACAGTGCTGCTTCACCCACACTCGTGGACAGCTGAATGGAACTGAACAAGGAGGAACATATAAGGCTATTGCAGTGGCCCCAGAAGGACCTGAACTGTAACAATGAGATGGAATGGAGAGGACAGTTTGGCTAGATGTTGAATTACAGATATTGAATTGGTGGGATTTATAATTTTACCAAGCTGAGAAAAAAGATGAAGTTCAAAATGATTTGCAGATTTCCAGGTTATAAAATAGAAATCAGAATGACCAATTAAGAGAAATAGGATACAAAATAAAAGTATCTGATTTTGGAGGAGTGCTCAGAAATTCCATTTTGGAAACATTGAATGTGTCAGTCCATTAGGATATCTAGATGGAGGTGTGTAGCCGCTCTTTTTCTAACGATGCAAGATTGAAGTTTCAAAATTAAGAGTCTTCAGGATAGAGGTTAGGATTAGAGCAGCAAAACTGGCCAAGACTGTCAAAAATAAGTCTAGAGAAAGAAGAATGGAGTAGAGAAGAGAGAAGAGGTAAGGTTAGATCTCTGGATAAGCTGTGGTTTAGAAAACAGGGGTAAAAGTTAAAAAGAACAGAAAGCAGAGAAGGAGGAAGAGGTAGAAAAAGAGAAGGATGAGGAATAGTGAGCAAGAGGAGTAATTTGAGAGCCCAGAAGACAACAAGAGCACTACCGTGTGTTGGAAACTGAATCAGTAAAGATTAGCTTTACCGTGTAAGTGGAAAACCAAAATAACTGTGGTTGAAAATTTTAGGGATTAGTTTTTCTCCCACATAGAAGAAATCAGAGGTAAACAATCAATGGATTGGCATATCTGTACAATGTTGTCATCAAGGAGTCTGGCTCATGCTGTGTTTCTGTTCCATGATCTTTTGGATGTGGCTTCTTTGTTAAAGTTGGCCTCATGGTCCAAGATAGCTGCTGGAGCTCCAAATATCATGTCCACAGGACAGTTAGTGGAAGAAGGTGGGAGGGCAAAAGTGCTGGCGTCACTGTTTGCACTCGTTTTAAGATGCTCTCGCATAAGTCTTATGAGATTCATATTATTGGCTGCAGTTAGCAATGAGGTTGAGAAATGTACTGTGTTGCTGCTCAGAATAAAATCAGAGTCTATTAGTAATTAAAAGAGAAACAGATAACAGATAAGCAATCAGTGGGCTTCTTGACCATAGAAGCCAAAGGTAGAAAGCATTTTGTAAAAGAAAGAAAAGTTAATAGCAGGGGTTTTAAAAATGGTCACCAAAACACACTTCAGCAACACCTGGGAACTTGTTGAAGTTCCTACTATGTCAGACATGGCATAGTATGAGCATGAGATATAAAGACGAGTAAGACAGGTGTCTGCTCTTAAGGAGTGCACATGCACTCTAAAAGAGAGGAGGTGGATGGGGAAAACATTGAATACATGCAATTGAGAGTTTTGGGGGTAGACCTGGGTGCAAGCCTATGTAGGTCACAAAGGTCCAGTCTTCCTGGAAAAGAGAGGTCCAGGATTTCACTCTTTCAGTTGGCTCCTGTTCTAGATTTGAAGTTTCTCAAGGATGAGATAAATTCATCTCTGTATTACAAAAATTCTTCCTCCCTCCTATTGCTAAGCAATAGCACCTGTAGACCTTGAGAGATGACAGTTCCGCTGCTGCTAAAGCCAGTTTAGTCACAGATAGCAATGCCTTGAATTTTCAAAACCTCCTGCTGTTGTATGATTTGCAGACTCATGTTAGTATCCAAGGTCAACCCTGAACCACAACTAGCACTTTGGTTAGGGGTGTGTGTGTGTGTGTGTGTGTGTAAGACATCTGGAGAACATTAAGAAAGCAAAAACCCCAATTCCATCATGCTGAAACACACCATTGTTATTAACCCCGGATACCCCATAAAAAGTTTTCTTTGAGTCAGAAAGGAAATATTTGTCCCTACACCTGTTGTTGGCTGTTACCAAGTGACTTCATATAGTCTTTGCTCTGTTGCATTTTTCCCCTTCTTCTAACATTTTCTTCCCGAAGGTTATGTATTTTTAATTCCTCTCAAGCACTGCTTATCCACAAAACATGGTGAGACATTCTCATGGTGATGCCCAGGGTCGATAATTGGCCCTGTATCTTCTATTCCCATTATAAAAATGTCTCCCTAGGAAGCTGTATTTTGATCCAATCCACCACCCTATTAGGGAGTGAAAGATAGAATACCTACAGGATGACAACACTGTGCTGTGCGTGGGGCAGAAATGAGCATAGCTTGACTGCAATACAGACTTAAATTGGATGGGTAAGACAGAAACAGCTGAAGGGTTTTGTATCTTAGGCAGGACAGTCTGGACTGTTTGTCCTGACGAGCCACACAATCATGGACAAATCAAGCCCCTTCTCTGGAACTCAGTCTCTCCTTCTGTAAAGTGGATAAGGTTGAATTAGAAGCCTTTTGTAGCAGGTGGTAAGGAGGAAGCAGTTGAAGCAGTTCAGTGGCATGTCGGAAGGGTTTCTAGAAAAGATCAATCTGAATTGTAAAATGGGCTGAGTTGAGAAAGTACTAGATCCACAGAGTTCACTTAAGAAGTTGCTTCACTAGGCCAGGCTGCTTCCTGCTGGTACCCTGGCCCCCAACCTCTGGACCTGAAACAAGAGACAATGTCTTACTGTCCCTCTCACTGTCATCCCCTCCCTCCACGGCTCAGAATTCCAAGTCAGGAATCCGGAAATATACTTTATATTCTTTATTACTTCAAAACTGCAGCAATTATTAGATCTGCCTGTAGATTATGTTACTTAATGTATTATTTTTAAAAAGAAAATTTATCATTATATTACAAATGACTATTATTTTGACATGCACTCCCTTTTTGATCCCATGTATTTTTTTCTCATGGCCATGGCAGAACTCCTAGAGCAGGAGTCGGGGGAAGTCCTGGGAAGACTGTGATTCCATTGAGAAAAACTCTTTAATATATATCAGGTTTTAAAAAAAGATAAAGTTCAGCTTCTATCCTGAAATGGAAAAAGTGGTGACAATGAGGAACTGAACTGCTGAGCATGGGTTGTCCAGAGAAGCAGAAGTTATCATATTGTTAAGGGTCTTTGCTTCCCCTGTGGGTTGGGATATGGGGCTGGGGCACATGGGGGCTGGGAAAGGGGTGGTGCGCATCGATGTCACAGCCTGGTAAGGGCATGGCTGACGTGCTTGAGCAGTTTTGGCCATTGCTACCAATGTTAGGTTTTCCTTTCCTGCACTTTAACTCTCTCATGCTCTCATCCACCCACAGACATGTTTGTTACAAACCAGAGTCAGTTCTTACTTGGTGACTGAAGGGCACAGCAGTGGGAGGAAGGGGCAGTAGCCCGGAGAAGCAATGCTGTGCTGCTGATGGATGGCCAGAGACAACCTGGTCAGAGGTGACCTGCAGGGCAGACATGCTGGCCTTGCCATTCCGGAGGAATTCCAGAAACCCTAGGTAAGAAGACCTGACAAAGACTAGATTCCTACAGACATGCAGACAGTGGGGCTTGGCTGTATTACCATACCGCATTGACTCTACAATGCCAGGGGGACTGTAAGATGCAGTATAACTTTATGCACCATTAAAAACAAACAAACAAACAAAACACTGCAGTTACACTTTTGAGACACCATCAACTGTTAGATGGATCCTGATTCCAGACATGTTAAGATGTGAATCGATGTGCCTCTCAGAACTGAAAAAACACAGTAAATATTTCATTGAAGGGTGACTCCGCCCACCAAGGTTGGCAGGTTCAGGGATACTCATGTTTCCTATAGTAATCCTGGATGCCTTGTTTTTCTCTTCTGTGTGAGCTCATTGCAAACCAGGGTTGTATCCTAGCCATGACTGTTTCCCTAGCATCAAGCATAATGTCTCTCTCATGGTAAATACTCCAAAAATATTTGTTGTATTAATAACCAACTGGCTGAAGTTACCGATGAAAGCAAGAGTTCATGAAATGTATGATTCTACAGCCTCTATCAAGGTGAGGTAGGAAGTGAAGGAAGACATCCAGCCCAGTAGCAAAGATTCTTTCCTCACTGACATTTTTAGATTTTTTAGCTCATGGCAATAGTAAAAAGCAGATCAACTTTTAAGCCATTGTACTGCCCACAATGTACCCCCTTTGCACCCAGGACAGAACACTCCGTCCAGGTCTTTGTGTGCCTCATGCCAATGAGTAAAGGAGGAAGCTCCAATTCACAACGAATGAAACAAGAATAAATGTGACCTGCTGTCTCTGGTGGCTGACATAAGCTGTCATGGCTTCCCTTTCTTTGAGATTTTGCCCTGACACCCTGCAGATCTTGAAGAGCACTGACAAGGTGTACTGAATGCAGAACTGAAACACTAACCCAGCAATCAGACAGCTCTTATGAAGTATTTCCATCATGTTCCAGATGCTGTCCTCTCCTCATCTCACTGTGACTGAATTAGCACGGCCAATCCCATAAGGAATGATTCCCCAAGGGAACCACAGAGCATTTGCTTAGTGACTTTTGAGAGAACCTATGCTTTTGGCACCACGCATTGGGCAAGGAGAATGCCCTCATGGGGCTGCTACCCCTGTAAGCTCTGCCTTCCAACCTTGCATCCTGGAGACTGGCGCAGCAAGCTTGGTGAAGGGGTGATGGAGACAGAGAGACAGGGAGTTGCTGACTGCAGCCAGGTGGCTTGTTGGGATGACTTGTGAGGCCTGGGGCAGCCCTGTGTTTATGAGTCACTGCAGCTAAGTTTAGTGCTGGCTTCAGTGGCAGAACAGATGGGCAGTCCGAGCAAAGACATTCAGCTGGCATCTAGCCCAGCATGGCCCTGTCCAATTGGTCAGCTTCAGGGCTGACCCAGAGCAGCCGGGTCTGAGCTGACGCAGACACATGCACGGCACAGTGCTCCCAGGTCCCAGGAATGGCAGGCAGAGGACAGAAATCCCCAAGTGCCCATCATTCCTTCTCCCGTCATTCATTCAGAAACTTTTATTGACACCGGTTATATGAAAGGCAATACAGCAAGTTCCTCCCTCAATGACTTTACAATCTAAATGGAAGATAGACCATAACTACATAATTATATCAACACAATGCAAATAGATGGGAAATGGACAGGAAATAGCAATGACTGAAACTTGGACAGTGTTTTCCAATTGAGGATTCTCTAAAACCTATCATTTGATTTGCTTCAAACAGTAATCAAGTGAGGTTGTGTTATTACCCCCAAGTTTCAGATCAATGCACTGAGAGGTAAATTGCCCAATGTCACAGAGAAATAGAGTGAGGAACCTGCAAGTCCAGGTAACCTTCTCAATTGCTAATTAAGAAGCCTTTTCCTACCACTCTACTGTGAAGTACATGGTACCCACTGGCTTGGTTAGGAGAGTGGTGGAAGAGTCTTTGTCCACAGGATTGGTAGTTTAATAATCTTGGCATTTCCTGGCTGCCTCATTCTTTCAGCCTCTGTCTTCCACTCTGACTTTCATTGGCTCCCCCAAAACATTGCTGGACATTTTCCTTCCTGGGCTTGAATGTACTTTATCTTCTTTACATTGTTTCTTGCTTCTTCAGGACTATTTCACTTCATTCCTAGAAGTGACCTTGGCATGAAATATCAGGGCCTGTGTCCTGGAAAAGGGGAATGGGCCAGTTGGTGGGAAGGGGTTGATGTGACGTTTATGGAGATGCTAGGAGAGTACTATGATATTACTTGAAGCCTTCACTGAACCTTTTAGTTCCTTCCCCATATCTTCCAGGGTATGGTTAGAGCTTGGCATAGTGACATCCATTTCACCTACACCCCAGAATCTCAGGCCCACATGCAGTTTCTTCAGGGAAACTCCCTTTTCCCCCCAGGTAGGGAAAGCCCAGGATGAATCACCCGGGGAGCAGGCCTCTTTCAAATCTGTTTTATGCTTTTTCTGGCAAGAATGGAACTCTTGTTCTGGGATCTGTTATGATCCTCTCACTTCCTGGGTTTTCAAGCCTGGATTCAAACATGCTCCCTCATTTCCTTTTAGATACAGCTCTTGTTCACATCTAAATTCTAGCTTTCAACACAAAACGTAAAAGTGTCCATAAGAGAAACTCTGGCCATTCTCCTGATCAGGAGAATCCTCTTGGGTGTCACTTCCTAATGAGATGAACGGGATTTCTTTGGGATGTAGCAGAGAGTGGGCTGAAGGGGAGGGGGGTTGTGTGGTTGAGATGGTGTTGGGGTGGGGTGAGAATGCCATTGTGGTTTATTGATAGTCGGCAAAATGACAGTCTTGTTTCATCATATAATGAGTGTTTTCAAGGCACTGAGCCAAGACCAGCCATAAACCTGTCGGGGGAAACATCTCTGTGAAATATTCCCGAGCTCACAGGGCAGATGCCCACAGAGGCAGCATGCATCGCCTGATTCACTCCTCCAGGCAGCCATAAAGCATGTGATCTGGAGCAGGTGGAAGTGGTGGGCTTCTTACAGCCAGTGGGTGACTGAGCCAGGATTGGGCCCTAGGTCTACTGAACCTCAAGTTCACATCTTTTCACAGACCCAGAGTATAGACATGCAAGGTGATAGTCATTCTGATTTTAGCTCTACTACCAATTAGTTTTGTGATCTGGGTTATGTTTCTTACCCTCTCTGGGTTTCTGTTTCCTCCTTTGAAAGGCATGGCTTTGGAAAAGCTGACCTCCAGCTCCCTAAAGGCAAGGGCTATGTCCCTAGGACATGCAGTCCTGCCTGGTAGTAGGAACAACATGAATACCTATAGAATGAGTGCATCAATGTTCTATCATTCTATGAATGTCCATTCTCATATTAGCTCCGATCTCCATCTGTTTACAAGTGATCGTCCACACTCTGTCCATTTTATAGGGTGAGCTTTTAAAAGAAACTGCTTCTAATTCATCCTATTAGCATGGTGCCTATTCCAACATGTTTGTGACAAAAGAGGCTTGACTTGTTCTACAACAGAGATGACGTGGTGGTAGTGATTGTATGGGAACTTTGGGTGATAGAATTCTTCCCACTTGAATGACAGTCCTTTTTCATCCTTTCTCCTAAGCTTTAGGTCATTGGTTTGTATCATATCAATGTGTACTTTTTAAATCTGTTATTGTTTTAAGCACATAAAAATGTACACTATCCATGAGGAAGTGTATGTGTGTGTGTCATATTCTTCAATGTAGAGGAGCTATATTATTTTTGCTTTCCCAACATTCATTTCTTTGGATAACACTCTTCCCCCACTCTCACATTATATACCAGGAGTAGAGCTGACCTATCTGCCTCTGGGCTGTGATTCAGCCCCAGATAATTACAGCATTAAGCCCTCCTAGTCACAGGGCTTTGTTCAGTGATGGGCACGTGATCCAATCAGATCTAAAGAAGCTCTGTTCTGGGGCTTTTGATGGAACCACTGAGATGAAGGCTTCACCAGACATAGAACCATGTTCTGCCAGACATAGAACCATGTAGATGTAAGCCTCTATTACCTGAAAACCTTCTTACTTCCACCATGGGGAAGAACTTGCCTGAGAATTGAGCCTACACAGAAGAAAGCAAAGCTGAGGGACAGAGAAAGACATTGTTTGCGTACCAAAGCCAACTGGGACTGAAGCCAAGCCTCCCCCAGGTTTTAGTTGTGTGAGCCACTAAATTCACACTTTTAGTTAAGCCAGTTTGGGTTGGGTTTATTGTCACTTGCAACTAAGTGACAAAATTCCATTCAACTGTGAAGATCTGAGTAATCAGAACTAGTGTTTTCTCTTCTTGTCAGGTCTAAGTTGTGTGAAGGCCTGGCCCTGGTTTTGTCTCCTCCAGCCTGGGTGTTCCAGCACAGCCTTTCACAAAGCCTCAGATGAGGATGGTATGGGAGAGGGGGAGGGGAGTGAGGGGGCGGGGATTGGGATGCTGGGTGGAACCTAGGCTGCAATTATCTGATATCACAAATGGCTCTTATAATCTTTACCTAGTTTTATGACTGTGCTAGGTTCCACAGAAGATTCAAATAAATTAGGTATTCAAGTCTTTCAATTTAGGGGAAATTTCCCCCATTATCTGTGTCATCTTTTCATGGCTTCTTTGTTGAATTGTCTAATTCAGGAAAATCAGTTACAAAAGCCATCCACATGTTGTAATGTCTTTCTGCTCCTCCATGTTTATTGTATTGTAATTGATTATCTCACACTCTATTTTTCTTCTGCATTTGCAAAAATTATCTTGAGTCTTTTTTTCTATGTTAATACTTCGATTTTCAACTAAAACAGTCCCTTCCCTCACTGTTTCTTATTTATTTATTGCTCTGTAATGCCATTGTTTTTACCTCAAAAAAATCTTCCTTATATCTGCAAACATCTTATTTAATTGTTTTATCATCTGATCTTTAAGCTATTTTTAAAAATTTAGTTCAAGTTCCATTAAATTTCTCCAGAGTGTGATGTATAAACACTTTGGTTTTCTCCCTTCAATTATGCTCCTTCCATGAGGAGATTTTTTCCCCTGAATTTTGCCTAGTTCTGGTTGTTGTAGTTTGCACACAGTGCCTGATGTGAATGATTTGTCCAGACCTTCTGGTTGTTTTGATGGCTGTAGGTGATTTTGCTCTCTGTGGCTTCCCTGCTTATCGGAGTCGGAGAGGATGACAATTGCATTTATCCACTTCTCTGTATGAGGGTCTGATGGCTTGGAGGAAGAGTCATCTGGGGCTATGCCTATTTGTTTAATGTCCTATACTAGAATTCACTCCCCTTCTACAGGGTGTGTATCCTTCTGAATAGATTCTCCCATATTCAGAGGGGATCCCAGGACCTCAGCTTCCAACAGAGAGGGCCAGCTTATGTTTATTTCCTCTTTCACCCCTCTCTCTTTAATAGCCCTATGTATTCACACCCAGCCAGAGCAGGTTGTGTCTCTTTGCTTGTTTGGCTGCTGTTAGTAAACTTTCGCTGAATTTAACATATTTTCCCCTAGGTCTAAGTGAAGAGACATCCCCAGAGGCAGCGCAGCATCATCAAAAGAATAAAGGCTCTGCAACTGTCAGACTAGTCATGGAACCCTGGATCTCTGTGAGATTCAGTCTATTCTTTGGTCATGAGAACAGTCATACCCACTTTGTGGTGTGGATCAGGGATGGTGTATGTGAAATGCTTGTCACATGATGCATGCTCCAAATGATGACTGTTTTGGGGTAGGGGGAAATGGGAGACTATACCTCCCCTTCATTTTGTCTCTAGTGCCTGGGCACTAAGGAACTTTGTTGCGCATGGGTCACCGGCCAGCAGTGACCACGGATCGCTGTGGATGCCTCGCCGAAAAACACGCGAGAAACAAACAAACGTGCACAGAGACAAGACTAGTTTCTGTGGGGAAGTAGGGACAGAATGGCCACCCCCCCTAGTGGGGGGGCGCCCTGATTTACCGTCCATACATGCTTTTATTGGGCTCATTTTGCATAATAATTCAGGTAAAGTACAGTACTTATCAGGGGGAAGTAAGGAACTATAGAAAACAAGGAACTCTGCTGGTCTACTGAGTCGGGGTCAAAGAGCTGTAAGACTTTGAGGAACAAACTTCCTCCTTGGACCCCTCTCATTCAACTGAGAGCATTCTAAACAAAGAAGGTTTCACAGTAATTTACATGTTCTTTCTTAGGCCTGATCACCCAGGGAATCTCCCCCTTTTCAGCACAGAGCTGCACCACCCTGTCATTGTTTCAGGCTTAGCACGGGAACTAAGGCAATAAGGAGATTTTCTCCCAGACGAAGAGAACTCAGGCTATGTCAAAGCCGAGGAGCGAGGGTCCGTCACCCTCTTTTGCTGCAGCCCCCCAAATCCTTCTTTTGGGGGGCCTCCCAAAGTGATCGTGCCTGGCTTAGGTCATTCCCCCTGTGGGGAATCTTACCCGTCTTTGCCTAACCGACCAAGCTTTTTGGGGTTCAGTTATGAATAAAGCAGCAGAAGCAGCATTCCTGTCAGGGAGATAAGCTTTTGTCTCCTTGCTGGCTTACGGTTCCAAGGGCGTTCCCTTAGCCTTAGCCTAGGCGGGGGTTTCAGCTTCTGATACCAGTCAGGGCAGTTCCCAACAGAACTTAGTCTATTTTGTTGAGTTGTATACAATATGGTGCCTAGAGAGGTGCCATACTGCTGACAGAGTTGGCATCCATTAAATATTTGTTGAATGAATGAACAAATCTCCTTTTAAAAATATCTTAAAAGAAAATGAGCTTGATCCATTATAAGCAAAATATAAACCCCAAAGGATGACTTCTTAACAATTAACACTGAGCAATGACAGAGTATAAAAGAGAGTTGAGAGAGAGACTGCAGGCTTTTTTGGGGGGCGGGGGGAGGAGGTGGATCTGGAAGTTGGGGGAGAAATAAATTAACTTTCAATCTCATACAGTTTTTGGACTCTAAAAATTCATTGATGAGAACCTTTGATATTAAAGAACTACAGAGAGCTGGATGTTTTCAAAAGCTATTTGTGTCACATATTGAAGTAGGCATAGGATTTTATGAGAGTAAATTAAAACAAGCAAACCACCACTTAACCCAAAGCATGACAACCCAGTCAAAATTCCATGCTTCAGTTTTAGGACCCTGCTGGCAGTTGGAGTTCTGTGTACTCAGCTTGTTCATTTGGTCAGAGCCGAGGTACAACCCTAATAGGTGGAGTTGTGAATATGGAAACCCAGGAAAGCTTGTATTCTGTTACTTGTGAAATACAACCCTGTTATCTTTGTTCCCACACTAATGTTGAACCTTACTGAATACCCAACTCAGAAAATCCTAGCATGGGTCAAGGAGTGAACTGTATTAGTGTTGTGAATGAGAGGGTGTTTGGAGGTCTGTGTGTTTCAGGACAGGGCAAGGGCAGAAAGAACCCACATTTCTGACTCCTAATCTAGCAGTTGTTGACAATCCTGCACTACCTCCTTTAGCCAATGCTATTAGCTATTCTCAATTTAGTACTAAGTTGTTCTTGAATGGTTTTGCACATTAGTTTCTTTCCCTTTGAAAGCAGAAAGTTATACTCTTTGAATCTCTCAAGTGCCTAGCTCTGCAAAAAAGAAGGGCTTACTGATTGCCACGGGTTGATAGGAAATCCTATCAGGATTTCCTTTATGAGGTGTGGGTGCCAGCCTGCCTTCAACCTAGCACGTATCTCAGTATCAGATGCCAGACAGTCCAGCACACAAATCGCTCATGAGAAGGAGCTGACTTAGCCCCTAGAAATTTCTGGTATTTATGACTTTGTATTTTTGTCCTTAGTAGGGAGAAACCTTAGAGAGCTGAGCCCATTTGGGTTGTCGACAGAGAGCTAGGTGGAATGGGGCTGAAAAGCAGCAGTTAAAAGTGCTGAGGCATTTGGGTAGACATGTTTGTATGGCTGGCATTTTGAAGGTGGGACAGAAATACCACATGTGTGCACATGCCTGTGCACCAGGTTGCACACAAGAATGTGTTCAAGGACCTATGCTGGTAACTCCCAGAGAGACAATTAAATGTAGAAAGAAAAAAATGAGGTATATTTTTTGTAACAGACCGTATTTTAAAAGGAAAAAATATAATATTACTCTTCGGGTATTTTTCTTTTTTTGCAGTTAGAGAGTCTTTTCTGCATTTGCCCAACCATGTACCTGGGAAAACAGGGGCAGATCAATGTTGAGACAGGAGGCCATCAAGGAAAGGAGCCATCTCTGCCTTCCTGACACCAACCACCACCCCTCCAACCTCAGGACCCAAAGGCCATTAAATGAATGCTTGGCCTAATAGGGCACCAAGCCGTGGCCATGGAAACATTAGCCAGATACTGTCTTACCTCCGATGGCAGCATGGATGGGATTGGACCGTTTAAACAAGCAGAGAAAACATGATTCCTAAAGAGGACCATGATTTGGGTGCCACACAGGGGCCCTAAAAGCAACCCACATCCTTGAAAAGATGGAAAATGACAGATATTTAACTTTTGCTGTTTGATCACCCCCTTTTTAGCATTTCTCTTTCTCAGCAGTCCAGACTCAGAAGGACAGCAACACTGTAGACAGGCAACTGACATATGACTAAGTACTGGGAGTCTATGTGGATGTGTGAGTGCGTGTATGTACCTGAGAGCAGGACAAACACATGTGGAGAATGAATAAAGAAGAAGTCTCTCCAATAGATTTTGGAGAGCATTATTAATGATGACTTGTTACCTATTTCCTCCTTGGGCTTCTGCAACAACCACATCAAATTCTCTCCTTCTTAAGAGTTTGTGATCACTCGGAATTTCTTTCTCAGAGAAAGAAGAGATAGAGGCTTAGGTTCAGGTCAGATTTCATTATTCCATAATTGGTCTAGACAAAAGGAAGTTTTTAAACTGGGCTTCAAATAATGAGGCAGAATTTATGAAATGCCCCTTGAATCTATCACCAGATACTTTTAAGAGAGAATTAATCACAGACCCTGGAGAAAAGGGGTGCTGGAGGGGAAGTTTGAGGGAGGGCCTCAGGGCTGAGCTTTTCAGAAGGAGAGCAAGAAAGAGGATGGATAACAGAGGCAAGGGGGTGCATTACCTCACCCTTTAGTCCTGACTCTCTGTTCTGCTTTCTGGAAGGAATGGTCCAGTCTCTCTCTCTTCCACTGTACCCTGAACACAGTGGCCCTATTAGTCCTCCTAAATCACTGCTCTTCTCATCATCCCCCTTCTAAAGAGTCAGAGGGAGCTCCCTACTACCTGCTAAATCAAATCTGGGCTTCTCACTTGGTTTGACTTCCAGAATTCAGTCCTCCCCAGCCTGTCCGGCTAGATCTCCCACAGTTTCCAATTGCCACCTCTCTCCCAGTGGCCTAGACTCCTCACTGTTTCCTGCACAGATGGAGGCTTCCCTACCTCTGTGCTTTGTCTGAGCTGTTCTTCCTAATGGGAATAATGTGCTACCACTCTCTTCTCAGTCTCCCTCTCTGACCCTAAGGGCTTATGTCCAGCCCTACTTTTTCTATAAATGTAGCTCCCTCTGACTACTCTAGTCCCTTCTGATGTGTTTCTTCTCTGAATCTAGCGATGTGCTGGTAGACATTTAGCAACAGACTCTCTAGGGGGTGAGTGTGGGGAATAAGTGCATTGATATACATATGAGTTCATTATAAATTTTAGTATAAAAATGTGACATATATATCATATATGTGATATGTATATGTATATATGAGGTCTGTCCAGAAAAAGCCCAACCATTGTTAATATAATGATAACCATTTGCATGACACCCATGTAACCTGGCAGCCAAGGATAGTGGAATGGAATGCACATGTGTGAACAATGACAACTTCACTGTACTAGTCAGTGGGGGCAGTGGATGCCATTGAGTGAGCATGTGCACTGTGTGGCTGTCTCATTCAAGATGTCTGAGCAAGTAGAGCAATGAATCTGCATCAAATTTTGCATTAAGCTTGAACATTTCTCCATGGAAACTATTCGGATGATTCAGAAGGCTTTTGGGGACGATGCAATGACTGCAGCACAAACAGAAGTGTGGCACAAACACTTCAAAGGTGGTCGAGAATCTTTTGAAAGTGACCCACATTCTGGAAGGAAGGCCTGCCACAAGCAGAACACCTGAGAAAGTTGAATATGTATGGGCTGCAATCCACAAAGATCAGAGACCCAGGTGACTCAGCCCCCCGACAGCCCAGACTTGGTTCCCTGTAACTTCTGGCTTTTCCTAAAACTAAAATCACCTTTGAAAGGGAAAAAATTTTAGACCATCGATAAGATTCAGGAAAATACAATGCGGCAGCTGATGGCAATTCCAACAAAAGATTTTGCAGAGTGTTTTGAACAGTAGAAGAGATGCTGGGAGAACTGGGTGAGGTCCCAAGGTGCCTACTTTGAAGGGGACTAAGGCATTTTTGTCCTATGTACAGTGTTTCTTATATCTTGTATCTTCTTCAAGAAATGTCTCTATTTTCATATTACATGGATGGGTACTTTATGGACAGACCTCAGAGACGAGTGTGTGTGTGTGTGTGTGTGTGTGTGTATAATGGGATATTATTCAGCAATAAAGAAAAATGAAATTTGTCATTTGTGACAACATGGATGGACCTAGAGGGAATTGTGCTAAGTGAAATAAGTGAGGCAAAAAGACAAACACTGTATTATTTAACTTATATGTAGAATCTAAAAACAAAAACCAATTAGAAACAGACACATAGTCATAGAGAACAAGCTGATGACTGCCAAAGGGGAGAGAATGGGGGATGGGAATTTTTAAAATGATGGATGGACAAAAAGGAAAATATGTAACTTATTCCCATGCAAATTCTTCAACTCTAGATTAAGAAGCTCTTGAATAACTTCTAGTAATACCTGACAAACCATGCAGAAAATTCTAACTGAGAAATTCATAGTAAAAATGTACACAATCTACAAATAATAATAAAATACACAATATTTTATCATAAGTTCCATGTAGCCAATTGATTTTCACAAAATGCTTTCACTGATGTTTGTGAAATTCTTGTATCTGTAGGCAATCTGTGATTGGAATCGACAAACAAGTGCTGTTCATGAATAATGGTTGACACTTTAATTAATAAAATGAAAGTGAAACAACGAAGATATATGTTACAATTTCACTTGCTTTTCAATGACATGAGAGACTGCTTCGCTGAAACAGGTAATACTTTCCAAATACTCAGAGCTTCTATATGTGTGCTATTCACAATGTAATGATTGCAGACACTCTAATTTAATTTGTAATTATTAACATTTTCTTTATCACTATCAAGTCTAGACAATCAACAAAACAATAAACCAAGCCCTGATTTGTATCATTTACCAATTTCTGTGGTGTAAATAGCCCCTCCATGGCCACTTTCTAGCTAGTGATGTGACGTTACTGCAGTTGGGAGACATGCAACAGCACACTCCCAACTCTATACAGTATTTCTGCTGTTCAGGTACAATAGACACAAGGAATCTCAAGTGCACGGATAATATGAAAATGCTGAAAATATTGTGTAACAATATTATAAAATGATGACTTTTGAGTATTTACCGCCTTTGCTTTTAATATATTTAATTGTATGTTTATATAATGTAATTTTTAATTTTTAAAAATATTTTATTTATTTATTTTTTTAGAGAGGGAATGGAGGAAGAAAGAGAGAGAGAGAAACATCAATGTGCAGTTGCTGGGGGCCATGGCCTGCAACCCAGGCATGTGTCCTGGCTGGGAATCGAACCTGCGACACTTTGGTTCGCAGCCCAAGCTCAATCCACTGAGCTATGCCAGCCAGGGGTGTAATTTTTTATTTTAAAATCCTGAAAATGTAAGAATCAGGTCTCACACGCTAGTTCAAGTTGTCAGCCCAAGCTGACTTTACCACACTACTGGTCTGACTCCTATTTAGAAAATTACTAAATGCCAGGAACCGTGTGAGACACTAAGGTAATGAATGATATGACTGCATCCTAGTCCTCAAGGATCTCACAACCAGGTGGGGACTATAGTTGTGTGGCCAGGTAATGACAACAGATCTGCGCTGTAAGGGAGGCATGAGTGGAGCACTAAGGATTCTGGAGGTGCAGGGAGAGGAGGCCATCAGCTCATGGTGGTCATCAGGAAGGCCACACAGAGGAGATGATCTTAAACAGGATCCAGAAAGATGATGAGAAATGTGTCAGGTCATGGAAGTCTAAGCATGGAAGGAGAAGCACATGCACAAAGACTTATGTTCTTGCAACATCTTGCAGTCTGGCATGGCTAGAGATGGGGTGTGGTGGGGAATGGCCAGAGATAAGAATATGTGGGAAGGCTAGAAGATGATTACGAAGCACTCATAACCATTACCACACACTTCAATGTTTAATCCCTATTTTTCCTGGGTGTATATACTCAAAATGTTCGCTTCTTATGAAACTAAATCTTAATTTTCAACTGTGTAGTGCTGACCCATTTATCTTTCCTACTGGCTGTGCAGGGAGTCGGAAAAACTTTTTAGATTATTGGTACATTGGTACGTGGAACATTTATTTCTTCCTGAATGCTTAATTCCTTCAATCTCTTTCATTCCAAACAATGGAACACAAGACTTTATTCCCCCCTTACTGGACAGGCCCAGGTGTCCAAAAGCTTAAAAGAATCTTAAAAATCAGGTATTTTTTTCAGAGGCACACAACAGGCCAGTAGTAGGGCTGAATGGAAGATCCAGTTTTATTGTCCAGGCATCTGCCCACTACACCTGTGATTCTACCTTAATTTCAAATCTTAGCCACTTGTTATTCACCCTCTTGGGTGACTCTGTAGTTTCCTGTGACATGGTGATATAGAAAACATTTGAAATGTGGAAGGATATTATGTGATTCAGAGAACTGGGTGAGTTGGCTTAAAAAATTGAGCTAGCTTGAGCAGGGAGCACATAACATATCTGAAAAAACAGCCAAAACCTTGTCAGAAACACTTGGAAACCAAAAGCCTTTGAATCCAGAACTGTATAAGGAAGATTTTAGAAAATTGTTTTGCTTTGTGTGTGTTCAATATATTCAATTAAAATGAGAGCTTGGTTTCCAAACATACAGAAGAGGCTTTTCATCAAAAGAAGTTTTTATTGAGTTTCTAGTTTCTAGTTGTTGCCTGTCACTTGATATAAAACATCTGATTATCGAGATTTTTTAAAGCCACATGCAAAAGTACATAAAATTGCTTTCTCTTCTAAAGTGTGATGGAGGTGCATTGGTGAAGGCCTATGCAGCACAGCCTCCTCAGTGACAACGTGACAAGTCAGTAAGGGCTGAAAAGACAGATCACTTTAAATGGCAGGTGAGCACACTCACCTTCCTGGCAGGAAAGCCTGACTCCAATGGGGAAGGAACTCTGACCTCCAGAGTGAGCTGTGGAAGGAATCTAGAAAGAAGAAAGCTGTGGAAACACTGGAGAAAAACCACCTGTGCGGCTGCATGTGTCAGGATTACCTGGACAGGACAAGTGATAGGACATGATTTATTTGCTGTGGGAAATACCTACTCAGCATCAGTTTGACATGCAGAAAACCCACCTCAGGTAGTCCTTCCCATTTACCTTCACAACTCACAAGTGACCCAGTTTGGTTTACCAGCCAACCACTCAGTATTACACCTAACGTCTCTTCGTGGTCAAGAGGAGGAGTTAAAGGAAAATGGAGTGATTTGGATTCCAGTTCTGAGTCCACCTTGGGAAGATATACAGGTTGTCAAATCCACCCACAATTTGGACCTTGATGGTTGAGACCATTCCTAATCCTGGATCTGCTCTCCTGGTATTCCAGGAATGCCTTGGTTACAGTGATGGTTAAAGTAGTTTCTCAATAACTGATCTCTTGCTCCACTGGACTACAAGTACCGTGATTTTAGTTATTATCTCTTACCCAACTATTTCAAAAAACATAAGCTTATATATGAAAGATTTGATAAATACAGGATGAAAAAACTTATTTATTTATTATCCTCATCTGAGGACATGCTTATTAATTTTAGAGAAGGGGAAAGAAGGAGAAAGTGGGAGAGAAACATCAATTTGTAAGAGAAACATCGATCGGTTGCCTCTTGTACATGCTCTAACCAGGGACTGAACCCACAACCTAGGCATATGCCCTCATCAGGAAACTAGCTCATGACTTTTCAGTTTATGGGGTGGTGCTCCAACCAACTGAGTCACACTGGCCAGGGCAAGGACAAATACATTTTCATTAGGAGATACTAGGCAAATCATTTTTTTTCAGTGGGACTCAGTTTCTCTATTTTTATGATGGAATGTTGGTATAAAGTCCCTTCCAATTGTCATACTCCATGTTTTGCTGTGTGTGACTCTTCTCTCTTCCACTTTGTAATATAACTTCACAGGGTCCAAAATCATGTCTTAAGCTTCTGAAGAAAGGTTTTTTAAATGCTGACAGCTACTACTAGTCAGAAGGCTAAATCTTGACCAGATATGCCCTCTGCTTTTGTCTACTCAGGCGAGAAAAAAAAAGTGCATGTAAAAGAGGACAAAAGGCATTATCTTTTTTGCATTTTTAAAAAGTTAATAGATATTTTTAGAAGTTTTAGGTTTAGAGAAAAATTGAGCATAAAGTGCAGAGAATTTTTATATATCTCCCCCTGACTAATAACCCTGCAGGTGCCCCTGTCATTAACATCTTGCACTACCATGGTATACCTGTTACACCGATGAGCCCTTATTGATATATTATTATTAACTCAAGTCAGTAGTTTAGGTTTGGGTTAACTCTTTGTGTTGTGCATTCTGTGGGTCTTGATCAATGTATGATGACATGTAACCATTGTTACCATATCATACAAAATAGCATAACTGCTCTGAAAACCCCCTGTGCTCTATCTAGTCATCTCTCCCACCTTCTCCCTTCCTTCTTGAAACCACTGACCTTTTTACTGTCTCTATAGTTTTGCCTTTTCCAGAATGGCATGGTTGAAATCATACAGTAAGTAGCCTTTCATATTGGCTTCTTCCACTTAGTGATAAAGGCATTTAAGTTTCCTCCATGCCTTTTCATGGCTTTATAGCTCATTCTCTCTAATGATATTAGAATGATATTCTAATGATATCACTGAATGATATTCCATTGTCTGGATATACCACAGATTCAATACCTGTTCACCTACTGAAGAACATCATGGTTGATTCCAACTTTTGGCACTTATGAATAAAGCCACTATAAACATTCATGTGTAGGTTTTTGTGCGGACCTTAGTTCTTAACTCATTTGGGTAACTGCCAAGAAACATGACTGCTGAATCATATGGTAAGAGTATGTTTAATTTTGTAAGAAACTGCTACTGTCTTCCAAGTAGCCCTACCATTTTCCATTCAGCAAAGGAAGAAAGTTTCTGTTGCTCTACATCCTTAGGAGTATTTTATCTCCCTCTTCAACTCTCCTACATTCACTATTTTAATGAACAGAACCACGATCCATCCCAACACTCAAGCCAGACACATTTCATGTCCCCCTCTCTGCTTCACTACCCAAAAGAATCAGTCACTAAGCTCTGCTGATTCCTGTACTTGCATTGCTCTGAGATTCATTCCTTTTCTTTATCCTTTCTGCCTCTATCCATGAAACAGCCTCCCTGAGGTCTGTCCCTGCTCTGCACTGTAGGCAGCTGTCTTCTGAAATTCCGTGTTGCCTCATCACTAAAACAAACAAAAACTTTGAAGTTTTCTCATTGCTTTCTGGTTAAAGCCCCAACTCTCCTGCAAGGTCTTTAGGAACCTTACTCTGGTAACCACACGTCACCTCCTTCACTGTTTTGCTCCATCCCCAACTAACTCCCTACAAGCTGGCTATAGCATTTGTAGTATTTGCAAAGCTGTTGCAAACCACTGCATATGCTGTTCCAATTCCCTGGAACTCTTCCTTAGATTTTCTCCCTGGAGAATTCCTATTCAATTTCAAGGCTCAAGAGAAACATCACTTCCCTTGGCCACTGGGTGAGTAAGGACTTCCTTCTTTGGGTCCCCACTGAGCCCATGATCTAAAAGAATTATGCCCTCACCTCACCAACTAGTATTTATTTGTGTATGGATCTGTCTTCCCCTCCCACTCCCATGTCTGTGAATTTCATTATCCTTTAAACCTAGCCCACTTATAGAAGTTTAATGAATTGAATTTTAAAAAGGGCAACTTGGGGAGGGGAAAAGGGCTAACTGTACTGCATATAAGTCCTAGTCACTTAAGAGAATGCAAAAACCTCTCAACCAGCACCAGCTGATTTCACTACATAGGCCTGGAAAAGGACAAAACAGGATGAGATGGTGAAGGTTCTGCATAGCCTCTGGCCATACATATTTCCCCCTTCTAACAATTTTGAATAGGTTCAGAGATAGAAAAGACCAAGGTTATTGCTAACTACTACTCTTGTACTGATGGAGGAGGAAAAAGTGTAAAATGTGAGACGTGCAATTAGTTAGATGGCTGCAGAAAAGCCATAAAAATTACTCATTGTCACGGAAGGATTTATTCTGGCTCATGAAAATTATCCTGCTTCAGAGAACAGGTTTGCAAGTAATTGCAACAATTCTGCCTGAATCTCCATGTACTCTGAGCCTGGCCCTTTAGGCAATCTCTTGCAGGTGCCTTTGTGTGCACATGGGCAGGGAGAGGGAGGAACAGGTGGCAGCTCTTAGGTGGCACCAGCCATTCATGTTCTGGGACTCACTGTTTTTCCTGCTCAGCAGTAAAACTTCTCATGTGTAGCCAGTTATTTTTCTATCTCTTTCACAGAAAGCATTTTGATAACCTTGAAAATTATGTCCCACTTCCCAATGGATTACCTAAGAAACGTGCTCTGAATGTGACTGTGACTTGCCTGTGGCCACTCAGCCTGTCAGAACAAGCCTCACTCAAACTCTGAGGCTGTCCCACAGGCTGGGTTGGTCGTTTCTTACAAAACTCCTCCCAGCTCTTTTGACTAACCCAGGAAGGATCTTTGGCCACCTATTTTGTGTGCTTCCTTGTTACATGTTTTTTTTTAGCTGCTTGAAAGAGATCTTATTAAGTCAAACAGATCTGAGTTGCAATCCCAGCTCTACTACTTGCAGGCATATGACCCCAGAAGCCCTTGAGATGATTCTGGAGAGCACATCTGGGAAGGTTCTTTTGTGAGAAGGACAGAACGTGGTTTCCCTTCAGCAGTGATGGGTGGACATAACTTGGTATAAAAGTTGCCTCGTGACTGGATGGGAGGCTTCCTCTGATGGATTCCACACATATGACTCTGGAGCAGGAATGAGGGTCACAGAGTGGGAGAAGGCCTGGGACACAGTCTCCCTAACCTCTCTCAGAACAACCCACAGTTTTGGCCTGCTCTTCCTCCTGCAGGACCCCAGAGCATCTGGTCTGGGGCTACCAGAATCCTGCTCTGCAGAGGTATCACACTGCTTTCGGCCTCCAGTGACTTCTAAAAATGCTAGGAATGTGCAGATATGGTGACCTGGTGAAGATGGGGATGTCTGGGCACCAAGAGGGGAAGAAAGGAGTAGTGGAGGTGGTTAGGTTCTAAGGTTAGGCTGGGAGCTAAGTCTCTGCATTCTTTTCTATGTTCTATGTTCTGAGGCAGACTTGTTTCTCTGAGAGTTTGGTGTGAAAAAGAAAAAAAATGAGTGAATTACAATCATGCATAAAACCTCCTGATTAAATTTCCTTAAGATACAGAAACAGCTACCTAGTATTTTTACAAAAATTTAATATAGTGCTTATGAAATGGCTAGTACTGTAGTAAGACTTCAAAAACATTCACTCAGTCCTTGAAACAATCCTAGGAGGTTGGTGCATTATTATCCCCACTGTACAGAACAGGAAAAAGAGGTGTAACTATGTTAAGTAGCTTGCCCTAGATCATATAGCTCCTAAGTGTCAGAGCAAGGATTTGAACTGTGCAAGTCTGGCTTTTAGTTTATGCCCTTACACCTACTTTTTGAAAGACAAAGCAAAAAACTATGCTGTGCTGCCTCCCAGACTTAGAAATGCCTGGGTCCTCCTAACTCTCGTGACTGTCATCGCCACTCTTCAGCCTTCCACATCCAGGCTTCATCCTGTGTCTGGCCATCACCTGGAACCTCTCGTCTTGTCTTTATTTTTTTTAATAGAGAGATTTATTTTCAGAGAAAATAATTATTTTGAAGCCTCAACAGAGAGAATTCTTTCAACGCTAAAATTTTATACTTGTATTGTCTTGATAAATTTAGGAACAGCATAGTCAGAAAAAAAAGTCACCCAAAGGAAATTTAATCTAACTCAGCTGCTATATCTCAAAAAATCTTAAAATAAGAATGTACAAGACTATTGTTTTTAGTTCAGTTTAATGTTTATCCTTTACCTAACATCTCAACAGCCATCCTGACCACTAGTTTTATAGTTGCAAGGACAAGGTCTCCATCTGTTCATTCAAAATGCATGTGGCCCCCTCACGCCAGTCACACCCTCTCCAGCCTCCTTGCAGACCTGTATCAGTCACCCTCTCTTTGTTCTGTAACTGCAACGCCTCTCTTAATTGCTCATTCCCTTTAGTTAAGGCTTCAACACACTTTGTTCTCTCCCATTCTAAAAACAAAAATAAAATAAAATCTCCCTTTGACTCTTGGTAACCTTGTACCTACAGCTCTTGCTCCTTCTCACACAAACTTCTTGAAAGATTAGTGTATGTTTTCCTTTTTTAATTTCTCACTAACCCAACTTTGGGGGTGGGTGTCCCCCTAGCTGTTTATCTGCTCTTTTGTGTTTTGCTTGATTTTGTTTTAGAGATAAGAAAAGATACAAAAGAGTAAAGAAACAGGATTTTTCATCTACCTGCTTCAGTAGAAAAAACATGCTATTTGAATTAAATCATTCTTGCAGTCTATTTAAATGTTTTAAAAATTAAAGTCTGTGAAGCAGACCTAATTCTTTCAAAATCTACTGTCTCTAACAAAGTGCCTTAGTTTCCTAGGGCTGCCATAGCAAGTTACCCATAACCTCGGTGGCTTAACACAACAGGAACTTATTCTGTCACAGTTGCGGAGTGCAGAAGACCGAAATCAAGGACTGGCAGGGCTGTGCTCCCACTGGAGGCTTTAGGGTGGAATTGGCCCCTTACCTCTCTTCCTGCTCCTGGTGGTGGTGGGCTTTCATGGCATCTGCATTATTCCAATCTCTGCCTCTGTCTTCACATTTTCCTCCATGTTTTCTTCTTTTCTGTGTTTCATAAGGACCCTTATCACTGGGTTTTAGGCCCACCTGGGTAATCCTGGATGATCTCATCACAGGACCCTTAACTTACTTGTGTCTACAGATACTTTTTCCATGTAAGGTATGATTCAAAGAACCCAGGTATTAGGATGCGGGCTCTAGTAGTTTACAATGCTGCCCTGGCCTTCACGTCCTGCTTGAACAGAGCCTCGGTGTCAGCCAGAGGTGAGAGATTAGGGCCTCCTCCGGTCTTTCCTGGGTATGTACAGCCCTGCGTACATGTGACCTTCTGAATTCCTAAGAATATGTCAGTGTTTATCAATGTCCCCTATGAGCATTTCATCTCTCAGTTTTTCTTTTACGTTTTTTTTAAAGATTTTATTTATTTATTTTTAGAGAGGGAAGGGAGGGAGTGGGGAGAGAGAGAGAGAGAGAGAGAGAGAGAGAGAGAGAGAGAGAGAAACATCAATGTGCAGTTGCTGGGGGTTCTGGCCTGCAACCCAGGAATGTACCCTGGCTGGGAATCAAACCTGGGACACTTTGGTTCCCAGCCCGTGTCAATCCACTGAGCTATGCCAGCCAGGGCACATTTTTTGATAAATCTCTTATTTGTCTTACCTGATCTTGGCCCCTCCCCCATGCATCTGTGATGTTAAACAACTGCCACTTATTTTTTTTTTAACAAACACCCTGGGGACAGGGCTGTTAGCTCTGAACCAGGTAAAGTGAAGACCAGTTCTGGGGATGGGGCCTTCCTAGGAAGCTTCCAGACAGATCAAATAGTGACAGTTTTCTGGGGCTGGGGCTGGGGCTTTGGGGGAAGCTGCAAACCCATTCTAGTAGTGGCCGCTCGGCTGCTCATCTCCACCGCTACCATGACTGGGAAAGTGTAGATTGTCAAGGTCACTATGGAACCGAGGCAAGGGGGATGAAAATAGGACAAATTTAAATACGATAGATCTCCCTGTTCTTATAGAGATTCTGCCATTTTTCTTGAATAAATACTTCTTGGGTTAATTTGGTTAATTTCTAGAGTTGTAAAAATTTTATTCTGACAATTTTTAAAATGCTTTCTTTACTTTTATGGAGGGGCACATTTTCAGAGGTCCTCATTCCACTATTCCAGATGTGTTTTCCAGACTCGTCTCTTATTAATTGCAAAAGACTAAGACGAGTCATGTTATCTTCCCATTAAGATATCCACAGATGCTGGCAATGACTCCCCCATCATATTTAACATTTCCCAAACCAGTTTTCTTTTTTCCTATTTGACTCTCTCTGATACAATGGTGAAACACCCCCTTTATTTTCATTCCTCATAGTGATGCACTCTATGCCACATATATTTTCTTGAAAACTGAAGGTGCAATGTGACTTAAATGAAGGATGTCTTCTTAAATCAATACTCCACAGTATGGAGACATGCAATTCCTGCTTAGCATTTTCATAGCCATTACTATCATTCTAAGACACCAGTAATAAGACAAGATTGTTGCCTGAATCTTAACACTTATGGAACCAGCATAGGTAATAAGAAACAAAACAAAAACTAAATTTCTGCAACTTATTTTTAGGTGGTGGCATCCTGTTGCTTATCTGTGTCTGGCCTCTTGATCAAGTTACACTCTTAGCTACAGACTCCTTTTTTGAAGCATATTATAATGATTATAATAATAAACTCTAAAGCCCTGGCTGGTGTAGCTCAGTGGATTGAGCATGGGCTGCGAACCAAAGTGTCACAGGTTCTATTCCCAGCCAGGGTACACGCATGGGTTGCAGGCCATAACTCCCAGCAACAGCACATTGATGTTTCTCTCTCTCTCTCTATCTCTCTCCCTTCCCTCTCTAAAAATAAATAAATAAATCTTTAAAAAAAAGATATTAAAAAAATAATAGACTCTAAGTTGTAGTGATGAGCAAATGACAAAGTGTGTGTGAAAAGATTTATAAATTAAATGCAATAAAAAGTTTGATTATTCAACATGAAACTGATTATCAACTCTATCTTATGTGCTTGGAAGTATTAGGGCCCATTAAATATGAAATATTCAATGATTTGTCCAAGATTTAGCAGAGATGAATGACAAACTTAGAATATTAGAAGGCTACTCACAGGCTCTACAAGGCAACTCACTTAACACACCCTAGTCTCAGCTCTGCTACTCATTTCATCCTAACACCACCCCCTCCCCAAATGCTGACATTTTTATTTTCTTTGTCCTTTACACGTGTGGGTGATGGAGGCCAAATGCAGATCATTTACGCAGCCCAGTAGCTATAGTTTGCAATGTGCCTGCACCAGACCCAGAAAAGACATTGCCAGCTCTCATCAGCCTCTCGTGAACTGTCCACCTGCTGGAAACAAAGGAGGGTGTGGGATGGCATGAGGGAGGAGGTCCTGTGGGGGAGGGTGTCTTCTGCTGGGGCAGAGGCCTTGTGTCAAATGGGGCTCCTTCTGGGAATTCAGTCCTACAGAACCACAGGTATGCACAAACAGGGGAAAAAAAAGAAATCAATGAATGCCTGGTCTGTGTTTGGGCTTGTGGAGACGGATTGCATTTCCTTTCTTTTTGTCTATTCATAGATTCTCAGACCACTAATTCCTTTAATCAATAGCAAAGATTTGTACCGGGTGTCTCAGAGATGCCAGCATTTGCTTGTCGGGTTAATGCCACTTAATCTTTCTTGCAGAGCCTGCTCAGGGACTCAAGGTAGAACCCACTGGGGGGCTGGCTTCTTCAAGAGTGGTTAGGAAGAATAGGACAAGGGCTTGAGTGGCAACCTCTATTTTACCAGTCATTACTTATTTGGATAGCATTTTAAATAGTTTAAAACTATTTAAACTATAACAGTTTAAAGTATAATAGTTTAAAACTATTTAAAACTATAGCATTTTAAATAGTTTAAAACTATTTTCTTATTCACATTCCAGCAGCCAGACAGGATAAAGGTTACTGTATTTCAGGAAAGAAAAAAAATGCTGCCAATTAAAATATTGTATACCATTGACTCTAAGACACATTCCAACTTCAGAGACATTAAAATGTGATTAAATAAGTATATGTATGTGTATGTGCATGCATGTGTGTATGCATAGTGTGCGTTTGTGTATCTCAGAATCAATGAAATTTAGTTCTATGCCTATTTAACAGACAAGAAAGAATAAGATACAGAGACATTAAATGACAAAGCTAAATTCCTACTTCCCTAGTTTCCAGTCTTCTTGTCCTCAGTACGGCACAGTTTGCAAAACACTGTATTTAGAACTTGGGCAAGCCGTGTACCTACTCTGGCTTTCACTTTTCTCATCTAGGAAATTAGGATAGGAATATGATCTCTCTGTTTCAGACAGTTATTATGAAGCTCAAAGTAGATGATGCAGTTGGATGTTCTATTTTTTGTAATTAACTGACTAAGAATTTACTTCTCCTTTGTGGTAAGCACGATGTCAGGTTTGAGGAGTTGAATGGAGAGAGATATGATGTCTGCCCTTGTGAAATTTCGAATACAGCACTTTGTAATTTTCAGAGGACTATACAATTAAGAGTATTATCACTGTTATTGTCATCATAGGAGATGCTGACAGAAAAGCCTTTGAATGGGGCCTAATGGGCTGACAATAAGGGAATAGAAGGTGCTGTTCCACCTTTGCCTAAGAGGATCCAGTAGATATGATGTCTAGAATTTTCCCAGCCCTGATGGCAATGCCTGAGTGTATGAAATTGAAATTCTGGCCCCAATACGCTTCTCCAGTCCTTTATTGCTGGGTGACTCCCTACTTCTCCTTCAGTCCCCTGAACTTGCCAGGTGCTTTCTCATCTGTGTGTCTTATTATCATCCTTTTATCTTCTCAACTCTACTTGGAAATACCCTGCCCATCCTCAAGCCCCAAGTATTTAAGATATTTTTCTAATCACCTCAGACCACAGTGATTTCCTTCTTCTCAATTCCTTCAGCAAGGTTTTGTAGCCCTGGTCATTTAGCATTCACCATATTCTAATTTTCCTGAAGATATCTCTGTGCATGTCCTGTCTTCCTCCCTAAAGAAAGGGGCTCTATCTTAGTGCATCATTGTCTCTCCTTCAGTATCTAGTATCCATGTATTGGTTATTTGTTGCTGGTTTAGCCCATCCCCATTTTAAACTGCCTCTCTATCTTCACCCTTGAGGTCTGTCTCATATAAGTGAATGCAGCTTTTTATAAAAGGGAAAACTGTGTCAGCACAAGTTTTCTGTGGTGAGACCAAAGGTAGAGACTGCTGCAGCACCTCATCCAAAGATGTTGTCCAAACTGAGAGATGAGGCCAAGTGACGTTGAACTTCTTAAGATATGTATGATGGACCCTACTCCACTCCACTTTCTATTGTATTTTTCTAACACACTCTCCATACTCTGATCTTAAAGGAAAAAAATTGAATTGGTATTTAACCCTAGAAGAGAATAAAGTTAACAGGGAAAGCCCAACAGCACCTGGCACTATAATTAGTGCTTACTAAATATTTGTTGAATGAATGAATGAGCACTAGTTAGCTATATGAGAGGGTTGCTAAGATAAGTGGCAGAAGCTGGAGGCCAGAAGCTCAAGGCACTTGTGCCTAGTGCTAAATCATCTTTTTTTTTTTTTTTTTGCCAACTCCCTGATGGTGCTGTTCCTATCTGAGAGACTATTTTAGGATTATAGCATCTTAGACCTCTTCCTCAAATAGGCCAACCCACTCCCACCTCAAGACCTTAGTATATAGTATACAGTAGTTGCACTACCCAGGGTACTCTTTTTCCAGATTACATGTGTGGTTTGCATTTTTACTTCATTCAAGATTCTATTTACATAAAACTTCAGCAGAGTCCTTTCAAATCCACACCTTAAATAACACTTTCATCACTATCTCTCAACCCACTTATTTTTCTTCATAATACTCATCACCACTCAGAGCTGTTATGGTCTAGGTGCTGCCTGAGAGTGTGCAGGGCATAGGCTGTGTGTGACCATATGCAGTGGTCTCTCTTTAGAGGACATATTATGTATATATTGCTTTACGTGTTCATTGTCTGTCTCTCATGACTAGAATCTAAGCTCCATAATAAAAACATTGTTGTTCACTGAATCCCTAGTGCCTAGAACAGAGCTTGGCACAGAGTAGGTATTCAATTTATACATTTGCTAGACAAATGAATGGATGTATGAGACATGAGGCTAACTTTATCTTCACCCCTACATCATGACACTGCTCTCTTACCTACATCCCTTGTCAAAAAATGGAGAGCAGAGTCTTAACAACTTCTTTCTTAGATCCATATCATGTCAGCTTATAGGACATTAGTGACCATCCCCCGCAAGCCTCTTATTTACAGGTGCAAAAACTGAGGCTCTGAATGGTGCTGAGTCCTTAAGGCTCACCACAGAAAAGCAAAGGCCCAGTGTATTCAAACTCATTGGGTCTTTTTTGAGGGCTATTATGTACCTAACACTGGCTTTCAATTTCATTGTAGAGATGAGAGAAAAACCTATATCAAGTGCAGAAACATTTAGGGCTCAGCTGTGATGATCTATATGTGAGAAAGAGGGTCGGAGAGTTCAGAAGGGGCTGAATGGGTTAGGGAAGAGTTCAGGGAAGAGGCAATAATTCCACTGAGCCTTGAAGGATAAACAGGCTTGATATGGATGAAGCACATTCAGGATGTGTAAAAAAATGAACAAAGCCATGGCAGTGGTAATGGCCCAGGACCTAAATTCCAGATGTATTCACAGGACAGAGTAGGTTATAGTGAAAACTGTTTCCCAGGGTGGAAGATCATAAATAGGAGAGGCACAATATGGAGAGCTGAAAATCAGAAAGAGAAATAATACTGCACGAGACAAGCAGTTGTAGATAGCTGACAAAAAAGTGACATGACGGAAGGAATGAAGAAGTCAAAACAGGTTGGTTGGAAGGGAAATGAGAGAGACAATTGCAGACAGAAAAAGCCATGTAGGGGCTGCACCAGGGAGGAAAGAGTTTGACCGAGATGCAGGCCACCTCGCACATGGCCCCTTCAGCCTCCATCACCCTCAAATGTCTCCCACCTCAGGCAGGAAACAGATTCTACAGCTCTCCTGGGAGCCCTGCTTCTATCATTCACGACCCCAAAGCTTGAAAAGTTCTTCCTTTGCTTTAACTTTAACCCCCACCCCCATGGTCATTTGCATTTTCCTTCCTGTACCCAGCAGTGAGGGGACAAGGAAGTAATCCTGAATAGCAGACTTCATAAAGTCATCCTAGAATGGAAACTGCTGGAAGGAATCTGTGAAACCTTAACATTTTACTTCCTTCTTTTAAAGATCAGGAAACAGAAGGGGAAGGTCACACTGCTAGTCTGTGGCTGGACTGGGAGCTTCTACCACCACCCACTCTGCCATTTAAATCCCCTCCTTACTACGTCCCCCCACCCTGCTGCTCCCTCCACTCCCACTAGCCCAAAAGATAAAAGTTTTACCAGTCATCCCTGGGGGCAAAGTGCAAGCTTCCCCAAATGGGCTGTTTATTTTAGGACCAAAGAATCTTTATTTTTAAAAGGAGGTATTGAGTTGGCTGACCATCACTAACATTCCATTGACAATTTACAATTTTCCATGTTCATTTCCAAATCCATTATTCTCTGCACCTGAGTACATACACACCTGAGGATCTGCTCTCGTCCTCCTTTTGGCCTTTGACATGATCAGAAGCTCAGCTGATTCCTTTTCAGCTCCCTGCCTGAGCAGCTGCAGGCATAGCCTTTTATGGCATCAATGCACATCTTGACTTATGGCTCCAAAGCCGTCCTTCAGCCTAGCTGCCTGGGGTGCACATGCCTGAGCTTTGGATTCCATCCTCTTCTCTAATGCTTTAATTGCAAGCAAAACCTCAAGGAAAGATTTACCACAATAATCCCACTTCAAACATATATACCCAGCAAATGCCCACTAGGATAAGGTTTGGGGTTAGGAGGAATTTGCAGACCTGACCACAACTCATTTACATGTCATGGATTTCATTCCTCACCTGCATCTAGAATGTCTTTATCTCAGGGCCGTTTTACCACTGCCAAGTTATTTTTCTGATTCACCCAACATTTCCATTTTAGCATCCATTGCTCCATGCTGGTCAGTATATAATAGAAAACAGAATGTGCTTACACTTTGGGAACTTTAAAATGTGCAATTCATTTGGTACAGAAACTTTCCTGGGGGCAGAGATCAGGCTTTCCTGGTGACCTGGTGCAGTACATTCACATTCAAGGCACCCTAAACTAGAACTTAACCTGTTGAGGTTCTCTTCCGGGACAGCTGAGGATTAGCTGTGTCGGGAAGATATATTCCCTGACTTTTCTTTCGGAGTCCCAGAAAAGGAATTTTCAGAATGCTCTGGTGTCCTGCTTTAGGAACTAGTAGAGAGGAATTATTCTTGCCCCTGCTTATAGAACCTTGGAACAGGAGGTGATCTTACTGGTTAAAAGAGAAAAGAAGCTGAGGGCCATGAAGAATCAGTGATGTGGTTCATTCATCGAGGAATTGCAGAGATGAACTCAGAATAGAGGATGAGGTCCTTCTCAGACTCCATCCTGCAGGCAGGACTTTGGAGCATAAGGAGCTAACCTAAAACACTGCATAAAGTAGAGGCTCCAGTGGGGGTGCTAAACTGCGTCACTCAAGGGCTTGATGGTTTCCTTGGTCCTCCTTTCTTCTTCAACTTACTCTGCCTTCTCCCCATAAATACATGTTTATCTCTTAAGGAAAATAAATCTTATGTTCTGCTTGGATTGAAAAGGCAATTAAGAAGTCACCTACTGTCTATTCGCCCACCTCTAGGCACAGCCAGTTTCCCCAACAGCCACCTTCTTCATGATCTAGACACGTTTGGACCTGAGATTGGTGTTGTCACAGTGGACCCATTTCTGTAAAGTATTATGTTGCCTGAGTTTGATTTCAAAAGCACAGGAGGGGTCCTGACTGGTGTGTCTTGGTTGGAGTGTCAACCCATAAACCAAAGGGTTGTGGTTTCAATTCCTGGTCAGGGAACATGCCTAGGTTGTGGTTTTGACCCCTGGTTGGGGCATGTGCAAGAGACAGCCAATCCATGTTTCTCTCTCACATCCGGATGAGGATTTTAAAAAGCACAAGAGGAAATAAAAAGACAAATAGATCAATTAAAAATGGGCAAAAAATTTGATTAGACATCTCTCCAAAAAAGATATACAAACGGCCAATAGAACATGAGGAGATGCTCAACATCATTAGCCAATTAGGGAGATGTAAATAAAAATCACAAAGAGATACCACTTTACACACACTAGGATGGCTATAATCAAAAAGACAGAAAATAACAAATGTGATGAGGTAGAGAATTGAGGACCCTCACACATCAATGGAAATATCATAAAAATGGTACATGCTATTTGGTACTCACAAGAGCCAAAAAGGGGAAACAATTCAAACACTTATCAATTGATGAATGGGTAAATAAAATGCTGTATGTCCATACAATGGAATATTATTTAGTCATAAGAAGGAATAAAACACTAACACATGCTACAACAGAGATGAATCTTGAAAACATTAATCTAAGAAAGTCTATCACAAAAGACTATTTCTTATATGATTCCATTTACACAGAATGTCCCGAACAGGTAAATCCACAGAAACAAAAAATAGACTAGCAATTGCCTAGGGCTGGGTGGGGTGGGGGGAAGGGGAGGTGACTGCCAATGGGTAAGGGATTTCTTTTCAAGGTGATGAAAATGTTCTGGAATTAGGTAGTGGTGGTGGCTGCAACAACTCTATGAATATACTAAAACAAAACAAAACACTGAATTGTACACTTTGAGATGGTAAATTTTATGGTATGTGAATTATCTCTCAATAAAGCTTTTTCTAAAGCCATCACAGGCAGAACAAAAGCACGGTAAGAGGAAAGTAGGTAATAAAGGAACCAGACAATGAATTTATTATGAAATAAATACTTAATTTTTTTTAATTAATGTATTCCTAACCAAATTTATGTATTTTGTAATGCTGCAATATTTGATGACCTGGGAGTAGCTTTAGTGCCCTTCCAGAATTCTTTCTGTTTTAAAGTCCAGAATATATATTATTTTTAAAATATGTGGTTTTCTCAAACTGAGTCCTACCCTGAAGCAATTGCAAATATGAGCTTCTGCAGGTTTTCACGAAGAGACAGCATAGACAGCCCTATTTTAGGACCTTTGTTTAGTCTTTCTGTTTCCTCCTCCACCAGTATGTCTGCAAACCTGAGAGGAAGCTTCTATGCTGAGCCCCTCATGCACAATCTGGTGGAGAAGCCAGTGACATGAGTTCATGTTAGCTATTCTCCCCCCTTCAGGTTGGGGTGAGGTTGGTTTTCTTTATCTCTACCAGGGATGGGATAAGGGGAAATTATGGAATAGGAATCAAGATCTGATTCCCTAATGGAAGTCACATTGACTTCATTCTGATGAGTGCTTTAGGGGTTAAGAGACTATTCTGGAATGCAGCTAGAAGGGTACTTGTCACGGGGAAGGTTAACAGTAGCAGCTAGAAGTGTCGTGCACAGACCACTCCATTTGGCCTCAAGAGGCCACTCTTCAGGTCAGCATCTTGACCATCTGTGTAACCTTGGACTGTCCACTTACTCTGGGCTTTAGTTTCCTCAGCTATAAAATGGGAATAATGATTCCCTTTTTGCTTGAGTTTCATAATCACAAAAGTTGTTAGAAATAATTTGGCATAGTTTGTTTTAAATCCTACACTCTCTTGGACCCTACCCCTCATTCCCACACACCCCCTTGATAGTTTTGACAAATGACTGGCCAGTCTCTTCATGAGTTGGGCAATCCTAAAATGGCTACAATATATTAAGCTGAAGTTTGTCAGTGTGAAAGTCTTAACTGAGATTCTTAAGTGCTCCCACTGTACCTTTCACATGACAGAAGTTTCAAGACCAAGATCTAGTAGCACTGACACCTTCCCTTTGCCAGATGAGACCCCTTTGCTTCATCTATAAACTTCTCATGCAGCATGGTTTCAAGTACTTTGCCATCCTGGTTGCTTTTTGAACACATTCCAGACTGCCAGCTTCTCAGAGTAGTAAAACCAATATTGAAAAGTCAACAGAATAGTGTGGGACTGTACCTTCCTTCCAGACAGTATGTTCTTATTATATTAGTATAAAATTATTAGTATTAGTATAAATTTGCATTTGTCTTCATGGCAACTATATTCACAGGTAAGTCATATTATTATTATAGCCTGTGAAATCTACAGCTTTTTTCACATGAGCTCCTTTAACAGAATCTTCTTTAATTCTTTTACATGCATTCTTCATTTTTTGGACTGAGGCATCATATTTTGTATTTTTCCCATCAGATTCCAAGCTTTCAGCCCACTCCCTACACTGCAGATGAATATTTGTTTAACATGGTTTGATGATGCACTAATGACAAGAAATGGAGTAGGGAAGAATAGACATACCAGTCCTGCCCTTAAGGTTCTCTGTTGAGAAATCAATGACTACAGATCTAACCCCAGAGCTGCTAGAGGTGTGCATGCAGAATGACATTGTACTCATCCAAGCCTGGGCTTCTGCCGCTTGCAGAATAAGTCTTTTCTGGTCATCCTCAGATCTCAGGTCATACAATGATCATTTGAGGCAAGTTAGAAGACTTCAGTGGGGGAGGCAAACAGGGAATAGGTAGAAGAGAAAAAATGAGGTAATAAAGGGAAAACAGGGTTAAAGAAAAAGTGAGAACTCTAATGGATAATTTTTGGATTGCCTGCTTAGCTTTGACCACATTCTCATTCTTGAGTTCCATGGGATACCCCAATATTTTCATGATTAGTTATACTTTATTTATTTGCTTATTTATTTATTTTTTGCTGTACTGTATGTGGCTTCTTTTGCTTGACACAGTCCTGCAAGTTCGAGGTAATCTAAGAATAGAGACGTAATTATGCTAATGATCTTAACAAATGCGGAAATTGAGGCCAAGACAGGTTCAATCAATGAAACTAATCAACAGTCATTGGAAAAACACTAAATTTGGGGAGATCCAATATGGTGGTGGAGTGAGTGGAAGTTACATTAACCTCCTCCCAGGACCAACCCAGAATCTCAACTAAATTGTGGAGAAATCATCTGGAATAAACAACTAAATAATAGTGGGAGAAAAGCCTTATAACCACAGACAGACAAAAAAACCCAACAAAACAAAACAGCTTCAAGACAACATGACTGGTAGGGATTATGGAGGAAATGTGAAAGGGTTGGCTGGGCCCCCACAAGTGGCAGTTGAAGTGCCAGAGGGATATCTCAACAGCTGAGGGTATCCCCCTGAGAAGTGAGGGGTCTAAACTCCAAGCTGGGCTCCCTAGCCTACAGCACCAGAGCTCAAAAACTGCACAGATAACATCCAGCTGCAAAAAAGAAGCAGGGTTTCTTTCTGCCAGAGACAGATGGCTGGAGATGCAGAGAGGCATTTGAAGGGCCAACTCATAAATTTTCATATGAAGCCACTTACCCTGGGCTCCAGCAAAGGGGTGGGGGACAGAGTGGACTAGAGATGCTTGAAGAGAGTCTGGGGATGGTGGCTTTAGGGAGAGAACTGAGAGAGCAGCTGCCAGGATCCCAGTGTTATCATTCCCCAGCCATCTTGCTCAGGCAGACCACACCCCTGCAAGTGGCATCAGCCTGAGGGGAAGAAATAGCCCCACCCACAGAAATTACTCTGCCCTACCCTATGGTACTTAAGTCTGACTGCTGACTGCAGAGTGACTAGATTAACAACTGAAGGAGTTAGCCACAGACAGTAGATCTGCTAGTCTCAAACAGGCTGCCTAAGGACAGACTGGGACACTATCTGACATCACTAGAGGTGTGTCCAGAAAGGAAAAACACGGGTAAATACAAGATTGTACTGAGACAAAATCCACCATGGTCTTCTCCATGATTTGCGATATTTTCTTTCCTGCATAGTTTTTTAACATTCATTTCTTGTTCTTCAAGTTTGTGTATATAAAGTCACTAGATTTTATATTATAGTTTATTCCAATTATCATATTTTGCTCCTTCCTTCTCTTACCCCATTTTATCTTCTTCTTTCCTCTTATTATTTTCATTTTAAATTTTGTTTTCTCTCTTCCTACAACGTGCTTCCATTCTGCACTCTTACTATTTCTCCCCTGTCCAGCCTCTTAAAACCAATTTTCTTGTCAACAGTTATCTTACATTTTTTTCCACTCTTAAAAACTCACATTCTCAGACTTCTGGCTAAGATCGAGGCATAGGTAGACTCACTGTGCCTCCTCGCACAACCAAGATAGGGACAATAATAATTTAGAAACAGAATAACAACCAGAACTGACAGAAAATTGAACTGTACAGAAATCAGACAATCAAGGAGTTAAAATAGACCCATTCATCCAGACTGGTAGGAGGGGCAGAGTTGGGCAGCCAGACACAGGTTGTGGTGTGGAGAGGAGAGAGTGTTTTAACCAGGTGCATAAGGCATCCGGGATGCACAAGACCACAGTAGACAGACCCTGGGTGCACAAGCAGCAGCTGGCAGACCCCATTCAAGGGGTGGCAACTGGCAGACCCAGCAAGGTGGCAATTGTGAAGCAAGGCACTTTGTGCAACCCATGATCCCAGCACTGGGAAACAGAGCCTTGGGGCACTGATTGAAAACACCTGTGAGGGTTGAGGTGCAGGGATAGACTCCGAGCATCACAGGAGAGGTCATTGGAAAGTCCCACAGAATGCACAAGCCCACCCACATGGGAATTGGCACCAGAAGGGCCCAGTTTGCACGGGGGAGCGGTGGAAGGGACTGAGATCCAATGGAGAGTGGAGCAAGCACCATTGTTCCCTCTCGGACCCCACTCCCACATACAATGTCACAACCCAGCAATTGGGGTGCCCCACCCTGGTGAACACCTAAGGCTCCACCCCTCATATGTAACAGGTGTGACCAGACCAAAGAAAAAAAAAAGATGGCTCAAATAGAAGAACAAATGAAAGCCCCAGAACCAGTACTTTTAAGCAACTGAGAGACAGCCAATCTATCAGATGCACAGTTCAAAGCACTGGTGATCAGGATGCTCATAGAATTGGTTGATTTTGGTCACAAATTAGATGAAGAAATGAAGGCTACGCTAAGTGAAATGAAAAATGCACAGGGAACCAATAGTGATGGGAAGAAAACTGAAACTCAAATCAATGGAGTGGACCAGAGGAAGAAAAAAACATACAATCAGAAAAGAATGAAGAAATAAGAATTCAAAAAAATGAGGAGAGGCTGAGGAACCTCCAGGACATCTTGAAATGTTCCAACATCTGAATTATAGGGGCACCAGAAGGAGAAGAGGAAGTGCAACAAGTGAAAAAGTTATTTGAACAAATAATAAAGGAGAACTTCCCCAATCTGGCAAAGGAAATAGACTTCCAGGAAGTCCAGGAAGCTCAGAGAGTCCCAAAGAAGTTGGACCCAAGAAGGAACACACCAAGGCACATCATAATTACATTACCCAAGATTAAAATGAAAGAGAGAATCCTAGAAGCAGCAAGAGATAAGGGGACAGTCACCTACAAAGGAGTGTCCATCAGACTGTCAGCTGATTTCTCAAAAGAGACCTTGCAGGCAAGAAGGGGCTGGAAAGAAGTATTCCAAGTCATGAAAGGCAAAGACCTACATCCCAGATTGCTCTATCCAGCAAAGTTTTCATTTAGAATGGGAGGGCAGATAAAGTGCTTCTCAAATAAGGTCAAGTTAAAGGAGTTCATCATAACCAAGCCCTTATTTTATGAAATGTTAAAGGGACTTATCTAAGAAAAAGAAAGTAAAAAACATGTATAGTAAAAGGACAGCAAACTCACAATTATTAACAATCACACCTAAAACAAAAACAAAAAGAAACTAAGCAAACAACTAGAACAGGAACAGAACCACAGAAATGGAGATCACATAGAGGGTTAGCAACAGGGAAGTGGGAGGAGGAGAAAGGGGGAAAGGTTATGGAGAATAAGTAGCATAGATGGTAGGTAGAAAATAGATAGGGGGAGGGTAAAAATAGTATGGGAAATGTAGAAGCTAAAGAACTTATGACACATGGACACGAACTAAAGGGGGGAATGTGGGTGGGAGGGGGTGTGTAGGGTGGAGGAGAATGAAAGGGGGGAATGGGACAACTGTAATAGCATAATCAATAAAATATATTTTAGAAAAAGAAAAAAACTCACATTTTCTCTCCACCTTTAGCAATCTTTGCTCATTGGTTGTGGATAGGGTAGTTGTTGCTGCATTTTTTTTTTCAATTTCATCTCTAGATCTTCACTATTCTTGTATTTCAAGTCTGAAATTTTACTGTTCCCCTCTCCTACTCCATTCTGCCTTCATCCTTTCCATTCTTTTTTGTCTCAAATTTTAACTTTTCCTTGTCTTACCTTGGTTTTTATTCCTCACTCTTAGCATTCCCTTTCCTATCATCTCAAAATCAGTTCCCATTCCTCTAGATATCTCTTAAGCTTTTCTTTCTTTCTTTTTCCCCCTCTTATTCCCATTCCACCTATATTAATCTTAGCTCATTTGTTGTTGATAGTGCTGTGGGGGATCTTTTTCTCCAATTTGTTTCCTTTTTAAAAATTATCTATTTACTTTTTCCCTTTTTCTTTCTCTCTCTCACTTCAGTTTTTAAATTTTTTTGTTTAAACCTAATACTATACACTGCCCTTCTCTTATTTTCATTTGACCTTCTAATTCCCTTTTTTATGGTGTAAATTTTACTTTCTTTGCATTACTCGCATTCCCTACTCTTATTAGTGCTCCTCCCTCTACTCTCTCAAAATCACTTTTCTTTCAGTTAGTGATTTAATATACACTTCTCCTTTCTTATAATAGTCTTAATCTCTTCACACCCTTAATAATACTGGTTCATTTGCTGTTGATAGTGGGATTGTGGGTGGGAATTATTTTTGCAGGTGTGGGTTTGTTTCCTGAGCTGTGTAGTTTTGCTCTGAGAGTGCCAGCACAACAGCATACAAGATGCAGTGGATGTAGCAACCCTCAGTCAGTCAGCTGGAGGGAATGACCCACCAAAGAATGACCCAACAATAATCAAAATCCAGTTACATCCAGAAAGTGAACATAAATGGCATAAAGGCAATCCCAAGAGCAGCAAGTTCACAAGATCAAGGAGACTGTATCACTGAATCCCACAGGTCTCCTACCGTAGAAGTTCATACCACAAAGGCAGGGAGTCAAAATAGATCAATTTGAGAAACAGAAACAAATAAGAAGAGCCTCCCCTAAAGTGAGGAGACAAAGAAACAATCCCTAATAGAAAGAAAAGAAAGAATCCCCCAAAAGAGTGCTAATGAAATACAGGCAAGTAAACTATCAGACACTGAGTTCAAAACAATAGTTATAAGGAAGTTCAATGAGCTCAGTGAGAATTACAAAGTACAGGGAATCTACAAGGAACTTACTGCGAACTACACCAGCATGAAAAAGGACACAGAAACTATCAACAAGGGCCAGGAGGAAATGAGGAATACAATTTCTGAATTGAAGAACACAGTAGAAGGAATTAAAAACAGGCTAGAAAAAGCAGAGGACTGAATCAGTGAGCTGGAAGACAAGGTAGAAAAAAATTCCCAGGAAGAGAGAAAAAAGGAAAAAAGACTCCAAAAGAACAAAAAGGGGTTAAGGTAGCTGCAGAACAATATGAAACATATAATATCCACTTAATAGGGATGCCAGAAGAAGAGGAGCAAGGGATAGAAAAGCTGTTTGAAAAGCTAATGACAGGAAATTTCCTTAATTTGATGAGAGAAAAATTCACAAAATCAAGAAAGCACAGAGGGTTCCAATCAAGATGAAACCAAAGAGGCCCACTCCAAGATACATCATAATTAAAATGGCAAAATTCAAAGATGAAGAGAGAAAATCTTAAAGGCAACAAGGGAGAACCAGGAAGTAACATACAAGGGAGCTCTGATAAGGCTAGAAGCTGATTTCTCAACAGACACACTACAAGCTACAAGGGAATGGCAAAAAATATTCCAAGTAATGAAAACCAAAGGACTGCAACCTAAACTACTCTACCCAGAAAGGCTCTCATTTAAAATGGAAGGTGAAATAAGAAGTTTCCCAGACAAAAGAAGGGTAAAAGAATGCACCTTCACCAAAGCAGAACTGCAAGACATGCTAAAGGGAGGAGGAGGAGGAGGAGGGGGAGAGGAAGAATTAGGGGCACAAAGGGAAAAATGGCAATGAATAAGCTACCTATCAATAATAACCTTTCACCAAAAAGAAACAAAATATACATTCCTTCAAATGCACATGCAACATTTTCAACAATAGGCCATGGGATAGGACACAAAATGAGCCTCAACAAATTCAAGAAAATTGAAATTATATCGAGCACTTTCTCGGATCACAATGGCTTGAAACTAGAAACCAACCTCAAGGAAAAAACTCAAAAACACTCAAATTCATGTAGACTGAATAACATGTTATTAAACAATGAATGGGTGAACAATGAGATCAAGAAAGTAATTAAAAAGTTTATGGAAACAAATGAAAATGAACACACAACAGTCCAAAACCTATGGGACACAACAAAAGCAGTCCTGAAAGGGAAGTTCATAGCAATACAGGCCTATCTAAAAAAATAGAAACATGTCAAATAAACAACCTAACCCTACATCCACAAGAATTGGAGGAACAACAACAGACAAAGCCCAGAGTGAGTAGAAAGAAGGAACTAAGATCAGAGCAGAATAAAATGGCATAGAGACTAAAAGAACAATTCAAATGATCAATAAATCCAGGAGCTGGTTCTTTGAAAAGATAAATAAAATTGACAAGCCTTTAAGCAGTCTCATCAAGAAAAATAGAGAGAGAAGACCCAAATAAATAAAATCAGAAATGAAAGGAGAGACATTATAACCAGTACCACAGAAATACAAAGGATTGTAAGAAATTACTACAAACAACTATATGTGAAGAAATTTGAAAACCTGGATGAAATGGACAAATTTCTAGAAACATATAATCTTACGAAACTGAATCAAGAAGAAGCAGAAAGTCTGAACAGACTGATAAGAGCTAGTGAAATTGAAACAGTAATCAAAAATCTCCTGGCACTCAAAAGCCCTGGACAGCATGGTTTCACAGAAGAATTTTACAAAACAGTAGGAGAAGCTAACTAACCCCTATCCTCAAACTATTCCCAAAAATCCAAGAAGAGGGAAGACTCCCAAAATCTTTTTATGAGGCCAGCGTTATCCTAATTCCACAACTAGATAAAGCTACAACAAAGAAAGAAAACTACAGGTCAATATTGCTGATGAACACAGATGCTAAAATCCTCAACAAAACATTGGCAAACCTCATCCAGCAATACACCAGAAAGATCATACACCATGATCAAGTGGGGTTCATTCCAGGGATACAAGGATGGTACAGTATTTTCAAATCAATACACATAATACATGACATAAAAAAAGGAAAGGCAAAAATCACAAGAGCATATCAATAGATGCTAAAAAAGTATTTGATAAAGTACAGCACCCATTTATGGTAAAAGCACCTACCAAAGTGGGAGTAGAGGGAGTATAACTAAACGTAATAAAGACCATATATGAGAAACCTATAGCCAATATCATACTCAACAGGTAAAAGCTAAAAGCTTTTCCCCTAAGATCAGGAATAAGACAAGGGTGTCCACTTTCATCACTTCTATTCAACATAGTATTGAAAGTTCTAGCCACAGAGATTAGACAAGAAAATAAAATAAAAGACATCCAAATTGGAAAGGAGGAAGTAAAACTGTCATTGTTTATAGGTGATATGACAGTATACATAGAAAACCCTATAGACTTCATTAAAAAACTACTCAAACTAATATGTGAATTTGGCAAAATGGCAGGATACAAGGTCAACATTCAGAAATCAAAGGTGTTTTTGTACACCAACAATGAAATATTAGAAACAGAAATCAGCAGGGAAATCCTATCTACTACAGCAATAAGAAAAATAGAGTACCTAGGAATAAAGCTAACCAAGGAGATAAAAGACCTGTGCTCAGAAAACTACAGAACACTGAAGAAGGAAATTAAAGAAGACACAAATAAATGGAAGCATATACTGAGTTCATGGATTGGAAGAATTAACATTATCAAAATGTCCATAATACCCAAAGCAATTTATAGATTCAAGTAATCCTTATTAATATACCAATGACATACTTCACAGATCTACAACAAATATTCCAAAAATTTTTATGGAACCAAAAAAGATCCAGAATGTCTTCAACAATCCTGAGAAAGAAGAACAAAGTTGGAGGGATCATAACACCTGATATCAAACTACATTATAAGGCCACTATAATCAAAAGAGTCTGGTACTGGCATAAGAACAAACCAGATCAAAGGAACAGAATAGAGAGCCCAGAAATAAGCACATATTTCTATGGTCAATTAATACTAAACACAGGGGGCAGGAGCATAAAATGGAGTAAAAATAGCTTCTTCATAAATGGTGTTGGTAGTCCAGACTGTTACAGGCAAAAAAATGAAACTAGACCACCAACTTACACCATACACAAAAATAAACTCAATTTGGATAAAAGAATTAAATATAAGTTGTGACACCATCAAAGTCTTAGAGAAGAACATAGTCAGGGATATTTCAGATATTCCACTCAGCAATATTTTCACCAGTATGTCCCCTAGAGCAGAGATATAAAGGCAAGAATAAATAAATGGACCTCATCAAATTAAAAATCTTCTTCATGGCTAAAGAAACTATCATCAAAATGAAAAGGGAAGCAACTGTATGGGAAAATGTATTTGTCAATGATACCTCAGACAAGGGTTTGATCTCCAAGATATGTAAAGAACTCACAGGACTCCACACCAGGAAGACAAACAATTCAATTACAAAATGGGCAACTGACCTGAAGAGGCACTTCTCCAAGGAGGACATACAGAGGGCCCATAGACCTATGAAAGGATGCTCAACAACACTAGTCATCAGAGAGTTGCAAATTAAGACCACAATGAGGTACCACTTGACACTAGTCAGAATAGCTATCATTAATAAATCAACAAACAACAAGTGCTGGTGAGGACATGGAGAAAAGGGAACTCTACTACACTGTTGGGAATGCAGGCTGGTGCAGCCACTGTGGAAAACAGTATGGAATTTCCTCAAAAGTCTAAAAATAAAACTGCCTTTTGACCCAGTGATTCCACTGCTAGGATTATACCCTAAGAATCCTGAAACATGAATTCAAAAGAACCTATGCACCCCAATGTTCATAGCAGTGCAATTTATAATAGCCAAACACTAGAAAAAGCCTAAATACCCATCAGTAAATGAATGGTGCAAAAACTGTGGTACATTTACACAATGGAACACTACACAGAAGAAAGAAAGAAGGAACTCCCATCCTTTGTGTCAGCATGGATAGAACTGGAAAGTACTATGCTTAGTGAAATAAGTCAGGAGGTGAAAGACAAATACCACATGATCTCACCTTTAAGTGGAACCTAATCAACAAAAGAAACAAGCAAGCAAGCAAAATAGAACCAGAGACATGGAAATAAAGAACAAGCCAACAGTGACCAGAGGGGAGGAGACAGGATAATGAGGGAAAGAAGGGGAAGAGTCAAGGAACATGTATAAAGGACCCATGGACAAGAATAACAGTGGGGTGGGGAATGAATGTGGGAGGGGGGAGTGGGCAGGGCAGGGGACAGGAATTGGGGAAATTGGGGGCAACTGTAATTGAACAATAACAATTTTTTTAAAAACACTAAATTTTTAATGTGTCCCAAGGAAATAAAGAATGGACAAGGGAATCCAAAGTTGTTAAGCAGAGAGATGAGAGGGTTTGTAGAATTTACAAGGACATGAAGGGTTTTATGAAACATATACCGGGCTTTAAAAAGAAGGAATTCTGGCAGGGGCCCAAATCCATTCCCCAGGTCATCAAATATCTGAATAGGCTATCACTGTCTGTGTAGCTTCTGCCCCCATGAAATTTGAAATGAGACTAGATAACCAATGACCCTGGATGGTGAGACTTTCAATCAAAATTCCTGAGCATCTGTTTTGCATCTAGTAATGTGCTGGATACACGAGAAATGCCATGTACAGCCCTGCCCTTAAGAGGCTTAAAGTATCATTAGGAACATAGAACTAAATCACTAGCAAACAATATTAGGCAGAATGTAATTAATTTTCCCAAGGTGTGGTACAGATCTACCTATTATTTAAAAAAAACCAGTAAGTGGAAAATGCAGCACACTCTGGAATTGTTGGGCAAAGCTATGAGAATAAGTCTGGAACATATTTCAATAATTAACACGATAGGAAGATAAGAAGAAAAAGAAGAGAGGGGAAATGAGAAGAAAGAAATGGGATTAGGAGAGGTTATGGTATAAGCCAAAACACAATGGAATTAGTATGATTGGCATGAGGAAATGGGGTTGGCTGAAGGCTACCTTTGCCATCCCCCTCATCTGTGGATCTGCTCTGGCTTTGCTCTTCTACAAAACCCTTCCTAACACCAGAGTTCTCTGAACTCCCAACACACTCTCATCGCTCTTGTATATGTCTTTATAGTTTTAGTTACCTGGTATTACCAATGTATGTATCATCTTATTTGAAAATTTCATGTTCCCAACACAATGGTAAGCCCCTTGAGGATAAAGGCTGTGTATATTTTGGCATTCACCCATAACCCAATGCAATAAATTGAATTTCAAGTTCTTATAATAAATAAACATTTATTAAATGAACCATGTGGAATCTGGATATGATTTCTGGCTCTAGCCTTCTGGGAGCTGCTGCCTCTTTAACTCTTAATTCTTCATCCCAAGGCTTTGCTGAGTGTTGAAGTCAGGGGGTAAGTACATGAAAGAGGAGGAGACCAGGACCCTCCAACTGTGCTTCTGTTATTAAGATTGCAGCAACCATCTCAGTTCTGCTCTTACTAAGTAACTCATCATAGTCTCAGCATCCAAATGTTAAGTAGACATTAGGTACACTCATTAAGAAGCCAGAGGGGATGAGAACTGGGGAACTGGGAGACAGAGGTAAAGGGATTCAAGTGTATACATTGGTAGATACAGAACAGTCACAGGGATATAAAGTACACCAAACAGAATATAGTCAATAATATTTCAGTAACTATGTGTGATGCCAGCTGGGTACTGGAAATATCAGGGGGAATACTATATAAAGTACATGATTGTGTAACCATTAAGCTGTCTATCTGAAACTAGTAAAAAAAATAATATTGAAAGTAAACTGTAATTGAAATATAAAACAATATTTCTGTAAATATTGTTTTATAACAAAAACAATATTTACAGAAATATTTACTTTCAAAAATAATATTGAAAGTAAACTGTAATTGAAATATAAAAAAGAAGTCTTCCTGACTTCTTTTTTAATGTAATGTATTAAAAAGACTTTTTTAATGTAAAGATTTACATTAAAATAGGGAGAAAGGACCCTTGTTTCTTCCACTGTCTGCTGAGATACTTGCATGAAGATGCCGAGTTTGGGATGAAAATGGCAGCTCCAGAATATTAATACCCAAAACTACTTCAAATCCTTTTACAGGCCTTTAGAAAGTATTTAGTTTATCCCATCACATCTGTCTTGATGGTCTTCTTATATCTTTTGTAAATTAAATTATTAGGTGAAAGGCAGCCAGGTATTTCAATGCATTTGCCTCCAGGTATGAAAACATTATCTGCTGGTTTTCATTTCTCTACTAGACTTAGGACCTTTTTGGCTTTACTGTGCATCTGATTGCAGATCTCTATGGTTATGGAGCCCCTGCATCTGGAAACACTGGTGGTGGCCCAACTCAAATGGGCCACCATTTGAGATTGAGATGGAGAAGTGGAACTAGTGCCCAAGGTGCAGAGTTTGGGGAAAAACTAGGCTTCTCTGGGTTCATAGTATATGGGATTCTGTGCTTACTGTGCCATTTATTTGCTATATGCCCTTGGGAAAGTTATTTGATCTAAGTCTCAGTTTCCTCATACGTAAAAAATAATAATAATTATAATGTAAAACTGGGTGGTTCTAAGGATTAAATGAGATTACACATCCATGAAGCCTTATGCATAGCAGCTGGGCTGTGTAAGCACTTGATAAGTGATAGTTATTATAATTATTATCACTCAATGCATTCTAGAGCATTTCTCTGCTCATCCCTGTACAGGTAGGTGGTTTTGTCTTGAATAGGGCTTGGGTAGAGCAAAGGGGAAGTGACGGGTCTGAGTGTGTGGCTGGCCCTGTATGTTGGTCAAGAGGTGTATCCTGAGAACACTGCAATTATTATGGGTGTGTCTCAGCCCCAAATCAAGTTGGAAAATCTCTGACAAAGACAGGTCACAAGTCAAAGCTACATGCAGTACTCATGCCCTGGGCAAACCCTGCTTCTTATCCTGCCCAGTGGGCTGTTCCCACAAAAAAGAATTTGCCAATCACATACTCTTAAATGTTTCTACATCTCTCTGTCTTTTGGACTCTTCTTGGTCTTTGGACTCAGTGGAAAGCTGGGGCCATTTTAGGGACCTGCTTTCATGCCCATTAAAGGAGCCAAGCATAGCCTATGCATGATTCACCTATTTGGACCTACTGGGAAATGCCTTGTTAAGCATATGAAGACTGGATTGCCATGGGGGATTACATGTTCATTCATAGCGTATGCTTGTGGAAGCACCAAAACCTTGCCCCAACCAAGTCTTGTCATTTATCTACCAGAGAGTCAGTCTACCATATGAGAATGCTTCTTTAGTGTTAAAGCTTTGTAAAACTACCCATACCTCTGGAGGGGATTATTTGTTAAGTCAAAGCCAGGCATTAACCCCTTAATATGAAGTAGTTCACAGGTATCTCACTCATCATGGAAATTGGGAAAGAAATAATTAGAAGGCTACAAGAAATAAAACAGAAGCATTGGATGAAAGGGCAAAGGGGTCCTGTGACACATGAAGGATGCTAGTACAGAGCATGGAGCCCTGGGCATCTGGGCAATGGGAGGATGCTGGCCTCCAGTAGCCTGAACAAATCTATTGAAAGGGAGATGGGAGAGCAAGGACAACGCTTTCACTCACTGCACAATTATGCTCAGATTGTAGGAGTCATTCTTTTTGCTCTGTCTGGAACTGAAAAAACCAAGCTTGGAGACATAAGGCAGACCCTTATCAGAGAGAGAACACATGTAACAGGATTAGACCCCATGGACATGAATAACTCAACCAGGCTGGCCTTGATGTCTTCCCGATCTGCTCTGAAGGGAGTGATCCCACAGGCTGAGACATAACCTCACCACCAAAGCCAAAGTATGTCATGGAGCTTTTAATAACGCTGCCTGTCCCTGCCTCCCCCACAAAGGGCAACAGCTGGCCTCACCCTCCCTTCTTCTCATTGTCACTTTCTCTCTGTGATTCCAGGGCATTGTCTTCGAATGGGTGTCCACATGCTAAGAAGCATGCTTTCTGGATATAAGCAGCAATCATTTTATAATTTCTTTAATGTTGTTGTTGTTGGGACTGCCTCTCTACGTGATGGTTACAAAAGGCAGGTAGGGAGATTCAGTATAATTAGGGGCCCACCAAACTTTGAACTCATCTGTGGTTTCAGTCCTACCCATGTTTACCTGGGCCACCCAGGCCCCACTACACCTCCTACCCTCAACACAGGAGAATCTCAACATGATCCATGGGAGCTTCAGACCAGCACTGTGGGCCAGGCCTACATTTGGGGACTTCCTCTCTCTCCTTGCAGTGTCTCTCTACCCACTGGTACTCCCCACTGCACTGGAGACCCACAGTGGTGCACAGGAGCCACACTTACCCAGTAGCAAACCCAGTCAACTATTAATTTCAAGGAATTTTGTGACCCAGTGGACATCACAGTGGGAGCTTGGAATTAGCCACAGTGGGAGTATTTACATCACAGAAATCAGCAGAAGCTTCAAAACAGCACACCACTGCCCTCTCCTTCACTCCGGAATCCTGCTTCTCCATGCAGCCCACCAAGGCTTTTTCTTTCTATTCTCTCCCACATTACATTTCCCCAAGTAGGTGACTTTTCTCTTTGCTCTTCACAACCTCTAGCTGGAAAGGATCTAATAAAGTACTTCTTGCTATTGCATTTTTATTATTTATTCTATTACAGTTGTTCCATTTTTTCCCTTTTGCTCCCTTCCACCCAGTCCACCCCTCTAGCCCATAGTCACTCCCCTCTCCATTGTCCATACATGTTCTTTGACTCATCCTTTACCCTTTCCTCTGCCATTCCCTTCCTCTCTCCTCTCCTTCTGACAATTGTCAGTCTCCTCCATGTTTCCATGTCTGTGGTTTGATTTTTCTCATTAGTTTACTTTGTCCATTAGATTCCAGTTATCAGTGAGGTCATATGGCATTTGTCCTTCGATGACTGCCTTATTTCACTTAGCATAATCGTCCTCAGTTACATCCATGCTATCACAAAAAGTAGGACTTCCTTCTTTCTTTCTGCTGTGTGGTGTTCTATTGTGTAAATGCACCACAGTTTTTTAATCTGTTCATCCACTTATGGATACTTGGGCTGTCTCCAGCACTTGGCAACTGTAAATAGCACTGCTACGAACATAGGGATGCATGGGTTCTTCTGAATTGGTGTTTCAGGATTCTTACGGTATATTCCCAGCAATCGAATTGCTGGGTCATAAGGCAGTTCCATCTTTATTTTTTTAGGAAATTCCATACTGTTTTCCACAGTGGCTGCACCACTCTGCATTCCCACCAACAGTATATTGGGGTTCCCTTTTCTCCACATCCTCATCTGCACTTGTTGATTGTTGATTTATTAATGATAGCCATTCTGATAGGTATGAGGTGATATCTCATTGTGGTTTTAATTTGGATCTCTCTGCTAGCTAGTGATGTTGAGCATTTTTTCACATGTCTATGGGACCTCTATATATCCTCCTTGGAGAAGTGTCTATTTAGGTCCTTTGCCCATTTTTTAATTGGATTGTTTGTCTTCCTGGTGTTGACTCACATGGGTTCTTTATACATTTTGGAAATTAAGCCCTTGTCAAATGTATTAATGACAACTATGTTCTTCTACACAGTTGGTTCCCTTTTAATTTTGATGATAGTTTCTTTAGCTGTGTAGAAACTTTAAATTGATATAGTCCCATTTGCTTACTTTTTCCTTTATTCCTTTGCCTTAGGAGATATATTGGCAAAAATTTTGCTATATAGATGTCTAAAATTCCACTGCCTATGTTTTCTGCTAGGGTTTTTATATATCACAACTTATATTTAAGTCCTTTATCCATTTTGAGTTTATTCTGGTGTGTGGTGTATGTTGGTGGTCTAGTTTCATTTTTTTTGCATGTACCAGCCCAGTTTATTGAAGAGACTGTTTTTTACTCTCTTTTATGCTCGTGCCTCCTTTCTTGAATATTCATTGACCATAGAGACATGGGTTTAATTCTGGGCTCTCTATTCTGTTCTATTGATCTATGTGTCTGTTCTTATGCCAGTACAACACTGTTTTGATTACAGTGGCCTTGTAGTATATAGTTTAATATCAGGTATTGTGATCCCTCCACCTCTGTTCTTACCCAGGATTGCTGAGGCTATTCAGGGTCTTTTTTTATTTCATATAAGATATTTAGAATATTTGTTGTACATCTGTGAGGTGTACCATTAGTATTGTAATAGGAATTGCACTGACTCTATAGATAGTAATAACTGCTACCCCTCTGGTGACACTTGCTCTTTAACTTCAGACAAAACCCTAAACTAAGGGCATAACTATGTGCTTCCCTCCATGGCATTCTGAGTAACTAGTCTGGGGTGGAGACCTTGCTAAAACGTTTGCTTCCTTCGAAGTCCTCCCAGTGTATTAGGAGGCAGGGTGGTGCCATCTCCCTGCCCAGAATGATGCAAGTGTGGCCTGGTCTGGAGTCAGACAGTAAGTGAGGTGAACCTCCCAGGGCCCTTCCCACCTAAGAGTTCAATCTTAAATCATGTTTTCAAATATGTGGATCCCTCCATATTTTAAACTTAAGTATTATTCTAGAACCTTAGCTTAACTCCTCAAGATTCAGTATTTCCCTCCAATTGAATGAAAGTCCCCAAGAAACAGAACCAAATTTTAGAAGTGGGTGTGTGCTGTTGTTTTAACCCTTGAAATCCCCCATCATCACAGGCCAGGACATTTCAGTCATGTGTGTATGTCCAGTTGGAAAGGAAAAGTCACCATCCTCTAGTCAGAGGCACATACTCTGAAAGAGCAAACCAGTTGACTCCTAAATTCCTGAACTATCTGAAGTTTCCTTACCTTCTTTTCTAATTCTTTTGACTTCCTCAGGGTAACTCCTGACCTCACCTCAAGTTCTCCTTAAATGGCCATGGAGCCTGGGCTCTAGCAAAGATCTGCTAGGGCAGGAGGTAAAGAAATAGTTGCCCTAAAGCTTCCACATGCCATTTTAAAAGGAAACATGAGCCCTGCCACACTTGGTCACATCTGCACTGGGGCAAGGCTTCATGTGATGAATTCTGGACAATAAATGATCTTGATTTCTTGATTTCTATTTCTACATCCCAGAATCAGGTCAGTTTTGAAAACTATCATATTATACTTTACTTTGATTCCTTCTTCTCTACTCTGACACTTATTACAGCCTTAATTAGTGATCTGTGGGCTTTCTTGTTTAAATTATGTCTCCTTCCCTGAACTGTAAGCTCCATCAGGGCACTGGCAATCATACCTATTGTATTCATCAATATGTCCCCAGCACCTGGCAACATGGTTGCTCAGTAGATACTTGCTAAATGACCTTAAGATTTTTTTCAACAAATAAGAACTTCTTCCCTTACGTTGAGTTTGGACTTGTTTTTCCTCCAGCGGTACAGCAGCCTGGATTTAACAGTACTGAACCACTATTGAAGTAGGAACCAGAGTGGTCTAAAAGCACAAATTCTCTAAAGGTTTCAGTTTTTTCGGTTATTTAGTATTTCTATTGGAAAATCCACTTGCTAATCCCAACTCAACAATGTAAGGCCCCAATGACCCTTACCAACTCATTAACATATTGTTGTGGCCTAGGTAGCTCAGCTACTGAGAGTGGGTTATTAATGAAGCCACGGTCAGAATGAAGCTGAATAAGGGACGAGAACTATGACATGAAGCTCATCAATTTGCTGGTTATACAAGCCCTTCTGGGAAGACTGCACAGGGCTCCACACATACCCATTTGCCTTGCTGACAAAACAACACCTAGGTCAACAAAGGCAAGTGATTCCCCACCCAAGTAGGATAATTGTCCTTGTGCTCTATCTCCCAGAGCTGTTTTAAAGAGTTGAGATAATGGCTGCAAAAGTCCTTTAACAGGAAAAGGCAGTGTGCTGAGCTGTCCGTTCATTATGTAGAGAAGATGATGCTGATCCGCTGTCAATTAGGCATGTGTTATGTTTTCTCAGCAGCAGGCCTGGGCTTCTACTGGCTCATGTACTCTCTGTGACTTGGTTTTCTTGAAAATAAGAGATGTGTAAGTCCAGGACTGGGTTATAGACACTATCAACTGTTCCTGGCATCTGTGCCATTTTCATAAATTCTAATGACACCTTTCAAGGTACAGATTCAGACCTCTGACTGCTCGTCTTCCCAGTCCCCTACTCCCACATTACTGAGCACATTTCAGTATGTGTACAGCCCCCAAAGTCATTTCATGCTAACAAGGTCCTGAAGTCAGGCCTGTAGATCCTTACTTCCCAAGAATGACCATTAACCTGCTGGAAGTTCATCTAAGTGCTTTATGGTCTAGACCAGAGGTTCTCAAAGTATGGAGCCTAAACCAGGAGCAGCATCACCCAAGAACTCTTGATAGTGGGGCCCAAAAATCCTTGCTTTAACATGATGTCCAGCTGCTTTATGTTCAAGTTTGAGAACCACTGGTTCAGATCATATTGTAGTCTCAGAATTCTTCAAATTAGAATTTGGAATGCAATGGTAAAAAAGTCTTTTTAAATATCTTATTGTTGCTCCTCCTCTTTGTTCAGGTGGGTCAATTAAAGCTGGAATAATTTGCCAAAAGATATGGTACATTCCTAGCAGAGCTCAGGTTTCATGGATTCATATACAGTGATTTAACTGTATCTATAAAAATTTTAAATGCATTACCTTTTTGACTTTCCATTTCTTGGTGTCTCAGTGTCTACACTACAGAAATATACACACATATGTGGAAAGGCCTGGACAAGGTGGGCCACTGTAGATCTAATTGTAATAGCAAAAGCCTGAAAACATCTAATAGCCCACAGTATGCAAAAGACTAACCAAGCCACTGTACATCTATCCAAGGAACACTATGCAGCAGCTAAAGAGTGTCACTGTGTAATAAACTCACACTGAGAGAGTGAAAAAACACATTGCAGAATTCAGAGCTCAGAAAGTATGGATTACAGTGTTTCCATGAGCTTTGGCCTTGAAAATGTGTTCATCTCTTGTGTCAGGGTAAAAACCGGACCATTTTTGGGCTTTGACCCTTCTCAGCTAAAATGCAAATCCCCCCTCCCCAATCTTTTCTCCTAATCTCTAACTACACCCAAAAGCAGAACTGTCTTGGAGAGAAGGAAATCTCCAAAGACTTGGTGCAGAGCATGGTCTCTCTTCCGGAGCTCCAACAGGTGATTCCCAAATGAAATGGTCACCCAGATTCCCTGAATGCCAGAAAACAGATGCTCAGTCTGTGGAGGGCTCCCTCCTGGAATTTTGGGAAAACCTATTCACAGAGGTGGGGGAGGGGCTGCAAAATGTCTCTGAACAGGTCGGCTGCAAATGCACATGGCCTGGCAACCTTCACTGCCCTTAAAAAGGAAAGAACTTGCTGTGTTTTGAGACAGTCCATTATCACTTGGGAAAAGAAAAACAAAACAAAATCCTAAACCTTCTTCCAGCCTCTGCTGCCTACGTCCTTCCAACTCAGGACGATTGCCAGCTTTAAATTTCATCTATCATTTGAGACCATATGTGGAAATTCTGATCACTGACATTTTTATTTTTATCTCTCAGACTGAAAAGGCTTGTCTTTCTTCCAAACCCCTCTTATTAAAAAGGCTAGAGTTGACTCCAAGTGCTGCAGGCAGAATGGTGACAAGTGAGGGGGAGAGAAAGTTTGGTGCTTTGGGAAGGACAGAGTTGGTGCAGGTCCCAGCTTGTCTCGGGCTCTCCTGGAGGGCACCTGCATCATCCACAAAGACTCCACTACCTCTCTCCTCCCAGGACCTCCGAAAGCCTTTGACTTACACACTCAATCTGCTCATTCTCTCTCCCCTGCACACAGTTCCATGTGTTGCTCTCTATCAATAGAGGTTTAAATAGTAAGCTCCTGGAAGAACATTAGTTCCTTCTGTTCCCAAGACATTCTTTTCTCTTGCTTTGGCATTACATTTCTGGCATTGGGTGCCCTAGCTGTTTGCCTTTAGTAGATCTATAAGTTAATATTTACAAAGAGATAATCACTAAAAGCCAGCATGGGTTCACTGAGAACTGGATATATCAAATGCTTTAGATAATAAGATGAGGATTCAAACATTCTGAAGACAGAATGCTGAACTAAAGCTAAAAGACAGGATTTTTAACATAAATTTTTGCAATCAATTACATAAACAGAAGACAAAAGAGATCTGGCTTAATAGTTTTCAATTTGGAAAAAAAAAAGCTTTGGGTTTTTATTGACATAATCTCGAGAATGCAGCTGCCATAAAAACCAAACATGTTGGGGCTCTATTAATAGAAGTGTAGAGCAGATCAAAGGGGACAACCACCCACAGCACCTGCACTGACCAGACCACAGCTGGACTCTCGCCTTATCCTCTTCTGCAAGTCACATTGTAAGAGGGACATCGACAAATAGTAGAGTGTGCAGAGGGCAGGAATTGGCATGGTGAGCACCTTGTACCTGAGTCATCTAAGCTCCAAGAAATGGAAAGGTTCAAGAAATTATAAGGCAGCAGATTTCAGCACAATGAAAGAAAAAAATTTCCTAATAATCAAAGCTGTACGATACTGGTGTATTTTTCTCACAAATTAATGAGCCACCATTCAAGGGAAATGCTCAAACTGAAGCTGTAAGAGACATCAAATATTCTAACATCCTTTCTAAGACTGCTTCCAACTCAAGGATTCTGTATTTGTGTGTGCTTTTCCTCCAGATCAATCCCTGGACTGGGAATCATGAGAACTGGATTTCAAATGTCATTTTGCTAAAAATCAGCTGGGCATGTGACTTCTCTCTGGGCTTCAGTTTTTCATTTGGAAAGTGGGAGGGTTGAATTATATGATATCTATGGTCACTCCTAGAAGAAATATCCTACTTACTTTTTGTGACAATATAAAAATAACTGAGTTACAGAAATCACTAATTAGGTGGAACTAGTCTCTGGGATCTTATCTTACAAAGCAGAAATTCTAAGATCTACTTGAATACATCATTTTTTTTCTTTTTTAAAAAAAGGTAAGGTAAGATTGGTTAATAACATTATATAAACTGCAGGTTTATAACAGTATAATTCAATATCTGTATATACTATAGTGCGCTCACTACCAAAAGTCCAGTTTCCACCCATCACCATACATTTGAGACTCTTTACTCATTTTTTCCTCTTCTCCCAGCCTTCTTTCCCTCTAGTTATAGTATTAACTTTTTGAGTAAACTCCATCCTATTTTTCATATTGGCAGTACCAATTTACAGTCTCATCAACAGTGTATGAGGGTTACCCTTTTGTCTACATCCTCCTCAACATTTATTTCTTATCTTTTTGATTATAGCCATTCAAATAGGTATGAGGTGATATCTCATTGCGGTTTGGATTTACACATCTTTAATGCTTAGTGATGTTGAACATCTTTTCATGTGCCTGTTGGCCATCTGTATGTCTTCCTTGGAAAAATGTCTACTTAGATCCTCTGCTCATTTTTTAATTGGGTTGTTTTTTGTTGTTGTCAAGTTGAATGAGTTCTTTATACATCTTGGATATTCATCACTTATCGGAAATACCACTTGAAAATATCTCTCCCATTGAGACTGCCAGCCAAGATGGAAGTGTAGGTAGACACATTGTGCCTCCTCGCACAACCAAAATAAGGACAACAACAATTTAAAAACAAAATAACAACCAGAACTGACAGAAAATTGAACTGCATGGAAGTCTGACAACCAAAGGGTTAAAATAGACACATTCATCCAGACGAGTAGGAGGGGTGGAGTCTGGTGGCCAGGCAGAGAGGGGTCAAGGCAAAAAAAAATTTAAAAGCGGTGGCACCGGCATGCAAGGCAGCAGCTGACAAACCCCACGTGCACAAGACAGCAGTGGGCGGACCCTGGGAGAGCAGGTGGCGGCTGGCAGACCCAACAAGGTGGCAATTGTGAAGCAAGGCATGGAGCGCAAGGTGCTGGCTGACCGGGCGGCCCCATATATGTGTGCAGATAAACCAGGTGAAACTGGGAAGTGAGACAGACCTCACAACCCAGGGTCCCAGCACCAGGAAATAAAGCCTCAAAACACCAATTGAAAACACCTGTGGGGGTTGAGGTGCAGGGAGATACTCCCAGCCTCACTGGAGAGTTTTTTGGAGAGACCCACAGGGTCCTAGAACATACACAAGCCCACCTACACAGGAATCAGCACCATAAAGGCCCAGTTTGCTTGGGGGAAGCAGCAGAAAAGACTGAAATCCAACAGAGAGCAAGCGCCATTGTTCCCTCCCAGACTCTGCCCCCACATACAGCATCACAACCTAGCAACTGGGGTGCCCCACCCTGGTGAACACCTAAGGCTCCATCCCTCATATATAGCAGCTGTGACAAGACCCCCTCCCCCCCAAAATGGTCCAAACTGAAGAACAAATCAAAGCTCCAACTAAGCAAATACAACTAAGCAACCAAGAGAGAGCCAACCTATCAGATGCACAGTTCAAAGCACTGGTGATCAGGATGCTCACAGAATTGGTTGATTTTGGTCACAAATTAGATGAAAAAATGAAGGCTACACTGAGTGAAATGAAGAAAAATGCACAGGGAACAAATAGTGTTGGGAAGACAACTGGAACTCAAATCAATGGAGTGAACCAGAAGGAAGAAAGAAACAACCAAACAGAAGAGAATGAAGAAATAAGAATTTTAAAAAAATGAAGAGAGGCTTAGAAACCTTCAGGACATCTTTAAACATTCCAACATCCAAATTATAAGGTTAGCAGAAGGGGAAGAGGAAGCGCAACAAGTGGAAAACTTATTTGAACAAATAATAAAGGAGAGCTTCCCCAATCTGGGAAAGGAAATAGACTTCCAGGAAGTCCAGGAAGCTCAGAGAGTCCCAAAGAAGTTGGACCCAAGGAGGAACACACCAAAGCACATCATAATTACATTACCCAAGATTAAAATGAAAGAGAGAATCCTAGAAGCAGCAGGAGATAAGGAGACAGTCACCTACAAAGGAGTTCCCATCAGACTGTCAGCTGATTTCTCAAAAGAGACCTTGGAGGCAAGAAGTGGCTGGAAAGAAGGATTCCAAGTCATGAAAGGCAAGAACCTACATCCAAGATTGCTCTATCCAGCAAAGCTTTCGTTTAGAATGGAAGGGCAGATAAAGTGCTTCTCAGTTAAGGTCAAGTTAAAGGAGTTCATCATCACCAAGCCCTTATTGTATGAAATGTTAAACGGACTTATCTAAGAAAAAGAAGATAAAGAAAAGACATGTATAGTAAAATGACAGCAAACTCACAATTATTAACAACCACACCTAAAACAAAAAACAAAAACAAACTAAGCAAATAACTAGAACAGGAACAGAACCATAGAAAAGGAGATCACATGGAGGGTTAGCAACAGGGAAGTGGGAGGAAGAGAGAGGGGGAAAGGTACAGAGCAAAAGTAGCATAGATGGTATGTAGAAAATAGAGGGAAAGCAAGAATCATATGGGAAATGTAGAAGCTAAAGAACTTATGACACATGGACATGAACTAAAGGGGGGAAATGTGGGTGGGAGAGGGTGTGCAAGTTGGAGGGGAATGAAGGGGGAAAATGGGACAACTGTAATAGCATAATCAATAAAATATATTAAAAAAAAGAAACTATCTCTCCCATTTAACTTGGTGCCTTTTCACTTTGTTGATGGTTTCCTTTATTATGCAGAAGCTACTTAGTCTGATGTACTCCTGTTGGTTTATTTTTGTTTTTGTGTCCCTTGCTGTTGGACTCAAATCCACAAAACATAGCTAAGGCCAATGTCTAGAAGCTTTGCACATAGACATGCATGTAGTTTATGCATGTAGTTTATGGTTTCAGGCCTTACATTCAAGTATTTATTCTATTTTAAGTTACTGTGTATTGTATAAGATAGTGGTCTAGTTTCATTCGTTTGCATGTGGCTACCCAGTTTTCCCAACATCATTTATTGAAAGCATCACTTTTTCTATTCTCTTGTCTTGGTCCCTGACACAGGATATCTAGAAGATAGCTCACTAATTTCTGCAAATGGACATTTTCAGCAATGGTGGCTAGAGGGTTCTTCTTTAATAATAAAAGTATCACATGTCTATGTGAAACATTTAATTTTATACATTGCTATAACACCAAAAAGCTGTGAAAATCTTGACACCAAGACTCATAACCCCCATAAGTACACTATAGATACCTTTAGTCTTAACTGATAGAGAGGTTACTAACTATGGCTACATTGAAAAGTGATTTAATTATATCTATTAAAATTTAAAATAGTCTTACCCTTTGAGCAGCTATTCCATTTCTCAGTGTCCACTTTAAAAAAACATACATACATGTATGGAAAGTCCTGAATAAAGCTGGCCACTGTAGATCTGTGTAAACAGCAAAACACATCTGAAGGCTCATTAGCATGAAAAATGCTAACCCAGCCATTGTACAACTGTCCAAGGAACATTATGAAGCAGCTAACAAGAGGGTACTGATGTGTAAAAACCTATACTTCATGCTGGTGAGAGAAAAAAACAAATTTCAGAATAATATACTCAACATAGATCATGCTGTTTGATCTGTCCAGAATGGGCCTGGCACATTGCCTTTGATTTTTCTGAACTGTTGGCTAACATTTTAAGTTTAAAAATTATATATTAAAATATATTTATTCTTTAAAAGAAGGAGCTCCTACCCTTTGCAACAGCATGGATGGAACTGGAAGGCATTATGCTAAGAGATTAAGCCAGGCAGTGAAAGACAAATACCATATGATCTCACCTTTAACAGGAACTTAATCAACAAAACAAATAAACAAGCAAAGTATAACCAAAGACACTGAAATAGAGAATAGGCTGACAGTGACCAGAGGAGGGGAGGGAATTTCAGGGGAAAAGGAGAAGGGTTTGCAGGAACAAGTATAAAGGACACATGGACAAAATCAAGGTGGGGGATGGAAATGGGAGGGAGGTGGGGAAGGCTGGAGGGGGTGGGCTAGGATGGGAGTAAAAGGCAGAAAACTGTACTTGAACAACAATTAAAATTTTTAAAAGAAAATTTACTTTAAAATCAAAACTGATCATTTATTGTGTATACAGCATATATAGAAATAAAATGTATAACAACTATAGCACACAAGGATGGGAGGAAATAAAAATATACTGTTGGAATATCCTCCATTATACAGTGAATGGCATATGTTGTTTGAAGACAGGCTCTAATAATTTAAATATGATTATTGTGAACTCTAGAGTGAACTCTTTAAAAAAGACTAAAAAAGAAGAAAAGGTTTACAAAGAATAGATGGCACAAATAGGAAAGAAAAGCAAGATGAGCAAGTTAAACTCAAATGTTAAATACATTAAATATGAAAGGTGTAAATATTCCAGCTAAAAAGCAGAGATTGTCTGATTGGAAGAGAAAACATTTAGCTAAATACATTACTTAAGGTAAGATAAATAAGTTAAAATAGAAGAATGAAAAATATATGCCATACAAACAGCAACCATAAGAAAGCTAGTGTGTCTATTAATATCAAAAAGTACATTTAATTGCAAGGATCTCAATAAAGGACAAAGAAGAACATTTAGTAATAATTAATGAGTCGAATTCCTTAAAAAGTCGAAACAATCCTGAATGTGTATGCACCTAATAATAGAGTTTCAAAATACATGGGGCAAAAACTGATAGCACTGAAAGTGGGGGATAGAAAAATTTGCTATTATAGCTAGATATTTTAGCACTCTTTCAGTAATTGACAAAACCAATAGGCAAAAAAATAAGGATATTGGAAACATAACACTATTGACTACTTTGACCTAATTAACATTATACAACACTATCCAACAACAGCAGAATACACATTCAGTGCACATTGAGCTTTCACCAGAATAAATCATATTCTGGGCCATAAAACAAGTCTCTATACATCTAAGGGGGTTGAAATAATACAAAACATGATTTCATCCACAATTAAATTAAATTTCAAAGTAGACTGAAGAATTTTTAAGGGTAATTATAATTGTATTAGGAGGATGGGTGAGACATTCCAAAATAAATTTGCTTAAAGTCATCAAAAGTGTGGAACTAATCTTCTTGACATGTGAGGTGGCACAAAGTATCATTGATTCTGCTACTATTTTCAACTCCTTCAAAACCACAGACCCCTCCAAGACTTCTCCAGTCACCCTCTTGGTGTCCAGAGATTCCTTTTTACAGAAGCAAAGTAGACAGTTGTTATACGGTACATTCTGAAACACGCCATGAAGAGCTTCTGCCCTTTGGCCCCAAGTATCTCCTTTACTGCCTGTCATGATGACTGCCACTAATGCCATATTGGGCATTTGCTCAAGTATAAAATACTCGAACCCCTAAAGGGATGTGAGGATATTCTAGAGTAGACTACTTTACCATTAGTAAACAACCGAGACCATTAATGCACCGATACATTTTTATGAATGGACATGAGAAAACATCAAAATGTCTAGACCATGATCCCAAGTTGAACAAGCCTAGAAGGCATGCTTCTGCACATGCACTGAAGAAACTCATGGTGACAAGCATTACAAGAGAAAAGAAAGAGGAAAAGGGCAGAGATCAGGACACATACAGTACAGGAAGCAGCTGTAGACCCAGAACTACTTATGATTTTCTTAGGACCACCTGTGTAGTAGAAAGGCAAGACCACTAGTGCCAGAAAATTGGCTCCTACCTCCACTGTAGATATTGTCATAGATCTGATCAGGGTGAGGACTTATTCCCTCACTTTTCACTGCCTCCCTGAGGGATGTGAATGACTGAAACACATCCTGGCAAGCACCCCATGGGAGACAAGGCCTTTACCATGGAATGTTCCATGACGTGGACCCAATAGTCCCAAAGGGAGTATTTTCCTAAGGGGTACTGGCTAGAAGATTTATTTTGTGGGTGGTATTCCTTTGTTTCCCAGGGTTTAACCAGAAGTTCTTGCTCTACCCCTGATCCTATCCATAAGATTGTCTTTTGAGATTATTGTGGCCATGTGAACCTCTTAATTTCTGCACCATGGGAAACCAAAGAACTTGACAGGTAAGGAAATTGGTCACTGCCTGGTGTGATTTAAGGAGCCAGCCCTTCCTTATCCCAAATCTCCCTTCACCTGAGGCTTGTCAATTGCATGCTTCTGCATAGCAATAGTGAGATTCATCTATCTTTGAACTCCTTTAAAAAGGGAAAGGCAATTCTTCATTTAGGATTCCTCACATGCAAGTGGGCTCCATTATTTGTTGGATTGTGATGAATTATGTTCTATTAAAATGCAAAGTCTCTTGGAGTAGTGAAAATTAAACCTTATCAGCCAGACATGTGTTACAATAAGTATGGATAATTCTCTCCCAAGAGAAGTTTGGCTGGAGAGTTAAGATACGAAGCTGGTGGATAATTTTTTGAAGAAGTCAGATAGACACTAAGCATTGGAAAAGTATTTTGTTAGAGGGATATTAAGGATCCGAAATAGACTTCAAGTGGCTTACAATATGACCAAGGGTTGACCACATCCCTGTGGTCATGGTAACTACTGTGGATACTCACCCTAACCACAGAAGTGTCCTATCAGCAGCTGTGTTTCTGCTGTGTGACCCTGATCCCACAGACATAAGTGGTTGGACCTGGGGTGAATGTCTGACTGCAGCTGAATCAGGACTACTACCTCTCTTAAGAATTGACCCAAGAAACAGGGATTAGGCTTTGGAGACATCAGTCTCCTCAACAGCACAGCACTGAGCACTATGTCCACCCACTTCAGCTGCCTCATGCCCTTCCACAACCAGGTTGTTCAACTTCTCATCAAACTTGAATTTGATTTCTGTTACTTTTTAACAATAGAGATGTAACTAACACAGAAATACATTTTGCTTCCCATGTCTGAGAACAGAAACTCCAGTTGGTGGTTGGAAGGCAGTATGACCTGGAGAAACTCACTCAGGCTTTGAAGTCAGACAAAAACCAGATCGAATCCTAGCTCCATTGCTTTATATGGCCTCTGTGACCTTAAATATTTTAGCTAAGTCCTCTAAGCTTCAATTTCATTGTGTGTGTGTGTGTGGTTTTTTATTGTTGTTTAATTACAGTTGTCCCCATTTTCCCCCATTACTCTCCCCTGCCCTGCCCACCCCCACCTCCCACATTCAATCCTCCCCCCTCCGTTGTCTTTGTCCTTGGGTCCTTTATACATGTTCCTTGATTTGTCTCAATTTCTTTTTCTGAAAAGTGGAGTTAGTACCCTTTATGTCATAAGATCATTATGGGACGTAAAAAAGTTAATATGTGCAAAGGGCCCGGCATATGATAGCTGCCAAATAAAACTAGTTCTGCTTTTTTCTTCTGTGGTGCTTCACTTTTCTCTAGTCATTCATCAATCAATATTTCTATAAGCATTCAGACTCTAGAGTTTCCAAGACAATTTCTCTTTAATGATCTTTGATGCTCTTTAATGAAAAACTTTGCTCTTGTTCTTTTTTCAAGTGTACTAGTACAAGCACATATAGACAATGTGGTGCTCAGGGCAAGCACATAATGGGGGAAAGGAGAGCTGGTTCCACTACAGACTCTGACCATGGATACAGTTGTATGAACTTATATATGTCATTTCCCCTCTCTGGGCCTCTTTTGCCATCTGTATAGTGAGAAGTTTTCCCTAGCTTAGCATTCTCAAGTGTGAGTGTTGTACCCAACGGGGGCACTATTGGCATGCTGAGTGGCATAATTCTTCGTCGGGGAAAAACTGGTTCTCACATTATGTGATGTTTAGCATCCCTAGTCCCCACCTTCTAAATGCCAAGAAAGCTTCCAGAAATTATAATCAAATTTTGCAGAACTGTGCAGGGAGTATGCCCTGGTTGACTATCACTTGGTTAAGCAGAAATAAAAGAATTTCAGAGATCAAACCAGATTAAGCTATTTTTTTAAATAAAGGATTTCTCAAAACCTTTACTGTGTTAATGTGCAGAGTGAGTGAATTCATTTCTCCCTTAACCCAACTTTTACTTGGGATTAAACTTGGATACACTGATAACAAGCATAATGTATCCCAGGGAAATTGTATTTTGGATAGCACCCACTGTGAGCAAGCTTATGATTACAACTTCACACCAATACAGAGCAACACATTGTCTAAGAGAGAGAATGAAATAATAATTTCTGTTGTTATTAGAGAGGCTAATTAAAGGAAACACTGGCTATTCTACACTTTTATAATCTGTCTACAAGTAATAGTGAAAGTAAGAGAGTTCAGGTGGCAAAGCCAAATGGAATGAATGCTACAGCTAAAGTAGAAAATGCAAGAAATGAAGTCTGCCCATCTTCAAACCTCAGTTGAATTTTATAGGCCAAGCTCACTCAGGCAGTTGCAATGGAAGAGTCAAAGTCCTTTCACTATGTCCCTAATAATTTAATATTCCATTACCAGTGAAGACTGAATTTTACATTTTCAGGCCTCACCTCTCCAATCTAAACATGGGCCCTTCTCCAAAGACATACAGCTCAGTCAGGGAGTTTACAGCTCCATTTTCAAAGGCTATCTTGAAGGTCTTGGACAGATTCTCTTAGTCACCATTAATATTTTCATCAAAACTCCACGATACATGTTGGTCCAGTTCCCCACTTCTTCTATGACTGCTGTTGGCTGGTGAGATCAACAAAGGTGAATGGAGCTGGGGTCAATGAGAAAGATGCTCCCAGTGAAAGATTCTGAGGTTCTTCAAGAAAACTTCAAGAAACCATAGGCAAGGCTGTCCCAAGTGCTCTGGGGAAGGCCAGATGTGTGGCCTGGGGAGTGGCCAGGGTAAAAATGGGACCATGGATCTGTCGACTCAGTTTCTTTTCTTGCTGCTAAAAGTATTTAATTAATCAGTAAAAATAATTAGTTCACCCACTCACTTATTATACAAATACTTATTGAGAACCTAGTTGAGTGGCACTGTTCTTGTCATGGGGAAAACAACAGTATACAGTATAGGCAAGGCCCCTGTACTTATTGAGGTTGCTTTGCATTCAAATAGAGTAGACAGGTAAGAAATAACTAAGCAAATAGATGCATAATAAAATGTTGGGAAGGGGCAAGAGCTATGAAAGAAAAAAGGAAAGTAAAGAGTTAGTGGATGATAAGATAGGGTTAGAAAATGATAGTTTAATTCAGAATGATCAAAGACAGCCCCTCCCAAGAGAGTGATGGCCACACAGAGGCACACAGGAAGGGGTAAGCCATCTGAAAAAAAAATTTTTTTTAATTTATCGTTGTTCAGTTATAGTTGTCCCACCTTTTTCCCCCTTGCTCACCCCAACCTCGCCCCCCCACTCCCATAGTCAATACCCCCTATTGTCCATGTCCATGGGTCTTCTATTCGTATTCCTTTGCTTGTCCCTTCCCCTTCTTTCTCCCGTATTCCCCTTCTTTCCTCCCCTCTGGTCACTGTCAGTTTGTTCTTTATTTCCATGTCTCTGGTTCTGTTTTGCTCATTTGTCAGTTTTGCTGATTATGTTCCACTTATAGGTGAGATCATATGGTGTTTGTCTTTCACCACCTGGCTTGTTTCACTTAGCATAATGCTCTCCAGTTCCATCCATGCTGTTGTGCAGGGTAGTACCTCCCTCTTCCTCTCTGCTGTATAGTATTCCACTGTGTAAATGTACCACAGTTTTTTGATCCACTCATTTACTGATAGGCACTTAGGCTGTTTCCAGCACTTGGCAATTATAAATAATGCTGCTATGAACATTAGGGTGCATAGGTTCTTCTGAATTGGTAATTCAGAATTCTTAGGATATAGTCCCACCAGTGGGATCACTGGTTTGAAAGGCAGTTCCATCTTTAATTTTCTGAGGAAACTCCATACTGTTTTCCACAGTGGCTGCACCATCTGAAAATGTGAGGAAAGAGAATTGTAGGCAGAGGGAACCAGTGTGAAGGTCATAAACAGGATTAAAGTGTTTGTACTCAAAGGAGCATGAAGGCCAGTGTGGCTGATGCAAAGCGAGCAACATGGGACACGGAGATCAGAGAGGTAGGCAAGGCCCAAAGAGTTCAGGGTCCTGGAAGCCACAATAGCAAGTTTGGCTTCTGAGAGTTTGGGGCAAAACAGTGAATGACACCATCTATTGTAATATTTTACACTGAACAAAACCACTTCAGATGTCACTTGGAGAACAGAAAGTAGGAGATGACAATAATGGAAGACGGAATGGATCATACTGGGGCATGATTAGGAGAAGGGAGATCAGTTAGGAAAATATTGCAGTATTTCAGGCAAAGACGATGGTGGCTTGGACAAGGATGATAGCAGGAGAAGTGGTAAGAAAAATTATTGAACTGAGCAGTGTTTCAAACATTTCATTTATTCCCCTATATTTCCCAAACTTTCTGCAGTTAAATTAGGGACAGATACTTAGTTCTGGCCAATGAGTAGAACTGATATGTGTCACATCCAGACTATGGCACTGAAGAGCTCGGGTGTCTCCCCTGGCTCTCTGTCCCCACCACGGAAACTCCAAAAGATGGATGTGTGCCAAAAGATGGATGAGGCTCTCCCAGTGCATATTGAACCAACTTCTCCTATGTTTATTCTGGCATCTAACATTGCTTACTCTGAAAAATATGACACACATTTTGAAGGTGACTCCAAATGGACATGCTACGTGTACGAACGAGGGAGAAGAGTCCAAGATAATGCTGCACTTCTTTGGGGTGTTATTGTAGGGTGAATTATAGTGGTAGTCATACCGATGGAAAACACTAAAGAGAAACACCAGGTTTGAGGGTAAAATCCAAGAGTTTGAGTTTGGACATATTAAGCTTTCATTGTTCATTAAACATCCAAGTGAATTTGCCAAACAGATAACTAAATGCACTGTCTTACGCTATAAACTGCCTAGCTGGGTGTTGAAGATTGCTCCCCAGGCAGAGACTGAGACCCTTGGCAATACTGGGAGATTTGTCAGACAGTACCAAATTTTGCTGCAATTGACAAAAAATCCAGACAAACAACAGAAAACAAACAAAAAAATCCCCAATGGCTTAAACAAGATAGAAGTTTATTTCTCTACATAAAGAAGGCCAGAGATAAACAGTTCAGGACTGGTGTTACAGTTCTGGACATCAGTTCCAGCTAGCTTCCTTCTAGCTTCCATGCAGCACAACCTGGGTTAGGGCAGCCCATGTCTTCTGAGTTCAAGATGCGATCAGCTATCATGTTGGTACCTCAGGGGCAGGACAGATCAAGGGGTACATAAGAAAGGAACAAAGCTATCTGTTAAGATCTCACCAGCTATCTTTTAAGATCTCTCAGAAGTGACACACAGCTGTCATCGAACAGAGTTTACCCAGGGCAAGAGAGACCAAGAAATGTATATTTTATTATGGGGGTCCTAGTAGTCATTTTAAAATTGGGGAGAATGGAAGAAATAAAATCATGAATATTTGGGTAGGCGACTGGCAGTCTCTGCTACTGTGTGATTAGATATCTGGTGGTGGCAGAGTAAAGAGATATTGAAATTTGCATCAGAGTTAGTATAGAGCAAAACCAGATTCTACACAGGGATGGCCATACAGCTAGGTACAACATCAATTACATTCCATAATTGGAAGTGAAAATAAATCCTGTACTAAAAGCAAAATTCTATGCTCGTATTGCATAAAAGCCTCATTTCAAAGCCTTGTTAAAGACATCCTTTTATTTCCATAGTCAATATTTTTTGAGTAAGGAAGTTGAGATATTCAGCAAAATACTGTTGGTTAGATGACCTTTTGAGTCCTTCAGAACCTAAGAGTACACAAAGGGCATAAGCACTGCTTTGTCTAGGTGCTCTAAAAATGTCCAAGGAATGTCATGGGCCATATGGTCCTGAGCACATGTTTTCACTGCATCTCATTTTTTTAAAGGTTTGATGGACAAGTTTCCACTCTTTCTCTTTGAGCAGAAGGAGAAAGAGTGAGTGATGATGGAGTACATAAAGTCCAAAATGGCAGTTCTGATTATTTCAAATGAGCAGAATCTTCTATTTAGGTACTTTTATGCTAGCAGCAGAGGAAGTCAGGTGTAAAGGGAAGAGTGCTATTTTTTACCTCCAATAAGGTTAAACTACCCTACAGAGAGGCGTTTCTCTACGCGTCACAAAACACTACTTTACATGATATAAAAAGTATTCAGAGCCCAAATAAAATTGACAAAATTTTATATAGGCTGCTTTTGGACCTTAGTAATTAATCTCAGAGGTGAAAATTCATATTATATCCAAGGTTCAGAGAGTCCTCTGGTGAAACCACTTAACTTTGTGAAAGCTAGTGCTTACTCTTATGTGAACAAGAGACACCTTCCCCTCAAAACATTTTTCAGCACATCATAAAGTGCTTGAATTCTTTGGAACACAGTTTGGGGAACCATATCATGAAAGAGCACTGACTTATTTGTAACAAAAGAGTCCTTTTTAAATGTGCAGTACTTTTATTTAAAATCACAATAAAATGAATTGCTAGAAAAATGAAAACAACTGTGGTCATATAAAATATGAGCCAAATATTTTACTATTAGAGCCAATAGTCATAAAATCACTCTGTCAAAATGCTGAAAAAGTTTCCACCCATTCACTACAGAAAGTTCTGCAGCTATGTCCCTGAAGATAGGTAACAGTGGGTGGACTGGTGCCAGTCCATGAACCGGCATTAGTACCACTGCCACACAGCCTTGCCCCCACTCCTACATCCTTCCTAAGGTAGTCTATTCCATTCTTTACCTGGCCTAACCTTATAATGCATGTTTTACTGTTTTTTATGACTGAGAAGCCAACATTTGTATCAAAATGTGACCAATGAACTCGGGCTTAACTCAGAGAAACAAAATGAAAAGAAACCCCAGCTTGGCTTTTGGAATTTCTCTTTAACATGAGAGACAAAAATCCTAGAAACTGTACTTAGCTGTCCCTGTCCATCTTTTATCATTCTATATAACTGATGATGTATCCAGAGGTAACTGGGACCTCACATGAAGAGAGAAAATAGACAACTTCAGCCTGGAATTAGAGCCCTCCTTGCATTCCTGTGGACCGGTCCAGTTCCCCTTTTCAACCCAAGCTTTGCCTCCTGTCTGATACTTTCTCAGTGATCACCTTTGATATCACCTGTCTCTTTTAGCCCATCTATCTCTCTGAAGTTGGTCCACTGTTTATCTGACTTAGATACCTGGTGTGGTGGGGCTCCTGGGCTTTCAGATCCCTAATATTAGAAAGGTACCTCAATTTTTTCCCTGTGCCTCTCTGTAATATAAGAGTGAGAGCCTCCCAGAAGTAGTTAAGAGGTACTATCCTGAGGAAATGGAGTGTGTACTTCATCCTGAGAGGGGAGAAAGCAGGGATGAAGATACACCTAAATGTCAAGGTTGAGACAGAGATGAAGAAATGGGTCATTGTTAGAGTTATTCAGGGGCCAGGCTCCTTCAGCTATCAGGGGAGGGTGAGTTGGAAGTAAAAGGAATAGAGATAAATAAGCAGTTTTCATCTCACCTACTGACTGCATCCTGAAAAACTAACTCGTATCTAGATAAGATGGAAAACTACTCTGAGACAAACCAAATAATAAATGCCTTTGGATATAGTTATTTGCAAAAAAAAATTAGGCATATCAAGGTGGTTCTGTCACTAGCAGAAGATGGAGAGAAATGTGCTTCACACAAGAAATTCCAGGATTGCCCGCCAGACCTTCTTGTATTGTCAGAATCTTCTGCCTCAATCTACTGACCAGGGCTAAAAAGCTGTCTCCCGCCACCCAACATACAGAGAATATAACACAAGAGGGGGAAACAACAACAACAACAGCAAAAACAATCTCCAAGCATCACACCAAAATAAAACGGTGGAAAATTCAGATAGAAAAATTCTTATGTTGAAGGAAGTATTTCCTCCTCTTGAACTTCCTTCCATATGGAGAGCTATCCATTAGCAGAACACTCCTGGCCCCTCCAACTCTCATTTATTTCTCCCCAAGACAGGAGAAGTGACTTTCCTATTTGGTGAGTTTGGGATGAGCAACTGAACTGCATAGCACATCTCTTCCTTCTTCGGGATGTGCTTGCAAGGAGTTTGTATCTTAAAAAAATTCTGAAATGTGCATTCAAGTCTATGCTTTTATGAAGAGAACCTGTAGTTGTCAACTGCTATCTGTGCCTGGGCAGGTGTGACTGCCTAATTAGGGGTTCAGTATTAGAAAGACCACTGTCACCACATTCTAAGCTGCATTTCTCACCAACTTTTCAGCAATAAGGGAAACATCTTATTCTCTTAACATCTAGTCCTCTACCTCAGTTTGTTCAGAATTCAGGCTTCAAAAACATAAGTGTTCTACGTTGACCCTTCAGTTCCCTAAATAATTCACTGTTACTTACATCGTCTCTTATGGAAGTAGTTTCTCTGCCCTACCTTGTAGGGTTCTTAAAGAATTTATTCAATCAGTGTTTAAAAAGCAACTTTGTGAATTGTGATGCAATATACTAATATAAAGAATTAATAGTGTTGATAATGATGATCATCATGATGATTCTGTTGTCAAGAATAATGACAGCAATAAGCTGAAATATGAATTTCTCCATCTTGGTCCTCCCTACTAATTTCTTGTTCCCCCTTGATCTTCTCCATGCCACTACACCAGCCAACATGTCTCAAGTAGATGGGGAATGCCCTTAAAATGAGGCATTTAGAACTTAAATATCCCTCCAGAGTGCAAATGCTCTTTAATTTTTCATTCTAGGAACTGATTCTAGGAAATGTAGTCATTAAGAAAACATTTTGGTAGCATCTACCAATATAGTTGGGGCCATGAAGGTGGTAAAATCATTTGCAACAAATTGGATTCAGGGACAAATAATGAATGTGAAGCTGCTGTAATATTTATTGGAGTTTCTAAGAGTCTCCCATCATTCTTGCTGTGCTGGTCAGAATCAAAATAAATGCTCCCATTTCCTGAACATTTCCTGGCATGATGAGCATTTCCTTTTATTTAGAAGAAGAAATAATTAGAATTGTGAAGTTGTATTTCAATTAAATAGTGATTTAAAAACAAGCATTTTTATGTAGGAATGCTTTTAAAAAGTAATGCAATATGCCTTTAATGCCTTACTTTTTCAACCTTTAAAATAGGGGGAAGAAAAATGTAGAATTAATATTTGCTTGCTGACAAGGCTGTTTTGAAAGTTAATGAATGAGTGCTTATTAAGTGCTTGGCCGAAAGGTGAGGAGAAAAATATCAAACATCATCTCTGTTATTCTATTCCAAATGTTCATCTGCCACTAATGAATGCCTGAGCCCCAGGAACAGTCTTTTATACTCTTGTCTTTGGAGAGAATCGCCTACAAGTTTCCTTTATCCTGGTGAGAAATCATAATTAATAATTCATCCATTATACTATCACAGACACAAGGCCAAGGATGCACCGCCCCGGGTGTTGGCAGGCTCAACACTGCTCTCTCTCGCTCCACTGCCTGTTATTTGTTTGCAGTGCAGAGACGTGTCCATGGCAAAGGCCCATGAGGCCTGAACAAGACAGGCAAGGTAGCCTCTGGGTTAATTCAGATCCATGGTTTTGGAAGATGTATTTGGCATCGTGCATGGAGATGACCACCACTAGCGGAATCAGAAGAATGAAGGGGTCAAGGACGAGTAAATGGCTGGGGGATGGGTCAGACCTTACCCAGGCCTGGAAGCTACAGGAGCACTTTTTACAACTCATCTCTTCTGGCTGATGGTGAACTTACTGGCATACCTGAGAAGCTGTCAATCAGTGCCTGTCGGAGCCTGCCCATGACATGTGCCCCTCACTCAGCAGAAACTCACATAACAAATTTCTATTGAAGGCATTGATGAAAGGCCAAGACTTTAAGGAACCATATCCTCCCTTCCTGGAATTTACAATATATGGGAAATCCTAGGGAATCATCATGCCTCTCCACTGCCACCGTGACCCTACTTGCCCTGTCTTTACTCTGGCCATAAGTGTCTGCTCTTATGGGATTAACAACTGAATATGCTAAGACAACCTAGAAAGGGAAACAGTCATGAGCTAAAGAAACCATCCACTAATCCAGAGACTGAATAGGCAGAGGACAACCTACTTACAATCTGCCTGCTGATGACTGTCAGACTTTGGTCAGTGGCCAAACACCTCTACACAGACAGCAGGGCAAGCTTCCATCCCAAGTTTCTTCCTTTGTTGAGGTCTGTGTCATGATGTAGTTTCTTTGTAACACATTGAAAGGCAGAATAAGGGGCTAGATGGGTCAGGAGACTGATTTAGGAAGGTGTGTATCACTTCAGTCACCTCAGAAGGTTTTAAACTGTATGGGATCCAGGAGACCATTGCATGTAAACTCTTAATCTGATGGATGAGAAAACAAAAGGCTCAAGGAATGGCTCACTCAGAATTGCATGTTTGGTATGACGCTTATCAGAGGGAAACGGGGGAGGTGGGCAGTAGAAAAGGGTAAAGAGGGGATAATTGGTGATGGAAGGAGACTTGACTTGGGGTGGGGAACACACAATACAATACACAGATGACGTATTATAGAATGGTACACCTGAAACCTATATAATTTTATTAACCAATGTCACCCCCATAAAGTCAATAAAAAAGAAAAAAAAAGAATTCCATGTTTGTTTGTGCCAGAGCCAAAACTTCCAACATAGGGGGACCCCCCCCCCCCCCCCCCCGTTACTTCAAGTCACACCTCTTAATTATGCCTTCCTAATTGTCCCCCTTCCATAGTAAACAAAAACAAAAACAAAAGTACATTTTTCTCTTCCCAGGTCTAACTACCGCCCATTGTTCAAAGAACACATCAACTTTCACCTTGTAGACTTCCCCTCCACCCTTTCTCAACACCTCTTTTATAGCACTCCCCGCTTGGCAGATTAGTTGTTTATGTGTCTATTTTTGCTAGGCTTTGAGCCCACGTTCCCCACCCCCTCCCTAACACACACAATAGGCACATAACAAATTTTATTTGCTTAAAGTGGCATTGGTCACAATACATATAATTCAAGTGGTGGGGAATGTACACAGTGTAAAAGACTTGCCTTAAAGGGAAAATCAGAAATGTCCAAAAAATCAGATCAAACTGTTAAAATTCAAGGGGTAGATACAAGAGGCAATGTTCTGGTGGCTATAGTGTGATTAATGGTGAGGGTCTGTGGTGCTTCACAATACTTCCACTTTCCAAAATTTTATCTTGGGCTCAACCCACTTTTATTGCATGTTAGGTTAGTTTGAGAAAAAGAAAACTCAGGTCAAGATTAAGCACATCTGGAACATAAAGTAACCCTACTCCTCACTGTTATACAAACGCTAAGACAATACACAGGACTCAGAGCTTAGCACCCTTTCTCGACACAACCACTGGCCATGAGGAATGTGGGTGAAGGCTGAGCACATGCCAAGGCCCCAAAGGCTGTATGTGGATGCTCTGTTGTTGGGGCTGCAGGTCAGCGTGGTAGTAAAGAGCACAGGGCTAAGAAAAGGCCAGAGAATGATTTTACTTTTGACAGTTCTAGATCAGTGACCTTGGAAAAGTTATTGAACATCTTGAGAGCCCAGTTGCCCATCTCACAGGCTTACTCTGAAGATAAATTAAAATCCTACTTTACACCTGGCACACACACAGGAAGACTCGGTGAGTGGTTGTGGTGCTGGTAGCTGTTTTTCATCATGGAAGAAAGCTCAAGTTTCATGTCTTTTTCATACCTGCATCCTGTCCCATGATGCTCCTGTTCATCTACTCACCCCATTGAGGCAAAAATAACTCTTGGGATCACTGGTGGACTATAGTGGCTATGAGTTCCAGCTCTGCAGAAATCAACCAGAATTTAAATTTGGGCTTTGCCTTTTATTAGTTGTAAGACCTGGGCAATTTATTTAACTCCTCTGTGCTTCAGTGTCTTTATCTAAAAATGGGGGTGATAATAAACCCTACTTCATAGTGTTGCACACGGACCAGATTAATCAGTACAATATAAAGTTTTTGGAACATGCTTGACACAGAGTAGGCTCTTCAATAAATATTACATATTTTTTTGTCTTTTACCTCTTTCTGAGATACCAGAGAGTCTTTCCCCAAGATGTGCTTCTCTCCCTCTCAGGCCCTTGACATTGACCTCTGTGTGCTGAAGAGACCTGTCCATGAGTCAAGATAAAAGTTAGGAAAGAGGGGAGAATACGAAGGGTGAAGTCCCAGCCCCACGAACTACACAGAAGCAGGGGGTCAAAGCAGAGTCAGGAATCAAATCTGGGCCAGCATTCAGGATTCAGGTTCAGGCAATATCCAGAGGTCAAGAGAGGTTTAGATAAGCATTCAAGGAGGCAGAAGTTGGCACAAGCAGGATATCTAAAAACCGTGAAACTGTCCTGACTGGTGTAGCTCAGTGTGTTGGGTGTTGTCCTGCAAACTGAAAGGTTGCGGGTTCGATTCCAAGTCAGGGCACATGCCTGGTGTTGCAGGCTGGCTCCAGTCAATGTTTCTCTCACACACTGATGTTTCTCTCCCTCTGTTTCTCCCTCCATTTCTCCCTCCATTCATTCCCCGTTCTCTAAAAATAAATAAGTAAAATCATTAAAAAATAAAAACCTCAAAACTGAAGCAAAGTTATCCAGGAAAGAACACCGTTTACACAGTTTTATTTTTACAATCCTCCCAGGGCATGGTCCAAAAAAGCAGCTCTACAACCACACATAAGAGATACAATTTAATCATTCATTATGTCAGTAACTCTTGTACAAGTGCTTGCTATACGCCAGGCACTGCTCTAAGTGCTCTATGCCAGGCACTCCTTAGCAGTGAGTCAAATACACTGAATTCCCTATTTGTATATTCGTATTATATTAATCTCTGTACAAGATACAATCACATAGAATAAATTCTCAAGAACAGGTCCTGATTAAGAGCTCAATGCCAGAAGAAAAAGACAACAGTTATGTGCAATTTACCTCCTCACACCTCCACCCTACTTAGTGTATTCTGTCTAGTTTCATCCCACTCAGGACTGCATATTGGAACAGAACATTATTACAAAGGTAATCTTGGGTCCTCTTCAATTTATATATAAACTAGACAATTTGCTTGCAAATTTTGGTACTCTACCACTAGTAACAAAATTTTACCTTCACAACTCCCATGCAGTTATGCATCTTCTCCCACCAGGTGTGAGTTTGGACACAAGGTCCTTTGGTATAGCTTCTTACTACTCTTGGCAGATTCTGAGAGCTTCAAAACCCAGTCAAGACAAGCCAGTGTGGTGAGAGTGCGCTTGAGCCGTGGGGACAGTTAAGGACTCTGCAGCGTGAAGACTTGAGGCATCTCTTCTCCCCGCCCTGGCCAGTGACCACAGATTCATTCCAAACAGCTTTCTTCAATGGCCAGTGGAAAAGAGAAGCTGAAAAGCCCAAAGCTAGTGAATCTTCCCAGCTGCTGACTAAGCACTTTTCTGCTCAAGTTTGAGGCCACCTCCTCAGCATGTTGGTGTCCGTACTGCCCCAGTGTGACCTCCAGCTCCCTGGAATCTCAAAATGATAGTGTGAAGCTGTTCTGGTGTTTTCTAGAGCTGGTGGGAATTTCTGTTGTTTGCTGGTTACTATGAAAACCCTTTCCACAAATAAATATTTGGATAAACATAAGAAACAAGTCCTCTTAAAGAGTTGTGTATTTTTTTTAAGACTGAAAGTACTTAAGCACAGTTAAGAGTGCAATTTAATTGGCAATAGTCAACAATTTTCATAAGGAATGTTGCTTCTCGTTGACCACAGCTACCCACTCCTAACTCCTCTTTTTCCTCTCTGTTCTCCTTCCTGCTTAGTTTCTTTTCTTTTCCTCTTGGTTCTTCTGTCTCTACATTTTCTCTCTCCTGTTTGTCGTCTCTCCATCTTTTCTCCATTGTGTCTCTCTCTTTTATGAATATATTTTATTGATTATGCTATTACAGTTGTCCCATTTTCCCCCTTCATTCCCCTCCAACTTGCACACCCTCTCCCACCCACATTCCCCCCTTTAGTTCATGTCCACGTGTCATAAGTTCTTTAGCTTCTACATTTCCCATACTATTCTTGCCTTCCCCCTGTCTATTTTCTACCTACCATCTATGCTACTTATTATCTGTACCTTTCCCCCTTCTCCTCCTCCCACTTCCCTGTTGCTAACCCTCCATGTGATCTCCTTTTCTATGGTTCTGTTCCTGTTCTAGTTGTTTGCTTAGTTTTTTTTTTGTTTTTGTTTTAGGTGTGGTTGTTAATAATTATGAGTTTTCTGTCATTTTACTATACATGTTTTTTATCTTCTTTTTCTTAGATAAGTCCGTTTAACATTTCATACAATAAGGGCTTGGTGATGATGAACTCCTTGAACTTGACCTTACCTGAGAAGCACTTTATCTGCCTTTCCATTCTAAATGAAAGCTTTGCTGGATAGAGCAATCCGGGATGTAGGTCCTTGCCTTTCATGACTTGGAATACTTCTTTCTAGCCCCTTCTTGCCTGCAAGGTTTCTTTTGAGAAATCAGCTGACAGTCTGATGGGAACTCCTTTGTAGGTGACTGTCCCCTTATAGGATTCTCTCCTTGTAGGATTCTCTCCTTCATTTTAATCTTGAGTAATGTAATTATGGTGTGCCTTGGTGTGTTCCTCCTTGGGTCCAACTTCTTTGGGACTCTCTGAGCTTCCTGGACTTCCTGGAAGTCTATTTCCTTTGCCAGATTGGGGAAGTTCTCCTTTATTATTTCCATTGTGTCTCTTATATGTCTGCCTTCTTCCCTTTTCTCCTACTTTCTCTTCTCTCATTGTCAAACAGGGAATATTCTGGACAACTAAATCTGTATGGAGCTGGTTTTGATCAGCTCTGGTCCTTAAGACCATGAATGACAGAAGTCCTTATCCCTTGGCCACCAGACACAGTATAGGCCTGTGGCCAAGACCCACTTCCGGTGCTTACAGGAGAGATGCTGAGCGGTCCTCCTGACAAAGGCACAGATGGTGGGTGATGGAGTCCGGATGCCGAGACTTAGGGCAGGTCAAAACAATGATCACTCAAGTGTAAACTGTGCTAATTGCTGGGGACAAAGGGAGAGCCAGGCCCCAGTGGAGGACATGTCAGGGTGGAGTGCCATAAGCAAACAGTAGCTTATATTGCTCACAGATGGATATGAAGGGTCCTGCCCCAAGCTTCTAGGCTGCCTTGGTTTTAATTCTCATTTTATTGGTGTAGAGATTGAGCGCTGCCATTTCACCCAAGCACATAAAAGTTGATTTTTAATCATTTATAGCTCTTTCCCTAATGGTGGAGATATTTTGCTTGAAAGACATCTCATTTAAAGTATTCTAGTTAGTTAGATGATAGATAGATAATTGATAGATATCTATAGATAATTGATATATATGTATATATATACATGCATATATACAGACACACACATATGTAAATACACAAATATGTATCATAGTGTTTGTGTATACACACATATTTTGTTGTGAAATAGAACACAGAAACAGAAAACTTTACAAAACCAGTGTATATACTAGTGAATTATTATAAGGAAAACAACCTTGAATACACCCAGGTCAAGAGAGAAAACTTTACCAGCCATCTAAGCAGCCCTTGCATGTACTTCCACTCAGATAGAGCACCATTCTTCTCCTAGCAATAACCACTATTCTAGTTTTATACTCATCACATCCCTGAATTACTTTATGGTTCCATCATTCGAGTGCATCCTTAAATGCTGGAGTTCAACCTTACACATTTTTAAAACTTGGTCTTCTAAACTCCCTTTCATCTACAGTTACTTTCTCACTCCTTCCCTCTCTCTCTCTCACCCTTTTCCTTACAATATGTGTTGATGAATCTGGGCATTTGACCTGCAGTCTAGGTTTTGGTGAATGTATATTCATGGTGTAGTTCTCCATGCTCCTCTGTCCTCTACATTCCCTACAAATTGGCAGCTAGCTCTAAGGTCACATCTGACCAGACTCAGATGTAATCCCTTTAGCTAGACTATGGCTAGTGGTGTGTTCTTTCATCACAGGATTATGTCTAGTTTTTATTCTCTTTTTAATGTTAGTAGCCACTGATTCTCAATAGTTACATTCATTAATTCATTACAGATTGGTGGTATCTTAATCTACTATTTCATTTTTTATCAAATAGCTTGATTATTTGTATAAGGAAACACTTTTCCTCATCCAATATTTTGTTTCTTAGTGGTATAGCTCACATAGGACAAGCAGAATAACTGATTGAACTTTACCTTTCATTTATACAGTTTTAAAGAAAATAAATTGGTTCCCTGTCACCCTCTGGAGGTGACCAATTGTAAATATCATTGTAAGTCTGGATTTAGAAAGATTTCATGCATGTCACTTCATTGCAATTCCTTTCCATATTGAAGCTCAAATTATCCCCTCTCTGGCAGCATACTGACAGCTTTTTAATACTGGCTCCTGAGTCTTTGGGACATGAGCCTAGTTTTCATGCTATTTGGTACAGCAAAGTGCTCCAGGATCATCTTGCATAGTTCTCTGAGAAGCCCTGTTTTTTTGCTTTTGGTTTTCTAATGGAAAAAAGTATTTCAAGACCACTGTGGTTATGAGAGATGCTGGTTGCTACTGGGCTGTATATATAGATTGTATAATCAATAGATAGATAGATAGATAGATATTCTACTATATACACACATAATGAGTCATATATTCCTACTAATATTTCCATTTCAAACCCATAGCTACATGGTACCTCCTCGATCTCTTTTTAATTGTATGTGTCTCTTTCCACCCACACTAGCTATCAAGGACACTGGAATAATAGAACTAAAATGTCTCATAACATTTCATTTGTCCTATGCTACATTACATAAACATATGTCTCAGAATAACAACATTAAGACTACCTCCACAAATTATGATTACTCAAAGCAGTTAAAAATACTCATATATGTTATCCCCAATTTTACCCTTATCATTTTTATGGTTATACTATATCTACACTATGAGGGCATATATCAATTTGATACTATACTGTCTCCTGCTTCACCCTTATTTCATCTCAGTGCTAAAAATATATGTATTTTTTCAGTCCATGTATATATAATTTAATGATTACTACTAGTCCTTGTGTCTATTTCTCTGTATTCTTTTTCTGATTCTGAATGTTGATAATATATAGAAAAAAAACTGTCTCACCCTTTCTTCCACTGAGTATCTTAAATAAGTGATTCCATTTGGCAGTATAAAAATCCGATGACAAGTCTGATGATGAAATGATTTTTTTTGTTCCAAGTAATGTACTCTTTTTCACCTGGGCACTAATAATAACCTTTTAATTTAAAAAGATATATTGTGCACTATTTTAATATCTGGTTTCAAATACTTTTTTATTTTAGGAAATTTTTCTTGCATTCATTCTTTTCCCTTGCTTTGGTTTTTTTCTTCAGAAACATCTATCATTGGTATGTTGGATCTTCTTTGTCTATCTTTAATATTTGTTACTTTCAAATACTTTTAATTTCTTCATTTCTTTCTGATTTAGTGTTTTATTCCTTTTTAATTTATATTTATTCTAAGGTGTTACCTGTTGTCTTTATTCATTCTTGTGCTTCTTCTAGTTTAGTCTTCATTTCTAAATTATTTTTGTAGTTACTTAAAATTTTTTCTGTCACATGTCCTTTTTCATTCTCAGTTTCCTCCACTGTAAAATGAGAATAATGGTAGATACCTGACTGGACTTGGGGATATTCATGAAAATAACGGATGTGAAGGTTCCTGGTGCACTGCACACACCCCTTCATCTCAAATTATGGTACTTCATTTTTGTCTTTGGTCAGTCCAAGCCTGACTGTGGGTTTTTGCAACTGACATTCCTATCGCCCTTGTGATCATCGTTCATCATTGTTGGTATTGTGGTTGCTACTACAGACTCTGTAGCCCTGGGATGGAAAAGGGAATTAATTGACTACCAGAGAGTCTCTGATGATGCTGACAAACAGTTTCTGGGCAATTTAATTTGTGGGACTGTGGAAACAAAAGCTAGATCAAAGGAGTGGTTTTGGGATAATTTACAAACAATTAATTTTGAAATAGTGTGCAACAAATTAAACTGATGTTTGGAAGTTTGTGGTTGTGGAAGCAAGTTTCCAGCTCACACACATGCCTGTGTTGCAGAATGACTGTCTGACACCTGTGACAGTGCTGAGGGCCTGGGTCTCTTCCTGAGGAGGTGGCCGCTCAGGCAGCTTTCTCTCAGGACCACCACCCAAGTATCGAAATGGAAAGCCACACTACACGCCTCCATGAGGGCAAGCAAGTCAGCGTTCACATCAGTATGCACATGCACAGCTTGTTATGGCTGATGAATTAGTTGAAAAACATGGAAGGAGAACAAAGTAAAGTCATTCTGTATAAAAGGCCATTCTTCAAGCTCACTCATTTGTCAAACCCTTGTGTTTGAAGCTATGCAGGGCCCTCTGAACACATGTTTTCAGCTGCACTGTTACAGAGAAAAAGCTGGCACGCTGACTAGATCGTCATCAACCTTGTGCCAATCACTGAACCAGCTCCCACTTCCCCACTTGGTCTCTACCTCTAAGAACTTCCACTTTGTCCTTTCCATCCCAGGAAGAAAATTAAAAAATAGGAAAGAAATATTTATCTAGTTTCTATTATGTGTGCTTCTTAGTGAGGTACTTTTAAAAGGGGATATAGGCCTACTTGTAGTAATATGCAATTTAAAATGTAGCAAGCTTGTCCAATTTTCCCTTTTGGTATCGTTAAGGCAATTGACACCCTGACTCCTGTTATGACTTCCTTCTGAGTGCTTAGTGTTGTGCTGCCTGTAATATCTTTTTTAAATTTATTTATTTTTATTGTTGTTCAGGTACAGTTGTCTCCATTTTCCTCCCACCACTACCCTCTCCGCGCCCCACCCATCCCCATCTCCCACCCTCAATCCTGCCCTCCTTTGGCTTTGTCCATGGGTCCTTTATACATGTTCCTTGATGACCCTTCCCCTTCTTTTCCTGGTTATCCCCCTTCCCTCTGGTTACTGTCAGTTTGTTCTTTATTTCAATGTCTCTGGTCATATTTTGCTTGCTTCTTTGTTTTGTTGGTTAGGTTCCACTGACAGATGAGATCATATGGTATTTTTCTTTCTGCATCTTGTATTAGTGTGTATTAGTGCTGGTCAATGTGGTTGCTTCCCGTACAAAGCTACCTTCCTAACTGCAAGGTGCTCTCTGCACCTCTCTTATTCTGCATATCCTAATGTTAGATTTTTGAGGACACAGTCTTCAACAACTATATATGTCAATAGCTTTGGTGACCTTGGTTCCTAACTGCTAATCACAAATCCATACAAAAACTTGAAAATTCCCTCCAACTAGAAAAAAATATGTCTACTTTTGCCAACTGGGACTGCTTTCTCCATCCCTTGACCTGGTAGAAAAGAGTTATATAATTTTCCATGACTTGAACTGAAGTCTGAGAAGTTCCTGACAGTCTCTCTACTCAAAGGCATGTTTTTCCTACAACTTAACTGGTTGGCATCTATTTTACATTATTCTATGTTACCCTCCAAACCAACCCCAGCTCCATAGCAATGTGTTACAACTGCACCCACTGCTGCCTTACTACAGTTTTTTGATCACCTATTTGATTCTCATTATTATAAATGTGCTTTGTTTGAACATATCTTACCTCTTTGTCTTAATCTCATGCCTACAAGACAGCTTTCAGAAGAAAATTGATTCCCAGAAAGACTGAGAAGCTCGTCTAAATCCACCTAGCCAAGAGGTGGTAGAACTGAACTCCACATTTAGGGCAATATTAACCTGAAGTCCTATTTTTTCTGCCAACTCTGGCACTCTTGGCTGCAGTCACCGTAAGCTAGGTGACTCCCATAGAGCCAGACCAGGCAGCGATACACAAGGGCATTTCTGAGCAGTGTATCAAGGCTATAAGCCATAACGCTCTTAGAGAGTTCCCAGTGTGTTCCTCTGTTCCCCGCAATGATATGCTGAGTTCTGATTGCAGCATGGATTTCAGGAGCAGCTAAGCACATGCAACCATATGCATGTTAACAATAACCAATGTCTCATTTATACACCTTGTTCTTAGTTAGGCTTATTTCAATAGACATTGAATGTCAGCAGTGGAAAAGAACTTAGAGATCAGGTTAAACCAAGTCCCTTGCCTGAAAAGTTAAAGCCAAAGAGAACCAGCCCACAGTGCCACTCAATGAGCAGACAGCCTCTGTCCCCACAAAGATGGGGTTAGGAATGTGAAGACACATCATCAAAGCTTTTGCAACCTGGTGGTGAGCACCAAAAGACAGTCCTGGAGGAAAGAAGACTTGTGGCTGCTAATGGTAATCTCCAGAGATGCTTCACCAGGGATTTAGGCACTAGCCTTGACCATAGATGCTGTGTGTCTGGAATTCACAATGGAGAAGGTACTTTGTCTATACTATATAGTGGTTCTATAATTATTATCATAAGACAATCATTAAGATATATTTTAGCAATTGACTGAGCTCAACACAAAACAGCAACACACATCCACCTCTTGTTTGTTAGGTACTTAGTGGCTAAGACTTAGAGACCACTACAGACCAATTGATTAAAAGTCACAGGTAACCTTTAACTTCCTGTTCTGTCAGTTTTGCCCATGCCATCACTCTTAAGTAGATAATATCTATATTTTATTTGCCTTTCACAAATTACAATAGCTTTTCACATGAATTAGATTGTTTATTTGGCACCAAAGCCACGCAAATCAAGTAGAACGTGTATTGTTCTCCTTTATATAGATGAAAAATGGCAACTCAGGGAGTTTAGAAGACCAAGGCTACCCAGCTATGTATTAGCAGAATTGAGACTTCATTGCAGGTCTTGCGTATGTGGATGTGTAATCTTTCATGGCATTATAGATCATTACTTTCTAATGTGGTTTTAAGCCTAATCTGCATAAAATTTCCACCCAGAGTCTTGTTTGCTTCTAGGCTCAGAGGTCTGACAAAGTTTTCCCAGGTATCAGTGACTTCCAACTTTATGTATTTATTTAATGGTTATTAAGTATCTGCCTGTAAACAGGTACTGGGGACATGCTGGTGGCTCCATGAACTCACAGAGTTTACAGTGTAGTAAGCAAGACAGACAAATCAGCAGTAACCACGTGGTCTGGTTGTCTGTAAAATGCTTCACAGACAAAATGCAGCATTACAGGAACACCTATCATAATAGGGTAAACCTCAGAAAGGGTCCCAAAAAACCATCTAATGAGAAGTCCAGATTTAGACTTTGCTGGTGAGGAGGGAGAGAAATGTGCCAGGCTAAAAAAAAAATGTTTGTATGTAAGCCCAGAACTGAGAATACATAGTGCATCTAGGAAGGAGAAAGAAATATGATTTGATACCTGGATCATGCAGTGCTGGGCAGAGGAGGTTAAGAGATGAACCTAGAAAGTTAGATAGGGACCAGGGCATGGATGCCTTTATAAGTCATGATAAGAGTCTGGGACTTTGTTCTGAAAATAATGGGCAACTATCAATGGGTTTTAAATCTGGCTGTGACATCAGGCTTTCTTTTTACAAAGATAACTCTGACTATAATAGAAAGGAGAGTTTGGAGCCAGGGGAAAGTGGACACAGAGAAATCACTTTGGAGGCTGTATTCTCAATTCATTTGAGAGACACATGTCTCTTAAAGCAGAGGAATCCCTGAGTTATTTAGTTCCATGTTGTTCTGTTTTCATTTATCTCTTCATTATACACTGAGGTAGCATTGTCATTAGACCTGGGCAAGAAGGGCCCTTGTGCCCTGGCCGGATGGCTCAGTTGGTTGGAGCATCATCTCATACACCAAAAGGTTCAGGTTTGATCCCTGGTCAGGGTACACACCTAGGTTATGAGTTCAAACCCCAGTCAAGGCATGTACGGGAGACAACTGATGGGTGTTTCTCTCGCACTTATACTACTATCTGCAAATCTGTCTTCCCAACTAGTGTGGGTTGTTCATTAGAGGACAGGAACCACCTTAATCATCTTTGTTTCCAGTCTCTGCTCCTCCCCACCCCACTACCTCTGATTTGCACATATTTGGTACTCATTAAATACATGTCAAGTAAAACCACACTCCTATGAGAAAACTATTAGAAATGCTCCTATTAATGCACTATTAGAAAAAAATTAAAGTTTACAATTCTCAAGAAAAATTTCTCCCTAGTTAGCAGCACCAAGCATTCCACGTCCTTCATTAAATGGCACTGTCCTGGGTTGGAGGGTGCGAGCACTGAGGTGCAGTAGAAAGGACGTGGCTGCCAGACGTTAGTCCCAGCTCTGCTGTGCTCGATGCCAGTGACCTCAGCATTTCTCTTTTATAAACCTCAGTTTCTTCACCAATAAAATGTTGGTACTCTCTCCTGACATATCACCTATTCTCTCCTGTGACTCTTTATGATCTTCTAGGTTCTCAGATGAATTAATTAGAATCATTGGCACCTACCCCACCCAGCCCGGCAGTGGCCACATAAGTCTCTTTTCTGAGCATGAAACCAGATGTGAGGCTAATCTCCCACACAAGAGCAATTTGGCCTTAGCGCAAAATGTTAAGCCTTTCAAATGCTGAAGAAAAATCCACTCCTCCTAATACTAAACGACCTTTTGATTGCAGCTTTCTGCCCAAGCTTTCTGTATGGGTATTAGCATTGCCAACTCAGCCCTCGTCTTCTTTGGATTTTATTAGATGGTGGGAGGAGATCTAGGTAAGGTTGCACATATCCTGAAAGGTCTTTATCAAAGTGTTAGTTTGCACATGTGTGTGCTACTTCTGCCACCCTAATCTGTAAAGTTCTTCTGGAAAATGATTCTCATTCATTATTTTGGGGTCCCATCTTGTATCCTGTCCTCAAATCATTACTGCTTTGTCAAAAGGCTTTGCACTGGAAGAAATAAAATGTCTTAACCTGAGACCACAGAGAAAGTCAGTGGCCCATAAAAACACATAAGGAATGCTCTTAAAGTAATTAGCTACAAATAGTAATACATCTGAAAAATACAAAGACTGATGCAAATCTGTTTTTATAAGGGTGTGGAGCAGGGTGAAGCCCTCAAGAACAGTTTTTGCAGATCAAAATACTAACTTGCATTGGACCTGCTTTCATTGGCATGGTGGTCTTTAGCAAGATGAACTGAAAAGTAAAGACTCAGAATCCTCCTTGGTAATGTTCTGTCAATTACCGATGCTCTTTTTATCAATTTGCTTGGGCTGCCATAACAAAATACCACCATGGCTTAAATAAAAGAAATTTATTTTCTCACAGAGGCTGAAAGTCCAAGATCAAGGTGACAGCAGCGTTGGTTTCTGGTGAGAACTCTCTCCTTGGCTTGCAGACAGCCACATTCTCCCTTTCTTCTGTGTCCTCATCCCTGGTGTCTCTTCTTTTTATAAGGACACCAGTCCCGTTGCATTAGGGACCAGCCTGATGACCTAATTTAACCTTAATTACTTCCTTAAAAGGACCTATGTCCAAAATAAAGCTACACTAATTGGTTAGGTCTTCATCCTATGAATTTGGGAAACACAATTCAGTCCATTAATACTCTCTTCAAAGCTAGTTTTTGGAATGAAATAGGTATGGTACTGAGGCACACAGTTCTAATTCACCCTTACTCATTCTAGAAATAGAATGTCAAGAGAATTTAACTTCGCCTTTAGTCAAGGCACCGTTTTTGTTCAGTCTTAGGAAAGTATTTTTATTGTCCCCCTGTTTTGCACCAGGTTGGATTTTCAGATTAACTCTCTGGTCTGGTTTCCAAGGGTTCTTTCCAACTCTTGGCTATTAAAAAAATAATTGTGCACATGTCTCTGAGTATGTCTGCTTGGGGAAATCTGTAAGGAGTAAAACTGCTGGGCAGAGTGTACACATGCATACGACCAAACTATGTAAATTTTATATCAAAATGCCTGCACTGGCTTATACTCCCACCTGCAGAGTGTGTCTTTATTTTCCTAGTACTTGATATTAACTTGATACTTGATCTATTTTCTAATTTTTGCCAATTTCATAGGTATAAAGTGGTTTATTTGATTTTGCATTTTCCTGATTAGTAGTCAGTTGGTCAGCTATTCATATGTACATTATCTCATCAGCTTTTACCTTCTAGAAATTGTCTACACGTGTTCTTGACCCATTTGCACTTGGATTCCCTTATTGTTTCATGCAGATTTACATACTTTTCTTATATATTCTGGATTACACTCAGCCATTTGTTTTGCAAGATATTTTCCCTGTCTGGCAATTTTCACATTTGTGTAGAGAGTTCTTTCTCAGAACAAAATATTTCATTTTCACGTGGTCAGATCCAAAGTTTTTCCCCTTGTGCTATATGCTTTTGCGTCTTGCTAAACAAACCTGTTCAGGAAAAGAATGCAGAGACAGTCTTCAAGTTTTCTTCTAATAGTTCTGCAGCTTTGCCTTTCACATTTGCACTTTTAATCCACTTGGAATTTATTTTTGTAAGTAGTTTGAATTTGAATTCTAATTTAATTTTTATCTCTGTTTTTCAATGTCCCTATCACAATATCTACTATATAATTGATCCTTTCAGTATTAATTTGTGAGGTCTCTTTCATGATAAACCAAGTTCCCCTACATATATGGGTACTGTTCCCAAATCCCCTATTCTTTTTAATTGGTACATCTCCCCCTCTTTGCACCAGTATCATGCTAGTTTTAATTAATTTGTCTTTGTAACATGTTTTAAAATCTATATGTAAAGAGAGTCTCCTATTTTTGTGCTTTTTCAAAATATATAAGCTCTTCATATACTTTTATTTTTCCATCTATATTTTAGTGTTATTCACATTGCAATTATGTAAATTTTATATATAACTTGGGTGAGCACTGGAATTTTTATGCATTTCTCATTTATGACCATAATATAGTCCTCTATTTAATTTTTTTGAAAATGTTCTATTAGTCACTTTATCGTTTCTTTCCATGTAGATCTTGTACATTTTTATTAATTTCTAGTTACTTTAGAACTTTTAATTCCCACTTTAAATGATATTTTTGTTATAGAGTCTTTGTGAGTATATTATCTTATAATAAATGCTGCTTACTTCCAGACATTTTCTGATTGGTTATTGCTGTCATAGTAGTTTGTTGATTTTCTTAGGCTATGTAAATGATCATTGTATTTATTATGAGTTTTCTCTTTCTTTCCAATTTGTATGCCTCTTATTTCTTTTTCTTGTTACTTATCCAGTGGCCAAGACTGTATTCTGCTAAATAAAGAGTTGCAATAGCAGCAAATATCTTCATCATCTTCCTAACTTTAAAGGGAATGCTTCTAAAATTTTTCAAACAAGTAAAAAGAACAGTCCAAAATACTTAAAAAAAGATTTTAGAAGTGTAACAGAAAAAGTGATCACATTATAAACAATGAAATTAAATTATGGTTAGATACTGTGGCTTCTCAAAAACTATGAGCCTGTGCCTGCTCTATTGTCCTCAGAAAGAGTTATTATCAAGCATTAAAAAGGTGCCACATACATAGTAGAACTCAATAGTTTCTCCTTCATTTTATCCAGGATCAAAAGAGGACTGAATCAACAGGTTGCTGGCTATGAACATCAATGTCGATTGGTGCTATGTTCTTATGCATTCTAAAATCTTCTGTATTCCATGTTTTGGTAACACTTCTAGAAAACAAGTATTTTTAAAGAGAGTTTTTAACAAATAAGTGACATAATCAAAATGATATAGGTTGACTTGGATCCCTCCTCTCTTTGACCCCAGATGCTGGAGGTTACTAGGCTTATGGGCTGTTGACTATTCGATTCCATCATCTCTGTCCATGTGGCCTCATTGTCTCCCACCTGGACTATAGGGCAAGCCTCCTGACTTCCCTCCTGACTTTCCTGCCTCCATATTCTTCTCCTTTATTATATCCTCCATCCTGTCACCAGAGTAATTATCCCAAGGGCAATCTGACACACCCGGCCTTCTGAGACATGTCTAAAAAGCATAAGCATCTCCTCAGAAACAGACCAGCTGCTGAGAAAACAGTATCTGCTGGAGTTAAATCAGCCCCATCTCCTGCATTTCATTAGCACCTTCTCATCTCCATAATCATGCTTGTCAGGAGTCTGCTGAAAGGTCCCTGGCATCTTCCAGTGTGACCTGTTGACTGACTTTACTGTGATGTTTGGTGTCACTTACTTTGTAATAGGATTTGGCATTCACCTTCATCTACTTCATGCTACTCTTCAAGACCTGAGTCATGGCCCACTTCTGGTTTCTTTTTACTCATGGCTAAACTCTCATCATGTCCTCACTGAGAAACTTCTTGACATCCCACTGCACCTAATAAAAAGCCTGTACTCCACAATACAACATGCAAGACCTCACACTATTCTGCATATCTCCAGCCACACCAACATCCCTCTGAAACCCAACCTGCTGCCAGGCCTCCTGCTAGTCATGGACCTCCATGCTTCTTTGTCTTTGAAATTGCTGTTCCTCTCTCTTAAATGCTACTTTCCTCCTCTTTATCTTTTACACCCCTATTGATCGTAAAGAACCAGTTTAAATGTCAGCTTTTCTGAAGCTTTCCCACTTTGCCTCAGTAGTTACTAATTTCTCCCTCAGTAGTTATGTGTTCCTTAAAATACATTTGTATTATTACCTTACATTCCTTTTTGTCTATTATTGGCTTTCACATCTGCCTATTCAATTAGTATACAAGTTATGTAAACCTTAATTTTTCCTTTTCCCAGAAGTCAGTTTAAACACAAGGACTTAATAGCGTTTGAAAAGTGTGCTGAAAAGGTGCTGAGAAGTGTTTGTCTAACATAAACAATATTTGGAGAAGACTGACTTGGTGATCATATGAGTTCATGATGAAAGACTGAATGGAGAGTAACTCAAAGGCAAGTGCTGTGCCCTAGTCATGACTGAGGGAGGACTGGAACTGAGGTGAGGACAGAAAGAGTGGATATGAGGTCCTAGGACAGAATGATGATGGTCGATAGGAGCAGTGAGAGAAGTATTTTAAATGCTCTGGAATTTTGAGCGTCGGTGCCTAGGGGAATGGTGGTCTATTAACAGAAACAGGGAAGTAAGGAGGAGTAGGTGACCTTGAAGGAAAGGTTTGAAGTCATCCAGGACATACAACTGCAAAGTCCCACAGGCCTTTGAAATGTGGGCCCATTGCTGGGAGTATAGGTTTAACACAGATGGGGGAGAAGCAGTAGTTGAAGTTGTGGTAAGAAACTGGAGATATTACTTGGGAGAGAGTACAGAGAGAGAAGAAAACGTGCTCTGGGAAATGCTCTGCTGGGGGAACAAAAGAAAGAAAATAAGGACACAGAATGAGAATGAGAAGGGGCCAGAAAGTAGGCGTGAACCAGGACAGTGTCTTGCTGCAGAAGCCAAGAGGGAAGGATTCCAAAGAGTAAAAGGTCAACAGTATCAAATTCTGTATAGAAGATGGGACTGAAGAAGAGGCCCCTGGATTTGTCCATGGAGAGAGTCTTGGTGACCTTCAAGAGAGCCATTTCTGGGCAGGGTAGGGGTGGGGACGCTGCCGGATGTGAAGGAGAAAGTGGGTGGAGAGGAAGCGGAGGTGGCAGGTGCTGCCCATTCTCTAAAGAATTTGGCAGTGTGAGGAGGGAGAGAGGGCAGGCAGGGCTCTGAGGCCAGGGGAGCGCTGCCATGTGTGTTTAGCACTCCATACCCAAACCATTGCCACGGCAGGAGGAGTCTGGCTCTGAGCTATGTCTCCTTGTCCCCTCTTCATTTCTATTCCAGTGGCCCTTGCTCTTTGCACAGGCTTTTCTGCTTCTCTTTTCTCTGCACTCTACTGCTTCCTCCATGCTGGGGGAAAGTATTGCCAAAGCACTTTTCAGATCCTCTCTCTTCCATGGTCAAAGAGGAAATTAAGCCCAATGCCTCACCTAACTACACAAGGTTCTCCTTACTTAGGCATCAGCCTCCTTTCAGAATTCTCTCCACCCGACTCCCATCAGGCCCCAGCCTCCACCTCAGCCACAATGGGTGCTCCACAGCCCGAGCACGTCCGCCACTTTCCACCCCTGCCTTTCCCACCTGCCCTCCCTGCCTCATTCTAGTCCAGCCAACCTCCAAAGTCATTGTCTTCCTGATTGATGTTTTTTATTCTCACATGTTTCCTTTTCCCCTATTTTTATTCTGGAAACTAATCTTCCAGAATTGGCTTCTGTCACAAGACATAATTCTTTTTTCATAAAGAATTTATTATTTTTATATACAGTTGATATTGAAAAACATGGGTTTGAACTGTGCAGGTCCACATATATATATATTTTTCAATAAATACTATAAATGCACTTTCTCTTCCTTATGATTTTCTTAAAAATATTTTCTTTTCTCTGGCTTATTTTAAAAATATAGTACATATACATATAAAAATATGTGTTTATCAATTATTTATGTTATCAGTAAGGTTTCGGGTCAACAGTAGGCTATTAGTAGTTAAATTTGGGGGGAATCAAAAGTTACACATGGATTTTTTACTGCATAGGGGTCAATGCCTCTCACCCTACATTGTTCAGGAGTCAACTGTATGTATCTATATCTATCTGAACCCATATCTACAAAATGTATACATTGAGTTTTTATCTACACACAGATGCACCCTGTCTTCCAACTGCCCTGTGAGAACGGGCCTGTGTTTTACCTGTTTTGAGCCTACTACAGGTCTCTATCCAAAGGACTTAGTACGTTTAAATTGAATTGCAAGGGAAGGAATCCTCCAACCCCCAGTTCAGCAAAGAGGATGTAGAAATGGGTGGTACATGGGGAGGTGGAGGTTTCCCCTGTCCAGACAGAATGGCTCCACGGTGGGTGGAGGGCCCTTCCTCTCCTGCGCAATCAGACAGACACCCTATTGTCAGCAGCACTCTCCAGCGCTGCTGGGGGCTGAGCGCAGCTGTCAGTGCCACACAGGTTGGCACCTGGCGATATTTAATTCAGCGCCTTATCATAGGCTGCCTTGCATTGTCCCTTAATTGTTTCCCGTGTGGCTGTCTTTCCACTCCAACAAGATTCAAAACAACAAGTGTTGACTGCCTATCTGTGTACTGGGTGCCAGGGGCTTTCACATAGTGTTCATATTTAAAACCTAGCAGGTTAACCTTGTGCTATTAAGTATTACTATTGTTATTATAGTTTTTCAGGGGAGAAACTGAGTTTCAGAGATGGGCCAAAGGTCATGTGACTGGAAATGACAAAGTCAGAATATGGACCAAGGGGACTCAGACTCCTTTTCCCTTTTTTTACTCTTTGTAGATAGAACAAGGCTTGAACCCTTCCCTCCGACTCCAGAGCCAGGCCCCCGACCCCACACCCACCCCATAGGGCCCAGCAGCACGCTTGGGCCTGTGCTCACAATGTACCCCCTTGCATTAAATTGAAGGGGAACGTGCCCCCTTGCTGTTCTTCTTTTTCTTTCTTTCTTTTTTATATATTTTGGACATTCCATGAATTTATTTATTTTTTTTTATTTTCCCTTGCTGTTCTTATTGCTGCCATGCTCAGTGCCAAGCTAAGCCCTGCAGATGTGAGAATAGAGCTATAAATATTTGCTGCATTGTTCTCCTTGTCAGTGCCAAACAACTTCAGCTCTCCTTCCTGAAGCAAGCTGATGAATAAATGAGAGGTGCCACCTAGACAAAGCCTTGCCTTGGGCTGCAGCTGAATTGTTAAGGGATGTGAATTCATTCTGTGACATTTAATGACATTTATGATGGAAGGAACTGGAGATTGGGACCAGTCCACATTGGCCACATAATGTCCCAGTGTACTGCCAGGACCAGAGGGAAGGAGGTTTCCCCAAACACAGTTGCCCTCCAGCAGCCCCCAGTGCCCAGGCATGGGGAAAGTCTGGCACTGCCGGCCTCCCCTTCCTTCCCCTCTGAAACACCATACAGCGCCCTGCCAACAACTTATGGAGCAGGAGCTTTTACTCAAATAAAAGCCCCTCATATCTGAACAGGACTTTATAGTTTACAAAGAACTTCTGAGATCTGATGAGGCAGTGTGAAGAGGGCACATGTTATAAGCCTCCCTTCCTCCCTGTCTAGAGCATTGAACCAAGACTCGGAGAGGGGAACTGATGTGCCTAAGGACACACAGCAGGTAAGAGGCAGCACTCAGACACAAAGGCAGGTCTCCTGGTTTCAGATCTTTCTGGTCTTCCACAGCTGCTCCTCTTGGCAGGGGTTTCAGGACACGTCAGTATGATGTGCCCTTCTGACACAGCCCACTCGTGTGAGTCCTGTGAGTATGATCTGTCTCCATCCTCTTCAGGTGAACAGTGTCTGAATCTGGATAGTCCCATGGAGAAACAATCTCCTTCAGGTCAGTTTACAAACTATGTAGACGGGGATTTATTTATTTATTTATTTATTTATCCTCACCCAAGGACTTTTTTTAAATTATTGCTTTTAGAGACAGAGGAAGGAAGAGAGGAAGGGAGAGTGAGGAGCACTGATTCAAGACAGAAGCATTGATCAGTTGCCTCCCATATGCACCCAGACCAGAGACTGGGGATCAAGGGTCAAACCTGCAACCTAGGTATGTGCCCTCACCAGGAATTGAACCCACAACTTTTTGATCACAGGATGATGCTCCAACCAACTGAGCCACATCAGCCATGGCTATAGAGAGTATTTTAGAGAAGAGTTCTTGGCAGGATTTTTGATATCTTGGGTAAAATTGCTAAGAGTCTTAGTCATATCTGAAAAGCTTGGAGCAGAGGAACAGTTACCAGCCAAGTCATACCCGAAGTCCTAGAAGCCACTTTAAAAAGAGAGGTTTCCTTATAGCTTTTCAGAAAGCTGCCTCATAGAGCTCAATTTGGGACTCTGCAAACTTTTGATGGAATGTAAATATTCCTGTTTTTCACACATTAAGAAAAGTAACAAAATCAATACAAATGCTCCTCGACTTATGACAGGGTTGTGGCCCAATAAATCCATCATAAGTTGAAAATATCTTACATCAAAAAATGCATTTAACATACCTAACATGCTGAACAGTATAACTTAGCCAAGCCTACCTTAAATGCACTCAGAACTTACATTAGCCTACAGCTGGGCAGAATCACCTGACACAAACCCTATTTTATAAAAATGTGTTGCATAGCTCATGTGGTTGTATGGTACTCACCACTAACATATACAACTGAAAGCACACTGGGCCTGAGGATGTTTGAAACATTGAGCTAAAATCAATTGCTGGATAATGGGAATGCTACCCCAACAGTGTCATCAATTTCTCTCTGTTCTGATAAGGCTTGAGAATAAATAGCTGGTAGGAGGCACAGGGGCACTGACGCTTGTGGCTGGTTTAGCAGGCACAGTTTTCTTCGGTGTATCACTGTTACATTATTGTAAAGTCAAAAAATTGTTAAGTCAAACTACTGTAAGTCAGGGGATGTTATTTTTGAGATACTGATTTGCAACTGGGAAGCACTTGGCATGTGCTAAGGTTGGCAGCCTGGCCCGGTTCCTACCCTCTGGGGAATGTAGTTTAGGAGTCTTAAAGCAGCCGTGATTCTAGGGACAGAGTGCCTTCTCTAGAACAAGTGCTATGCTGCCTTGTACGTTCATCCCTCAGACTTGCCACCAGGTGACAAGGAAAGGACTATGAGACCCATAGCCAGGGCAAGACCCGGCCTGAGTTGGCGCCTGTATGAGCTCATCATGCTTCCTCCACATGTTCAGGCCACAGAGCCTCCAGCACTTTCCCATCTGTCTCAGTCCTCCCAGACCTGGAGGCTGGTCAACAAGGCAGGGCCTGTGTAGTCAGTATTGCGAAGGGCCCTGTCTAAGAACACTTCCTCACACATGCACACTACTTCTCTTTCAGTCTCTTCTCTCTTGAGGGCAGAAAAAGAGCCTTTTCTCATTTTTTATCCACTCATTCATTCTTCTACTTTTTTTTTAGTACCTATGAAGAATCAGGAATTGTTTTAGTTTTATATGCTGGGAATGCAACAGTGAACCAGACAAACAAAAACCTCTCTCCTCGTGGGACTTCCATTCTACTCGGTGAGTCTTCCACGGAGCACTTAGCGTCTACAACGTCTACAACTAAGTCAGACAAATAACAAAATGTACGGTTCTTTACATGCTGGTAAGTGGTATGGGAGGCACAGAGCAGGCTATGGGAGACCAGGCTTACAGAGAGGAGAGTTGCCATTTTAAGTGGAAGCAGGCTGGGTAGGCCTTACCAAGAGGGTGAGATTGAGTAAAATCTTGAAGTGGGGGTGAGGGGGTGACCTCTGAGACTATCTGGGGCAAAAACATGTCGGCAGAGAGGGGAGTTGGTTTCCAAGTCTCCAGGAGGGCAGTGTCCTGGTGTGCTTGACTAAGGGCCAGAAGGTTGGCGGGTGGAGTAGACTGGTCCAAAAGCACTTAGTAGGAGATGAGGTAGGAGGGTCATGGGTCTTGGGAGATACAGACTTTCTTTGGCTGTGTGGACCCACGTGAGGCCCCCCGTGAGGCCTTTGGCCTTCCCTCCAGGGAAACAGAGAGTCATGGAAGGTGGCCTCCTGATCGGACTTTTGTTTTAACTTGGAGACTTTGGGGTTTGCATTGATAATGGGCTATTGGGGAACAATGATAGAAGAAGAGAGACTCATAGAAGAAATTTCAGCACTGGCAGAGGTGATGATGGCTTTGATCAGGTGGCAATGGAAGAAGTGAAGCATGTCACATTCTGGGTCTATTTTGAAGGTAGCACCAATGGAATTTCCTGTCAGGTTGGTATGGAGTGTGTAGGAGATGAGAGAGGTCAAGGTGATTCCAAGGTTTTTATCCTCAGCAACTGGAAGGATGGACTTGCCATCCCTGAGTTAGGAAAACTGTGGTCTACTGACCAGTTAGGGAAGGCAGAACAGAAGTTCCTGATTTCCGAGAAGCAACAAGGCACAGTGAGAAGATTCTGGCTCTGCCACTTACTACCTCGATGACCCTGGAGAAGTCACTTTGCCTCTCTGAGTCTCCATCTCTTCATTGGCAAAGTGGGGATGGTAACAGTGTTACCTACTTCAAAGGAGCTACACAAGGGCTGGAAATCATGTAGGGATCAGCACAGTACCTGGCACATAACTGGACTCAATAAACGGTGGCTGTGGTTATTATTTATACAGCACTGGGGCAGAACCCAAGCGTGGCAATCAACATTTTCCAGTCTCCGAAAGGAAAGGCCGTCTGTGTGTGACTGAGCAAACGCCTCCTTTGAAGTCTGAAAGGTCAGCGCTTTGCCAGCTGCCTGCTGGAAACAAAAGGCAGCCCGATTTCCCCCACTGTTGCTTTGTGTTTCTTATTTGTCTACCTCAAGCAAATAGCCCAAGGCCAACTCCGCACAGCATCGGGACAATCCCACTGGAGACTCCCTTGCTGTTGGCAGACTTAAAACCTGTCTGTGCAAAGGCAGGGGCCCCTCCTGTCGCCCTCCCACAGTCTCTCCTCCAAGATCCACCTCGCTGAAAACACAGTGCCTTAATGTCACAGGCTTGGGTTCCAGTCCTACCTCGAATTCCTCAAATTGGCCAGGTGTCTTGGTAAACTTCCTTGACACTTAGGGGCTTGTTTTTCTCCTCTGCAGAACTGGAGTAAAACAACACATTTTCCAGGGTAGTTGTACACATCATTTATGCCCCAAGCCCTGGGTTTGAATCCTGGTGTTGTCATTTCCTAGCTGTGTGGCCTCGCACAAGTTACTCAAAACCTCTGTGCCTCAGTTTCTACATTTTAAATAGGAAACTATAATGACATACACCTTATAGGGTTGTTGTGAGAATCAAGTGAAATAATTAAAAATGTTTAAACCATAATCTGGCCCATAATAGGTACTCAAAAATGTTAGCTACTATTAATTACATGAGGAATAGATAAAAGTGCTTCTAAATACTATGGTACTTTACGTACACAACTATGTTTGCCTTGTCGTGAAGTTAGCAGGTCTAGTCCTAATTCTCCTGTCAGAGTCATGTTTTCTATGCAATTATATAGAAGTACCTAGATATATGCAAAACGTTATTTTTTTTTTCAGAAATGGAAACTGGCTCGACATATATGAAATAATCTTAAAATACAGAGAATTTTGCAGTTAATTCTTCAACAGGATGAAAAAGCACCTCCAGATCATCCGACTTTGTACACTGAGCTATTGTTTTTTTCACTGACTTTTCCTAATGCAGAGTTTACCGTCTCCATCCTGCCTCCATGGACTGCGATTGCTGTGGAGCCAGGCACCACAGCTCTCATGGTGGCTGGGTGTGTGTGCAAGCTGATGGTTTACGGATGGCACATGTTCAGACTGAGCATGAAAAACATGTGGGCATATGTCAAGCTAAATTTTTAAAAAGACAAAAGATATATGAGAGATTCTGAGATTTGCAGTGCCAAGAACACGCTAAGGCAATAGCAGTCAACGTGCATGGTAAAGCAGTACTCGCTGGTTGCCAACTATGTGTCTTCGGGCCAGATTAATCCGTGCTCTGGGCAGATGTACAAGGCACGGCCACATGCGAGGCTGCTGAGCACAGCTGCCCCTCTGCCTCTCCTTTTGTTCCTCAACTACCGAGCGCCTAGTTTACAACATACCCTGTGTCCAGCCTTGCCCATCAGTGGGTTCGCCTTAAATATGTCTGGTTTTGCAGGTAGATTTCTTTTCACTCACGTAGAGGAACTGGACTCCTCTTCTATATCCTGCCGCTTACCAGCTGTATGTTATGGGGCCAACTGCTTACACTTCCTGAACCCCCTGAGCCTCGAATTCCCTGTGTGCAAATTCAGAAGGATGCTCTCTACTCCTCCCATTGGTAAGGAGGATTACAGATGAGTTCTGTAAATAGTCAGGCGGCGATCACTGGAAGGTACCGTTGCCCTGACCTTACATATGCCCTTCCATCTTTCTGCATCCAGGTTCCTGGTCTGCAACAGAATGGCCAATAGATTTCTGTTATGTAGAGCATAAAGAAGATTTATAAGCACCAAAAGGCCACAGCTAGTATTTGTTCCTTTTATCTAACTCTTTATTAGCACTATGACTGTTTGTATAATGCAGGCCACTAGAGATGTTTAAAAAGGAGGTCAAACACTTACCCACCACCCAACTTCCCTGTCACACTTAAGTCTCCTGGGGTGATTTATCGCTGGGATCTAATTCAGGCAATACCACTAATTCATGTAGCCTTCAGTAAATCACTTCTCTTCCTTCGAGTTGAGATTTCTGTAAACAAAGCGTTGCCTTAAGAACTCTCCAAGGTCTCTGCAGCTGAAATATCCCATTTTCAAAGGTACAGCATGGGGCAAAAGTAGCTTTACAGTTGTGAGTATGCAAAACAGAGTTTATTCTTGTATCATTATTTATTAATTATTATATTACTTTCTGTACAAGTGACTATAAGCCTGCTTTTGCTCCACCCAGTACATTTCTATTACTTTATCAACAGACATATAATTGATAATTTACTCAAAGTATTATGCATTTGTTGTTAACTAAAATTATAAAATCCACTGATATTTGGGCTGTATACCTAAAGCATTTCCGACAGCCTCTTAAAAGGAGAGCAACTTGAGGGTAGATTCTTCCATCAGCCACAGGAAAACTCCACTGGCCTCATTCACCTCTATGTCTTGTGGATCGCCATGACTTTCCCTCAGGAACCAGAAACCAGGAAGAATTTCACTTAATGATGAGGGAGTGGCAGAGCTGAGAAAGTTAGTATAATAAACCAGGGGGTAACCATTTGAAGAAGGAGCTATGTGAAAGCACGTTGCTCAGATGGGCTCTTTTGCAGGGGCCCTGTTCTTCAGAGAGGTGAAGGAGATCCACACAGAAGAAGACAGAAGTGGAAAATTTTCACTTTCATTCAGTTTGATGCCCTAATTGCACCGAGCCCAGAGAGGCGAAGTGGCTGGCCTAAGGTAACCGATACCTGCTGGCAGAATGTGTCTCCTTGGAGCCCAGTCCTGTCTATTTCTACTCCACCTCTCCCTTCAGCCATTGCCCCAGAGAAGGTGGTTTTTTCCTTCTCAAAAAGAGCAGCAGAGATTTGAGACTCACTTGGTATAGCTGTCTAATAACATTCAGTATTTTGCTGTCCTTAGAAAACCCATTTTTCTCATTGGCTTCCATCCATCATGAAATGGGGGTATGTGTCTGTAATTATTTAATTCTGAAAGCCTTGTCAGTGTCATCTTAGTAGCCTTATTTAGTTATTTCATTAGATTTCCCAAAAAGGTTTACTCCCATTATATTGGATGGGAAAGCTGCAGCCCAAACACACAACTGCTTATATGTGCATATGCACACATATGCATACATGTGGGCACATGTGCATTCAGGATACATAAGTGTGTGTACAGTGCCTGTGGAAGAGGGTGTGAGTCTGTGGATTCTGTAACATGGCAACAGCCAAAAGAGCAGCTTGCCTTCCACAGGCAAGGGGCCACCTTGGGCCCTGTCTAGTTCTGAGAGGGAGAGTTTGTGCAGTGTTGACCAAGAGATGATCAAAGACTTCTGGTTCTCTGAAAGTACATGTTTGCTTCCTGGAAGAGAAGTGCTCAGGCTAAAGTCACGTTCTTCTTGACAATTATCCTGTGAGTGGATATGAGACATGGTATACGGTGCTTGTGGGAAGTGGGAGGTTTGGGGTTCAGGAGCCCCCAGACCCCAAAGACATGTCTGTATTCCAGCATGGCATGGAGCAGAGCAGTGGACTGATGAAGGGGCTGGTCTACCATGATTGCTGCCCATTGGCCATGTGAGGGGCATCATTAAAGTCTGAGACACCAAGATAAGTCATGATTTCTACATCTCCCATCATTGTACAGTTCATAGGCTAACAGGGATGACAAGTATCTTTTCCCCAGTATGACTAAGTGTGATAAATGCCACTGGAATACAGCTATATAAAAACACCACAAGAATAAAAGAGGGAGAACATAATTCTTCCTTGGAGGGACTTTTTGCCAATGCTGGCATAGGAGTCACTTAGCTGAGACAAAATAGATATTTTTCAAATGCTTTCTACTGCTCCCTACTATTATATTAAGAGTTGGGGAGAAGCAGTGTGGTGAACCCATCCTGAAGAGAAAAAAAAAGGGCCCCAGGAGCAGAGTCCAAGCCTCCTGATTGCCTCTCACTTACTCCTTCAATTCTCACTAAGCACAAGCCCCATAATAAGCCATTGGCTGGACTCATAAAATACAAAGTTGAGTTAGAAACCCCTGCCCTATTCTGTTCAGAGAACCCACCTTTCAGGCCAGCTGCAGACTGCCCATGGGGGTCAGTCCTCCACCAGCATGGCAAGATGCTGGTCAGAGAACCCACCTAGACCAAGCAAAGAGCACAAGCCTGCCCTGGCACTGAGCCTGGCTGGGGGAAACCTGGCTGGTTAGCTTTGACAGCACATCTGTCCACAGGCCTGGTCTGGCCTCGTGGCCCAGACTACTCACTCTGCCTTTACTTTATGGACTGAGTTAGGACATCCTGTGACACATTCTCACATCGCTGACACAACTGTCTGTAGGGCTTCCTTGTATATGTGGTAAGGGCTCACCATGGGAGCCTGAGAAAGCTCTATGATAACAGCGTCCACCTAAGGCTGAAATGGTGAGGACGTTTCTCGTCCCTTGTCATCGCTGGCCAGTTAGGTGTGGCTGCCCAGGGTGTTTGTTCTGTTGTGAGACTGGCTGGGGGTGGAGCTGGCAGAAAGGCTGGCTGTCCTCTATTTGGGGTCTCCTGAAGCATAAGTAGTTTCCATCAGCTGACTGTGAGTTATTAAAAGCCAAACTGTGTAAGCTGAATGGGGTTCTAGGAAAGTTATATCACATAGGGCCCTATACTTTTAAAAATAATACTTTCACACTGCCACTTCAGAGGGCTAAGATTGGGTCTCTCTCCAACTAATGCACCAAACAAAGGGATCCCCCAGTTTCGAAGGGAAGAACACTAGGCCTTTCATTACTCACTTTACAACTTATCTCCTGGAAATCTTACTTTCCAGGGTGAGTGTTGGGGAGTGGCAATGGTTTATTTGTTTGCTCTTCTTCTAAGCTGCAGCGTGTGGCCAGAGAGGGAAGCAAGAGAAGGCTTAAGGCCTCCCTTTTCTGCCAGAACATTTAATTAGCACACCACAACCTCCTCTAAGATGTGGTTTTGAAGTATGAACCACCAGACAGTGAGCTAATGACAAAGGGGTTAAAGTTCTGCTTTTTGTCCAATGTGGCTGGTCCAGACGCTCATCAGTAGGGTATGATTAAAGAGCTCCACTACTTTCCTGGGCTCCTTAGGTCAGGTGTTCAACTCCGCACCTGCCAGAAGATCCAATGTTCAAATGTGACCTTGACAATAGTAAAACAGCCCCATATATTTGAATAGTATTTTGCAGTTTATAAAGGATTTTCACAGATTATCTCATTTGAGCCATGGGAACATCAGAGACAAAAACATTATTCTTATTTTACAGATAAAGAAACTAAATCTAGAAAGATTTAAATGACTTTCCAATGGTTATATGCTCCCTCAGTGACTGACCATGACTAAGCCTGAGGTCATCTGGCTCTGAAATGCCCCTTTCCCTCTACCATGGGTGCACTCCTGAGCCAGAGAAATAGTGATTGGACAGTTAGCTCTTCGGGACTATATGTGCCAGTCTTCCTCGGCAGTAGTGCAGATAAATGAGAGCTGATAGAAAACGTCTGCTTGTTGTTTTGCAAGAGACGAGAAGGAAAAGTAAATGAAATTTTGAGTGCTTGGAGGGATTGCCAAGAAGGGTGGTCTTGTGCTTTGGAAAGTTTGTGTCATTTTAGCAATGAACGTCTCTTAGGTGGCAATGCCTCAACACAGGGGGGAGAGATAAAATGGGGTTCCAAGTTCTCATCTAATCTAGGGAGCCTGAGTCCTTCCTTAGAATTTCTATGGCAGCAGCTCTCAGCCATGCTCAGTCACCTCCTAATGCTATCTGCCATCAGGGAATCTGGCTGCCTGGCCCTGTGAGGTCACCTCTAAAAGACACAGGATGTTCTTGACAGCATCTTATCAGAGCCCCTGAGAAACTGACCATCACCATGCAGCAGTGGAAGGCAGGTTCCACATGCAAACTGACGATTCAGTTTTATTTTCAAAGAACCTCACATTCTGGTCTCCTCCAAAACAGCTTTATTTGAAGTCAGTATTGAAAATATTGACTTCCGGCAAGATGGAGGCATAGGTGGATGCACCGTACCTCCACGCACAACCAAGATTAGAACAACAACAATTTAGAGCCAGAATAACACCTAGAATTGACAGAGAATTTATCTGAATGGAAGTCGGACAGCCAAGAAGTTGAAGTAGACCCGTTCATCCAGACCGGTAGGGGGGCTGAGAGGAGGAGCGGGTGTGGGTAGCGGCGCGCGGAGGTTGGGGAGAACTGGGCGCAAAAGGCACCAGAAGCGCGTAAGCCTTCCGGGACGCACAAGATTGCAGCGGTGGACCCTGAGTACGCAAGCGGTGGCTGGCGGACCCAGTGAGGTGGCATTGTGGACCAGGGCAGAGCGCACAACCCAGGATACCAGAGAAGGGACTGAGATCCCAGGACAACGGAACTACCGCCATTGTTCCCTCCCGCCCCAGCCCCCGCCCCCGCCCCCACCCCCACATACAATGTCACAATCTAGCGACTGGGGTGCCCAGCCCAGGTGAACACCTAAGGCTCCGCCCCTCACCATAACAAGAGCAACCAGGCCAGGGGAAAAAAAGGAGAAAGAGAGAGAGACATGTGTCCAACAGAAGAAGAGATCAGTCCCCCAGGACTCATCCTTCTGAGTGACCAAGAAATAGCCAATCTATCAGATGCACAGTTCAAAACACTGGTGATCAGGAAGCTCACAGAATTGGTTGATTTTGTGTGCAAATTAGATGAAAAAATGCAGGTTATCATAAAAGAGATGAAGGAAGATGCATGGAGAACCAATAGTGAAGGGAAGGAAACTGGGACTCAAAACAATAGAGTGGACCAGAAGGAAGCAAGAAACAACCAAGCAGGAAAGCATGAAGAAATAAGAATTCAAAAAAATGAGGAGAAGCTTAGGAACATCCAGGACATCTTTAAACGTTCCAACATCCGAATTATAGGGGTACCAGAAGGGGAAGAGGAAAAGCAACAGATTGAGCACGTATTTGAACAAATAATAAAGAAGAACTTCCCCATTCTGGCAAAGGAAATAGACTTCCAAGAAATCCAGGAAGCTCAGAGAGCCCCAGAGAAGTTGGACCCAAGAAGAAACACACCAAGGCACATCATAATTACATTAGCTAAGGTAAAAATGAAAGAGAGAATACTAGACGCAGCAAGAGATAAGGGGACAGTCACCTACAAAGGAGTTCCCATTAGACTGTCAGCTGATTTCTCAAAAGAGACCTTGCAGGCAAGAAGGGGCTGGAAAGAAGTATTCCAAGTCATGAAAGACAAGGACCTACATCCCAGATTGCTCTATCCAACAAAGCTTTCATTTAGAATGGAAGGGCAGATAAAGTGCTTCTCAGATAAGGTCAAGTTCAAGGAGTTCATCATCACCAAGCCCTTATTGTATGAAATGTTAAAGGGACTTATCTAAGAAAAGAAGATAAAGAAAAAACATGTATAGTAAAAGGACAGCAAACTCACAATTATTAACAACCACACCTAAAGCAAAACCAAAAGAAACTAAGCAAACAACTAGAACAGGAACAGAACCACAGAAATGGAGGGCACATGGAGGGTTAGCAACAGGGGAATGGGAGGAGGAGAGAGTGGAGAAAGGTACAGAGAATAAGTAGCATAGAATATAGGTTGAAAATAGATAGGAGGAGGGTAGGAATAGTATGGGAAATGTAGAAGCTAAAGAACTTATAAGTATGACACATGGACATGACTAAAGCGGGGGATATGGGTGGGAGAGGGTGTACAGGGTGGAGGGGAGTGAAAGGGGGAAAATGGGACAACTGTAATAGCATAATGAATAAAATATATTAAAAAAAAGAAAATATCACCTCTACAATTAGGCAAATACTGGTGCTATATGTTTAGGCCTCACAAAGACATATTCTTTTTAAGTATTGTACAAAATTCCTTGTTTCACTGAAGAAAATATTTAAATGTAAATTGAGGGTAGGCAACTTATTAGACAATACTAGGGTGTCCTATACAAGGATAATGGGTTAAAAAGTAATAGTGGTACAGAAATCACTAAAATTCAAGAAATACAAACAATGAATAATAACCAAAACATTTCTTGTACATAGTACATGAGGACAATGATACATTTTACCACTTGAAGACATCAAAAATAAGAGTAGGCTTAAGAGTTCAATCACTGCCTTGGCTAGTGTGGCTCAGTTGGTTGGGTGTCTGACTGAAAAGCAAAAGGTCACTGGTTTGATTGTCAGCCAGAGCATGTGCCTGGATTGCAGGTTCAGTCCCAGGTTGAGGTGAGTACATGAGGAAATTGGCTGATGTTTTTCTCCCTCCTTTTCCCTCTCTCTAAAAATAAATAAATAAAATCCTTTTTTTAATTGTTTAAAGAGTTCAATTATTAATCAACAGAAAATGAATCCAAATATGAGATCTGTCAAGAAAAATTCCAGCCATTGTTAATGTAACAAGAACAGTTTGCATGGCATCGATATAACATGCCAGTCAAGGAGAGTGGACTGGAATGCACATGCATGAACAAGGACGACTTTACTGTACTAGTCAGTGAAGGCGGTAGATGATGTTGAGTGACCATGTGTACCATGTGACTGTTGCATTCAAAATGACTGAGTAGAGCAATTAATCAGCACCAAATTTTGTGACAAGCTTGAACATTCCCCCACAGAAACTATTCAGATGATTCAGAAGGCTTTTGGGGACAGTGCAATGAGTGTAGTGCAAATAAAAGTGTGGCGCAAATGCTTCAAAGATGTTCAAGAACCTGTTGAATGTGATACACGTTCTGGAAGGCCTGCAACAAGCAGAACACCTGAGAATGTTGAACGTGTATGGGCTGCAATCAACAAGGTGCCAACTTTGAAGGGGACTGAGATGCCAATGTCCTATGTACAATGTGTCTTATATCTTGTATCTTCTTCAATAAATGTCTTCATTTTTCATAGTACATGACTGGTTACTTTCTGGATAGAACTTGTATAACAGGTTTCTCAACTTCAGCACTATTGACATTTTGGGCCAAAATGTCAATTTTGCCCAAACTCCTTGTTGTGGTGGCTGTCCTATGCACCGCAGGGTGTGAGTGGCATCCTTGGACTATATTCAGTAGCACCATCCCACCCCACTCCCAGTTGTGACAATAAAAAGATTTCTCCGAACATTGCCAAAAGTAAGTTCTATGGGGAAAAAACTGTACTCCGTTGAGAAATACCATACTAGATAAAGAGCAATTCAGAAAGAAGGACTTTAGGACTTGGAAGTTCTTGAACCTAATGTAATTGAAAGTACAAACCTTTGTAGGAAAAAGAGAGAGGGAGTAAACTTGAGAAGTGCCCATCTAAATATCTGCCAGGGTGCCTCACAGTCCTTTCAAGAATTAAGAAATTATAACTCTCTAAGGTTTGAACACAGCTGTCTATTTTTCAGTCCCCACCCCCCTTGTTCTAGATGTATTTCATCAAACAACCTCCTGGTTATCAACTGTTGCTGCATATAGCTTTCCCATAGGCAGAGGCTTCACGAGCTAAAAACTGTGAATGAGTATCCTCTCTACTTGACATATTTCTCTTTTTTATGAGTTAATTGACACCGTAGTTTCTCCATCATTCTCTGTAAGCTGGTTTAGCACAAGCCATTATCTTATGATCTCTGTTAATATCTCAATGAGATTGAGTTTTTGAGGCTGAAATTTTTAATAAACTTAGCAAGACTAAAGCATACTTACGAAACCTCTTGGAAGACAACCTGCCCTCTTCTTCTGGTTGTCTATTACTATATAGCAAACCACTCCAAAACTTAGTGGCTTAACACAACAGCTACTTTACTGCTCACAATCCTAATTTACTGCTCAAAGGGGACACATGATGTCACTGGAGTCAATCATGTGTCTGCATTCACGTCTGGGGCTTAGCTGCTGCCGGGAAGTAGGGGTGTCTCAGGGCTCCTCCACTCTGACTCTTTCTCCAGCAGGACAGTCTGGACTTTCTTCCATGGCAGAGCAAGGCTCTAAGGGTACAGAAGCAGAAGCTGCTAGGTCTCTTAAGGCCTAGGCCTGGAAGTGACCATGTCACTTTATACTGTTGTCAAGGCATGTCACAAGTCCAGCCTGCAATCAATAATAGGAACTACTCTCCAAATCTTGATGGAAGAAGTAGCAAAGTTACATTTCAAAAGTATAATGGAATGGAGGGGTTACTGTGGAGACGTCCTTGGAAAAAATCTACCTTACTGTCACAGAATAAAATCCAACAAGATTTATAGAAAACCTATAAAGTTTCTAAGAGAAGTATATTGAAGAAAGCACAATGAGCTTGGATTTTAGGACAGAGGTCATTAAAAATAAAGGGGCCTCTGGGCCTCAGTTTTCTGTGAGTAGAAAGCAGGCTGAGAAAGCTACTCTGGTAAAAACATAATTCATTTATCACAGAAAATGAAAGATGGTTCAAGGGCCCCAAGAGCAGAGCCAAGAGATGAAGAAAACAATAGACTGGGAAGCCACTTCCAGAAAGCGGAAATGAATGCTAATCAAGGAATCTTCTTGATGCTGAAGTCAGGGAAACTGACAACATATGCCTGAATTTAAGAACTGCTCTGAATCAGTGATGACTTTGTGATCCCCAATGCTCCCCTTTCAAAATAAAGTGTCCACGTCTTATCTTTTCATTTCGTGGGTGTGGTAGGCAGATAATTTGTACTTTTTTAGTTTATAGATTTCCAGGAGTTTCATCCACATTTGAACCTGGTAGAGATCATGAGGTACTCTATTTTGAAACTCTAAGCACATGCCTTCCATCAGAAGGTGATGTCTATTTCCCCTCTCCTGGAATCTTTGCTGAATTTACTGCCTTGAGCAACAGACTGTGTTGGGAATTACGCTGTGTGGCTTCTGTATCCAGGATTTACAAGGTCTGGCTGCATCCACTTTGTGCTATACAAGCTCTGAGCTACCATTAAGAAAGTTCAACTTAACTTGCTGAGTAGAAAGGCCAAGTGGAGGAGCACTGAGGTGCCTCTGCTGACCTCTAGCATCAAGTAGCATATATGTGATTAAGAGCATCTTGCATTCTCTAATCCCAGTAATGCTTAGTTAGTACCAGGTGGGGCATAATTAGACCATCGCTGCCGAGCCTCTGCACTAGTTGTGAATTCACAAAATCATGAACAAATTAAATAGCTGCTATTTTACACCACTATGTTTTGGGATAGCTTGTTACAAATAACAAAATAATAAAAAAATTTTAAAAATACCCCATTTTCATAAGACATCTTGTCTTCTATAGGGTGGGGCAAAAGCAGGTTTACAGTTGTGAATACATGAAACAGAGCTTATTTTTGTATTATTTCTTATGAATTATTATATTATTTTTCATATGAACAACTGTAAACATCCTTTTGCCCCACCCTGCACTATAACCACACTTTTTGCTTTCTCTCTGGATATTCTTAAAAACATCCTAAATTTTCAACTTTTAGCAGAGTATAGGACATTTTATTATTAAAACACTTACATAAAGGTCAGGAAGGCACAATGACTCCATGGGACTCTCCTGAAAGCACTAATGTAATCACCACAATTGAGCAGATGAAACAACCAGAGACCTGGAGCTGACAGTAGACTCAGGCATCGGAGGTATCACCACAGACCTCCAGGGTTTAGAACCCTGCTCTAGTAGCATCACAAAAATGCCCAATTGTAGTGTTTCTGGGAGACTTATGTTTATTCCCCCAACCCCAGCAAATACTCCCAGACATAACCATCATCATCTGGGTCCTGCTTCCTCCTGATTAGAGTGTGCTGTGGGAATCATCAGGGTCCCCAGGATCTCAGCCCACAGGAAGAACACAGACCACCAGCTGTCTCTTGGCTATGAGAAAGGTCACCAATTAGGACTCTGCTTACGTATAAATTTTGAGTTGTCCTCACCTTCTGCAGTTCCTTCTAAAAAACTCCACTGTTAGGCATTGGGCCCTGAAGTACATGGTTCTTCCAGATCACTGAGAACCAAAACAGGCCCAGATTCTCCATGGTACTGTTTATACCAAGGCAAGAGAGGGGAAAAGGGTGATGTGAAGAAATTTGGATTTGTTATAGAATTGAGAGCAGCAGATATGTTTGATGACTTGCTTACTTTGGCTTTGGACACAGAGGCAATGGAGGGCTCCTGCCTCTCGGACTCATTATCTACATTATAAACAAGACTGCAAATATTCTTGACACAGACCGAAGTCCAAACAAGGAGCCAACTAGTAACTCTGGGAATTTTTCCCAAGCTATGAAGATACAGATGACTTGTTTTGGAATCCAGTGAGAAATACAGGAACTAAAAACCAATGGTATGAAAATATTACCAACACTGCAGATAGCCCTGGCTGGTGTGGCACAGTTGGTTGAAGCATCGTCCTGTAAATGAAAGTTTGCAGTTTCAATTTGCAGTCAGGGAACATGCCTAGGTTTCAGGTTCAATCCTTGATCTGGGTGCATCCAATCCCAGGTCCAAGCATGTGTAGGAAGCAACCAATCAATGCTTCTGTTTCGCATTGATGTTTCTCTCTCTCCCTTCCTCTCTTACAAAAGCAATGACAAAGATGTCTTTAGGTGAGGATAAATAAATAAATAAGACTGAAGACAAATACTCCGACAGACCTATCATCCTCCAAGAATCTGTAGAACTGGGTATGAAACTCAGCTAGGCCACTAACCTCAGCTGAACTCCCTGCATTGCTTGATGAACCTTCTACACCCATGATATTCTCTCCTTAAATCCATTATTTAACTCATACCCCACACTCATAGCACCACAAACTTGATCCTACTTCCTCAAAAAAATGAGACCATCAAGAATAAAATACTTCAACTTCCAACCTCCTTTACCTTCACAACTTCAAATTTGTCCTCCATGGTCAGCTTCCGTCCTCTGGGGTCGGAAGACAAGGTGTTTCTCTCCAGTTACCAGTTCGCTGATCCTGTGATGCTGTTCCCTGCCACTGCCTTAGGACCTTGTTTTAACAACTGCCTCTTTCCTTGCTATATCTTCAGCCTCTTACTTTCTCCTGGCTTTCTGCCCTCTGCCAATAAACATGCCTAAGTCTCTCATAAAATCCCTCTCTTGATTCTAAATTCTTCTCCAACCAGCAATGTGACTCTCATCCTCTTGAAAAAATCCTGTGTTCCTGGAATAGACGTGTTATACTCACTGTCTTTACTGCTTCACAACATGATCATTCCTCAACCCATTTCAGTCTGCTCTCCCTTGCTGCTCCATTTCAACTGTCCTAGCTAAGCTCAGCATGCAGCCAGAAGCATTATGTCCTACTCATTTGGATGGTTTTCAGTCCTTATGTTATCAGCCATCCTTTTCACATGTAATATTGTGACCATGAACTCCTTATTTCCTTGGCATCTGTGGTACTCAGCTCTTTTGTTTCAGTCTGCAACTCTTCATGATCTATCTTTGACTTCATCATAGAAGACACCTCAGTCTCCCCCTTAAATATGCTATTCTCAGGAATAAGACCTTGATCCACTACTAGTCTTCCTATAAACACCCTTTGAATGGTTTTAGTAACTCATTATTTTAAGCACACCTTGTATGTTGAAGACCACCATATCCCCATTCCCAGCCCTAATCTCTTCCCTGAAAGTCATGGGCAATTATCCACTCTCATCCTATTTCTTCTTTTTTCTATAGTATCATTTCTCAATCCATAGCTCATTCATCTTGTCACTCGTGTGAGTAACTTGAAATCACCCTATACTCCTCTTTTTCTCATCCTCCACATCTGACCAGTCAACAAATCTAGCTGAATTTACCTCTTTAATACTTATCAAATCTATCCCTCCCCTCTATACTTCTGCTACCCTAGTTCATATCCTTATCAGCTCTCTCTCAGCTTATTAAAATCAGCCCCCACTTTGAAATCCTTCCTTCCATATTATTCCCCCAGAATCTACTCTCCAAACGAAAACAGAATGTTCCATCTAAATGTAAACATATTATTCCCCTGCTCAACCCTTCCAAGACTTCTAATTATCTGCAGAAATAACTCCAATTTCTTTGCCAAGGCATAAAAGGCCCATTTAATTTCATTTCCTGCCACTCCCTGTTCTTGTGCTGTATGTTTCCATATTGACAATCTGCTAGTGGTCCCTCATACTCACTATATTCTTGCACACCTGCGCTTTCACTCATGCACAAAATTTTCTTTCTTTCACTGCCTGGCTAACTTATTCTTTTTCAGAACTAAATGCAAGCATCAGCTCCTCTGAGAAGCCCCCTCCAAATCTGCATGTCAGAGTCCATGTCCCTCCCCTGCTCCCACAGCCTCTTAATAACAGCATCTCTCTCTCTCTTATCACTTACCCTGGCAAGTTGTATGCTCTATTTTTTGTGGGTGTGTTTTCTCCCTCACAATATGGAGGTTGCATAAGAACAGAAACTAAAATATCATTGCAATTTACTAACTAATACATAGTCTGGACATAGTAGACATTTGATAAATATCTAAATGAGACATAACTACCTGGTTGACCTTAGGAAGCTATCTTCCCAGTTGGGCCTCAAATATTTCATCTGTAAATCAGTAGGGTTGAATTAAGTGTTCTCTATTAAAGCTTTCTTCCCTCTGTAACATTCATGCTTTTGTGCACTTATGAGCAGAGAGGTGTTGACAGAGCAGAATTGTTCAGCTGTCCTCATTTTCATCCTACTGCTTCTGGAGTAGATTAAAAAATAAGAACAAAAATAACAATAGTTCACACTTGCTGCATGGGTCAGGGGCTATTGAAGCATCCTTCAATAAATGCAATAACTCCTTTGATATTCACATCTACCCTATGAGTATTATTCTTATCCCCATTTTTCATATGTGAAAACTGAGAGATACAATAACCTTCCCCAAGTCACGAGGGTTGGAACAGTCAGCCATAGAATGCAAATTCAGAATGTCTGACATAAAAGCTTACGGTCATTACCATTACATTAGAGTGCACAGACAGACAACCAGATGGAAAGATGCACAGACAGACTGATAAATACAATTAAGGGAGAGCAGGGAAATGACTGCTGCACTGAGTCACAGAGAGAGGAGGGGAATTTGTAACTCACGTCCTGATGCCCACATGAGGCCTGACTTAGCTCAGCACATGACAAGCAGCAGCCTGGGGGTAGTTAAGTCACTGTGGCTTTCTAGACATTGTGTTGGTAAAACAAAACACACACACACACACAAAGGAAGAGTTGGTAAAAGTGGATTTTTTAAAGAGTTTTCGGCATAATGAATTCTTCCTGCATTTGTCATCATAGTGCTAATTAAGCTACATTTTGTGGGCTTTAAAGTGGCTCTGGCCAGAATTTCCTAGATATTTTATTGTAATTTAGCATTAGTCAGGCTTCAGTTAATGGACACAGCCAACTTTATTCACCCTGGTTTGGGCCCCGCCACTGCTGTTATATCTTTTGATATTCATCCTCATGACACTAATCAGCAAGTATTGATTTAGACATTGTACATTTCCATAGGAATTCCATTTTAATTCAACATTAGAGTGCCATTAAAATGTAAAGGAAAGGGCATGCAAAAGTCGCCTTAAAGCATTACTGTCTTAGGAAAATCTGCTGGTTTTAGTCATTCTGCCAGCACTGCTTGGGGTAGGACAAAGACCCAGACATAAGTGAGTAGCCGCCTTTATGATTCATACTGAGGCCCAATAGCTGCTTTATGACGTGGCCCATTGGTCGGGGGTTTAGAGTGGTGATGGAGGGGAAGGAAGGTGGCTTGGGGTGGAGAGCACTCTCTTATATCTTTGTCCCACTGGAGATTCTGCTGAGGCCTGCACCACCTACCAGCATCCTTGAGGAACAATGAAAACAGAGAGGATGTGATGTGGGGGTGTAGCAGTCCAAACTGATCTTTAGGATAGAAGGAAGAGCAAGGATGTCAGAATTCAAATGCTTTCTCATGCTAAAAACACTCTGGGTCCTTCTCCTTCCAAAAGTAAAGGGTTCTCTAGGAGGTATATTGGGTGGAACTGCATCTACAGAAGTCCTGTGGTCTTTTTTAATTCTTTCTCCATGAAATCAATAGGCTTTTCTTGCTTTGTTCATCCCTTATAGCTCCTTATGTCTTTGGCTTCTCTGAATTCCACTGCCATCACCCTTCCCTTTTCACGAGCTATTCTCCCTTTGTGATTCCACTCCCTCTTATGACCCCCATATATGCAGCCATCTATAACGCTGACAACCCAGAAGTCCACTTCTCTTTCTCAAGACTCACACATGCACTTATCTCCTGCACCTCTTCACCTGGGGGTCCGACAGGCACCTTAAACTCAATATATACAAAATTGACCTCATTCTCTTTCTCTCAAACCTGCCACTCCTCCTATATATTCTGGTCATCACCCTCCATCCATTACATGTGCTGCAACCTCAACCCCTCCTCTTCCTGCTCCCTCATATTAAATCTGTCTCACTCATGCTGTGGACTCTGCCTGCCAAATGCCTCTCAGATCAGTTCTTTTCATCACCAGTCCCCAGCTCTGTTCCTGACACCTTGTGTTACATCTTCTGTTGTCTGGATTTTCCTCCCTACTGATAGCCTAAAGCTCAGCTCTTACACTATTGTGGGTTGCATTGTGTTCCCCAAAAAGATATGTTCAACTCTTAATCTCCATACCTGTAAATGTGAATGTACTTGAAAATAGGGCCTTTGTAGATATAATCATCTTATAATTAGGTCATACTCCATTAGAGTGGGCCCTAATCCAATATGACTGGGATCCTTAAAGAAAAAAGGGGAATAGACACACAGACACACTCAGGAAGAACAGCATGGAATGACAGAGGCAGCGACTGAAATAAAGTGTATACAAGTCTTAAGAAGTCCTGTGCTCTTTTTTAATTTTTCTCTATGCGACTCTACTATTCAGGGTTCTCTGGAGAAACAGAACCAACAGAGTACATGTGAATAAATGCTAGATAAATAAAGATATTGTTTAATATAAGAAACTGGCTCACATGATTGTGGAAAGTGAGAAGTCCCAAGATCTGTAGTTAGCAAGCTGGAGACCTAGGAGAGCCACTGGCGTTAAGTTCTAGTCTGAAAGCCCATAAGCTTGAGACCAGAGGAGAACTAATGTTTTAGTTCACACCTGAAGGCAGGAAAGGACCAATGGCCCAGATGAAGCAGACGGGCAGAAGGAGCTGCCTCTTACTTTCTACACAGTCTCATGTGCCCAGGAAATTTCTCTCATCTATGCTGCCCACATATTGGGATACCCACCCTCCAGAAACCAGTGCCTCATTTAGATGTTGTTAAAATGCCAGACCAAGCAAGAGAGGAAGATCCCGGGTTCCCAATGTAGGCACAGCAGCCACCATCTTGCTTCCAGCAGCAAAGCCACAATGGAACTTAAGAATTCCTTTCTGACCCACGGAAAATGGCATGAGGAGATTTCTGGATTCAGACAGAGGTCAGTCTCTCTACTTGGCAGAACAGGAGGTTTCTGGGGGATGAAGAAAATTCTGCTGTTTGCTGCCACATGAATGAACCTTGACGGCATTATGTTAAGCGAAATAGGTCAAGCAAGAAAGACAAATGCTGCATGACCTCACTTACATGGGGAATCTAAAAAACAAACTCGTAGATACAGGGAATAGACAGGTGATTGTCAGAGGTGGAGAGTGCAAGTGGGGGAAATGGGTGAAGGTGGTCGAAAGGTACAGACTTCCAGATATAAGATTCATTTAAGTTCTGAGGATTTAATATATAGCAAGGTGACTGCAGTCATTAATACTATATTGTATTTGAAAGTTGTTAAGAGGGTAGATCTTGAAAGTTCTCATCACAGGGAAAATGTGTAACTCGGTAAGGTGATAAATGTTAACTAAACTTATTATGGTAATCATTTCATAATATATGCATATACCAAATCAGTATGTTGTATACCTCAAACTAATAATGCTATATAAAAATTATATCCAGTAAAACTGGAAAATTTTAAAAAACCCAAAACCAGCTTGAGTTGTATAAGAGTCTGACCGCAGGGCGGTGGGAGCTTCACCAGCCTCCTCCTGTCTGTCCCTGGAGTCTGTTTCCAAGGCTGTTGCTTGAGGACGTTCCAGACCATTGACTACAGCTTCTTTCTCCCCTTGGTTTTTGAAGACTTTTTTCAGCATTTCTGGTTATGAACCCTGGGAGGGCTACAGACCTGTGGCAGCTCAGTGCTGGAGCCAGGACCAGGGTGAAAAATTTAAGGAGGAATCCACTCTCAGGGCCAACTCTGCCCTAGCATGACCCTGAAGAAGATGCCACCTTCACTTTTATAACCTGGATGGTTTGGGCCCTGCCTAGCACTGCCCATGTTGGGGTAAGATGACCTCATTCTATGGTTTATTACTAGGAAGTGCTCTTGCCCACAGATATAATTTCTCCAATACCAGTTGTATCACAATAATAAAGATGATGTTTAGTCTCTTACTTGCTTTGGAGAAAAGCATCTCAGAAGTGGTATTACATAATGCAAAGGCTCTGGAACTACATGCATTGGGTTGTGTGCTGGTTCTAACGCCTACGAACTGGAGACTCTGAGCCAGTTACTTCATCTCCTGGGGCCTCAGTTTTCTTGTTGGTAAAATGGGAATAATAACACCCCCCTTTTAAGATTGTTTTGGGGATTAAATTAGTTAATACACAGAGAAAAATCACAGCACTGTTTAATACTTAATAAATATTTAATAATATTAGAAAACAGTACAAGTTAGATAACATTCAGTGGGAAAACTACAACTTGCACCTTGGTATTTACAGTTATTTAAATGTTCCTGGCTGGTGTAGCTCAGTGGATTGAGCGCGGGCTGTGAACCAAAGTATCGCAGGTTCGATTCCCAGCCAGGGCACATGTCAGGGTTGCAGGGCGCGGCCCCCAGCAACCACACATTCATGTTTCTCTCTCTTTCTCCCTCCCTTTCCTCTCTAAAAATAAATAAATAAATTTTTTAAAAAAATAAAATAAATGTTGTACAGTATCACCTTTATTTAAAATACATTTGAGTGCTTAGGGATTGGTGATTATTAAACAGGTTTATTGTTATGTTTTTATTTTTATAGCTACTTCTTAAGTAATTGGGTCATCAAGTAGGTGTTCATTTTCCATCAGATACAAGGGGTTAGCTTCTGCAGCCCCCTAACAAGTTAGGCAATTATCCAAATTGCATGCACTATGTCAAGAGAGCACATTCAGCTGATAAAGAGCTTATCTTTATGGCACAATATTAATGGCAATCATCACCCTTGTCTTCTAATGGGATTGCCAACAAACAGGCAAATGAGTCCAATTCCTTTAGGCCTAGTATAATGGACACATTAAATCGAGGAGTTTCAAATTTCTTAAACAGTATGTATTTTACAAATACATCACACTAGACATTCATCAGTTCGGAACCACTAATAACTCCAGCTCTCCATTACACTCTACTAAATGTATGTACCAGTGATATGCTGATAAGTTCCAACAATTCACTCTTTGAAGGAAAAAAAAAAGCCCTGATTTGTAGCATTTACAAATTTCTGTGGTGTAAACATTCCTGTCATGCCAATCTTAAGCTCCACTGAATGCAGAGAGAGTTTGGAGACAGAGTTTCAATTCACTGGATGCAGAGTTTGGGGAAGAGATGCTAACAATCGGCTCTCATGGACTAGTGAAAGCTGTTCCATCGTTGTTCCCTCGAAGTATATATCCCTTGTCACAGAAATGTCAGATTAGAAGTTAACTTGGCAATAGAGTAATTCACTCACCAGGTTCTTGCATCATCAGCTCTACTAGTACATAGTACTTATTCTAAGCTTGTCAGAAATCTTAACTCATTTAGTTCTTGTGTAATTCCTATTCACAGATGCAGTAACTGAAGCACAGAGAATGTAAGTGATTGGCTCAGGGTCACACAGCTGGCAAATGGTAGAGTTAGGATTCCAACCTAGAGAGTCCAGCTTCCACTAACAGTGCTTCTAGCCACTGTACTCTACACTTGGTTCATTCACAATCTCTCTAGCTCTATTCCCGTCTCTATCTCTCGCTGTCTCTCTTGAATAAAAATGTATTTAAAACATATCTATCACAGCATTCCATTTGTTTTCCTCACACGTTCAATACAGATAATTATTATTTTATCCTTTGGTTACATTTTTTTTGTTCATGTACCTTTCCTACCAGACATGACAGGAATAAAAATAGGAAGCATGGCAGGCACTCCATAAAATAGCTGGTGTATAAATGACTCTCAAATCACTCTCCCACCTAATCTGCCTCCTTTACTAGTATGTGACATATGTATAGGCTAGAACAGAGACTATCTTTGTCGTCATCCCAGCAATTAGCACTGTGCCTCGAACATAGCTGGCACTCACAACTGTCTATGGGGTGAATGAATCCAACTGTCTACTCTTGCACATTCAGTTGTTTTCAATGTCATCCTATTAAAGCTCCTTTTCAGGCACATCCATGAATATTGAACTTGCCTTTGTTCCTACCTGTGAGCTTGTCTTGGCCTCCTTCTTGGATTCTTGACATGAGCAGAGACTGTGTCTTATTAACGTCATAGCCCCAGGCTTGAGCATAATGCCTAATGCTTCGTAGTGATGCCAAATGTTTTTAAATCAAAGCAAACAGAAGGTGTTCCATAAGTACTTGTTAATGGATAAGTAAGTAATGAAGAACTTGCTTCTCAAAGTAGAAGATGTCTGATAGGAAAGCTGTTTGAGTTGTTAATACAGGTGAACAACTGATTTTATATATATTTTTTCCATATTCTGCTGCAAATTCAGGATGCTGGTGACAGAAGGACAAGTTGAGTGATTGTGCTGATGTACTATAAACAACTTTAAAAATAAAAGCAACAATGTGTCCCAGAAAGAACATTGGCTTGGGGACCCACAGTTCACAACTTGAAACCTGGTGCATCCACATATGCACCATAAAACCCTAGGTGAGGTACAATTCACCTTTTTAGGATAAGCAATCTATAAGTCTTTCAAGTAAATGGTTCCTGATCAAAGAACTAATGTATTATGATAAGTAGGATGTTAATGTCCAAGGATTGCTTTGGAACCCAAAGAGTTAAGCATATGCCTGCCACTGAATAACAAAGATGCTGAAGAGATAACACGTGACCATGGAGTTGAACAATTCGTTTCATAAATCTCAATGAAACATAATGACCTGATTAATTAATTGCCTTCTTTTTCCATTCCAGGCATGAGGTGAGGATGGAAGGGGAAAAAAAAAGAAAGAGGGAGGAGAGCAGAAGGGTCTGCATTCTTAAGTGGTGTGATTCAATTACCTCCGAAAGATCTCCAAAGATGAGCATGCAATTATTACTAATTGCAAATAGTACTACTGATAATGATAACAATCCATCACTTTGCTGGGCCCTGTTCTAAACAAAACTATAGGCATTGACACAGATTAATCACATAGCGTCCCAGGAGCTGTGGTAACTAAGGTTTGGATGATTGTGCCTTCTGAGTGGTGGAGCAAAAGAATCCCAGATATGGTTTATTCAGTCCCATCCTTGCCCACTCTCTCTCTGAACTCCACCTCATCTAACCCAGGACGAGTATCCACTCTCCTGATAATCATATTTTAAGAAGTAACAGCAACAACAAAAATAACCTTCCTTTAATCAGGGTCCCAAAATGCTAATATTTGGAAACTGCGTCCGGGTAATCTACCTCCTCTTTGCTACAGTCTATCCCATAACTGGAGATTATGACCTGGAAGGGCAGGCGGACACAGATGCTGGAGAATACAGTTGTATTTCTACTTCTATGGCCCTAAACAGTAAGAAATGGGACCTTGGTTTTCCTGCCTATAAAATAAAGGTAATACTGATTACTATCTCCTCTTTTGTTTTGTTAAAGTGGAAATTATATGGGAAATCCATTGTATATCTTTGAGAAAATTGCTCTGTATATAATTCAGAAATTATTCTGGGCTTTCTTCTGGTATTTCTTTTAAAAAAATAATTTAAGACTGTTATGTTAGGAAACTAATGGCCCCTTCAAACTTAAATAAAAACAATGTCATGTAGCCATTGTTAGTAATTAATACACCACTGTCCACCCCTTTGACAATGGAAAATACGGCAAGAGTCTGGTAACATGAACAGCCAAATTCAGAGAGGATATGGAGAGGCAGCCCAGCTTGGCACGGACATGGCTGGCTCCTCCTCACCACTCACACACAGATTATCCAAAGAAGCTTTGAACCTCATCTTCATTTCCTCCTACTAAGTCTGCACTGAAAAAGTTAATATATTTAACCACTCCCCCCAAAAGTAAAAGGAGCCAGCAGAAACACAAAAAAAGCAAAAGGAGGCAGCTTCTCAAAGTTAATACAACTTGTCCTTGACTTGTCCTTTGTCTGGAGTTATCCACCCAAGAAATAACTTGAAAAGGAAATTCCAAATACAAAGTAGAGTTCCACCTGATTCTATCAGTGCAGGGGACATCCTGGTATTCGCCCTGTACACTTTGCAGATTATTTCTCAGTCGAATGCAACTAATCTCCCTGTAGGGAATTAGGAGCTTCTACAATGACAGAAGAGAACTAAAGCATTGTTAAAATACATCAGCTCATTCTCTCCTGTACTGTTCTCCTGCTTTGATCCTGAAATACGGAAGCCTCTCTGTAAGAGGCACCAGACACAGGAGTTCCCCCAAAGCTGCTTTGTTATTTTCGAGTTATAGATCCTGGAGAGTCAGGATAAGCTAGCCATTGTCTGGTTTTGTCTAGACTCAAATAGCCTTTCTTATTGCCTGCTTTCACTAAAACAGAAACTTGAGCATGAACAAGTATCCTTATCTATACTTTAGAGAACAATTAATTTGAATTGGTTCTTCTTTAGATGCAATAAATTATTTTTATTCCCATTTTACTGGTGGTAATATAAAGCATAATTTTCAGAGTAAACCCCTAATACTGGAACAATAAGCCCTGAAACACACCCTAGTGCCCCTACAACCTATCTGGAGCTCTGGGAATACCCCCAAAACCTGTGGCAAGGAAGGATCATATGCTGGGGTCCAGTCCTAAAAATCCCGCACTCTGCCAACCTCAGTTCAAATCTGTGGTCACTCACTACACACAGTTGTCTTTTAGGTACCAGGAAAATGTGGCAATGAAAAATATCCAGGGCTTTGCTATAGGCCTGAACTCAGCTTCTCATGCAACCAGATGCTGGGATCCATCAGGCTATCCTGGGAGCCACAGCTGCCTCCAATCTGCCCAGTTCCACTTTGATTTCAAATCCATTCCACAGATGTACCCTGATCCATTAGCTATATACCTGGGGAAAGTTTTAGAACTTGAGTGAACAGGAAGTTACCTGGAAAGTCTGCTCAACATGTATTCTCACAGGTCCTGACTCACAAAGACTGGGATGAGATGGGGGAAACCTGCATTCCAACCAACTCCTCATGTAATTAGATTCATTCTCTTCTTGGTACACAATTTCTTTGTCTACAATATGGGAGAAAGTCCACTCTTTTTGCAAGGCTCTTCCATGCCAGAATGAAAGTCTGGGTTACAACATACCTGGTATGGGTTGAATTATGTTCCCTCCCCAAAATATTTTAAAGTCTAACCCTCAGAACCTCAGAATGTGACATTGTTTGGAGATAGGCCTCTGGAGAAGTCAAAATGAGGTCATTAGGGTGGGCCCTAATCTAATATGACTGGTGGTGTTCTCCTTGTAAAAAGGAGAACATTTGGACACAGGAAGACATATATCAGGGAAAATGCATGTGAAAATTAGACCTATGACATCAAAAGCCAACAAACTTTCAGAAGCTAAGAGAGATACCTGGAACAGATCCTTCCCTGGACAATTTCAAAGAAATCACAGCCTGCAGACACCTCAGTCTTACACTACTATCATCCAGAACTGTGAGACAGTAAATTTCTGTTGTTTCAGCCATTGGGTTTGTGATACTTTGTAATGGTGGCCCTAACACAATGCCTAAGCTCCTGGAGCACATGGACCTGGTGAATGTTCCTCATCATGACACCAAGGAGTCATGCTGGGGACTTGCCCCACAGAGTCAAATTTGGTCAACATGGACTACCACCAGAGGAAAAGCCATGGACAGATGAGTCCCTACTGCTTCCTGTTGGTCATGAAGTAGAGACTCTTGTCATCAGGAGTTAACTGGGGGGCCTGTTTCTTTCCCATTTCTTTTGGTTCCTTTGAGTAGTCACAGGGTTTGTGTCACTCTGGGTTACTCCACTGCAAAAAATCAATACCAGGTTTCTCCAAAGGCCTTGCAGATACACCAAACCATGTGATGGGGGCAGAATGCACTATGAGATGACATTAATTGGGCTCCTACCAAATGGCAGGCACTCTTTTCACTGCCATATATAGATACTATTGCTATCCAGGTATCTCATAGGTGAGGGAACTGAGACACAGACACAGAGATGAAGTCGCTTGCCCAAGGTCACACACCGAGACAGTGCAGCAAATGTCAGGCTAGTCCAGCAGGCAGAGAGGATGACATGGAGCACAGAGTGATCTGTGTGCTCAAAATATTTTCCAAAACAGGTATTTTTAATTAGTTGTTGGAAAAAAAGAAAAAAGTTTGCTAGTCAAAAAAGGCTGTGTGTAGGGAATGAAAGAAAGATTCTCCAGAGAAAAAGTAAAGCTTCTGCCAATCGTGGGTGGGCTCACTGGGTTCAGGGAAGTCTAAGATGTCTGGCCTGCTTGGAGGGTGCAAGAAAGCTGAGAGGGAAACCCCCATTGCTAGGCCCTTGTTCCTGACTGATTTCCAGAGGCAGTCTCCCTGAAGATGACCCATGGTCTCTTCCTAGAATGTGGTCTCCTAACAGGTCATGATCATCACCACCATTACCATCCTCTTTCTCATCATCACTTTCCTGTGCATTGATGTATTATTTTGCAATTGGCAAGTGCCTTTCACAAGTATCACTTCATTTGTTCATCATGACCTGCTGTGAAAGGAGCAGAACTTTAATCAGAAAATCTCAGTGATGTGTTTCAGGTCTCCAGTCAATTCCTTTTGCAGCCAAGACTGTAACCCAGGAGTCGTAACCCTCTCTACCTACCCAGGTTCTTTCTTCTCCAGCCCCCAAACAGCCCCTGCCCTGGGCTGTGGGCTGCCAGGAGCTGTTGGGGTTGGGTGCTCTATCTGAAGCCTTGCTCCTCCTGGCCTTGTGACTTATCCCCAGGGCTCACTGCTCAGAGGAATTCAGAGCACGCTATGGTTATTTGTGGAGCACTTTGTTTCTGGGAGATGGGGGCTTACACAGCTCAGAAAAAGCAGCACTTGCCCACACAGACAACGCTGCACAGGGCTATTAATATCCAAGCACAATAGCTTAATGAGGAGGTGGAGTGTGGTTTGCCCTGGCCACAGGACCTCTCAGCCACGGAGATTGTATTATTTTACAGCAGCTCCGCTAATACCTCAGGCAATCAGAATCTTGCCCCCAGTGTAGACAGTAGAAGAAAGGGAGGGCCTTGCATGGAACTACAATTGCCCGTCTTCATCACCTTTCCTGGGAAATAAGGACAAATGGAGGCTTGAAGTCTCAAAATAATATTTGATTAGTGTCCCCTTTTTTCCTAAAGCTCTAAAGCATCCCAAGCATTCTGCATTTGTTCTCTTTCTCAGTCTTATAGTTATCTTTATGCCAATGGAAAGGGTAAAGGTTTTAAATGCATTTATTCACTCAGAAAACATGTATTGTATATTTACCATGTGCTTGAACCACCCCAGGCTCCGATCATACTAAGATGAAGAGGATAATGTTCATTCGCTCAAGTTCACAGATTGGTGGACAAAGCCCATTAAGACACGGTTATATCAGAGTGTGATTATAGCTGCAACAAACCTAAGCATAAAAGGCTGCAATATCTTAAAGGGAGGAGTGGTCAACTCAATCTAGAGGAGACAAAAACCAAGGAGAATCAAAGAGGAGAAATTATTGCAATGGGTTTCAGGGATAAATAGACATTCAGCAGGACAAGACACGGAAGAGCATTCCATCAAAGACAAGTCCAAAGCCAGGGAAATATGCACTAGCCTGGCACCTAAGAAAAAGGACTCAATCCCAGAGAGGAAGGGGATAGCACGGTGGGGTATGAAGAAGATGGACAAGGAAGAGCAGACTTGCAAGTCACTTAATATCTTCAGATCTCTTTTTCAAAAACAAGTATATAAATACTTCCGTGAGCCTTTCCAACTTTTCTTCACTAGGTGATGTTGCCTACCACATGTCAGACTGTGTGCACATGTCTCCTACCCACATGCTTCAAGACCTCTGTGAGGGTTCTGCAGGTTTCCCACAGTGTCACCTGCTTCAAGAATTGAGGTGTTGTCCTAAGCAGAGAATACTTACCTTCAAGATATCTGGATGGCAGAATTATGGCCAAGGCAGAAATGTTGGGATGGAAATAGTGAATACCTATCAGTTGCAACTATTGAAACCCAAATCATTCTCATCTGCTCAGAGAGCTAGGAGGCTGGGGAGGGCCCTGTAATTGGCACACCAGGCTTGGGGTCTCACCTGCTCATTTGTAACATTTAAGAACCACCGACATACTCACATATCATTAGTGCGAATTACCCAGGTTCATCTGAAACACGAGTCCTCTACTGCATCAAAGAATAAAAGGCCTGAGGGACCCCAAGATTGAATCATGAAATGTCATTAACTAAATCTCTGTCCTCGCAGCTCCCAGAACTAATTATAGAGCTCGGAGTGTCTGGGGCCAGACCCCTCTGATATAAAAAGATTTATGAAAGGCAAAGGGGGGAGGCAACAATAATTCTCACCCTATTATATTCCTTTCAATTATTTACAGTAATGGGCACTGATGGTGAACAAATATAGAGACTGGAATCCAGTGAGGTCACACGGGTGTTCTGGAAGCCAATGATGCAGTGCTGGAATCTGGGGACACCATGAGGCAATGTTTCAGCTGCCCCTGCATTCTTTACCTCCCATTGTTTCTGTCTCTCTCTCTCTCTCTCTCTGCTTCCCCTCCCCCTACTACCAAAGTTAAGAGCACAAACCCAACCCCCTGGTGGGAATTCTGAGCTTCACCCCATATTCAAGGCTAGCACATACCTTCCTTCCATCCATGGTTTTAATAAGGTGTTCTAACTGAGCACAATGGGAACAAATGCTGCAACTCCAAGGGCAGCAAAGAAGGTGCTAGTGAGTGTGACTACAGATCACCTGAGTGTCATCTAACCTCTAGGAAGCCCTCGATGCAAAAGCTTGATAGCACCAGAAACCCATGTGCTTATTGTTTCCCAGCTGCATCAGTATGGGGTTGATGCCTCAGCCGACTGGCTTCTGGCTGATGAAATATGGGCAGTGATATAAGCCACCTAAGGCCTGCTTTTAGAAACACCCTACAAAAATCCTCCAGCTCTTTCTTTCATAGAGGACGAAAGAAAAGGTATTCTTTTCCTTAGATGCCACAGGTACCAGGTATAGATACAAGATGGAAAGATGGAAACCTCCTGACCCACCAGTTATCAGACTGTGACAGGAGCAAGAAGTAGATGTTTTCAATAATGTTAAGCCACTGATGTCAGGGTATGTCAGATGTGGCAGTCAGCATTGTTTTTTTGCAATGTAAACCTTGAATAGCCTAGGCACTAGGCACAGAGATGTTTATTCGGCACAAAGAAAAATAAGCCTACTGCATTAAATAAATCTCTTCTTTTTCTTGATCTAATGGGTCATGTTTCAGAATAACCCTTGGCCTGCAAGATGGAGGAGAGGTTATAGTAAATGAGTCCCCAGAGATGAACAGGCCCTGGGTCACTGTCTGGGAGCTAGGACAATTTAACTCCCCCAGGAGTAGGACAGGAAGGGAGCCTCTCCTGGGACCGGCTCCAACAGGCTTCCTAGAACTCTGTGCAATCAGAAACAGTGAAATAAGTAGCAACGAACTTGAGAAACAACTTAAAGCATGTGTGCGCACACACATACACACAAACACACACCTTTTAACCTTTTCTTAAATTTAATCTTTATTGTATGTTTTCCATTACCATTTAGTCCCCTTATACCCCCTCCCTCCAGCAATCACCACACTGTTGTCCATGTCCATGAGTCCTTTTTCCTTTTTGCTCAGCCCCTCCCCCCTTTACCTCCCCACCCCCACTAGCTGTCACCCTGCTCTCCATCTATGAGTATGTCCCCCTTTTCCTTGTTAGTTCATTTTGTTCATTAGATTCCACATATGAGTGAGTCATATGGTATTTGTCTTTCTCTGACTGGCTTATTTCACTTAGCACAATTTTTTCCAGGTCCATCCATATTGTTTTGAAGGGTAAAACTTTCTTCTTTTTTATGGCTGAGTAGTTTCCATTGTGTTAATGTCCCACAGTTGTTTTACCCATTCATTTACTTATGGACACTTGGGCTGCTTCCACGTCTTGGTGACTGTAAATAATGCTGCAGTGAACATAAGGGTGCTTCTGTTCTTTCAAATTAGGTGTTTTGGGTTCCTTTGGATATATTCCCAGAAGTGGGATCGCTGGGTCAAAAGGGAGATCCATTTTTAATTTATTCAGGTATCTCCACACTGCTTTCCACAGTGGCTGCACCAACCTGCATTCCCACCAAGAGTACACTAGGGTTCCTCTTTCTCCATATCCTTGCCAGCACTTGTTTGTTGTTTTATTGATGATAGCCTTTCTGACAGGTGTGAGATGATATCTCATTGTGGTTTTAATTTGCATTTCTGTAATGATTAGTGACACTGAACATCTTTTCTTTTGTCTATTGGCCATCTGTATGTCCTCTTTGGAGAAGTATCTATGCAGGTCCTTTGCCCATTTTTTAATTGGGTTTTTTTTTGGACATTGAGTTTTGTAAGTTCTTTATAAATTTTAAATATTAACCCCTTATCAGATATATCGGTGAGTATGTTCTCCAATTCTGTGTGTTGTCTTTTCATTTTATTGATGGTTTCCTTTTCTGTGCAAAAAAGTTTTTAGTTTGATGTAGTCCCATTTGTTTATTTTTTCTTTTGTTTCCCTTACCTGAGGAGATATATCTAATAAAATATTGCTATGAGAAATGTCCAAGATTTTGCTGCCTATGTTTTCTAAGATTTTTTAATGGTTTCAGCTCTAACATTTAAGTCTTCAATTTATTTTGAATTTATTCTTATGTGTGGTGTAAGAAGGTGGTCTAGTTTCATTTTCTGTACCTATCTGTCCAATTTTCCCAAAACCATTTATTATTGGCATATAAAAATATGCAACTGATTCCCGGATATTAATTTTGTATCCTGCTACTTTGCTGAATTCATTTATCAGTTCTAGGAGTTTATTAGTGAAATCTTTGGAGTTTTCTATATACAGTATTATGTCATCTGCAAATAATGATGGTTTTCCTTCTTCCTTTCCAACTTGGATGCTTTTTATTTTTTCTTCTTGTCTGATTGCTGTGGCTGGGACTCCAATATTACATTGAATAAGAGAGGTGAGAGCAGACATCCCTGTCTTCTTCCCAATCTTAAGGGGAACACTGTATTTTTTGCCCATTGAGTGTGATGGTGGCAGTGGGTTTGCCATATATGGCCTTCATTATGTTTAGGTGTGTTCCCTCTAATCTCACTTTGCTGAGAGTTTTTATCATAAATGGGTGCTAGATTTTATCAAAAGTTTTTTCAGCATCTATTGATATGATTGTGTGGTTTTTATCCTTTTGTTTATATAGTTAATCACATTTATTGATTTGAGAATGCTGTACCAACCTTGCATTTCCAGGATAAATCCTGATTGTGGTGTATGATCTTTTTGATGCATTGCTATATTTGGTTTACTAATATTTTGCTGAGGATTTTAGAATCTATGTTCATCAGGGACATTGGCCTATAATTTTCTTCCTTTGCAGTGTCTCTATCTGGTTTTAGAATTAGGATAATACTGACCTCATAAAATGAGTTTGGGAGCTTTCCCTTCTCTTGAATTTTATGAAATAATTTGAGGAGAGGTGTTAGTTCTTCTCAGAATGTTTAAAAAATTCACCTGTGAAGCCATCTGGTCCAGGGCTATTGTTTGCTGGGAGGTTTTTTTTTTTAATCACTGCTTCAATTTTACTAGGTATAATCTGTCTATTCAGATTTTCTGATTCTTCCTGATTTAGTTTTGGAAAATTGTATGTTTATAGGAATTTATCCATTTTGTCTAGGTCATCCAGTTTGTTGGCATATAGTTGTTCATAGTATTTTCTTACAATCTTTTGTATTTCTTTGGTGTCAGTTGTTATTTCTCCTCTTTCATTCCTGAGTTTATTTGAGTCCTTTCTCTTTTTTCTTCATGAGTCTGGGTAAAGTTTTGTCATTTTTGTTTATCTTTTCAAAGATCCAGCTCTTGGATTCATTGATTTTTTTTGTATTTTTTTAAGATTCTATTTCATTTATTTCTGCTTTGTAATGGGAGGGAACTCCCCACCCCACCCCCTGAAAATGGGGAGGGATGAAGAAGTGCTGAAAACAGCATATGCATGTGTCACCCTGGCAACCAGGACAACACGCACATAACATGCACAAAAAAAGGTGCACAGCACTGAAGCCCAGAGCCAGGAAGATGATTGGATGGGAGAGATATACATTCCCATCTGCTTCTGCTGTGGGGGGTTCCAGAGGGAGCCTTTAATAGGAAATGTGGGAATGCCACTCTCTCAGATTCTCCCCTCCTTCCAACTAACAGGGGCTGGAGTTCCTGCTACAGACCTTGGGGACTGGGTGGCCTGGGTTTCCTAGGGTCCCTCCCTGAGCATTCCAGGGTGGGCCTGGAGCAGAGCAAGCTTCAGAATAGAGGAGAAGAGAGGAGGCTAGGGTGGTGGGCTCAGGGAGGCACAGTCCCAACAAGCCCCACACCCCTTCACAGGTGGTAAGCCATGGTGTCTGCTCACCTACCTGCTACCAGAGCAGGTAAGTTGGCTATGGCCCAAGTGCAGCCAGGGAGGGTCAGAACTTGCACCCCTCTGTTAGCACTTAGGGCCTGACTTGAAGCACTGCAGGTACTACAAACAAGGCTGATAAGAAGGGGGTGTGAGATGGGAGAGAAGATTAGGGTCAGCAGGTCCCAGGAGGCAGGTCCCAGGAGGCAGGTCCCAGGAGGCAGTATGGTGACAAGCCCCACACCCTCCCCCCTCACCCGCCCTGTGTGCAAAGCTTCAGGAAACCACTGTAGTGGCCACCCTCCAGCAGCCTGCTCACTCCTCCAGTGGTGGAGTTGGGGGTGGGCATCAAGTAATGTACTGTGTATTTATACATATATATACATATGTGTGTAAATAAAAATTCCATTTTCCTTTTCACCAGATTCTGTCTCTAGAATTACTGCCTATGGGCAGGTGGTGGGGTCCTCCTGGTTGTTTGGTTACTCTCCGATCTTTATTATTTCCTTCCATCTACTCACTCTGGGCTGTTTGTTGTTCTTTTTCAATTTCCTTTAAGTGTGGAGGTAGATTGTTTATTTGAGCTTTTCCTTGTCTTTTGAGATAGTCCTGTAAATGCTATGAATTTCCCTCTTAGGATTGCTTTCCCAGTGTCCCACAGATTTTGGATTGTTGTGTTCTCATTTTCATTTGTTTCAAGGTGTCTTTTGATTTTTTCCTTGATCTAGTTGTTGATCTATTCATTGTTTAATAACATGTTATTTACCTTCCATGTCTTTGCATGTTTATCAGTGTTCTTCTTGTGAATGATTTCTAGTTTCATAGCATTGTTGTCAGAGAAGATGCCTGACATGATTTCAATCTTCTTAAATTTATTGAGACTTGTTTGGTGTGGTCTATCCTAGAAAATATTCCATGTGCACTTGAAAAGTATGTATATTCTGCTGCTTTGGGATGAAATGCTCTTAAGATATCAATTAAATCCATTTGATCTAGTGTGCCATTTAAGGTCACTGTCTCCCTGCTGATTTTCTGTCTGGGAGATCTATCTATTAAAGTCAATGGTGTGATAAAGTCCCTGACTATAACTGTATTTCTGTTGATCTCTACCTTGACACTCATCAAGATTTACTTCACATACTTAGGTGCTCCTATGTTGCATGTGTAAATGTTTACACAGGGTTCTATTCTCTTACTGGATTGTTCCCTTTATTATTATATAGCATCCTTCTTAGTCTCTCACTGTAGCCTTGGTTTTAAAGTCTACCCCAGCTTTTTTTTTCCTTTCCATTTGCATAAAATACCTTTTCCATTTCTTTACTTTTAGTCTGTGTATCTTTCAATCTGAGTGGGTTTCTCGGAGGCAGCATATATATGGGTCTTGTTTTCTAATCCATTCAGCTACCCTATATCTTCTGGATGGACCATTTAAGCTATTTACATTTAAGGTGACTATTGATAGATACATATTTAGTGTCACTTTATTGTTAGACTATTTTCGTGTGTTTTTTTTTTCCTTTCTCCTCTTCTTCTTCTTCTTCTTCTTCTTCTTCTTCTTCTTCTTCTTCAAGCAAGCTCTTTAACATTTGTTGCAGTATTGGTTTGGTGTTAACAAACTCCTTTAACTTTTTTTTATCTGGAAAGCTCCTTATCTCTCCTTCAATTTTAAATGATAGCCTTGCTGGGTAAAGAAAGCTTGGTTATAGGTCCTTGCTTTTTGTTGCCTTGAATATTTCACACCACTACCTTCTGGCCTGAAATGTTTCTGTTGAGAAATCACATGACAGTCTAATTGGTGCTCCATTGTAAGTAACTACCTGCTTTTCTCTTGCAGCTTTTAGGATTCTCTCCTTGTCTTTAAACCTTATCATTTTCATTATGATGTGTCTCAGTGTAGGCCTTTTTGGGTTCAACTTGTTTGGGACTTTTTGAGCTTCCAGGACTTGTGTGTCTTTTTCCTTCATCAGGTTAGGGAACTTTTGGTCGTTATTCCTCCAAATAAGTTCTGGAGCCCTTGCTTGCTCTCTTCTCCTCTGGTATTCCCATGATGCAGATGTTGTTACTTTTCATGTTGTCCAAAATATTTCTTAAGCTCTCCTCATTTTTCAAAATTCTTGTTTCTTTTTGCTGCTCTGCTTGGGTGTTTCCTTCTACTTTGTCTTCCAAGTCACTGATTCAGTCCTCTGTTTCATCTAACCTACTGTTATGCCTTCTGGTGTATTATTTATTTCAGATATAGCATTCTTTATTTCTGACTGGTCCTTTTCTATGGTTTCTATGTCTTTTTCATGCCAATGAATATCCTTATAATCATTACACTAAACTCTGTATCTGATAAATTGCTTGCCTCCATTTCATCTAATTCTTCTTCTGGAGAATTCTCTTGTCCTTTCACTTGGGATCTGTTTCTTTGTCTTCCCATTTTGGCTGCTTCTTTGCATTTTCCACCTTAGTTGTTAAATTGATCAATGATATAGCCTTGAGCTGTAATCAACAGCTCAGCTTAAGCACCACAGGGTGTGGCAGACTAAATCCTGTGGGTAGGGCTATTGCTTCCCTTCAGGCTGATGCCACTTGGAAAGAAGTGTTCTGCCTGAGAAAGAAGGCCTCTGCAGTGTGGGGAATGATTCAGCACTGTGATCCTGGTGGCTGCTCTTTCAGTTCTCTCTCTAGAGACACCAACCCCAGACTCTCCTCGAGCATCTCTAGTCCACTCTGCCCTCCTTCTGCCAGAGCCCAGGGTAAGTGGCTGCAAATGAAATTTTGTGTGTTGGCCTGTTAATAGGCTCTCTGCATCTCTAGCCATCTCTCCCTGGCTGACAGAAAGCCTGCTGCTTTTCACAGCTGGACGTTATCTGGGTTCCTTTCTGGCTTTGGCGTTGTAGGCTGGGGAGCCCAGCTTGGGGTTTAGAACTCACACTTCTCAAGGGGAAGCCCCCGGCCACTGAAATATCCCTGCAGAACTTTAGCTGCTGCCTGTGAGAACCCAGCCAGCCCTCTTGTGCCTCCTCTACTCTCCCTACCAGTCTCATTATGGTGAAGTTGTTCCTTATGTCTGTCCAGGTTATGAGGCTTCTCTCCAGCTGGTGTTCAGTTAGTTACTCAGGATGATTTCTCTACAATTTAGTTGTAATTCCAGATTGGTCCTGGGAGGAAATTAGGGTAGCTTCTGCTTACTCCTCCACCATCTTGGATCTCCACACACTTTTTTTTTTTTCATTTGAAATAGTCTTGCAATGTGTGTGCACCTTGAGAAATGATCTAACAGAAAAAAGTGATTCCCAGTTAGATGGGCTGTTATGGGTTGTAGGTTGTTTCCATACTCCAGAATGGTCCAGGACCCAGTTTTTGAAGCACTTAGCCATCTTTTTTTAACCAATGACATTTGTTTTTCTTCTATAAATTCCTTTTGTGTTTCTCCTTAACCTCCCCTCCTTCTATCTCTACCTTAGCTCTAATCTTTGAACTTGAACCTGACACCTTTTCTATCATTTAGTCCTATGCTTTTGGAAAAAAACAAACATTCAATATTTTAGAAAACAGCCCCCATGATTTCAGACTGACACTATACTGGCTTTAAGTCATCAGATGAGTCTGACCAGAGTCTGACCAGCACTTAAGACCTTCCTAGAGTCAGGCATTTGGTGGTTTCTAGCAACTCAGTCACTGAGGTAGAAAATCAGAAACAGTAGGGAGTTCCAGGGTCCATTCTGCTTGGACTCTGCAAACAAACATGTCGGGAGTCATGAAATCCCATGGATTTCACTGAGGATGATACTCACAGAAGGTTTCTCTGCCATGTTTCCTTTACCACCATCTTCTTCTTAAGTATGTGGCCACCTCACCCATACCTCCTCTCTCCAGGATATTGCTATGGCCTTCTTCTACTTCTTCCCCTCAGTCTATTCTATTAGCTGCTTGCTACCAAAGCACTCTCCCCAAGCCCAGCGCTGGTCATATCACTCCTCTGCTCAAAAGCTTTCCATGATTCCCCACTACATTTTGGAAAAACTTTAACCTGACATTCAAAGCCTCCAAAATCTGCACCCACTCGACCCTTCCAAGCCCACACTTCTCTATCCCATTTCCTTTATTTTCAAAGTCCCCATGACCGCTGAATCCCAGGCCTCCCTACCACCTCCTTAAAGGCCACCATGGCCCTCACTGACTAGGAAAATTCTGCAAATCCTTCAAACTGTTCCCCTACCTTGTGGCTTCCCTGCTCCCTTTTGCCCCCATGCATACCTGGTTTCTCCCAGTTTACAATGTCATAGCTCTTTGAATCTCCCATCTATAGTTAACACATTCTGTCTTATATTACAGTTATTACAGAGTTGTTTGTTTTATCTCCACTATTAGAAAATTAGGCCTTTGAGAGTGGGGATCATGCGTTATGCATGGTGACTTCTGTCATGGTGCATGTCTGTAACTTTGCAGAGTAGTTGCTCAATAAATGTATGTGCCATTGACTAGAATACGGGGCAGGGGTGAGTCATGAGTCAGCCTCACATTCCTGTTTAACCAGGCCATTATCCAAAGTGGGAATTAAGAGTTCACCAAACTTTCTTGAAATTGGATCAGGCAAATCTTTAAAGAGCAGCTTTTCTTGAAAAAATAAAAGGGAAGGATTCGAGTCATCAGAAAAATAAATAATAGCCACCTAATTTTAGCTCTTAGCTAGAGATTTGTCTATCTGAAAGAGATTTGGCACCACAGCCTCCGGAACCACAAATTGCAGGGCTTATGGGCCAAGAGGTTGCACAGAAAGAAAGCACTCTCCATTTCCCAACTGTTTTTTCTGGTTCCTTCTACTAATCAGGAATCTCCACTAGAAAATGACACCGGGTGTGCGTCACTGAGTTTCTTTGGCTCTCAGGCCTGCTGGTGCCTCCCAGACTCTTTGATCCTCTGCTCTCATTGTCTCCTGAAACCAATCCTTTCCATCTTGTATTTTCCCTCCTAAATCACCTGATACCTCCAAGCAACCAGGTGTTTCTTTCAGAAGCCAGAAGCTGATAACCCATGCTCCCTGATCTAACCCCCAGCCCATGCCCTTTGCAGTGGAATGCTCACAGAGATTCTTTCCACTAAGAGGTGGGACCAACTCTCCCTTTCAAATTTGTTCATCAGTGAACTGAAGAGGATGCCAGAAATGTCTGGAGCTATTGAAGACCACTGGATTAAGCGAATAACTTTACAAGACAATTTTTTCAAGATAACCTCTCATTTAGATGTACACATTTTAGTTAAAAAATAAATGAAATCCAATTACTCCTGTTACTTTACAGACATCACTTAATCATCTTCACTGCTTGATTGTAAATTCTTTGGGACAAAAACTTATGTCCTGTATATGTTTTGTGTCCCACACCATATCTAGCCCCCAAATAAAATTATAAGCACATATGCCTATTTACTTGTTTTTTCATTGTTTCTTTGTTGAGAAATTTTCTTGGATTATACACCTCGCTGACCTTTTCCATTAATTAGAACAGCCAATTCATAATAGTTGCCCAATATTTTATTAGCACTCACAGAAGCTCAGCGAAGAAGTACAGATGATTGTCATTCTCTAGGCATTTTGGAATCAAGAGAAGCTGGGATCAAAACCAGAAAGTTTGAGTAATTTCCCAAGAATCACCCAATAAGTTAGGATGGAATCCCTCAGTTACAGAAGGAAATTTCACTGGAAACAGGAACGCAGCTGCTACGTAGTGCTATATCCACTGAACACAGTCATCAGCTGATAAATGTAGTTCAAGTTTCTAGAAGGGAGAGTCCTCCTTGCCTGAAGCCATCTGAACCCCAGTGGTATTTCCTACATCTAAGGAGAAATGGATATAAAAACAATGTCACAAAAGTGGAGTATTTCAGGCCATTTTTCTTGCTTAAAGAGACAAACCACAAACACTTCTCCCAGGATGAGTCCATGAAGGGCATGGGTGTGTGCTAAGGCACGAGGAAGTGGAGGTCCGAGACTAGGCTTCTCCCCATGGTTTGCATTTGACATTCAGCCAAGCACCAACTTCTCCATGTTTCCTAGAATACAGAGGGCCTTCCTCTAGCACAGACCATGCCAGTCTTGAAACACATCCGAGATGGGGACACATGTTGTCATGCCAGCAGAAAATGTCCTGTTCAGACATCTTATACAATGGTGAAGATCTGCCGTAGGGCAATGTCCATTCCTAGGGACAGATAGTGCATTTGCACATCAGGACCAGGATTCCTTTAAAAGTCTAAGATTCTGATCAAACTATATGCATATCCCCTGTCTGGAGGGCCTTAGCGGGGCACCCCTAGAATCAAAGGCAATAGTGCTTCCATGACTTTATATTCATGAGCTAATTCTAAGCATCTTTACAATCTGTGCTGCAATGTACTTGGATTACAAGCATTAACATTTAAAACCTTTTCAGAGGTTTTGTGTGCAGGCAATAAAGCTGAATGGGAGTGCAACAGGCAGACCAAAGTAAATTCAGTAAAATATATAATGTGAGATTTTTCTCAATCTTGGAAAAAGCAAAGAATCAGAAAACCTTAGTTTATTAATCATGTGACTTGGAGTAAATTACTGACTTCCCTGAATCTCAGTTTCTTCACTTGAAAAATAAGAACCTAATACCTACTTCACACGGGTATAAGGATTAAATGGGATAATGTATGTATAAGTGCTTTGACAATGGCAGAGAATGATACAAATGCGCCTTCCTATTGTGTTATTCACAGTGCTCCTGCCTGACTGCATCTACTTAACCTGCTCTCCAAGATCTAGAATCAGATTTCAACCGTATGGAATCATCCTTGATGCAGCAGATGGGTTTACAAGTCTCTTGGTCTCCTCGTGCAATTAACAGCCAAGAAGTCTAAAGCTTGCATTGTTTACATGGAAGATGTTTCTTGCTCTTCTCTTGCCTGTTCCCACGCCAGACCATCTGAACTCACCACCTTTTTTGTTTGTTCAGTGCTGCCCTTTAACTTTGTGGGATCCTCGGCACATAGACTCCATTCAACTATGTTATCCTACTATCGACAGCTACTTTCCTGTTTACCTCTAGGATTTACAAACATTTTTTCACATATAGTGTCCAAATTATGTTTCTCAACAACCTTCCAAAGTAAAAAAGATGTGTATTTTCATTCTCTTATAGGTAAAGGAACTGAAGCACAGAAGTTCAAATGGCTCAACTAACTCAATGTCCAGTGCTCTTTTTTCTGATATCACATTGTCTTCTCTCCAAAGATGTAAACTTCCTAGAGCCAAAGGGAACTTCAAGAGAGATCGCCATCTCATAGTGAGATTACAAAGACTCAGAGAAGTGGCAGCACACTTACCAAGGCCATCCCTGTCGCTGCCATCATTTCATCTTTCATACTCAGAAGCCTCCATATGAGCTGCTCTATGTAAATAGCCTGTGTTTTTCAAGAAATTTGGGAGACTGTTTTTGACCTTAAGAAACTTACTAATAATCCACGGGGATCAGGTTAACATATAAAATACTGAGAACTAAAGATAACCTAAGGGTAGGAAGCATTTTGCCCAATTGTTGTTGGAAAAGCCAATGTCTTTTCTCCACTTGCCCTGGGAAGATGTATCAATCATGTGCCAAGGCCTTGAAGATTTCACAGTGTGTCCTGGAGTCCTAACAATACAGCTGCCTAAGGCAAGGCCATCCTGGAACCCCAGCATGGATGATTTTTTCTTATTCCACCCAGAGTTTCAGAAAGCATTTCATGAGACTTTCTACTGAGGGTACTCTTGGGCTGGCAGAGGTGGACATACAATAGCCATATGCTGGCCTAAGTGAAGTTGGCCGTGACCAGGAGCCCTGTTCTGGACTAGAATTCTACTTGCTAAGGCAGAGAGCTGAGCTGACATGAGTTTTTGCTCCCTGGACACTTTCACCAGAACTACCTGGTCTGCAGCACAGATAAGAAGAAATCAAAGTAAAAGAGGGCACTGGGCTCATAGTACAGTTTGGGACCAGGATTAGAGAATGGAATGGATGATGAGAATCCAGCAGCCTTATGAATCTGAGACTTACAAACCCCCAAATGATGACAGGTGGACAGGTGCTATGGGAGGACTGGGTCAGTCAAGTCCCAAGCCGTGCCCTGTGGCATTTGGAGCTAGGAAAAGCTAATCATGAACCCCTGCTCTTCCACATACCCAGTGCAAGACCGTGGACCAGTTGTTTTAACTTCAGAGAGCTTCCATGTGGCCTCTCATAAGAGAACTGCATTAGGACTTATGGCCAAGATGGAGGCATAGGTAGACACACTGTGCCTCCTTGCACAACCAAATTAAGGACAACAAAAATTTAGAAACAAAACAACAAAAAAACAACCAGAACTAACAGAAAATTGAACTGTATGGAAGTCCGACAACCAAGGAGTTAGACACATTCCTCCAGTCCAGTAGGAGGGGCAGAGTTGGGTGGCCAGGTGGAGTCGGGTGCCAGGTGGAGATGGGTCCCAGCAAAGGCTTGTGGACCCTGGCACACAAGACAACAGCTGATGGACCCTGAGTGTGGGGTGGCAGCGGGCAGACCCAGTGAGGCGAGCAGGGAGGCTGGCTGACCAAGCAGTCCCACATTCATGCACAGACAAACCTGGCGAAGTTGGGGAGCAAGACAGACCACACAGCCCAGGACCCCAGCACTGGGAAATAAATCTTCAAAACACCAATTGAAAACACCTGTGGGGGTTGAGGCCCAGGGAGAAACTCTCAGCCTCACTGCAGAGTTTGTTGAAGAGACCCACAGGGTCCTAGAACACACACAAGACCACCCACCTGGGAATCAGCACCAGAAAGGCCCAGTATGCTTGGGGGAAGCAGTGGAAGGGACTGAAATCCAACAGAGAGCAGAGCAAGCACCATTGTTCCCTCTTGGACCCTGCCCCCACAGACAGTGTCACAACCCAGCAACTGGGTTGCCCTGCCCTGGTGAACACCTAAGGCTCTGCCCCTCATACATAACAGCCACAACAAGACAAAAAAAAAATGGTCCAAATGGAAGAACAGATCAAAGCTCCACAGCAAATACAACTAAGCAACAAAGAGATAGCTAACCTATCAGGTGCACAATTCAAAGCACTGGTGATCAGGATGCTCACAAAATTGGTTGATTTTGGATGCAAATTAGATGAAAAAATGAAGGTTATGCTAAGTGAAATGAAGAAAAATGCACAGGGAACTAATAGTGATGAGAAGAAAACTGGGACTCAAATCAATGGAGTGAACCAGAAGGAAGAAAGAAACAAACAGAAAAGAATAAAGAAACAAGAATTCAAAAAAAATGAGGAGAGACTTAGGAACCTCCAGGACATCTTTAAACATTCCAACATCCAAATTATAGAGTTAGCAGTAGGGGAAGAGGAAGAGCAACAAGTGGAAAAGTTATTTGAACAAATAATAAAGGAGAACTTCCCCAATCTGGCAAAGGAAATAGACTTCCAGGAAGTCCGGGAGGCTCAGAGAGTCCCAAAGAAGTTGGACCCAAGAAGAAACACACCAAGGCACATCAGGATTACATTACCCAAGATTAAAATGAAGGAGAGAATTCTAGAAGCAGCAAGAGATAAGGGGACAGTCACCTACAAAGGAGTTCCCATCAGACTGTCAGCTGATTTCTCAACAGAGACCTTGCAGGCAAGAAGGGGCTGGAAAGAAGTATTCCAAGTCATGAAAGGCAAAGGTCTACATCCAAGATTGCTCTATCCAGCAAAGCTTTCATTTAGAATGGAAGGGCAGATAAAGCGCTTCTCCAATAAGATCAAGTTAAAGGAGACCAAGCCCTTATTATATAAAATGTTAAAGAGACTTATCTAAGAAAAAAAAGATAAAAAACATGTACAGTAAAAGGACAGCAAACTCACAACTCTTAACAACCACACTGAAAGCAAAACCAAAAACAAACTAAGCAAACAACTAGAACAGGAGCAGAACCACAGAAATGCAGATCATATGAAGGGTTAGCAACAGTGGGGTGGGAGGAGGAGAGAGGGGGAAAAGGTACAGAGAATAAGTAGCATAGATGGTAGGTAGAAAACAGACAGGGGGAAGGCAAGAATAGTATGGGAAATGTAGAAGCTAAAGAACTTATGACACATGGACATGAACTAAAGGGGGGAATATGGGTGGGAGGGGGTGTGCAGGGTGGAGGGGAATGAAGGGGGGAAAATGGGACAACTGTAATAGCATAATCAATATAATAAAATAAAAATAAAATAAATAAAAATTAAAAAATTAATAAAAAAGAGAATTGCATTAGTTTCAATGCCTATAAGCACTCAAAAAAGCTGGCTAGCTATTATCATTTTTATCCTGTTACATGTGTAGAGATAAGCATGATCCAAATACAGCAAAGAATTGCAAAGGCAGTTCCTGGCCAGGAGAGTTTTCTGAAGTGAATCTTGTATGTGCATATATGTGTATGTATAAAATAAACACATACATTTGTGTGTGTGTGTGTGTGTGTGTGTGTGTGTGTGTGGCCTGTCCAGAAGGTATCCAGCTATGTAATATGACAAACAGATATTTATTGAAGAAGACAGAAAATACAAGGAACACTATACAAAGAACAATGATGTCCCCTTCAAAGTAGGCATTGGGAACTCATACAATTCTCCCAATAGCCATCAGCTGCCCTGTTGTATTTTTCTGAATCTCATCAATGGTTTGAAATGTCTTCCCTTTCAAAGATGATTTTAGTTTTGGGGAAAACCAGAAGTCACAGGACATCAAATGTAGGCTATAGGGGCACCAAGTTACTTGAGTGATTTGATGTTTCATCAAAAAAACTCTACACAAGACGTGATGTATGAGCAGGCATGTTGTCGTGATGAAGATGCCAATCATCAGTTAACCATAGCCCTGGCCCTCTGAATCATCTGAATAGTTTCCACAGAGGAATGTTTCAGCTTAACACAAAACTTGATGCAGATTCATTGCTCTAGTAGCTCAGTCATTTTTTAATGTGATGGCCACACAGTACACATGTTCACTCATTGGCATCTACCACCCCCACTGACAAGTACAGTGAAGTCATCATTGTTCACACATGCGCATTCCAGTCCATTGTCCTTGACTGCCAGGTTACATCGATGTTGTGCAAACCATTCTCAATATATTAACAATGGCTGGACTTTTTCCAGACTGGCCTCATATATATATATTTTATATATATAAACAGCATTATAGAGGCAAGATTACATAGCAAACATCAAAAAGGTGGAAAAGCTGAAAGACAGGACTCTGGCTCTTGCCCTTATTTCCACACTTCCTAGTCAGGCAATCCTGGGCTACTCACACAACCTCTGTCTTTCTCAGTTCCCTCATCTACTAAATAAAAATAAGAGTACCTCCCTTGTCTATTGTGCAGAGATATTTTTGTGAAGGACAAAAACCATTCTGTAGGAAAAGTGCTCTGGAAACATAAAGTGCAATTATAAGAGACAGTTACTATTTAAACTTAAATAAGAATCTGGAAACTGAAATATCCTGCTCTACTAGGACCAACATAACACCATACTTTAATCTTCTGTTTTTCACTCCCTACTCTTCACCATTCTGACCTGCTGTGCTCTCCCTATTACCCAAGCCCCCAGCCCTGCATGGTCAGCAGTGTAACTGCATAAGCTGCAAGCTTTAGGAAAAAATAAAAGACAACAAACACTAGAAAAGCATCTTGAAAACATGTGTTAAAGGCACAAATGTGGCAATCATCTATGGAAAGAAAATGTGATTGATTTTCCTGGAAGTCACAGAACAGAGAAGCACTGTGGCCATCATGGGAGGAGAGACGGGCAGTCAATCCATCTGCCCTCACTGAGCCTGAGCCTGGACCATGTGATATGGTCCTTCTATCCCTTCCAGGCTCCTTCCCTCAGGGGAGGGCAGCCATTGAGCATCTGAAGACTGACGGCAATGAATGTTCTCTCAGCTACCCTAGGAATTTGGCTGAAACTAGTATTGGATTCCTCAAACCAGCCCAGCTTGAACTATGGGAATGTCAGGATTGTCCCAGCAAGCTAAAGGGGCATCCAGTGGCCACTCACTAGGCTACCCCTCTCTAACGTTGCTCAGAGAGCAACAAATTCCCATCCTGCACTACATTATGATAGTCCTGGTGTCCGGGGCCACATTGTCAAGATTTCTCTACCCTTGGCTGAGCAAGTGTCTGTTATAGAGATTTACACCAGGGTGAAATGCAGAGGGCAGAGTGTGAATGGAAAAACTAGAACATTTGCCCCTCCCCCAGTAGCCTCAGCATCTGTTACTCTGAGGCTATTATGGGCTTCTGTTCCTGGAATCTACCCTCTTGCAACACCTAAAGTGCCCAATTATGATTTGTAAAATATGTCACTATTTCAATGTGCATCCCACTGTTTTCTATAACCACTGACAATTAACTTGCAGAAATTCATGTTTATTGTACACCTGCTATATGGTAGGCACTGTGGTGGGAGTCACTGCCTTCCTAGAATCTCAGACCAAGTTAATCTCCTTCAACAGCTATTTATTGAGCGCCTATATTGACATTTGGCACACTGATTGTTGCTGGGGAAGATATTTAATTGTCGATCCAACCCCTTATTGTACAAGGGAGGCTGCCAAGACTGAACAGTGATAAATATAAATTGCCCAAGGTCACAGAAAAGGTGGCAGAGCCAGGTCTCCTGCCTCTCATTCCACTGCTCATCAATGACATTGATGCTCTGTCCAGGTTCTCTTGGGAGCATGCTCTTGGCTGCCCCAGAATGGGAAGAGTATCAGCCCATCAGTCAGGAGATCTGGGTTCAGGTCTTTGCTCCTCTAGTTATTCTGGGAAAGTCCCAGAAGCAAATACCATATGCCTAATAATATTTCTTTGCCTCTGTTTTCCTGGGATCATATTAATCTTGTGGGTGTTCTCCATGTAAACTGGTGGCCTGAGGGAATTAGGTCATGCCTGTTAGGCTAACTGAGGACAAGAAATATAGAACAACAGGAAAGGGGTTAGGAGGGGATGGAGAAAGATTTGAGGTGGACTCTACATGCAAAGAGAAGTCTTTTTTTTTTACCAGAAACCTAAGAAATACTTGGGAAAGCAGGTGAACTTTGAAAACATACCTGACAGGGTGTTGAGGATCAGGGCATGCTGTGGACTGGAACTTCAACTTAAGGAAGTGTCCTGGGTTGGAGCCATCTCCAAAGCAAGCAATCACCAAAAACATTCCAGCACTACACCCTGCTCTGAAAAACTGTCCTTCCTAGGGCTCTAGATGGAGAGGCCTCCCATAAAGCCTAGGGAAGATAAAGAGGTTGCTATTTTTCCCTCACCACCCCCAGAAAGAAAGCAGCACTGTGGATTCGATGGTGCTTTCGGCAAGATGAAGTCACGCAGCTTCCACCACGGTGGAGGTGAGGAAAGTGCGCCTCTGTGAACTGGGCATGTCTCCACCTCCCTCCACTCTGTGCTCTTCCTGCCAATTAGCACATCCGTCCTTCCCCACAGGTGGGGAAGTGGCCCACGACTACTGTCTGGCCACTCCAATTGTGAACCCTCACCCAGGGACACATGGCAGGGATGGGGGACCCCTCAGGAGAAGAACACAAGGGTCCGGAATCAACTGCCCTCCTCATCCTTGCAGGAGGAAAGAGGGGGAACACTAGGCTGGGATGGCAGAGAAATTCAGGGGCTGGTTTAAGGGAAACAGACTGCACTGCTTACGGCCTGCTGAGGCTGCCAGCAGCCCCAGATGGCGCAGAACCTGCTGCTCTTGCCGAAAATTGATTTTAGAGGCAATGAGGGAAGGAGGGGAAGCAGGGGAAGGGGTACAGAGTGGGGTGGGTGGGAAGACTTGCCAAATGGAGGGTGGGATTTAGAAGCTCTGATAAAGACACTTAGTCAAAACACTCTGCAGTCAGAGAAAACCTCAGCAGCAAGGTGAAGGGGATCTTTTCTTGGGATTTCTGTCTGTTATATTCCATTTTCATCTCACTACTCCTTCTCCATCCTCTCTCCATCTCCAATGAGCATTCTTTGAAGACCCTTCCTAGATGCTCACTCTGTGAGGGCAGATCAGGCTGCCTGAGCCTGGCCTTGGAAAGCCCCCTCAGGCAGTGATAACCCGCACCCTCCTTCAGAGGGGAAGTGATGAACCTAAAACTAAGGAAACTTAGGCTTCAGTGACCCTTGTTTGTTCAGGCCCTTTCTAGGGCCCTGAACCTAACTTGGTAAAGTAGTCCCCTCTTATGCAAGACCCCAGCAGATGCCTGACACCATGGGTAGTACTGAACCCTAAATATACTGTGTTTTCCTATATGCACATGCCTTTTCATGTAAAGAAGGCACCTCGTGGCTTCTCTTGGGCATATCCAAATTGCCAGCATCACTAGTGTTGCACTTTGGGGCGTTAAGTAAAATAAGGGTTATTTGAATACAAGAAGCACTAAGATAACACAACAGTTGATCTGATAACCCACTTGGCCACTCAGTGATTAATGGACAGCACGGAAACACTGGACAAAGGGATGATTCACGTCCAGGTGGGACAGAGCAGGATGGCACAGAATTTCATGATGCTACTCAGAACAGCACACAATTTAAAACTCATGAGTTGTAGAATTTTTTACTTAATCTTTGGATGACAGTTGACTGAAACTGTGGAAAATGAGACCATGCCTCTCAGGAAGGCCTCCTGCCTCTCACTCTAGGAAAGGGCTGAGTGTGACGAGCCCATCGAAAGCACCCAGCCAGTGAGGGAACAGGCATCCTGAGTGCCTTCTGCTGTAGACACACTTCCAGTTTCCAGTGACCCCACCAAACAGCCGAGGAGAAAGCTGAGAACAATTTCCTGCTTCTGCATCACAGGGAAGGAAACTGAGGCTCAAAGAAAGGGCCTGCCCGGAGCCACCCAGGATGGCAGAGGTGGAGTCAGCGAGGGAAGTCAGGCTCTCGCTCTAGTGGTTGATGTCATTAGGAGCCATAACATAGCCCGGTGGTCCTCACACTTGTGAGGGGCAGGATGCCTGCACTCTGCAAAGACCTGGTAGGCCACAAATGCTGTGACAATGAGGCCATCCCACCCCATTTTGGCATCTCCCCAAATATTTGGGGCTAGAAAACCTGCCTCACTGAAATGACTCTCCTTTCCTCTGACTTGAGTCATTTCTGAACAAGAGCTCATATCATTTAAAAAAAAAAAAATCCCCAGCCCTAGCCAAACCCTCAAAGAGGAAGAATGTGACTTCTCCTAGCTGGAAAGTTTTGGGGTTGTTTTAATAATTAAAAATTATATCAAAGCATTTGCCCAGCCTGGGAAGGGCCATTCTCCCCCAGAGGCATGTTGCTGCTTGCCCCTAACTCCTGGGTGCAGAAGGCAACTTCTTAATCTCCTCCAGGGAGTCAGCTTCATCAGTGGCCCACAGAGCACACTCCCTCCTTTTGGGCTTAGCTTCATCTTGAAAGAGGAGGTAAGGATGACTCTGTGTATAAATCCTTCTGCACAGTAGAAGAGGCCCCAGGAGTCTGTTCTCTGCTCTTCATCAGACTGCAAAAAGAAAAAAGAAAAGAAAAAGAAGAGGCCCCAGGAGGGCTTATGAGAAGATCTAAGCCCCTAAGCAGCTGAGACATTCCCCAGAATCTGAGGGCAGAAGCAGTTCCTATCACCCAGCTCACATTCAGCCACACACAATTAGGCAGGGCCCTGGGAACACCATGAAGGCCGGGGATTAGGGAGATACCCAGCCTGGCTGGGGACCAGTTTGGAGAGTTCATCACCATGCTGGCCTGCCTTTAAGGAGCACCTTGGAAGAACCACACAGAAAACAGCCCCACAGAAATGATACCAGTCAAACAGAAGCAACAGCCTGAGCGAGGTAGAGAAATGCTCCCCTCAACTCCTCCAGTTCACTGAGGAAGGCAGAACACAGAGGCACTAGACTAAAGGGCCCCAAGGCTGGCCTGTGGTATCCCTAGCTTCCCTCTTCTCAACACTTTCTGCCTTGGTAAAACCTTGCTAATTGACTCCACAGAGGCTCCATGCTCTCCCCTGGCCTGCCAAAACTACCTCCTGGAGTGCATACGATTAAGCCACTCATACTAAGCTACAATTTTTGTGGCTACCCCTCACAGGTCTACTTACACCAACAGGAGATAAAATCTAAGCTGCTGACCCCTATAGCAAATGCACTAGAGTTGAGTGATACCTTTGGGGGAACATGGATTCCCCCAGAAGATCAATCCAATACCATGAGAGAGTGCAAAAAGAACTAGAGTGAGAGGCAGGAGACTTGGGCTCTATAAGGTCTCTGCAGCTAACCTGGTGGCCAACCCTGAACAAATCACGTGAACTCTTTGGACCTCCATTTCCTCCTTTGAGAAATGGGCGTTGATAGTCCCAGCTCCCCACCATAGTCGTCAGGAAGAAAATACAGTGTATTAAGCACATAGTGTTACCACCATGTCTGACAAGTTATAAGTATGTAATAATTCCATTTGTTCATTACTTCATTCCTTTACTCAATTGTTCACAAAATTCCTTCACGAGGCATCTGTGCCATCCACCTATACGCTGTCCCTGAATCTGAGCCCCAGCCTATGTTGGCATTCACAAAGCTTCTAGAGTCAGTCCTTAGCACCTATAGGTAGAACCGATACCTATAGAACCCAGAAATCGCTTGTCAGTGACTCAGTTTTCCAGAGGAATAGCTGGAAAAGGATGAGAGGCCAGAAAGGGGAAGTCTGTAGTAGATTAATTTCATTTGCCTTGTCTTTGGGCAACTGAGAAGACTATTTTTAGCTTCTTCCAAATAAGTTTCCTGCGAAGCGTCCCCTGGGACCTGACACTGGCTCTGCTCACACTTCAGCCTTGGGAGAGACCAAGTCCCAGAGAGCTAGGCAGCAGGCCCCCAGTGAACAGCCTGGGACTGAGCAATGAAGCCCACCAAAGGCTGTGACAGAAGCTAAGGCTGGAGCAGCTGTAGGGGGAAAAGGGAAGACATTGGGCTGGGTCAAACCTGAACTCTAGCTTTGCCACTTGATCAACTCTGGGTGGCCTTGGAGAAAATTTCTTCAGCCTTTTTTTTGGTTTCCTCACTTTAAACCATGAATGATAATATGCCTGAGGTGCCCGACATGGTGACCTGTAGCTATTACCTTTGTGGTTACTCTTATTATCATTAGAGGCTTACAAGAGTCAGTGAGCCTACACTGGGACATTGTAGGTCACCTGCACGGTTTCCCAGGGGGACCAACAAGGTTCAGAATCTATCTCAATCTTCCCTTTAACTCTTGGCTGAAATTGCTCCTTACAATTCAACCTTCAGGTTCAGACGTTGACCTCCATTGGAGAGCACATACTCTGACACTCCTCAGGCATAAGGATGACAGTACCCTCCTGTCAGATGATAGACAAGATGTCTTTAGGAACCAGCAGAGAGATGTGAGAAAGAAAGGCAATGAACAGTCAAAATCACATTTCTCCAATGTCCTAGCTTTCCATTGGCTCCAAAGAATCCTCCAGTGATTTCCCCCACACCCCCCACAAAGCTGAAATACACTCTAAAGCCTCCTTCCCTTTCCCCAGACCCAGGTATCTTAAAAAGAAAACCAAGAGACAACAAAGGAGGGAAACCTAGGAAATTCCATTTGCCAGCAAGTCCAGATCTTGACTTTCTTACTGTCTAAAATTGATTTCTTTGTGATCTAAGGCAGGTGAATATTTTCATAGCAATTTTACCCCCTTCCCTGTTTCTGAGTTCTTTGAAATTTGGAAAACTATTTTATTTGTGTCTTCTCATTGGATCATCATCCCAGGTCTCACCAATAGACAGTGGAAGAAGGAGATGCAAATACAGGTCAATTTTTCTCCACACCCCATTTTTATGCCAGTGCTTTGGGATGGCTGGAAAACTGGAGGAGGGGCCATTATCTTTGCAGCATCACACAAGGAAGCAGCCAGGAGATCCATAGGGCCATGCATCAGTCCTTCCGGGTACCATTAACATGCAGCCTGCATCCTTCAAGACAGCATAGGGTTTGGTCTGTCAGTGAGTGATCTATGATGTGTCACTTGTGCTATTAACAGGCATTTTCCATTTTGGCAGTCTCAGCACATTTAGCTCCTTTTCCACAAGAGCACTGCTCTCTTCTCCATTAATAAGCATTTTCAAATTCTTCCAGTCCCTACCTGGGCAGTTGTCTCATGCCTTCCTCCCAACGTGAGACTGGACTCTGTCACCATGGATGATGATGGGGACATTCTCTGTTCTAAGGATTGAGCTGCCATTCTGTGGTCTGAAAAGTACAGGACAAGGGAGATTGCCCTACACACTGTGGGATTTCAATAAATCTCTGTTAATGAGTGAATTAATTAAAGGTAGACATGAAAAAAGGATGACTGTATGGTAGAGGTTGTCTACTGATGAAAAAGATGGTGTCAGCTCTCTGGACCAGGCCTCATAGCAAAGGATGAGGAAGGAGAAAGGGCTGAAGATGGTACAAGTCCTGCCTTTTTGGCGCTTATGCTTAGCAAAGGCAGGAAGATTTATATCACAATATATAGTAGAGGGTCCCAGAAAGGGATTTCTTCTACATATTCATGGAGGATATCAGGCATGACAAGACCTATTAGGACATTTCAGAGTATGTCAGACAGAAATAAGAAAATCTCCCCCATTTTATATGTTGTTGCAAGTTCCAACACTTTATTTAGTTACTCCCTGGTCAAGAATTCCCAGTGGTTATGAAGGGAAGTTTTAGCCTCTCCCACATGCTAGTTGCTATCTTACCATACAGTCTTCAGGATCCACTAGCTTCTTCATCAGACTAGCAATGCTGTGTGAGAATCCAGGGAAAAGAGGGCTCCTAAATAAAACTCCTCTCAGATTAATGAAACCCTGGATTTCTTCCCAAATGAACTTTCAAGTCACAATCAGATTCAGTCCTCCCCTTGGCATCCAAAGCCCTCTATAACCTAATCCCATCATACTCATCCAACCTCAGGTCTCATTCTTTCCCAAGGAAGGATCACAATAAAATGGTGTCCCCATTTCTTCCCTTGGGCTATTTCCCATGCCCCAAATGCCTTACTCTCCAATCACTTCTCTCCATGCGAACCAGAAGTCAGTCTGTTTCTCTGGGGAGCCTTCCCCCACTATCCCAGTTCATATTCTTCCTTTAAATAAGTCCCTACAGCACAGATGCTGAATTTTCATGAGTTGACAGAGGCCACATGGCTTCTCTCCTTATATCACACATTTTGCCTAGCATGGTGCTCAGCACTGAGAAGCAACTCGACTATGCTGAAATCCACACAAAGGGATGTCTAATAAATGCCAAACATGGCTAACTGGTAAACCAGTGTTTCTCTACTGGTGGCCTAGGAGAGGGAAACGGAACTTGAGGATGTGGAGAACAAGAAGGAGAGAGCAAAATGAAGCCTAAAATAATCACCTGCATTGTCCTCGTACCATCAGCAGAGAAGCAGTAGCTGAGGCCAGCACTGGCCATTCCAGGAGCCCTCAGTGCTGCAGGAAAGCAGTTCTAATGGGGATAAGCAAGTGAAAGCTCACTCAGTCACCCTGCTTTTTTAGCAGAAGGTATCAGTGCCACCCTGTGGCATTTCTTTGGACCTTCCTTTGAAATGGCCAGATATTTTGTTGAGGATTTTAGCATCTATGTTCATCAAGGATACTGGCCTATAATTGTCTTTCTTTGTGGTGTCTGTATCTGATTTTAGAATTAGGATAATGTTAGCATCATAAAATGAAGTTGGGAGTCCTCACTCCTCTCGAATTTTTTAGAATAGCTTGAGAAGGACAAATGCTATTTCATCTTTGAATGTTTGGGAAGCAACCCAAGCATCCATCAGTAGATGGCTGGATAAAAAAGCTGTGGTACATGTACACAATGGAATACTACTTGGCTGTAAAAAAAGAAGCAAATATTGCCTTTTGTGAGAGGATGGATGGACCTAGAGAGTGTTATACTTAGGGAAATATAACAGTCAGATAAAGACAAGTACCATATGATTTAATTTATATGTGGAATCTAATAATCAAAATAAACTAACAAAATAAAAGAGACTCATAGATACAGAGAGCAGACTGATAGCTGTCAAGGGGAGACAGCTGGGTGAAAAAGGTGAAGTGATTAAGAAAAAAACCTCATAGACACAGACAACAGTATGGTGATTAACAGAGGGACAGGAGGGTGGGAAGAGGTGGAAGAGGGTAAAGGGGGATAAATGGTGATGGAAGGAGACTTGACTTGGAGTGATAAACAGTACAATATGCATATGATGTATTATAAAATTGTACACTTGAAACCTATATAATTAACAAATGTTACCCCACTAAATTCAATTAAAAAGGTGGGGGGGAATGGCTAGATACTTTCCTTAAAACAACCATCAAAGAAAGAGAGAAATCTATGGACCAGGAGGGAAATAGCAAAGCCAATTTGAAACTAACTTTGGCCAAGGAAATGGCTCAATCTAGCTTTAATGCGATTAAATCAAATTACTTCCAAAAGGACATGGAATTATGACAGCAACTTCTTTGGGGGCAGGCTGGGATTTATTCTCTTTTGGAGAGCCAAGACCGGATTTAGCTTTTCATGAGCCTGAGGCAGCAAAGATATGGGGGAGCTCCGGAATGTTATTCTTTCATGGAGAAAAATTTCAGCCAAAGAAGAAAGCCCAATTAGGAATAGCAAATGAAAGAGCAGAGCTTACAGGATAACCTGGAGTAAACAGGTGCAGGCTCCAATACTCTGGAAGCAAGTGATAAACAGAAGAATGAGAAGACCCCTCTCCTGTGGTCAGCCTGTTAATTTCATAGCTCTGTGAACAGATGGAATGACATCATTCTTGCAAGCTTGTATGTGGGGGGCCTGCAGAAACACATCAGTGACCTATGTGACATTATATTGATACATTCAGTTCATATTTAAGGCATACAATTCCCACTAAAAATAGTTTCCATCATTAAGCATTCATTAGGGGCTTGGTATTACCTCAAGAACTTTCAGTTATTTTTGTTACCCCATAAATGAGATCATCTCATAACAATTCAGTGAGCTAGGTATTATATCCATTTCACAGGTAAAGAAACTGAAGATCAGAGATGCCAAGTGTGTCTAAGAGCACCTGGCTTGTAAGAGGCAAAGTCAGAATGCAAACACGGGCCTTTCTGACCCCAGAGCTCTGGTATTTGGGACTACATGGGGATAGGCTCAAAGTACTGGGGGCTCTTGTACTCTTGGTATCCTTCCTCCCACCAGGCATTGGACTTTGCTATAATTATTTATTAATTCACCCTGCCAGATGAGCATGCTGAAGTCACTGTATCCTTAGCAATCAGCAAGAGGATTAGTTTCTTCAGTCAGGTTCTGCAGAAGCAGACCCTAAGAGGAGGAAATGTGCTAGTGCCTGAGGGCGTGTTCCCAGGAGATGCTGAGGAGATACTATGGGATAAGTAGGACAGATGAGGAGAAAAATCCAGGCACAGCTATGACTGCAAGTGAGCCACAACTTCAGTCTGATCATGTAGAAATCTCTGGAGTGTAAATTACCACTCAGAATGTGTCTCCCCCAAAAGCAAGGGAGCTATGAGCCAGTCTGGGAAGAGTGCTTGGGAAACTTCTGGGACTTTACAATTCTTGCTGCATAAGCAGCTCTAGTAGCCCCAGGGCAGTCCTCTGAAGAAGGGCACAACTGCAAGCCATTAGCAGCAAAACACTCAGAAGCTGAGGGAAGGGGACACAGATAAGAAATGTTTGCTACAATCATGGTCAACAAACTTTGGAATCTGGATTGAAAGCCTCATGTTAAGCATTGGAGTCAAGGAGTTGGAGAACTCTAGGGCAGAAACCTGAGTCACAGCACAGCTGAATAAAGGACCATCCATTTACACCTGCAGGAAGCCACTTGCCATAGCCAGGGCAGGCACATAGTGTAGGTCGGGGGCTATGTGGCAGGACACAATATCACATGCTGTAGTTTATCTGTGAATCTGGGTATGGGTGAGGCCTCCACATCAATGTCCAGAGTTCCATCACTGTTGGTGGAAAGGAAAGAGGGAGAGCTTGGCACAAGGATGTTCCATTGACTAGAAGGGGCCACAGGAGATAACCAATAGCAAAAGGAGCCAGATCTTTTGATTGTAAAAATCATGATTTGATCATGCAGCCACTAAATGACTATTCAGAGGCCTAAGGACCTTGAGAAATCCATAGATGACATTCCATAACTAAATCTCCAGACTAAGGAATAGCCCCATCCTATATATCAAGGGGAAATAGACCATTTTTGCTCCCATCCGTGGATCTCATTGTATTAATTATGACAAAGATTGGCCAGGAAAAGGGTGGCAACCTTGTGGAGGAGGTAAGAATGGTCTATATCCTCAGTCAACCCCATGAAAACTAGCTCATCTTCCTAAAATACAAGGAGCTGAAAACCAGGGCCAGGACGTGGCTCTGAAGAACAGGGAGTAGAGCAGCAGAGATTAGAGAAGACAAGAACAAAGGAGAGAGAGGGGGTCCCTTCGGCTAGGAGGGAGGAGGGTAAGGATGTTAAAGCCAGGTCTTCCGAGGCAGTGGGTAGGTGGGGGGATTACAAACCCTCTGAAAGAGAGCCAATCTGTCCCTTTACCTAACAGCTTTACCTCCCAGCAGGGGCCTGGCAGCACTCCAACCACTGCTCTCTCTTCTTCCTGGCATCACTAGCCCACATCAATTGCCTTCTTCCTCTAGGACTAGAGCTGGGAAACTCCCTCGGCAAAGACACTTGTGCCCAATCTCATGTTCTGCCCATGTGACAGCTGGCCCCCCTAGTGTTTTATCCTCCACCTTCCCCGTTTCTTCCCCTAAATGCATCTACTCTGAAAGTCAGCTTTGATGCCTCCTCCTCCTTGTCTCCCAAGACCAATCAACAGCTCACATTGCTTCTTCCATCAAAGTATCTCTTTTGTTCTACTTACCTTCTTGGACCTGTAATAGAGTGGAAAGAATATGGGATGTGTGTTCCAAGGATATCTGCTCAAATACCATCTTTCCCACCTGCTGGCCTTGTGAAATTGAGTGTTTCCTCCTCTCCTTCCTCCTCCCCGAACTCCCCCACCAGCATCCTGTCCTCCACCACCTGGACTGCATGGTGATCACCTCAGGCTCCACCAGCCAGAGGAGATGTGTACACACTCCTTGCCCCACTCCCCACTTCCTCCCAGGCTAGATGCTCTCAGTTACCCACCTAGGTAGGCTTCTGCCCCAACAGAATCCATCAGAAGTTCTGGTCCTAAGACAAAATCTTACCAACAACAAACCTTACCCAAAATCCCACAACAGTAAAGTTTTTGCGGTTTTTTGACCTGCCTGTAGTCCCTTGATGAAAGAGGCCCAGTGAGACAAAATGGGTGCTATAGGACCACTGTATACTTATATATGAATTAATGCCAAAGAGTTTAGAGTTGTTAGCATTATGCACATATCAGCAAAATGATTAAAGAGGGTGGAAAGCCAGGAAAAAAGAACTATGGAAATGGGTATATGTTCTAAAATGTAGTTTATTACTAGAAATTTGAGGTATGGTAAGACCAACAGATAAAGAGATAATTTCCATTGGAAAGATAGTTTGTTACTTAGAGCTCCTGAGGGCAAGGGACACACCACTCCCCAGGGACCACAGGGTCAGTCAGGAGGCAGAGGGAAAGGGAGAAACTGTGGACGAAACCCTTGTTTTGCTTTCTGTGGGAAGAAATGGGCAAGGTAAGGTAAGCAAGCTGAGGGCTGGCAAGTTGGAGTTACTTCAGCAGGCTCTGGGTCATAGGCGCTGTCCCTACTTGTCTGGTACTTGGCCCTGGGATGACTGGGACAGGTGGACAGTGGCGAGGAATGGAAGAGCCCAATAAAGGAGGTGGTTGGGTGTAGGCTCTGGTTGGGTTTGTTTGTATTGAGAATCACATTCACAGGCAAGTTGTTTACTATCTCCAGGAAATGGTTAACCCCAAGAGGGGCAGTCTTCAGTATCAGCAAGGTCCCAGATATCAAAGTATCAGAATACAGAAAACAGAAGGTATGGTTAATAGAGTGAGGTCAGGAAAGAAGTAAACAAGGCCATTGATGAGACGTACTTGTAGCAGGCCTATTTGTCCTGTGCAATGCATGGTTCTGTCCCAGGGGAAACCAAAGTAAGTCAAACATCCGTGAGGCCTACCATTCCAGGGAAAAAAGAAAAGACCGTAAGGGTAAGTCCAATGAAAGCCTTTGCAAACTCACACAAACTTGTGAGATTAAAACATAATCCCTTTTATTAACATTTAGTATTGATTAATCCCCTTGGTCCAAACAAAGAATTTTAGTTGTCAGGGTAATTTACACCTAGACTCTGAAAAATGAATATGTGAATAATGATTCTTTGTTAGCCTAAACTGGCTTTTTCAACTATGACATTGAGCAATGCTGGGGGCAAGTATTAACAGTACGGTGGGAATGAATGTCTTTTTCAAACTAACAGATCTGTGTCAGTAACATATCCCTCTCCCAAATAATAAGCAGGCTGCTCGCTGATAAGAACTGAATGGATGCCAGATGAGTCCACTTGATCCTGTCCCCTGCTGTACCTTGCACACAGGACTCAGGGAAGGAGGCAAACCAGGGTATCATCACATGCAACAACATGCAAATGCAGTACCAACACATGGGTGTGTGCCTCATATTTAATCACTAAGCAGAGATAAGATTCCATGAAGTAGGAACAAGCCCTCTTGTTCACACAGATGAATTCACATTTGTGATGCACTGGTTTATTCTCTGAATGCACAGAGAACATAACAGCACCTAGCTTTTAGGGAAGTTGTCCATTTGCTTTCTTGAATTTCCACTTCTCTAAGCAGAAGCCTCATTTTTCCCACTCCATGACCATGTAGTGGGTCAGTTAATCAAAAAACTTGGTTCAAATGGGCAATTGATCAATATAGAACACACATATGATAAACCTTTCATTTTAATTCAAAACACACAAGCATGTTTATTGTAGAACTTTATATGTAGGGCCAAGGCCACAGGCCTGGGGATATAGATCTGAAGATGACTGTTCCAGCCTTTCTCTTTTTGCATAAACAGCACTCTTAATGCATCCTTGACAATTTCCAGCTTTAATTTCTTCAGAGAAGAATAACAGTTTACATGTGTGAAGAATCTGATTCCAGAAACTTAGACTCTTATAACTTTTGTTTTGATCTTTTATATTTGTCCCTCCCACATCTAATTGATATCTGTTCTTTTTATTGTCACCTTCAGTGAGACATTCCAGAGCATTCAACTTAGTTTTCCAAAAACTTTCATTCTTTTCACATGTATATTTTATCTAAGTAGTATTATGTTACATTAAATTAATTGCACAAACAAGTGTGATAGCAAACGCAACTGACTCTTTGTAGGCCCACCACCCACCTGGAGGCCGCAGCTGTGCGAAGGTGGGGGAGGTAGGAGCCCACCCCCATGGCCAGCAGCATGTGGCTGACACAGCAGCAGTCTCCCTGCATTAGGAGGAAACTACACAATTGGCTAAAAGAGCTTCTCTTGTGTATCCTGGTCCCCATCCCCTTCTTTTGTTTTAATGCTGAATAAACAGTACTTTATTCAGGCATAGTCATCATACCTTAAAATGTACAAATGTTAAGTGTATATAGCTCTGTGCTTGAACTATCACCCAAGCCAAAATAAAGAACATTTCTGTCACTCCACAGTTCCCTTCTCCCACATTCCGGACGATCCTTGCTTCCCCAAAGATAACCAATGTTCTAATTTCTGTCACCATGGATTAGGTTTGTCTGTTCTTGAACTTTATATAAAAGAAATCACCTGAACTTTTGTGTCTGGTTCCTTTCCCTCTGAGTGATGTTTTTCAGGTTAATCCATGTTGTTGCAAGTATCACTAGTTCTTTTTTTATTGCTGAGATGTATTTGATTCCCGTCCTCTTAACTGAGTTTACTGGCAATCAATCACTGAAGTTGAGGAGAAAGGAGGTAAATGGAGAAGCCCAGTTTCTCTATAATCCTTTTAGCTTTTGTTCAAGCTCTGCAGCCTTCCCTAGCTGCTCAGAGCAGGAATGTGTTCCCAAACATCCAAAGGATCATCTCCTCCACCAACTAGTGCACTGACAGATCAAAACCTGAAGCTACAGGCATTATCTGAGTGATCGAGAATCCACAAACTTACTGTGTTAGGCCTCTCTTTTTCTCCACCCCAATCCACAGACAAGGAAGAACACCAGTTTTGTAAAACTATCTTAGCTCATCACAAGACTGGTAACTCACTGTGGTTTGCTCAGAAGTCACTGGCCCATCTCCCACACTGACCAGTGATAGTGATGGGCACTTAGTCATCAATATTTACAAATCTGCCTGAGGAAGCCTATGATGTTGGGTTTGCCTGTATTGCCAAATGAATCATTCATGGTGGAGTACTTAGTATTATTAGAACTCTCTTTGGTAAATATCTTGAGATAGTATAATTCATTAAGCCCACTTTGAGATGTGCTAAAACTAGGAAAAGAGACCAGCCCTCTTCCTCTCCCAAGTTCAGTGTTTTTAAGAATTTCATCTCTGCATCAGGAAGGATCAGTGGCCCAAGGCCAAGTCCATTTGGCAACTCTCAAGGCTCTGCTCAGCACGACTGACAAGGCCAGTGGTTGTTGAGAGGTGCAAGGAGCAAAAGGGAGGGTGGAGCTCAGATTGTTCATGCTGGGCATTTGGCACATCACACTCCTGTGGCCGGGACAGTGCTCCTTGGTCAATACAGACAGTGAGCAAGATGGGGATAGAGTCTGCTAGCAGATCTGATCCATCCTTTACTGCTTGGGTTGGTTGGTACTAACTGTCCAGAAATCATTAGTCTGATGTCTGACAGGACACCCCTAAGGAGCAAAGGTACAGTTTTCCCTGAGATTTTACTATAACTTTGGCCTTTTGTTAACAGGGGTATGGAGGATAAGCAAAAAGGCTGAGAAAGTATGAAACATTGGAAAGCAAGTGCTCTACCTCTGGTTAAGCTGTATGAACACTTCACTCGGTCACTTCCATAAAAGAAATGAGAGATTTGTCTGCCATGATACAGACATGGAAACTGGATTTTATGCTTAAGAGTCTGCTGGCTAACCTCAACCATCGGGATGTTAGCTTATTGATTTGCACCTCTGTGAATTCTCCAAGAGTTAGAAATTACTCTCAGCTTGGTTCTCCTTCTTTCTCAGAAGAGATCTGAGTTCCATAGATGGAGTCCAGGGTAGAGAGCTGAGATTCATGGCTCTGACTCACAACTGACACTTTCTATGATATTAGCAAGGCAGTCAAGGTTCTCAGATGCTAGGAGGAACTGCCCTCCCCCATCACAGAGGTGCACTTTCAGAAGGTTAGAAGCTTTCTTGCAAAGTGGTTAGAGATCTGGGGAAGATAATTAAAATACGAAGGGAGAACTCCAATAATAGTCACACTCACCACATATTTTTGAGTTTATTCCAAGATAAAAACCCAAATTTTCTAACAAAAGCCTAACAAGAAGCCTCCAGGGGTGCAATGAGCAGGCCGGGGAACCAGAATGACAAGATGGGGTCTCTCCAGGAGGCCATATGGGAGAGGAGAGCCTGCCTGTGCCACTTAGCTCTACACAGCTGTCAGGTGTGGGGATAGCCAACAGGAGGTCCTTCTCAGTGGTCCACCATTCATTGCTTACATGAAGCCAGCTGGTCAACCCCACCCATGTGGGAAGAACTAGAGGGTGGTGATGAGGGTTAGAGAAACCTTATTCTGGACAAGGACATCTTTAGATTTCTGCTTAGATTCACTTGAAGAAGAGGACCAGGGCTGAGGTAAAAATGACCTCAGATCTAGGGAGAACTTTAAAAACAGAAATGTTCTCCCCACTTTCAGTGAGGTGGGCACAAAGGAAGCCAACTAGACAATCCAAGAAAGACCACAGGGTTGGCTTAATGGAGAACTGTGAACATTATGACAGATATGATAATCTTACCTCCTGATCAACCACATCAAGCAAAACTCTCAGCCATTCTCTCAGAGGCCCACTTGCAAAGAGAAGCTCTTTGATACTCCTCCTCTTGTCACAGAACATATCTTCAACCTCCCTGCTCTCAAGATCCACCCTGAGGCAGCAGCCCCTCAGAACACAACCCTCCCCACTTAGTCCTGAGTCTCCCCTCCCCCATCTCCTCTGTTTTCTTCATTGGCTTCCCCTTCACACACCACTTCACTAACTGCTACCCGCAACTAGCCACATCCATTTTCCAAACCAATGCTCATGATTTATGTATAGTTCTGCTTATCCTTAAAATTGGCACTGAAGTCCCACCCTTCAAAGAAGCCTTCCTGGGCTGATGCTACCTGAGAGTCATGTAAAGAAATTCCTCGTAAACGTACAGGAGACATTTATGTTTCTTCAGTTCTGGGCTCTTGCCATCAGAGTTGACATCGGGTTGACACATTTATCTGGGTTTATAGTTCCAGAAACAGAGTCTAACCAGGTGTCTGTTTTCTGAAAGAGAATAAGGGCCCCCATCACAGGGCTCTGGGTTATTTGCCTGCATCATTCCCAGAACATGTTTTAGCACCCTTTATAGATTAACCAAGCTGACACCCTCCTTAATCAGGTTCTTCTCTCACTGCTCCTCCCCCAACGCAACAGCAAACTCAATGAGGAACTTCACTATTCATCATTCATCTCATTTGGGAGGTAAGCATGCTCTCCATCTTATCTCTGTTTTCCTCAAGGATGGGACTAACTGGAGGAGAGAACAAGGCATACAGAGGGCCCCGCTGAGCAGATGCCAGCTTCTGCAGAAGATATTAATACAATGTTGATACTAAAGGGCAGGGCAGGCAAGCTTGGAGGAGGAAGAGGAATAAACAAGAAGAAAGGCAGGGGAGCAATTCGTCCTCCGTGATCCCTTAGCAAACTCCTAAAAAGTCCTAAACTTGACCAAACCACATCTGGGAGTCCCCAGAGTCAGAACCAGCAGACAGAAGTGTGTGTCAATCTCCACTTGCAATTGTTACTGAGTCTTCAGGCATGTCTACTCTTCCTCAGCAACCAGGTGCAAGAGATAAAGGTGCACATTAGCTTAAGTGCTCCACAGATACCGCATCTAAGAACAATTGAAATCCAGATGGAATGAGAGTGTACTCTCTCTTGACTTTTTCTCAGTCTCTCACAATGTGTATGTGTGTGTGCAGGTGCATGAGGGAGAGGAGGTGAGACATCCTGGCCAGGTTGGCGGGTCACCATCACCATCTCCTCCTGTCCCTTGTGATTTCCCTGCAGTCACTTCATAACGGGACTAGAGAAAGCCACTAGCCTCCTCTCTTCCAGGGCTGGCAATGTAAAGATCAAAAGAGAGAAGGTGATAAGAAGGCAGCAGACAAATGCAAGAGATTACGACCCTCCCAATCTGTAAAATAGGGCCTCCCCACCTTCAGTCCTGGCGTCCTCATCCTGCCAGCAGGGCCTAGGCTGTACCTCCCACAGCCGCTCAATTTAGAGATCCTGCGGAGGAGTCCCCGCTGATCCCTAGAGACCCACGGGGCTATTTCCAGCTCTCCGGTTGTCTCCTCTCTGCCAGGACTTGTGATTCAAAGCAACCAGGGAGGCCTGGTGGCTGTTTTTCTCTGGCCTCTTTAGAGGTTATGGGTCAGTACCTGCCCCCAAAACCTCCTCCCTCAACCAGAAGCACAGAGCTGCCCAGACAGTCTGAAGGCCCAGCCTCAGAGACTATCTCTGACCTCCCTCATCCTAACTTAGGAAAAAGGGTCCCTCTGTGACTTCCACAGGGTCACACGCAGGATGCTGGCAAAGCCCACAAGGAACCCAGGCTTCCTGACTCATGATCCTGGGCTCTTCTATCTCAACCTTGAATGTTACTTTTATTGGTGAGTAAACCAAACCCCCCAAAATAACTCTTATGCTCAGGCCTAGTACTAATGTCAAATGACCTGTAAACCAGCTCCAGGAAAAACAGAAATTAGTGCACACATATCTTTGACTGCTCACTTCTCTCCCGCCCCCTCCTCTTCCAGCATTCAATGCCATTCTCTAGACCCTGATTTTGGAGTTCTCCACCTGCCCTGCAATGTGTTAGGAGGGAAGTTGGGCTTCTCTTGGCTGTGTGATTAAGCACAGTCTCCTTAGTCTCTCTGAGTCGCCATTTCCTCATCCATAAATTGAAATAAGGAAAACCAGGCCCTGACTATACCTCTGAGATCAAATATACAGCAGAGCTTTGCAGGCTAGAAATGGCCATAGAATGCCAGTTACGTTTATTTGCAGCCTTTTCTTAAAGCTACTTTCACTCAAATGGTGAAATTCCTTGTAAGAACCAGGAAAAGCCACCATGGTCGGGACCCATCGGTTCTGCTATAGGTGATGCTGCTCTGTCCACACTCATTTAAGTGAAGATTGGCACTGGGCTAATGGAAGCAGAAAGCTGTTGTTGTTCAAGCTGGGTAACAGTCTATTCTTTTAAAGGAGAAGGAGATCTAGGAATGAGGAGCAGGAAGGATGAGATGGATAAAGGTTTGAGAAGAATAAAAACTGGAGAGGTGGGGTTGCCCTAGAGGACCCTTAAATTTCTCTTCCAACCCCTCTGCTGGTCGCCCATCAAGGTCTTGTTTATTCTTTTTCTGGCTTCAGACCTGGGTGCCTGGGTCAAGCCCACTCTGTTATTTCGAAGCAGGAAATTATTGACCCGTAACACAAGCCTATAATAAATAGCCTCATGTAATAAAATGCAAGCCCTCCACAGAGCCCTGCATTTGGAAAACATTGAGGCATGTGCGAGTTGCTGCCCAGAATATATTTGGTATCTGGCTGCCCCCTCCCCTTCTTCTGCAGAACAGGACATGGTCCAGGCAGGACAGCCCACAGCCTGGCAGGAACCGGACTCAGCCCCTCACCCACAGACTGACTGCTCAGCACGGCCTGTCAGCATTTGTCCTTACATTTCATGTTCAGTACCTTCTGATGAGGTGCTGAAGTTAGCACATTTGAAAACATCATGTAAAAACAGAGCAGACAGCGGAACAGCCTGCGAAAGAAGCAGGTCTCTATCATTACTCGGGGTAGGGAAGTGCCCCTGGAATGCCTGTGGCACAGCCTCTCCAATGTCAGAGTCTGGAGAGCTGTGGCAGGAAATGCTGCCTACAATGGTGCATGAAGGGCCTGGGCTGGAGGGGGGAAGGTGGGCACCCCAGGCAGAGCTGAGCTCAGCTACAGGGATGAGCCATGCCTGCTGATCCAGTGTGGGTCTTGAGGAGGTTCTCTGTGGAACCTGGCTTTTGATGTAAGGAGACAGGGCACAGAGCAGCTCTCCTGGGATTCAGGTCCCAGCTGAAACTTCCAAAAGTGTCCAGGAGCCATGGAAAATCCTGGCCAGTTTGCAGCAATGGGACTATTTTCTCCTGTCCAAACTCTTTGGCTCTCCCTGTTGTGTGATCTCTGATGAGAATGAACAGTAACTGTTGCCTGGTGTCTTGTAAGCAGCCTCTAGGTAAGCCTTAGGCAGGGAAGCAGTTAATGTGAGTATGATCTGGGAGGGACCGTCAGGCCCCATTCCCCCAGAAGCCTGTTTTCTAAAGCTTGAAGTCCTCTCATTAGTGTTTCATCCTTTTCACACCAAGTTTTCTCTCTGCTAGTTAAAATGTAAACCCTTCTGAACAAGGGAACAGTGCCAAACCCTCCACAGCTCAGTATGGCTGAGTTTCTGATGGGTCATGGGAGCAGGCATGTGCAGGGGAGGGGCAACAAGGTCAAAAGCCCTGGACCTGAAGGAGCCAGGGGAGTATGAATTTGGGGGAAGAAGGAGGCTGGATGGGAAAGAACCTAAAGAAGAGGGCAGAGCAATGACTGTAGAAGCTTAGCATAGTGGAGCATGAAATTTTGAGTCAGAAGATCAGGGTTTGACTCCCAGCTCTACTTCTTATTTAGCTGTGGTTTCTATGAGTCTGTTTCATCATTTATATGTAAGATTAATGTTGCCTACCTCGCTTTCCTGCCTCCCAGGGTTGCCATGGGGACACGATTAGATGGCAAACATGGAAGTGTTTTGTAAAGTGCGAACAGCTCACCGGTGTCAGCAGTGGTTATTTGTCAGCTTGCCCCTCAGTCCCCCCAATCCACCTTCCGCCCCTCTGCTGGTTCCTGCACACGGCGGCTGTTGGCAGAGTTACAGACCTGCTGACTGGGCTTCTGGTAGAGATTGCAAACAATACTCCACCTCCTGCATCTCGCCAACCTTGCAGCATCAGCATCCCCCTGACACCACAGGCTGCCAGCCTCAAGCCTTCATGAAAACCAACGAGTGGAGCCCCCCAGTGTCAAATCTGGGAGGCCGTGCCCAGGGCCAGCAGGCGCTGAGTGGAGTTGTTGCTGTGCAAAACAGGAGGGGTGACAGAAGGGAGCTCTGGGGGGCGTAAATGCCTTGGACCCAAGCCCTCCCTCTCCAAAGGGCTTGATCTATGTCTCCCTGTGGCAATGGCTGGAGAAGAGAGCCAGCCTGCCAGTGCTTGATGCTAGGAAAAGGAGGGAATTTGCCAAACAGAACTCTGGAACTAGTCACATTTGCTGTCTTTAGGAAAGGAGAAGAAAAGTACCTCAAACCCTCTCTAGGCTCAACCCAGGGCTGATCAGAGAGACAGGGGGCCAATGGAGTCTCTTCTACCCCCGAGTTCCTCAGGAACTGTCTCCCACATGCAGATTTGCAAAGCCAGGAAGACCCACCTCCAGCACCCCCAAACCACACAAGCCAGGCGTATGTGTGCACACATGTAGAGAGGGATTTCGTTTTGTTTTATCACCCCAATGTTATTTCCTGCCCCTGAATACCCACTGAAACTCTGAACAAGTCCAGGACACCATCTCGTACACATGATACCTTCCTCTCTACACCCCCTCTAAACACACGCACCCCAAAATGTATTGGTTCCATAAGAGAATCCTCTGGCTCTCTTGGGACTTCAATTTGGCAATGTAGTCAGTTAAAAGAAGAATCCAGTTTAGTGGGTTTATCTGAGGAATGCAATGATTTAATTATTTAATCCATCTGGAATTTATTTTTGTATTCACTATGCAGTAAAAATAGAGAAAAGATGGAAAGCTACCCAACTGGTAGTAAGAAGACACTTTTACCCAGATATAAAACAAACAGAAAATACTCCACTTATTTTCCCTATGGACATTAGTTTAAAAACTTTTGTAAATTACTTGTCCCAAAAATTCAATACTGTATCAGTAATGCAATTTGCCTCCTATGAAGATGGTTGTGTGTTTTATCTTGGGCAGGGAGGATAGAAGTTGAGAAAATACCAGACTGTATTAAGAGTTTCTTCAAGTGTCTGGTATGAAGCAGGCAGCTTACAGGTCTTGGGGTCATTGCTAACTCCATGCAGAAAGACCAAGAAGCCCTACATAGTCTGAGAAGTGGGGAACGAGGAGCTGATACAGTAGTCATTCTGATCATGCTAATCAGCGTGGCTGTCAGGGGAGATAAACTCTGAAAAGATTTCTATGACGGCAGTAGCAGAGCTCCAAATACTCTTCTGCTGGTGTGCAATCCCACGTGGCTAGGTCAGGGAGCAGTTCCACCGTCACTTGCCTGGGCCACACAATAGCCTGCTCACTGACAGCTGCCTCTACTCTCCCCTTCCATCCATTCTCCACACCACCATCAGTGTGAGCTTGTCATGTCAATGCTAAGATTCCTATGTCTCAATGTCTCTCTGTCACCTACACAAGCATGTCATATGATTTTACAGCACAAGTCTTGACCTAGTGGGAACATCATGTCCTCAACATACCTCCCACCCTTATCTACTCAGCACAGGGCAAACTCCTTAGCGAAGCACAGCAAGCCTTCAGGATCTGGCCCCTGCTCACTCTTCTAGGGTCATCTTTTACCACCCCTCTCCTGCACCCAGTCTTCTAATTTTACTAAACCATTTTCAGTTCCTTGAACATGTCCTCGCTCTCATCTGTCTTGCCATATACAATTCTTTGGACTGGCATTCCAGCCTGAATTAAGTGTTCCTTCTCTCTGCTGTTGGCAGCAGCAACTGTGTGGTCTCAACATCCATCATAGCACTTATGCAAAAACTGTCTGTTTCCCTACTAGTGTGAGAATCCTCCAAGTGCATGTTTTATCCAGTTTTGTATGCCCAGCCCTAGCACAGTGCATGAAACATGCAGATGCTCAGTCTAGTCTGACATAATTTATTGCATCCAAAATAGTATAGTATACTATAGTGTAGTATGGTTAGGGAAGACAGGATGATGTTAACTGCCAACAGGCGTAGATTCAAAGAACTAAGACCTTGCCAGGAAAACATTTTTTTTTATGTGACAGTGAAAAGGTTAATCCAAATAGGAAATCCCATTGTAGCCCTACTATGGTCATTCAGCTTAGCCATTGCTTTCATTCATTCATTCTTAAACAAAATGTATTGCTTACTCTATCAGTCAGAATCAGTTAGGTTTTGCTGCAATAACAAATTGTTTCAAAAACCTCAAAGGTTTAAAACAACAAAAGTTTACTTGCCACTTAAGCAACATCTCCAACATGGGTTAGTGAGGGTGGGGGGTGGAATACTCTACATTATCTGAGAAAGATTCCACCACCTTTTGCTACACCATCTGGAGCACACAGCCTTCTTGTTTGCAGGGGAAGAGACAGGTGGGGCCACACACACTAGTTCTCCTATGTTTCCATCCAGAGTGAGACACATCACCTCTGCTCCCCAGCTCATTGATCAGATTAGTCACATGGCACCACTAACAGCAAGGAGGCTGGGAAACATGGGAGCTAAGAGCAAACGTCTGGTAAGTGTACTCACGCAGCCACAAGCAACATGTCCCAGATATTGAACTAAGCCCCAAGGACACTGTAAGTAAATGTGTACTCCCATTTCTTCCTCCAGGAGTTTATAGCCAAATGGATAATAAGAGGTTTAAGAACACACATAAAAATTATAAGGCAGAATATGCTGCTGAGCTTTTATACTACAGTAATTTTCTCAGTCATGAGCCCACATCAGTGGGCCAAGGTTCGGAATCAAGTCCAAGCATTAATCTAGCCTTTTCAATAGAATGCCCACATCTGTGCACTAAGGCACACTATTATAGGGACTGTCCTTTCCATCATGTTGGCCTAGATGCTGAGAAGTCTTCGGCCTCATTTTTCTCCTTTGGACAGAGGGTTCTGTTTTGATTCCTCACCTTCTCTTCCCATCCCTTCTTCTCCAGGCAAGCTCTGTTGTCCTTTCTCAGGAATTTGCATCTTGCCTCTGTCTCTACTCAAGGAAGCTGACAGTCTAATATAAAACCAAAGTTTCATATTATCTTGAGAGGCTGAGAATAAAACCAAATTTCCCTCTAAACTCAAAAATACCCCAGCAGAAGTCAAAAGTGCCATAAAAATATATAAACATTTTCTTGCTTTGAATCCTGTTATCTGCATTGAGGCACATGGCCCAATGACAAAGTGCAGAGGTTTGTTTTCTGTCTTTCCTCTTTTATTCTCCACACAGCCTCCCTTTTCCACCCTCTGCCAATAGTCTGGTGACCTTCTGTCACTGTGAGTTATTCAGGCTCTCCATCCCTGTTTGTACCTTCCAGACAGCCTCTTGTTTCACACCCAGATAACCCTTCCCTTCCACCCAATAAAAACCACCTGTCCTGAATCCCCTTTCTCCTCAGATGACCTGTGCACAAAAAAGAATGAAGAGTGCTGGCCTGGCCAACTGGTCGAACACCAAGAGGTACAAGATTATTTGTAGGATCTCAGGGCCCAGGGCAAAAAGAGGGAGGTCTGGCTAAGCCAAGTAGCCAGCTGGCTCTCTTGGCTGGATGTTACTGTCAGCTCTCTATCATGTATTGGTTGGGAATATGCATTTACTTGGAAGACACAAAGTGAGAAGAATAAAGACCACAGAGGGGCCACCTTGTGTTCCTCTCATATATTAGCAGCGCACACAAGTAGGTTGTGTGATCAAGAGCCATGAATAAAGTAGGGGTTTTTTTTTAGCTCCAACTCCCTCTCTAAACTTTCTCCCTTTCCCTGTGCTTCATAAAGACACATTTAATTCTTACCTGCCAATGGATGACTGCATTTTTAGAACTGCTCAGAAAGGACTACAGATAATACAAAGGAAGGAACACTAATAACTGAATCTCAGGCTTCCATGGTTATGTCATTGAGAGATATATTTTCATAAATGGGGACCATCCAAAAAGTCTAAAATTATACTTCATAGACAAGGCAGCTAACCTTGACCTGTCATGTGACATACCCAACATATCCACCAAATACAAAGCCATGAAAATAGTATTTTGCTACAGCACAAAGTGAAGAGACAATTCATGGTGAGCTTATGACTTCTGCAAGGAGAAAGTTGAAGCCAGCTAATGCAGATTTTCAAAGAGCAAATATAAAAGCTGATAGTGCTTAAAATCCACTGTCCGGGTGAATAGTGAGATGAAAGGAAAATGCACATAGCACTTAAAAAGCTGCTCAGCTTTTCTGACTTAAACCTTTTCTAGAAAATATTAATATTGGATGAGACCTTAGACATTATCTGGTCAAATGCCCAATCGGCATAGGAGTGAATCCCCTTTCTAACGTCCTTGAGATATGGTCACTCAATGTCTTGATAACACTCAGAAGTGGACGTTCATTGTCTTGTAAGCTCCCTATTCCCCTGCAGAATCATTCCAATTGATTAATTAAACAGTTCCTAGTACCAACACCTAGGCCTCTAATTTGTTAATCCTTACCTTTTGAGATGTTCAGGTAAACACTGAAGCTCTAATATACTATCAGAGATGGCATGATTGTCAGAGAGGCCTGAGAACAGTTTTGTGGAAATACTACAATTTCCCCAGTATCCTCCCAGAAGCTGATCTCTCCCATCAGTCATGTGTGTTTAGTGTCAGCCTTTCTTTCCATGGTACTTCAGTTTTTCTCACTCTTTCCCTCTTTATAGATGTTAGCTAGCTCTGTGTGCTACAAAGAGACACTATAATGCAAGGACTGTATAGCTGTCTGGGACCAATCTCCCCTAGCAAGGCAGCTCTCTTGCTCCACAACCTTACTCAGGGATTAAGGTCCCTTCCCCTTTGTGGCTCTGCATGGACACAGCTGAGTTGCCACTTACTCAGCTTTTCAGCATGTGGGGATGGAGCAGAGTCCAGGGGCAGCAGTTGCAATTTAGACAGGTGAAGCAGAAATTGGCACACATTAATACCACTCAGGTTTCGCTGGTGAGAATTTAGTCACAAGGCCCTGCCTCACTGCTAGGAAACTAGAGAGCAGTGTGGTTTCTAGTGACATAGGCATGTGCCCAGGAAGAAATAGACTTTGGAGCTTTGGAGGAACAATTACCAGGCTTCCACACATTCTATGCCCTTCTTTCTTTTTCCTTCTTTCTCTTTCCTTTTCCACGTCTTTTTTTATTCCCCTTATTCACTTCTCCTTTCTTACTCTCTGAACTAGCAAAAATGTAGACAACTGTACTTGAGCATCAATAAAATAAATAATAAAATAAAATGTATAATTGTGTGTATGTGTGTAGAGTATGCATGCATATATGCATACACACATGTACATAAAGAGCATATATGTGAGTACATATTATGCTCTTCCATATACATACATACACACATGCACACGCACACACACAGAGGTACCTGCAGCCTGTGTAGAAGTCTTACCACCCATGCAGAACCACCTTGGGTTCATCTCCTTCTGGTTTCAGTCCTGTAGTTTTGTCTTTCAAGCAGGCCTCCCTTCCCCCAGGTCCTGGAGGCAGAGAAGGTGGAGCTTGTGTGGGCTCTAAGCTTGGTGCTCAGCTCCTGAGTGAATGGGCTCAGACTTACTTCATTGCTAAAGGAGGAAATGAACACAAAGGGAAGTGCCTTCTCTCTCTGCATCTGCACTCACTCTCTTCTTTGTCATCAGCTTGGCTTGACCTCCCTGCTATTCACCCCAACAACAACCGGGCACAACCATCTGATTGAATCTGCTTGTGCTTTTAGGAGCCTAATTCCTTAAGGTCAAATAGGCAGTTCCTACCACTGAAAAATCAGAAAAGAAATAGACAATGGATTGCCAAACAGAGGGATTAGAGAATCCAAAGTTGGAAATGAAGGCAGTAGGAAATAAGTTGGTCATGTTCCAGCTATTATGCATGCAACAAATGTCTGAAATATTTTTTAAAATTGTTTTGGAGGGTAGTAGGGAATGGAGTACAAAGATGACTCCTTTTTAAATTCTCCAAAATGTTACCTGCATACAGAATGAACAAATGTCAGGGACAGGCACATCTTGGACTGAACTTCAAATGAACTGATGGCAGGCCTTACCATTCTGAAAATATAAAAATTGAAAGCTGCCAGGGCTCAGAGCAGACCATGCATTTGCATTCAATTTAAATAATGTGCAACAATCTTTGGGTGGATGGGGAGTTTTTAGCCTTGTCAGAGAACTTTGGAAGTACTCAGAGTGAAACTGCCAAGGATATCCATGGGCCATTGAAACCCACCCAAATGCCTACAGTGAGACAGTCCCACGTGTATGGAGAGGGGTCTTCTACATTCAAATGGCAAACCAGGTGCCCCTGTCAGAAACTTTCTACAGGTGCATCTGGTCTAGAGACTAGTACTTTCTGGTGTTTGAATTATAAGACAGACTCTCCTCCGACCATCTGCCAGGGTAGTTCAGCTGCTGAACTTCACATTTTTCACAGAGCAGTTCCTAACGTTTAGGGCCTAGGGCTCGGCCACAGCGTGTTGCCTCCCTTTACTGATTCTCTAGGCCCACCTACAGTGAACCAAATGGAAGCCCTGACAGAGATGAGGATAAGCCTGCGAAACATACAGTCAGCTCTGTAAGGGAAATCACATGCCATAACCACCATACCGTGCATGGTCAGTCAACATCTGCTACAGAGAGTCTACTCTTTGAAAAAATGCCCTTATGGGTCCATGGCCAGGCTATATGGAATTCTCCAAACAAGGACCCTTCATATAGGGTATGTGAAACACATAACATCTATCACCACCAAACCCAACTTATGACTTGACAGAGTTAACTGAGGTAAGGTTATTTAAATAACCCAGACAAGGGGAAAGGACAGTATTACTCTCATTTCTGATGCATATTAAGGGTAGTATGTGTTGTTTTGTTTATACACCAATCGCTATACAACACAAACCTCCTCAAATGGCTAATATATTGGCCCCACAGTTGTTCTGAAGGTTTGGAGAAATAAGGTTTCTGTTAGGAATGTGCCTAGAACAAGACAAATATCCCTCATCCCCAGAGAAAATTATTTCTATTGATAAATTGACTCTGGTGGCAGATTAAAGATGGATGCAAAATATGGAATATGCCTCCTCTTGAGTGATGGTGTCAATGTCCCCTCCTCTTGAATCTGCATGGCTTGTGGCTACTTTGATCAATAAAGTATGGCGGAAATGATCTACGAGGACCGGCAGCTTCACTTTGGTCTCTGGGACCTAATGTGAATGGTCCAACTCTACTGACAGAGAGATCAGATGGAGATGCCCTGACATACATAGAGATGGACAGGGATCAGGTGACCCGAGAGGTCTGTACCAAGGTGCCAGTTATGTGAGTGAGATCAGGTCAGCTGCTCCAGGCCACTTGCTAGCTGAGTACCACTAAGTGACCCCAGCTGGTTCCCCACAGAGCAGAACAACTGTCCAGCTAAGCCCTGCCTAAATTCTTAACCCACAGTTATACAAACTGGTTATTGTTTTAAATCCATTGTGTTTCAGAGGAGCTTTTTACACAGCAATAGATAACCCAACAAACTGTATGTATGATTATAAAATTGAAATAGCAAAAAGTGATAAATTATGAATGTCCTGCAATCACAGGGACCATATTTTTCTACTTTCAGAGCAAGAGGAATGATCTGATCAGTTTGGAAGAACCAGAGAAAACTGTCCCCCCCAAATCAGATATATTGATCATCAAAGCTAAAATAAATAGCATTGAAGTTTAGGTGCTCAGTAAGGAAATGCAAACCCATGAACAACTCTAGGTCCTGCCATGTGAGTCGTTTGTGACTGCAGGCAGCACAACCCTTTGCCCACACTCACTGGGGCTTGCAATTTTCCCACCCTGAACTCCCCAAAACACCAGGCATCCACCTGCCTTCTTTAAGACACAGCCAGCCTGGGAGTCCTCCCTTGCTTCTTGGAGAAGGACCACAGAGACTAGCCGTTACTGGCCTTTTCAGTGATAAGTCAGCAGTTGTATCAGAGTGAACTGGAGAATGTCGGTAGAAGGCTGTTTGATCATAGTGGAATTATAGCAGTTCATTTTCTAAAGTGCCAGGAGACCCAGGGATGAACCTTTGGGTAGAAATGTAAACCACAACTGCGGCACCTACAAGGAGATGCAATTCATCAACAGGCATGACGGGTCTGTCAGCAAGAAGGGCTCTCTACTTCCTGCTGATAGACAAAAGCAATCTCACTGCTCTGCAGTGGACTCCTTAGACCACTGAACTCCTTACACACTGTGGCTGTCTGCAGGGAGTCCTACCAGCTAGCCTTTTCCTGGAGTCAGGGTGCTGCATGCATTATTGGGGGCTTGCAGAGCAGAGGTGTAATGGGAACTATGGTATTTATGCCCCCCAATATTTCCTCTAATCCAACGTGGGGATAGTTTGAAGTGAAGGTAGTTTGGGGTATGAGTGAGACACAATTTTGTCTCTTGTTTTCTAACTGAGATGTAACTCAGAAATAGTCTTAGCAGTAAGAGGGCTGCTTTTGCTTCCTGGTGATGTGGGGCCAACAGGCTGTTGATGACCAAGGCGAGAAATGAGGCAAAGTGGCAGGCACAAGCCAGAACACTGCTCAGCCTCCTCCCACCCTCGTGACCCCACAGAGCGCACAGCGCCCAGTGATGGAGCACCAGCTCAGATTCCTCCTGCTTTCCTCCCTCTGTCCCTTCTCTTACCAGCCTTAGCTGGATCCCTGCTCACAGGCGCTCCCTCCACAGAACCTCAGACTCCTCCTCCCAGCTCCCAAGCTCTAACTGGGTGGGGGATGGGCAACCAGCATTCCTTGTCAGAACACAGGGAGCTGTACTGCAGAGCTGGCTCTGCATCAGATCTGATCTAACTCACACATATTCTGGAAAGTTCCATTAAAAAGAGCAACTGCATGTTCTTCTTCAGGTTTTCCTGCCTAAAATGTACACCCTGGGGATTCTGGTTAATTTCTGACAAGCACCCTGCCTTCACTTGCAAGTTTTCCAGGGGGATCTGAAGTCTGTCTGCCTTTCCTACCTCCCCTTCCCATCCCTGGCCATAAATACCCTGCTTGAAGTCCGGGATACCTTGTTGAGAAAGCCTGTGACAGAGTAACCCTCTGGCCTTGTATTTCACCTAGGGACATCCTCCCCACCCTACGGCCCTCCCACACAGGACCTGTGCGGAGTGGAGGCAGCACCCCCTCTAGTGGCCAGTGCCCACAGGCCTCTGACTCTTGCCCAAAGCTGCTGGGGAGAGCCTGCTACACCTTTTTAGGGGTTACCTCAGACCCCAGACTCTAAAGAAGAAAAAAACACTTCCTTTCAGTTTTTTTTAAAAAATAAATCCTTTCTCTTCAATGCAAAGGATGCCCTGCGGTATTTCAGAAAATGAGCTTCCATCTCCCCTGCTCCCCTCCCTGCCCTCCAGTACTGGGGTCAAAAGCACTGCCTTCTCTGGTCCTCCATATCTCCATCTTTCATATGGGAAAAATGATCTTTCCTGCTGCCATGACTAGGGATAGCCCACCCAGAGCAAATGTACTCTCAGCCCTTCTAGTCCTTCAACCCCATTCTCTGCTTAAAATTCTTCTGAAACCAGGATAAAATTGTCACCTTGAAAGTATTTATCCCTTCCTTGGCCCACTCCCTACCAGAATGAGTGTCAGGGAAAGAGAGTCTTAAGAAGACTTTTAAGTATTCCATGTGTTGTATGATAAAATTACACCCACCCCACCCCACCCCAGCTCCTAGATTCTAACCAGGCAGGTAAAGAGTGATCCAGATTTCTACTGGGTGTGGGGTTATAAGCAGGCCCAGATTTATTTGGGTTTGCTCTTCAGGAGTTTCCCACTGCCTCTACAGTGAAGTTAGATGCTTCGGGCGCCTCCCCACTGCAGGCCCACACCAGTAGGACCAGCCCACGCTCCAGCCTCCTCCCTCTCCATTGCCTTCTCTGTCCTGCAAACAAGAAGATTCCTGAGGAACAAAGAACCCTCTCTAATCCTCCCAGTTCCACATCTGTGGCTGCTCAGTCTCATCCCCATGTTCTGCTCTGCTTCCCACTGAGTGCTCCCGAATGGCACCCTTGCCCCCAGATTTTTGCGGCACCTTCACACCGGCTGAGGGCCCTCTAATGTGCACATACTAAATACCATAGCACCCACCACCCTCAACTACAACTCCCAGGCTATCTATCCATTAAGGTGAATGTGGAAAATATCATAGATTCAAGGGGCAGACAGGAACCTCACAAACTCACTTAGCCCAGCCTGCTCATGTCCAGATAAAGATTCACTAATTTTCTTTAAAGAACTTGCAGAGAAATAAAATCTACAACTTCCTACCATAATACACTGTATGCCTCATAATCTGTCAACCCCTGTTAACTCCTTAAGATCAGCCTCAACTCATATTATTTTTTAAAAAAAAGACCATTATTCAAGAATAAAGGTATCTTGAAGTATTGAAGGTTATGATTCAGCTCTACTCTTTCCCACCAGGCCTTCTGTTATTCAGACAAAATTATCTTAAGTCCTTGAAACCCCCTTTTTGGAGATATAAAAATTAGAGACATCTTCATAGATTTTTTATTTTGGAAAGTGTTGCCTAAGGATAATCTGACCTCAAAATTTCTTTTATCTTGGCACTCTCCCACAAGAGTCATCTGGAAAATATAATTGTTTAATAAATGTGAATAATGAGGATAATCCTCAGGCCAATGCTTTGGTGTGGGTAGAGGAATGGGGATGAAGATCAGGAGTCTTTCTTCTTGGTGAATACAGAGATAAAGGAATTTGATTGACACGTTTCTGGGAATGACCTACTGTCCTCTGTGCTGATGTTTTGAGTTCCACTTACTGTAACTTTCAATGATTAAGGTGAAGACTAAATTCTGCCTAAATCATGGCAACCAAGATAAAGGTCTAATCTGGCTACTCAGTCCAGCTAACTGGACCCCATCGAACAATTTTCTCTACAAAGTCATATATCTAACAAGCCAGGGGTATAACTGAAAATGGTCATGTTTAGTCAGTTACTAGATTCTTCAGAAAGCTGCTTCATCACTTAAAATGTCACAAACCTGAGTTGTGGTCTTGGCCCTGGTGGAGTTCCTCCCATAATAGATGACCCAGGGCAGACTCTCTGAGTAAGGATCTTATAAAAGATTTCTTTATCATAGTTTTGAGATGCTATGAGAGGTTAGATATTGGTGAAAGTTACTTGATCTCCCTTGCTGGAAGAAATCTCCTTGAATGTTATTTGTCAGAGGGCCTAGGGTTTGTGGTTGGGAAAGTCAAGAAGCTAAGGTTCCATGTTCTGGCCCATTGGAGAATAAGTAAAGTATAAAATAGGTGGGCAGCCTCATTACATGTACTTCCCATAACAGAGATTTGGAGTTGAAAACTGGAGACAACATGACTTGGTGATCACATCATAAAAGCTACTTCAGTGAAATGTAAATATACCTCCTTGGTTCATACACATGCGTGCCATGCACATAGACACACACACAGGGATGGAATGAATGAGTCAGGACCTTTGTTGTCAAAATCAAGGGAGTATGCGGTGCTTCGTGGAACCAAGAAAATCCAAAGCAGAGCAGATGCCTGCCATTCTGAGGGACACCTTGGAAGCTGAGAGGGGAGGAATGGGGTCTGGAGATGAGGAATGTGTCCCTCAGAAGCAGAAGACAAGCTCCAGAATCTGCTGTTTGGGGTTTACCCAGACATTTGCCTGGAGGAAGACTTGCATTCCTGTGGCATGTGCTTTCTTGCATCTTAACTCACTCAAGCAGCCTCTTCTGCCTAGAGGGAGGAATAAGACTTCACATGAGGGGACTCCAACAATTCTGAGGGATCCTGTGAGCAGACTCCTTCCATGGGGTATAAATGCACAGCACTGAGGGGAGTAAGAATCCCCCAGCTAATGGCAAAATTATTTTCTGACCCTTTTTATTCAGGTAGATATTAAGACCAGTCATTATACGTAGCAATTTTTATCTAGACTTTTCTTTCCTAGTATAAAGATATGGTGTCCTTTGTTAGTTATCCTGGGGTGATTTTTACACAGTATTTTTTTCACTAGAGAAAAATCAATGACACATTTGCAAATGAAAAGCTCGTATTCATTCTCTCTCTCTCACACACAGACACACACACACACACACACACACACACACACAGAGGCAATGGGTTTTGATTCATTATGGTCAACCAAGAAAGCTGCTGTGTATATTCTTCTTTGGACATCCCCAACTGAGCTGGAATGGAATGGATTGCCTACAAGGCATTATTTCATCTGAATCAGTGGATTCAGCCAATAATCATTCTGTGGTTTCTGACTAATTCATTCCTCCCTTTGGTGCAGTGCAACCTTTCAAGGAGAGAGAGGTTTGAGGGTTACTTGGCAGCTTCACAACTTCCATTTGCTTAAAAATGTAGAAACACCACCTATATTCAAAAAAAAAAAGAAAGAAAGAAAAATAAATGAAAGAAAATACAAATTGTGTTGCTCCAGGGAAGTACAGTCATCCAAGTGCACACATTTCATCCAAGAATGTCCCTGGCTGAGCTACTTCTTCAAGTCAGGTGCAGGAACAAAGCCTCCCATTTGGGTACCCAGATGCTTGATTTAAAGGACCATAAGAGAACATATCAGATATCAGCATGGGAACAAAGGAGGTCTACAGAAATGATGAAGACCAAATACCTGATGCAGAGCTATACTTTTAAATATGTTGGGGTGCCTTACAAAAGTATACATTCTGAGTAAATTCTAAACTAAACCTAATATAGATGTCAGGCTGTGGTTAGTGGCTTCCATATTCAGTAGTTAATCTCCAGTATGGGACAGAACGATCACATATATATTTGGTTGGCTAATATCAACATTAGCTGCTAATATCAGCAATATCTGACTCCACAGATTTGTAAGTCATTTGGGTTAACATGCAAATTGCTCAACTACTAATAATAGTATTTATTGAGTACTTCTATGTAGCATTATATGACCATGTATTTTGCTTGCATTGTCTTATTTAATTCTTACAACATCTCTATAAGATAGGCACTAATATTATTTCTATTTCATAAATGAGGCTTCAAGAAGTTAAGTAATTTTGCCAGGGACACACGGAGTTGGTTTCAAACCAGGTGGTATGACTCCGCAGCAGAGCCTGATTCCTAAACTTTAAGTTATACTGACATTTGTCAGAAACTACAGCAATGATTCTTGAAGTAATTATGCCTGCCTCTCCTATGGCTCTAATTAGACTGTAAGTTTTCCTGAAGGTAGATGTCAGCTTCTCGTTTTCTTTGATTTCCCTCAAAATACTTAACATAGAACTGTGCACAGAATAAGCTAAATAACATTGACTCATTAACTAACTCAGGGAAGTTGGCCAACAGTTAATTCTTATCTCCTGCCATCTTGCTAAGTGTTTGGCAGCTCTGCTCCACCCTCAATTGCTGCTTAAGTCTGTTAAAACATTAAAGAGAGGTTTGGAAAGAGGATTGTGTGTTGATAATTATTTTTCCTGAATCACTGGTAATATTGAAAGGGAAAAAGGTATGAGTGAGTTGCTAGGTGAGAGAAAAACAGTAAGGGGAATCTTTTTAAAGGTAGAGAAGAAGGAAAGGAGAGAGTAAGTGAGAAAGCAGGAGAATTAAAACCACCGACAGAGAAGGGCAGCTCAGGAAGAACTGTCTAACTATGGTATGTTTATATTGCTGCTTTTAAGTATTTGAGATTGATATTTAAGCATTTGATACACAGCCTTATAAAGTTTTATTTGGATAACTTGCACTTATAACAACTTGGCTCTGCATCTAGCCAAAGGAATAAAAACATAGCAAAGAAATTTAAGAAATCTGAGGAGGGAACTATGGAGTCAGTGGGTGGTTCAAAAAAAGCTCACAGTAAAGGCTGGTGAGATGCATTTGCCACCCAGCCCCTTTCCTCTCTCATAAAGAGCTTCTTTTCTACATGGGGACTGAATCATTTGGCAAAGCACTTGGCTGCCATTCGGCTTGGCCATATTTTCTTGAAGACATTATAAGATAGTGGTCACAAACATATAAATGTCAACTAGAAAGTCAGTAAATAAGTATTTATTGAGTGCCTGCTTTCTCTTAGCTTGGGAAGATCTAAAAGATATGCATTACGATACCTTCCATACAATTTAGTTGGAAAGGTTGTAAAACAAGGGTGGCAAATGCATGGTACATACACTGGCCTTGTCTCTGCTTGTCCTTGTGGTAGATATCCTAAACCAATCATGACCCACATGCTCACTGAATCAGAATGTTGCTTCAGAATCATTCTCGTAACAGGATTCCATGCAACCCTTGCCAATCACTCAGGGTTCTCCCAAGAAAGGAAACCTAGTTCCCATCCTTGCCCTGGACCATCACAAGTAAAATGACAGCTATCTAACACAGTGAGTTTTTCTGTGATAAGTGGTGTGGTATAATGAGGAGTTCACAGGACGTGGAGACTCCTCAGGGCCACAGTACACAGACAACTTGACCAACAAAGTAGGACTAGCTCCATCATATCAGAGGATGGGTGTGGCTGAGATTAGCCTAAGAAAAGGAGGGCCTACCCATGACACATACGTGGACAAAGGCACAGTAGTGATGCCGGAGGCCCCACGTCCACAGAAGACAGGTAGGACTTGGAGAGAATAATGTATTCATCCCCAACGACCTGACAAAGGACCAAGGGGTCGAGCCCTGGTGGGCACTGAAAGGGAAGATGACTGATTACCTAACAACTATCACTAAACACTAAGGAGAGGCAGGAGGAAAGGCTAGTTGCCAGGAAACGTAGTCACATATCACAGCAGAACTCAGGGCCACCAATTTAGAGGAACTGTGAGAAGTGCCAAATAGAAATTGTGAGCTTCCAAAATTACTATACGGTTATCTTCTTCACAGTGCTGAGTTTTCAGTGGCAAATGTACACAGAAGTATAAAAGATCACAGGAAAATTAAAATGCCTTGTGGTTTTCCATCATGGAGAAGATAAAGCTGCTGAGGGTAGGATGAAAGGCATTTACAAATGTCTTCAGGAGGTGGCCTGTCACCAGCTGTTTTAATCTTCACTGAGGCTGAATAGAAAGGGTTATCTTGTAGCAGGATAGACTTAGGGAAGACACAAGAAATACTTTATATAGAGTTGTTACACACTGGTTGGATCATCAAGAATAATATGATGTCTCTTTCACTGGATGTCTTCAAGAACAGAAGTACCCATAAATTTGAGCAATTATTACATATTATTCTAGCTGGAGGAAGAGAATAAACTAAACAGACACCGAAAGCTCTTTCCAGGCAGGATGATAAAACTGTAAACAGCACGCAATCCTAACTAAACAAAACACTGTCTTGGAAAAGCTCCTTCCATCTGCTATTTGAGGTCCAGCATTTTGTCCCTACTGCCTCATCCCCAACCCCCAAGCTGTAACCATACTACTGCTCATATAAGTCTGCAAGAACAGACTGTAACCAACTCACTGATACACATGATGTATTTCTCAAACATCTCTTCTTTGCTTGCTTTGCTAACAACCTAACATTGTAGGCACTGCCATTGCCCATTGTGAATCAGGCTGCCCTCCTGGAAGTGAAATTAACTGAATGGAAATAGAACCAAATTGTCTCATTTGAAAAGTGGTAGAAGTCGCTATGGAAATCTATATGTTCACAGAGCTCACTGAAGAAATGGTGTAAGGGATATGGCTAGGAAGCCTTCAACAGGATTGGTGAGTTAGGGGACATCATGCTGTTAGCTGAGTGTACGTGGGCACACCCTTCCACCTCTCTAGGGCTCAGTGTATTCACTGGATAACAGATGACTTTCTCAATGTCCCTTTCACGTTTATGATTCTACTATCAAGAAGCATCTAATGCTCAAATGAAGTTACATATGGTTTGAATAGTTATTTTTGGACACACATGAATGTACATACACAACTGTTTTTTACTTTACTGTCACCAGGAAATGCTTCATGAAATATTGAGCTTCTTGAGAGTAAGGACTATCTTGTTCACTCCCTACTATCACTCTCCAGCACCTACTATAGTGAGAGTTCATTCATTCAGTTCATCATTCTTTCATCATATACTGATTAAGCACCTTTGATTTTTTTCCAGGAACTTTAATAAGGAACAAGAATGCAGTGAATTTTTAAAAACCCAGACGTAGTTCTTGATGGAATTTAAAATGATCAGATTGAATAAGTCAGCTCACTCTTCCTGTAGCAGCATGAATGCGTTAATTCTGAAAACTTTAGAAGAGTGGTTTTCACACGCCAGCCTACATCAAAAGCACCTGGAGGACTCATTATAGCACAGATTTCTTATTCAATAGGTCTGGGGCGGGGGAGGGGGTCTGAGAATTTCCATTTTTAACAAGTTCCCAGGTGATGCTGCTGGTGCTGCTGGTCCAGGGACTACACCTTGAACGCTGCTGCTCTAGAGCAAAAATTCCGAACCAGTGGGCCAGAGCCTTAGGCTACTATATGACATTTTATGAGCAGTAAGTATAATCTATTGGCTGAATAAATAAAAGTAAAACTGCCATTACGTGGGCTTGTTTAAATATTTTGATGTTAAAAAGAAATTCTCACTCTCAAAAAATTTAGGAACCCTTGAACAAAAGCCAGAAAGTCAATCAGGTTGTATCTCTTTTGCCAGCACTGATCTTTTGGCAGAAGTTTCTATAATGTTGTGTTGAGAATGAACATCAACTACAGTTTGATCCCAGATTCAAGAGAGAGTAAAGTACGTTTTCTTCTGAAGACCAGCACTGAGGAAAGGGGTGGGATGAGGGAAGATCATGGGTCATTACAGGGTTAAGAGGATGGAGAAGCGAGAGCAGAGGGAGGATTGAGGAAGAGCCGAGAGCAGAGGGAGGATTGAGGAAGAGCCGTCTCTCCAGCACTTTCTTTTCAGAGGGGACCCAGGGCGTGAGCTGTGGCTGGGTGATCCCCTGCTGAAGTCAAGTTCGTGTTCCTGCCTGAGCAGGCCTCTCAGGGCAAGCCCTCTGGGCTTCAGCCTTTGCAGCAACAGGAGTGGGAGTGGCTGCCCCGACCCTGGGAGGGCTGTGTATTCACAGGGCATGTGAAGAAGCTAAGACACTCGGGGAAGAAAATTAGACATTAGGCTTAAAATCTTATAAACTACTAGTTCTTTTTTTTTCTAATTCTTTGATTTCCAAGGGCATCAGTGACAGAAGTTGAAATTTCCAGACAAAATTGCAAATTAGAAAATGTCTACACTCCTAACGCTTTTTCCTTTCCTTTTGTGCCCATCACCAAAATGCCTACAGTCCAAGGGTTTTAGGGACTAAATGCCTGTGTCTCTCCCTAAGATTCAAGTGTTGAAGCTCTACCCCCCCAGTATGGCTGACTTTGGAGATGAGGCCTCTAAGGAAGCACTTAAGGTTAAATGAGGTCCTGAAGGTGCATTCCTTCTACAATGAGATGGACGTCCTTACAGAAGAGACTCCAGAGAGCTTGTTGCCTGACTGTCTGCACCCACACACCGAGGGAAGGCCTTGTGAGGGTGCACCCTCTACAAGCCAGAAGAAGAGCTTTCACAGGGAGCTTAATCAGCCAGCACCTTGTTCTCAAACGTCCAGCCTCCAGAACAGAAAAAAATTCTGTTGTTTTATGCCATCCAGTCTGTCATATTTTGTTACGTCATCCCCAACAGACAAATAAAAAGGCCAACAGATCTTCCACTCACCTTCATTCCAAAACCTGCCTGTCTTGTCCTCGGAACATTTTTTTAAAAACTGAACATAAGTCCAAGTTTAACAAGATGATCCACACTGATAGAGTAATTGGGAACAAATTTCATGCCCCTTAGATTCCCAAGAAACCTAGTAGCAAGGGGGGCTTTTGATACCCATCAAATACAAACTTGTCCCTTCCTTCCTTCAGGCCATTGGCTGGTGTTGGGGCTGGCTTAGACACCAAGTCAGAAGAGCAGAAGAGGAGGCAATGGGAAATGAAAAGCATGCATTTATTTATTTATGCACATAGTATGAGCCCAGTACTTTCCTAAAGTCTAGGGAAACAAAAATGAGTTAGGTGCTCCCTTCACTCCCAAACCTGACATTTGAAGAAATAAAAATCTAGTAAAAAAGAGAAAAACTCAATAATTCATTGATATATTTGAAGTTTTATGGTATCTATGAAACTTACCTTATAAGCAAGCCTAGTTTTATCATTTTCTTTTTTAAAAATTTTGTCACTGTTCAACCTTTTGACTGTTCAGAGGACAAAAGGAAGTGGGCCTCTTTAAGAATTATCACCTGGCAAGGAGCCAAAATTAGCGAAGAAATCTTCAGAAATCTGAATAGAGTAGACTATATATTTCAATGTACATCAGGATGGGCTGAGCAAGCAATATGAGAACTCAGCCACCAGCGAAATGAATTTTGATTGAAAGGATATCCTTCCAAGGTTTAGACCCTGGGAGTCAGTCTATTGTAGAGTTTATTCTCTCTTTGTTTTCTCTCTATCCCTCCTCCTCCTCTCCCATTCCCTCTGTCATAAAATAGGAAATCCTACAAAATTATGCTTTGTTAATGAGATCAGCCCAATTCTGCAAAGAAGGGAGTGTGCAGGCACTCTGGGTTCATGAAACAGGTAAGAGAAATACAATAATAGTGCTAATTAGAGTAATCTGACTAAGAATGTTTGACACCTAAGAGGGAGAGGGGTTGGAGGAGTGTAGAAGGAAAGCAGTCTTACCTCGACTAGCCTGGAGAGGGAATAAGATTACTCCAGAGCTCCAGGACAGTGTGAATTTTTCACGCACACTTGGTATTTCGTGAAGGTTACTTTGTTTCTGATCTCCATAGGAAGTCATGATATTTAGTCAGAAAGGTACTCACCTGTCACTAGGTATTTGTATTTAGTGAAAGTTGATATAAATATTTTGTTCCATTGTTAGTAACCAGAGATGAAATGCTATTTAGTCTTTATATTAACAAAAAGTTACTGTTTATAGAAAAAGCATGAGGCACTGGACTATGTATGAATCTGAGGAAACCTAGAGTTTGGACACTCAGTCATATCCCCAGGGCTTTGCAAAGGAAAGAAAAAAAAGGAAAAGGGAAGGAAAAGCGAAGGGAAGGGAAGGGAAGGGAAGGGAAGGGGGGAAGGAAGAAGAGAAGAGAAGAGAAGAAGAAAAGAGGGAGGAAGGGAAGGAAGAAAGAAAGAGCTAGCAAAAGCCAACCATAATAAGGAAGGCAAGATCTATCCCTAAGCTTGGCTTGATGAGTGCGAAGTGGTGACAGGTATCCCACCTACACTGCCTACCATGCAGAGGTCTTGATTCCAGATTCCTTGATTTCAGACCCAGAACCTCAAGGTCTGAAAGAGTTAACCAGTTCTCTCAATGCTTCTCCCACCCTCCCTCACAGGGGTATCTCACAGGATGTGGCCTGACTTGTCAAAGAACAAGGAGTGCTGTTCAACTAGGAACTTGCCCCCCACCCACCACCCACCCACCCACACACAAAGACATGTAGGAAGGTAGAAACCTGAAAATGCTCTAGAGAAAAGAACAAAACAAAAAAACAAAAAGCAGGATTTATGCCAAATTGTCAGACACCCACATACAAATTTGTTTGGAGATAAAGGGATTAGCGAATGTGGGGGAAGGCAGAAACTGAATGAAAATAGAGCCAGTGAGCTTGGGCATGTTGTCACACACATTTCCATTGGACTTGAGGAGGAGACGTCTGGGGTCAGGGAGGAGGAGGGGCGCTAGGAGACACTCTGGGTGGCAGCCTACACCTGATACTTTAAAGTTCTGTGTCTGGGGAGATTCTTCCTTTGGGGCCCTGAGGAGAAACACCTCCTGACTATTTTCTCAAAGGCTGAGGCACTGCAGCAGAAGGCAGGGAAAGGTTGTGAGGTAGCAGAACATGATTAAAGCCTGTGTTCAGAAGTGTGTGGTACACCTGGGCACGGGTGGGTCTACTTGAGCCTCCGTGTGGCATGAAGCAGTGTTACCCCAGAATAGGTTAACTTGGGGGATATCCAAAAGATGAGCACTCAGCATTCATTCATAGTTCATTCATAGAATACATATGAGCCAAGCCTCCAACCCCATGGCACCTCCCCATTGCCCTATTGGAATTCACTAACAAAACACTAATTAAAAGATGAAATTAAGAATTTCAAGATGGTGACTGTACAAAATTAGATCTCAAGCTCTCTCTGAACATGGGGCTCTACATAACTGATTGGTCACACACCCATGAAGCCAGCCTTGTCAGCAATATGTCTTTCTAAAACTGTTACATCGTTTAAGTAAACTTAATTGGGCTTGTTATTTGTAACCAAAACTGTAAATAATCCAGAATTTGGTACCAAACGGTGGCACTGAGGAATCTGAAGTGAAATTGAGGAATTAGGCCCACTTAAGACAAAAGGCAATAAAGGTCTACCTAATATTAAGTAATAATAATTTGGCAATCCATGGCTTGGAAAATTGAAACGGCTTATTAAATTATTGCCTATGGTTACTTATCAATAGAGTGCGGTGCTCACTGAAGCCAAAGTCTTGGGACGTGGGGTGGCCACTGCTCTGGGAAAGTATGGGTGACAAGAGTAAACCAAGGAACACACAGTAGAGTGGCTGCTTCTAGGTAGCATAAAGAATGAGAACGATAAGATCAAATTCCTAAATTTTCTCCTCAAGGCTCATGACTCAGCTCAACGACTTTTTATGATGCTGTTAAGAGAATCTCTTATGTATTGCAGGCACAGGGCTCAGATAAAAACAATCTCACAGTTTGGTTCTATGGGCTGCCAGTTTACAGCAGTTGAATTCCCAACCTCAGGAGATGCCTTAGGTGAAAGTTAAGGTATTGGTTAGGAAAGACTGGGAAGCTGAGAATTTGAATAGGAATATGTGGGAGCATTAGAGGACTTGGAGTAACCCCTATACCCATGAGCAGAAGCCTACTTTCCTCCTCCTTTGTCTAAAAAGCTGTTAAGCTTTGCCTGAAAGCTTAACTCTTTTGATGAGTTCATTCTCCTCATATCTCACTCCAATTACTCAAAATTATCTCCTAACCTATAACTATAAACAGATCTCAACATACCCTAGAGAGTCGATAACAAAGTCAAATCCAACACAAGTCTTACATGCTTTTCCTCACTTGCATTACATATTCCAGATAATGTGTGAAGAAACCGATTCTGAGAGTCTGGGATTAGGGAGAGAAGAAATTTGTAGATTAGGATGAATTTATGGATACAAGTTCACTTATTATTCTCAATTTAAGCAAATCTTAACAGCTAAGTTTGATTCTAATTATGTTCTTGGTTGTTATATGAGATCTGAACTAAATGGTGCCTCAAGTAAAATAAAGTTTATATGCCAGAAATTCTTTAGTGTACTATAGAAAAAAGAAGCTGAATAATTTGAGGGATGAAAATGCTGCAGATGTATAATGTGTAAACGCCCATGAATGTCTTAACTCTGTAAGCTAAAATGTTCAATTCATTAAGACCTTTAAAAAGTACATTAAGGAGGAAAGCTCCAGCTTCTTTAATCAAAGCTTTAGAGGTCGCCCTTTCAAGGCACTGATCTGATAGGACACAGCACTATTGAGGTATGCTTCCCAATCTCAATGGTTTGGGGAAGATCTCACATTGGCAAAAAGCAAATAATAGCTCATTACCACCACAAACAAGGAAGATATGGTTAGCATAATAAATAGCATGGTGTGTACAGCTATTAGAATGGTCTCAACTATATGGATTATAAGTGATGGCTAATTCATCATGAGGTCATCACTACCAAAAGAGATAAGTGGTCCAACTCCTGTTCTGGAAGACAGAGGCTGATCTTAGATTCTACATTAAAAGTCATGACATTAAGCAATTCACTAACCTTCTTGAATGAGGAAGTAGGTTGCCCATAAAGAAGTACCTTGCAATAATATATACCATGAATCTTCTTCTTAGTCTTCTCCAAAGAATGTTGTATCCATTAAGCAGGGTAAAAATGCCCTTAGAAAAGGGAAGTACCAAGATGTGTGGGTTTATGAACAAAGCAAATAATTGTTAGCTTGACAGTGGACATTAGCAGAGATGGATAATAGGCCAGGCGTGCCCAGGAAACTCCAATATTAAGGAAGCTTATATACACAGACACAGGGTCTGAGCAAGTCATTCCCATTACTGAGCATTACATTACTCCTGCCTCACTGCCATTCCCCTGTCTCAGTTCTTGACTCTGTGGGAGGTTCTCTGTGATCACATAGCTATGGATGAAAAAAATTAGATCCTGGTTTGATATGATTCTGCAGAATATGCTGTTCAAGCTAGAGTATTATAGCCCTAACCAAGGATGGCTCAATTCAGTAGAAAAAGAAAATTTCCCCAGGAAGAAAACTATAAAATTTCACTTCTCTAAAGTAGGAAAGATAAGGAAATACATCCCTGGGGCCAACTACTGTTGCTACTCAGGCCTTAGTAGTGGTCCATGTAGTTCTAAGGAACTACAAAGCCCTCGCCCCAAAGCCCTATATGCCTTCCCTACATAGCCTGAATAGCTCCTCCCTCAGTAACAGCCCCCTATGACATGACAAGCCCCATGATAAGAAAAGGGAACAGCAAAAATACAGGGGCAGAACCTCTCCTCCCACCAAATCTGCAGTGAAGCCTCAAGGTAACTACAGAAAGCAAAGCAGAGGCAGAGTTGCTGCCCATCACACATCCCTGAATCCTATTACTATAGGGTATTAAACATATCTTCTTTAATGTGGCCAAATTAGATATCATAGCATCCTATCATATGAGCTGATGATCCCAAAAGTCCTTGGAATATTAGAAAATGTTTCATGAGTATGAGATACGATTATTGTTGATATTCTCAAAGTGGATTACTAGTCAGTAGACAGGGTCAACTATTAATTAACCCATTGATTGGTCCTAGTTTATAGTTCTAACATAAAAGATGACTCAAGGGTAAAACAAATATTTAAGGGAAACCCCCTTTAAAATACAGTGGCAGGCTGGGTTCCTACTGGAATACATAGGCTCACATATGGATTCCTCATTCATAACTGTAAAACTCCAGCCAAGCAATAATGATCATAATAAACTAAGGAGACCTTGGGTTAAATAAATGATTACAGTTGACAAAAAAAGAGGTGTAAACATAACTCTAATTAATGAATTTATAATCTCCCTTCTGAATTTCTGGCCACCAGCCATGCTTCTAATTAAACCGAGTGCAAGAGCGGTATTCAATCACCCAAAGAAGTGGGTGGTTCAGTGGCATTCTGAATTTCTCAACAGGCTGACCACCCCAGTCTTGATTTTTTCAGACTCTGTTTCTTTACCTGTTGAAACTCAAGTAAGGCTTCACTTGTTAGTAAGAGCCTCCTCCAAAATATCATTCATCTTTGGTCAATTTTTATCTTTATTTGGTAAGAATACAGAGAAGATGGGATGAAAAGCAAAAGATGAACACCGCATGTATTTATCAGATAGTCCTCCCATGGGCTACATGGACCAAGAAATGGAGCAGGTCCTTGTATTTAAAAAGCTAACATATGAATATTCCTAAAAATGAAAACAAAACAATAACAATGTGTTCATCTACCTCAGATTATTAAATGATATAAGGGACATTTGAAGGTTAGTAAGTCCATCCCCCTATCTGAGCACGAGGCTCTTCTAAGGACTACAGACTAGTACCTTCTTCTTGAGGTCCACCATGGCTTAAGTCCATCTCTGGGCTACCAACATGCGTGTCATGTGCTTTCCAGCTCCATGAACCACATGTGATCAAAATACTCTAAGGAATCGGTGGATTTCTCACATACACTCAATGACATCTGTTCTTTAGACTGCCAGCCATATTTGATGCTAAGGGAGAAAAAGAGAGCTGTCTCCCAAACAGAAATTTTTGCCATATATCTATCGTGTGGTGTTGACAGTCCTTCATGCAGTATGGTGCGGGGGCAATGATAGCTCAGTGAAAATTCTCTCTAGGATCCAGTGATTTATTTAGCTAACAGCTTAGTTAATTATGTCAGTTTGACAATTTCAAGAGTGAAGGAAAAACACACACAGGCTGGATGAGGAGACTGTCTCAGTAATATTTTATGTCAAGATATGGTTAAGAAACCCAGTGATTTCTTGGTAAAATCTCTAAGCTATCAAGCATTGCCCTTTAATCAAAACCACCAATGAATTTTGAAAGAAACTTCTTTCTTTCCCACACTTGAACAAAACAAAGTAAAGCAAAATAGCAAGTAAATAATAGGCATTTATTTTTCAAATGATGGAATGTTTCCTCTAGGAAAAGGAGCCTTCCACTGGGAATCTGGAGGCCTGAATTCTAGTTTCTATTCTGAATCTGGGTAGCTCTCTCTTGACCTTAGCTTTCTCACCATATGTGAAGAATATGCCAGGTTGTAAGCCAAGAGCCCTTGCAGTTCTCGCCAGAATACTGTTAAGACCATGAATGGTCAGAGTGCAAGAGAGTCCTGGGATAGAGATAGAAGTTGGGCAGATGCTTGGATTAAGCAGACATCACAGGTTCTCTGCCTTAGAACCAAAGCCACATTACCCCGACTTTAGACCTTTCTTGTTTCCTATAGCATTGGTCTCAACACCTCTACTTCAAACAAAGGCCCTACTATTGTATTTCTTTTCACAAAATTCTTCCTGATCTTTCTCCCATAGACCTTGAGGCTGGTTGTGATTTATCCACCCTTTCTACACATATTTTTGAGTGTCTGCTATAAGAAAGATACTGTCCCCAGTACTGGGGCTACAGAAGAAAAAGTGAACCACTGCTGTCATGGAGATACCTGCTAGAGCTTTAATACTTTACCACATGAGAAATGGGCCAGGTACATTCTCACATTGAGGATGGGAAAAGGAGGAATCACAGGCAAACAATTTCAGCACTCTGGAGATGGAAGACAAAAATAAAGTCTGCAAAAAGACTGTAATGAAATAGTCCACAAATTTGTAGCATACCTTCATACTCTTCCACAACCAGCAATAGTAAGTATAACAGCAGTCGCTAACATTTACATGGCACTCTATGGTTGAGAAATCCCTTTTACAAATATTCTATCATTTTCTTTACTAAAAACCCATCAAGGTATTATTAGTTTTGCCTTTAAATAGCTGAAAATTATGACTGCACAGAGAATTTTAAACAATCAGCCCAAGTAGTTAGTCAATACCAGAGCTGAGACTGACTGGTTTCTACTTCAAATCTCACACTTGTTTTGTTATGATAAAACTACCCTGCACATTTCTTATTCCATTTTCTTTTTCAAAAGACTGTTCTGGTAGACTGAAGCTTGCCAAAACCTCATTCTAACGACAAATCATGGTACCTACTCCATGACCTTACCAATGGCTCCCAGAGTCACTTCTTAAATCTTGTTTTAGCCATCAAATTTTGGTCTGATAAGTAAAGCAGTCATTTTAACAGTATAAGAGAAACTAAAATAGGGAGGAAATGACTAATCCCTCACTACATTTTGCATATTAACTGAGACACCACAATTCAAGAATGTATTTAGAAGTCTGTCCTAGGGATAGAAGTTTTGGGGATTATCTTCAAGTCCATAAAAGATGCCTCATTTCACTTTCACTGAAAATGGTGGATGGAAATTACCAGGCTTGTAACATAATGAATTTAAAGACAAGGGAATCTGAAGAAAGAGCTATAATTCAATGGAATGGACAGTAGCCTCAGGAGCTTGCAGAATCTGCTTCTCTTAACATGTGGTTTCTCTAAGAAGCTTTCATGAAGAATAGGAATTGAGGGTGATGACTGAAATGAGTTCATGAGGTCCCATCCAGTCTTCACTGTGTAGGTCCAAGGCAGAATGGTACAGAAAAAAGAGTAATAGACAAGGAATCAGGTGGTCTGGGCTCTTCAGGGCTCTGTCACTACTTGGCTGTATACCCTCAGGCAGGACATTTAACTTCTCTGAGCCTTGGTTCCTTCATCTTAATTATAAATAAATTAAACCAATGGACCTTGGTCTAACCTCCCTAACAGATTATCATGAGAAACACTTGCGATAACCTCTACTATATGTTAAGTTCATGAGGGCAAACTTCTTGTTTGTTTTTATTATTACCGTATCGAGTGTATGCCTCAGGATATCTACCAAACCTGGTAGAGAGTAGGCATTTAATAGATGTTTCAGTAAATATGTGTATAAATAACACATAAAACTACTCTGAAATGTAGAAAAATGGAAATGGAAAGTACCACAGCTGTGTCAACTGTCTGTGGAGACTATTCCAATACATGTCCCACTGCCTCTCCCACCTCCACATTATCTATCCCCTAACCATTTCTGTCCATCAGGAGGATTTCAAAGGGACAAACCAATAGCACTGATGTTCACAAAATAAAATCAGGCTGGTGGCAGTGAGAAGCACAACACAGCATCTGGCAAAAGTGGATGTTAGGGACGCTTCCCCTTTAGACCACCATCCCTCTTATTCTCCATGAGTGTCCTTGAAGGGAATGTGAAGGAATCTACTCTGTCATTTTGATCAGAATTCACCAGGGACATGGGCATAGAAAGGAGGAGGAAAATACTCCAAATCTATCCTCTTTGAAGAAAGCCTTCTGATGAACCATCCTCTTTTCCTTGAGAGAACAGTTAGCTTCTGTCCCAATTGACTGCAGGCAGTTATGATCAGACAATTAAAAGGGCACATATCCTATATAATCAAAAGAAGCTTGTACCCATCTCTCAACTAGATATTAACTTAGCATTTTCCCAGACAACCTTGCTGCCCTATCACAGGGTTGCTTCTCAAATATAAATGTCAAGTGAGGCAGCAAAAATTAATTTAATATGCTTTATGGGCACTGGGTAATACCCAGAAGGCTAACAATGGCAGAACAGAATTATAAAAGAATTGAGAGTGAGTATGCTTTATAGACCCTGGCGCATTGCCAAGGGCAGTAGAGTAAGTGGGAGAAGGAAACACTGGTAATTGGGGTCAATGGTCAGCTTTCTTTTCAGCATGAGTGGTTTTTAGAACCACCAGAATTTTTCCTTCCAAAGACGGCACACAGGCTTTTTGCTCTGAAGCCTGTCTCAAAGACAGGTTGCTCAGGTTTTCTGATGTACAGGTACCAGGTGGCTAGAGGTGGTAATAAATTTGGCTCTAGCAACTGCAGAATTCTTTCTGTGAGAAATTAGGACAGGAGCATCTAATTGGTATCCTGTCTACATGGAAACATTTTAGCATCTGCTTAAGCAGCTAGCTCTGAAATTAGATTACCTACAGAGATTCAAACTCCACTTTTGTCATTTATTGACTGTGCAACCCTTGACGGCTTACTTACCCTCCCTGTGCCTTAGTTTTCATATTTATAAACTGGAAATAATACCAGCAGCTATCTCATAGGGTCATTCAAAGGATTAAATCAGTTGAACAGTGCCTGAACATAATAAGTACTCAGTTAACATTGATTGTAATAATTATCCTGTCAATAAGTATGAAATGTAAAGTTTCCAACTCTAGATAAGGAATGGCTATCTTTCCCAACTTTCTCCTTTCTCCACTGGTGTCCAAAGATCATAATACTTCTCTGATTCTATGATCCTGTCCCTGCTTTTGGATCCCAATCTCCATCAAAGAGAGGTAAAGATGAAAAGACCACTTCTGCCTGGCTGGTGTGGCTCAGGGGATTAAGCACCAGCCTTCGAACTGAAAGATCACTGGTTCGATTCCCAGTGGGAGTGCATGCCTCAGTTGTGGGCCAGGTCCCCAGTTAGGGGCATGTGAGAGGCAAACAATTGCTGTATCTTGCATACGTTGATGTTTCTCTCCCTTTTTTTCTCCCTCCCTCCCTCTCTCTCTAAAAGTAAATAAATAAAATCTAGAAAGAGAGAGGGAGAGAGGGAAGGAGGAAGAGAACCACTTCTGAGAGTCAAAGTCTCGAGCCTCAATGCCTGTTCAGCTACTAACTAGTTAGGTGACTCTATGATAAAGTCATTTTCCCTCTTTGGAGTCTCAGTTTCCTAATTGTTTAAGTGACAGGCTTGGAATGCTTCTAGTCCCAAGATTTAAGACATCTACTGCCCTCATGGAACTTCAAAGACCCTCATACATAACTTAGCTTATCTTCTACTTTATGCTGAATGCCAGTTCAGGCAAGTTACAGTTTCACCATATTTTCTGCCTCACTCTCTTCCCACTTATCCTTCTCCATTTGGCAACTTGGAGGTCCCAGTATGAGTCAGTGGGATGAACTAGAATTTTCAAAGTGCAATAGCCTGAAAACATCCCTCTCTTCTAACCCACTCCTACCTCCCCACCCCCACCCAATTTCTCAAGATTCCTGGTCTTTTTACTTCTGGAGTATCCTCACAACTGAAGACATTCTGTAAGTGGGGGAACACATGACTGGGTCTGTCTTGTGCTGTCATGGAGCCATCATCCTTCCCTTAGTTTATCATCAAATCAGCCAGTAGTTGGTGTCCCAATATCATGTGTAGTAGTTAGGTTAAACCCTAACCTACATGCAGTCATAAACATCAGGATAGATAAGAGGTTATAATATAACATGATTCTTAACTTAGGACCCTGACGTAAAGAAATGATATATGACCAAAAAATGGCTTACCAGTGCTCTCTCCTGTAGGATTCATGTCTGGTTCCCCTGCCAAACTATGAGTTCCACAAAATGGGAAGTATATTTTTACTTACCATAGCATCCCCAGTATCAAACAGAGTGCCTAATACATAAAGGGCTCTCAATAAATGTCGACTGAATTGAGTAAATGAGTATAAATTTGTCTATTAGATTAGTCGTTTGGAACTTAACATCATACAATATTTCTGTCTTGGAAATGAAATGGGGAAAAGAAAATTTCACCAAGAATAAATGGGAATATTAGAGAAGTGATAACATGGCCAAGATACTTCTGTTATACTGCAGGAACTTCTTGGTTCGGCCATGTGTACATCACACTGTCCCTGCCTTCTAAACACTGACCTCAGAAAACTCTCGGTCCAATCATCTCAAGAACTGATGCCCAGGAAGGCAAGAGATGTCTTTAAAAGCCAACCTTCTGGGCAGGTCACAGAGAGTATGTCAGTCAAAATAAGGTTAAAAGTGAGCATGAATATAAAAAGAACAATTTACCATGATAAATTGGGGTTTATCTCAGGAATGCAATATTCAAAATTAATATATTATATTTATTTCTAAAGGAAAAAAGATAGTATTAATTGATCCAGAAAAGCATATGACAAAATTCAATATCTATTCAAAACACAAACTCTCTTAGCAACATAGGAATATCAGGGAACTTTCTCACTTGATAAGTGGCATCTACAAAAAAAAAAAATCAAAACAAAACCCAATAGCTAACATTATACTTAACGGTAAAAGACAGATTGCTTCTTATCTAAGATTAGAAATGAGGCAAGATGTCCATTCTCATTACTCCTATTCAATATCATAATGGAATTCTTACTCAGTGCAATAAAGTAAGAAAAAAATAAATAAAAGTCATCCAGACTGAAAACAAAGTTGTCACTATCACACATGACATGACTGTATACATAAAAAAAATCCCAAGGAATCTACAAAAAAAATTCAGCAATGTCACAGGATACAAGACCAACACACACAAAAAAGTATTTCTAGATAATAGCAATAACCAATTAGAAACTAAATTTTTAAAATACATGTTATTTACAATAACTCTTTAAAAAGCAACATATTTAGGTATAAACCTAACAAAACAGGTATAGAATCTGCATTCTGCAAAACACTGATGCAAGAAACCAAAGAAGATTTTAATACGTGGAAAATCATACTCAAATGGTTAAGGTGGCAATCCCAGTCAAAATCCCAACAGGCTTTTTTTAACATATTAAAACTGGTAAGCTAATTCCAAATTCATATGCAAAAGTAAAGGAACTACAACAGTCAAAGGACTTTCAAAAAGAACCAAGTTGGAGGACTTATATTCCCTGATTTCAAAACATATTATAAGGCTATTTTTGGTATAACAACTAGATAAATGAAAAGGAAGAGAGTTTAGAAACAGACCCATATGTGTATGAACAACTGATTTCTGAGCAAGGTGCAAAGGCAAGTCAATGGGCAAAAGGACTATGTTTTTAACAAATGGTGCTGAAACAACTGGGTATGCATATACAAGAAAATAAGCTTTAATCAATGGTTCACACCACACACAAGAATCAACTCAAAATGCATTGTAGACCTAAAGGTAAAACTTAAAACTTTAAAAATTTTTAGAAGAAAACATAGAAGAAACATCTTTCCAATCTTGGGTTAGACATGCATTTCTTATATATAACACCAAAGACCTCTAAATTGAAACACTGAGACACTGGACTTTATCTCAATTAAGTGTCTCCACTCTTTGAAAGACACTACTAAGAAAATAAAAAGATTGGGAGAAAAACTTGCAAATCATGTATCTGATAAAGGACTTATATCTATAATACAGAAAAAACTCTCAAAATTCAACGATAATAAAAAATAAAACCAATTTAAAAATGAGCAAAAGATTTGAACAAACACTTCACCAAAAATAAATATGGATAGAATTAGGCACATAAAAAAATCTTTAACACCCCAGCCATTAAGGGAAACTAAAGTTAAAAACGTGATGATATATCACCACTTATGTATTGAGTTGGCCAAAAACTCCACTTAGTTTTTTCCATAAAATAAAAGATACATCTTTTGTTATTACCAATAACTTTATGGATTTGGAGATGTTGAGTATGTCAGCTGCCTCCCACATGGTAGAGCATTGATTATTCTCAATTTATGTTTCATTTTGATCCCTATCAACTTCAACTGGTCTACCCAACAATGGAGCATCATCCAGTGAGAAATCTCCAGCACAAAACTTTGAAAACCACTTTTGACAGAGCACCTTCTCCACACACTGCACAAAATCTTTTTTTTTTTTGAGTTTCAGTTGCATTTTTACCTTTCTTTTTTTATTTTATTTTAATTGTTCACATACAGTTTTCTGCCTTTTACCCCCATCCCAGCCTACCCCCAAGCCCTCCCCACCTGTTTCCACCCCCCTTGTTATTGTCCATGTGTCCTTTATACTTGTTCCTGCAAACCCTTCCCCTTTTCCCCTGAAATTCCCTCCCCTCTCCCCTCTGGTCACTGTTAGCCTGTTCTCAATTTCAGTGTCTTTGGTTATATTTTGCTTGTTTGTTTGTTTGTTTTGTTAATTAGGTTCCTGTTAAAGGTGAGATCATATGGTATTTGTCTTTCACTGCCTGGCTTATTTCACTTAGCATAATGCCTTCCAGTTCCATCCATGGTGTTGCAAATGGTAGGTGCTCCTTCTTTCTTTCTGCTGCATAGAATTCCATTGTGTAAATGTACCATAGCTTTTTGATCAATTCATTTACTGATGGGCACCTAGGTTGCTTCCAGCAGCATTTTTATCTTTCTTGAAATAATAAAGCATAATATGTCAAAAATATTGCACATTTCTTTTCATCATTAATATCAAAATGGCTGCACAAAAATTCACCAATTTTGGTGTTTTTCCTAAATGCATGCTAATATGACAGCTGTCACAATACAATCTAACAAAATTGTATTGAATGAAGTTAAAGACAACTAAGTGCTACTAGAGCTATCTTATGGAAAAATCCAATGAAATTTTTGGCCAACTCACTATTAGAATGGCTCAATAAAAAAATACTGACAATATCAAATGTTGACAAGAATGCAAAGCAACTGGAATGCTCATACTCTGATGGTGAGAAAACACTATGGCACAGATACTCTGAAAAACAGTTTGTCAGTTTCCTATAAAGTTAAATATATACTTATCATATGACTTAGCAATCCTACTCCAAAGTATTCAGTTGAAAGAAATAACTTACATTCACATAAAAAAAAATGGTCATAAATACTTACTGTGGTTCCATTCATGAAATCACCAAAAACCACAAAAGTGAATGGGTAAACAAACAGTGGTCAATTCATATGATGGAATGCTAGTCAATAATAAAAGTAATAAAGAAGTGTGGATACACACAACAACTTTGATGAACCTCCAAGGCATTATGCAGAGTGAAATAAGCTAGTTTTAGAAGGTTACATCCTGTATAATTTCACTTATATGACTTTCTCAAAATACAAAATTATAGTGATAGAGAAAAAGGTTGCCAGGGACTGGAGACATGGGGAAAATGTGACTACAAAGGGGTAGCATCAGGGTGTCCTTTGGGGTTAGGGAACTGTCCTACATTCTGATTGTAGTTGTTGTTACATGATTATATATATGTTCAAACACACATAGCTGTATACCCCTGCAAACATCAATTCTGCTATATTTTAATGTTTAAAAAATTAACACACAGCATATATATATCCCCTAAGAGAGTCCAATGGAAGGAAAAGAGGCAGAATTTCCCTTGGTTCTTGTTTATGGTCTGTCTTAAATATGAGTTTTGGGTCTTATTCAGCAACAACCCACAGAATCTATGCCCCCTCCATTTCTCTGGTTGCCTCTTTGGGTCCATGTCTCTCTCTGTGTCATTGGAATAGGCACTCCATCATGGGTTGGGGTGTCACTGCAAGACTTAAGCATGGAACTTTCCAAACGATTGAGCTTTCAGTAAGTGTTGTATAACCATCAATCAGCCTTAGTAAAGTAGTAAGGTCCTTCTTGCCCAACCCCTCCCTCCACTATACTCTGGATGCCCTCCAAATGCCACCAACCCAAACCAGGGACAATCACTTGTCCACTCACTTCCCACATATTTACAGAGTCCTTATTGGGTACCAGGCATAGCCAGGTACCCTGTTGCCAGGCTGAGACCCACAGCTGAGACCCTATTCTGGAGGGCACGGCTGTCAGAGCAGCTGTCTTCACAAGGGCAAGCAGTGGTATGTCCTGTCCCAGAAGCCATAAGTTGTTATCTCATTTCCCATCTTTGCAGATTTTAAATGCTTTCCAATACTCCACCTCTTTCTCACATGAAGATTTAAACACAGGCAGATGCATGTCCAGTATGGCAATATTTATCTATTGACTCAAAAACCTCCATCAGCACGTGCTTCCTTAATTCTCTGATCCCATTTAGTTTATACTTGAAACAACTTTTCTCAGCCTCCTGAAAGAAAAACTTTCTGTTTCCAAAGATAAAGTATGAGACTGGTGAGATTAAGTGTTAAAAAATGGCAGTGATCTGTCCAAGGTCATCCAACAGATTGGCAATAGAATTGCTTATTCCACAAAAGTGCCAAGTTCTTCTCCATAATCAGACCGGAAAGATGAAGCTCATGCACACAGAGGAATTGCTAAAATTCCTCTCCAAAAACTGAACAGAAATGGAAGAAACTCTCGCCCAAATATCTGCACAAGCAGTACAGGGCAGAAATGCTTTCAAAACACAGTCATGTCCTAGGGGCAAGAGATGTTTTTGAAGATGCTGTGATGACAGCAGTTCACAACAGACCTACATTCAGGGAACTGTTCCAGCATGCCAGAGGCGGGGAGCTTTTAACTCTCGTAATTCATCCTCACACACGCCAGCTAAGCTGAAGCAATGTTAAGGGGCTGACAAACCACAAAGACCAGGAAATGCAGAGTGAATGCTGATCGGAAGAGCAATAGAAAGCAAGTGTATATCAAGGCATAATCTGGGAGCCCAGGTCGCCTTCTGAGACTTGGAAGCAATTGTGATGATTTCCCAGCACACACAGAGGCCTCCGGCCAGAAGGTGCAGAGAGAGGGAAGGGAAGGAGAGGGATGCAATCCCCCACTTGCCCAGCACACACTGCAAATTTGCTACCAGGGTGAGTATGCAGTGAGGCTGACCTAATGCTCAGCCAAGGTCAGGGCTTCACTGAGATGGTCGTTTCCCACACTTAATGTAATGCTTTCTTAAATCAGTCCCATTTCTCTGGGAGTAAGAGCAGAGTTAGGGAATCAGGATTAGTTTGAAACAGTATCACCAAGTGGGGCCATTCAGCCACATGAGACAAATTCTACCCACTCACTCCCACCCTGCCCTCAGTATGCCATGCAGGTCTCATCATCTATATAATTTTCCTCTCCTTCCCTCTTCCTGATATATCGTCTACCAACTTCAGACTCTTTGGATAAGAAAACAGATTCCAGTAAATAGGCCACCCTGCAGATAACAGACATTCAGGATGGACAGAGTTAGAGAAAGAACAGGGTTCAGGAAGACAGCTCCAGGAAGCCACGCCTGGTTCCCATCCCCAGACTGCTCTCCTCCCTGCTTTAGTGACCCATTCATCACCTGACCCAGGACACCAGGCAACTGTCCACCAGCATCAGTTTCCACCCATGAGGCCTCCCCCATCTGCACTCCTGGTCATTTAACTGAAAGATAAAGACAAGTTATTGCCAAGATCCTACAAGGTCTCTAACTGGTGACAACTGGTACTATAGTGAGACTGAGTTTTGGGAATGAAATTCTGATACTATTAATACCTTTGACCTCAGCAGTCCTGAGTGGTGGGGAGAGAGCACTCGACAGACATTAGCAGATCTCCATGCTAGCCCCAGCTCTCACTAGCTGAGCGACTAAACAAGGAACTGGCCCCCTACAGTTCTCCCTCTGATACAGCTGTGTGCTCTACTGTTGCCCAACCAGATTAGGGAAGGGCACACGGCAGGATTTTCCACCCAGATGGCCCTTTTTCTACAACCCTTGACCCTTTTTATCTAGCACCTCTCAGGCTTCAGGCACAAAAGCTCTGCTAGGTTCCCAAACAGAGGACCTGAACCCTCTGATGCCTTCCTATGGGACCATGTTACCAGGCCACTGTAGGCAAAATGACATTCTGAAAAAAACGTGTTCTCCAGTATGAAAGCCACTTTTTTCTAGCCCTCACCCCACCTTTCTCCCACCCCTCCCCTCCATCCCAATAAACCCAAATGGCAGAGACTAAGGACAATTCTCTGGCTACCACTGAATCTGCTGCTCCCTTTAAGAGTGCTGGAAAGGGCTGTAGCACCTGATGAAAGAAACCTTAGGGAGATGCTGCCCTCTTCTGGGAAACATGCAAAAGAAAGACCCCAAAGAGCAGGAATTTCCTCCCTTGTCTGTAATTCTCACTGTGAACAAAAGGCACTGCTCTGTGCTCTGGGGACTGCCAAAAGGGACAGCCTATACGGAATCATATGGAAACAGAGGAAACATGGATGAAATTTGTAATCCAGTAATCAGTGAGACCTTCCCTGAAAGATGGCCAAAGTCCCAAGAGGATTTGACCTCGAGCATGGCTCAGTCTCTTGGAACCTTACCATTGGAAAAAAATAAAATAAAAAAATCCCCCTGTATCTAACAAATCCCTTTCCTGCTAAAATTTAAGCTGACATTTTCCTTATGTCAGAGGTTAATTGACTGAACAAACCAAATCTGAGTATTTTCCACATGCTTAGCTCACAACTAAGTCCCCACCTTTACTCAATGAGGTTACAGTATAATCAGAGAGGCAGAAGAGTGACCAAAGGAAAAAAAAAAAACTAACATGTGAATGTGCCCAGTGTGTTATTAAAAGAGCAGATGGGAGTGCTAGGCAATGCAGACTAGACGTCAGGTATCAGGATCCTGAAGAAGGTGTCCTCAAGCAGAAGACACCTTGTTTGATGTAGCCTTGAAGAATGCCTAGGACTCAGGGAGTGATGGTCAAGGAGAAAGGTGACAGAAGTGTGAGAGTGTACCCAGACAGACACGCAGGTGGGAGAGGAAAAACAATACTCGTTCTTTCTTTCTCCCTTGTTTTCTTCCCTGCAGGGATGAGAAAACAATAGGCCCCTTCAGCCTAAGTTGGACAGCACACCCTTGAAAGCAGCGGTGACTGTCAGTTTACATACAACCTTCTGTCCATAAATAGCGCCCTGCATGTATTTACACACCCCCCTCTGAAAATAGCATTGGCTGGTTCTCATAGTGACTTTGAACTCAAGAGTTTATATTTAGTTTACTCTCTCTCCCACCTATTTATATTTCTTTTGTTTACATAAATATTCCTCTCCCATTTATTGCTGTCGTGTCTGGGCACCTGATGTCTTTAGAACACATAGCAACTTCATTCCACACAAACTGGGCAGCTACATCCATCTCCCCCTTGTCCCCCTGTCTGTTCCCGAATGTGTTTCTTAGAATACCACAATTCCAGGCTTGAGGCCTGAAAAGAGATCTAAGTCACTTTTTTTCTATACTCTGCCTCCAGCTAGATTCCCTGGAACCAGACTGTTTAAATTTCACAGGCCTCCCAGGAAGGGAGCTGCACCCCACCCCTTGTCCTAAATTGGCATTTTACAGGACTTTGCAACCACAAACCATTGACCCTGCCCTCAAATGCTCGCAAGCTGTGTATCTGCAGCCGGTCCCTTTTCCCCACTGACATTCCCACCTTATTTATGTCTCTCTGGCCCTCAGTTCTTTTTTTAAAAAACAATTAATTATGTATTTATTTAATTAAATTGTATTTTTATTTCCATTACTATTTATCTCCCTTACACCCCCTCTCCTCACAATCACCACATTGTTGTCCATGTCCATGAGTCCCTTTTCCTTTTTGCTCAATCCCTCCACCCCCTAACCTCTCCCTGCCCCATAGCCGTCAGCCTGCTCTCTATGAGTCTGTCTCTATTTCACTTGTTAGTTCAGTTTGTTCATTAGATCCCACATATGAGTGAAATCATACATTATTTGTCGTTCTCTGGCTGGCTTATTTCACTTAGCATAATATTCTCCAGGTCCATCCACGCTGTCGCAAAGGGTAAATTTTTCTTCTTTTTTACAAACAAGTAGTATTCCATTGCATAAATGTCCCATAGTTGTTTCATCCACTCATCTACTGATCAACACTTGGGCTGCTTTCACATCTTGGTGACTGCAAATGATGCTGCAGTGAACATAGGGGTGCTTAGTTCTTATTTGTATCAATTCTTTCACTGTTTTCACGCTCATCAGAACCTCTCTCCTGATTCTGTGCTTTCCTCAAGGTTGAGGGTTCAGAATCCTAGTGAGATCCTGGACTCAGGTGAAGACCACTGGAAGATTGCCTCTGAGTCCCTGGGATGACACCCAGAGCCTGATTGGGCCCAGAGCCCAGAGCCCAATCAGGTATGTCCTGGTGTCACCTCAGGGTGTCATAAACAGGATCAGGATGGAGGTGAACTCTGGACCCTTTTCTACCCTTCTCCAGGAGAGTAGAAAGAACACAGGCTTCGGAGGCAGACAGTCCTAGAGACAAAGCTCTGCCGTGTACACCTGTGGAGTCTTGAGCAAGTCCACAAACCTCTCCGAGCCCCAGTGCCGTCATGTGTAAAATGGAGGTAGCGCACTGACCTTTGAGAGTTGTGAGAAAATACAGAGTAGGGAGAGTGGGTGTCCAATAGTAACTAAATTCCCTTCCTCTGTCTTCCCTTGAGAAACCCACAAGTCTCTGTCATTTTTTGAAACCCTATTCCATTCCAATGAAGAATTCTATAGCTTCTGTAGGTTCTAGGGAAGTCTAATTTTGTCCTCTGAGGTGACAGTCGTGCTCCCAGGCAGGTGCAAGCCAATGCTAATGCAGAGCAGCAGCTTTGAGGCTGCTGGATCTCTGGATCCTGGGAAAGAGACTGACTTGCTGCACAGCCTCGGAGCCTTCAGTAGACTGCTTGGGAAAAACAATGAGCAGAATGCTGTTCTGTGGTGCACAGCATCCCAGGTGAAATGTAAGTCTTCCACCCATGAGGAGCAATGAGCAGGCAGAGGAGGAGGAGATGGAGAGTAGGCACTCAAAGAGAGAACACCCCAGTGTAGGAGGTTCAGACCACTGAGGACAGGCAAGGCCAGCAGACGCCTCATTGCCATGCACTATCTTTCATTCTTGGTTCTAGTCTCACCCTCTGTGGCTCTCACTGAACATACAGCCTGTCTGGCATTTATCTCAGGTAATCTTGTATTTTACCAAAATCTCAAACCAAAGGAGGAAGGAACAGAATCAAAATCTCAGAGGAAAATCGGGTTCTAAATTGTATTCAAGTTAAAAGATCTTCTTGAACATGCCTGCTCAGTAACATGGGCCAGGATTCTCACTACCTGCTCACAACCATCTCGCTCCCAGTCAGAGTCCGTGTCCTGGCTTCTGGGAGGTGGGTGGGGATTGAAGCCCTAGGTACTTCAGAGAGCCAGTGGCCAAAGCACTCATCAAGGAAAGTGAGGGATTCCCTGTTGGGCCAAGGTCACTCACCCAGAGACACAGTCCCTGAAGAATCCAGTTTTGTTTATGAAATAGTCAAAGGGGCTGCACACACATCCCGTTTCCCTGCCATCACCTGCATAGCTTCTACCTTCCTTCTGCCCCAAAGTGGACATCAGCTTCCCCCAGGAAACCCCACAGCGTGTGTCTTGAGGAGCTGGTGCTTCCATGTTCTTTCATAACCCACTGTTTGCCTTCTCATTAGTCTCCTGCTGTGTTATTTCTTGCTGCCTCATGATGCCTCAGAACCTCATTCCATTTCTAGTGGGGCTCTGATCAGAGTAGTTCCTAAGTCCCAGTTGACCTAAAAGTCAGTCTAGTCACCCCTTTCTCTTTTATTCAATAACTTTTTGTAAAGTCCCTACTCTGAGTGAGATATTGTCCTAAGCATTTGGCATCCATTAATGAACCACATGAGGAAAAACCCTCTATGATCATGAAGCTTCCGTTGTCTTTCCTGATCTATGGCTCATACTAGTCCCCAACATTAGTGTTGCACTTCATTCCTGACCATTATCTTTACATTCACTTTCTACTTGAACTTCATGGAAGCCTTTGAATTTGACTTGGCAGGTCCAGAAGGTACCATTAGTAGATAAGAGGAGAGATGAATAGTGAGCTGATACCCTATTTCTCATAGAGTGATTCAGAAGTGGGGTCAGAACTAGAATCCAGGGCTTTTACTTCTCAATAGAGGGGTCTTTCCTCTGCAGTTCTCTGCCACCTGCCTTGATGTTAACAAAATCTGAGTCTGTCATTTCTGAGTCAATGTTATTCCTCTACAAAGCCTCCAAGCCGCTTAACCAGGCTGATCGTCCCCATCCCTGAGTTATTGTCATCCTCCGGTCTAGCCACGCAGGGCAGCACTTACTCAAGTGTCGCATTAGCTGTTCATGCTGTTTTGAGTGTCACACATCCCCACTGAGAAGGTAACTCCTGGGTGACAGGACAGTATAGAGACCTCTGGACCCACGAGTAGTGCTTCTTGACCCACATGCTGCAATGGTCTATGAGATGTCCCAAGATGAGTGAAATCTGCTGTCTCAGAAGATGACCTCTGCCTGCAGATAGCCTCATTTGTTTTTCCTGGTGAGCTGTGAAAATCATTCTGTATTTGTGCCATTCTATAAAAAATGTTGGGAAGCTCCACTTATATTCCCTAGCAGAGTACTGGATACAGGGTGGGTGGTTAATAAATACCTTGTAATGTGCTGAATGCTAAAAAGACAAACTTCACATGATTCCAGAACTATAAAGGATGGGGGATATACCCAGTTATTGCAAATGGCAACTGAAGCTCAGAGAAGCTAATGACTTGTTGAAGTTCACACAACTAATAAGCATCAGAGCTGGGAAAATTTTCCAAGTAAGTGGCTTTAGGTTTGCCTCTAAGTTGGCAGACCATAAAGAGTGAGAGGCAGGGAGACAGAGCACCCTGGAAACTGTCTGAAGTTGGAGACCAGGCCTTTTTCATTAACCCCACGTGCCCAGCTAGCATCTCCAAGAACAGCTGGAGCCACTTGACAGAGGTATCCACTCCCATACAAGGCAGCATCTCCAAGGGCACAGGAGATACCTGCAAGCCAGATGTTATGGTTGGAGATTGGAAGTTGAATGTTGTTGGTACTAAGTACAATACACTCCCCTGCCCCCTCCCCTGTTGACCTCACTAGTAGGTACAATTTTGTAAGAAGGAAAGAAAGGCTGGGCAGAAACACATTTGACATGCAATGTAACATGCAAGGTACTGAGACAGTACATGGCCTACCAATGACTCATTCCCTACAGCAGGGTCCCATCCCCGGGCCACAGACCTGTACCATCTGTGGTCTGTTAGGAAAGAGGCTGCACAGCAGGAGGTGAGCAGTGAGCAAGCAAGCAAAACTTCATCTGTACTTATAGCTACTCCTCATTGCTCACCTTACTGCCTGAGCTGTGACTACTGTTAGGTCAACAATGGCATTAGATTCTCATTGGAACACAAACCCTACTGTGAATGGCCCATATGAGGGACCTAAGTAGCGTGCTCCTTATGAGAATCTAATGGCTGATGAACTGAGGTGGAGCTGAGGTCGTGATGCTAGTGCTGGGGATGGGCTGCAAACACAGACTATCATTAGCAGATAGGTTTGACTGCACAGAGGCTATAATAAATCAATTGCTTGCAGATTCATACCAAAACCCTATCAGTGAGTGGCAAATGACAATTAAGCTGCATCTGGTGGCAGGCTATGAAGCCTTCCCCCACCACTGTCCACGGAAAAATTGTCTTCCACAAAACCAGTCCCTGGCGCCAAAAAGGCTGGGGATTTTGCCCAGGCTATTGGTTAGAAAAAATAGGAGCACTTATGGAAAGAGATTATGAGACACCCAGAAACCATAGGTTTGAGTCCTGACTCTTGAGTTAACTGGGGATGGGGCATTGTCACTTATCACCTAGTAATGATAAGTTTTCTTGGCTATGAGGACAGAAGAAGCTCAGATTAAGAAAGTACCCATGATTCCTTATATTTCTGACATTCTAGCTAATTCATCTTTCTTGATGTCTTCAGATTTAGCAGGAGAGCTGTGGTTCACAAAGGTATATTCTTCCTGTCTGTCTTTAGCAGGAAAAAATAGATAGTGCTGTACAAGAGTTAGAATATAATGAAATCAAAGCCTGTATTGTGGTGCCTAGCATAATGTGGTGTTTGGCACATAGTGGACCTTCATTGACTATGTATTGAAGGGGGAGAAAACAGGAAGGAAAAAAGGAAAGAGGGAAGGGAAGGAGGGAAGGAGGGAAAAAAGGAGGAAAGGAGGAAAGGAGGGAAATAAAAAAGGAGGGAAGGAGGACCAATCAGGCACACTGTTTTTGTCCCATATGTAGAAGCCCTGATTTCATCCTAAATAATAAAAGCTAACATTACCTTAGAACTTATTATTCTAAGTAATTTTCTAAATTTTAAACCTATTGACTATAGAATATTTATGCCCAAACTGTGAGAAAGATGTTACTTTTATCCCTATTTTACAAATGAAGAAACAGAAGCACAGAGCAATTTACTAACTTGCCCAAAGTTATCCAGCTGGTAAATGGTAAAGTTGGGACTTTACTTTCACTCTTTTATTCCCCATCTGTGTCTCCCACCTCCATATAGTTCCTATCATCCATAGTGTTAAACTAAGTAAAAGAAAGAACACAGAGGATGGTTGGGGCTGAGAAACCAAAAGGCAAAAGAGCCAGGAAGAATCCAGCTTCAGGAAACTGACGCAAGTCCACCTGGATAAGGAAAGTATGGTACTCAGACTCCAGAAAGACTAAGATGGCCAAGGTAACTGGCTGGTAATTTTCCAACATAAAATGTTATTACGTCAGGAAATTAGGGTGGGGAGAGGCAGGAGAATGGGGGATCAATGATAAGGGAAAGAGACATGACTTGGAGTGGTAAATACAAAATAAAATATACAGATGATGTATTACAGAATTATACACCTTAAATCTATATAATTCTATTAACTGATGTAACCAACCCCAAAAGTTTAATAAAAATATATTTTTTAGTTTATACTCTTAAATACCTTCACTTCCTATAGTGAAGTTACTTTCACAGTAATATGGCTCAATGGAGAGAAATGTTGGAGTCAAAACATGTCTGGGTGTGAATATTAGCTCTTCCATTTAGTTTGTGACCTTGTGCCAGTCATACCTCTTTGTGCCTCAGTTTCCTTATCTGCTATCATAATGATTTTATATAGTCTTTAAAGCATCTAGCCCAGAGCCTTACAAATAGTCACCCTTTAATAATAAAACTTCCTTCACTTCTATTTATTTCTGGGACTGCAGAAACTTAACCTCAGATTATATTGTTAACTATAAGATGAGGTGGAGAGACCCAAAGGGTGCAATATCTCTAATGTCATAGTCCCAAGAAAGATCCACAAGCTGTCAGGTGGAGGCAGGCATGCAGGAAGCCAGGATGCTCACGAGTTAAGCCAGAGCTTATCACCTTAGGCCCGGGCTAAGGCCTATCCTCTACTCTCAGGCAGGGATCCAATTAAACCACAGAGAGCTCACCCTCATCAAAGATTCCCTTAGTGCAGCAAGCACTCCACACACTTCCTTGGCAATCAGTTCCTTCTTTTGTCTAACTGGCGTCCCCTCTATTATAATTTGATCTCACTTCCTTTGCTCTGAAAGAAAAACAGCTGGTCACCACCACCCACGTACTGGCCCTTCCGATAAAGGATGCTTGTGCCAAAAGATGGGGTTCCAAAAGCCTGCTCTTTCATCCTGTCATAAAACTCGATCCAACTGAGTTGGGAGCTTTGTGGTTTAGATGTCAGTTGAATCAACCTCAATGGGTACCAGGCAGTCTGTGGGCAGCAGATGATATTTCCTATGCCACAGGAGTGGGCCTCGTGGTCTTACTGTGGTGGCAGGTGGAACAGGGTCCACCTGTCATTCCATTAACTTCACAAGGTATGAGTAAGAGGGAAAGGTTTCTGGTTATGTCTCCTGGGCAGAGCGGCAGGAGGTGGGCAATGGGAAGGAAGAACCAGATGTTCCCCCAGAATAATGTGGGTGCTCCAAAGAGGAAGTTTCAATAGCCTGTGAATATGTGAAAAGTTATCATCCTCACTAGTTATCAAAAAGTATAACTTAATTTGAGAAGATGATATTTTATGCTGACTGGGAAATCTCAGGTTTTGTTTGTTTCTTACAGTTAAGACAGTTTCAGTAGAAATGCAGGAACTAAGCTCTTTCATACACAGCTGGTAGAAACGTCAACTGGACTGAACTTTCTGGGGGCAATTGCCGATCTGAACCAAAGATCTCAAAACATTCTTTCAAAACACATTTTCACATATTTTACAAATATACTAACATGCATAAAATTAATTAAGCTTCATTCACAACAGTATATATTTTTTTTAGAAACTGCAAACATTTTTGGAACAAATTACATTTCCAGGGATAAGGATTTAGTTAAGTTAAAGTTCATCATGATTGTAGAAAAGTGTACAATAGTTAAACATAAAAAATATATAAAGATAGAAAAATAGTCAAGATATACACAAGTAAAAAACCTAAGTATCAAAAAAGCATATTCAACACCTATCTCTACATTGATGTCAATATTTATGTCTACATATAAAGAGAGAATTATACAGATCTCTCTCTTTGTCTCTGGAAGGAAACATGCCAAAATATTATTTGTAATTAGGTCTTGTTGGTGACACTTTTAGATCATTTTAATGTTCTTACTTAGTTTTTGCTTAAAGTTAGATGTGGAATCTAGTATTTTTACCACAATTATATATTCCATTTGTATTGGGGAAAAATAATAGTGGAATTTTAAAAACAGAAAAGAATGAGAAAACCCTCCCCCACCCCAAATCCCTTTTAAAAAGGAAAAGCCAAGATCAGCCTTGAAAAGAAAACTTCACTTGCAGGCAAGATGCAGGTTAAAGAGAAGTAGCGAGAAAGGGAGACAGAGCCGCAGGCTTTGTCCCAGGGAGGGGCCAGGGTGAGTCACACTTGCATGTCTGACCATGAACCTTAGCTCCATCTAGCTGAACCAAATTCTCCTTCTGTAAATGTCTCTTTACTTTTTCTAAGATTTTATTTATTTATTTTTAGAGAGACAGGAAAGGGAGGAAGAAAGAGAGGGAGAGACATATCAATGTATGAGATGTATGAGAAGCACATCAACCAGGAAGCTGGGACCCAGCCCGCACTGCAGGCATGTGCCCTGACAGGGAATCGAACTGGCGACCTTTTGGTTTACAGACTGGTGCTCAATCCACTGAGCTGCACCAGCCAGGGCTATAAATGCCTCTTTAAATCTTTGATCACAAGTATCCCTTTGTGACCTACCAAAGAGAAATAAAAACATATATCTGCACAAAGACTGTACACAAATGTTCGTGGCAGTGTTATTTGTAACAGGCAAAAAGTGGAAACTTGGTGAACAAAATGTGGCATCACTGTACACTGGAATATTATCCTGCAATTAAAAAGAGTAAAGTACTGAAATATGCTACAATGTAGAAGAACTTAAAAGCATTGTGTTCACTGAAAAAAAAAGTCAGACAAAAACACTACATATCGTATGGATCTATTTATATGAAATATCCAGACCAGGCAAATCTATAGGTATAGGAAGGAGGTTAGTGATTGCCTAGGACTGTGGGCAGCAGAGATTAGGAAATTGAGATCGACTGCAAATGGGCCTGAGGTCTTTTTTGGGGAGTGCTGGTGTTGGGAACCACCCTGCCTAATTTCAGAAGCTGTAACCCCTGCCAAGGCTAAGTCTGAGGGAGCGACCTTGGACAGTAAACCACTAAGAAGACAAAAGCTTATCTCCCTGGCAGGAGTGCCACTCCTGCTCCTTGTACTTCATCCATAACTGGCCCCCAATGCTTGGTCGGTTAGCCAATGATGGGCAAGATTCCTCAAAGGGGGAATGATCTAAAACAGGCATGATCATGTGAGAGGCCCCCAAGGAAGGACTTTGGGGGCTACAGTAAAAGGAGGTGATGGACCCTCACCCCTGGGCTTTAACAAAGCCTGAGTCCTCATTGTCTGCGAGAAATCTCCTAATCTCCTAACTGCCTTACTTCCCTTGCTCCACCTAAGCCTGAAACAATGACAGAGGATGGTGGAGCCCTGTGCTGGAAAGGGCGGGTTCCGCGGGTGATCAGGCCTAAGAAAGAATATGTAAAATTCTGTGAAACCTGCTTTGTTTAGAATGCTCTCAATTAAATGATAAGGGTCCAAGCAAGAAGCAAGTTTGTTCCTCAAGGTTTTACAGCTCTTTAGCTATCTGACCCTGACTCAAAATAGGCCCTCAGAGTTCTTTGTTATCTATTGTTTGATCCTTACTGCCTGACAATGACTAATGAGCTTTATCTGTATTCAAATGAACCCAATAAAAGGCCATTGAGGAAAAGACTCTTGGCCCTTCTCCTTTGAGAGATCTGCCACCTTTCCTCCCCAAAAAGATCATGTCTTGGTAGACTTAATTCTCCTCCATGGTGGCCAGGGGGACCCTGCAGGTGGAGTCCCACCATATGCTGGAAATTTTCTAAAATTAGATTGCCACGACAGCTACACACCTTTGTAAATACACTAAACTGTACATTTGAAAATAGTAAATTTTATATCATATAAATTATATCTTGAAAAAAACTTTTTAATATGTACCCCTAGCTAACATTGTACTTGAGGACCCAACCCATCAAATGTATCTGTTCATTCAAGTATTCACCCATCAAATATTTTTGAGCGCCCACAATTTGCCAAGTATTACTCTAATAAAGTGAGAGTGAAGGAAACAAATTACCAACTCTATTTTAGTGATATGTAAATCAGTTTATATGTTGATATCTATCAAGATTCTTAAATACAGGAGGAGGGACTTCTCTTATTTGTCTTTTCAGTCCTCAGACCTTGCAGAGTGCCTGGCATGGCATAGACCCTATTCCACATACGTTGAATTAAGAATTAATTGAATTACGTTGAATTAAGAATTAGTTGAATAAATGAATTAAGTAGACACCAAAGAGCCTGAAAGTTGAGCAAGAGCCCTGCCTTCCCCAAGCTGATCCCTACAGTAAAACATAAGGAAGAAGGGTGACAAGGGAAGACTAAGCCGAGGCCATGGAAAGGAGATTAACCAGGTCTGGGAGATAGTAATGTGTGTGTGGTGGATCCCTCACACCATTTCTTTCAAGATCTTGTCCAACATATGAGATCAGAGACTGGAAGCTTCTAATTCTCAGAATGTCTGAGCTCTATGCCTCATACAATTACCCCAAGCCCACTCTTTCTTGGGGAATGCAGTGGGGAGCTCTACTGAGCTTCTCTGCTCCCACTTTCCAATGAGCTCGAGGTCCCTATTTGGCACTGGCCACCTGGTAGGAAATGGAAGTTAACATCAGGGCTGCACCAACCCCAACTTCTGCCTCAAGGGTCCCAGAGCTGTCTTCATTTCACTGGCCCCCGCCACTTGGAGAGGGCCTCTTGGAACTTTGCAGTGGTGTGCAAAACTATAAAAGACAGTTATTCTTTTTGACCCAGTAATTTTACTTCTCAGAACAAATTGGAAGAAAACAGAGATGTTTATAATGATAGATGCGTAAGGTTGTTTGCTGTGGTAATATGTGTAACATTGGTGACACTGCAACTTTGGAAGCTTCCTGGATGAAAAACAGTGGGAGAATGATTAATTCATAGTACAGGTGTGTGATGAAATTCTATGCCATCATAGCAATCCTGTTGCAAGTGAAACTATTTATAAAAGGATCTGACCTTGGTATATTAATAAGCAAGAAATGTACACTGCAATATGCTACATAGAATATAATCTCAATTTTATAGGTTATATCTGTGCTATCTATTTGGGGGGAGAAGCAGCAGGGAGAGAGCTCCACATGCGGGTGGGGGTTGTGGTTTGGGGCAGCAGCGTGTACAGATGGTGGGTGAATGAACCCCTGCACACACGCGTGCACAGAGAAAAGCTGCAGGATGTGCATGAACATAAGAACAGTCGCTATCTCAGGTTGGTGGTATTATGGTAGACATTGGATGTGTTTGTGCTTTTTGGAATTTTCCAAAGTTTCTACAGTGACCAAAGGGCAAACTTTTTAAAACTAAAAAAAATACAGTGAAGTTCTGCTTATTCACAGGAAAGGAGCAATAGTTTCTGGAAAAGGTACCCTAAGATGTCAGGTAGAAATTTGTTCTACGAATTACCCTATCAGATATGTATCCTAGTTGCCACTGCCGAGCATCAGGTGAACAGCGCTCTTACCAGGAGTGAAAGCTACCCGTCTGTCAGCTGTCTCCTCCCTCTGGCCTGAAGGGTCTGGGAGAGGCAGAGATGGAATCTGCGCTCAGAAAACTGCCAGCATGGGACCTGCCTGTGGCAGTCCCCTAGAGTCCTGTAGTGTACGTGTGGTGCCCTGTCACCCACCTTTCCTGAGTGCTCTCGTCCCCTCCCTAGTCCTCAGGAACTGCTGTGTAGGGCCTCAGGGAGAACAGGGGGCTACAAAGAGAATTTGGCACTGGTAAATCTGTCTTCGAGAATTTCATGGGCAGCAGTGTGGGTGCTGTCCACCTGGCCAGCCTCCCCACCCCCCCACAGCTTCTGGGATGCCTGCCCCGCCCACATCCAGGGGTGACAGCCAACCCCCAGCCCTCCACCAGTGCAGACCCTGCACCCATTCTGGGAGAGAGCAAGAAGGGCCAGAAGGAAGGCCAGATGAAATAGAGAGAAGGATGTTTTTGCAAAAATCCTACCTTCTCCACAAAGCTTTCCCTGCCACCTCAAGCCCTTGGCCTTACTCACTCCTCCAGGCTTCCAGAACATTCATCCGATCATCCGTCAGCAGGTACATACCATGTACATCCTTGCTACCCTTTTATATAAATGCACTTTGTCTCCACTACACAAAGCCACTCTAAGTACAGACAGGATACATTATGATGCACTATTTATTCCTGTGACCCCACACCTAGCAGTGGCCAGTGATTAAGAACCACTTGCCAACTGGGTCATTACCTGTGATAATACTAAAATTACAACTCCATGCTATGCTTGAAAGAGACCCTATTTTGCCTGGCATTCTATGTCTCAGATCATATATGGAGAGCTTGACATTCCCACAGAAATTTATTTCTGTCATCACATCACATGGTGACTTATGTGGACAGCAAAAGGGGGAGGTAGAGCACATCTAGTGTACAGAAATCACCTAGCTACCTCTCAGATCCAAGAACTTTGTTCATCACCTCCCATGGCCTTGTGTCCCTTTGCAGGAGGCTCCCAATCAGAAAACTGTGAGAAACCCCACCAGCCAACAAAGAAATCAACATCAAAAAATCTCCACAGAAACCACTGTCCATATTTCTTTTAAAATGTGCAAGGAATGTTGTCTCTGTCTTCTGCATCAGTGAGGCCTACCCCTGAGAAGGAAAAACAGCCAGGCCAGGGGTCCACGCTCCCTCTGAAGGCAGCACCACCCAGCGCGGTGATGGTAAAGTGGGGAACACAGCCCACAGGCACTGGGAGAAATTGTGGGTAGTGCAGGGAGAGGCATCAACCTTTCAAGAAGGTTGCTCCCATTTCAATTCTCCTTCTTCCCTTTAAGGAGACTGTTTCAGTCAGGCGCTAGGATCTCCTTAACTCCTCTCCAAACACTTAGCTCCCACGTTAACCCCAAATAAGTAGAATGATAGCCCTCAATAGATCACAATGTCCAGCTAGTTTCTTAACACTGGTTTCCATTAGTACATTTGCCCTTTGGTCTCCAATATGTGAAGCAAGTAAAGTTGCTTTTCTTCATTGGCATTTGTAATAGTTTCCTTTTAAAGGAACTACCTTTAATTTAAACAAGTGGGTCTAGCTAAAGAAAAAGTATTAAATAATAGTACAGGGAGTGGCAGCTGTGCCTAAAGTGATGAACATTGTATGCTCAAGACCAAAGGCTGGGACCCACTGGGAACTGAGAAAAGGAGATAAAAGTCAGTGCCCAGCTCTCATCTTTGTCCTGACACTTTCCAGTGTGTGGCCTTGGACAGGCCACTGGAACTCACTCCATGACTGTTTTCCCATATGCAATATGAGGAGAGTTGGTAGGCCAAAGGCTTTTAAAGTATATTCCAATTCTGAAATTGCAGGATGCTTTATTATTTGGGGGGGGGGGGGGGGTAGAAAAAAGATAGTAGTAAAAACAAGTGGAATTCTTCTGCTTGTCATCTTTGAAGATAGCAAAGGGGAGCTCTCTTTGGTTTCACTATGAACTGAGAGCTAAAAGTAATGCCCATCTGTTAGCAATTCTGTCTGCGGTCCTCCCTCGCCCACCCTCTGACCCTCAGAGACAGGGCGAGCCGCAGCCCCCAGCTTCCTCCGAGATGGCAGCTACTCGGTTCGGAAGATGAACAGCCAGAAAGGAAAATGGAGAGTCGTGCCTTGTCTGCCTGGTCGGAAGGCCCCTCGCTAATCTCCCCATCCTGAAACCCGAGGCCCTGGGAATGGCCCGTGCATGAATGGCCTGGGCCTGGCCTCACAGACAGAGAACTCCTTGGGGGATCCTATCAGCCCCCTCTCATCTCCCCATTGTGACAGGTGAAATGAGAAGCTTGGGCACAGGTCAGTCATTCCCCTTTCCAGGACCCTGAGTGGAGCTGGGGATGGGTCGGGGAAGCAAGGGCAAGCCCCCTGGGTGAGCCTCAGAGGCCTTTTTGAAAAGAGAAAGAATTTGATCTTGGATAGATTTTTCTAATAGTCCTTGAAATGAACCAAGCAAAATGTCTGAATCTGAACAACTCAGAAGTGGGCGAAGCTCTAACGTGGCTCTGGGCGAATCAAGGAAGGGAAACAGCGGCCAGACACCTGAGACAATGTGGGGACAAGCTCCTCTGGCTCAACGCCTGAGGGCCCACTCCTTGGACCACGTCAGACGTGTGTATATCTGCAGCGTTTTTAAAGAGGGGGGCTCTGAAATAAAGAGCCTGGGAGACTCACCGAAGAAAGAATCTCCCAGTTCACCTCCATCTCAGCTTTTGCCTGCAGTCTCTTCACTCTAACCAATCACAACTCATTCTTCTGGCATCTCCTCAGGATCTGTACCCACAGACGCTAATCTAGAATTGTTTATTGTTTCTGTCTGTCTTTTGCATCAGGGCAGCCAGCTGAAATGCTTGTGGGAGAGCGCTCGGTGCCTGTAGGATGAGGAGTGGTGGGGATGGGCCAGACGGAGGGTCCAGACTCATCTCAAGGTGGCAGTGGCAGCTGAGGCTCGCTCCTCCTGCCCACTGGCAGGGAGGCCAGCTAAGAGTCCCTAATTGTTTGGGTTCTACCCCCAATTCCAACATCTTGTGGGCGTGTGGGGTGCTTCCCCATATCACCAATAAGAAATCCTCTGACACCAGCTGGGTGTCCTACAATTCAACATGATTCTGACACAAAGGAGATAGCGTCAGATCCCACAGGTTGAGGGCTCAGTCTCACAAGACTGTGCCCTGCCCCCAACTTCAGGTGTCAATCCAAAATCCAAGCTGTTACCTCTGCTTGTGACTGACTATTCATATAAATTGGAGGTCCCACAACCTCCTCCTGGGTTTGATGAATGTGCTGGAGCAGCTCACAGACCTCAAACATTCTAGTTATTAGATCACTGGTTTATTATAAAAGCATATACAATAACTTGGGAACAGCCAGGATTAAAAATACAGTCATACTCCGGTACTCGTCAGCTTCAGGACTCACCAAACCCTGCACTCATCTCATTTGACAAGAAGAAAGTGTTTCAGCACTCGGAGCTTGCTCGGGACTCATCGCACTTGCTAGAACTTGTATGAGTCACGACAATGCTGCCCCACAAGAGAAATGCTTCATCACTTGTCGCTTGTTCGCTGCTCATCAGTGCTTGCAATTTGTTCAGTACTCGGTTTAGGCACTTGTCCTGAGTTCCAGAATGAATTAACAACAAGTACCGAGGTACCACTGTAGATACATCATGTCTGGGGGCAAAAAAAATGTGAGTCCAGTTAGCAACTCATTTCATCCATCTTTCTTTCCAGTTTTTGCTTCATCCGCCCGCCCTCTGAATTCCTGCCTCACCTCAGCCTCTGCCTCCTCACTCTAGAAACAAGGCTTAGGTCCAGGGGTGTCCAACCTGCAGCCCAGAATGGCTGTGAATGTGGCCCAGCACAAAATCATAAATTTACTTAAAACATTGCGGGATTTCTTTGTGTGATTTTACACATCACAATGTATTTAGTGTGTGACCCAAGACAACTCCTCTTCTTCCAGTGTGGCCCAGAGATACTGAAAGGTGGGACTCCCTGGCAGGACTTGTTGAGGTAGAAGGAAATAGCTGTAATAGAAAATGTCTCTAGAGTATCCACTTAACACCATCCTGTCCAGCCCCCTGCTTCATACGAGCAGAAATGTTCTACCCCTTTGTGCACACCTCAAGGGGTCAGTCGTGTGTTCAAGCAACAACCTCTCAACAATAGTACTCAAGAACCTAGTGCCACGACCAGGGCTCTGAGGTATGTAAAAAATGGGTTTTAAAATGGAAAGAAAAGCAGATATAAAATTAGATTTGGATTTAGATCAGGCAAGGGTAGGAAATTTTAAGGCATTCTGGTTTTAAGAAACAAATATCTAGGGTAGGAATGTACTGGAGAATAAGGAACAGTCCCATTTATCTAGAGAATGAGGTACACGTGGGTGAGTAGTGGGTGACAGATTGCACTGGGGTTTGGAAATGAGGTGTGATGAGCTTTGATAGACATGTGGAAGAGTCGGGCCACTCTACAACCTCACAAACTTTTACCCACACTCACTAATGGCAGAAGGGAACAAATATATATTTCTTGGGGGCCTAAAAGTTTAATTCAAAGTAATGTACTGCAAGCTTCACATTTCTCTGAAGCCTCATGTTTTACCTTTAGAATGTATGATTTTATTGTGTTCCACATCTTGGGCTTTTAAAACATAAAATTACATTTTCCTCAATTTTTTAGTCGCCTTAATGCTGTTAGGGTGACCGTCCATATTTGTCTTGTACCTTACATCACCCAAAACTTAACCTTGCATCCCTCAAATCTACACACACCCTGTTTAAGAAGCACCACCATAGGTCATGAGCAGGAGAGGGATACAGTCAGAGCAAGGACAGCATGAGGATCTGTACAGGCCAGCCAGGCAGGAAGCCACTGGGCTGCATGGGTGAGAAGTGACACTGGCCTGGTCCAGTCAGCAGCAAAAAGAAAGAGCAAAGACAGACTCCAGGTAACACGGCCAGGCAGAGTTAAATGTGTTCACAATCTACACCTGCTGAGCGGGCTGGGATGATGCTCTTCAAACAATGCAGAGTGTGTATTTCACCAACGAGGAAATGTGCTGGAGTTGACTGGGTCCCAGAATTAGTCCAACGTCTAAAAGACAAATGCAGCTTCTCAGGCCTGCTGGGGTTTACGGCCAGGTTAGAACTGGCAGCTTCTAAGTTCAAAGAAAAGGAAAGAACTTCCCCAGTTACAATAGGCTTAAGCCAGGCTGATAACATCAGTGGGTAAAAGACTCCTTGGACAGAGAGTTACTTGGACCAAACAATATTTTCATTGGTTAAATGTAAATGAACCAAAACTATGTGTGGCCAGCTCTCCCCACTTGGGGTTCAGTGGGGATGGGATGGAGGTGGTGGGGGTCAAGAAGGAACATGACAGAAAATGTTTGAGGTTCTACCTAAAAAAAAAATAAAGATGTGCAAAAAACTAGCAGCTATTGTTCCCAACTTACTTTCTCCAGTCCTAAAACTGTCCTGAATGGGGCGATGAGACAGAACTGGGCAGATCGGACTAGCCACCAAGAACTATGAAATCTACCTTCCAGACCCCACCTCCCTTTTCCATGTATTCTTTACCATCAGACTCTTATAACTATGTCCTCCTCCAACACTGCCCTTGAGAAAATATCTAGAATTCATCCTTAATGCGAATTCAACTCTCCCAGGGAGAGGTTAACTATAAGTCTTAGTTTTAATTATGGACAAAAGTCCATGCTCCACTTGGAAAGTAATGTTAGGCTCTAGTTAATGAATGGGAAGTATTATTTCCAGCAGTAAGTCTTCCCTGGGTCCATGGAATCACACTATGTTGGCTATAAGCTACTGAGCCCACATGTGAGACCAGTTCTGTTCCCACCTGCCCCACCCCTCCCTGCTGGCCACCCAGCAACACTTGCTTTCTTTTGGAAGGGAATTCAATTCCGAGTTCCCACTGCAGGTAGCTCTGGCACTTCTCTTGATCTGTGTTTTGGACACCTTCTCCCAGCTGCAGATGAATTTCCAGAGCTACCCGCTTTGGTTGCATCCCAACCAAAGCCTGGCCAGGATATACTCGAGCCACCCCAGAAAAGGGCACATAGTACTTTTCCCTTCCCTGGCTAAGACCTGAGGCTGCCTCTTGGCTCTCTATTCTTATCCTTGTGAGGCACCTTACCTAGACAATAGCTTTGAAAGAGCTGCTTCATTTGGCAGACACCTCATCTCTGCCTTTTGAGTAGTTAATGATGTGTGCAAAACCTACATTCATCACAAAAGACAAGCAACCTCACATGGATTCGTTTTCTTTCTCTGGGACACGTCTGGACTCTTCCTGCCTCAGTGACCCCTCACAGAAGGAAATGTAATCCCAACTGAATTTTCATCCAGTACCTTTTATCCTTAAGGCTCAAATTCACTTTCGCCAGCTCTCTCCTACACAGACACATTCACAGTCAAAAGGTAAAGACAATTTTTCAACCGTTTACTCCCCTTTCCTTGTTCTTTTCTGACAAATGTTCCCTGATCCTGGTGACCCCTTTGAGGGCCTGACCTTTGTCCTCTGGCATCTGGTCCTGTCTGGATGCCTCATCCTTTCTCAAAGCTTGTCTCTGTCACCCAAATCCCACTATTCTTGAGTTAGAATATCTAATTTGACTCAGAAAGGGCCTCTTATTTCTTCCTCCCAGTGTTGGCAACGACCTTATCTGAGGAGAAAAATACTAATCTGGGTTCTAAAACTTGCATTTATTGGCCTTTAGAATATTTGTCTGACCTTGGGACCTAAAGGGGTAGAACACAAGTATATTAGACTTGAAGTATCTTAAGAATAGAGACTATGTATTAACCACCTCTGTATTCCCATAGCACAAGCTCAGGGCCTGGCAGACAGTAAGTGCTCCAAAGTGACTGATGAATAAATGAATGACTCTGTGCTCTTAAGTGGGGACATGAGGTATGAGTGTGGTCTACCAAGAGACAATGTCAGTAAGGACTGTTAAAGTCTCATCACTTTGTAGAACATTTAAAACAAACGTCATCAGTCCTCAAGAACTGGTTCGAAGTTCTAACATCATATGGTGTTCAGACTTTCGAGTGACATGTTGGCATACCTGGAGCTTTAAGAATGAAATTAATAAAAAATTATTATTAGCCTTGGGCCATTATCCCAAGGGTAAGGAAACCAAATGATAGTTTAGAAACATAGAGACAGATAGTTGAAAATACCCAAAGCCGTCAGCATTACTTGGGCTAACTCAGTGAGGCAGTCTGGAAAGCCAGCACACCTAGACAGCCAAAATGTAATTAGGAAGGACCGTATTGCCCAAAGGGCGGTGCACGGCTACTCAGCAAAAGCAAGAATTTGCAACTGGTAATTCAATGCTACCCAAGGCAGGAACTGGTCAGAATAAGGATTCTGGGATGATATGCTAATGATTGGTTTTAAACAATGGTGCAGATTCAGTGGAGAAAGTCTTTTTTAACAAATGGCGCTAGAACAATTGGTTATCCATAGCAAAATAAAATTTAAAAAGTAACTTCAATTTGTACTTCACCTCATTTACAAAAATTAATTCAAATTGTATCAGAGACCTAAGTATAAAACTTAAAACTATAAAACATCTAGAAAAAACCTTCGTAACCTTGAGTTGGGCAGATTTCTTACACATGGTAACAAAAGCATGATTCCTAAAATAACAAACTGATAAATTGAACTTTATCAAAGTTAAGAACTCATGCTCTTCCAAAGACTTTGTTAAGAAATGAAGATACAAGTGATAGATTGGGAGAAAATAGTTGAAAATCACATATCTTATAAAGGACTTGAATTCAGAATATTATAAAGTATTCTCAAAACTCAATAATAAGAAACTCAACAATCTGAATAATAAAATGGGAAGAAGGTTTGAATAGAGACTCCACCCAAGAAGATATACAAGTGGAATATGAACACATGAAACAATGCTCCATATCATCAGTCATCAGGGAAATGCAAATCCAATGGAAACCACAATGATATTCCACTACACACCTTTCAGAATGGCAAAATTTTTAAAAAAAGAATAACCACATCAAATATTAACAAAAATGTGGAAAAACTAGAACGTTCCTACCATACATTGTGGGTGGGAATGTAAAATGGAACAACCAGGTTGGAAACCCCTTAAGCAGTTCCTTAAAACGTTAAACATACCCTTCTCTAAGGTCAAGCCATTCCGCCCCTGTTTACTGAAGAGAGAGGAAAGCCTATGTCCGTACACAGATTCACACATAAATATTCACAGTGGCCTGATTTCTAACAGGCCAGCCCTAGACACAACCTGAGTGTCCATCCGCAGGTGAAGTGATAGACTGTGGTATGTTCACACACTGGGCTACTACTACTCATCAATAGAAAGGAATCAACTACCGATATACTTAACAACATGGACAGATTTCAAAATAATTTTGCTGAGTAAAATAAGGAAGACAAAAACAAGTGTATATTGTGTGATTCCACTTTCAATAAAATACAAACTAATCTTCAGTGGCAAAAACTAGGCATGATAAAGAGGCATATGGAAGATTTGGGGGGAGTAATAGATATGTTCATGATTGTGGTAACAGTTTCACAGGCATGCACATGTCAAAGTGTACAAAATTGTTCTCTTTAAATATGAAATTATTGTATGCCAATTATGCCTCAATAAAACTGTTAAGGGCATACATGTCCAAGTTCAGACATTTTCTCTCCCTATTTGTTACTATAGAAAGCAGGGAAGTGATTGGAACTTCAAGAAATGCAGACTGCTTCATGGCCTGCTTCGAAATGCCTTCCTTTTTCCTTCAAGGTGGACTGGGGGAGGGACAGAATTCATCTTCAAGAGAAACTCAATGTCTGAGCTGAACAGAATTCACATAAGGGCATGCACATAATGGTGCACAATCAGGAATTCCTACTAGTCACACACCTACAGCTGTATTCTCACAACAGACAACCCAAAATAAAAAGCAATGGACAGGTGATCCAAAGCAGCAGCTACTTGAATTTCTACTAATAAGCAGGATATATAAATTAAAAACACAGTAATAAAACCATTTCATACCCATTAAATTGGGGAGAAAAGTTTAAATCTGACAGCACTAAGTATTGGCCAAGATATGAAACAACTGCAAGTTAGTTGCAACTTTGCTAGGGGCACATTCAGACAACCCATTTAGAGAGAAATTCAGCAAAGATAAAGATTCATACATACATACAGAAAATCCACGTCTAAGTCTATACCCATGGCAACGTTGGTGCATGTGCATGAGAAGAGTGAGAAACCCACATCAGGCACCCCCAACTATGAAGCCCCGCACCCCAAGACAAGCTCCCAAAACACCTACCTATGAAAACGAACAAGACCCACAGGCTGGAGGGACTTGAGCACCGCATGTGCGCGCAAGGACTTACCCAACCAGCAAGCCGAGAGCTCGGAAGGTGGGGCTGGGACTCAACATGGGTGAGGCCCTCTGACTGCCCGCAGGGCGCCGGCCTGGGGGGCGGGCATCTGGTTGGACACAGATTTGCAGCCTGCTGGACACTCTCTGGGACGGAGCGCCATCTTCACACTCTCTCCACCTTGCTCTCACCAGCGCGCCACCCTTTATATATATATTTTATATATATATTATATATATATATATATATATATATATATATTTTTTTTTTTTTTTTTTTTAGTCTAAATTTTCTGTCGCTCCAGAATACCTGTTATCTCCTGGATGGGAGCTTTGACACGTGTCTGCCGCCCGGAGTTTGCTGCTACCACCGGCGACACCTCCCCTCGGCCTGGCTCTGGTGACTTGTGGGGCTTTCCCTGGCGGGTCCCTCGGGACTGCAACCAGCAGAGACAGGTTTCGTAAGCTGCCACCAGCTCCAGGGCACAACCAGAGGAAACAGACCCAGGGACTCAATCTTTCTGGGAAAGAGGCCTATTAGCTTCAGGTCATGGCTGCAGCCGAGGGGCCGGGCTTCCGAGTAAACACAGCTGGGGTCTGACTGGAATCCTTTCCAGAGACTCCACGGTATGCGTGGGCGCTATTCTCGCGAGGTCGCTCTTCTCGCGCGGGAGCTGCCTCTGCGGCTCTCCAGAGGGCCAATACCTCCAGGAAAGAGCTTTTTACCTGCCAGTTGCACCTGTCTGCTTGGCTGCCCTCCAGGGGACACCCCTTGATTGCCTGTCTCCGGTGGGCAGAGGGCTTTCGTTCTGGGGCCCCACAAGACAGGAACCATTGGAGAGTTACATCTTGGCAGGGTCACCACCACAGGACACAGCGGAATGAGATACACCCCCCAAGTCTTCCTGTTAGAGGCCCATTTGCTTGTCCTGGAGCAGGTGTCAGGTTTGGCACACTTCTAGAAGCCTACAGATTTCAAATTATTTTACAAAGCTATAGTGATCAAAACAGTATGGGAATGGCATCAAACCCAGATCAGGGGAATAAAATAGCCCAGAAATTGTGTGTGTACCAAATGCTATAATATGTAAATATATATATATATATATATATACACACACACACACACACACAGCCATATATGTGGCTATATGTTAAGATTTTATACAGCTGAGTGGTAAGTATTCAAGTGTTTAAGCTATTCTCTAAATTTTTCTGAAGTTTAAACATTTTATGTTGAAATGTTTAATTGAACAGGAGGAAAAAACCTTGTATTTGTCAAGTTCAAAATATACTTGAAATGTTTATACATTAAAATAAAAGCTTGACCTAAGCTTTGGGGGAAGTATAGATAATTTTACAGGCCTAATAAAATTTGTTTGAATACTAGAAAGGAAGAAAAAAGAAATAAGCTAAAAATATAAACCAGTTGAGTGAGGAGGCACACAGCCACTCAAGGATGGGGGGGGGGGGGAGTGGGCTGTGAGAGTGGGGAGCGATAGCACCCACCACACAGCCCCAGGGAGTCTCACTGGGGTCCAGCCGCCTTTCCCAGGTCAGAAAAGATCAGTAAACCAAGAAGCAAACAAAAACAATGGGAAAAACCCCTAAATGTTTTTTGAAAGAAGCTAAACTCAGGAGGGGAAAGATGCCACAGCAAGCAACACCCAAGTCAGATCATGAGAGGTAACAGCAAGCTCAGATGCCCTAGAACCTAGCAGAATGCCTCACAGGGAGGTGACAAGGGAAATGGTACTTTGGCGACTGCCTAGAAGAAGTATTGGCAGAAGCTGTAAGACTGTAAGAATGCTTTCAGGCACTTCTGTTTAGGGATCTAAGAAGGCAATTCACACATGAACTTAGTTAAGCAGAACGGTGTTCTGATGAAACAGAAAGGCAAGGAGTCTAACAGGTAAAGAGCTGGGTTTCTGGGGTCAGGAAAACCAGTGTTTGAGTCTGGAGCCCACACCTTCCATTTGGGTCACCCTAAACCTGTTACCTAACCACTCTACACTTCAGTTTTCTCTTTAACGAGATGGGTTAAAAATAATGCTTCTTCCTATGGCCATTGTAAGGATTAGATGAGATGGTTTGGTCACATGTCATAGGTTTTAAACAAAAAGTTTTCTAGTCTTACTACTATTGTTATTATCCATCTCATTCATCTAAATGTTCAAATCAGGTGATACAAATGTTATAGCATGTTAGAAAAGCAATTTGGGTTGAATAGGCCATCATTTTGGTTATATCATGTACACTCTAAAATAATTTCACTAAAAGACTTTGTAAAAATGAGAACGTTTGTGTGTCTGTTTGTGTTAACTTACACACCTAGATTCATAGGAGACTCAGGACTAAGAGAACTTTTTGGTGACAGAGGAAGGGATGGAGGGGGGATGAGAGGAAAGGACCTGTGTTCAAATGATTTCACCTCTCTGGGCCCATTTCCTCATCTGAAGAAATCCACAGATGGAGGTCCACACTAAATAAATGCTTTTTCCACAGCATTTCATTGTGTCTCTTTGTCCACCCCTGGCAGAATAATGACCACCAGCATGCTTCATACTGGACTGCAGCACCCACTAAGTATGCCACTTAATAATTCAGCAAAAAGCCGGGGAATTTGGGCAGCAAGTATGTATTGACACATCTGTACATCACAGGCATGCCCTGATGTATCTGCCAGGCCTGGGTCAAATGGAATGTTTCAAAGGGACCATAAAACAGTTTGAAAGCTCTGAGAGCTAATACAAATGTGAACCAACAACTCTCACAAAGACCTGGACCTCCATCCCAGGAGGCCTCCCCAGAAAGGAGCAAGCTCCCTCACTGTTCTCCATGGCCTCAGTTTACAACTCTTTTCCTGGGCCTCTCTCACTTCCTGTGAATGCTCCCCGCTCTGCCTCTCTCAGCTTTATGGAATTTGCTGAAATGACGTGGCTGTTACCCAGAAGTTTACAGTCCACGGTGATGGTAGCTGCACACAGGTCTCTTTGGCTGTTGCAGCCAGGGCCCACCCCTTAGCAGCTCCTTTGTCAGAGGGTCTTTTGGCGTCTCTCCTCCTCTTTGATTTTCACCCTGAAGAGATTCAAGTCAACAGATGCAAGAAATATCTACCCACGCCCTCTGCACACGAGGGCAAGGTCTGGCACTCCACTGGCAGGGCACGGTTCCCAAAGTGAGACCACCCCACTTTGTTTTCCCTTCACAGATGAAGACTGTCAGAAAAATGGCAAAAAACCGTGCCTTCAAGTCATTCAACAAAGCTTAAACTTCAAGGGGCTGACACACAAAACACAGCAGGCCTTTGGACACAACCCTTGGCCTCCATGTGCAAGAAGGGCCCAGGAGCCTTGCCCTGTGGGGATAGGACACACACGGACAGCACGGCCTTAGGAACACTCACATGGAAATGTATAACCCAAAGCACAGACCAGATACAGAAATGGCATGAGAACACAGATTTTAGATGGTGGTGGGGGCAACATTTTTGACATAGCTGTTGAAAAAAATCTGAAGACTTCGCTGGTTAGCAGGTCAGATCTGGGTGCCAACTGGGCAGCATTCCTCAGTGAGGGGGTACATGGCATGGTCCTGAGCAATTGCTTCCTCAGAACCAGTCCATAAAAGGAAAAAGCTGACATGAAGTGGCTGAATCTGATGGATTTGCATGGTAGACGGCAGCCCAACTGGCGGAATAGGGACTCTATTTCCAAGGGAGAAAAGGAGCAATGTCTGAAGAGGTGTTTCTCACAATTCTGGCTAAGTTAGGAGAGAGTGTAGGAGAAAAGCTACTGCTTATTAAACACAGGAACATTAAACACAGGTACTGTGGCCCTCTGGCCTTCAGGACAGTATCTTAAGCATGAAATGGCTATAAAGATGAATAAGCATAGGGTATAGACATAAGTTACTCAAAATGCAGTAGAAAAAGATAAAAATCAAGATTAAAGAACAGGTCAGTTTCAATAGATGTCTGCAGAAGGAATTCACCCATTCAATCAATAAACGTTTAGTGCCTGCCTATGGCAAACAGGAGACCAGGTCCTGGTGACACTAAGACAGAATTCTTGCTCCCAAGGATATCTGAGTAAGTAGGTAGACAGTGTCCTCAGCAAATAAGTTCAATACAAGTTTTTGGAAAAGATGATTTGGCTTAATTAAGAGTTAGGAAAAGAAAAACTGGTCATGACTTGGAATGAAAAAACTTTATAAATGGGATTAACCCTTCCTGCTTAGGATGTTTGAGATCAGAATAACCTCTTCAGTGTGGGCTCTATTGATGCCTTTGCTTAATTTCATGTAGTATGAAAAGCACAGAGGACATGCCGTTCACACCCATGGTTTCAGAAAGAGAAGGTGGATTGTGGCAGCAGTATCCAGAAGGTCAAAGACCTGAAAGGTCACTACACATAGATGTAAAATAAAAATTTTCACCATTAATACACAGAAAAGGGAGTCTACAAAGTATCTAAAAATCCCACACATAGTCCAAAATAATTTATATAACAAGATCTGAACATTCCGAGCAATTTTGGAAGTTTAGAGTGAGTCATGTTACCATGTCTCCCCCACAAACACACGCAAGCACACAGGCACGCTCACCAGCGCAGCAGTTCAGAATGAGGCAGGTTTCTGCCACGGTGCAGTGCAATGGGTGGGCTTTTGAGCCAGGTAGATCTGAATTCAGATTGGACTCTACCACACAACAATTGTGTAGCTTGGTTGAACTAGTTAACTTCTGAGCTTTCATTTCTTTGTTGTATTAAGAATAATATAATACCTACTCCATGGCGGCGTTATGGATTTTAATAATAATATTACACATCATCTGTTGAGTACTAACTCTGAGCCAGGTGATGAGCAAGGCACTTTATCAATAGTATCTCATTTAGTCGGTACAACAGCCATGCAATATAGGTATCCTTGCCCCCGTTTTAGAGATGGGGAATTTAAACATCGGAGAAGCAAAGTAGCTGGACTGTCATCACACAATTAAAGACAGTTGTAGATGAGATCCAAGACTGGTGTTTAGAACAACTTCATTGTGATCCCCTGCAATGAGCCCATGGCACTGTGTGAGGAATAGAAGTCATTCAGTGAATAGGGTTCCCACATTCCACACCCCTCTTTTCCTTGTTTCTCTCCTTGTTTCCCACCTTAATAACCTCTGATTTCTCTCCATCTCTCTCAGCGTGCGGCTCTCCAAATGTGTGTGCTTCTAATCCATTTATCCGGTTCTACATAAATCTAGTGCATATGTTCATTTCTCTGTTTGTCTCAAAGGGTGTGTCTGTGTCTGTCTCCGTCTGTGTGGAAGAGTTCCTACCTAAGTCTCTGCCCGGCCATATCTGCATCTGTTCCTCCGTGTCTTTGTTTATAACCGCCTTGAAGGCCCAGTTTTTTCTCCTTCTGTTGCCCCCTCCCCGCCATCTCCTCTTCCATTCCATCCTCTTCCTTCTGCTCCCATGTCCTTCTCCTAACTGCACACAGTAAAGGACAGTTGTAATTCAATTTTCTGCTGGACTATAAACATTATAGTTTTAAAGTGGGATGAAAAGAGCGGTTTCTTTTTCTTATACTTCTTTGTAGTTCCTGTGCCCTCAGTTATCGCCTGCCCCTTGGGAATCAGAGATTACAGTTCTTACAAACTAAAAGCACTCCTACCTCTGGTGAAGTGTAAGCCAAAGGCTAGGTTAATTCGGCTCTTGTTTATGGTTTCAGAACCACTGACCCAGTAAGCGGTTGTTCCGTTCCTGGCCACAGGCACATACTCTAGTAGGAAACAATTTATTTGAGGTTTTTCATGAGAACCTTAGCATATACATGCCCCTTCTTGGAAAAGGAAAAAACTTCATTTTTTCCTTGCTTTTGAGGAAGAAAAAACATCCTCCAATCCCTCTTGTTTATGTAACCTTACTAAGGGAGGTACAGATATGCTTCATTCCACAGAAAAACAAAAATTGAAAATTATTTTCCCTACAAAGATTAAAACCCCATATTTATAAACAAAAGAAATCTAATAGAATCTGCTCTGGGAGGGAAATAAAATCTCCTCAGCCTGCTGGGAGAGTTTTTTGAGTGTGGCCCATGAAGAAAGTTGGGCCAACAGAAAAGAGCCCACAGCCAGAAGCAGAACAGGGGTCAAAAGATAAACATTGTCCACAGTCCAACCTTACATGGCAGCTTTGTGGAAGGAGAGGTCTGGGGGCTCATTTCCTCCCCGGATGCTTGAAGATTGGCCCCTTCACGAATGACACAGGAACTGTCCAGACCAGGACGTTCATGATCTACAGGCGACTTCAGTGGAAACAGAAGGTCATTGGCATCCTTCACCCTGGGAAGGCAACAGTACCTAAAACAAAAATTCAGGAAAAACTAACAAAAATATACAAGACCATACCAGCTATCATCTTTGTTTTTGGATTCAGAAACCACGTTGGTGGCGGCAAGTCAACAGACTTTGGCATGATTTATGATTCCTTGAGTTGCACGAAGGAAAATGATCCCAAACATAGACCTGCAAGACATGGCCTGCGTGAGAAGAAGACCTCATGAAACAGAGAAAGGAATGTAAGACCAGGATGAATGCAAGATCAGGGGGACTGCCAAGGCCAATGTTGCTGCTGGCAAAAGTGAGCTGGAGGCTGGACAACAGAAGGAGTGAGAGTCTTCAGTGACTTGATCTGTGGTGATTATGCAGATTTTTCATGAGAGGATTAATAACTAGAAACTTTGAAAAGAGAAAGAGGGGCCTGGGGGCTAATGAAAGATGGAAAGTTTTCATCCTTCCTGAGCAAGTGGAAAACTCACTGCATGAGAAAGGCTTTTTGTGGTTTGGCAGAGGAAGGACAGGGCCCGGGTGGGATGTGAGGGTTTATATATCGGATTCATGTAAAGGAAAAGGTTAGACTATGTGGATAATTAAAAAGGCAGTGCTCAAAACATATTTTGTTTGTGACATGTTCTGTATCATGCCATAGCAGTACCTTGTCATGGCCTAAGGAAAGAGGAGCATCTATACTAGTCATTTTGCATGTTAGTGTTTTCTAGGAAGGCCTAGTCTGGGAGTGGCTATCTAGTGTACAGAAAAAGAATCATCGACGTTCAGGCCTTACCAGACAGCAAACTGATTCTTCTATAAGAAAGTCTTGTTTCTACTGCAACATTTGCACTTTTTAGAGCTCTGACTTTGACAAATGAATTCCTAAAATCCAAACACTCCAAATATATATTGCATTTGCCTGAATTCCCAGTAAAAACGTTTTCTACTGGACACATTTTGTGACTTTTCTTTAGTGCACTCTGGATGGTTCCTCAGTGATCAGGCCACTCCCTTTCCAAAATTCACCCGCTATCTTCCCACAGTCCTTTCTGGAATCTTCCCTGGCTCCCAGGCCTCCACATTCTTCCACTTTCGACAATCAGGTCGATGTTTACTTGCAAGCCAGGGCTCACCATATCTCCCATCATATCTGGTTTCTCATAGTCTACCAGAGAAGGTTCAGCAAGCACACTGCAAGTTTCCTTAGACCTCTGTACTGGAATTCCTATAAACCAGAAAGGTGAATCATATAAACTCCCCCAAATCCCACAGTTAATTCCCACACTGTTCTCCGTGTCTATGGGTCATTCATGCATGTTCTTTGTCTAGTCCTTTCCCCTTCTTTCCACCATCATCCTGCTCCCCTCTCCCATCTGATCACTTTCAGTCTGTTCCATGCTTCCATGCCTGTGGTTTTATTTTGTTCATTAGTTTGTTTTGTTCATTAGACTCCTCTTATAAGTAAGATCATATGGTATTTGTCTTTCACCAACTGGTTTGTTTCACTTAGCATAACATTTTCAAGTTCTATCCATGCTGTCGTGAAAGGTAGGAGTTCCTTTTTTCTTTCTGCCGCATAGTATTCCATTGCGTAAATGTACCATAGTTTTTTGATCCACTCATTTACTGATGGGTACGTAGGCTGATTCCAGCACTTGGCTATGATAAATAGTGCTGCTATGAACATAGGGGTGCATAACTTCTTTTGAATTGATGATTCAGTATTCTTAGTGCAAAGGGGGAAAAATTGGGACAACTGTAGTAGAACAACAAAAAATTATTTTTCAGCCCTGGCTGGTGTAGCTCAGTGGATTGAGCGTGAGCTGGGAACCAAAGTGTCCCAGGTTCGATTCCCAGCCAGGGCACATGCCTGGGTTGCAGGCCATAACCCCCAGCAACCGCTCATTGATGTTTCTCTTTCTCTCTCTATCTCCCTCCTTTCCCTCTCTAAAAATAAGTAAATAAAATCTTTTAAAAAAATTATTTTTCAGAAGGCGAAAAAATAAAGAACACCTAGGGGCTCTCTGACACCTCTTCACCCATGGCAGCTTCAGTTCCCTCCCATCCTGTCCATTCCAATTCGAACACCAGAGCTGGGGAGGAGCGGAGGGGCTCCACCATCTCTCTGCTGCCTCTGTGTCCAACCAGCGGCCTGAAGCACTGAGCCTTGTACTTGCCTCAGCTCCCAATGTACCTTAAAGGTCCTTTGGGTTGGGTTGGGTTGTTTAGCATTCATTATGAGTCTTAACTCCTTAAAGCTTTGAGAAGAGCTCCTTTTGGAACAAATTATAAAGATGACAGAGGAAAAACTTTTCTTTCTTTTCTTCAAAAGAGTAGACTTACATCAGACTAAAGACTGGGAAAATTTGGGGGCTCAGAGTAAACAGGAAGCTCCACCTTAATGACTTAAGATCCCCAGTCCTCTAGGTCCCTGGAAAAGAAGTTCCTCTTGCTCTTCTCAGTATTCTCAAGAATCTCCTATCAGGTGGGCACTAGACTTATCAGGGTAAACACGTCATAAGTTATGGAAATGTCTGATCACTATACTGTACACCTGAAACTAATATAGTACTATATATCAACTATAACTGAAAAAAATTTTTAAAGAACCTCCTTGTTGGTTTCTCCCTGACTTGACCCCCATTTGTTCCCTTGACCCTGAGACACCACTAGATTGCAAGACACCCAGTAGCAGAGGCCCCATTTATTCTTCACAGTCCTGGGTACAAAGCCCCGTGCAGAATGGACCCTGTCATACTGAACAACGAACAATGTTCTTGCCTACTCTGAACCACTTAACAGCTGTTCAGGACACCAGCTTTAAACAAAAGTTTAGATCCTAACTAGATGACCTTGGGAACTTTTCTTAATGTTCCTATGATTTGATTTTCACTTATACAACCAATCTGATAGATTGTTGTGATGAATACATCAGATAATATATGTGTGATCAATAAATAGTACCAATGTTTTATATTATTTATCATTACCAATAGTAAAATGAGGACATGAGAGTTATCACACAAGATTATTTTGAAGACTAAATGAAAAAAGTAAGTTAGAAAGACTGGATGCATGGCTGGCATTTAATAAATGTGAGCTTCTTTTCTTCCTTCAAAAATGGATACTATTGAGCCCTGTCTGGCATAGCTCAGTGGATTGAGCACAGGCTGCGAACCAAAGTGTTACAGGTTTGATTCCCAGTCAGGGTACATGCCTGGGTTGTAGGCCATGACTCCCAGCAACCGCACATTGATGTTTCTCTCTCTCTCTTTCTCCCTCCCTTCCCTCTCTAAAAATAAATAAATAAAATCTTTTTAAAAAATGGATACTATTATAAATTATGCTGGCAGCAATTTTTAGACTAATTGACTAATATGATTAAAAATACAGTTAACTGTAGCCCTGACTGGTGTGGCTCAGTGGATTGAGTGCCCATCTGCGAACCAAGGGGTCACTGGTTCAATTCCCAGTCAGAACACATGCCTGGGTTGTAGGCCAGGTCCCCAGTAGGGCAGGGCATGAGAGGCAACCACACACAGATGTTCCTCTCCTTCTCTTTCTCCCTCCCTTCCCCTCTGTCTAAAAATAAGTAAATAAAATCTTTTAAAAAATAGTGTTAACTAAAAACAACAAATGTCAATTTGCAAACATTTGGCATATTCAAATAAAATAGCCTTATCTCTAAAATTGTCTCAAACTTAATTGAATTAACTTTGATTTTTTTTTGAAGTATACAAATGTTGTGTGGTATGGTAGGGTGGCATAATGGAAAAAGAAAGTAATTTGTCTTTGTGGACCTGAGTTTTTATTCATATGATGTCAAGCAGGACACATAAACCCATTCATTCCTCATGTGTGGAGTGAGAGTTATAATAAGTTTTGTACAGCTTATTGTATAGGGGACTGAGGAACAAATCAAATAACTGAAAACATAGTATAAACTGTAAATAATTCTCTAGAAATTAGTTATTATGAGGGGGTGTGACCATAACTGCAATTTAAATCATACACGAGAGTTTCAGGAAATAAATTTAGAGCTTAAATCTAAATCATAAATCTCTAAATTCTTTATGTTGATCCTCCAGAGTCCTCACCTAACCTCCCCTGATTGGGGGCAGGGGGAATAAACTATGTTAGGGCATGATCAAGTTGTTTGAAGAAAAGTTTTAAAAGAGGATATAACTATGATTTTCATACAAGCATCAAATAAAATATCATCAAATATTTTCATTTAATTCATTAATTAATGAGGGAGCCAGTAAGATGTCACAACTGGTCAAGGGAGATTTAAATGAAACACAGGTTTACATGAGGTGAAGTAAGGCTTCAATGAGTTTTCTTACAAATAGACACAAAAACTTATCTATCCCCAGGCAACAGTCGATTGCACTCTAACAGACCCAACAAATTTGTAACATAGAAAGAATCATTTACATTAATATCAGTTTTATATGACTTAAAGAGTTCTCAAATAGCTCAAGGAGAATGAAAGGAAAAGACAATTTTGATGGGTGAGCTAATCCAGATAACCACAAATATAGATATACATCCTTTTAAAAGTTTTTTTTACAATTTTTCTTAACAGAGCTGTTAAAAAGAAGACAATTGGAGCAACTTATGCTAAGCACCATATCACCAAACCCAACTGAGACTTAATTTCGTTATATTTCAGCTCTCCCAGAGATGGAATCTCAAACAATTTACTCAGGAATGTCTTGATCAGGACTAGTTAGGAAATCTGCCTGATGGACCCCTGCCACCCCCTCAAGGAAATAACTTTGCAACGATCAACCCACTTTTTCGCCTAGCATAACTCCCTTCTGCCTGTAAGTCTTTCGTTTCATACAGCAACTCAGAGACCCTTTCTACCCGCTAGATTGAATGCCGCCCAATTTATCAATCATTGAATAAAGCCAGTAAGATCTTTAAAATTTACTCAGTTGAACTTTGCCTTTTAACAGAGTTAAGCAGGTTAAGCCAATAACTAATCAGTTAGTAGATTAATGCTGAGTACTTTCTATGTTTTTAAAGGACAGTGGGATGGGAAAAGCAGCGGGTACCGCTTACACGTCTGAACAGCAAGGCACTGACTCGGGTTACGGAGCTGTGGAAAGGGAACAAGCCATAGAAAATTCTGCCTTCTCTTTCTTCTGCCTTCAGTCACTTTCCTCCGCCCTATCAATGCTCTGGTCCACCAACTCAGAGCTACGTAATGCCCTCACTTAAGGAAGGCTGTCTGTAGCAATCAAACAGAAATTTAAATTGTACACGGGAGTTGCCTACAGGGCTCCTGGCAATTTCCAAAGAGAGTTTTCCGAAGCGCCTCTTAAAGAATCTCTGGGAAGGGCCCTGTAGTTGTCTGCACAGCATTCCAATGCCACGGGAGGTCACAACAGCAGGCCAGGTGCACACCACCCACCCCCTCAAGCAGCTCAAAGACAGGGGCTTTGTATGAAAACTTCCAGGGGAAGCAGGAGAAAGTGGCAGGGAGGGGACTGGTCAGTCCTTAGTTTTCAGGGAGTGAAAAGAATCTTTATTATCACCACCACCAACAGTAGCAAATTCGCAGACTGAAAACCTTTGCAAAGCTTGATGCAGCTATAAAATCAGTGGAATCATTCTGAATGCATCTGCTTCAGACAAAATTATATGAGTAGTAAAAGGCATCAGCCAAAACTTTTTAAGTGTATTTAGCTGGACAATTTCCAGTTATCTTTAAACAAGTTTTTTAAGTTCTGATAAAGTAAATAAAATAACCAAACACTTTATAAAAATGTGAATCTCTGTAGCACATTTCGTATCCACTTAATAAGATTAAAAACATGCCTTTCCTGTTTCCAATGATTTTACTCATTTGTTGTTATTGTATAATGTCTTATATAATACATGTGGTCAATCATTAGTTCTGATTTGAAGCCCCGTATTTGGTCAGGAATGTAATCTCCTAAATTACAACATAGCTCGAAGGGAGAAAGAGAGATGTGCTTTACCTTAGTGCATTTTATTACAAGATTTCCCAGAATGCCCTTTGTAAAAACTGAAGTGTTCATACAATACAAAAGAGTCCCTGATTTTTATATTGGGGAAATAATTAAGTGACTTTTGACATTGAAAAGTGACTTCTCAAGATTATATATATAGATATATTTGTGTTTAATACCATATATAGAATAGTATTTATACATATATAAAATGTTTGTGTGTGTGTGTTGGTGTTTGTATGTGTGTTTGTATGTATTGAGTCAGTTCTGTTTCTTTGGAGAGACCTCACTAATACAGATTTTGGCCTGATAATGGTTCTTGAAAAACAGAATCTTATGAATGAGTGTCTGAATTGGTTCTGGGGTCCCTGCAATTCGTTCTTTGAGCTGATGAGATGTCAAAGGCATTAATGACTATTTCCAGGAGTAAAGAGGGCACTGACAGACCATGGATGATGTCACAAGAGAAATATGCAAAATATCACCACTGGATACTGCTACTCAAACACTTATAAGAAGCAAGGTTTTTGGTGATCAAGTATTTGATACATTAGAACATTTTCATCAAATGGCAACCATGAGGGGAGACCCCCAAAACCCCAGAATTATCTTCTGGAGAACAGGCCCCTTATAGAACAGATTTCCCCCACTAGGTGAGTGTTCTGGGAACCTATCTGTATCAGTGCTCCAACTGGCGTTGTTGTGAGAGGCTGTGTTCCACTTCAGTGAATTTTTTTTTGAAGACTCTTTCAACTCATTGGCCCATTTCACGATGGGTAATTTACCAGTGCACCTGCCCACACCACACTGAGTGTTCAGCAGTTTTTGACCAAAAATGGCATGACCCTTGTACCCCACCCTCCTTATTCACCTGATCTCACTCCAAGCAACTTTTTCTTTGTTTTCCCAGATTAAAAAAAGTCCTCAAAGCAATGTGGAAGGGGTGAAACAAAAAATGGCAAAAGCACTAAGAAGCATCAAAATTGAGTTCAAAAACTGTTTTGAGCAGTGGAAAAAGCATCTCAGTAGATGTATTGCATCAAGTGGGGAGTACTTTGAAGGTGACTGAAGCTTAAACATGTAAAAAGAAATAGATAATTTTTATAAATAAATTCCAGGGTGTTTTCAGTCCCCCTTAGTATAATGAGATTGGCTGGTTACTACTACTAATGCTGCTGGACAATGTGGGAAAAGAAAAGGATAGCTCAGGGATTCAAACTCCCAGCTCAAACAAGGCATAAATAACCTGAAAGTTTCTTAAGTCTTCCCTGAAAATAATTCTTACATCCAGTAACCAGAGCGATTAGATTTCTAAAAACTGAACGCCTATGTAATGAGGGCTATTCATGTTGTAAAGGCCCAGATGGAAGCCACTGGAACTGCCTCTACCTAGGGAAGTAGTAAACCAAAGAAATGCTGTATTCCTGGAGGGGTTGCAGAGACTGGTGCCCACAACAAGGGCTTGAAAGTGCGGGGTGGTAACTCATTCCCAGTGTATCCCTGTCCGGCCTGCTGACTTGGCCCGTGAAGGAAACACATGGATCTTGGAGAATGACAGTGGATTAACATGAACTTAACCGAGTGATGACTCTAACTGCAGCTGCTGTTTTAGATGTAGTTTCATTGCTTGATCAAATATGCACATCCCCTAGCACCGACTATGCAGCTGTTGGTCTGGCAAGTGCTTTCTTTCTTGATACCTGTTAATAAAGCCAACCAGAGCAATCTGCTTTCAGCTGGCAGGGCCTTCCTACCTCAGGCACATTTCAGCTCTCCAACTCTGTGTCATGGTTTAGGGAACTTAATCACCTTTCTCTTCCGCAAGGTATCATGCTGGTCCGTTGCATTGATCACATTATGACAATTGGACCTAGTGAGCAAGAAGTAGCAACTGCTTTAGACTCATTGGTAAAATGCTCACATGTCAGTAGATCAGAATTAAATTCCACAACAACGACAAAAATCAGAGGACTTGACCTCAGTGAAATTCCTAGATGTCCAACGACCTGGGGGCATCCTGAGATATCCTTTCTAAGGTGAAGGATACTGTGCTGCACGTGGCTCTTACGAGCCAACAAAAGACACAACACTTAGTGGGCCTCTGGATTGGGAGCAACATATTCCTCGTTGGGGTTTGTAACTCCAGCCCATTTACCGAGCAGCCTGATCGCTGCTGGATTTGAGTGGTATGGACAGAAGGCTCTCCAGCAGGTCCAGATCACCATGTAAGCTGTTCGGCCCACTGGGCCATGCGATCCAGCAGATCCCATGGTGTTTGAAGTGGCAATGGCAGATAGGAATGCTGTTTAGAGCATTTGGCCGCTACAGGTAAACCACAGTGTAGGCCCTTGGAATTTGGGAGCAAATTCCTGCTTATCTTTGGCAGAAAACTACTCTCCTTTTTTTTTTTAAAAAAAAGATTTTATTTACTTTATTTTTAGAGTTGGAAGAAGGAGACAGAGAGAGACATCAATGTGTGGTTGCTGGGGGTTATGGCCTGCAACCCAGGCATGTGCCCTGACTGGGAATCGAACCTGCGATGACTGGTTCGCAGCCTGCGCTCAATCCACTGAGCTATGCCAGCCAGGGCAGAAAACTACTCTCCTTTTGAGAAACAGCATTTTGCTCGCTACTGGGACTGAACAGTTCACCACGGGCCACTAAGTTATGATGCAGCTTACACCATCCATCATGAATTGGATCTTGCCTGACCGACTAAGCTGTAACGTTGGGTGTTTATGGCATGTCATTGTCAAATGGAAATGGTGTACCCGAGATCCTGCTCCTGCAGGCCCCACCGGCACAAGGGAGTCACATGGGAAAGTGGCCCAATCGCCCATGGCCCCCCTCCTCCTGCATTACCTTCTATTGTCTCACATATAATGCCTCGTGCAAAGTTTCTTGAAATCAGTTAACTGAGGGGAAAAAAAACTCAGAGATTATACTCAGTAATGTGGGTGGGCCTCGTCCAGTCAGTTGAAGAGCAAAAGTGAGGTTTTCTGGAGAAAAAGGAATTTTACGAGCCAATTCCTTTAAATCTCAATCTCTCTCTCTCTCCCTCTCTCTCTCCCCACCCTGACCCTCTCCGTGTGTGTGTGTGTGTGTGTGTGTGTGTGTGTGTGTGTGATTTGCCAAAGAGAGAGAGAGAGAGAGAGAGAAAGCCTGCCTTATAGCCATAAGACAATATAACTTAGTGGTTTCTGTGTGGTCTTGATCCAGTTATATAACTTTTTTAAAGCTTCAGCCTACATTCTGATAAAATGAGAATGATGATATCATGAGGGGCTTAAGAGACTTAAGTGAATATGTATAACATTTAGTACTCTAAACTGATCATTATTAACCAAGCCTTGGTCTAGAATCCCTGATTATAAATAAAGGTAGAGTTAGCTAAAATTAGGTGTCCACAAGAGCTAGTTAAATGGGAGATCAGGTGCCTATGGCATCTCCGGGGGTCACCAGTGTGAAGATGAAGCTCCTGGCATTTTCTAGTTTCATTCTTTTGTTCCAACAGATATGCATCCCCCATATGCCCCTCCCCACAAACACACATTATGTGCTAGCTTATACCTCCCTCTCCATGGTGTCCAGGACCTGGGGCAGCAGACCTCCCACAGATGTCCAGTCCAAGTGAGAACAGCTCTCTTAGTGCCCTGAGTCAACTGTAGGGAGGGTAACAAAGGATGTGGTGATGGGGAATGATGAAGTGAGTTGAGCCCTGATTGTGCTTGAACTAGACATTGGTGTTTTCTGGAGCCAGGAAGAAAAGAAGCAGGAGGAGAAAATTCAAAATGCTACCTGAAGATGGCTAGGCCCGGAAATATCAGCAAGGGAATGAAAACAGTAAGACAGTAGGGGGGTGGGGGGTGCTTTCCATGGAATTTTGGCCTGAGATGACATTGCTTTAAATCATTTATAAAAATAAAAGAGAAAATGTAATTTTATTGGACAAAGGCTACTGCTTTCAATTTTCCCATGGCAAAAGAAAGAGGGGCAGGGAGAAAGAGAGAAAGGAGGAAGGAAGGAAAAAAGGAAGGGAGGGAGGGAGGGGGAGAGAGAGAGACAGAGAGAAAGAAAAAGAGAGAGAGAGAAAAGAAAGAAAAGAAAGAAAAGAAAGAAAGAAAGAAAGAAAGAAAGAAAGAAAGAAAGAAAGAAAGAAAAGAAAGATTGATTCATTTCTGGACTTTGCCAAATCACAGAAAAAAGCACATAAGGATAATCTAATTCCCAAGCGGCATGATAGAAAACATCAGAATGAATGAAATTTAAGCCTGAATGCAAACATCCGTGGAATTTTTTCTTAAAGGAAGAAAAAAAAAAGTGAGATTAAGACCTACAGCATCTGAAGGAGTGGTTTAATCAGAATGACAAGTATTTACCAGAGTTTTGTAACTCAAATGGCACTCCCACATGTCACAGATTTTCTGAAACAACATCCTTGAGAAACCACAATGTTTACTCCGTGTTTAACTCGCACGTAATATACCCGTGAGTGTTGTTTGTGCCCTCCCAGACACAAACAATACTCCTCTGCTACAGAAAATTTCTTCCCTACGAGAATCATGATAGTGGTTCAGGTGGGGCTGCCCTAACCCCAGGCGGCCCTGTGTCTCTTTTGCAATAGAGGCCTCACCGGCCGCAGTGCTTCAGCCCTCAGGCCAGAGTGAATTGCTTAGAAATGGGCACATGAGGAGGGCAATCAGAGCCTTCCCTGTGGCTTGATACATAGACTTTAGGAAAGAGCTGGGCCTTTCTATTACTCTGGGTTCATGAAAGCTGAGGATCAGACATCCCAGAGAGGTTTGGAGTCACCCTTGCCATTGCATGTGGGCGCCTGCTGAGAACAAAGTTGGTGAAGAGGGAAGGATTCAGACTTGAGACGTAAAGAGAGACTCAGCTCTGATGACAACTTTCCAACAGGGAGCCGTGTTTCCAAGGGACTAGCACCAGTAAGAAAGGGGCTGCTCAAGGGGCGTGGGCCCCAGAAGGAATGCTTTTCTTGTTAACCTCCTGAGGTAGGTCCATGGAGAACAAGGGAAGTAAACCTTCCTGTCCCCAGAGTGGAGCTCAATAGCCAGCATGGCTCCCCAGGGAACTGGCTGCTCTGCCACACGGGGCACCCGTCTGCCCCTGTCCAGAATCAGGTGGTGACTGCACTGAAGACTTGGCTCCTCTCCCCCTTTGAATGGGAGTTTTCAGCGAAAAGTCTCTGCAGATAAAATCTTACTTAACTGAGGCCACATAAAAGGACATGTCCCCACCTTCCCCAGCATCTTCTACATCTCTAAATCATAAACATCAGCACAAATTCTTAAAGAGCTACCATAGGTACAATTACAGGAGATAGAAAGAGGGAAAAATATGCACTTCAACTTAAAATAGACCTTCCTATTGAGGGGCTCATCATGATAGTCTTAAATGGAAGCTTAAACTGGTGAGCGCGTGTGTGTGTGTGTGTGTGTGTGTGTGCATGTGTGTGTGTGAGAGAGAGACAGAGAGAGAGAGAGAGAGAGCGAGCAACTATGTTTGGCACCAGCTCAAGAAGCCCTAAACCTATGACCCTTGAAGGCAGAAAGGGGAATGCCAGGGGACTGGAGTGGGGGAGATCAGAGTGACAATTTCCATCTCAAACACCAAGGCCTGTACTGACTCCAAGGCACAAATGGAGCAGCCGGCATACTTGTACTTAGACCTCAAGGCAAATCAGTCCCAGTCCATTGTGGGAACTGGGGGAAAAGGAATAAAGCAAAGGGCAAAGATAATGAGGGATTCAAACGTGTTATTAAAACCTAAAAGAGGCCCTGGCTGGTGTAGCTCAGTGGATTGAGCGCGGGCTGCAAACCAAAGCATCGCAGGTTCGATTCCCAGTCAGGGCACATGCCTGGCTTGCAGGCCACGGCCCCCAGCAACCGCACATTGATGTTTCTCTCTCTCTCGCTCTCTTTCTCCCTCCCTTCCCTCTCTGAAAATAAATAAATAAAATCTTAAAAAAAAAAAAAAGGCAGCGACCTCTGTCTGGCTCATTTAAAAAAAAAAACCTAAAAGAGATAAAACAGATCAAGTAGAGGAAGAGTTGAGAGGGAGCTGTTTTAATGTTTATGAAAATCTTAATCTAAAAAATGAAATCTAAGACATTTCATGGCCTTTAGATGAATGGTCATTCTTATGAAAGGTTGGGAAAGAGTAAAAGAAGAATCAAAGAGCAGACCTGGGGCCAAATTTCAGTGCTACCTTGTGTTCATTACAATAACTTATTTAAATGTACAGGCCTCACCTTGTGAACAAGGAGTAAAGAGAAGATAATGCTGCCTCCTTTGAAGGACTGTTGAGAGGAACAAATGCCAATGTGCGTGAGGAGTGACTGGTATAGTCTCTGGCAGGCAGAAAGTCCAAAGAGTACGAGCTTTCATCTTCCTCTTCCCTGTGCTGTGGCTGTCCCCAGTGCCCAGGCGAGGGCTTCTAAGTACTAGTGCCATACTTACGCCCTGATTCTGGGACAAGATTATGATGCCAATGGACGTGTGTCACAGCTCAGGTGTGTGCATTACAAATGGCGGCCCCAGGGCCAAGAGACTCTTGGCTCCTAGAAAGAGGAAGGTAGTGGATAGGCTGACCCAGCACCAATTCAAGTCCAACTGCCACGCTGGCATCACCTTTTACTGGGCCCCAGCTGTTCCCCAGCTACCATTTTTATGTTCACAACAAGGAACTCATGGGGCTTAAGTGGAATTGCAGAGTGAGAACCATCCATAGCAAATACCTCCTTTCCAAAACCATATGCTGGGCCCCAGGCCAAACAGCAGGACACATGCCTGCCTCTGATTTCCTTGAATCAGCTGCCAGTGGCTCTGCAGCTCTGCTCCCCAGGTTTCTGGTAAAGCAGCTTAAGTCTTCAAATAAGCTGTGCCCGTACATATACAAAGGAATGGCAGGTTTGCCAAAATGCTTCCAGTGTACCCTATCGGATAGAGGGTCACAGGGGCAGGAGGGCAATTAGCCCTGCACTCACAGGTGTATAGATACAGATCTTCTCGAATGCCTCAAAGCACTGGATGCCATGCACAAACAGAGGAAAGGGCAGTTACTATTTCTTGATAACATCTTTTTTTAATTTGAAACGTAATGCATATTTAATGTAGAAATGTAAAACCATGTGTTAGGGTAATTAACATTAGCTCCTATAACAAACAGCCTCAAAATCACAGTGGATTAACAGACTAAAAATGTATTTTTTTTTTGCTCACACAAAGTTGAAGAAAGGTGTTCCTAGGTGTGTGGCTCTCTTTGGTGACCCCCTTCGAGCAGCGACTCCAGTATCCAGGGTTCTTCTGTCTGGCTGTGCTGCTGTCCCCAGGCCCTCAGAGCCTTCGGCTAGACTTTTGCATCATTTGACTTGTCAGCCACCTCAGAGAGCAAGAGAGAGAGCAAGAATGAAAGAGAGAAAGAGAGAGACACACACACAGACAGAGACAGAGGCAGAGACAGAGACAAAGTCTCTCAGGATTTTCTAAAGCCAGCCCATAAGTACACCAGTGTTTCAACATTCCATTGGCCAGAGTTGATCTCGGGGCCAACGTACAAGGTCTCCCCACAAGGAGACTGGGAAATACTGTTTTCCCATGTGCCTAGGTGGAAAATGACATGGCACTGCTAACACAGAGCTCTGCCTCTGCCCCTGCCCCACCACCTAACAAGTACTCAGGGCACAGCAGATATATATACAGTACTTACAAATACACAATGTAATGTACTTGCAAAATGGCATCATACAACCTATATTCTTTTATAGCATTTTTTAAAACTTTGTAAGTTAACTGTAAATATTTCTCAGTAACCCAGTTTTAAGAAGATGCAGTGTATTGTTCTGTGTGGGTTACCATAATTAATTTTGTCACTCTGTTGCAAGGCTGGTTCTGATCTAGTCATCTAGTTTTGGTTTTCTTTCATAACTTATGATGTAATATAAACATGTGTGATGTTTCTGATTATTTCTCAGGAAAAAGTCCCAGAAATAAATTTGTAAATTAAAGATAGCACATTTCTTTAGGGTTGATAAAATGGCTTTACAGGGCTTCCTTCCTAGGATTTTACTTTGGGATGTTTAACCTCCATGGCAATATTGAGTTCTTTGCAGACAATTCTAACTTTCTGGTGATGTCCTTGCTAAAATGCACTCATCAGCTTCTGTTTGCTAAGAAAACAGCCTTAACTTTGATCAGTTGGAGGGGAAGATGCAAAGTCATGGGGACTAAGTTTGGCTGAGCCCACGCTATGCACCAGGCACAAGGCAATATGCTTTACAAAGAATTGCATTTACCATTTATGACAACCTTGAGAGGTAAGTGTTACCCCAGGATTGTGAAGAACTCGAAGATTCAGAGAAGCTCAGTCATTTGCCCAAGGGTATTAATGGTGGAGTCAACACTCAAAACAGGACATGCCTCGGGCAAAACTGTGAGACTGGTGAAGGAGAAGTGTCCTCTGTTCCTTCCCCTTCCTCATCTTTGGGTTGCCATGATTCCCCTACCTCTAGCCCTGCTACCCCGCCAAAGCAGGAAAAGGTGCCATGCAGGTGTAACGAAGGGCACTGGTCAGAGAATCAGAAGAACTAAGCTGGGGTCCTTGCCTTGGTATTTTTTCAACCAATATGCTACACTTACCTTGGTGAACCTGTTTTCTCATCTGTAGAGGTTATCATCTGGCATTCAGACCTGATAACCTCCAAGTCTCTTTAATGTCTCCAAATCATAAGAAAGAGAGCCCTAGATTTTAAAGTGCAAAGATCAGGACTTGAGGCTCAGCTCTGTCACGGGCACGTGGAGTAAACCTGGTGAGTCACTACCCGCTTGAGTCTCAGTCTCCCTAGCTACAAATGAGGAATTTAGCCCAGATGCAGTTCAGATTCTGTACAGGTCTGGTTCCAGAACTTTTTGCAATATCTAGCCAAAGAGCTGACATGTAGTAGGATACAATAAACGTTTATTGACTATTGACTCTTCAAGTGTCTCCATTCTGACAGCCCCGAAAGGAAAGGTGCTGAACATATATTTAATTGCATGGAATTTGTCTCCTGCTTGCCCTGAGTTATTCCACAAGAGAGAGACTTCTGATGCAAAATATTAGCTATGACAACATGTCTGTATCCACTTCTAATTAATCTAGACACACGATTTTGCTATAGCTGTAAAGGGCTTCACTTGGTTGCAAGTAAATGTTTACTAGGAAAATATGATCAGATATTTGGGGCTCCCATGCTTCCCCTGTCAGTCCCAGTAGAAGAAGACCACAGAAAGAGTGACTTGTGGTACCAGTTATTTTTGAACTCCTGGCTTGCATAACACTTTTTGAAAATTTTAGCAAGGTCCTCTACATGCAAATCCAGAGACCTGAGTCCACTACTCGGCCTTGGGAAGTAAGCCAAATGTCATAGTGGAATTATAGTCCTGACACCATGGTTCCCAATCTTTTGGGGTTCAAAAACCTCTTGGACAGCCTGCTTAGAGGCTATATATGGCCTCTCTCTAGAAAAATTCATACATACACACACAGGTAATTTTTGAAATATTAAACATTGAGCGTAGTCTAGAGGGAAGGATCTTAGGGGTCCCTTCCTGGGACAGACACTAGCCTGCATTGTGGAGACACCTGGAGAACCACTAGCAAGAGGCCAGAGCAGCTGGGGTTGTGGGATTCTAGTTGGATTTGGACCAGTATGGAGGCATTTGGATGTTTTAACACCCAATATAGATACGCTAGTGTAAACCACTTTAATAGCGGATTTGCAGACACACATAAAATTTTGTATATAAATTCAAGGGATTTAGGGATCTCTTAAAGTTTCATGGATACCAAATAAAGAATCCCTATATTTTTGAGCTTTCCTTCTGAAAAACAAAATAAAATAAAACCATTTGGTTATATGATTTAGGTATACACACTTTCACTTTTGAGGTGATTTTGCACCCACAAAACAAATGAATAAGACTTGTCTACTATCGGAAGCTCCTTCTGCAACATGGAGTCTATGGTCAGTGACTTAGAGAAGGCCTGCAACTCTTATGTACTTGATTGTTTAAAAAGTTCAAATGCTGCCTCCTCACACCCTTTTATGGAGCTAACTAGGGTATAAATAAGTTGGCATGGGGTCAACCAGGCCGAATAGCTTTCTAAAATGAGTCATGAACTGCTATGAATTAAAAACTTGTTTTGCAGTCATGAGAGATAGAGGACAGCTGGTCACCACAATCTGTCAAGTGACCTTTCCTGGGTTTAAATGCCTTGTTGAGTCATCCCTTTGGCCTCCATTACTACAAGCAAGCAATTTCAGTTTCTTTACCTTCTCCTCTTCGGTCCTAATTTCAGGCTGAAAGAGGTAAGCAGAGATCTAGGCCTGGAGCTGGAGAACAACTCCCACCAAAGTGAGTTGAGAGAAGGTATTCCTTCACCCATAGACAATCTTCCTGCATTCAGCCCTTAGTTATTTCCACAGCTATGAGTTATTTCCATAAAATATCCAGCCATGCACTATGAAAAATAGAGACATTTATTGAAGAAGATACAAGAAACATTGTACATAGGACAATGACGCCTCAGCCCCCTTCAGAGTAGGCACCTTGGGACCTCACAATTCTCCCAGCATCATTGGTACTGGTTTGAATCAAGTCATTAGCAACCACAGTACAATGTTCCTTCTGCTATATTCGCAGAAGCCATGGAATGAATTTTGTGACAACACGTTACATGCCAAGATCCTGTGTCAAAATCTTGGATACAGTAGGCTTCAGAATCGCCAGATCAGCTTCTAGTTCTCACCTGTCCATCACCGATCTTTGTTGATTGCAGCCTGTACACATTCAGCATTCTCAGGTGTTCTGCTTGTTGCAGGTCTTCCAGAATGTGGATCACTTTCAACAGATTCTCAACCATCTTTGAAGCATTTGTGCCACACGTATTTGTGCTTCACTCATTGCATCATTTCCAAAAGCCTTCTGAATCATCCTAATAGTTTCTGTGGAGGAATGTTCAAGCTTGCTACAAAACTTGATGCAGATTCATTGCTGACCTACTCAGTCATTTTGAATATAATGGACACAGAGTACATATGCTCACTCAACACCATCTATGCCCCCACTGACTAATACAGTGAAGTCATCATTGTTCACACATGCACATTCCAGTCCACTCTCCTTGGCCGTCAGGTTACATCAATGTTGCACAAATTATTCTTGTTATATTAACAATGGCTGGACTTTATTAAAGATTACAGTAAGTGCCTCAATTATAAACCATTAAAATCCCTACTTGACCTTAATAATGGGCCATCAATATTTTCACCTTTGTGCATGTGGATATTGGCTATATCCTTCTAGAATATCAAGGATTTTCTATATAACATCCCTTCTTAGAACAAGCACATTTCAAAACACTTCGTAAAAATATAATAAAAACAAAGAGAAAAAAGCAATAGAATGAAGAAGGAGGAGAAAGTGGAGGGGAGGTAGAGGGAGAGTGTGGAAGAAGAGCAGAGGGAGAAGGAAATTGGGCCGAATTCTCCCAGTTCATTTACAGCATGTGCAGTGATCAGCCTTTCAGGTCACAAAAGGGAGCGAGTCCTACTGAAGTAAAAGTAGAATTCCCTCAAAGTAAGTTTAAACTCTAGGTGGGCATAGCACCCAAGACTCAAAGCCCAACACTCTATTATATTAATAGACTAGGTATTTTAAATCAATAATATTTGAAGCAATGAGTAAAAGAATGCTTTGGCTCATCCTGTCATTTATATAAAGATGATCTATAAATTCATAAGGGGAATTATATTCATAAAAATCAGTAACAATAGAAATGATGAAGCATCATCTGGTCCAGAACTCAACTTCATATACTGAGGCCATCTGTCCTTTAAAGTTCAAGAAAAGTCCATAGTCATTTGTCTCAGTATAAATCCATGCAGCTTCTGAATGGAGCTGAAGTGCATGTGTTTCTCATTTCTCCAAGACTTAAGCTCCCCAAATTCTACTCGGAAGAGCAATCTTCTGACAACAATAAGTTGTCAGTGTGACAACTGATACTCTCCTCCCTCATGCTAAATTAAGTCCTTCTACTTCAAGAATCCATTACGGTTGGCAGCCACAGTTACCAGAGCTGTGACCTGGGAGAGAGAGGGTCCCGCAGCTCTACAACTGGCTCACTATGAGGAATGCCTGTTTCCCCTCCTCTGCTGGGATCTGGGTCACCAGCACTTCCTCAGCCTGCCAGTCTCTTTTTCTTCCTCTTATTTTGTTTTAAATGAGTACCCAACAGCTGGGAATAGCTTCCTAAAACCCTTTCTTTGTTTCTCCCTGAAGTGATGATGAATTTATGGGTTTGTGTAAGAAAAATGACCCAGAACTTCCGGCTGCTGGATTCTGTACTTTGTTCCCCAGATTATAGAAAAGGCTTATACCTCTTTCAAACACACCAAATTATCCCTAGATCAAAGTCAGAGCCCTTGAAACAAGTGATAGATGATAAGACCTACTGGCCCTTGACTATTCCTAAAAGGGATTCAGTGGTGAGAAAGAAAATCTGGTTCCAATAGTGGTAACAGAAGCGAAGTACTTTATAATCCTATTATAACGAGAAAGGATCAGGCCCTCAGGAGTCCAGCAGACTTTTACTGAACTGGTCATTATGCTTGGAGACCATGGGATGTATCTCAACATGCATATTCACCACTGGGGTTATTTTTTAGCTTTGCTCTTAGTATCTGTGATTTTAAAATGTTAAGAGTATAACTTTGAATAATTTGAGCAATTGATGGAATGAGACACTCTGAAGAGTTTATTTTTTAATAGCCAGAAAATTATTATTCCTCTATATCACATTGAAAGTTTTTCCATGGCACAAGCAAATATTACTGTGAGTAGAAAGAGCATTCAAATGAGTCAAGAGAAGAGGGTCTGACTCACTGATTCTTCCCCTAACCTGCTGGGTGATCTGAGCCGACTCATCTTCCCACCAAGGGCCTCAGTTTTCAATGTATCAGGTGAAAGGTCTGGACTCCGTGATCTCTTTAGATTCCCCCGAGCCCGCCACCACCACCCCCATACTGCTGACCCACTTCTTTGCCTTAGGGACAGTGAACCCTGGTGGATCTTTCTGCGAAAATGAAGGATCTCAAAGGAGGGTCACTGCCCCAGTTCTCATAACACTGAAGATGCAGGAAAGCATTGGGTTGGGTGTGCCCTTCCCATGGAAGATGTGTGTTGTTTTGTTTTAAACCAAAATGTAAAATTAATTCCACAATTTGGTTTTATAAGCATTTGTTTTCAAGCACTTTCTAAATGCAAGCAGCTGTTCTGGGTGCTTGCAGGTGCTGTAAAAACAAAATAAAACTGGCCTTCAGGAACTAAGTAGGAAAAATGTGATGTATACAGATAGCAACAGTAGGAGGCAGCCTGTGACTAGTGCTGAACTAGGGGTAAAAAGGACCGCTCATCTGGGAGGGAGATACACGAACTAAAGGAATCTAGCTGAAGACATTGAGCAGACACAGTCAAAGAAAACTTGTTTCTAGTGTTCTACAAACCTTCTTAAAGAGTGGTTTCAAGGGGAAAATATCTACATTGACTGAGGGCTCTGGATAGGTACCTTTGGGGTTCATGGCTTTGTAACTACCAGCCCAGATCAGGACGGCCCTGCCACACGGGTCAAGAAGAAATGTATTCTCTTGAAGGTTTCCTGATCCTGTCTCTGACAGGTTGCATGAATGCCCAGGCTTTAAACCCACACAACTGTTAAAAAACAGTTTGGCATTAAAGATGACTTCCTACTGGAAATGACAAAAAATGGGTTAAGAGAAAAAGGGTTAGAACATCTTCTTAGAAGATCGAGGAGAACAAGAGATACCCATCCCTCTGAGGCAAGCTGGAGAAGGAATGGGGAGGCAGATGCCCCTGGGGACCCTTTCCGGGTCCTGGATTGCAAGGACTGCAGTGGCACATGCCTGTGGGTGCGGCTTGGTTTGCTGCCCCTCTGAAGGTCAGGACTCTCGTCATCACCAAAAGCCTTCCAGTCAGTAGCCCCCGGCTGCTCTCCAGCTTCTTGAATATGGAGTTGTCCTGTTCAGATTATGGTCTGTAAAGTAACTTCCCAGGAGCCTCATTTTGGGGTTTAAATGCTCTGCTCTAGGCCATCACAACTTTTGTAAACTGGAAGAACTCTCCTGCTCCGGGTGGGGTGAAGATGAAGACCATTCAGCTGGAAATTGCAGCCAAGGCCCCAGAATAGGGACAGACGAGCCAGAGGCACTTGTGCTAACATGTTTGAATAGAGTTCAAAGGACTACGAAGTCAGTATTTTTCTTTTCTTAATGAGGATGTTGGTCAAGGAAACCCGGTATGCTTCTGCTGACAGAGACCATTGTTGTAGGGGGAAAGACCGCAAAATAAGTTGGAAATAGCTTTGCATGGACTGAAAGTCTGTGCTGGAAACCAAATGAAGTCGGGGGATGGCTTTTGCTCACAGACTTGTTTTTATACAGGGTTGTAACCTGTGATCCCCTTGTGGGCAGTAAGGGAATTAGTTCTTGACACTCAGGTAAAGACGAGGGTCCTCAGGGAAGAGAGAATTAAGGTTGTAAGTTAGTAAAAGTACACGGGCTATTTATAAGGTATGCTGATAACAGTGAGCTGGTCAGCGTGTAAACACCAGAAAAACTTGAAAGAGCATTTGTATTTGCTGAGATGTTTAACTGTCTTTAATCAGCAGTGTACTGGACAGGAGCTCTGTCTGCAGGTGGTGGTTGATGATGTCACCCTTTCCCCCATGGGGCCGGCCTCAGGGTTGGGAGCCCAGACTTTCATGTCTTTTTATGTGGTAGTTCTTCCTTAATTTTTTTTTTCTTTCTTGCCTGGCCAGGATGGAGATAGTAACTCTCTTTCTGATCTCTCAAATTATTGATATATCTTTTGAAGAACTACTGTCCGAGTCAACTGACATAGTCCACCTAGAGAATTTCTCTACCCTAGAGGCAACTTTGATTCTCCTTGCTTTATGTTTTCATGCTGACATGGTTACTGAGCAATAAACCAGCCTTTCTCTCTAGCCTTAACCAGGCCCTTTCTGGGCCCTTCCCTTGGTGGAGTCAGTATATTAACAACTGAGCACATGGTAGTCTTTCTCCTTCTTTCTTTGGCCCCATTTTCCTGACAGTGACATTGGGCATGTCCACACTGCAACCCCTGATTCTACCAAGACACCTAGGAAGTAGGGAGTGAACGGGAGCAGACCTGAGACTATGTGTCTCGTCCATTATTTGAATTCGGCCTCCTCTATAATAAAGATGACATTTGATACCAATCTGCTCAATTATTATGTAATTATATATAAAGATAGGGGATGAAGAAAATCACCGATGGTTCACACACAAACTCCACCTATTCCCCATGACCCAGGAGAAATCACAGGGATTGCCCTAACTGGATCTCCTCCTCTGAGTGATAAGCAAGGCTACACAGCAAGGATGCCCTCACACAAGGTGGATTTGGACCCTGATTCTGTCACTTACTAGCTATGAGAACTTGGGAAAGATATTTAACTTCTCTGATCCTTGATTTCGCCATCTAAAAACAGGGATTAAAAACAGCTATCTTCTTGTATTCTGTGTCATTCTGTAAAAATAACAATATCATAAGTTTATGGAAAGTATCAAGAATAATCCTTGGTATTAAATAACTAAATAAATAAGTATTAAATAAATACACAGTACTAATGATTAGACAGTCTTTTTTCATTTTCAAGCTACATTGATACCTGAGAATCATTTGCAAGTGGTTTTGGCAGTCAGTCCTCCCTGAAGATGCCTAGATACATAGAGATGCACAACACACTTAGACACGTACACATTCTTGAACAAGTTTGATGCACTGGGGCATGATTCCCAGATCAGCTCTTTGGAAGATGCCCAACACACACATGAGGGACAGAGTGAAGTCCTCAGAACATTGCAAATAAGAGACAAAGAAGTGAGAGATGTCAATGGCTCATAAGTGCTGCAGGGGCACCCTTTGGCAGGTGATGCCTAAGGGAGGAAAATGATTAAAATAGAAATGGCTATCAAGGACAAAGAGTGCAAGTTTGGTAAGAAGCATCGGAAAGTAGGACTGACATAACTAAACCATCAAGGGGAAAAGGTGGGTGGCCAGAGGGAGTTACAAGAAAAAATCCTCCAAACATCTTAAGAATGAGAAAACAAAATTTCCTAGGACCGATCTATTACAGAGTGAAGCTCTGAAAATAGATCAAAGTCGAGCTGAAAGGAAAGGAGAAGGACATCAAACAATAGCAGAGGTGGTCTTATATTGGGTGCGTCCATAGAAGGGGCTGTGAATGTGGGGAGCCAAAAATCTAGCGACAGAAGCTCACTGGGGAGTAAGCAGCAGGAAAAGGTTGTGAGAACTCATGTTTAGACACTGAGACACAGAACATTTCCAATCTGCACTGCTCTCAACTGGATTGAAGATTGACAGCAGAATTCGAGTTGGAAGAAGGTAAACTAGAGATAATCTAGTCCTACATACTTGATGGTTCTAGGAGGCAGAGATAAAGCTCTTGCATAGGAAATGTATTTAAGAGTTGAAAAAAAAAAAACAGGGGCACGGGATTGCAGAATGCAATTTATATATCATAACATAATGGAGTTACAGGGTTTTTTTAAAGGCATGAAAGTGGAACTTCCTGATCTTCTTTTTTACTTACAGAATCAGTCATTTTTATTTGTTGAGCCACCTCAGATCCTTCCAGCCTTGCCTGTCTCTCTAGCCACCAGCCACTTATTCTGTGAAAAGTACAAAAGATCCCATGCAGGCACAGCCCACATGACCTCCTCTCTCTGCTGTGTCCTCTCTGCTCCCGTCTAGGAGTTTCCCATTGCCAGCTAGGGACTGCCAGGTGTGACCCCACATGTTCAGCTTGAAAGTCCAAGGTAGCTGATGCACACTGGGCTAAGTTTTAACCATGGGACAGAGGAGCTGGTAGATACATTTCTCTCCTTCCTCCTTGTAGGACAGTCCTGGGTGTCAAGCAGCGGGCAACATAATACCCTCTCATATTTGCTCTCCCCTCCATCTCCGTCTCATAACTCTCTCTCTTCACTCCTGCTTCCCAAATAAGTTAGCTTATTTACACTCTGCTCCAGGGGGAATCCCCCCTGGCATGTTGGTGCCTCTAGACTGTAAAGCCTTTGGGGATGGATATTGTATACTTCAACTGAGTACCAAGCTGCCTGTCAAATGCCTGAGTTGAATAGAATAAAAGGGCTAAAGGAGGAGTAAAGAGACATCAGGCTTAATACGTGTCTGCTTTTGGCTCGAACTAGGGAAAAAAAAAAGATCCATGCTCTTGAGATGCTAAATAATCTTAAGAGCCAGAGATCTCTAACACAGAGTGACCTCCAACCTTCATCTCTTGCACACTCTCGTCTCCAGGATGGCAACATCAACAACCCACGTAGAAACACAGTCATCTATAAGCCACCTCCAAGGACGTGAAGATCGGCCACTTGTGGAGCCCGGATAATTTCACCAGTGAAGCCTGAGAATCTCTGCTATCCCATCAAGCAGGGCCCCACTGGACTGTCCTCAAAGCCCCAAACTGAACTCTGCACCCACTAAACAACAACTCTCCATTCCCCACTCCCTCCAGCCTACTTGCTACTTTCAGTCTCTGTGAAGTTGACTTTGACTGTCTGAGGAGCCTCCTAGAAGTAGAATCATACACTGTCTGTCTGTCTGTGCCTGGCTTATTTCACTCAGCATAATGTGTTTGTTTAAGGCTGAACAATACTCCACTGCATGCACACACTACATTGTGCTGGCCCGTTTATCAGTGGGTGAAGACCTGGACAGCTCGCATCTTAGGCTGCTGTGACTAATGCTGCTATGAACATGGGTGTACATCTGTCTTTTCAAGACTTTGCCCTTGATGCTTTGGGATATATACCCAAAAGTGGAATTTCTGGATCATATGATAGTTCTATTTTAATTGTTTTGTTGTTGTTGTTGTTGTTGTTGTTGTTTAGAAACTGCTATACTGTTTTCCATAGCAACCACAGCATTTTGCTTCCTCACCAACAGGGCACAAGTTCTGATTACTCTACATCCTTGCCAACACTAATTCTTTTCCTTTTCTTTTCTTTTCTTTTCTTTTCTTTTCTTTTCTTTTCCTTTCCTTTCCTTTCCTTTCCTTTCCTTCCTTTCCTTCCTTTCTTTCCTTCTTTTTATTGAGGTGGGACATCGTGAGGTGATCCAACACTTGCTTTTATAACTAAAACTCCCATCAGCCCACACCTACCTATACTCATAATATACCAACAATAAACGGCTCTACTGAATATGAAAGAGACAAAAATGCATAAGAACATATGTATTTCAGTAAGTCAATGCTCAGGTGTAACTGTGCTTAAAGAAAAGAAAAAACTGTTCCCATGAATTTCCCAGGTGCCTCCTAGGAGATGGCCATGGAGGAGATGGTCTCGACTGAGGCCACCAATGTTGGTGACTGATAGCAATGTGTTATCCCTCCCAGAAATACATGGAATTTGATAAGAATCAAACCTTAAGCCCAACGAGCTTCAGCCTCATCAGATGTTAGGGAAGCTGTTTTCAAAGAGACAGACAGATCTCAGCGGCACCCCTGAGACACAACATGAAGAGAGCCAACTCCTCCTTCCCTCTCCTATGCACCCAGCATTTGCCACAACTCTCTGGGCCAATAACTCCTCGAGCAAATCCAATCATCACAACCCACTTGGAACTGCATAGTGATGCCCCAGTGACCTTAAGAAAAAGGTCAACACTTTATCTCTCACTTTAGAGCTGAAGAACAGGAGGGTCAGAAGGAGAAGTAGTTGCTCCTGGGCCACCAACAGGTGAGAGAGGTAGGACTGGAACCCAGTCTTCTAGTCTTGGTCCTGTAGTGTTTTGACCTTATTTCATCACAAGGATGTAATATGCCTGACGAGGCGGGTGAAAATCACTGGAGGCAGCTCCTTCTCTGGAGGGGTTTGAATGCCATCCCTCCTGAAGGCAGAGGAACCACCAGCTAAGAAACTGATGGGGGTCAGTCCAGACTATAAGGAGAGAGATGAGCATAGACCAAAACCTGGCATAACGAACATCGTACCACTCAGACAAAAATCCTGTAAAGCTCTGGTCCACAAACTCCTACTCAGAGTTAACAACTTAACTGATACCCCTTCTGCTCTAATGCAGAGGCATTTGAGTAATGCAGAGCAGTGAATTTTCCACGTTTAAGTCCAATATCGTACGGAATTTCGATTCCTGGATCCCTTCTCTCTTTTCAGCCAGCTGTCTCCTTTCTTCATTGTGCCCTTTGTGTGGAGGTCTCTCTGGACCAGTCGGCTCCTATCATGGAAATAATTCTGTTTCCCACTAGAAGGGAAAAGAAAATTCACCCATTGAACCAGAGCAAATTGCAGTGAGAGCATGGAGACTCTCGAGAGGCGCCATATTGATTAAAATGTTCAAGTTGGTGAGGAAGGGATCAAAAGGAGAAGGAGAGAAGGAAGAGTGGAAGGGGGAGGAGGAGGAGTAGGGGTGGAGGAAGAAAAGGGGTGGGAAGAAGCATTCACCTTCTGGCAGCCTGTACCCCTGGGTATCTTCCAAAGCGATTTGCTGGATGGACATTTAGAGTGATGAGGGCCAGGCAGAAAACTGTGCACATCCCTTCTCTAGCTGCTCTCGGATGGAACGCTCCACTATCTCCCCCTCGTGGGGATCAGCACTGCCAGGTGCAGACGGGATTCCGCAGAGCCTACCCTAGTGGTGTAGTCTACACTAGGCAGCTGGGTGCAGGTGCAGCCAGTGCCTGAGGGGGTTTCTGGGAAGCCCTGAATCCTTCTGAAGGACCCTGAAAAAAATGGGTCTATCACAAGTGTCAGCTTAAATGATTCTCTCTGCATTAACAGCCACCTTTAAACAGAGTAATAGCAGCTCATGATGTCACTGCACTTGACAGTTCCCAAACTGCATTATCTCACCTATCCTCACTGTCTCCCAATAAAAGAGAAATTATTGTCCTTGTTTACAGGTGAGGAAGCCGAGGTTCAATGAGATTAAGTGATTTGCCCAAAAGGTAAAGGAACATACAGTGCCTTGCTCGGCAAGGGAGCCCAGCTCTCAGCACTCAGAAACCAACCTCCAGACCCCGTGGAAAGAGGTCTAGCTCCTCCCACTCCCTTTTCCTCCCCGCTAGTCTCCCGTGTGCATCTCCCACCCTGGCTTCAGAGCCACAGCGTTGGTCTGAGTTTAACAGTCTTTCATGTAATATCTTGGTGGCATGTGAACTCAGTCAGAATATTGTCAAACAGTTCACTGTTTTTTTGAGTGCCTATTAGAAAGCAAAGGATTTCTACTAGTGACTAGGGGACTCAGTGATAAAAAATAAAAAAAATAAAAATAAAAAAAAGCCCTGACCAGTGTGCCTCAGTTGGTTGGGCATCATCCCTCAAAGCAAAAGGTCACCAGTTCAATTCCCCATCAGAGGACATGCCTGGGTTGAGGGGTCTGGTCCCCTGTCAGGGTACGTATGAGAATCAACTGATCAATATTTCTCTCTCACATCGATGTTTCTCTACCTCTCTTTCTCTCTCCCTTCCCTTCTCTCTCTAAAAACTATATATATATATATATATATAAACATGTATATACACACACACACACACACGCACGCACGCACATACATACACACCCTGAAATCCAGTGGGCCGCAAATTATTCTCTCCGCTCCACAGGAAAAAAAAAAAAAAAAAACTAAGAAAGGGCCCGCTGCTTCAGCCACAGCACAGATCGACCAGCCCAGATATGACACTCTTTGCACCCGACATGTAATCGGCAGCCAGGGGCCAATCTCTCTTTGCAGAGAGGCAGGAAGCTGGACAGTGGGACTTTGGGAAGCCCCCGAGCCTGGGGTCTCTGATGTAGTACTGTGACAGGCTTAGAGATGTTGTGACTGAGTCCTCTAGACCTAACTTCACCCAGGATCCATGAGAGGGGGTTCGAGAGGCTGTCACCCTAGGTTTACGTTTTGCATTCTCGGTGTCTACAGTCAGGCCAGTCCCTCCACCTCTCCGGACACTGGTTTCCCCCTGTGTGATACAGGGAGCTGGCGGCGCTGCTTTCTTCTTGCTGCCTAATGTGCTGCTCCCGGAGCAAGGCAGCCTCGTGGGCTGCTCCTCTGCGCTGGTTGCTGATGAGGGTGTTGACTGAGTTCATCTGTTTACCAAGACAGATGCAGCTGTCCCCAACCGATTACTTCATCACAGGCGCTGACAGACCCTCCCGGCAGGGCTCCTGGCACTCCTCACTGGGGAGCATCTCCAATCAGTGCCCATCCTCATCAAATTCAGATTTATGGAGTGTGAGGCTGGAAGAGGCCCCAGGAAGGTCATGAAACACATGGTCTCCAGGCCCCTGGGAGCTCGTGTGCTGACTCATGGGCCTTTTCCCAAGACGCTGAGCCAAGCAGGTCAGCATCAGAGTTCTCAGCCTTCATTCTCTGGGGTTGGGGCGGATGGGACCGAGGGGCACGCCGGTGCAACCAGGTCACTCCACAGCTCTGCGTCAGCAGCGTGACCAACCTCCACAGGAAGTCATATAATTTTTTTTTAAATCTATAATGTTGGAGCACCAATTTTGCTGCGCATGTAGTGAGAAACAACAGGTGGGGAGAGTCTTGAATCTAAACAATTACATCCTCTTTGTACCAATGGACAGTGTTTTAAAACATGTATTATGTACCAGCCATTATTCTAAGTCCTTCACATAGTTTTATGCATTCACCCCTCACAATAAGCCCACAGAGATGTATCATTTACCCCATTTTACTGATAAGAAAGCACTGCCTTCGAGAGTGCAAGCTGTGTGCCTGGGACTTAGACTGAGATTTGGCGCCTTGCTCTTGCTATTACACCCCAGCTTCGTAGGGGTCACCACATACTCCGTGCACGAAACAATGGCAGACAACGGAACAGTCTATCAGCAGGAGCTAAAATGGAGTGGTACCGAGTACAGATGTGTGGGGCTGGGAGGAAAGAGAGGGCAGTGTAGGGTGGAGGATTTGGGGGGGGTTTCCCTGAGGAGGGTGGGTGGGGCTGGCCTTCCCAGAGCCAGTAGGATTTCTCTGGGTAAAGTAGAGGGGGTGGGTCAGGAGCAGGGAAGAGCCTGAGCACAAGGTTGGGGAGAGGGAACCCTATGCGAGTGGAAAAGAAAGTGGAATATGTTTCATTCTCACCTTCCTTTTCACCATCCTCACTCACAGCTTGATTTCCAGGGACTCTTAAGTGTCTATGAGATACTACACTCTGTGGGGATCTCAGACAAATGTTTGCTTTCTGATGAGCCTGTGGGAGAGGAGGCGGTGAAGAGGCCATGACCCCAAGGATTGTCTGTACCCATCTGTGAGGCTGCTTCGCAGTGGTTTTCAACCATTCACATCCTTGAGGAAGAAAGTCACATGCTAGACTTGGGGGCTGTGGACAAGAAAGGATTAAATTGCACCCTCTGTGACTGTACTAATCTCGTGGTGACTTTTGGTCCTGGTTTGCTCTTTGACACTCACAAGCAGACTTGTTGCAAGTTCTAATGACAGTTTGTCTTCAGTCCGTGCCTCCCACCCCGTGCACTGTCTCAGCTCAAGCAGACACCCCCAGAACAGTATGCATCCTCAAGGAACCCAAAGTCATGTAGACGTTGATCACAATTTGGCAGCACATCTGGGAAGGGGATGGGGCACACATGTGCACTGTGACTAAGGGGTGGCTGCCACTCCTCTGCTCCTGAGAGACCAGGCCATGCTGGTAGGCCCCAAGTTGGATGGTCGTGTAGACCCAGGGTAAAGAAATGACGCTGGGTTGTTAGCACACCAGAGACTGTTGGACTGGGATCTGGCTTTCAGTATTAGGTATTACCACTAACCTACAAGTGCCCACTGCTCCAACCTAGCTTCTAGAATCAGGGCTGGTGCCTGGCCACTCTCTTCCATGCGCATCCCTGCTTCCTCTGCCCCCTCAACACACGCACTCCACGCACATTCAGAAATGGGAAAGGTCAAGCCGCAAACCCTCCCCTGATGGCTCTGCCCCCGCGGCTTTATTTTTAGCTTAGAAAAGACCCTTTTTCTTCTGACTCATGGTCCTGCTGACAAATATGCCCTGAGTGGAGCAAGCTAAATAAAAGCATCGCTCCCCACATCACATTCTTTCTTATCAAAGGGGCCCTTGTAACTGCATCCTGTTTTGTCGTTTTGCCTCCTCCCCTCCCCAGGGGCCATGCTCCGAGGGCACTTCTGCAGAGCAGGGTGCTAAGGCCAAATAATCCTCTCCCTACGCTCAATGTCTCCCCACATCAGACTAAGGAGATTCAGTTTAACTTCTCAGGGGAGACTACTGGGCAATTTGCTCAGGAGTCACTTGGTTGATGTTAGAGCACCACTATGCCTGGAGGTGACTAAGACTAATAAGGGGACTGGACACCAAGGTAAGCTACTGGTTTAGTTATTAGACCCTTAGTACGGTTTAGCCTAAGGACTTTCAGAGTGGGTTGGAACCCAACATGCTGATGAGAGCTAGGTAGCAGGCCCTGCTGCACATTATAATTTTGGATAGCTCTGGTTCCTTTTCTGGATCTCAGTCAAATCCAGTCATTAGATCCACTAGTTCCACACCTTTTCTCTGTGACCTCCTAGTCAGTTTATTGCTCATTGGCTCAAAGGGGAGTGGAAATGAAGACATGGCTATCTATTCAGTGTGTCTGCTTGCCTATTATTCTTTTTATAGGAAAATGGCTAAATGATCATTTAAAATTGGAACTAGAAGCTAAAGGGAAGACACCTAAGTCTTCCGAGGGTTTCAGTTTTCCACGTTATCTGTCACTATGGGGAACAGACACTCGGTTGCAAGCATCACAAACCGTACGTTGAACGATTTCATCTACCACCTAGTGGCTCACATTTTTCTGACAAACTGCTCCACGTCCATGATTCATACCCTATTCATAACAATCCTGGGAAGCAGGTGTCACTGCCCTCATTTCACAGACAAGCAAGCTGAGTTTCAGAAGAGACTAAGTCTTTTGCCCAAGAGCTCTTGTGGGACCCAAAACAACCTTGATCCCAAGTCCTCTCACCTGCACTCAGAGTCCTCCCGCATGGCCACCGTGGAACAAACACCTGTCACACCAGGAGCTAGAAAGTCTCATGATGATGAGTTTTTAGAGTTGGTGGCCATTGGTGTACCCCAAGCTGCAATGTATAAAATCTTCCACACTCTTTTAGGTAATCCCCCAGCTTTCCTGGGATGTTGTCTCTATGGTCACGGGGCCCAGGAGAGCAAGCAAGAAAGGCCCAGGCACACAGCTGGCTCTCCTACCACTCTGCCTTCTCCTGCTCCCTTGGAAAAGAAACCCAATCTCCCCAGCCCAGTGTTTGGGCTCCTGGGAGCCTCGGCCTGGCAGGGGCCAGTTGGATTATCTTTATTGGCTAACCCTCTGGGGAAGTGCACCAGATGTCCCCATTTGACCAGCCATTGCAGTTGTGTCCAGCAATGTCCAGCTGTTCCAGGCTCTGTTCTCAGAGCATCCTACTTATCTGGGATTTCTTAGTGCCCTAGCTGCCACCGGAGGAAAGGATGCTCCATTCCTGACATCAGGGCGAAAGTATGAATCAGGAATCTAGGAAATGCTGCTAAGCCTTGTTTCTTCCCAACATGCACTCGCCCCTCCCTTTTCTTCCCACTGAACCGAGGAGGTACGCTTCTCTTTCCTTCCTTGGAGAATCTGAGCCAGGCATCTCTCCTTTCAGAAAAGATTTCCCAATCGTTTCTGAAAATCTGCTGCATTTTAAGGGCAATCCCATAAGGGGATTAGCTTTGGGGTTTTAGTTCCTTGTCTTTAGAGAATTGGGGCATCGAGACTGGTTGGATACCTCGGCTCTGCAGAGCTACTAAGGAGAGCTTGAAGTCCAGGGAATTACTGGGAACCTTCAACCCTTCACTTCCGCTCCCTGGCCAAATGTTATTTCGTATTTACTTACAAGGATTGGGATCAGATGCCACCCTGGCTTAAGTCTGATCCAGACAAGAATCAAAGTCATCTTCAATTCAGTGCCTAACGCAAGTAGAGGTGTTGAAGAGAAACTCACGCTGCTCGGGAAGTCAGGGAACTGTGTTCCAATTCTGACTGTGCCCCAGACTTGCTGTGTGAGCTGGGTGCCCACGGGCGGCTGCTCATCTCACAGTGATCTCTAGGGAGTGTTGGCCACCCTGTCCCAATGCTGAGGAGAGTTCCAGGCAGATTGCATAGATAAGCAATCTGTTCTCACATCTGTGGGTCCAAATCAATGGATGAGGACTTGGTTACTGACCCAGACCGAACCAATCAGAGTCCCATCCCCAGGAACTTGGGCTTGGCACTAAGAGGGCTTCTGGAACTGATGAGAGATGCCAATGGCAGCCACGCTCCCCACCACGTGAACTGGAGAGCAGACAGCTATGCGGAGAGAGAGGAATAAAGGCTGGAAGAGGAGAAGCTGACCCAGGGAGCAGAGAAGGACAGGCAGATGACTATAGCAAGCCAGGAAGTCAGCTCTCGGCACTTATGCATTTTCCCTGGGGAATTCACTTGATTCGGCTTAAACCAACAACAACAAAAAAAGTGATTTATAAAGGATGTTAAAATTAGTGGAGAAGTCTTTAAAGAGAGACACAATATTTGTATGATTTCAATGAAAATTCGTTCAATACAAAGTGAAGAAAGCTGCCAATAACCACTGTAAGGTATCAAAGTCACCATCACTGGTGATGGGACATGTCAACAGCACACACCCCCACAGGACACACCGAGAAGGACACAGACCCACTTCTGTGGTAACACTCATAAGAGTCAGTCACCTTAATTCAAAAAATCATTTGAAGAAAGCATCTCAGAGACCCAAGCTAAGAGACACTCCACAAAGTGTTTACACTCTTCAAAACTGTCGAGATCTGAACACAAGAAGAGACTGAGAGAGGAGGAGGCATGACAACTAAATGCAATGTGAGACCCTAGATTAGCTCTTGGAACAGAAAGAGGCGGTTCCTAGGAAACGTGGTGAAATCCAAATGAAATCTGCAGTTCAGTTCATAGTATTGCACTGATGTCAGTTTCTTAGTCTTGTTCTTTGTACTGTGATTACGTAAGATGTTAACATTAGGGATATCTGAGTAAAGAATATGTGTGAGTTCTCCTTCTTATTTTTGCAATTCTTCTGTAAGTCTAAAATTATCTCAAACTAAAAAAGTTTAAAAGGGACTGGGTGTGACTTCTTATCAAGATAGAGGGACCCCCGATGGAACTGAAAGGCATGGATATATCTAACCCTTAGGTTTATGTTACCTCCCGTGACTTTCATTTCTTTCAACTGAAAAAGTCGGATGAGTGCACCCTGCATAAGTCATTAAATTTTCCCCGAACCAACACATAACTTTGAACTTAATGGTTAGCACCTCACAGGTTACAAAGTGTCATCTCCACCCCCCACTCCTAACCCGCACACGCCGAGTCGCAGCCCCAGATGGGGACAGTGCTCCTACAAGGACCTGGGAGAAAGAAATGTGACTCCCGTTTAATCACCTGAGCAATGCAGGTGCTTTTCTCCTTGGTTAAATTATGAACTTAAAAAAACATCATGAACTTTTATAACTAGAATGTCATCCCCTGACCATCCAACCACTTGGAAGTCATCTAGTAACTGGTAACATCTCGGAACCTCCCACCCAAACCAGGAAATCTTTGCACATTCATGCTGTGCAATACAACACGCCTAGGACACTGAGGGGATCGGCACTGCAAGTCAGCCTTTCCATCTGTCAGTTGGATTTCCGCTCACTGGGAAGGCTTTCTTGTGCCCAGAGTGATGCCCAACACCCTGGATGGTCCGGGTCGGGTCTGGTTTGTGCCTGTTGGACAGATGTAGTTATTACTGGTGCTTCTTTCCGTCTCGGAAGTGGCCTAGCTTAGATGCTTGCTCACCCTTCCTTATAGTAAACCAAAAAGAAAAACATCTCTGTGTTAAATGTAAGGATTAGGATGTTACCATGCACAACAATGCCCCTTTTCAAATAGTGTTTCAAATACCTGAAAACAGCTGTCTTGCCCACGCCCACATCAGACAGTCACAGTTCACCCAGCTGAGTTCCATCAGCCGCAGTTTCCAGGATCTTCGCCAGCCCTCACGAACCCCACGGCTGTGCTCTGAAGACCACGACTAAGCCAGAATGGAACACAAAATCCGGATGGGGCTTGACTACTTTGGAGACATTGGAATTATTATATTATCCTCCCATCAACCTTTGTAAGGTGTCATGGGCCAGCATTATTTGTTAATGTAGAAACCAGAGGCCAACTATATGACCTACAGTGGGGAGATAATGAAATAGTTTATAGTATAATTATACAGTGGAATATTATACAGCCACTACAATCATATCGTAAAAATATACCTACGATGAAGGGAAACAGCCCATGGGATCACCTTAAATTTGGAAAGCAGGCCATGTAGGCGTGAGTCAGCACAACCGCCTGCTGCAACGGGGAGACTCACCAGCGTCAGGTGGAACGAGAGAAGCAGACACAGCAGAGTGAGATGCCGTTTCTGTAACGTTCAAACCCAGCCAAAACCCACTCATGGGGTTCGAGGTCAGACTCGTGCTCTCCCTTTGTGGGGAGGCGTGACTGGCAAAGGGCCGAGGGGCCTTCGGGATGTTGGCCAATGTTTGTTTCTGGATCTGGGTGCAGGATTGCAGGGTGTGCTCATGTTGGGAAAATTCGAGCCTTATGCTTTTCACTTGTGTGTTTTCATGTGCGTATTTTATACTTCCAGAAGTTAATATTATAAAAATAAACAAGAAAAACATTGATATGTAAAACTCAGTGTGCCTGCCGGGGGACAGGTAAGCAATTCTGAAACTGCTTTGCACGTGCACTAGGGTGGGACGAGTAAGTAAGTTGTAGGTAATGAGAGTCAAGTCCCTCACTGTCGGAGGAAGAAATTACACATACGCAAGGGAGGAAAGCTGGAATGAACCCTGTGAAGGTGGATGAGAGTTGAAGGTAACCATGTGAACCCGTATGTGTTTATACAGAGACACATACACAGAAGCAATGATATATACATGTGTGTGCACAGTTAACACACATGCACAGATTTCTCAGGTCTGTGTGCTGAAAGGACTCGGGGGCAGTAACACCGCAATAGCAATGAGTGTCCCCAGTGCCTAGATCTTGGGTTTTAAATATCATTCTACAAGGAAGGAGCCCAGGGCTCCTAGGAGAAATAGCCAAAAGAAGGGTAACAGGAAGGAAGGAATCTACATTCCAGCCCTAGCAGCATCTTAAAACAGCTCTCTGGTTTGGGACAAGACATTTCAATTCCCCTACAAAATAGTTGGGAGAATTCTGTTGGCATTGCCCACCTCGCTGGGTGACAGACAGTCAGGCTCAAATAGCACAGAACTTTGAAAAAGTAAAGAGAAAGACAGAAAAAGCTGAGTTGGGGTCACTGTCATGTTTAGCGGAGCCCCACTGCTGAGGGCTCCTCTGTGATGCCATGAAGCGTAATCAGAGATGGGCAAAGCCACCATCTGTGCGTAAAGAGGACAGTGGCCCGTCCTCAGTGGGGTCTGGGTGGCATGTGTGGTTCACACTGAACATGGGCCTCCCGCCTCCCCCAGTCCCCTCCACTGAGCTCAGATTGTGGAATCGAATTTGTCAGTTCATGGGTCTGATCCTTGGCTTGGCCAGTGACCCTCAATGGTGGAAACAAATCTGAAATGTCTGTATTCCACAGGAACTCCCTTTTCTACTTAATTGTGGACAGTTGAGGAGGGAAAAAGTGTTTGCAATATGGCATATTCTCACCAGGTGGCACCCAAGGCCCATATTTGAGATTCACTTCAGGCCTCCAGCCTTTGGCGCAAACGTCCTGTTCAAAACCCTGTCCCAGGGAACCAGAGAAGAAGGTACCACAGGTTTTACGAGTTGTTCTCCATGAACCACAAGGCCATGGAGACAGAACAAGAGCCGAGGGCCTAAAACTACATCCACCAATGGATGGAAATGAGGCAAAAATAGGAACACGCCAGGCTGACGTGCGTTTGCCTGCACAGCGGTGACCTGGGGTCTTTTAAAGGGCCTCCCAGCCGGCTTGAGGCTGCACGCCTGCCTGGGGACAGGCGATGGAGAGGCCGACCCCTCCAGGGCTCTGTCCTCACTTCTGGCCTGGATGCATGTATTGGGGCCTGTTGCAGGTTTAGGGCCCCATCTTCAAGCTCTGCCCTTTTTGTCATTCACGCTGCCTCGCTTAGAGGTTTTAGAAAAAAATGAGGAGAACATGGACCCCCCCAAAATCTCAGATTGTACTCACGACATTCTTTCTGTCTAATAATCATAGTTGAATTTGATCGAGCACTTACTATGTGCAAAGCACTTTTCAAGAATGATCTGACTTCATCGTCACGACCACCCAGTAAGGCAGACTTCTCATCCTCACACTGGGGGGAGCTAAGGCTCAGAGAAGCTGCATAGCAAGTAAGCAGTAGGGCCAGGACTTCTACCCAGGTCTGTTCCATTTCCAAGTTCAGATTCATACCTACCATGCTATGGAGGCTCCAGGGTGTGTGCATGAGTGGGAGCTGTGCTGGGGCCTAGGCGTAGAAATTGACGGGACACGCTCCCTGACCTTAGGAAATACGAGAAGATACAGACATAACTGAAATACAAAGGGCAAGTCTAATATGCGTGTGGGTGTAAAGTATGGTCACAGCCAGAACAAACCAATGGGGCTGTGAGGCCGTCAAGGAAGGTTCTAAAACCATGAGTGGTGAGGAGGAGCATCTCAGGCACAGAAAAGAGACCGTGCAGAGACACCGAGGCATAAACTTGCAGTGTCCGTGAAGGAGGGAGAGCATGGGGCACGTAAAAGAGAGGGAGAGGAGAGGAAATGGAACACTCCCCTGAACACGGAGGAAGCACGGACAGCACGGCACCGAGGCTGGGTTTCCAACGTCAAGGACAGGGTCTGGGCTGGTACGTGTCGGAGGGCTGCTTCCCAGAGCACGAGGTGCACTTGCCCGTGGGCCACGGCGTCTGGAGTGCTTTTCACTTCCCATAGTGATTCGAAGAAACCCTTGCTACCTTAGTCAAGGAAAGGGAAAGGACAGCTCCCTCTGTTGCCATGAATCAAGAAGAAATCAGCGACTTGAAAACCACCTTAAAAACCGACTGGGAAGATCAAGTTCATCTCCCAAGGTTCCCTAAGAACCAAGGGCCAGGCCTTAGACAAAGCCTCTTCAAGTGCGGGTCATGGTCAGAACACAGTAAACACCTGGCCGGAGCCAGCAGGAATTCGGGGATAGGAGTTGGCCCTGTGATTTCTAGGGAGGCTGCGGAGGTCTCTTCCCTTCCGTCTCCTTCAGGACAAATAGCCCCATCGTAGGGCTGGGAACTAGGGCTCCCAGCTCACCTTGGCCATCACTACCCCTGGTCTCAGGCAACCTCCCATTCCATGCAATGTCATCCGGGCCTACACGGCTTTTGTCTTTGACCTCTCTGGGCTACTCCTTAACTTAAACAGCTTAAGAACACCACCCTGGGGCCCTCCAGCAGTCAGAGAAACCAACTATTACCTGTGGGGGACTCATGGGCCAAAAGGAAAAGACAGTGACAACCCCCTTGTCTCTAACCTCCTTTCTCTGTGGTTCAGGTAGAAAATTCTTACTCCCCAGTTTGTCTTCCTGGACGTAGTATGAATGACCCTGAAACAAGCAAGACGAGCCCCAGCAGCCCGACCTTTCACAGGCACCCGACCTGTTCTCACTCCCACGCTCCCTCCATGGGAGCTGGCGCCCTCTCCAACCAGGCATCACGTCAGAGTGAGCTTTTCCTTCACGGCCTCCAAGGCCTTATCTCGCTTAAAAAGATAGATCTGGCGCTACAAGAAATCAAAACATTCTCTGGCTAGCTCTTGCTGACCAGGGCACAATTATTTCTGACCCCCTAGACATGTAAAATGGCTGTTATGATTATAGAAATAATTGCATGCCCATGATCTTAAAAAATAGTTGCCTTACAGAAAGGCATGAAATGAGGAGATTTCCCTCCCCTGACTTCCAGAGATAACCACTTTCACCATTTCTGGGGTTCATTCTCTTACGGTCGCCATTGTAGCATTAAGTAAAATGCTTGTGCCTCTATCCCTTTATTCATTCCTTGATTTAGTTAGAATTTTAAGTTTACTGTTCACTCTTACATTTGGACAGGGTCTGTTAACCTCTCCGTGAAAGATAAGGAATTCTGTGAGTTCACCCTTCCCTCCCCCTTTCCTCCATCCCTCCAAATTCCAGTTATTGTGTTATTCTTTCAGTGTCAAGATAACAATACTCATGTTCCATGCAAAACATATCTTCTGAGACTTTGACAAGAGTAGGACCCTGGTTTCTCATTTTCAATGTAAGGGTGGAGCATATTAATAATAATTTTACAAAGAAAACCCCCCGAACAAGCTGATACCTCCTTTTGTTGTCTTCAGCACCTCCATCTCCCACCTCGATGCACTAATAACAACCACAACTTCTGGACCCATCTTCTAACACCATAGGAAGCTGAAAGTAGCATAAACAATGTCTATGACTATGGAAAAAAGAGGATACTCCCTCTGTGGTCTTCTTCAAAGAGCTTCCCTCGACAGCTTCCCTCTTCCCTGTTGTCACCAGGCAGTGTTGGTGCACCCGGCAAGCCCGACAGAAGTCTGTGACTATAAAGCCAGACCAGCTTTCAGCCTGGGGTGAGGGTGTAGGGGTGGGCAGTGGGGATAAGGGGAGCCTTTCAGCACCAATAGCTGATGATGAAACAGGTTAGAAATATAAGTTCCCAGGTGGCGTGGGCCTCCTCTCAGCTTCGAGATGGTCTGAGTCTCTAGCATCAGCAGAACCCCATAGAAAAGTCTAGAATGATAAAAAGACTCTCTCTACTAATCCAATACTTCCGATTTCTTTCCAACAGGAAAGAAAGAAAAATCCATAGATGTCTGAAATAATGAGAGACTTGAAAGCCAGAAGAATCTGTTTTCTCACTGCCATGGCCCTGGGAGAGAAGGACGCATGCAAGGACCGGATTCTGCAACGGGCCCTAGCAGACAGGCGCCATTAGCAGACACAGACCAGGAGACAAGGCCTTAAGGAGCAGGACCTGAAAACCTTATGCTAAGCTGTGATCCTCAAGTAAAAAGAAACTACAAAGTCTCTGTCTTGTTCTCAAAGGGCAATAACCTCGGGATAAAGTGTCTAAACCAGCCCAGAGTGTGTCTACTTGGAGTGGTGAGTGGGAAAACCACACGCTCCCTTGAGAAACCACAAGACTTCAAGGCAATGTTGGACGTGAGTGTGGGGTCCAAAAATACCCTATGCCCCTGATGGAGGATCACATCAATACAGCAGCTGGTCCTGGGCCATGATACCCTCCCTGAGGCCTCTTGTGGAAGCAAAGTTCATGCCGATCAACAGGGACCCTGCGACCAAGTGGCCCGGGATTTCCATGTAGACAATTCTGCTAAAAATGACCTCAGAGTAAAATACTTCAGACCATCCTGAGTAATAGCATGAATGAGGATAAGCTTTGCTAAAACATACCTAACACAACAATTTAAGAGATAGAAAAATAGACAGAAGAACAAGGCACGCACTGGCTGGTGTGGCTCAGTGGGCTGAGCATCAGCCTGCGAACTGAAAGGTTGACAGTTTGATTCCCAGTCAGGGCACATGCCTGGGTTGCAGGTCAGATCCCTCCTTGGGAGCATGAGAAAGGCAACCCATCGATGCTTCTCTCTTACATGGATGTTTCTCTTTCTCCCTCCCTTCCCCTCTCTCTAAAAAAAAAAAATTTTTTAAGTCTTTAAAAATAAAAAAGAACAGGTCACTATGAGCGTCACTTCATTCACACCTGATTTCTTGGAGCAAGGCTGTCCCCAAACCATTCCACGAGGAAATGTCAGAAAGCCAGAAGCAACCAGACACAGCCTCACCCAGTGCGATCGCTCATCTGATAGACGAGTTCACCGAGTCCTGGGAGCAGGTCTGGCTGTGTGTGAGGCCATGACAGAGCAAGAGCAGTGCTCAGGCTCCTAAAGCCACATGCTGCCTCTTGAAGCTCCTATTGGAGGTGGGGTGGTGGTGAGGATGGTGGGGCAACAGCTAAAATAATAGCACCCATTTCCATTCCCATAGAAGTAGTGCAGGAATTGCAGCGTTCGTCTCCAGAGCCACGTGGCCTCAGCACTGAAGAGACTGGGCAGTGCAAGGGTTCTGAAGGTTTGGGTGGAGCCCTCTATTGAAGGGGAAGAAATCTTGGTTCCATTGATCGACTCATCCCTAATCTGCCTGACCTCCCCCCCCAATTTTTGAGCTCCTGGGATGCCTAGATGCCTGACTTCCACACTAGAAAGGCTGATTGATTCTCTGCTTAAAGGAGGAAAGAGAGGGACCCTGGGGCATTTATTTCTGCTGGGACCCAAAGCAGAGTATCTGATTCTGGCTGTGTTTGCCGTGGTATAACACAGTGCCATTCTCCTCACTCATGAAATGGTCTGGAAAGTGGAAGCATACCCAAATCAGGCGTTCTGAAACTCCAGTGCGCATTCAAACCATCGGGAAGGCTCAGTGACACCCCAGTGGCTGCATCCTGCCCCTGGAGTTTCTGATTCAGCGGGTCTCAGGCAGGTCCTGAGAACACCTGTCTAACAAGTTCCCCAGTGACACTGATGCTGCTGGTCCATGGACCACACTGTGAGAACCACTGGCTAAAGCACTCCTCCTCAAACTCTCTGGGCATCAACGTCACCTGAGTATCTTGTTTCAACACAGAGTCTGACGCAGTGGGTCTGAGGCAAGGTCTGAGGTTCTCTAGGTTTAACAAGCTCCCAGGTGATGCCGGTGCCACTGCTGGCTCAGGGGTCGAGTGGCAAGGCTCGAGAAGTTACTTTTCTGTGTCTACTTCCTGTTTCCTAGACCCAGCACAGGTGCATGTGGAAGAGAGGAAGGAGCTCTATTCTTCCAGAGAAGCTGTCCAGCCCACCCTCGGTCACTTATAGAGATGCCGAGCCAGTCGGTCAGGCCAGCACTCAGCCCATTCCATTGGTTCCAGTAGCCAAGGGCTTCCACGGAGTGGGCTCCTTGGTGTCATTGCCCCCTGGGCTGGGGGATGCTGGGGGAAAGTGTAGGTAGTTAGATGGAGGACTGAGACCCAGGGTAGCAGGAATGACCGAGGGGAGAGAAAATCCGAGAAAGCTCAGGAATACCTTACACGAGCCCCGTGCAGAACATCCTGTACTGGCACCAGCTTGCTTAGGGGGAAAAAAAAGAGAGAAAGAAAGAAAAGGAAAAAGAAAGCTGTTCTAAAATTGGCCTTTTTACTCTTGGGAAAGTCAGATTCTTTCCCAACAGCCACTAGTCTGAGGAAGACTGTGAGGCGGGGAGGGGAGACGGATCTCTCCATGCACCATTACCTTCTATGATGAATGGCTTTTTTCCCCCTGGGCTTCGTGTAGAGCCAGCATTCGGAGCCTTGGCCCAGGCCCAGGCTGTCTGGGAGCCCGGACAGCCTCAGCTGATAGCGAGGGCCCCAGGAGCCAGCGCCTCAGTGAGGTTCCCAGCTCTAGCCACGGATTTCTAATTATAACAGTCTCTTGCTGTCAGGTTGTACATACACTTCTCAGGAACACTTCATTCATTCAATCATTCCTCTCACCAACAAATATTTATTGGGTCCGTGCAGCATGCGTAACATTGCATCACGCCATCAAGGAAGGAGCTGAGACCCCAAAAGCCATATGGATCATTAGACTATAAGAAAGACAAACACTGCCCTGGTGTTCCCATCCCCTTGTGGCATTTTTATATGTGGGAAGGAAGGCTCAAGGGAGGTGCCTCTCCTGGCCCAGCGAGGAGCATCCAAGGTCACAGGACACAGTAGCCCTGGAGCCAGGACGGCAGTTCAAGGCTCATCCCATCAAAGCACAACACTCTCCGTATCCCCTGGCAGGTCCATGCAGGGCCTCCTCCACCTTCTCTCACACCCTAAAAGGAGGAAATGGGTTCAGAAGAAGTCTGAAGGTCTGAAATGAGACAAAGCAAGAAAGCCACCGAGAGGTCCCCAGGAAAACCCAGTAGGACTACCCCACACAGAGTGTTCTCACGGCGTCATGCTCAGAGTGGTGAGAAGTGATCCTGAGCAGGCAGAGAACTAGCAGGATGGCTCTGAGTTTCCATCAAGCTCTGTGACTGCCTGTGGCCAGGACACACTAAGTTCTCCCCCTAACGGCAAGAACCATCCTCTCCTGGTAGGAGCCTGTTCCAGAAGTGGCTTCTGAAATCAGAGCTGAAGTCCACCTGACAGAGGGCCATTATTGGATCAGGATCTTCAGATACCCAGCAGCGTAGACTTCATAGTTGGGTAGACCAGAAGAAGCTTACCTCCACTTCTTATGGCATCTGATCTAACGCTGGGGGCGGGGGGGGGGGGGGGGGGGGGGGGCGGTCAGAATCACCGTGTGCTTTCAAAAACTGACCTACCTGGGCTTTGACTTCTGAGAGTCTAACTGTACTCATAAGTCTGAGTGGCACCCTGAGTGTGCTGGTGGCTCTGATAAGCAGGCAGAACTGAGGGCCGCAGGTGGGGTGACCAGTATGCCACAGCTCTTCACAAACAGAATTCTCCTCATCTTTGTCCTCTTACCAGCTCTTTTCTCTTTTCTTTTCTTTCTTTCCTTCAAGTGTGTTTTTATCTATTGTAGAATTTTCAAATATTCAGGAAATAATGAAGGTACCCACTACCAAGATCTAACAGATTTTTGCACCTGGCACATTTGGGGGGGGTGGATAGTGTGATTAGGAAATAAAATTACAAAGAAGCACTAAAGCCCATCTGAACACCCCATCTCACTCCCCGCCCTCCCTCCCAAGAGGAAATCGCCCTCCTGACGTCAGCACGCATCCTTCCCATGCGCGGGTTCCCCTTTATTACAAATTCACATGCTGTGTACAAAGTTCGCGTGGGTGATGTCCTGGGGTGGCAACTCGCAACCCGTTTCACTTCATGGCATGTGCAAACTAATTACTAAACTTCTGTACTACACCAAAAAAATATATTTTTGTTGATCTCACACACACACAAAAAAAACAGGTACAATTTTGATCCATTCACGCTGGACGGCTATTGTTGAGTTGGCTGTTGTCATTTTTTTTTTAGCTGACAACCTAAAGGAAAAGAGGTCAGTGCCCCTGGCTAAATAGCCAGGTGCTGCACATTTTAAAAAAATTTGCGGCGCACCAGTTGAAAATTTCTGTTCCAGTGCACATGTTCCTTTGCTCCCTGTGTTCTTTCACTCGCTGTTATGACTTCAGGGGGCACTCACCCATGCTGATCTACCTCATTTGCCTTCATTGCTGTTGAGAGACAGCCAAGCCCCTGGACCTGGATCACTGGCTGAGGTCTGGGTGAAGAATTTGCCTCATTACCCTAGAATCTCCCTCCTGGGACTTTGATCAGGCATTTGCATCCAGGGCTGTGGACTCCCAGGTCCCAGGGCACCCCTGGAGCTGGCCCCCGACCCAGCAGTGCATACTGTTTGCTCAGCGGAGCCTGTCAGGACCATAGTTTGCCTGGCAGCCATCACAGGAGGGTAGATCCTTGTCCAGGGCAACGAGAAAATGCTAGGCCTGAGCTCTCTGGGGTTCTCTTGTTTCCTTTCCACCACCTGGACCAGCCGGAGCCAGGCAATTGCCAGGTCACGGCCCTCGCTCCATGCAGCTGTGGAATTTTCATTCTGCCTTTTCATTTTTCTGAAAAGTGAGGATGGGGCACAATGGGACCGATCCCCCTGTTTACTCTAGCAATCCTTCGAGTGGACAGAGACAGGGCTCAGTAAAGGCCTGAGTTTGTAACTTACAGATTCGCAGCATCTTGGGGGCAGACAGGACCCTGGGGTTTCCATTACAGGTGACTCAGCCTCTGGGTTCCCATTCCTGTATCCCATTCCCCTCAAAGAGCTGCAAATGCCCTGTGGCAGGACCCTCACCTCTTCACTCTAACTCCTCAACTTACATTTATCGAATGCTGTTCTTTCTTAAGTTTACTGAACACAAAGCACAAAATTTGGCATGAGATATGGGGTGGAGGTGGCAGGGACTATAAATATTAATAAAAATCAAGCTACTCCCACCCCCCATCAGGAGCCCCCGCACCAGTATCCACACCTCCCTGACACAAAGTCGATTCGGAGGAGCAATAACCGAGTCTCACAGGGCTGGGGTGGATACACAGGAACTTCAGAGGGACGTGATGTAGGGCGTCCAGGGAACTTCCTGGATAAAGCAGATGGAACCTGGGTGCAGCCCAGGCCCTGGTGTTTACAGAGAGGTCCTCAGAGGATGCACCCCTTGCTTGGAACACAGATGAGGTCACAGGGTCTTCATTAGTGCTTTCCGGGAAGCCCCGTCAGCTGTTGTTATGAGGAAGGGAGAAGAGAAATGAAAGAGGAACCAGGCAAGGAGGTAGAAGCTGGGTGGTAAGGACCCTCTCCTCATTGTTTATAATGAGAACAAAGCCCAAGTGTGGTGCTGTGAGGAAGGCAGCAGCAGAGCGCAGAGAGACAGGACCCAGCCTGAGCCCCAGCTACTGCCCGTCACGGGCCACAGACCAGCCCGGACCACATGGTGGACAAGCCTGGATGGACTGTGAGGAGGGGAGGCAGTGCCACAGCATGCTATGGAACACACCCCAGGCCCCTCTGCCTGCTGCTGTGGTAAGATCATGGGTGAAACTTGCTTCAGGGACAGGAGAAGGTGTCTTTTGCTGTTCCCCAGGAGAACCTCATCAAACTGGAAGGAGAGTTGGGAGATGCGTCAAATCTGGGTTATAATCATGACAGTGCTTTACAGTTCATCTTGCTCTTTCATCAACATGAACTCATTAGGTTTAGAATAAAACCTGGGGTTTAAGCCACAAGGTTACCGTCACTTTTTTATAGAAACTGTTCAGAGATGCTAAAGAGTCTACAGTCAGTTCTCTGATAAGCTAGGGACACAATTCCAGTCTTCTGATTAGAAATCCTGGGGGATTTCCACTGTCTCTCTAAGATCTACTGTGCAATAGACGAACACTGACAGCAATGACGTCAGGGGGAACAGGCTTAGCCCTGGCTGGTGTGGCTCAGTGGACCGAATGCTGGCCTGAGAACCAAAGGGTCGCTGGTTCGATTCCCAGTCAGGGCACATGCCTGGGTTGTGGGCCAGGTCCCCAGTAGGAGGTGCATGAGAGGCAACCACACACTGATGTTTGTCTCCCTCTCTTTCTCCCTCCCTTCCCCCTCTCTAAAACTAAATAAATAAAATCTTTTTTTAAAAAAAGAAGGAATAGGCTCCGAGTCTGGACCCACCTTTCTCTTTAGCTTGTAAAACCGCATCTCTAGTGACCATGCAGGAAGGTGGGGAAGAGGGCAGACATTTGAGGGAGAATGCCTCCAAGCTCACAGGACAAGGCCACCTTTAGCTGCAGTTTCACAAATAGCACAACAGGGCCCTAAAAGAGTCGTGTGGCAGTGAGTGATCCAGGTGTGCTCCGAAAGAGAGCTGGGTCTGGGCATCTCAGAAGCAAGAAAACCCTGCATTGCCTCACCGTGTGGGATGCCCTGGGCTACCAAATCGCTCTAGGTTGACCTAAAAGAAAGTCAAGTCGCACCCTTCCGTTACCGTCTCTGCACACTTTTCCCACCACGTCTTCTTTGTCTCCACTATTGATATTGGCCAAAGTCCTGGCAAGTTGTATGTCCCAAAATGAACCATGCACTCTGAATAATGTGTCCTTTTCAGCATTTTTTTGGCTAAATTAAGCCCTTTGTTTAAACGTATCTGTTGCTATCTTAAAACATTTCTCTGCACTGGAAAATAACTTCATTAGTCCTCTTAAGGTAGCCACTTTCTTGGCTTCAGGAAATGGAAAAACTGCAGCATTTGCATTTGGGCTGTTTTGAAGTTGTGAAACTGATCCGAAATCCCCGCGCCCCTCCCCCCTGTCGCTGCCCCCCCCCCCCCCCCCCCCCCGCCACCAAAAAAAAAAAAAAAAGAACCCCCGGGGTCTCCTGTTCATCTTCTGCCTTCTGCACCTTCTCCTCCTCTGCACTCAAGCTTGTAGCACAAGGAGCAGCTCAGTAAGCGCGCCTTGGGGCATCTGTGGCTCCGCCCATTTCTGGCCCCACCTGCTCCCATCCCATCTTCAAGGCCTCCGAGTGCGTGGGCTCATGGGAGGGGAATTGAAAAGTCAGCTTCGGGGTGGGTCATGGGATCGCACTGGGGGTGAGGCAAGGCTGAACACGGGGTCCAGCTGCTCCGGTCCCCAGGTAACTGTGGCTCCTTGGGGAAAGGAAGCGTGACTGCGCCATTTAGATTTTTAAGGGGGCAAGGAGGAGGTACCAGGGAAAGAGGAGGAGAGAGTGCTGATGCCTTGAAGTGGAAAGGGTTCCTCTACAACCTCACGTTTCCCATTCCCAGAATGAGACCCTTGGATTTTATTGGGCGGGAGTGGGGGCAGGGGTGGTCGTGGACTGAACCAGAAACCTGAACCATAGTTCCAGGGGCAGCTGCCTGGGGCTGTAAGTCATAATGCCAGGCACTCTTTGGGCAAAATCCCTCCCATGGTGCTCCCCCAGGGCAGTCACCCTAGGAAATACTGCCATCTGGTGGGAACTTTGCAACCTTCCCCCTTTTCTAGGCCTCCTGCCAAGGATTGAGCAGTATCTCAAAATGGCTGAAGGGTCAGGCCCTAGAGGCTCCGGGGTCCTCTAGACCCTCCAGGACTTGCTGTACCCATGGCCCTCACCTCCCTAGGGGCGGGGAGTCCGGGGCTACTGCCTCAGGGCTGCGCTCTGAAACCTGGGCGCTCGGGTCCTCCAGCCCCTCTTATGCCGGTCTTTCCCTAGCACCGGAATGTACCCCACCTCTGCGCCTCCCCCAGCTGTGCCTCTGCCTGAGATGCCCCCTCTTCCCTGGGCACCAGTCCAAGCAAGGACTGGCCATCCTTTAAGATCCAGCTCACTGCCTTATTGTCTCACAGCCTCCAATCTTGGCATCCTCCCTTTTGGTTTCCCTCATTCTGACTTACCCTGTAAGTCATGTTATATCCCCATATCCTCTCCACATGCCTGGCGCATTGCTCAGCAGTTAGGAGATACTCAACAGATGGCCATGGATTGATGTCCAGCTTATATCCTTCTAGTTCCAATAAGTGCGTTTCTTGGTTTAGGGATCTGAGTGTGTGACTGGCTGCACCCAGTCTTTAGAAGCAGAGGGAGAACCCGAGGCACCTTTGATTCCACCTTAAGGATGGGATGGCAAGGTGATGCAGAGGATTCTGAGTGCAGTGCTGGTGAGCCTGTGTGAGCCGGGCGCTGAAATGCATTCATCTCTATGTGTCGTTCCAGATCAATGGGAGTGGGATGAAGCGGAGGACATCCAAGTGTGATGACCCTAAAGGTCACCCGGCTCTGCGGTGTGATGCAAACAGTTCAAATCCTAAATCTGAGTTCTGACTGTTTACTGAACACCTACTAAAATGTGCTCGATAATTCAAAATACACTTGTCCGGCAAAAATGTCTTGAGGCCAATGCCTATCTCCAGTCACACAGTGAATTCAGTAAGTGCTCATGGGGAAAAAAAAATGCATGAGATAACATGGAAATGGTGCGTAAACTGGGAAACGCAGCACAGATTCTCACTGGTAACATCTGGAGTAGAATCTACGGGGGGAGTGGTCTGGGGCTCCCAGCACCCTCTCCCACCTTCCTTTCCTTTATAACAAGTGTTCCTGTGCTCTTGTGATCTCTCCCGGTCTCTGTCTCTCTCTGTCTCCCTCTCTCTCTCTGTCTCTCTCTCCCTACCACCACCCTCACCCCACAGACATCTATCTAGATGATAAACCCTGTTAAGCATGGGTACTTCTGACAACAGAGCCCAAGGGTGCCCTAGTCCCATTTTTTCAGGCTCAGTTCCTGCATGTTTGTGTCCCAGGAAACAGATCACAGCAGATCCAGCCCCTCCAACAGTAAAAGGCATGATGGCCGCTCCCTGTTGCTTCCTTTGTAAGTAGGTCGATGCTGCCAGAACCTCTCAAGGCCCTGCTTCTGATGCTTCCTTGGGCCAGCCTTGCATGACCTACTCCAGCGCTTTCTCTCTCTGCTCCAGTGAGCAGCCCAGGGCAACTCAGAGCAGGCTGGCTTGTGAGGCAAGGCTGCTGTGGGGCTGGGAGCAGACAGAGGCGGCGGGGAGAGGAGCAAAAGTGCTTGAGAGCCAAGCCCCTCCCCCCCCACCCAAAGAGGGAGGTAGGAGACCTGGGTCCCGACCAGAACTAGCCCCTCTTTACCTCTCTGGTCTTCAACTCCTTCATCTGTAAAAGGAGGGGCTTGGGTTTGAAGATTTCTAAGCCCCTGTATTAGGAGAGATCCAGCAAGCACAGACAGGCTGATGTGCTTGTCCTATGGTCACCCTTACTTTTGGGGAGGGAGTGGGAGTATCTAGGCCTAAGCTTCCACCAAGGGACCCCTACCCGTGGAGCACTGGCTGTGTCGGGCACTGCAGTGGCTGAGTTGCGTACATTTAGTGGAAGCTTCTACTAAGCATATTAGGCCTGTATTCTCATCCTCATTTACAATGAAAGGGACTGAGACTCTGTTAGTTAAAGTAGCCTAGTTAGAAGGAGGGAGAATTATTTTTAAATGAAAGACATTCTGACACTAAAGACCATGTTGACAGCAGGCTGACAGGTCACAGGGCGTGCCCTGTAACAAGTAGTAGTGCAGTAGTACCTGCATTAGTCAGGATTCCCCAGAGGAATGAACCAACAGGATATATAGAAATATACATGTAAGGAGATTTATTGTAGACGTTGGCTCACACAGTTATGGAGGCTGAAAAGTCCCACAACCTGCCGTCTGTAAGCTGGAAGTCCAGGAAAGCCTGTAACGTGATTCAGTCCGAGTCCCAAGACCTGAGAATCGGGACACTGATGGTGTAAGTCTCGGTCTTAGTCCAAAAGCCTGAAGGCCAAGAGCAACAGTGTCTGAAGGCAGGAGAGGATGGATGTCTCAGGTCAAGCGGAGAGAGCAAATTCGCCCCTCCTCCACCTCATTGTTCCATTCAGGCCCCCAGTGCATTGGACGATGCCCACCGGCCCGCGCTGGTGAAGGTGGCCATGTTTACTCAGTCTACTGATTCAAATGCTACTCTCCTCCAGAGACGCCCTCACCCACCCGGAAATAATGTTTTACCAGCGATCTGGGAATCCCTTCGCTCAATCAAGGTGACACGTAAAATAAACAGCCCACTACCCTGCAGACACGGTGGCACATTCAGTTTATCACTAAAATAAACACCATGATAACACTGTTTACCCATCCAGTTTTTAGTCACTTCATTTACGCACGTATCGCTTCATCTGCTGTTCACAAGAACTCCATGGGGATGCAGGCTCACCCCGCACTGCAAAAGGAGAAGAAACAGGGCTGCGGAAAGCTGACTTGCTGACAGTCGCCCACTGGTAAACGAGGGACGACTAGTGCCCTGGTCGTCTGACTTCACAGCAGGTTTCCTATTGGTAGACCACTCGGTGCCATTTACCCCTTTGGTCCTCAATTTCCCAACTCACAGCAGGAATCGCTGAGCATAGAGACTCTGCCTCTTGCTCACTCCAGGATAAAGATGGTGCACCAGCAAAGAAGTCAACCTCTCCCGGTCCTTCCCTTTTACTTCTTTTCACTCCCCTTGTTAAGCTGAGCCAACAAGGCCCCTTCCGCAGGCTCACCACAGCCCCGCCCAACTTACCCCTAACTCCTGTCTCCAGCTGACTCACCTGAGTCCTCAGGTTTGAGATCAGTCTCTGCTCAAGGTCAAAATCAGGGGGACCACAGCCTCTCTGTAGGGAGGTGGGGGTGTGGACACCACGATTCATCAGTGGCTCCAGCTTTTACAGCCTGAGGTCCTGGAGTGACTCTCAGAAGAGGCCGAGTTGAATGGCGGGCTCCATGTTGAGGGCACTGGAGCCCGGATGCTTGCTCGGTCACTCACCGAGAGCTCCTTCCCTCTCCCAGCTTCGGCCTCCTAAGAAACAGTATGGCGGTAATAACAGTGTTCACCTCATGAGTTTATTTTGACGATTAAATGAAATAATATACATACACTGTTATTATCATCATTAGAACCTTATGGAGGTTGCTTACAGGTTTAGTTAAATAAATATATGTGAAAGTGGTGTCTGAAACATAAGAACACTCAACAAGTGTTCATCCTTGTTTTGGCCAACATCACAATTAGTTTAGCCACATTAAGCAGAGAGGGTGCTATTCCTTTGCATTCCCAGCACCCATGTCTGGGGTATGGAGCAGGAGCTCTGTAAATGTTGGATGAAACAGAGAAAAGAAGAGACAGTAAAAGAAAAGAGAGAAAAGGGAGGCTTGCAATTTTTGAATGTGTTTATCTGCCTGACAGATTGAAAAGGAGTCATCTGTCAAAGAGTAACATCATTACCATCTCTTAGTAACATCCTGTATGAGAATAACTGTGCATTTCACAAGTGCACTATATAAACACAAATCCTTTGTTCCCAGATGCTCTAAGGGTCTGAATTAGGAGGATCAGCTCTCCCCTCCCATAGTTCTGTTATCTGGGTTTCAGATTCAGCCCTTGGCCTGGTGCCCCAAGCCCTCTGTCACCTGCAGGAAGGAGGCAGCCTCCCTCTGCACGAGGCCCACCTCCACCACTGCGCTCCCTGTGCTCCCGACAGGACACCAGAGGACGGGAGCAAGGTGGCCAGAGGAGTCACAGTGCAGGCCAGCACTCCAAAGATAAAGCCTCGGCCCTGTCTCTCACACCTGCCGCAATCAGCGAGGGGCCCACGGCCCACCACTGAAATAGCCCCTTCTTGGGAACTGTCACTCCACACCTCCCTCATCAATGCTGGGTCTTTGAGAGCTCGCTCCCCAGAAACGCAGAGAGTCAAGGCGATACTTACAAAAGCAATAACCAAGATTAGGACAATGCTTGAGAACTTACGAACACTCACAGAGACGCCTTCATTCGGTCCTCACCACACCTCCCTGAGGTAGGTACAGCAGGAAGTAAGAGGGATCCTTCAACATCCCCTTGGGGCCAGCTGACTGAAAGGAAGAGATCTAATAATCCACTCCAGTGACAAAGATGGGCCTTGGCCCAGACTTTTTTCCTCTAAATTTAAAGTCATGTGATTTCCATCATAGCATTGAGGATACATTGACTTTCCATAGTGTGTTTTCTTTGAAAGACCTCAGAGATTTAAATTCTTAAAATTTTTTGCCTTCATAACGCCTCTGGCTATTGGGGAAAGCCACCTCTCCACACTCTCCAGACAAAGAAGACTAAGGCAAGAAGTACAGTCTGACTGACCTAAAACTCACACACATGTATACAAAAGTCATAAAAAGGGATGTGCTTTTCACTCACTGTGCCCCCCTTCCAACCATCGCAGTTCTTCTCTTGAAGGGGGTCTAGGGTGGGATTTACAGGGCGCCGTACACATGTCCTCTTTTCTCCCCACATCCTTCGAGTTCTGAGTACCTCAAATCCAGCTTCCATGGGCAACTGGTTGCCCAAACCTCCAGGGAAGTAGAGGGAAGAGAAAGATTTCCTCAACCCTCTTAAGGCCCTTGGCTGGGTCTGAAAAATACTGTATTTTGCCATGTATAACATGCACTCTTTTGCCCAAATTTTTGAGGGAAAAATAAGGATGCACATTATATATGGGTATGACTACATACCATGGGTATAGTAATGGGTATAATAGTCCCGCATATAATGTTCACAAGGACAAGGGCATTGCACGCAGCAAAATATGGTGACTGACAAAGACGGATTAACAGGAAAAAAGTATGCATGTTTTATTAAATTTTTACACGTAAGTGGGAGGCTTCACAAGAGAATAAAGACCCAAAGAAGCGACCAGAGCAGGAAGGCTTTATGTCTTTTAGACAAAGAAATAATACATTTGCAAAGAATTGACAAGACAAAGAGTTTTGGGCTGGCAGTAAATGGTGAAGAAGTAATGGGGAAGATAAAGGTTTGTTTGTACAGTTTTCTGGCCCCAAATTTCTATCTCTGGTGATAAGAATGTCTTCATTCCCCCGAATACAGAGCACCTCTCACTGGAGGGCTCTGTGACCTGTCTCAGGGAAGGACAAGGGTGAGAGAGGGCAGAGTGACCCGTCCATTTCTGCGGTTTTCTCAATTCCCTTCAACTTAAGAGAGTCAGTATGTCAAGGTGCTATATTTTGGGGTGGGGTGTCCTGACCTTTGTCAGAAGTAAATCAAGAACCACACATTTGAAAGACTCAATCCTCTCAGCCACTCTTCAAACAGGAACTTGTCAAAGAACAGACAAATAACTATAGAGTGGCTCGAAGAAAACAGATAAGGATGGACTTCAGATACCTGCCAGCAATTTTCTCTTTATTAGAAATCTCGATCAGTGCCTCAGCTACTGTAATCCCTCCAACAGTTACTGCTGCTGCCCTCTGCGTAGTAACAGCAGGGACTTCACAAAGCGTTTTGGTTGTGTTATCTCATTGATCCTCACAACAACCTCACCAATTAGGTCTTTTTATCATCCTGTTACAGATGAGGGAACCAAAGCTGAGAGGGTTTGCACAGCCTGGCTCGGCTCACACGTCTCCGAAGTAAGGAGCTGAGTGCGGGAGGAGGGGTGGTGAGGGCGGTGGGAGCGAGGGGGCGGCTGTTCAAAGCCAGATCCATGTGACTGCAGGGTTTGAACCCCTAGCTGACCCAGCAACATTTCTGGGACTACCATTTCCATTTGATTATGCCAACTTTAATGTTTTCAGTAATTACAGATGATCCACCTATGTGCACGACACTTTTCGGTGGTAATGCAAAGCACACAAAGTGTTTTAAGTTATGAAGCTGAGGCTAAGAATCTTAGGGACTTGCAGAGACAGAAGTGTTGAGAAAGAAGACAAACCGCTAGGACCTTGGAGAGTGTAGCCTTTGGAGCCAGATGGTCATGGCCCATGCATTTCTTTTAAAAAAATATTTTATTGATTATGCTATACAGTCATCCCAATTTTCCCTCTTCCTCTCCTCCACCAGTAACCCTCCTATTCTCTCCGGCAATCCCCCCTTAGTTCATGTCCATGGGTCACACATGTAAGTTCTTTGGCTTCTCCATTTCCTACACTGTTCTTAACAGCCCCCTGTCCATTCTGTACCAACAAATTGCACTTCTTAATCCCTGCACCCTTTCCCCTATTCTTCCCCTTTCCCCTCCCAACTGATAACCCTCCAGGTGATCTCCATATCCATGATTCTGTTTCTGTTCTGCTTATTTGCTTAGTTTGTTTTTTAGATTCTATTGTTGGCGTGGCCTCTAGTTTGCCCATCTGTAAAATGGGACTAATAATATCTATCCTACAAAGTTTCTGTGAGGACAAGACAAATTGTTTATTAAGCACCTAGCACCCTAAGTGGCCCAGAACAGACAATCTTGCCACACATTTTACTTGGACCTTAGAACTGATGGGCTGAACAAAAACGGTCCCTGATCTCATGGATAAATGGTTGTTCTTCCTCTGGTAGCTACCCAAGTAGCATGGCACAGCATCAGAACATGTAACTACAGGATAAAAGGCTGTTCTCAAAAAATGCCTAATAACTGCAACAAACAGCTTTCTCATGTAAGCTCAATAGGTCAGCCAGAGTCCTCACAAGTGAACATCAGAGAATCTTAGAAAGTAGGCTGCTACTTAAGGAGTTAGACTAAAAGCCTGGCTGTGGTGGTCATGCTGAGCAGACATCACAACATTTTAAAAGAGGAGAAATGCAGATGAAATCTGTTGGATGAGCCAGCTCTCTCCATAAAAGTAACATCAGAGCTAGGACCACAGAATGATTCTGGCAAAGGAGTTAAGGAAAGGTGGTATTGGAGGCAAGTGAATGAAGCTTGAGCGAGACAGCTGGGTTCTGGGGCCGGGCCAGGTCCTGCACAGCTGTGCGGCTGGGGGATGCCCCTTCGCCCCTTTCTGGGTGTGCTGCCCATCTGTGGAACTGGTGGAGCCCTGAGGTCTCGTCCACATTTGCCATTTTCTGATTCCATAAATATAAAATGGGGGAATAGTCATATCATGTTAGTTTTTCACAGCAATGAAACTAGCTTTGATAACCAATTGGGGCATCTAGTAAAATTAAAGACTAGAGCATACCTTGACATTATCTCAGAAAGTGGAATTTCTAAACACTGGACACCACCAAAGGATGCCTGCCTTAACTGACAGTGCTAGATGAAATTCTGATAGTGTTGAGGCAGTGCTTAGTGTTCCCAAGTATTTCTGACTCTCCACTTCCTAGGCAGAATCTTCCTTTCCGGGCCATCTGTGAGTGGCTGCAATCACATGACTAGTGCCAACCAATGAGTGGGGAGTGAGAGTAATTTGAAGGACAGGTACTGTGAGTAAGAAATAAAGTTTTGTTTGATGCCCTTGGGATTGGTACATTATTTTGGTTACTTCAGCATAATCTAACCTGTATCTTACTGGTACAGTACTCCAGAGTAATGTTTTGTAGATTTAATAGCTTCACGGAATAGAGACTGGAATCATGTATTAAAAAGCTCTTCATTTAAACATGACAGTCTCCTGCCTGATTAGACACACCACTGCATTCCCACTACCAGGGACACCTTTTGCTTACATCCTGGAAATGCCATGCACGTGGAATATGATGTGACTAGCAACACAGCTGCTCTAGATACGTGGTAGTGTAGGGGAAATAAAATCATTCTGCTTACTGTTTTTACTTCATTAAATTTCAGGTTAATGGAAATAATCCTTTTCATTTGCAGAGGATTTTACAGTCGCAAAAAGGTCTTTCCTTCAAAAGGCATTGTGTCATGTATTAAATATTCACAACTTCTAAGTTGTATAGTATGAGTGCCATTTTACAATCAAGGGATTTGAGAGCCATACAGTTTAAGGGACTGCATACAGTTGCCAGTGAGTAAGTGGCAAAGCTGGACTTGAACTTGTATCTCCTGAGTTGTGTGGGCTGATCCAACTGCACCACCTTTCCCTCAGCATCCTCACCCTGAACAGAAGTTTCTTTTTGTTTTCACCCATGCTGACCAGGTTTCCCTTCAGTGGGGAAACACTGCACCAATCAGCTCCTCATCATTATTAGTTTTTTTTGCAATCTACTTGTTTGAAACACAGTGTTGCTGGCAGAAACCGTCCACCCCGTACTCTCAGGGCAGTGAAGTCACTCTGGCAGTGGGTCTAGAAGAAGATGCCATCCGCTAGACTTGGTAAACTGCAGGCTGACTATTGGGTGAGCCCTGACCTCCTGGCACCCTGCCCTGGTTGTCAGTCCTGGCCCTGACCTTGCAGAGGCTGACAGCCTGAGCTATGAGGCATCTCCCCCTCTGGACTCAGCAGAGTGTCTCACCTCTGAAGTATGGGGACAGTGAGCACCACTTAGGGCGATGATCCCACTTTACCTCCTGCTCTTTCCCCGAAGAATTTGAAGGCTATGCCTCTCCTCTCATACTGTCATCTCCTCTTCTTTCCCCTCCATGTTTCTCCTTTTGGTAAATCTTTGGTTTGGTTGTTTAGCCTCTTTTCTTTAATTAGCTTTACATGAATGAAGACTCCCCATGTTCTGGGTCACTGATACCTGAGTTTGGGCTGGGTCAGAAGGACTCACAGATGTGGGCAGAAAGCTCCACCAGCAAGGGTCTTCAGAAGTGACCCTCTTCATCCCTCCCTTAATGAAAGCACTACAGCCAGATGCCAAGTGCTTCAGAAGTTACCTGTGCAGTCCCTGAGTTTCCGAAGGTCTCCTATGAATGGAGGTGGTGACACTCACACCAGTCTTTGGGTGCAATGTAGCATCTGGGGTCCCCATCCTTGTCCTCACATCACCACAGAAGGTGCACCACGCAAATACAGAAAAGGATGTGTCCACCCCTCTGGGGTCTGCCATCTGGACCCCAGATCCCACGCAGTCCCCACCCTCCTTTCCCCTGAAGTCACAGGCCTGGCACCCATTTCTCTCCCAGCAGATTGGATGTGGTTGATTCTTCTTAAGGACTGTCTTCTGCCACAGAGGGCCCAACGCTGAGTTCACTCACTGGGGACAGAAGCTTGCAGGGCGACCTGCAGGAGGCCCAGCTGCCTCACTCCTCTCACGGGTCCAGCCTCAGGGCTAGAAATAGCAGTGGGGAAGAGAGAGAGAAGAGAAGCTGCCCAGAGGGCTGACTAACATAACACATTTTCCTGCTTCTTCTCCTCTCCTTCCACCCCAAGGCTTCCGAACCCGGGGGTCACATCACAGGGTCCTTTGCAGTTGTGGGCACAAATAGGCTTTCAGGTCCTTGTTATTAAAGGCCTTGTAGTCTCCAGCCGCCACCTCGTAGCTACCTGACAAGGTGAAACCATCCCATTTTGCACCTTCACAACACCATGGACATCTCCTTTAGTGCTTTTTGCTTTTTCAGCAGCAATTTCACAGAGATTTATAGGATGACTTGGTTTATGTCCTTCTCCCTCATTAGACTAAGCTACATAAAGTCAGAGCCCACACAGCTGTCCCTTACCCGGCCAACATAGGCACTCAATAAATATTTGTTGAATGGATGGATTAATCTTCACTGCTGACATCGCAGGAGAGAACAAGCTTAGGCTATGGCCAGAAGGTTTAGTTCGGTGCTACTCTGGAGTTGGATTGCCTGGTTTCCATTCCTGGCTCTGCCGCGTACTTCTCATGAGATCTTAGGCAGTACCAGCATCCTCCTCATTTTATAGTTCTACATAGCGGTGATAGTAGTACTCACTCCACATGGTTGTGTTGAGGGTCAGATAATACATGTAACATGCTTCAGACAATCTCTGGGGAACATAAATGCTCAATGAATATTAGCTAACTACAGTCTGCTTGCAGATGGTAGGTGGCTGAGACAGAAGTTTTGATTTTTGCCCTTTGCAAGATACAAGAAAAGAGCTGTGATATTTTACACATATGTAAGGAGGCAGTTTTGAGTTAAGACCAAAAAAAAATTTTTTTTAACTGTAATTGTTCAACAAAGGTACTGGCTGTACCTAGAGAAGGTGTCTCGATTTGAGACAAGGTGGGTGTGGTTGGAGACAAAGTAGACAATGAGATTGGTGAAGGAGTCAGGATGTAAATGAGGGCACCCTTGGCAGTGGGTAACTGCTCACAGGTATCTAGGGCCAACAAAAGATTGAGTGGGCATCCCAGTGAGAGGAAAAAACGCCTCCAGATGCGATGTCTAGAGGCCTGATACATGTCGCAAAGCAATTCCAAAAAGGAGAGCACAGTGGTTAGATAAGCACCAACTCCAGAGCCAGAATGCCTAGGCTTGAATCCCAGGTAAGCCATCACTTGCTCTATACTTTGGGCATTTTACTTAACCTGTCTGGGTTTCAGCTTCCTCATCTGTAAAATGGGAATAATAACAGAGCACCAATTTTCCAGGGTTATCACAAGGATTAAATGTATAAGAGCACACAGTAACATGACAAATACTAGGTCTAATTAAAATGATCCAAAAAAATCACAAGCTTTGAACACAATGCCCATCTCTAGCCTATGGACAAATGAGTGTCTGTTTTTCCTAGAAGGGGAGATCATGTGAAATAAAAGTCCATGTGAAATTATAGGAAGTACATAGTAGTTTGGCTCCATAGTTAATGACCTAGAAGGGCCCAAACCCGAAGGGTGGCAAACAACGAGTTTCAAGAAGGAGGTCTGATGAAAGGCCTTCTGAAGGGGTTCAGACTATGTGGGTGCCACCACAAGGCCCCTCATGTGGAGCTGACGCTTACCAATCAGGTTGACCAGATGACTCTCTGGGAGGTCTTTCCCTTCTTCTTTTAATCAGGTCCTGCAGTCCCCAGAACAGTGCTGCCTGTCCAGCTTCCCTTGGCTCTATGCCCTTTCTATCAAGCTACTTTTCTGCTTACATCAGACAAGAAGCAGTTTCTATCGCTTGTAACAAAACATTCTAACTGAAAACATAGACTCCCCAGGTTTACTAAGTCAGAATTTCTGAGGAGAGGCCCCATTCACGGGGGGTGTTTGGAAGCACCCTGGGTGACGTACACTGACGTCTGAGAGTGGCTGCTGTTGCCACACTCTGAGGCACCTTCCAGCTCCGATGCTCTCTGACTCCATGTTTATCTGGTTGTGTGAGCTCCATGTGGCCAGCTCCACGGCACAGTTTTCACAGGCTGAAGCCACGTCTCTGATGTGGACAGACAGGAAAGCAGAAGGCCCAGGGCTCTCCTCCCTTCCCTTCTCCCCACGCTCACACACCACACGCACATCTGCCGTGGGTGTGACATCTGAGCCTGAAGTGCTCGTAGCAACCCACAATCAGGGAACTGGCACCACCTCTTTGTTAGGAAAAGCACCTCTACCTTTTCTAGGAGCCCTGAGTATGTCACAGGGGGAAACAAATGAAATGCTACTTGCACTTCATGGACAACGTTCCAGCAGAAATCAAGTACGATGTTATGGAATACGTGAGGCTGGTCTCCTGTTTCAAGCAAGAAGCATCATCTTCCCATCCTTCCTCGAATGGGACAAGGGAAAGAAAATATTTCCATAATAATCAATAGCATTTTTAGCAAGAGAGCCGAAGATTTGTACCCCCTTGTGATGGCAACACATGGTCAGGTTTCCCTCAGGAAAATGTGCTTGTTTGGGTCTGCTGAGGCCCAGATGGCCAGGCCACCTGGGACATGGTGGTGGCCCCTGGCCTGAGGGAGGCAGGCCACAGGCCCAGCAGGGGCTGGGCAGAGCCCGGAGGGATGCTAGCAGCTGTGCTGAAGTGGAGATGAGCAGCGAGGAAGCGAGATCGTCTCAGGCAGAGCGGCCAGTGGGGAGGTAGGATCATGCTCGTGCCTCTGCCATCGTGGATGGAATCCCACATGGATCCCCCCACTGGTTTTCTGCCCCAGATTTCCCGCACATCACTGTTCCATCAGGTTAATGTCCCCTCTTGAAACCCTCCACAGCAGCCCTCACCTACAGTACAGAATCCATTTCAAATTCCTCATCCTGCTCTTCAAAGCCCACCGCAGCCCTGCCTCAACCTGTCCAAAATTTTGGCTCCAGAGATTCCCACAATGCCCATGAAATGCCCACAGAGCTTCTGCTGAAGCCCCAGAATCTCACTCTCCTCCCAGGGCTCTCCTCCTGTACTTGGCTCCAGGCTTTTCTGACACAATTTCCCCTTCTTGTTCTGAGCCCTACCCTTCCCGACCCTGGCCCCTCCTGCCCAACTTATCACCCTGCATTTCCTTAAGGCTCGTCTTCATTGCTCAGCCCAGACCACTCGCCAACAGGGATCTTTGCTCCTCTGCAGTCTTTGCTCCTTAACAGCACTTACCAGCTGGCAGAAAGTGTAGGTTCTCATCTAACTCCGCCAATTATTAGCTGTGTGATTTCTCCAAATTCTGACAGCTCTACAACCTGGCAAGTTTATTTCTGTGATTGGAGATAATGCATACACAATGTCTACCATGAAGCATGGCACACAGTAGGTGCTCAGCAAGTAGCAGCCAACAGTAACAAGAGCCCCTACGACCTTAAATTCTTGAATCTCATCTTTGCCGCGGTTGACGATGCAATTTGACTGTTGGTGTTTTCACTGCACTCGTTCTCCCCATGGTGCTTAGCTCCCTTCTGGGTTCTTAGAAGGGGCTCAGAACATACTCTCTGGGTTCTCTGGGTCTTTGTGCTCCAAGATCACGGGCTTTTCTTAAGCAAAATAACCAAGGTGATGAAGCCTGACACCTGCTTTGCACTCAACTGGCAAGCCAGCTTCCTAGAGCCCAGAGACCAATCAAAATACCAGTGTTAGGATGAAGTCAGCGTGTGCTTTGGAGAGGAGAAGCCCTTGAGAGTTTCAGTCATGATCTGAAAGCCAGCGCTCTCTGTGCTGGGCCCCCGAGAGCACCAGCCGCTTGCTAAGGAAACCATTTGGTTGTCAAAACACAGGCTGGCTTCCCCTGTCAGGGGTGTCAGCGACATCTCAGAGAAGGGCAGAGCAAGCTCTTGGGAATTCAGTGCTGATAAATGATTTGTAAATGTCACGTAGGCCCGCGGGGTGAGTGCCAGTGTAGCTGGAAGTCACCACTGCTGCAAAGCAATGGAAACTTGTGAAACCTCCAGCTTTCTCGTATAAGCTCATGTACCATATTTTTAAATTTATGGACAGTAAAAAACAACTATAAATCTACCTGTTGTTACCATACCACAATAATGAAATTTCCCCTAAAGACAATTTCCTATGCTTATTTTTTTATTGTACTCAGAACCTGTAATCTCATTATTTCCTTTACTCCATCCAGGTATTCCTCCTATCTGAGGCTGTTGATTCAATCAACTGACAAGTATTTATCATGCACCACCGTGTGCCCAGAGCTCTGCGGACAGCCAAGAATGACAACAGAAGAAAACGTGGCCTCTGTCCTCAGGTCAGATCTGCATCGCCCCAGACCTGCAGCCTCCACTCAACAGTCAGTCCGTCAGTGGTGTTCCTCCGACACTGCTGTGTGTGGGACTCACAGTCAGTGCGGGCCTGGTGAGGTCCTGGTTCTCCTGGGGTTTGCATTTCAGTAGGAGCAAGAGAAAACATGCAAGTAAACAAGTATTATACATTCAGAAAAGGCAAATGCTGTGAAGAACAGTAGGTAAGAGATCGGGAGATGGTACTGGAGGGGCTGGAGACCACAGCAAGCTTTTCTGAAGACATGGCATGACTAGTCTGTCCAAAGTGCTAACATACAAGATGAGAGAGTCAAAAACTCCCTTCCAGTAGGGAATCTGCCATAACCCCTGGGGAAGCGCAAAGGATAAGGCAGTGAACTCAGAGTCACAGCCTGTGGTAACCCTCTGTGCCTCTTGGTCAAGGGCTGCACTTTATCTGCAGCACGAAGCACAGTGTCTGACTCATAGTAGGTGCTGAATGACAGTGATGGGTCATAAAAGTCACAGTTCACAACATGCCAGCAAAGCACTAAGGACTTGCCATGTGCTATTTCATGTAACTCTCAAAACCACCATATGAAGAAGGTACAATTATCTCCACAGGACAGGCACAAAGAGGTCTTCACAGAAACTAGGCTAGATCTGGAGTGCAAACCCAGGCACTCTACCTGCAGGCCCCCTGGTCTCCACCCGCCCCCTCCCACCCCACTGTCATGCATGTGGCACGAACGAACGCATAAGCAATCCTCCCACTCGATCTTAGGTCTCCTTCATTTCTAGGAGGCATGCAGAGGTGGAGGCTGCCTGCTCCAGTCCTGGGGTCGTCAGAAGCCATATGTTAAATTGCATGTGGAATGTGGCTACACTCAAATGTTCACACCTTTTTGAATACACAACCAAAGAGCTACCTGCCTGAGACAAGAGGTGGCCTGAGAGGGCTTTCGTTTCTGAGATTAGGCAAATCAAATATTAAAAGAAATGGCATTTTTTGTCTCCTTTGTAGCTCCTCAGGTCACAAGCAGATTTTTATAGTTGAGTCTTAATCACTCTAAACTTATTATAATATTAACCAACAGTGGACACGGTCCTGCTGTGGTCAGGAATGAGCCCAGATCTCAGGCCCATGTGGGAAATGAAACGCAAGCTGAGGGGAGGGGAGAAACCAGGAATACGTGCAGGGCTTCACACACTGCGACAGGGCAGCTTCAGTACCACTCTGCAGGGCCGGAGGGTCCTCTGCCAGGCCCAGCCCCTCCCACCTCCACTCTCTGCGAAAACAATTCCTTCTCATGGACCGTCCTCCCCGTCCCCATCACCTAAAGTCTCCTCCATCCTTCCAGAGCCATTGCAAACCCTGATCCCTACTTCTGTTTCTGTCACACGGGCCCTGAGTGTGTGCTGCTTGTTAGACTGCAGGCACATAATCAATCCCCTTTGTCTTCTTACACATTCCAGCTCCAGCACAGCAAGGAGATAGATGTTCGTGCTCAATAACCGTTAGTGAGTTAAATTCGATGGTGGTCCCACTTTGGAGGGGCAAGGCTTATGGGAGGCTCTGTCCTGGAACTTCACATCTTCATCATCATCATCACCAGCATCGTCACTGACCTTCCCCAATGGCTTCCTACCTAACACTTATCTAAGGAGTTTATTGCAGAGTTGCCTCTGAGAGAATGTGTGCTTTTATTCCTGTTGTATAGCTGAAACAAACTGTTTTGTAGTACACCATTTAGAAAGATGCCCCTTGCATTTGGTCGAACGGCAAATAAATGACAAAACTAGGATTTGCACTCAAATCTACGAACCTCCAAGCCTCTCACTGACCCAGGACTTTTGACTGCCTGGATGCCTTTTCACGCTCTGGTCTGAGGGCTCCTCTTCCCGCCTTCCCAAGCCTCTCCTGCCCCTAGGCCCGCATCCCAGCCTTTCTGTCTTTGACCTCCTGGAGACAGCACACCCCCCAGATGCTCTGCTGGGGCCCTAAGTTCAGTGCTCCCCACAATTCTTTTTTTCTTCTTTTCTTTATCCAAGGACATGCTTATTGATTTTAGAGAGTAGGGAATGACAGGTGGGAGAAAGAGAGAAGCAATGATGTGAGAGAGCAACATCAATTGGTTGCCTCTAGTATACACCCCAGCCAGGGACTGAACCAGCAACCTAGGCATATGCCCCAACCTGGGACCAAGTCCTCAACCTTGGCATGGGCCCCGATGAGTAAGCAACCCACAGCCTTTCAGTTTACGGGATGGCACCCCAGCCAACTGCACCACACTGCCCAGGCCCCTGCAGGTCTTTAACCCACTCGCCATCCACCATTCCACTGCCAAGCTCTGCCTGCATGTATCCTTCGGCTTCAACTCCCACTTATTTGACTGTCAGATTATAGTTAAGCTGCATTTGATTTTACCAGTTCATACCAAAATATAAGTGACTACTAGCCCCTTAACGGTCAGTCAGTGGGAATTTGCCCTTTGATAAGAAGATATATGCCAACTTCAAGAGCTAACTAATCTGAGGCCCTGGCTGGCCTCAATCCACTGGCTCAGTGGATTGAGTGCAGGCTGCGAACTAAAGTGTCGCAGGTTTGATTCCCAGTCAGGGTACATGCCTGGGTTGCAGGCCATGACCCCCAGCAACCACACATTGGTGTTTCTCTCTCTCTCTCTATCTCCCTCCCTTCCCTCTCTAAAAATAAATAAAAAAAAAAGAACTAACTAATCTGAATGTGGCCCCAAAGGAGAGTCCCAAAATGTTTTAAGCAATGGCAGCATTTTCTAGTTACATGCATAGCCTTCTCCAAGATGGCCCCATAGAACACCTATTTATTTGTAAGTTTGAAGGTCTGTACATATATATATTTGCTTAAAGTCTAATGAAATGTCTCATAAATGTACACTCCTCTTTTTTAAAAAAATAGTATATTTTTAGGGAGAGGAAGGGAAGGAAAAAGAGAGGGAGAGAAACATCAATGTGCAAGAAATACATCAATAGATTGCCTCTTGCACCCCCCCAACTGGGGATGTGCCCTGACTGGGAATCGAACTGGGGACCTTTGGGTGCACAGGCTAGCACTCAATCCACTGAGCCACACCAGCCAGGGCATCATTAATGTACACTCCTCATTGTGATTCTACCATTGTTCCTTTGTTGCAGGTTAGTCCCTTCTACCTCTGAAATTCAGGGTCCACACTGTAAATCCCTTTTGTTGCCCACAAGCACAAGTGTGGTCCAGGCCCAGCGTCAGAAAAAAGTGATCGATAATTCAAAGCAGAGACTTACTCCTTAGCTTTGCCCTCTGGGCATTTTCCAGAGAAGACCAACAAACTGAGCCTCAGTAGGGACGGCATCAGAGCAGCCCCTCCAAAGCTGCAGAACAAAGGTCTGTGTGTGGCTCTGAAGAACTCCATGTTCCACTCAAACTCAGGTCTGTCTCCGGGACTGCCAGCTGTCAACATCTGGAACCCACTCGCCCATTCTAAGAAGCCACCCAGACAGAACTGCCTGTACCCACCACCGGGCCCAGAGCTGTGGCCCAGGGAGGGTGGGGAGGGGCCCTGCAGCCGGGAGGCGATTGGGTCACTGGGAGGCAATCGGGTCAGTGCTGGATTATACAATAAGAAGAGGCAACCTGAGCTAAGGGCATCAGCTCAACAGGGGTGTCAAAATATTTTTGAAATAACTTGACACCTGTGATATATGGCAGTAAAAGCATCAAGTAAAACATTAGAACTTTGGGGAACTTTCTCTTTTTTTGTTTAATTTATTTTATTTTTTTAAAGATTTTATTTATTTATTTCCAGAGAGGGAAGGGAGGGAGAAAGGGAGAGAGAGAGAGAGAAACATCAAAGTGCAGTTGCTGGGGGTCGTGGCCTGCAACCCAAGCATGTGCCCTGACTGGGAATCGAACCTGTGACACTTTAGTTCCCAGCCCAAGCTCCATCCACTGAGCTACACCAGCCAGGGCTGGGGGACTTTCTTAAATTAACATTTTGGTTAGCATTGTTTGTATTTTGAATTATATTTGAAGGAACAGCATATCCTTTTCCGTGCTTAAGACTTCTAACCCTGACCAGTAGGACTGACTCAGTGGCTGGGACTTCGTCCTGCAAACCAGAAAGTTGCAGGTTCAATTCCTGGGTTGTGAGTGCAGTCCCTGGTTGGGGCATGTGTGAGAGGCAACCAATTCATCGATGTTTCTCTGCATCTCCTTCTCCTTCCCTTCCAATTTAAAAATAAATAAATAAAATCTTTAAAATAATTTTTTAAAAAAGACTTCTAAATCTCTTGTCTGGGGATTGGGGAACTATATTATATTGGGCTGAGGTTGAGGACATGAGCTAAATGACACAGAGGTACCCCCAAGTCTTCTGTGTGCCTAAACCCCAGCCTCCAGCACAGCACCTGGCATACGGGAGCTCAGAAGACGTGTGGCGGCCTGGCTACGCTTGTCCCTGCAGGCTCCGCTGCTGCTGGTGTTACAGTCAGCCAACCTGGCTCCCAGGGCTCCCCCTGAAAACTACAGCAGAGAATGATGAACACAGAGACCATCACCACCTCCACTGCATCCCCCTCCATCTCCTTTGGGAGACAATTCACTCCGTCTTCCAAACTGAGACATTTTGGGAATGAGGGAAATGGAGTTTTAGAAGTAAATTCTTAAGACTTCCTTGATCCACAACAGGTACACCCTTGGTTGTCCCTGGCAGATTTGAGGTGTATGACTCCCTCAGCAGTATTTCTCTAGTCTTCCACCTCTGTCCCTCAGACTGTCGTCTCTTCCACCTGCACCTGATGGCTCTTCCTCGGCCTCTGAGGCACTGCCCTGAATCGTCACCCGGAGACTGCCTTGTCTTTCGAATTCTAGGAGTCCCGCTCACGTCACATGCTACCGTCCACTAGAACCACACACGTGGTGAGTGAAGGCAGGGCGATGGCACCAGGAAGCTGTGGGAGAAACGGCCATCATTCTCCCACGGCGTCCCAGATGCCGAGGACTGGCTGTGTCAATCACTGTTCTCCAACACTCAACGGGAGAGGCCCCGAGTTAGGCATTCTATTGTATTATAAAACAGCTCATCAAGGGCTTCACCCAGTTCCTCCTGCATACCAGGTACTTCATCAAAACATCACATAGGTAACCCTGGCTGGCGTAGCTCAGTGGATTGAGTGCAGGCTGTGAACTAAAGTGTCACAGGTTCGATTCCCAGTCAGGGCACATGCCTGGGTTGCAGGCCATGACCCCCAGCAACCGCACATTGATGTTTCTCTCTCTCTCCCTATCTCCCTCCCTTCCCTCTCTAAAAATAAATAAATAAAATCTTTAAAAAAAATCACATCTGAATATAGCGACAAAGCTAGTGTATATGTCCAGTGGCCTGAAAGGCTTAGAACATAATTCAACAGTACAGGCAAGAAGTCATAAAAGGAGTCATTTAAATCCAGAAAGCCTTGTTATTGAGCACCGGCTACATTCCAGGCCCAGTTCTAGGCACTGAGATGGACCGGAAGATGACGAGCAAATTCCTGCTCTGAAGGAAGGATTTGTTTGAGCTTGAGTGGGGGAGGGGCAGGTCAACAACTGGCCACTGTGGGAGCAGAATGTGTTCGATGGTGGGCGCAGTGAAGACAAAAAGGCTTTGGACTGGAGAGATGGAGGATGGCGCCTCTGAGCAGAAGATATTTGAGCTGTGCAGTGAAGCATGAGTAGGATTGCAATAGATTAAAGTGGGAGTCAGGTATTCCAACTGCAAGGGCGACTAACGGGAAGGTGCACAACGATGGTGTCGGCTAGGGCCGTGACTCTGTCGAGTGTAGCTTCGAAGTACAGGTGTCTTTGGGATAGATACTGTAGAGAAAGGAAACGCTGAGAAGGAAGATTTAGTACCACATGATGGAGGACATTAGAAGTCAGAAATTATCCTGCGTAGGAGGCCTGGAAAGCTCTGATGAACGGGATTGTTCTCTGGAGAGATCAATGTGGAAGTCACATGCAGGGTGGACTGGAGGCAGGCAGGGAAATAAGGGCAGGAAGGCCATGAGGAGGTTACTATGCCCACCCCCTATGTCACACCTGGGGCCCTAATGACGTGGGATTTATAGGCGACTTCACTACAACAAAGAAGAACAATAAATACTGAATAACAATAATATAACAACATGTACACCATAGAGAGAGTACAACAGAGGAACAGAAGCACAAACCACTGTCCAAACTGGATATTTTGTGAAAAAAACCTCTTTGCAGCTGGATGCCTAGGCCACTTAAGCACAATTGGGACCACCTGCCCCAACTTCCCAGGTGATACCCATTGAAAAAGGGCAAATGATTGCAGTAACAGAAAGTTTCATCAGCTGGGGAGGACAGCACACACACGTGCAGGGGCATCTTCTGTCCCGCTCCCACGAATTAGAAAAAGGCCACACTGGAGCCACCACTTGCCTTCCAGCAGAAACTCCCTTCTGTGTTCCCTCTGGTGCGATGGTCCTGCTGCCTGGAATGGCCGCACTGCTGCCCCTCAGTGATGAGTGGCCAGGGGTGGTGCTGGCTTTGAAAATCGAGCCTGCAGCTCTCCAGGAGGCCTTGGCTTTTCTCCACCCCTAGTTCTCCTTGAGGTCTCCACCCCTCTGCTTCTTCAGGAAAACAGAAGCTCCCTCCTAACACCCCCAGAGTCCCCACGACCCTGTCCCCCACGCCTCACCTCATTGCATGCCTTCTCATGCTTCACTCACATGATGCTCTTCTCAGACCACGCATCTCTCTAAAGTTGTATACCTCTTCTCCAATTACTGTTAATTTCTTCCGTGACCCTTGCCTCGATTTAAAAATGATCTAGCCAGTCCTGGCTGGTGTGGCTCAGTGGATGGAGTGCCAGCCTGTGAACTAAAGGGTTACCGGTTCAATTCCCAGCCAGGGCACATGCTTAGGTTGTGGGCCAGGTCAGGTCCCCAGTAGGGAGTACATGAGAGGCAACCACACATTGATGTTTCTCTCCCTCTCTTTCTCCTCCCCTCCCCCTCTGTCTAAAAATAAATAACATCTTTAAAAATTTTTTAAATGACCTAGCAATTTGCTTAAGTGATTATTGATTCTCCCCCAATGGATTAGAAAACCAGTCGGGGAAGACCCCTTGCCAATTATTCCCAGTGCCCCCTGCAATGCCTGCCTGTCAAATAAATGTTTGTTGAATGAATGGAGGAATGAATAAAATTGAGTAAAATCAGATTGGAGGAGACAGATCAGGGTTTCACAGGCATGAGTGGAGACCCTGGAGGCAGCCTTTCCAGGCAGATTGGATGCAGATAAACTGATGTGGCAGAGACGGGCCTCAGGAGGCGGGCCAGAAGGCAGCCTAATGAGGCCTGGGAGACTTGCAGGCAGAGGAGCAGAGTGCAACGCACAGAGACATCAGCCTGGGAGTCACGGAAGACAGTTCCAGTACTTGATGACTCTCACTGGGAGTGGGACCTGGGATACACTGCCTTCTCTCTCGGCGTCTTTGCTCGTCGGTAAAAGTGAGACAGACCAGATTCTGTTATGAGGTTCCTTCCAGCTGAAACATTGCATGGTACAACGTTGAAAACAAATGCCAGTTAAGGGAAGGGAACAAGCATCTTGCTCAATCTGAAGACCTGTGGTTTGTAGTTGATTCACTGCAGACTGGGCCACACCTCCCCCATCACGAACACTCCTGCACGTGCGGACACCTTGTGCACACACAGGCCAACAGCAGCCCAGGGCCCATCTCCACAACCAGCGAAGGGCCAGGCAAGGAGGGACGGAGAAGTGCATCCTCAAGGCTCCGCATGTGATCCCATGTCCAGGAGAAGACTGAGGGCCAGAAGGAGCAGGAGGCCCATGCTCTGGGCAAACCTCCACCAACAGCTCGGGGAATACCCACTGCTCAGAGTCCTAGACAGAATTTCCGGCTTGGCGTTTTCTTCCTTCTACCTAGAAATCGAGCAGCCTCTCTCAGGGCCACCTAGAAAAATCTAATTTTCATGAGGAGGTAGAAGCAAGCTATCCTTTTCCAATAAGATTGTCCCTGGTCTGGGAAATGCCAGCCAGCATGAGATCCGCCCCCCAAGCCACGGGTTGGCATTTGCAAGAAACGTCAGTTCAGTGGAGTAGAAACAAACCGGGAGCCAGGTCAGGGCTCACAGGCTCAAGTGGATGCCCAGGGGCAGCCTCTGCGTGACCCATACACTGATGCCTCAAGGCTCGTTCTGACATTTTTAAATGACTGTATTTTCATTATATTAGCACCTAGAATAACAGCTTCATTTTTGCCTTTTGGCCTACAAAGAGTATAATATTTACTGATGCTTTTCAGGACTTTTGCCCTGAACCATCTCTGAGTCCCCTGCCATTGGTAAAACCAGAACCCCCACTCTGGTCCCAGGGAGCGGGCACAGCCTTTAACTCCAGACTCCATCCCGAATGCTGGTGATGGGCAGCTGCTCTCCTGTAGCCCACCGTCCCCATTTCCCTCATCCCAAATGCCCTCCCTTCTTCCTAGCCCCTCTTCAAGGCCTCTAGAAGCTTCCCTTTCTACTCCATTGCCTCTCCCTCCCACTCCTGACTGGAGATGCTTCATTTCGGAGCCCCCTACAAGGCACTCACCACTACAGTCTTGCATGATTTGCTTTTGTTTCACCCAGATTGCTCCCCCACTGGGACTGGGAAGCATGAGAAGGCAGGGCCCACTTCCAAATTTTTGTTCCAGCACCCCCAGCACACGCAGGTCGCTGTGGAGCAGGCTGTGAGCTGCTGAGGTCCAGCCCCAGAGCAGAGCAGTGGAAGACCACTGAGGGCCACACTCCGCTGTGCAAGGCCTGCCCCTTATGCAGGGGGCTTGGAGCAAGGTGTCCCTGCACCAAGAGAAGTACTTTGCTCCATACATGCCAAGCCTGGAAGTGCTAATGTCATTAACACTAAAATAACTCAAAGCCCAACTCTACTGAGAGATTCCTCAACCCTGGGGAGGCCTCAGCTGGTCTGAGAGATACAAACTGTTTTCTTAAATATTGTTACGAGTAACAGGTGCATGGGTTTAAGATCATGACTAGCTGTGCATTTGCAGTGTTTTTATTTTATTTTATTTTTTGCATTTCAGCACATACTAGTAGTGAATGTATCTCTCAGATACACACAACCTACGCTGTATTTTCTTTTTAGTGTGACCTCTGCAGCATCAAGGGCTGGCACCCTGTTTCATTCCCCCTTCCCCATGCCCTGCTCCGGAGACTGTCACTGGCAGGGTGAATCAAGGAGGTGGGGCTTATAAAGCATGTGAAAAAAATTTTTTTTCTGAACCTGTTACTGCTTAGTGTTCAGTGATCATAGAGACAAAAAGTAGGTGGTGAGAAAGGGGGGCAGGATGCTCCACAGCCCTTACACCAGCGCGCGGACCCAGCACAGCCCTGCTCTCCCAGGCTGCGGCTGCCAACCAGCTGGTGGATTATAAACTCGGGGGCGGTTTCCTGCGGTGGGGGCCAAGGAGCAACATCTGGATAAAAAGCTTGGCTGAGGCCACTTGATCTAATCTCGTCAGGAAGTAAGGGCGGTGGGAAATCAATGAGAGCAGAGGAGGGGAGGTTGGGAGAGGCAGGAGGGGCCCCTTACCTCAGGTGGCCTGAAAAGAGCCTTGACATTCAGGTTTCTTTCCTGCATGTGGAGAGGGGAGCCATGACGTCTAGGATGAAACAGCGCAGCCTTCGCCAGAACCGCAGCAGCAGGTGCACCGACAACACAGAGAGACCGAAAGGCTCCCATGGCCTCGTGGGGGCCCGTCCCAGTGTCCCGGGGCAGACACCACATCGCTGGCCATAGAGATGAGGGGCTGCAGCAGGGGGCGGGACACCCAACTCTGGGACCCTCGATCCCCTTTGTAAACCTGCTCTGCAGTGTCCCCTCCTTTTACACAAAATAGAGAGACTCTCTCATTTCCACCATTGCATCCTGGGTGAGGATTTGTATAACCTTGCACCCATTTACTGGACATTAAAGATGCAGGCTGTCAGGCACTGGACACATCTAAGATGCTCTCTTTGTTGCTTAAACCTAAAGAAACTGACCTTCAGATCCAAGGTGGTGACTTCTCTGTTACCTTTAAGGGAGGGTTGAGCCTGCAGCCGGGCGACCCAGTCCCAATCACTAGGTATGTGCTAAACTCCACACATTGGCATTAAAGCCATCCATAGAGGGCTTGGAGGTGAGGCTGAGTGGAGTTGAGCTTTGGCAAGGTGCCCCGCTTTTAGGCAGATTGCAAATGATAAGTAAATGAAGCATCTCTGTTCTTCTCCCTTTGCCCCAGCACATAACCACACACAACAGAGCCCTGCCCGCATAAGCCCATTTCCTCCTCAGATTCGCTGCTGAGAGCTCCTGACTGGGAATGACTCCAGCCAGTCACAGGCACCGGCTTTATTATTGTGTCGGCATCTTATTTAAATCCACAATTCCCTGGCATCAGGGAATCCAAGACATCAATTTGGCAGCTCCTCCCTTGCCCCCTGGAGACCTGGGTGCTGTCGTGGGGGAGGTGTGATTGTAGACCCCCAGCCCACCCTGGTGAGGAGGTAAAACAACCAGTCTTTGGATAATTCAGCAGAAAAAGCAACAGCAGGGATTTGAAGCCCGCCCCCCCACCCCACCCCACCCCACCAATAGCTAATCCCAGAGAGAAATTGCAGCTAGTGTTACACCTACTGTGATGTTTTCCTGGAACCATCCAGTGGAGAGGAAGCAGAGAGATTCATTCTGAGCTCAGAAATTACTCCAGACAAGGCAGAAACCAGCCTCTAATGCGCACAAGCAGACCCCTCCCCTTGGCCTCTGGCTGCCTCTGTCCACCAAAGAGCAATGCACGCCCTGCCCTCTGCCACAGCACGGTTGGCAGGGACAGTAGGACAGGTGCTGTTGCTTTCCCCGTGACTTTCTCACCAGAGCCTCCTTTGGTGAAAAGGCTCATGTCTGAGACTCAGACCTGTTTCTCAGAGCTGCTGGGAGCCCTGGCAAGGACGGCTTACAGCCTGCACGCAAAGCAGGGCTCAGAAGTCCAGCACCGGGGACCACAGTAGTGAGGGGGTCATAGGGGGCACTGAGGGGCTTCCCACCCCCTGCCTTTCGCTCCATCCCACTCCGTGCTGATGTCTGGGTCTAACACCAACATGTCACAGGAATCTCTGCGTCACCCACAGAATTCTCTCCTCTGTCTGCAAGTCACAAAGGGGACTCAGCCAAAAAAAAAAAAAAAAAAAAAAAAAGGGCAATGATCATATCATCAGCATTCCAAGTCTTCTACCCCAGTCCAGGTGGCATTTGCTCTGACTCTAAAACCAGAAACAGCAAGTGACAGACTTTTTTTAATTAAAAAAAAATGCATCAGCTGTACAAAAACACTTGCCTCAACCAAGTAACATTTTATTTCCTGGGATAAAAATAAAGAGAATGGACGATCAGAGGTCTTCCTCCAACATCATTAACATGCTTTTCAAAGAAAGTTATAAGAATCATTTAAGGCGCCACAGAAAATGTCAGAGCTGCCTTTCTTCCAGAACATTCCTTGCCCTAGATGCAAAGCACCGATACCACATCCCAGAAAAGAGAGAGGCTTACAGACGCGGGAACCAGAGCCACTGTAACCACAATCTCTGGCTCTGAGTTTCACAGGAAAACATCACAGTAACTCTCTCTTCCGTAAATACATATGTCTTGAAAATATATCCAAAATATCTTTATCTGAACTATAGTACAAAAGCCCACTCACCAGCCATAAAAATATTCCCCTATACACAAATATAACCATATGTAAAGCCAGTTTGGAACACGTGGGTGGGGGGGTTACAAAATCTCTTGGGACCTGGGCTATTTAAAGTCGTTTTTGTTTGGGTTATTCCTCTGCTGGGTATAGGAAACTGGCTACAAATACATCCATCTCATAGCGCTCACCATTTTAACAGCTCCTGCGTCATGGAATGTGGTACTTTTTAAAAATAGGCGACCCTTGAAGTCATGGAAAGAAGAGGAAAAATGGGGGGATCCAGGGAGAGAGGGAAGGAGGGAAGGGAAGAGGGGCAGACTGAGGCTGGAGGGTGGGTTTGAAATACTCTGTGGTATAACGCAGATACTCGGGCTCAGCAGCCTCTGCTGTCCCCACCCGTCAGCCTGGATCCCCCCCGCCCCCCTTACAAATCTGTCTCCCGGCTGGTGTCCAGGCAGAGGGCATACAGGGACCTCCGCAAGTCCACATTGCTCTTGGCCTTGAGGTTACACTTCTCTAGGGAGCAGCTGTCCCTCGGGACTCCCTCTGCATTTTCCAGGGACCCCTTGCAGAACGACCCTTTGTTCCAGCTGGCCTTCCGCTGGCCTCTGCTGTCCGGCCCTGTGCCTTGGCTCTGGCTGCCCTGCTCCTCCTTAAGGGCGGCCTGCTCCTCATGGTCCGTCTCGCGGTGGTAGAAGTAGTTGAAGTTGGAGACAATGACGGGCACCGGCAGGGCGATGGTGAGGACCCCGGCGATGGCACACAGCGAGCCCACGATCTTGCCCCCCACGGTGATTGGCCGCATGTCCCCGTAGCCCACCGTAGTCATGGTGACTACGGCCCACCAGAAGGCATCCGGGATGCTGGAGAAATGGGTCTCCTGGTTGTCAGCTTCTGCGAAATAGACGGCACTGGAGAAGAGGATGACGCCGATGAAGAGGAAGAAGATGAGCAGGCCCAGCTCCCTCATGGAAGCCTGCAAGGTCTTGCCCAGGATCTGCAGCCCCTTCGAGTGGCGGGAGAGCTTGAAGATGCGGAACACCCGGACCAGGCGGATCACTCGGAGGATGGCCAGGGACATGGCCTGCTGCCCATTCTGGCCGCCCCCTCCGCCGCCCCCTGGCTGCTCGGCCAGCTCCGTGCCCAAGGTGATAAAGTAGGGGAAGATGGCCACCACGTCGATGATATTCATGATGTTCCGAGAGAACTCTGCCTTGCTGGGGCAGGCGAAGAAGCGCACGAGCAGCTCGAAGGTGAACCAGATGACGCACGTGGTCTCTACGATGAAGAAGGGGTCCGCCAGGGTCCTGGGCAGGAGAGGTGCCACCGTTGGGCCAGAGGGCGGCGCCACGGCTCCGCTGCCGTTGTGGCCCCGGGCAGGCCCAGCGGGCGCTTGGGGCACCGGGGGATGGCGCAGCAGCTCGCGTTCGTCCCTGAACTCGGGCAAGGTCTCCAAGCAGAAGGTGATGATCGAGATGAGGATGACCAAGACCGAGACGATGGCGATGGCCCGTGCGGAGCCCGAACTCTCCGGGTACTCAAAGATAAGCCACACCTGGCGCTGGAACTCGTTGCGGGGCAGGGGCTTCTCCTCTTCTTTAATGAAGCCCTCGTCCTCGCGGAAGCGCTCCATGGCCTCGTCCCCCAGCTGGTAGAAGCGGATCTCATCTGCGAACACGTCCAGGGAGACGTTGACCGGCCTCCGCAGCCGCCCCCCGGACTGGTAATAGTAAAGGATCCCGTCGAAGCTGGGTCGGTTGCGGTCGAAGAAGTACTCGTTCCTCAAGGGGTCGAAGTAGCGCAGGCGCTTGGCCGGGTCCCCCAGGAGGGTGTTGGGGAACTGCGCCAGGGTGCCCAGCTGCGTCTCGAAGCGCAGCCCGGAGATGTTGATGAGGACGCGCTGGTGGTGAAGGGCCCCCGCGCTCTGCACCGGGTCCTCCGCCAGGCCCTGGGCGGGGTCGCCTTCTGCCTCCTCGTCCCGCACTGGAAGCTGTCTGGGCTGCGGCTGCGGCTGCTCCCGGGGCAGCGGTGGCACCGGCCGCCCTCCCGGCCCCGCGCCCCTCTGCGCGCCGCACCTCTTCCGCGGGGGTTCGTTGGCTCCATCGCTGAGCCCAGCCGTCGAGGGGCACTGGAGCTCTCCCCCCGTGGCCTGGCCACAGCCTGCCCGGGCCTCGCCACCTCCTCTGACAGTCATGGCCCCGCCGTTCTCCAGGGGCACCAGGGAGATCTCCATGGCCCCGGGGCCCGGGGCATGCTGCGCCCCTGTGGTCCCACCGCCCCGCCCCCCCAATCACTCGCCTTGAGCACCTGCTGCCCGGCTCCTCTCCCGCCGTCGGCCGGGCGCTCTGTGGGGCCGGCTGGGGTTGCTGGCGCGATCCGCTCGCTGGGTCCTGACGTCAAGAGGACGCTGCCCTGCTCTCTGCCTTGCTCTCGGTCCTGGCAGCCCGTTACCAAGCAGCCGAGAGCCTCCTTCCCGAAGAGCAGCCTCCAGCCGCCCCTCTCTGCCTGCGCCGCGCCGCTCGGTCTCCACCCTGGGCGCCCGCGCCCCGCCCGCCCCTCGTGCTCCTCCCCGCCCCTCCGCCTCCTCCTGCCTCCCCTCTCGGTACCCGGGCAGCGGGTGTCTCTCCGAGGGCACAGCTTGGGGCCCCGAGCAGGCGAGGGGAGGGCTGAGGGGAGACAGTGGGGAGGACGGAGGAACAGGTTGTACCGAGAGCGCTGGAACTCCCGGGGCAACCAGATGAGAATAGCGCTGGGTTTCAGCACACCTGGGAGCCCGCTGGGCGCGGAGTGGACTCAAGGGGAAATGAATTCTCCTGGGGTGACGGGGTGAGGCTGCGGCCGCGTGGGAGTAAGAGAGAAGAAACGGCAGTCCTTTTCACATTCCTGGCTTGGAGAAATAACGGTTCTATCTTCTTGGAGAAAAAATTCAAACTGGGAGGGGCTTGGCGGGGCTGCGGGCCTTGAAACCTTAGCTAGCTAGCTAGCTAGGTCGATCGATCGATCGATCGATAGATAGATAGATCTCCAGACCAATGGAGTAGCATCTCTTCCCAAAAACCTACAAACCCACCAACAGGTAGCCGCCTGAAACCTTGCAGCGTCCCCGCCTGGCCCCGGGAAAGCTCAATCCCAGTGCAGACAGCAGCGGTCAGCCCGGCAGACCCAGAGACCCAGCGCTGCAGGAGTCTGGGTATCTGCTGCCTGGTCTCACACATCCTTGCAGACACATGACCCTCCTGCCCTCTGCACAAATCCACCTGCAAAGACCTTAACAGGGAAGGGGAGGAGGGGCAAAGAGATCCCGGTGAGAGCTACTCCTGCCTTGAAGGGAGCCAGCAACGGGGGGCGCGGGGGGGGGGGGAGCGGCGTGGGGTGGGGGCGGGTGTCTGTGCAGGGACAGTTGCGAAGAGAAAACCAGGGAGGCCGTGGAAGCCCCAGGGCTGCAGAACTCCCAGGCGTAGAATAATAACCAGCGCTTTGCTCTTTGGTGCACCAGGCCCTTTTGCACAGCACTGGTGTATTCCTACAGCGGCCTGTTGCGTAAATACTATCATATTATTATCTTCATTGTATAGATGAGGAAAATGGGGCACCGTGAGACTGACTGTCTTGCCCAAGGTCATGCAGGTAGACCGTGGCAGAGCTGGGATTCAAACGTAAGCAAGCCGAGTTCGGGCTCTTGCTGCCTCCACTGGACTCCTCTACAGAAATGGGTAACCCTCTTTTCTGATACAAGTGCTCGCTCCCTCGCCCCACCCCCAACTCGGGGCCTGAGAGCTTCAGTTCCCTCCTGCAGGAGGCAGGGGGATGGCTGAGAAAACAGCCGAGTCCTTCTGGGTGGGCACACTAGGCTATCTGCCCCCCATCCCCCCACAGCGCCTGCAGGGTTTCAGGGCGCACCTACAGCCAAGGGAAATCTCTTTCAAGGCAGGTGTGGCAGTTCCAGATGTTGGCTGGTTTTCAGTTACCGTAAAGTCACTGTGATTTTGAATGCCTGTTTGATTGGTTTTGTTCCTGCAAGTTGCTGGGGATTTATGTATGTGGGTGTTACAGCCTCTTGTCCATGATCTACACATAGGGGACGTTTGGGAAACTTGGAACCAGGTGCACAAGGGTCTGTTGAAATAGCAGGGCGTGGAAGTGTGAGCTCCTGTCAGGGTCGGAGGGGCGCATGTGTGTGCGGTGTTTGCAGTGCACATGAGGGTGGATGTGAACCTGGCAGGTGTGAATGTTTTCAGTGAGTGTGACTTTGAGCGTGCGGTGGGCCGTGCTTGCAGAGGTGCGTGAGTGAGGCAGGGGCATGAAAGTGAAAATCAGTGTGTGGAAGCATCCCTTGTCCACCTCACCTCTGACCTCTGCCATTCCCACTCTTGCTTCTCCGGGTTTTTATTTTCTCTGGCTCTGAGGTGGCCAGTCAGGATCAGGTCTGCCCCTGGGGAGCCTGGGGCTTACTGAGCTGGCAGAGGGTGACCTGAGACCTGTGGCCACTGCGTCTTATAAGTACAGGGACACCATATTGGGTCACACGGGCTCTCCCTGGGCTCCCTGAGGGAACATGTTCTCTGGACCTTGTCTTCCAGGGGCCTCTGGGGAGACTGTTCCCTGAAGAAGCAGTACAGGAGCAGTCCTGGGAAAGCGCGGAAGTTGGGCCTCCTTTAATGGGGTATTTTCTTAAGTCTGCTTTCCACACATTGGCTCGCTTCCATAGATTTTTGCAAAATTACCTTCAGATGTCACATGTGGCAGCCATGGGCGTATAACTGCTAGGGTCTCCCTTAAAGAAAGAACTTACTTTTAGCTTCAAGGGGTACAGTGAGCTGACAGCCTCCTTCTGGCTCTGCCTTGGCTTCAGGCAGAGGCTGCACTCTTCCTGGGCACCCCTCTGCCAGTGACTGAGCACCCAGGGCTACAGGGCCTGGGCCCTTCCTGCCCAGCACAGACTCTGCTACCGTGCAGCCTGTGCTCCGATCTCCCCACTGGGTCGGCTGGGTCTCCGTAAGCCACACACTGCAGTCTGAGGCACTCCCTACCCAGCCCTTCCTCCTCCCCTCTTCCCTCTCACTGGAGGCAGATCAGCACCACCGCCTGAAGGTTTCCCCTGCTGAGTTCTGCAGGTTATCTTTCTTTGGTTACATCCCAACAAACCTCTTGCACATGTAACTCCATCTTTGGAAGAGGACACAGCTGATACATCAGCACGTGACCCAGCCTGCTTTCTCCTCCACCCATCTAATCCCAGGAGATAATCTCTTTTAAAGCACTGCTGATCATGCATGTCACCTGAGCTTCTCGGTAAAAGGTGGACTCTGATCTGGGGTGGGGTTTCGACTGCACTTCAAACGGACTCCCCAGTGTCGCTGGTGCTCCTGTCTGAAGATTGCACATTGAGTAGCAACTCCTCTCAAACCCCAAAGAACGTCTCTGAAGGAATTGTTTGCAGCACCTAGACTATGTCCCCCAGAATGCAATAGACAGAGGAGGACAAAAGGAGGTCTTCTCTCAAATAGAGACTGGTCCCAGCAGACCACAGGAGGAGCTGGGAGGTGTGCAGACCCAAGACTATAATCGTGAGAAGTAAGGCATCGAAAGAAAGAAGAGTTGGGCAGGAAAGGAGAGGAAAGGGAGAGGAAGAGGAGAAAAAGTCTTAAACACCGCCTTTGTGAATCCATTCAAAAATATGTATTGTGTACCTACTATGTGCACGGCATTGCAAGGTTCTGGGACTATACTGATGACCACAACAGACACATTTCCTCTGTGGGGTTACATACATGGAAAGGCAAAAGCCACTGACTGAGCATCTAATTTCACATTGTTTAATTATAATTTTAAGGGGTACCATCTAGAATATAGGGTGCTGTGAGAATAAGGCAGGGCCTAACCCCACCAAGGACCTAGGGAAATTTTCTGAGGTGATGATGAGCAAAACAACATAATCCAGGTGGAAGAGTATGTCCCAAGGCCTTGGGGAGGAAGGGACAGGGCTGGTTTGAGGAACTAACGGACAGTTGAGGTAGCTGACACAGAGGGCTGGGGCAGGGTTCTGTGAGGTGGGGCTGAGGAGGTGGGGGAAAGCCAGGCCAGGAAGAGCTTGCTAGGTCACGTTTCTTGACCTCCCCAGCAAGACGGTATAATAATACCCACTCTCTTCCATCCTCAGATACTTTGCTTTGCCTCTATAAAGCAAATGTGCCAATATGTTTTTTTGTAAGTTCTCCATTACATATTTCAGCCTCTTCCTCCTCTACACCCTCAGTGGAATATCTTTATCTGTGTGTGTTTATATGCATACATATGTATGTATCTGTCTATTGATCCCATCTACAAAAGATCTACTACACCATTTATCTACCTATCTGTAGGTGATAGGTAGGTAGATAGAGAGACAGAGAGATAGATAGATAGATGTAACAGAGTGAGACAGAGATAGTTTGAAATCAAAGACCACACTGTGCGCATCTCTGACTTGCCTGGCAACATCAAATATCACGACAAATCCATATTGTGAATTTCAGTAGTATGTGTTGCATGCAATTGCCCACCTCCCTTCTCCACCCCCATTGACTAGTTCTGGGCTACAAACACAGTGTGACTATTTTTTAAAAATATATTTTATTCATTATGCTATTACAGTTGTCCCATTCCCCCCCTTCACTCCCCTCCAACCTGCACACCCTCTCCCACCCACATTCCCCACCTTTAGTTCATGTCTGTGTGTCATAAGTTCTTTAGCTTCTACATTTCCCGTACTATTCTTGCCCTCCCCCTGTCTATTTTCTACCTACCATCTATGCTACTTATTCTTTGTCCCTTTTCCCCCTCTCTCCTCCTCCCACCCCCCTGTTGCTAACCCTCCCTGTGATCTCTCTGTGGTTCTGTTCCTGTTCTAGTTGTTTGCTTAGTTTGTTTTTTTGTTTTAGGTGTGGTTGTTAATAATTGTGAGTTTGCTGTCATTTTACTATACATGTTTTTCATCTTCTTTTTCTTAGATAAGCCCCTTTAACATTTCATAAAATAAGGGCTTGGTGATGATGAACTCCTTTAACTTAACCTTATCTGAGAAGCACTTGATCTGCCCTTCCATTCTGAATGAAACCTTTGCTGGATAGAGCAATCTGGGATGTAGGTCCTTGCCTTTCATGACTTGGAATACTTCTTTCCAGCCCCTTCTTGCCTGCAAGGACTCTTTTGAGAAATCAGCTGACAGTCTGGTGGGAACTCCTTTGTAGGTAGCTGTCTCCTTATCTCTTGCTGCTTCTAGGATTCTCTCTTTATCTTTAATCTTGGGTAATGTAATTATGATGTGCCTTGGTGTATTCCTCCTTGGGTCCAACCTCTTTGGGACTCTCTGAGCTTCCTGGACTTCCTGGAAGTCTATTTCCTTTGCCAGATTGGGGAAGTTCTCCTTTATTATTTGTTCAGATAACTTTTCCACTTGTTGCTCTTCCTCTTCCCCTTCTGGTACTCCTATAATTCAGATGTTGGAATGTTTAAAGATGTCCTGGAAGTTCCTAAGCCTCTCCTCATTTTTTTGAATCCTTGTTTCTTCATTCTTTTCTGTTTGGTCGTTTCTTTCTTCCTTCTGGTCCACTCCATTGATTTGAGTTTCAGTTTTCAACCCATCACTATTGGTTCCCCATGCATTTTCCTTTATTTCACTTAGCATAACCTTCATTTTTTTCCATCTAATTTGCAACCAAATTTAACCAATTCTGTGAGCATCATGATCACCAGTGCTTTGAACTGTGCATCTGATACGTTGGCTATCTCTTGGTTGCTTAGTTGTATTTGCTGTGGAACTTTGATCTGTTCTTCCTTTGGGCCTTGTTTTGTTTTGTTTTGTTTTGTTTTGTTTTGTCAGGCCTGTTATGTATGAGGGGCAGAGACTTAGGTGTTCATCAGGGTGGGGCAACCCAGTTGCTAGGTTGTGAGGCTGTATGTGGGGGTGGGGTCCAAGAGGGAACAATGGCACTTGCTCCATTCTCTGTCAGATTTCAGTCCCTTCTGCTGCTCTTCCCAAGCAAACTGGGCCTTTCTGGTGCTGATTCCCAGGTGGGTGGGTTTGTGTATGTTCTAGGACCCCGTGGGTCTCTCCAATGAACTCTCCTGTGAGACTGGGAGTCTCTCCCTGGTCATCAACCCCCCACAGATGTATTCAATCAGTGTTTTGAAGCTTTATTTCCAGGTGCTGGGACCCTGGGTTGTGCGATCTGTCTCACTTCCCAATTTCTCCTGGTTTATCTATGCACGAATGTGGGACTGCCTGGTCAGCAAGCCGCCTGGTGCTCAGTGCCTTGCTTCACAATCGCCACCTCCCTGGGTCTGCCTGTTGCCACCACATGCCTGGGGTCCACCTGTTGCCATCTTGCTCGCACAATGCCACCGTTTTGGGCTGGATCCCTGTCTGCCTGGCCACCTGACTCCACCCTGCCTACCATTTTGGGTGAATGTGTCTGTTTTAACTCCTTGTTGTCGGACTTCCATACAGTTCAATTTTCTGTCAGATCTGGTTGTTACTTGTTTCTAAATTGTTGTTGTCCTTATTTTGGTTGTGTGAGGAGGCACAGTGTGTCTACCTATGCCTCCATCTTGGCCAGAAGTGGCAGTGTGACTATTTTTCTCAGTCTCTCTTTTGCTCATGTCCATCCTGTGGAGCAGAGAGGGAGGGGAAACTTGAATTCTGAGATCAGCTAAATACTCAAACTGACTATAGAAGTGGGAACTAGCCAGAAAAATTTAAGACTCATTTGGATGGCCTTATAGTGTAAGTGGTGAATTAACTCTGTTTTTGCCCTTTATTCAGCTTATGTATTATTGCATTATCTATTACTATTCAAACTGCCTCAACTTTGTGGACTAAAACCACTTTGTGGATGGAAACAATTTAACAGTTTGGACTGTGCAACTTTATTCCTAAATGGAGATAGTGTTTGAGACCTCAAGTTACCGTAGCTCTGTTTATTATATAAGAATAAACAAACAAACAAACAAAAAAACATGAAATCGGCTGAAACTTCATCTAGGTCAAGGGGAAAACTTCCCTCATTGGGTAAAATAGTAAAAGATAAGAGGAGGCAAAAACAAGATTCTGCTGGCACCGTGCCACTAGTCTTTCCCGTCAAACATCGATTTTGCTCCTCTGCCTCCAGGCAGGTTACAGACATGGGAACCTCACCACGGATGTGATGAGAGGTTCCAAGCAGTAGCCTGGACTGGTGCATCCTGCTAACCGGTAAAAGTACTAACCAATCCATCCCGGGCCCAGGCCCGGCTCAGGCTACTAGTGCTCCTCCCTTTCAAGGGGAAGGGAGGCTCCGCTGAAGGACCGAGTCTCTGAAGCATCTCCAGGCACTCTGGTGGGGCTCCACCAGCCAACGCTCAGCCTCGGTTGAGACCTTGGGTTTCTTAAGGAAGAGAAGCTCACCCCGAGCTGTTTCCCCGGTTCCTGTGCTTTCACTCTGGTAAAGCACTTACGTCAAGTTACCTCCGTTACCCTCAATCGTCTCTCCATCAAAAAAAGGAGATTGAAGGAAACTGCCATAGCATCTCCTCCATGAGGGAAGCCATCACCCCAGATTAGGAGACGTTTTCTCCAGCCTCCCACAATTCCTTGGTCAGCATCTTTGTAAGGGAGCATGAAGGTGATGGGAGTCCGAGGAGAGGGCGCAGGACTTCTTAGGCTGGGCCCGGGAGAGCCAAGTAGAAGGCAGTGTAGTTAAAACACACCAAAATACCTTTAAACAACAACACAAAATTTTAAAGGAAAACTTGATTACAAGGTGCTTGATAGGCTGGGTCTTACTGCTGAATGTTACTAAGTATGTACTTCTATAATGTGTCACTATTAACTAAGATATCGCTAGGATATGTTGTCAGGCAGTAATTGGAAATGCAGTATTAATCAGCAGAAGGGTGAAGCCCTCTCTCACCTCACCCGCTCTGCTCCTCCAGGTGCATCCCCCATACGGACTTGTAGTAAAAACATTTTAATGAGGGCAGCAGCTGTTCTTCCTCCCCCTGCCCTTCCCTCCCCACTTGTCCCTCAGTGCAACACCTTGGGAAGGAAGCCCTGGAAATGACCTTCCTTTCCTGTTTGATGGAAGCGTCAAAGGGGGAATGAAGCAAAACACACGTACAAAACAAATGCGTTTGTGGGGTGTGGGGAGAGCGAACGCATTTACTGTGTTAAGAGATGGAAGCAGGAGAAGAGACCGAGGGTGAGAGGAAAGGGGGAGACTGTGCTTGGATTGACCCAGATCTGAGGGAACCTCAGGCGGACTGTTAGGATTTCCTGTTCGGAGGGATTAAAATGAGAGGCCATTCACAAATCAGGGCTCACATCTGCAGCTTGGCTTTTCCCCTCCCTCCCTCCTTTTCTCCTTCCCTTCCTCGATATAATCCAGGAACAAATTCATTAGTGGGTCCAGGGCTTTTTTTTTTGGAGGCCAAACATAGAAAGGAAAGTGACCTAGATACACAGGGGCCGGGCGGGCTGGCCCTGCTGATCCGGGTGTCCCTGCCTGCCTCCCTTTCCCGCCACCTGCCGGGCTATAGACGCCTTGTGACTATTTTTCTCAGTCTCTTCAGCTCATATCCCCCCTTTCCTTCCTCAACACATCTCACTGTGCTGCTCAGTCACCTAAGATGAAAACCTTCTAACTTCGAAATTGTGAACCAAGAGCTTCCTTCATTGTTAGGGTTGGAGATATTGGAATTATTTCTTCCTTTCTCAAGCACAGCTGCAGCTTTGACTCCCCAACACTCTGCTTTGGTACCCGAATCAAGGGAAGCGTTAACTGAATATTTTATATTCATGGCTTTTCCAGCTAGATTACGGTCCACGTTGCATAAAGATATATTTATGAATTTAGGTTAGGTATCCAGATATATGAAAAAAAGTATTTTATAAGTGCTAAGCAAATGTAGGATAATTGTATGATTATGCTAAGTCTGGGAGGAAACTCTGTGGTCACCATGCAACTCACGCCAGGCAGAGGAGGTCTAAGTAATATCAGTCCCAGTCGCAGCCGCGCTGGGCATTTCAGAGCACCTAGGTCTGCAGATGGAGTCGTCTTGCTCCCAGGGGCGGCATCTCCAGAACCTAGACTCTCCAGCTTTGGTAAGTGCTCGGTCACCTCCCCCACCCACCCGACCCTGTGTGGAATTGTTGTTCTCACCGTCTCTGTATCCCTCCAGCCTCCCCAGGTGGGGCCACATTTGGTAGCCAGAAGTGTCCAAATCCAGTCTCAGGATGTGCTGGGCAGATCAGCTGTCCAGCCCTCCCTGTGTGCTGTCCAGCCTCAGAGTGGTCTTACAGTGCTCCGGGAGGTGGCATTTCCTTCCTCTTCCTCCCTCCCTTCCTGTGCCCTCCCCTCCCAGACTTTACTCCAGACCTCATCCACCCTCAAGCCACACTGCTCTTACCTTCAGGGAATGGCACTTGTGGAAAGAGACTCAACTCGGTCTGTGTTAAGCCCCGTTGCCTAAAGATGGGATGCTCCTGTGGTGCCTGCCCAGGAGACAGACTTGTTTTTAAGAGGAGCTACAGTCGGGGAACTGCCACTTTCTTTCATGCTGAGGACACGGGGTTGCTGTCAACCCATTAGAACTGAGCTTCTTAATCCTTTCTTTTAAAAATTGAAACAAAAGTCACAAGGCATAAAAACCACCATTTAAACCATTTCAAAGCGTATAACTCAGTAGATTTTGGTGTATTCACAATGTCGTGCAGCCATCATTGTGGTCTGGTTCTAGAACATTTCCATCGCGCCCCCAACCCATGCCTGTCAGCAGCTGACCCCGATTTTCAGTCTTTTTTTTAACTCACATGTCTTAACCTCCAAGAACTGTACTGACCTTTGTTGCTTGTAGTTTGCTTTATGAAAAATACTGTGATGATTTGTTTTATTCATTTTATCAGTGCAAAATTATGTTTTCATGTTATGTATGCGTTTTCAAACTATAGATGCCTCCCAGACCGGCCCCTGTGGGCACCTCTGTTAGTCCTGGTTGACTATTGGTTTATTGGGTCAGATGATACTTGTGGGATGCACTTATTTTGTGTGGATGGCTCTTATATGTCCAGCTGCTTCTTCCATGAGTAAATTGTTGTTTCTTCCACCTAGAGCAAGTTAGAGCGTCTCGTTCTAGTGATTTGTGTTGCCTTAGATGAAACTCTCAACACTACAAATGTATTAATCCTACCTGCAAAGAGATAGCTTTTCATTAAGGTGAAAACAGTTTTTTGTGGTAACTTAAAATTTAAATTTCAAATGAGGATGCAGATTTTCAGGCACATAATTTTTCATCCTCTTTCCACTGCTTTGAAAAGATTATGGGGTGTTTAGCTCTATTTAGTGACCTAAAAATGATTGTCAATGTCTTAACAATTTTACTGTGGCTCAGAGTTCCAAGTCCAGGCTATGTGCAGTTCCACCAGATCTGCAGATCCACTGGCCTCTCTGCGATGGAAATCACCACAGGGAGCCGCCACACACAGGAACTCAGAAGATCTACATCCGTCCTCAAGGGTACACACAGAGGCTTGCATGCATCCATTTCAGGACAAGTTTAAGTTTCTAAGATGAAATACTTATTAGTTTATACCAGTAAGTCCTAACAAGCACCACTGGTCTATAATATGCCCATATGTACGAGTCAGAAATTAATAACCAGGGTGACATCTAACAAAGGAGATGGTACATACTAATAACACACTTCGCTACTACAGAGGAGAGGTAGTACGTTCATCAGGATGTTATCTGAGTGAGGAGACCCACTGGCAAGTGAAAGAAGCCTAAGTCCATCCAGGTCCAGAAAAACAATGTTAGGAAACTGTATTCATTCCCATAACTACAAAGTCTAGGCGAAGTCTAGCTTCAAGCCGGTCTAGAGCCAGGTGTTCAACACTGTAAATGGGCGTTTGTCCTGTTCCTTCTTTTGGCTCCGCTTCTCGTTGTGTGGACTTCACTTTCAGACTGCCTCCCTGAGGCTTAGCGCCTCCCAGCCACACCGGCATCGACCCTCCAACCTCCAAATCTCACAGATGAGGAATTCTCCTTTTCCAGTATGTCCAACTGCAGTCCTGGGCTTGAGTTTCATTGGCCTGTCTTGGGTCACTTACTCATTCCTGACTCAATCACAGAAGCCAGTGGAACAAGACAGTCTGAGAATTACAGAGCAGGCGCAAACCCACTGACCCACGTAGTTGAAAGTAGGGGAAGCATGGCCCCCAAGAGCTGTCTGGATTCTATGACAGAAGAAAGGGAGAGGGATGTGAGCAAGCACAAACCACAGAGGTCGAGATGGAGGCTTGCCAGGACCTGGATTCTCTCCCTGCCGTGTCCTGGTGGGTAACCCAGAGCTCACGCGTTCCACAGCTGCCGGGGACACCATTCACGTTGTATTCACAAAGGGGAAATGTGTGGCCCAGAGGCCTGAGCCAGGAGGGACGGATCGATACCAGACGCCAGTCGGGAGACAATTTTCTAGGACCAGTCCTGTCCCAATGCATTTGTTGAACAATCTACCACTACTTGTCCACCTCTGTAATCCAGTGTTTCCATACGTCTTAGGAACACGACCTTTCTGGAGCCAGAGATGACAAATGTGGCTCATTTACCATGCACCTGGGACGCGACTCCACTTCCTGCTCATGGACGCTTGGCACCAGTGTACAGGTTCCCCCTTGTTTAAGGAGAAGGGTGTGAATAGGATTCTCCACAAGTAGGAACATGGGACACAAGGCTTTGCAAGGTGATCACACAAGTGGTTACAAACCCTTGAAATAATCACTGATCTTTTTGGAAACATAGCACAACATCGTGGTGATCAGTGTGCTTTTTCTCTTTCTCTCACAAAAATTGCTCAGTGAAGCAATTTTCCTTTCCTGTTTATAAATATTTGCATGCTTTAATGTTATTCCCCACAAGGGCCTTTACCTCCTAAAATTTCAGAATCAGCTGTTCGGGGCTGCTGCTGAGTCATCATCTCACCTCTAGCAAAATTATTAAATCTGATCAATACTGTTTTACTTCAGGTGGACGGTAGGTGTTCGGTAAACACTGAACACACAGATTATTTACTGGAATAATTTTGTTCATGCCTTTTCTCAAAAACGAACGGTAAATAGTACCGTTCCGTACGGTAAAAAGTACCGTACCGTACCGTACCGTAAAAAGAAAATAAAACAAGCAAATTTATATAAATAAAATTTTAAAATAATAGGAAATTTCAAGCGAGCTACTTTGGATGGCAGGGACACAGATATTGCTGAGGAGGTGACACTGGTGCAGTGAGGCATCAGTGATCCAAACAAGGGAGCTACACAAAGGTGTCACTATTGCAGGCTGGAGGGACAGCAAGTGCAAAGGCCCCCAAACAAGAATGAACCCGGATGTTTACAGAAATGCCAATCAAAACTACAATGAGATACCCCCCACACATGTTGGAATGGCTAGTACCAACCAGATAGGGAATAACAAGTGTTGGAGGGCATGTGGAGGAGAAGGAACCCCCATACACTGCTGGTGAGAATACACTGTTGCTGGGAATGTCAGCTGGTACAGCCACTGTGCAAAAGAGTATGGCAGTTCCTCAAAAACAAAATTAAGAATAAAAAGTACCCTATGACCCGGCAATCCCTCTTCTAGATATCTACTTGAAAAATTTGAAAATATTATTTATAAAAATATATGTACCCTTATGTTCTCTGCAGCATTATTCACCATGGAGAAAACATGGAAACAACCTAAGTGTCCTTTGACTGATGACCGGATGCAGAAGGTGTGGTGTATACATACAGTGGGATTCTACTCAGCATAAAAGATGATGAACTACTGCCATTTGTGACAGACAACATGGGTGGACCTCTAGAGTATCAGGCTAAGTGGAATGTCAGACAGCAAAGGACACCAACCCTACGATTTCACTGACATGTGGGCTACTAAACAGCAACAAATGAACAAATAAAACAAACAAACTCATAGACACAGACAACATATGGCGGTTACCAGAGGGGAAGGGGATGGGGAGGGTGAAGTAGGGTAAAGGGGGTCAAATGTAAGGCGAGGAAAGGAGACGAGACTTTGGGTGGTGGACATACAATGCAATATATAAATGGTGTGTCATCAGACTGTATACCTACCCTGGCTGGTGTGGCTTCGTGAATTGACTGCTGGCCTGCGAACCAAGAGGTCACTGGTTTGATTCCTGGTCAGGGCACATGCCTGGGTTGCGGGCCAGGCCCCAGTTGGGGGTGTGTGAGAGACAACCACACACTGATGTTTCTCTCCCTCTCTTTCTCCCTCCTTTCCCTTCTCTATAAATAAATAAGGAAATACATAAATAAACTCTTTATAAAACTGTATACCTAAAACTTATAGAATGTTATTAACCAATGTTACCCCAGTAAGTTTAATTTTCAAAAGACTAGAAGGAAGGTTGGTATGGCTGACATATGGCAGGTGTTTGAGGGAAGAACGGGAAAAACAATGCCTGAGAGGAGATGGGCACGTTGTGCACACGAGCAGGGATTCCCGCAGACGCTCGTTAGCTCTTTGCCTCTTTTCTGTGACGTGGGTTTCTGGGCCGGGGCACTATCCTATGTATTTCTTAGCAGAAAGCGTTCTAAGTCCATGCATGTTAGTGTTGGCCAAGTATGATAGGCAAAGACAGCAGATCCAAATTCAGAATAAAATCCCATTTCCACAAAAACAAAACAAGTGTCCCCCCGAGGGGCAGAAGTCCAGTGGAACGAGGCTGCTGGCCTTACACGTGTTTTACGTTGCGTTCCCGCAGAAGCCAACACTGAGACAAGACCTTGTGCTCAGGAGATGACTCCGTAAGCTCCTGGCTGCTTTGTTCTAAATCTCTGTGGGTTCTAGGTCCGGTCCTCAAGGTTCATTTGCGAAAGCCCTTCCTCAACCCTTCACACCTATTTTCAATGTTGCTCTTTTCAAGTCTCTGACATGTCGCCAGTGACTGGTTACCCAGCCTGACTCAGGTCGTGTTTCCTTCCAGGCAAGACACAGGATTAAAGGCACTGCGTGAGATCCTGCCGGATTCCTGCTGAAATCCTGCCCTCTGCTGGCCACGGCGGCCGCTGACAGGGGCGGGTGTACGAGAGCACCCTTCCGGCTGCTGGTGCGCAGTGTTCCACATCTATACACCAGGCTTGGCTTTTCTCACTCTCAGCCAATTGGCTGACTCTCCACGAGGGCAAAGGGCAGACTGGTGGGGGCAAGGTGTGGGAAGAGTGTAGTTAAAAGCACCGGCTGGGAAGAAATCTGCGCACACAAACCAAACGCCTGAAATGGTCAACTTTCTGAATCGGTAGATGAGATTAGCACCTTGTATCCCATGGTCCCCAGTATACTGGTAGTGAGTTGGGGCTGTTTCTGAACAGGAAAATAGTGATCTTCCTCAAGGGGTTTGTGGCCTTGCTCCCAAATCCCGTGGGCTTCCACCGTGACTTTTCTGGACAGACTTGTTTCTGACTTCAGTAAGCGTCCCAATCTGCCAGACATTCTGAGGGCTGAGGAGCAGAGCTGCTTGGGTGGCAGCCTGAGCCTCCTACAGAGACTGTTTTTGCACTGACAGCTTTTCCGGTCACCTAGTCAATAAATAAGTGCAAAACCCCTGCGTGCTATATATATGCTGTCCCTACCACAAGGCACTGCGCATTTTTTAGTTGTAGAAGCAAGATGTAGCAATTTGTCCCTAACACTGGAGGGGCTGTCTCAACGTGTACTAGCCCACCGTACCCCTGGGGATGTTGCTAAGCAGTCAAATGCTTTTACTTCCATGAGATTCAGAGTTCATCCTTTGGAATATATGCGTCTTCCCAAGGCATTCATGTAGCTGGTATTTCCCACCCTGTATCAACACAGCGTGCTCAGGTGACAGCCTCGTGCACCCAACAGCTGGAGTTGGCATCTCCGGGGCAGATTTACGAAGCTATTCCTGTCCCTGCCAGGTAAAAGCAAACTGCTAATGCACTCTGCAAACCCAAATGGATCAGAATGCAGTGGTTAGACCAGTAGTTTCATGGCCAATGCCAGAGGCTGCATGAAGTTGCTCCGATAGAGACCATTTCAGGAATAGCCACTGTAACTCGGATCACCCAAGATTAAGGTGCAATGTGGAGTCCACTGTCATTCTCCAAGACGCACCCTTCTCTCTCCCTGGTCAAACAGAAGTGCGCTCTGCACGGGGGTATGACAGGTTACCGAGTTTGTTATTTTCCTCCCCTCGATGGTCGCACTAACGTGTGTGATTACTACCAAGGGCATACCGCTCTGTTGCTTGTCACTCTGATGGGAACAGGGCTCCAAGTGGCCTCCCTGTGGCCCTCCTGTCACAAGAACTGTGAGGGCAGGGAGCCCTCACAGTTCCGCCAGGGCAGGGAGCCAATGTTGAGATTGTGCAAAGGATGTGCATCCTGTCTACACTGAGGAACGGAGGAAATAAACCAGGGGGATGCAGGGGAGGGGAGTTCAGTGCCCCAGTGGACTTACAAATGAAGTGAGGTCCGACCTCCCTCCCGTAACCTCTGCTCTGACCAGGGGCACACAGCGTATTTCTTTTCTAAGTACACATCACCTAAAGAAGTAGCTGGCGGAAGGCTCACGACACACATCTCGTTACTACGGCACAGCCCATAAGCCAAGGGTTCTGGTCCTGAGGATTAACTCAGGTCCAGGACTCGGGAAGCTGTGATCTTCTAGCTTAATTCAAGTGTCAGTTACTAGACCTATAAAGTCTAGTACTTTAGTTTGTTTTAAAAAAAAACAAACCTGGTTTAAAACCTAAGGCAGCTGCCTATTGCTTGCATGCCTGACTCTAAGATTACCTGAATGCGGTAAGACTGTGCAGACCGGATATTTCCCAGGGACGACCTTCCCACCTTCTCTCTCCCCATGAACACACCCATTGTTCTTCTAGCAGGTGAAGAAAGGCCTGACCCAGAAAGAACAGCAGGTTGGGAGAGAACTTCTAATTGCTCACAAGTCTCCCTTGGCAATCCATCCTAATGGCACTGGAAAGCCGTGTTTTAGGCCCTGGCGGAAAAGTTACTGAAGGCGTACATGGGCAGAGCACGTGAGAGCTCAGTCTAGCACTGGCCAGCTTTTAGCGTTTGGTCCTGCTCTACCGTGGTCCCTCAGCAAACTGCAGACAGCTGCATGAAATAACACACTGGACACAGGAGATAACACACTATCTCCTGAGGGTGCCCAACTCAACCTGATCCAGCTAAGTAAGGGGTCCCCATGCAGCGGTGGGGCTGTGAGAAAACCTGTTTCCTATGATCGGAGAGACTTTTGGAAGAACTACTATGGTGTAATTTTCTTTAGCCTGGTAGGTCACAACCTTAGCTGCAGTGGAATCATTGGGTTGGAACCCTCAGAGATGCTAGTTTAAAAGCCTGGGCCTCTAGAGCTTAAAAACTGCCCTGGGTGACGCTCAAGTGCAAGTGAGGACTTCCTTGCTCCTTCCAGATACCCCCAGACCAACAATCAGGACCCCACTCTATCCCTCAACTTTTAAGAAACTTGAGGTTAGCTAAGCCATGTAAGTGCCCAGTTTCACGGAATGCCTTGAGCTGAGATTTGGGAATCAAGGTTCATTCTCTCCTTTAGGTTACCCGGTGCCCTTGAAAGCAACTGTCTGACTCCATAACCTTTGCACTCTTTTTCCATCACCATTATATTGTTCCATGGGAGCTGCTAACCAGTATCCAAGGACCTTATCCTAGGAGGCTCGTGGGTCCTGGTGACTAAAACCAATACAACAGCTTGACACGCCGCCGGACTGCTGAAGCCGCGTGCCTTCTGTCCAGAACACAGAGGGACGTGGCTCTGCCCTCACCCTACCCAGACACAACCAGTGCCCAGGACCCCTCCCGTCCCCGGAAATCTTTTGCCTACAACTCATTTTCTGAAACTAATCTAAGATTAAAGTTCTTCTGTTTAAAGCAACAACAAAAAACCAGTGACCCTAGTTGGCATAAAGAAATAAGGACATACTGGGTGGATCCTGGGATGGTTCGCACATCCAGACACACGGCGAAAGAACCGAAGCTCGGGAAGTAGGAAGTGTCTGCACTCCTCCTCCTCAGGGGGAGCTGCTGTAGGAGCCGTCGAGCTCTGGCCACTATAAACCTCTCTCTCTCCAGTCAAGTCTGCCCTTCCCTCAAGAAAGTCTGCTGGGCTCCACTCGGGCTCAGCTCTTCCCCCACCGATCAGCTGTGGCAGTGAGGCGGGTCACGGAGCATGGACATGACCCCTGGGACGGGGGAACTGTAAGCCAGGCAGGCAGCCACCCCAACGGAAGTCTGTTTCAGTTACCCATGTTGGTAAGCCTCTGCTTTGCAAACGATAAATGACAAAGGGTAAAAGACATTGTTTAATCAAATAATTTTAATCAAATTAATAGTAAGCAGTAAAAGTGCAATTACATGAAAACCCCCATAGTTTACATGTTTAAACTGTTTTCCATTGTCTTTACTTGTAAGGCGTCGAAGGCGGGACCCACTCTTGAATCTTCTTCCTGGTGGTGGAATAAGGTACGTACTGCGCTGGAGTGCCACTCAGGTTGAATTTGTGGTTTGCCCAGATGAATTTGCGAGGAGTGGGTGGCTTTGTTGTTGGAGGATCATCAGTCATGCAGTGAAGCCAACGATGCCTTGAGGAGGGAAAAAAGACAGTCGTGAAGAGGCAGAGTAGTGTGCTGGGGGCGGTGGGGCTGTTCTGTTGCTTGAGCTCAAATCGTAGCTCCATCACTAACCGGCTGAGCTTTTCTATGCCTTAGTTTTTTCACCTGAACATCTTCCTTCCTAAGGATTGCATAAGGATTAAACAAGATAATACACATAAAGCACCTAGAAAAATTCCTGTGCATAGTTGGTACTCAACAAACATTAGCTATGGGTACCATCCTTACCGTATTTCATCACGTCTAGGACACCATTGATTTTAAGAGACACCATTGTTTTACATGCCTCTAAGAAAGGGAAAAGCTGCCAACTACTGATGACATGACTGATTGGAATATGCATCCTGATTTTAGATGTGGAAATACATTCTCAAATCGATGAACTACAGCCCTACCATGAGATGCCAGAGGCTGATTCTGGAGCCTCCGTGTGCTCAGCTTGCTCTGGCTTGCGAGAGTCTGAAACCCAATGCTGAAGGAGAGGAGGGTCCCTGCATGAATCTTAAATTCAAGCTCAAGTCTAAACGCAGAACATAAAATTTGTTATCTTAAAATTATTAGCTCACAGCCCAAAGTTCCCAAGTGTTTCAGCCTAAGTGTTTAACCATTTCAATTCAAAGGATGTTTGCTGGGAGGTGCCAGAAATCCAGCCCAAGAAGGAAGCTGGGTGCTTTGCTCGGAGTCCACAGAGGAATGTCTCTCTGATGATAGAGAGAGGAAGAGTCGATGTCCAAGGGATGAAGAGTAAAACTGAGCAGGAAGCCAAGACGGATTTACACGGGAAAGGACAGAGAAAGACGATTCATCCCAGACCCCCCAGGTTCAGAGTTCCCAAGACAGATGCGACCCTGCGGGAAAAGGGCATGAGGACCTGACAGCAACAACACTGCAGCTCCAAGGGTGGGGGTGGGCGGGGTGGGGGAGTTCCTGCCCAGCTACAGAGAAAAGGGCAAGAGGAGAAGGTTTCAGTAAAACAGTTAAGGCTAAAGCTAATAAGAAAAAGTTATGATGCTATGTAAGTTCCAGAATATTTGCTAGCAGTAACTGACAGATCTAACCAGGTAGCTGACTAAAACCATTAAGGAAAGAGATAAAATATTATTACCACTGCTGTATTTGAGGCTAAAGATAATTGCACCGTGATCGGCCGACAGCGTGAAGAATGAGGAAGTCTGCACACACCGGGCTGCAGTCCCTGTCACCCCCCCCAAGGGTGGCGGAGATCACTCAGCGGGAGTGATCTGGGCCAGCACCCCACGGGGCTGCTCGCTCGCGGGGCTCTGAGACCCTCTGGGAGCTGCTGGTGAGACGGGCCCCCGCCACTCGGAGGAGGACAGGCTGCCAACACCAAGGGGCTTCGCGTGAACTCAAGGCGCAGCAGAGACACTCATTTTATTCGAATAATTGCTGTTATGGCTCCTGAAGGTTAAAATGGTGTTTAAGGAACCACATTCCAAAGATTTTTTTTTTGTATCTTATTCAGTTATTTAAGTGACAAATTGAACTCATGGAGAAATAAAAAATGCTCAAGAAACTGAAAGATATTTTTTGCCACAGCACATAAAACCTGAAACTGTCACCCAGCCAGGCTTCTGGCAGGAGTCAGGGGATGAGCGAGCCATCTGCCCTCACTGTGGCCGGTGGGGGACGACAAGAAACAACAAGCGTGATTGTCCGCTGGGCTGGCCTCACCCTTCTGCTGTAACTAGCATTAAAGGAAGGCTGCAGAAACTGTACCTTCTGGACTTGCACACCAAACAGTGTCTGCGAAACAGCCGGCTCTGTTTATTCTAATGGACGAAGGACGCCAGCAGCCCAACAGCACCGTCGGGACACTGTCGCAGCCACAGCCACTTCGGTGTGTGTCACAGGTGTTTTCTCACCAGACAAAACACCAGGTCACTTAAACTCAATGTTATAGTCAGCGAAGCTACAAATGAGAAGACTGGCGGAAAGGGGAAAAGTTATAAATACCAAAGAGATAAACATTCATAATGAAACTATAACACATTTTGGGGGAAAATTCAGAACTCAAATATATTGAAGCCATCAAAATAACGGGAAACAAAGACATTAAGCCATGATCACAACACAACTAAACGGAAATAAGCCCCACGAGCGGCTGGCCCTGTTTTCAGCGGCATAAGAGGAAGAAGTGTGTCAGGCAACAGGGAAAGAACACGGGTCTCTCTTGGAAAGTAGCCTACTGCGCTCAGACAGCCTCTCCGCTGAGTGCATGCGAAGTGCAAAGTGAAGGGATTCATTCCAAAAATCATGTGCAAATGAATGTAGGCTTTTCAGGTTCGTATCAACAACCAAGATTAAAAAGTTTAATTTTCCTTTTCAGAAAATCCTCGGAAATAAAAGACTGCCAAATAACAGCGAACGACAACAAGAAACTATAGGCTGTTTTGAATCTTTCTTCTTTTCGGATAATATACCTTATTAATTCCGGGACTCAAGACTGGTTTCTGACCATAATGTTCAAGTTTCAGATGCTTTCACTTAACATCACTGAGCCCAGAAATGCCAAAGATTGTTTCAGTTTTTCAAAAAATAAATAGGAAAGACTAAAGAAAAACTCCAGACTGTTTTTCTAAGGTAAAAATACTCCTCACGCTGCCCTGGCTGGGTGGGTAGGTTGTGCAGCGCTGTCCCTGTGCCCCAGAAGGTGGTGGGTTTCCATCCCTGGCTGGGCACCAACCCATGTTCTTCTCTCTCCCCTCTGGCCCCCGCCTTCCCTCTCTGGCATCAACAACATACACTTGGGTGAGGATTAAAAAAAATATTCATGGCACTAAAACTATTGTTACTCCATCCCACTTTAGTTTATGCAACATTCTCACACATGTTCACTTAGCTGCCTATTTAATATTTCACATTTTAAAACTGAGAAAACGGAACTGAAACGACTTTCCCAAGGTCCCACGGCACATGTTACAGAGCTGAGGCTTGAACACAGCTTCCCAAAGGCTGAAGAGAACCCTTTGATCAGTGACTTAAATTACAGTCAACAGATGAAAACAGGTTAGAATTATGCTAATATCTACGTATCTGCCAAAATCCCGAGATCCGTCTAACCCCAGAATGGGACTGATAAATTTAACAAATTTAAAAAAGAAAAGATAGTTCATTACAAAATACCCAACTCAAACTCTGTCAGCTCAGTGACTATTATTTTTAATTAAGTGCAATCTGAAATACAGTCCCAGTAGGGTCTGACGATTACAAGGATCCATGGAAAGTCTGGCTAAGCAAGTTTTGAAAACTCACAATGACCAGGAAGGCCGACACCACTAGACGTCCAAGTTTCGAAGATCAGAGTGGCCTAAAAACTGGGACCAAGTCCAACCGTAAAACAGTCTATTCCCCAAACAGACAGAAGGACAGATAAGACAAGGCTAGCATATCAAATTTGGGGGGAAGTAAACACTTCTCAACAAATGATGCTAGGATAATTTGAAAAAAAGTCAAGTTATATTTCCTAAGACAAATATCAAAATAAATTTACAGATAAATGTCCTAAAATGCCAAAAACAAGATTAAAGGATAAAAGAAAACCATTTGAAATACACAGAAAAGTACTTCATCTATCATCGCCAGTCAGAAAGAAAAACTGGAATATCCAATAGAAAAACGGACAAAAGACACTAAAACTTACAAAGCGTGCACACTCCTGGGTGCAACGACCTGACTTGGGAATCAATCAGCCATAAGAGTGAGGACGGGAAGGCGCCTGCAGGCCGGTGGACTGACCACGGCTTTACTCACAGTGGTGAAAACAGCGCAAGGAACAAAACCAGGAGTAATAGGAAATACTTAAGTAACAGAAGAATAAAACATCACTAAGAATTATGTTACAGAGAATATGTTATGACGTGAGAAAATGTTTACGCTATGTTGAGTTTAAAAAGCAGGTTATTTAGTGAATTTATTTAACAATACTTAGCATTTATCTAAGTCTTGGGCACCATTCTAAACACTGTACAAATATTAATCCTTATAATAATAACTCTATGGGACAGATGTTATTATCCCAATTGCATAAACGAGGAACCTAGGACATCAGGAGTTCAAGTAATTTACCTAAGGTGGAGCTAGGGTTCAAACCCTGCTGCCTCTTCAAAAAGCCCTTTTATGTTAAAAACAAAAGCAAAAGGACACAAGTGCACAGAAAAGAGATCACACAAACTGTATTTAATGCTAACAATGGTTTGTCTCAGAGTGGTAGGATAACAGATTATTTTTGTTTGCTTTGTAAATAAAATAGGACATTGCTTTAGGACATTTATGACATTTTCTGTTATTTTTCTGAATTTTCTGTAATGGACATGTACTACTTTACAGAAAGAAAAAAAAGCTATGAAAAAGAAAAATCCTTCTAATTCAAATCAACTACAGGTGGTTTTAAAACCCTGTCCAAGCCATCTGTCATTTTTTGAGACTATAAATATGTTCCGTCTACTTCTAACCCCATTCCATTCCCATTAAGCCATCATTTTAAAAAAATCACTCTAAAGTATTCAAATGTTTTAGTGAAAGACTGTTCCACTCAGTCCTCCTTAATGGAAAATTTTTCTAGGTCAATTCCACAATGCAATGTCATTTACTACAGTTACATAGAAAAGGGTCAAACCGTTTTTATTTTTTTAAATCTAGAAACCTCAAAAGTTTTCTACATATCACTATCTCCAGCAGATACTATACACTGATAACCTGTGAACACAATAAAGATTTCTCCGGGAAACTGGAATCAGGAGCAGTCAGTAATACAGTATACAGTTTATTTCCATACCCCAGGTATGAAATTTTCCAACAACTCCTGTTTGTAAAATGTTAGAATTGATCTTAAATGAAGCACTGAATAGTAGGTGAAATGTGTCAAACAAAGGCTGAATTTTTTTAAAGATTTTATTTATTTATTTTTAAAGAGGGAAGGGAGGGAGATAGAGGGAGAGAGAGAGAAACATCAATGTGCGGGTGCTGGGGGCCATAGCCTGCAACCCAGGCATGTGCCCTTACTGGGAACCGAACCTGCAACACTTTGGTTCGCAGCCTGCACTCAATCCACTGAGCTACACCAGCCAGGGCTCAAAAGCTGAATTTTAAAAATCAAAACAATCTGCCCTGGCTGGTGTGATTCAGTTGGTTGGAGTGCCTTCCTGTAAACCTAAAGGCCATGGGTTTCACCCCCAGTCAGGGCACACGGCTGGGTTGCAGGTCCTTCCCGGTTCAGGTACCTATGAGGCAACCAATCAACTTTTCTCTCCCTGTCTCTGTCTCTCACTCCCCACCCCTTTCTAATGGGCGTGTCCTCAGATTAAAAAAAGAAATAGAAACAATCTTGTCTTCTGCTTGTAATTAACACTTTAACAGAGAAAGGTTATAAATATAACATTCTATAACAAATAAAAGTCTACTTAAACATGTAGTCTATCATTTCTTAGTACACAGCTTCTTAATAATCTGATTTTCTGGAGCAGAAATAAAGTAAATATCAGGAAGGATCTATTCTGAAAAGAATCTTGCAAACTGTATTGAACAACAATTAAAATTTTAAAAAATTAAAAAAACAAAAGAATCTTGCAACCCAATATACCTAGCAACACCCATTTCAATTCAATTCAAAGAGTGTTTTACAGGACTCCTCCCCACCTGAAAAAGGCTAGATTGAGCAGATGTACCAAAAGAAAGAAAACATTCCCTGCCATTGAGATGGCAATTTATTTACGGGAAGAATATTTTAAAAGACTAAAACAAATGATTCAGTGGGACAAGGTATTAAAAGAGGCAGGTAGAAGTGAGAATGGAATTCAGAGGTAAATCTAGCTTTAAATTCATACAAAAGCTACAAAAAGGAAAGACAGACATACCATTTTTGGATCAGCTAGAAGTGAAAGAAATTATTGTATCCTAAAGCAAAATAAGTGATTATTTCAAGTAAAGTAGTATATCAAGTAAAATAGTACAGCCACTCAACAAATATTTGTTGAGCAACTACTATGTGCTAGACACTGTTTTAGGCTTTAGCAGCACCACAGTGAACAAAGTTCTTATCATTAAGAAGCAAGGCAGCTGGGAAATCAATAAATTAAATAACATATAATAACACACCAGACAGAGATAAGTGCTACCAAGCTGAAGGGGACACAGTGTGAGAGAACAGGGGACACGGTGTTCTGAACTAGGGTAGTATGACAAGCCACTGGAGCAGGAACTTGACTCACGTGAGGCGTGAGCCAGTGCGACATCAGGGGAAACAGTCCCAAGTGACTGAGATGGGGGTGTGCTCACCGCTCAAGGGGAGTGAGAGGCCGATGTGGCTGAGTCAGGGGTCAGCAGGGCTGTGACCAGGGCGGTGTGTGGCGCGCCTGGCAGGGCCGGGGGCACAGAAGGTCTTGCAGACCATGTAAGGATTTGGAGTTTTAACTCTCACTATCATGAAAAGATATGAGCAGAGAGTTGATGAGCTCTGATGCACATTTTAAAATAATCCCCCTGATCCGTCAGTATGTAAAGAATACTAGTTCTGTGGGAATGCAATCAGCCAGTTGGGAGGCTGAGGTAGAGGTCCAGGCAGGAGGTAAGTGGGGCTTGGACCGGGTCACAGTCACAGTGGTAGTGATCCTGCTTCCCTACACAAGCTTCTAAAACCCTCTATGCCAACTGAAAAAACCTCACTGACGCATACAGTTGGCCCTCCATACCCGTGGATTACCAATGGAAGATGGAAAACGGTACGGACATTGAATGAAACAATTCGCATCTAAGTGCACCCATGTCATTCAAGGGACACCTGAACAAACCCCAGAGCAAGGGTGCAGAAGAACCTGGCACTGCTTCTGTGACATTCCTGCCAGAGCGCACAGCCTGAATCTAGCCACCGGACAAGCCCACATGGAGGGGCATTCTGTAACATAACTGGCCTGTAATTTTTGAAAGTATCAAGATTATAAAAAGCAAGGAAAAGCTGAGGAACCAATACAAGGTGAAAGAGACTAGAGGAAAATAAGATGTACCTGAAATGCATGACTAGATCCTCCTGCTACAAAGGACACCATTGGGACAACTGACAAAACCTGAATGGGGTTTGGAGACCTCGCAGCAGTGGTGTGTCACTGCGACTTTCCTGACTTTGATGACGATATTGAGGTTAAGCAGCAGAACGTCCTAATTTGCAGGAATTAAGTGTTAAATTACTCAGGAGTGCTAGGGTGTCATCATTTTGGCAACTTGATTTGAAATGATTCAAAACTGGTAACTTTACAATGGAAATGAACATTCTGAGATTATCTCAGTTGCTACTCACTAGAGCCCAAAACTATTTCTGATGATCAAGTTTGACTAAAATAAAATGTCAGTTAACCTGATACACTTATTTCTAGTTTTTTTTTGGTGAAATTTTCTAGACTGACTAGAAAGGATCTCCAGAGTTTATTGTATATCTACCAAATGGTATTATTTCAGCAACCTATGGTATATCAGTACTTTGTTTTGAAATATTTAATATAAAATTTAGTAATTCAAGTAAAAACATTTAGAATTCCATTTCAAAATGGTTATATTAGAAAATCAGTTTTTAGAGATTCTAAGGAATGTGGGGGTTCTCATTTTACAGGTGAGAAAACTAAGCCCCAGAGAGGTCAAGGAACTTGCTTAAGATCAAACTGCCAAACAAGATCAGAGCCAGAGTTCTTTTTGCCCTTCCCCTGCGCACCCACAGCCGGGTGACACTGTGGCGTATCGTTTCCCCCCGAAGACAGCCACACCACTCTGTGTCCCACATACAGTGTGAGGCTGTCACACCTCCACCAAGAGACAGGGTCCGGGTTCTCTCCCGTTAAACTCAGGCAGACTTCACCAACTGCCTTGACCAACGAAATGTAAAATTGATACTAGATGATTTTGAAGACTAAGTTGGACAAGGCATTATGGTTTCTGTCCAGCGCTCGCTCGCTAGCTCGCTCTCTCTCTCTCAGAGCGCGTGACTGAGGAGGTCCCAGCTACATCCCCAGCTGACTGCCAACATCAGCTCCCAGACACTGAGTGGACAAGTCTGCAGAGGTGTCCAGTACCCAGCCTCGGGATCTTCCACCTGAGGCCTGATGCCCTGGGGCAGAGATAAGCCACCCAGGCTGTGTCTTGTCTAAACTCCTGACGCACAAAAACTGAAATATAGAACCGAGACAGATGCTTTTGGAGTACTACTTACTGCCTTACTAAGAAATAAGCTCTTCAATAAATATTTGTGTAATAAAACAAACATTGCCAAGCCAAAAAAACCAGAAGGTTCACTTAGCTTACCACTCGGGGGGCACCATGCTTCCATCCACGTCCCAGAACGTGTTTTTGCTGTTCATTTCGGTGGTATATACAACCCATCGGTGACGGCCTGAGGGGAAAGATTGACGTTTAGAAAGAGAAAATAAAGACAACCTTAAAAAAAAAAATCAGAACAAAACATAATTGCGTAATATCAAAGAAGACAACCTTTTCATTAAGATAAGGCTTCTATGTGTTCGTATGTAAGAGAAATGTTAGAGGACGAGCACCCCGGTGGTGGCGGTGAAGGCAGGCTCCCAGAGGTGTACGGCAACCTTTTACCCACAGCCTGGCAGCTGCCACAGCAAACTCCCTGCAGAGGGACTAAGACCCACTCAGTGGGTGGGGCTCAGGCCTCTCCCTCCGTGGAGAGCCCTTGCTTCTACCCAGGCCAAGGAAGCAGTGGAGAGGGCAGAGGGGTGGGAGTGTTCCCAGCCAGCCAGGGTACTCAAGAGAGAAAGTGCTCCTCCTGAAAATGGGGCGGCAGAAACGTATTCACAGCCATCGTACTTGAACTGTGTTTCCATGTCACCAGAGACCCTTTCAGAAATCGGTGATTATACATAATAAGCAAACTGTATATAAATGATGGTTCGATTAAGTAGGACAGTTCATGTCATCAACATACAATCACATGGCTGCATTCTTTAACACACTTCTGTGGAGTAGTTGGAGGCCTAACCACAATTTACAAGACTGTTTCTATTGGGTCCTTAAGATGGGCAAAGACCTGTATCCAATCAAGACTTTGTCACTTATTGTCAGTGAATAGCAGGCAAATTTTATGAGCCTCAGGTTCTTTGTCTATTAAAAGTGAACAATTATACCTTAACCTAAAAGTGAATGATTATATCTTAATGTTGCTGTGAAAATTAAATCACACACACACACATACCTACTTCTGCATCAAACATGTGAGTGTATAATAAATATTAATTCCTTCTACCATTTCCTCACTGCCCCTACCCCACAAACAGGGAATACTGAATCCATCTCTATAATGGATTTAAACCAATAAGCAAAAGATAACCTGTATTTGCTTTAGAGTTTTCCTAGGTAAACATACAATCAACAAGCGTCAACTAATGCAATTTAAACATAACCACATCTATTTAAAGAAATAAAGCCTTTAATCAGGATTTGCTTCTTCTATTAGAGAAATCAATCTTGAGAATAAGTAACTAAAAGTAAACCATGGAAAAAAGAAGCATTACAAAATACAAAAAAATGGAAGCATATACCATATTTATAGATAAGAAGAATTAACACCATTAAAATATCCATACCCCAAAGCAATCTATAGGCTCAATGCAGTCCTTATCAAAATATGGCATATTTCACAGAAGTAGAGCACATAATCCAAAATTTTATATAGAACTGCAAAAGAATCTGAATAGTCTCAGCAATACTGAGAAAGAAGGACAAAGTTGGTGGTATCATGCTACCTGATATCAAACTATACTACAAGTCCATAGTAATTAAAACAGCATGGTACTGCCCTGACCATGGAGGCTCAGTTGCTTGGGTATCATACCTCAAAGTGAAAGGTTAACAGTTTGATTCCCAGTCAGGGCACGTGCGTGGGTTGTGGTTTAGGTCCCCAGTTATGGTGTGTATGCGAGGCAACTGATCGATGTTTCTATCATCAATATTTCTCTCCCTCTCTTTCTCCCTCCCTCCCTATCTTTCTAAAAATAAATAAATAAAATCTTAAAACAACAACAACAACAACATGGTACTGTCATACAAACAGACATATACATCAATGAAATAGTACAGAAAGCCCAGAAATAAACCCACATCTATATATTCAAATAATATCTGACAAAGGAGGCAAAAATATACAATGGGGTAAAGACAATCTATTCACTAAATGATACTGGGAAAATTGGACAGATACATGCAAAACAATGAAACTAGACCATCTTCTTACACCATATACAAGTAGAAACTTAAGTAATAAAATTACTTAAAGACAGACGTAACACTCACAACTGTAAAAATCCTAAAGGAAAGCAAAGACAGTAAAACCTCTGACATTTCTCTTAGCAATATTTTTTTCTGATATATCTCCCTGGGCAAGGGAAACAAAAGAAAAACAAATGGGGTTAATATTCAAAATGTATAAAGAACTCATACTACTCAACATCAATAAATAAATAAACAAACAGGTAAATAAATAAAAGTGAACTCTAATCCAGCGAGGCAGGGATGCGTGAAGGCAGATGGAGGAAGTAAGGTTTCATAGAGTTAGGTCAGGGCAACAGAACCGGGCCTTAACAATCTCGCAATAAATATATCAAAAATTTAAATGTGTATATTCAGACTCAGCAATTCCACTTTCAGAAATTTATTTTTAGAACATTTAAACAAATAAGTGTGATATAGTTACAGACAAGTTCACTGAAGTTATTGCTTACAGCAGGGGTGTCAAACTCATTTTCACCGGGGACTACATGAAGGCCTTGCAGTTGCCTTCAAAGGGCCGATTGTAATTTTAACTCCTTAACAGTTAAGGAGTAGTTACATTTATACAGTCCCAAAATTATTTCAGCCTTTTGAAGGCAACCACAAGGCTGATGCAGCCCCCAGTGATAATGAGTTTGACACCCCTGGTTTACAGTAAAAAAAGGCAGTCTAAATGTCTATCAACAGTTAAGTGTTTGAAAACATAATGGTGTTGCTGTGAAAAAAAAAATTAAATAAGAAAACACAAAATATCCAAACAAAAAAGGCATGCTGGAGATATATCCAAGTAATATGGGAAAATGGTCATGGTTTTTATGCAAAAATACACCCATTTACAAACAACATGCACAACATAATCCCATGAAATAAAAAGTATATGTAGCTTTATATACTGATTAAAGAAGCTCCTTGTTGGATTGAGTGCGGGCTGCGAACCAAAGTGTCGCAGGTTCGATTCCCAGTCAGGGTACATGCCTGGGTTGCAGGCCATAACCCCCAGCAACCGCACACTGATCTTTCTCTCCCTCTATCTCCCTCCCTTCCCTCTCTAAAAATAAATAAATAAATAAAAATCTTAAAAAAAAAAAAAAGCTCCTTGTATATTATGAAAAACAGAATCAAATCAAGTCTCAAGCTCACTCCCATCATTCACACCAAGAAATACTGCACTCACCGAAAAACTGCTTGTTGTCTTCATAGTATTTGTTTCCATATTTGTCTTCACCCACTAGTGTACCAACCCTCACATCATTTAGCCTGTGAATATCCCAAAGAATACAGATATTTTAGAATAATTCTTTGTTCAAAACACAAACATAAATAAAGTCAGAATACCAACTTTCAGCAACAAAGGCAATTAGAAAAATGAAGAAATGCTTGGGGATAATCACTAGTTGCAGACTTTCTAGCCTTCCTCTCCAGGCTCACACCACCCACTACTGACACACCAGTTTTCAGAATAAGAGATCTAGAATACCCACTCATGTTGCCTCCAGAACCACATAGACAGCACAAGAAAAGATAAACTGACCCAACTAATATACTGAAGTTACACTAAATATATAGATACAAATTACAAGACTACTTTTATCTATCAGGGCACTGGAGTTAGCAAACACCTTAATGAAATCAGGAAGCCAAAGCATTTCAACCTAAAGTATCAATGTCTTGGCTTTCATTCGACTCTAGGTTTTCTATTGGCTTCCACGGGCGATGCTACTGGTCGGATTCAACAAATGTTGGAATTAGTAGGGATCATTATGATCACCTTGTTTAACGCCTTAAGGTACAGAGGAAGGAACTGAAAGCCAGGGAAGGGAGGCAGGAAGCTCTCAAGGTCACAGTGTTTGACAAGCCTTTGCCTCCTCTCCAGGAATGAGCAAGTCCTCGCCTCCTCTCCAGGGAAGGGTGCAAGCCCTCGCCTCCACGTCACACAGCTCCATCTCTAGAGCTGGCTTTGGTCCTATCTCTGGGAGGCCCCTGGAAAGAGACTTTAGCCCGTGGGGAAAGGCAGAGATTGGGCTGCTCGTCCTTGACCAGAGCTGCGGTTTCTCCAGGGTGTCCCAAGCCCGAGCCCCCTTCCAAGATCTCAACCAGGGCAAGTCCAGCCCAGAGGCCAAGAGCATAGCTATGGCGGCCTGCCTACCTTAAGAGCATTCGTAAATAGCCTCGGAGGCCACCGTGGCCGCTGACCTGCTGCAGACCGCGCTTCAAGACCTGAACGTACTCCATCTTGCCCCGCAGGCCCCGCCCATCGGGTACGCCGCTGAAAAGGCACCGGAAGGAAACGAACACTCAGCTGCAGGGAGCCGAGCACAGCAAGTTCCTCCTGCTCGCGCGCATCAAAAGAGGTGGTTATGCGCACGCGCGCAAATCTGGAGCTCTCCTGCGTAGCCACCCCCCTATTTTCGAATACGTTGCGATTGGTTTCCTTGGGAAGCAAAGGCGCAATAAACTTTTATCGGTTCTTGGAAGCTGCATTCATGTGGAACTTGTGGTGGAAAACTCACCTGAAACTAGGCTACTCCAGGTGAAGGATTCCTCCTTTGGGGATCTCAACTCAGACTACTTCAAAATCCTTTCTAGGGACAAGATACCATTAAGGAATCCAATATTGAGCACATAATGGTATTGAGTACATATACTAGCGTTGTGTAGGAATAGCGAGGAGGACTAGAAAGGTATATGATTAAGTATCTGCCCTCGAGAATTTGGTGGCTTAGTTGCAAGGTTAAAATTAAAAAATTTAAAATTATTAAAAAAGTAATTTGTGCATTACATATGTAGATAATAAATATACATGTATTTCTTCTCTCCTTTATCTGAGCTCCTGTCATCGCCCAGCTGTCACAGAGGAATGGAGCAACCCAGTCGCAAAAAAGCCCCCAAAACCCTGTCCCCCTTCACCCAGAGCTGCAAAGAGTGGGGCCCAGGCTGAGGCCCCCGGCTTCAGCTCCCTTGCTTGAGGACGCTGAAAACCTGATCCAGCACGTGGCACAGGCCCTGGTCCTCTGGCATCCTGCTGCCCAGGGAGATTAAATAGGTGTGCTCCTGGAACCTCACCAGGTCAGGGGTCATCCTTGTAGAGCTCCACCAGCAGCAGCATGTCATGATGTCATCAGGAAGTTGTTCTGGACGTTGGCCAATTTCACGTTTGTGGGGTAACACAAGTCACTGGGCCTCTGCTGGCAGGGACAGGAGCCACCCCAAGCCTCCCATTCCATGATGACCCTGTTCTGCACATCAGGCTTCACTGTGCATATTTAAGATTTTAAATAATAAAAGGTATTAAATGAATATTATTTGTAATTTTTCAGTGGTTGGCTATATGCTTTAAAACCTATATTCCTTGATCCATTAATCTGGAACATCCTCTCGACTCAACTACATGATGAGAAATTTAGATCCTCACTTCCTTCACCTCTTCTCACCATTTGCTCTTCCAAACTCAAGTCAACATATTTCTTCCAAAAGGCGAAGGTTTTCAAGATTCACACTCAAATTTTAACTGCAAGCTTTCATAATTGTCTGAGTTTAAAAACAAACAATATTCCACCCTGGCTGGCGTAGCTCAGTGGATTGAGTGTGGGCTGGAAACCAAAGCATCGCAGGTTCGATTCCCAGTCAGGGTACATGCCTGGGTTGCAGGCCATGACCCCCAGCAACCGCACATTGATGTTCCCCTCTCTCTCTTTCTCCCTCCCTAAAAATAAATAAATAAAATATTAAAAAAACAAACATTTCCTTGAAAGGATCAATATGACTAAACCCAGGGGAGGGACTTAATTTTATGCTACTAAACCTTCAACCCCAAAAGAAAAACTTGCAAATATGAGGGTCAAATTTCTTAGACTCTATCACTCAGAATCATGTCACATCTGAACTTGCCTTATGTTGAACTGTGACTTCCATGCATTTCTGCCCTATTTAAAAAGTCCATCTGAAATATTTCTATCTATCTAAGAACTCAAAAACAAAAAAAACAAAAAAAACAACCCAACCACATTGTCACCTCACATTAAGGTAATAATTCCTTCATATTAAATATTGAGAACAGTTCAAATTCCCCAATTCTCATATTTTTAGTTTTTCCAAGTAATACTCATAGTTTGTAACTGGTTGATTTCCATTTAAATTACGAAGGGGAACCCTAAAAAACCAAAAATTTATTTATAGAACATTGTGTATTCTCCCATCCAAGTACTAACCAGGCCCGGCCCTGCCTAGCTTCTGAGATGAGACGACATCGAGTGCATATCGCGTGGTATGGCCACAGACTAATTCTAAAAGTGCTCTCTGTTTGATGCAATACACCTATGGAGATGTTTTTCCCCACTAATCCAGTTTTTGAATTTGTCAATTTTGATGCCTTTTAGTGCTTCTGCCAGTTTGTTTCAACTCTTCACATTGGCAAAACCTTTCCCTTTGAAGACTTTTTTCAGACAGGTGAAAGAAACAACAAAAAAAGTTCCTTGGGGTGAGCTCAGATAAACAGGGAGGGCGGGGCATGGGGGTTGCGCCACTTTTGGTCAAAAACTGCTCAACACTCAGTGAGGTGTGGGCAGACACATCGACAAGAAATGTGCAAAGGCATTTAAAGTCTTAAGAAAAAAAACTCACCGAAGCCAACCACAGCCTCTCACAGTGCCAGCTGGTACACAGACACAGATGGGTTCCTAGAATACCTACCTAGCAGAAGCCTGTACAAGGGGCCCACCCTCTGGAAAATAATTCCGGGTTTTGTGTGTGTGTGTGGGGGGGGGGGGTTCCTTTCTCGTAGTCTAAGGGTTTCTCCCATTCTCCACCCTTTTTTGTCCTTCCAAATTACTTAATGAAGAAATGGGCAATTTCTCCTGTAGAATTCCCCCTACTCTACATTTTGTTAACTTTATCCCTGTGTTCTTCTATCCCCTGTATTTCCTGTAATTAGTAATTAAATCTACATGCTTGACCAGATTAGTGGGTTTGCCACTGTTCACTATTTTTCAGATGATACCCTTCCATCAGGAAGCACACATGGCGTCTGCTTGTTTCACTTTTTTGTGATTCTAGCGGCCATTGATGAGCATTGCCAATGTAATAATTTCCTAACCTCCTTAAAGTATTTTCTTAACTTCAAATTTTTAATTGAGATACTGAATCCCATGCAGTTGTAAGGTAATGCAGAGATCCTGTCCTGTTTATACTTTTCTCAGTTTCTCTGAATGGTGTAACATTTTGCAAACTGTATCATCACAACCAGGATACTGACATTAATCCACTGATCTTATTCAGATGCCTCCTGTTTTACTTGTACTCGTTTGTGTGCATGTTTAGTTCTATACCATGTTATCACATGTAAGTTCCTGCATGTTACCCACCAAGATACTGAAGTTACATCATAAGGATCTCTACTGCCTTAATAACTATACTTCTCTCCCCTCTACACCTCTTACCTGCCTGTATTCTCTTCCTTAAACTCTTACTATTAAAATGTAAAACCTCCTAATTTGATTTTCCAGTATTATCTTTTATTTCCTATTTCTTTGTTTTTTTTTGTTATACTTTCAGTGTGACTTAACCACTTTATCTTCTAACCCTTCTAATGAATTTCTTTGGCTATCATTTTTAATTTCCAGGGGATGTTTCTTGCTCCAAATTTTCCTTTACAAAGCATCTTGTTCTCATTTAATGGATACAACATCTAATTTCTTTCAAAATATTAATAAGGGTGTTTTCCTAATCCTTGCATTCTATCTGCCTACTCCACTATGTATGATTTAAATATCTAGTTATCATGGCTCTATACTCATAATTAATAGTAGGCACTAAAGAGCTGAATGGAAAGCCCATGTTTATACACATATGACTTGAAAACTAGTGGGCTTCTGTTGGGAACTTCCCTGCCTGGTTTCAGAAGCTGTAACCCGCTACAAGGCTAAGGTTAAGGGAGCAACCTTGGACCGTAAGGCACTAAGCAAAGCTTATCTCCCTGGCAGCAGCACTGCTTATGCTCCCTTTACTTCATCCATAACTGGCCCCCATGCTTGGTCAGTTAGCCAATGATGGGTAAGATTCCCCAAAGGGGGGACAACCTCAGACAGGCATGATCACATGGGAGGCCCCCAGGGAAGGACCTTGGGGGGCTACAGCAATAGAGGGTGGTGGACCCTCGTCCCTCGGCTTTGACAAAGCCTGAGCCCTCATTCTGTCTGCAAAAAGTCTCCTAATCTCCTGGCTGCCTCACTTCCCTTGCTCCACCTAAGCCTGAAACAATGACAGAGGGTGGTACAGCCCTGTGCTGGACAGGGCAGGTTCCCCAGGCAATCAGGCCTAAGGAAGAATATGTAAAATCCTGTGAAACCCGCTTTGTTTAGAATGCTCTCAATGAAATGATAAGGGTCCAAGCAACAAGTAAGTTTGTTCCTCAAAGTTTTACAGCTCTTTAGTTATCTGACCCTGACTCAAAATAGGCCCTCAGAGTTCTTTGTTATCTACTGTTTGATCCATATTGCCTGGCAATTAATGAGTTTTATCTGTATTCCTGTGCAAATGAACCCAATAAAAGCCCATCGAGGAACAGGCTCCAGGCCCTTCTCCTTTGAGAGATGGGCCACCTTTCCTCCCCAAGCAGATCAGGTCTTAGTACTTATTCTCATCTGGGGGGGGGGGGGTCCGGGAGGGAGGAAGACCCTGTGGGTGGAGCCCCCCTCCCCCCCACAGGCTTCACTGAAGTGATAAAATGGGAATCAGATTTCTTATCCAGGCACAATGAAAAGTGAGTGTGTGTCTGGTGATCATTTCTCTGGAGGCAATTAGCACATTGTTTGCGGGTAGTTTTTACCGCGTGTTCTACTACCAGTCAACGTAAAACGTATAAATGTTTCCCGCATACAATGTGTTAGTTTCTCTGGAAAAAAAATCCTCACAAAGTAGCCTACACCTGACAGCACTCTGGGAATATGGTTAGGGAGCTCACATTCAGAATGATTCTTGGCTTCCAACAAAGATGGAGGAATAGGTAAATAGCTTCACTTCCTTACACAACCAAAAGAAGAATAATAACCAATTTAAAAATAAAAACAACCAGAACTGCCAGGAAATTGAACTGTACAGAAGTCCAACAACCAAGGAGTTAAAGAAACATTCATCCAGACTGATAGGAGGGGTAGGGAAAAGAAGCTGGGGAGGCGGGAAAGTGGGGCAAGGCAGTGGCTGGCATGGCTGGTGGACCAGAAGGTCCCACATTCATGTGCAAAGACACGGGGAGGAACAACTGGGGAGCCACACAGACCACGCAACCCAGGGTTCCAGCTTGGGAAAAGAAAGCCTCAAAACCTGACTATAAAAATCTGTGGGGGGTGCAGTGGTGGGAGAAACCGCCAGTCTCACAGGAGAGTCCGTTGGAGGGGCCCACAGGGTCCTGGAATGTACACATGCCCAACTACCTGGGAGTCAGCAACAGGGCAGCACCTGAAAGGGCAGAACTTGTTTGTGGGAAGGAGGGGAAGTGACAAAGTGGGGTGAGAACCAAGCAAGCACTCTTTGACCGCTCCCCCACACAGTGCCGCAACGCAGCAAAGAGGGCTGCACCGCCACTTACAACATTAACAGGTGCACCAGGACAAAAAAAAAATATGGCTCAAATGAAAGAACAGATCAAAACTCCAGGAAAAGAAGTAAGTGACAAGAAGATAGGCAACCTATCAGATACAGAGTTCAAACACTGGTAATCAGGATGCTCACAAAAATGATCGAGTACAAACACAACAGAGGAAGAAGTGAAGGCTATCCAAAATGAAATAAAGAAAAATACACAGGGAACCAGGACTCAAATAAATGATTTGGAACAGAAGGAAGAAATAAACATTCAACTGGAACAGAAGAATGAAGAAACAAGAACTCAAAAAGATGAGGAGAGGCTTAGTTAGCTGGGCCAACTTTAAACATTCCAACATCTGAATCATAGGGGTGCCGGAAGGAGAAGAAGAAGAGCAAGAAATTGAAAACATTTTTGAAATAATAGTGAAAGAAAACTTCCCCAATCTGGTGAAGGAAATAGAAGTATAAGTCCAGGGAGCTCAGAGAATCCCAAACAAGTTGGACCCAAAGAGGAACACACCAAGATACAAGGAGACAGTTACCTACAAAGGAATATCCATAAGACTCTCAGGTGATTTCTCAAAAGAAACCTTGCAGGCAAGAAGAGGCTGGAAAGAAGTATTCAAAGTCATGAAAAGGAGGAACTACATCCAAGATTACTCTATCTAGCAAAGCTATCATTTACAACTGAAGTGAAGATAAAATGCTTCCCAGATAAGGTCAAGTTAAAGGAGTTCATCATCACCAAGCCCTTACTGTATGAAATGTTAAAGGGATTTATCTAAGAAAAGGAGATGTTCAAAAATGTGAACAGTAAAATGCCAACAAGCAACTATCAATACCTGAACCTAAAAAATAAACACAAAAACACACTAACAAACAACTCAACAGGAACAGAATTATAGAAATGGAGATCACAGGGAGGGTTATCACCAGGGAGGGGGAGGGAGAAGAATGGGGGGAAAAGGTACAGGGATTAAGAAGCATAAATGAAGCCCTGGCTGGCGTAGCTCAGTGGATTGAGCTCAGACTGCGAACCAAAGTGTCGCAGGTTCAATTCCCAGTCAGGGCACATGCCAGGGTTGCAGGCCATGACCCCCAGCCACCACACATTGATGTTTCTCTCTCTCTTTCTCCCTCCCTTCCCTCTCTAAAAATAAATAAATAAAATCTTAAAAAAAAAAAAGAAAAAAAAGGAGCATAAATGGTAGGTACAAAATAGACATGGGGGGTTAATAACAGTATAGGAAATGGAGAAGCCAAAGAACTTGTTTGTACAACCCATGGACATGAACGAAGCAGGGGAAATGCTGGAGGGAAGGGGGATAAGGGTAGAGGGGAATAAAGCAGAGAAAAAAAATGGGACAACTGTAATAGCATAATCAATAGACTTTAAAAAAAGAATGCAGGTTTTTCTCTTAATCCATATTTTTAACCCTATACCTAATCCAAGGCATCTATTATCCCTGGTATCCTGTAAGTCGAGGGTGTTAGACTCATTTTCACCAGGGCCACACCAGCCTCACAGTTGCCTTCAAAGGGTTGAATGTGATTTCAACTCCTTAACAGTTAAGGAGTAGTTACATTTATACAGTCCTAAAATTATTTCAGCCCTTTGAAGGTAACTGCAAGGCTGATGTGGCCCCTGGAGAAAATGAATTTGACACCCCTGCTCTAAGTCCTATGATCTTCCAGTTAGTTTTTAATGAGCATTAACCTTGCTTGAAAAGGGGGAAAAACAGAAAGTGGTCACCTGACTGAAGTATAGAGAAAGATAGTTCAATGATCCTGTATACAGACTTGTAATCAATCCTTTCTTTTCTATGTCCCAAGCACCATCTCTATATGAGCACCTGAGTCCTCAAGATACTGAGTATCTTTTCAGAATACTGCAAGGTACCCTGGCTTTTCTCCCTGCATTGCCTTTTCCAGGCACTCAGACAGGAGCTTAGTTAATTCTGGTGCTGCTAAGTCAGTTTTTCTCTACCCGGATTTGGATTTCCAAAAACTCACTGAACTCTCTTATCCTGTGATTTCTTCTCTTGTTTTATTTATTGTTATATGGTTACTCTTTACTGTCATTTTACTGATATTTCAGGAAAGAAAATAAATTAACAGTCATTTGTAATATTTAGCTAGAAGTTTTCAAACTGATTTATAATAATCCTAAAAGAATTGATACAAAAATATTTTCCAGTTTTCCCTTTCTAGAAGTACTTTAATAAATCTTACTAGAAATTTCTTAACTATGTAACAAACAAGCAAAAGAATAACTCCTCAACAAAGAGAACTCTGAAATCAATTTATAATGCCAGGAAACTGAAATTTGTAGTACAGGTCACGCTTTAATATAGTTTTAAAAACACTTCCAAATATAACTACAAATTTCATCAGGAAAAGTACCTGCAAGAAACACGTGTGTTAATTGACCATGAGTACATTTCTAAATCCTTGGCTTACTTCTTAGGGTTTCTAAAGGTAAACCCACTGCTTTTCCCACTTGTGTATTTCATAGTAAATGAAGTTTTTCCCAGTTGATATTATAAACAAACCTATTGACAAAAATCATGGCTTAAGCAGGGAAAAAAGATTCCCTTAATAAGTTGGTAAAGACTGTAAGTTGATATTTTAAACTTTAGATTAATAAAGTAGTAACTAGTAAAATCTACAGCCTTCCACAAAATTCAGCTCTCTTCTATTGCAAAAAATCTTTATAAAAAGTGTACTCTGAGTGCAATGAAAACCCCATATTTGCTCAAAAATTAACAACAACAAATAGACATACCAAAATAATTCATCATGAAATCAGAGCAAAGAAATATTTAACAGTATCAGGTTTGCTAAGGAAAACATTACTGTGGAAGACATCTGAGTTTAAAATGCTTTTGTTGTAGTAAAAACAAGGCCTTAGGCTGATACTAAAACAGCTCTCCCCGCTTCACAGTAGAAAAAAACCAGTGCATATTCCCTTATATATTAAATTTTTTTAATTTTAAGAATTATCAACTGCTATAAAATCATTGTTTTACTCACCTTGAAAACATAGACTGGCTATTATTTAACAAATTATGTATTTCTAATGACCTAAAAGAAGGTGGCTAGCACCCATGAAGGGTCAGGAAACTATGCAGTAACGTAGATCAGAAAAGAGGGAGAGGACAGATGCGCTCTGTGGAACGAACGGGAGAGCAACACTTTAATATCTAGTTTGCAATGCTGAAACATTTGGGCTGAGTCTCTACTACTTTCAAAACACAGCAGTAAGCCAAAAATATTAAAACGTGAACCCTATCTTATTCTCAAAAACCATTTCCTTCTACATATGTAAATAAAAGTGCTTATAACTAATCATTATACATCACTAAAAAACTTAAGATCATGAATGACCTATGTCTCATTGCCAGCAATGAGACTGGTATATGCTAGGGGTGCCATAGTATTTACAAAAGACAAAAAATATATATATTCAATTATTATTTCCTCTGGTTCTAATGTTATCATTACACCACTGCACATAAAATAATCTTTTGACATAGTAATGAAAACTGATTATATTAGAGAAGAGTAAAATAAAAGGACATCCTCAAATATTTCTGACAATTAAGTGTTTCTACTAGTTTGTAATGAAATTAAACATGAATGGAACACAATTCTGGAAAAAAAAAAGACTGATTTATTTGCTTTACCAAGTAGATAAAATGAGAGATCTTAGTTTAGACAGTTAAAAGGTGACGGCTCTAGGTGTCATCTTAACCAAGAGTAAATCCATAGTATTTCTTACTCATTTAAATAAGATAGGTAGGGAAATTGTAATTCCTGCTACCTTCCAGTCACTTTGAAAATTCTTCTTAAGAAAGTCAAAATTAAAATACTTTGGTTTTCAGTTATTTTTTAAAGTCATAATTTCCAGATGCCCTGGAAACAATGAGTTCAATTTGGTGTCCTCTTATGTTCAGTGTGAGGGAGAACAGCAAGTTTATACTGAGCTCTTAGCTTTCAAATGCTGTGACCAATTATTTGTGAGTTATAATCTGCAGGTTCCATTTTTAAAATATGTGGGATAACACTGTCAATTCGTACATTGCCAATGAGACCTTTGAAAAACAATTCTTCGGTGATGGTAGCATTCATCAGTCTCAAAGCTGGCAATCGGAGAAGTAGTCTGGACAACCTAAAAATAAATAAAGGGGTGGGAGAACAAGGTTATAAATCAAACAGAGATTTAGTAGAAAAATGTCATTTCTGCATCTATATTTTTTGTTGCCTACCTTAATACAGGTCTAATTTTCAAAAGTTAAAATAAAAACCATAGTATTCAAGCCTCAGTGCATGACAATCAACTGGACAGAAACGCAGTCGGACAGACTTCTGAGGTAAGCCTTGCTCTTGATTGCCATGCTGTTAAACCTTGGTCCAAGTTATGTTTGAAATGGCTTAGGAGCTCATTTGAGGCTCATTAAGAACAGCTATAGTTTGTGTTATTGGGGCACACAAGGCTCAATGGTAATAGTTTTGTTGGTTTTGGTTAACAAAAAACTACTGGGAATAGTAAAGCAGGCAATAGTTGCTATTACTGGGAAAAGCACAGAATGTGGAATCAACACCACTGCCCTCAAACACTGATCCAGCCGCCCCCTGGCTATGGGAATGTGTGTGAGCCACTCCCACCGTCTCTCTCACAGGGCTTTTGTAAAAATTATGGGAATGACTTCTGCCAGTTTCTGTGCTAGTGAGGTTCTCAAATTTTGGCAGGATAATGTCTTATGGGAAAGTATATTATACACTGAAAACTGCTATCCAAAGATAATTTATTATTTTTAAGTAATTAGGAATGTAAGAAACTGAGAAAAAATTCCAGACATCAAAGTACCTGAAACCTAATGGAACAGAAGTCAGCAAACAACTGTACATCTACAGAGGAGAAAATTTAAATGCTGTATTTACTTTATAATGACATATAAAACTACTTTAGAAACTTAAGAAACCCCTGAAAAAACAGCCCTGGCCTGTGTGGCTCAGTGGATTGAGCGCCAGCCTGTGACGGAAGGGTTGCTGGTTCAACTTCCAGGCATAGGTCAGGAAACTTGCCTGGGTTTCGGGCCAGGTCCCCCACTGGGGGCACATGAGAGGCAACGGATCGACTGATGTTTCTCACACAGATGTTTCTTTCCCTCTCTTTCTCCCCCCTCTCCCCTCTAAATAAATAAAATCTTAAGAAAAAAAAATCTGAAAAAACAATTATGACAAAACCAACAACAAAATAACCACCTTTTCAAAAAACTTGTGATATGTTTATCCTTCCTTGGGTCTAAGGCCTGGCACTCTAGTCCTTAAGACCAAATGAAATCAGCAGCTCCAGGATTGAGTGCTCTTCCCATAGCCACATATTCTACTCCCCAAATTCCTCAGCTCCTGTTGTTCCCATGGGCTGAGCTGCATCCACAGAACTGGGAGCACGCAGGGTAAGAAAACTGGTTACATAAACTAAGGCTGATTTTCACAATTGAGCTGGCTTATAACTCTATTATTTAATATGTGTAAACCATTATATGTCAAATGTTCTTACTAATTTGAAGGATGTTAAATACATAATGTCAGCAAACACATTTATATCGCCCTTGCTATGAAACACACACTATTCTATGCTCTTTACATATATTAAAGAAATTTAATTGTTATACTAATTGTAAAATGTAGATGCGGTTGTCATCTCCATTTTATGGGTAAAGAAATTGAAGCAGAGAAGTTAAAATACCTGCCCTTGGTAAGGTCAGGAGTCAAACCCACGCACTCTGGCTCTGATGGCCATGTGTTTACAATTCTCTCCTTCAAAAACTGAACTCATCTTATACAATTTTTTTTTCAAAGGACATTGGCAAGAAATACATTGGTAGAAATATCATAAGCCAAATTTTAAAGTTAATTAGAAAAGTCTCATGGTATTTTTTCATTCATTTCCCCGCCTTTTACTAACAAAATACATTATTTCATCAGAAGAAAATAAGAGTTTGGGTGCTATGGTCAGACCACCTGGGTTCAGCTGGGCTCTGGCACTGCTTGTGTAGCCTTTGACAAGTTATGTCCTCTGTGTGCTACAGTCTCCTCTATGCCCAATGTAAGACCTGGACGAGATATTACACGTAAAGCACTTGCAATAATGCATATTGATTTTAATGGTATTATCTACTTCAAAGGTCAAGGTTAACAGAAATTTTAATTACTGTTGGAATAGAAAATAATGAAATAACAGATTCACAAAAAAGTTTTAAGATGAATTTAAATAGTATTTAACTTCTGAATACCTGTAGGTGTCATCTGGATATGTTTTGGTTATATAATCCTGAAATTCCACATAAGCCTTTTCCTGAAATTTCTCAATCTGTCCCATGTTTTCCAGGCCTGGATGATCTGAAACATAAGAGAATATATTATTACCTTATGTATGAATGTTCATTTAATAAGGCACATAGAGTAGAGATGGAAGGGGGTGAGAAGAGCAGTTTGGTCAAAAATGGAGCTTCATCATATGTGACTCTTTCCATGAATATTACTGAACAGCACAAACTGTACTTAAACCCTTAAAACTATTTTTTATCTCATACATATATTCTAATATCTAATAAAAACTGAAACCAATGGGCTCTGCTAATATTTTAGTTTATCCCAAAAGTGGCAGAAGGAATTTTGTTCACTTTGCTTTTAACGGTGAAAAAAAAATGGCTTAGCTTAATTAAAAAGGTATTTTTAATCCAATAAAATATTTGCAGATTTTATTCTATATTTTTATTTAAAAAGCCCACTATTGTTAGGTAAAAATGTAATAACTATGAACATCATCTTTGTCAGAACAATTATAGCAGAAATACAATCTATAGACATTTCAATAGTCACTATAAAATTTCACAAATATGGATTAAAAGAACTTCATAAAAATGTCTAACTTAAGAAATATTAAGAAATATGGAAAGCTCTGTTTTGTCTTAAGAGAATAAAAAAGTAATGAATAGAAAATATTGGGAATACTTAGATAAAATTACATCATACCTCTAACTTCAATCTATGTGCTTTCAATTTTAAAGAAAATGAAAGCAAGTTGGTTGTGATAAAAAACGAAGATACATGTTATTGACTTATACGAAACATTGTAAGAACAGTACAAAAAAGCTTTAATTATCTTACTGGTATATCACTGGGGTAAGAAGCAGCTTTCCTAAGATAGTTTTATTATGATATACAGGAAGAGAAATACATGCCAGAATGAAAAACACAGAGCCTAAGAGAACAGTTCATTTTTCTGGCATTTCCCATGTGAAACCTAGAAATGGGCAGAGTAATAAGAGACCCTTTCCTGTATTTGTTGGTGACTCTAACAAGATGTCTGGAAGTTGACCCCATTAACACAACACTCATACCTCTTACTGATGCCCAGCAAAACAGACCTAGGAATTCAAATGCAGATGTAACAACTGAAAGGTCAGTGATGTCACTTTGGTAATTCCAACTTTCCTTTGCATACCCAGGTGTCTAACATTCCTAAGATGCACTGACTTAAAGTGTGTAATTCATGGGTTTGAAATTATTCACAGAACTGTGCAACCATCACCACAATCTAATTTCAGAAAACTCTTGCCACTACGAAAGAACTCTGAACCCATTCACAGTCACTCCCTATTCTCCCTGTCTTTAGTCCCTGGTAATTACTAACTTATTTTATGTTTAAAATTAGCCTATTCTAGACATTCCTTATCAATGGAATTATATTATATGTGGCCTTTTTGTGACTGGCTTTTTTCACTTAGCATACTGTTTTCAAGGTTAATCCATGTTGTAGCATTTGTCAGAACTTAACTTTATAGATGAATGATATTCTATTGTTTTTTTCTATCATTTTTATTGTATTTTTTCCATTACCATTTAGCCCCTTGTACCCCCTGGGCCCCTGCAATCACCATGCTGCTCTCCATGTTCATGAGTCTTTTCCTCTTTGCTCAATCCCCCTACCCCTTTAGCTGTCATCCTGTTCTCTGAGTGTTTCTATTTACCTTGTTAGTTCAGTTTGCTCATGAGATTCCACATATGAGTGAAATCACATGATATTTGTCTTTTTCTGTGTGGCTTATTTCACTCAGCATAATGTTCTCCAGGCCCATCCATGCTGTCGCAAAGCTCTATTGTAAGCGTGTATTACATTTATTTATTCATTTGTTCAGGAACACTCGGGTTGTTTCCACTGTAACTGCATCATTTTATATGCCCAGCAGCAGGGTATGAGGGTTCCAATTTCTCCACAACGTCAAAAATTGTATCTTAAATAAGAAGTCAGTATTTACGTACCTGGACTGAAGAGTACTATTGCCTTCAGGTAAGCGTATTCATACCCATCAATGCAGAGTCTAACCATGCTGTTACAAAACTCCTGGAGTTTGAAGATGTGCTCCATCAATAATTTTCTTCTTTCTGTTGACATTTTGTCTTCAATTAAACACAAACAGGCAAACAAAATCTTCTAGTTTTCTGTTAAAATGTATGACTATTTTTATCCAATATATTTTCTTCTCACTAATTTCCAGCTTTAAATATAACCAATCTACAAATGTTTAAAATTCAGTATCTCTGCAAGTATAGACGAAACTAATAAATGATCTATAGACATTGTTCATTCAAGAAAAAACAAAACAAAACAAGCTGTTAGTATAAAAAACCCTAAATGTAATGTTTCCTTCAAGATATACCTTTGAGAAGATAAGATATGAAGATAATCATCTGAAACACCAGACAACCAAAGTTCAAAAAATTCAAATTTTGGTAACAGGATTTTATTTATGGTTGTACTGATTTTAAAAAATGAGCAAAATCATCTAGATTTTTAAAAGTTACGAAGACTACTAAAACAAAAATAATTAGCAAAATATACTGCAAAGACCAAAGAAAAACTAAGTAAAGTAAATTTTATGATGAATATTTTAATTTGCTGTGGAGGGATATGTTTAAAACACATCTCACTGGCCAACCACAGCTTTTGTGGAGGTAGGCTGTATAACACATTACACACTTATGAGAGATAAATGAAGATTAGGAGTCCACACACTAAATGGGTGTGTAATGCTGCTTTCTAGATCTACTGCTGATGAAACTTTAAGGTGACTTCTCTGCCCTTGAATATGAGGAAGCAGATAATTTAAAACAATGGGAAATGGAGTGTTAGGAAATAAAACACAATTCCCATTTTATAAATTACTCCTAAACTCAAATGGCAGTTTGCATTTGAGGATGGGGTACTTTCTTGGTCAGTCTTATGCCACTCTGAAGGTAAATATTTATAAATCAGTGACTGCCTGTCTCCTTGAATGAATAAAAGCTGTAACCACCTCGACATGAAGAAAAGGAAGAAAAGGAAAAAAAGAGAGTAAGGATTATTCTGTGACTCTTCAGTATTTTTAAAATAAAAGAATACACCCTGATTGACAAGAGAGTCTTGGAATTCAAAGGGTTGACATGAAGAAAGGTAGTTTAAAAACTGGTTGGAAGAATATATTCTAAAATAATTAATCACTTCTACATAAGCTAACCCTGGATACCTTGGTACCTGTGCCAAAGCACAAACATTCACAAGGCCTGGTGAGAAAGAGCCAGCCAGACTTACATGTAATTTCAATTTTGTTGTGCTTTAAAATATTTTAAAATTTAAATATTCAGAAATATTTTCTTGGTGATCAACAAAACTATCAAAATGTAAAAATAATCTAAAGCAAAAAAGATGCTGGTACCTAAGGCCATATCATCAGATATGTAACTTTAATTGTAACACTTTATAAAACTGACATCCCCTCTCATATTCTAGAAAAGGAAATAAGGTGCTTTTTACCTTGTTGAAGGCTACTGTGAAGGCAATTGACAAATGTTGCTAATATAGCTGCCACGTTCATTACTTGCCAGCACTGGGCAAGGCCAAGAGTAAAAAGTTCATTCCAGTAAGCTTTCACCAATGATATGCTGTTTTCTTGCCTATTAAACACACACACACACACAAATTAGGTATCAGTAAAAGATATTTTATAAACTTCACAACTGACACATATATTTAAAGTAAAATACCACTGAAGCACAGTTGCTCTAGAAAGACTAACTGGGCACGGACTTAATCAGCTCTGTGTTCTGTATACCTGACAGCACCTGAGGAGTAAGGCTTAGAAATTTAATTAGTTAGCTCATTAATCAACCAACCAGTTTATAAGAACAGTTTCAGACTATAGAAGTTGGGGTTTTAATGCCAAATTTCATGGAAACAGATAGCATAAAGATTGTTTTAAAAAAATTAAGGGCAAAAAGCATACATTAAAAAAAACTTTTCCAAGTTTTATTTTTCTTTAAATGCCAATAAATACTGTTTGTCTGTTTTTAAGACAATTAGAATTATTTGATGGTAGGTAAACAATCACTTTCCTGGGAAAAATGGTTTATTCTTTTAAGTCTGTTTCAGATGAGATGTTATCTCTATGAGATAAGAGGATATTACTGGGAGTAAGGAGGATAAGGACGGTCCAAAGTACTTTCCTGAATTTCTTCTACATAAGAAGAAATCTCAGTAGCGTGAGAGAATAGAAAAAGTATTAGAGATCAAAAGCCAGGGTTATAAAACCTAAATCATCCACTTATTATCCATCTGAAATCAGGGAAAATTAGTTTCCCAAGTCTCAGGCTGTTTAGCTATATAAAATGCACAGACACTACATAACTTTGATCTCCTTCCGATATGATAAGATGCAAATGTAAGTATAATGTGAACAGGCCATGACATAAAGTATAAAAGCCAGGCACCGGTTGAAGCACTGGAGAAATTGCAACAAACATGATGGATTAAATCTGTCTTCATGAAACAAAAGGGCAACATAATAAATATATCTTTAGAATATTTTATATAAATAAACACACATATACATATGGTTATACATATATTAAGTTAATTTCAGGTAATAAAAATTCTACATTACTATAAAATAGAATGCTGCATTAAAAAATGGGGGAGGAGGGGTTGTGTTCAGGTAAGCTGGTTGGGAACCTTTTACTACAAGCCTGGCATTTTGAGTTATTTGAGTAGAGAAAGACAGAAAAAAAAAAAAATCTAGGGGAATAGTAATCCAGGAAGGAAGGACAAGGGCCAAACTTGTTGAGGTGAAAACCACCATGTGGTAGGTACTCATAAAAACTGTTGAGTGAATTGTAAATGCTATCCTCCCTTCTTTTTAAAAAAATTTCATCCTGGCTGGTGCGGCTCAGTACACTGAGCGCCAGCCTGAGAACTGAAAAATTGCTGGTTCGATTTCCAGTCAGGGCACAAGCCTGGGTTGTGGGCCAGGTCCCCAGTTGGGGGCATGCCAGATGCAACTGATCAATTCCTCTCCCTCTTCTTCCTCCCTTACCCTCTCTCTAAAAGTAGATAAATAAAACTTTAAAAAAAAGTGCAATACACTGGCCTCTTCTCCCTTAGATTATAAAATAAAAAGATGGTAACTGCCAATACAACAATAGCCATCAGTGTGAATGAATCAAAATTATGTTTATTTTTGGTCAGAGCAGCAAAAATATTATTTTTTTGGTGTTCCAGAGAATTTTAGTAATTAGTTTATATGTATCATGAGAAGAAAATGGTTGAAAATCACTGCCTTAATATACAGCACAGAGCTCACCTAAAAAATAAAAAAGTTCTCTTACCACATTCCTCTCCCAAGGTAGTTTATCATTCCCCCTTCGGTGCCACATATTCATTTATATTTTACACTTATTTCACAGTGTTCTAATTTATTGGTTTCAGTGTCTGTCTCCTGCACTAGATTAACACCTTACTGAAGGCAAGGACACCCAAATTCATTTCTGTATCTCTGTCAACAGCACAGTAGATGGCATAAAGAAGAAATTCAGCAAATGAATGCAGGGGATATAGAATAGGGGACTTAAAAATTTAGATAAGATATAGAGTTAAAAGGACCCTGTGGACCTGGATACTTTTCCTATTAAATATTCTTTAAACCAAAGATTTCTTTCCTCCAAAGAGAGTGAGGTTGGTAAGAACATCCTGATAGGATCTCCCTGGCTGGTGTGGCTCAGTGGATTGAGTGCCGGCTGCGAACCAGGTCCCCACAGTTGGGGGCATGCGAGAGACGGCTGATCGCCGTCTCTCTTGCACATCGATGTTTCTCTCCCTCTTTTTCCTTCCCTTCCCTCTCTCTCAAAATAAGTAAATACATAAAATATATTTTTTAAAAAACATCCTGATAGGAAATATGTACACACTAATGAAAGTGTACATGATGAAGTGATGATAAATTTTTTTCTGATTTAAACAGAAATCATTTATCAAGTTAAAACCCACGGCCATCTTTACCACATTACAGTTTATTTGAGAACCGAATATACTCAAACAAAAGCTCGTATTGTCAACTTAAGAGTTACAGAAAGTAATTAATTTCACCCAAATTACTCAGGTGAAATTTTTAATCTAGGCTGATTAGTTTCCCATGTAGTATCTGAGAACTGGCTATTTAAAATTTATTTTAAAATAATGTTTAAGTGAAAATAAGATCAGTATTATTAAATCTCCATATAAAAATAATTAAAATTTTGATCTCAAACAAAATAAAATATAACAGGATACTATTTTTATTTGTCAAAAAAGATGAATACCACCCAGAACTAAAGAAGGTGTGGGAAAATAAAGCATTTATCATACATTGCTAATGTGGGTGCAAACTGTCTCAGCATCTTTTTTGGAGAACAGTTTGGTAGTACCAAGCAAAAACCTAAAAGGTACACCATATCCTCTTAGACTCAACAGTTTCACTATTTATACGGATGTATTTTATGGAAATACTAACACAAGTACTTAGTCCTCATCCATCTGATTAATTCAAACTCGAAAGTATTTAGTAATAATAAACACAGTTTATACAGCAGCTACACCAATAGATAATTTTAACTGCAAAGAATCCTGTGGCTGTTACACTGAAACCAATTTTCAATACAGATGACAGGGAAATGTGGCTGCCGCTATAAAATTAACTATGTTACAATTGGAAACCCCAGGCTTTATTTTTGGTTTCTTTAACATTTGAATTTTTTCCAAAGGATAATCACACTTAATTTAACAGAAATACTTAATATCAGTGGTGTTACAAAAATCAAGGAATTCAAATCGCTACCCCTAAAGTCCTTTTGTTGTTTTACTAGAACAACTGATAGTCTATTATTATAAAAAATAGCACCAGGTTACTTTTCAAGGTACAAGTATGCCTTGATTTGTACACCTGGGGAACTAAACATAATGCTTTAAAATATATTAACTGCTAATGTGTAAATTTACATTGTATTTTAATTTTTCTTAAAAAACAGACTGGATAAATTACGAGTTAAATGTTATTCTGAGAGCAACAGCTAACAATTGTTTTAAAGGCTAACCTTTATAAATCATGCTCTTAGTCTAGGTAACAGTATTATTAAGTACATTATTTAATACATGATATTAATAGTATATCCAATGCCGATTAATAAACCAAATTACGAGGTTTTATGCATGCTTTTAAAGTCATAATTCAGAGCCCTTCTGCTCAAGATGGAGGCATAGATAGACACGCTTCTCCTCCTTGCACAACCATCAAAAGAATTACAACCAGATCTCAAAAATGAAAAAACACCCAGAACTATCAGAAAATTGAGCTGTAGAGAAGTCCAACAACCAAGGATTTAAAGAAGCCACACACATCCAGACGGGTAGGAAGGGTGGAGTTGCAGAGACAGGGCAGAGAGGTGGAGGCAGTGGCATGTGTGGTCCCACAGTCACATGTGGTGGATAAAAGTCAGGGGGGATAAGCTGGGAGTGAGTGATCCCAGCCCCAGGCCAGACCGCAAAGAAAAGGGTTCCAGCACTGGGAAGATAACCCCCCATTATCTCTGGCTGTAAAAACCACTGGGGGTTGGGGTGGTGGAAGAACTGCCAAATTTTTGCCGCTTAAATGGCCCTCATGGTTTTAGAATCAACACAAACCACAGGGCAGCAGCTGGACAGGCACCAACAGCATAAGGGAAGTGGGTGAAGTGACTGGAAATGGGTCAAATGCTGGACAAACCCCCAGAAGGCAGGCAGCAGCAATGTCCCTTCTCTGAGACCCCTCCCCTCACATAGAGCCACAAAGCAGTGAAGTAGGTTGCCTGGCCCTGGAGATTACCTAAGACTCTGCCCCATACAATTTACAGGTACCTCTTCTGCACAGGCCATGCTACTAAGAGAGAGAGTAAAAGCAGCTCTACCTAATACACAGAAGCAAATATAGGGAGGCTGCCAAATTAAGGAGTCAAAAATATATGGCCCAAATGAAAGAATAGAACAAGACCCCAGAAAAAGAACTAAAAGAAATGAGATAAGCAACCTATGAGATGCAGATTTCAAAACACTGGTTATCACAATGCTCAGAGATATTGAGTACGGCCACAAAACAAGGAAAGAAATGAACGTTACACAAAGTGACATAAAGAAAATCTACAGGGAACCAACAGTGAAGGGGAGAAAACTGGGATTCAAATCAATGATTTGGAACAAAAGGAAGAAATAAATATTCAACCAGAACAGAAAGAAGAAACAAGAATTCAAAAAAACCAAACAAACCTGAGGAGAGGCCTAGGAACCTCTGGTACAACCTTAACCGTGCCAATGTCCAAATCATAAGGGTGCCAGAAGGAGAAGAGGAAGAGCAAGAAATTGAAAACTTAATTGAAAAAATAATGAAAGAAAACTCCCCTAATTTGACAAAGGAAATAACCATACAAATCTAGGAAGCAGAGAGTCCCAAACAAATTGGACCCAAAGTGGACCACAACAAGACACATCATAATTAAAATGCCAAAGGTGAAAGATAAAGAGAGAATGTAAAAGCAAGAGAAAAGCAGAAAGTTAGAAACTTTGCAGGAAAGAAAAGGCAGGGACATACAACCAAGAATACTCTATCCAACGAAGCTATCCTTCAGAATGGAAGGGCAGATAAAGTGCTTCCCAGACAAGGTGACATTAAAGGAATTTATCATCACCAGGCCATTGTTACGTGAAATGTTAAAGGAACTTATTTAAGAAAAAGAAGAACATCCAAACCATGAACGTTAAAATGACAATCACAACTATCACCAACTGAATCTAAAAAACAAAAGCCAAAACTAAGCAAACAACCAGAACAGGAACAAAATCATAGATATGGAGATCATTTGGAGGGTTATCAGCTGGGAGAGGAAATGGGAGAAAAGAGGAAATGGTGTAGGGATTAAGAAGCATAATTGGTAGGAACAAAATAGACAGGGGGATGTTAAGAACAGTACAGGAAATGGAGAAGCCAAAGAACTTACACACATGACCTGTGGACATGAACTAAGGGTGGACTGCTGGAGGGAAGGGGGCTACTAGGCAGTGAGGCAAAGGGGGGAAAAACTGGGACACCTGTAACAGCATAATCAATAAAACATACTTAAAAAAATAACAGGAAAAAGCGTCATCATTCAAATATGTTTCTTAGTTACACTAAAATTTTCTCTAAGGTGTAAAAGGGCAGTTCTTATTCCTTAAACAGATGAATAGAATATGAAAGTGAATTGCTTACAAAATCACATTGGTGAGTAGGGTCCTGTAACTAGAACAAGGATTCTGTCACTAGAATAATACTTTTCTAATTATGGGCTTAACATTCTCCATGGTTTCTTTGCTTCTGCATTCCAGTTACCTTACAGTAATCTAAATAAATTTGGCAAACTTTAGGTAAAGCTTGGGTTTCTTATAGCGGACCATTTTCATTACCATCTGACCACTTCAGAACAGAATACAGATGTGCTACTCAGCAGAAGAACCCAAGTTCTAAATGATCACAGTGTACTATAGGTTTGCATTTTCTTCCTTTTTTGGTTTCCAATCGCATGATTGGAAAACAGTTATTTCTATTTTTAAGCATGCTCACTGTTAACAAGTTTCAGCCCCTTATTAAAAGCCTGAGATGAACACTAGTGGTGGAAGGGAAACAAACCCTAGGACATCCCTACACGCTGCCCTAGACGGCAGTCTGTAAGTCCTCCAGGGACAGCCTGTTATGAATGCTGGCTATAATTTATCAGCTCTACCGCACATATCCCATTCGAATTGTTAACTGACTCAAATTATGAAATATGGACACTCTTCCACATAAATATAAATACAGAAAATACTAGCTGCCATGATTTGTAACATAAATGACAAAACTTAAAAAGTTATGCTATAACATTTTTTTCCCTTTAATACAGATCCTCCCAAAATAAAAGTTCTTACTTAATATACACATTTATGTTTAAGACTTCGAAACACTCACCCTAGAGCCTGGAAGGAAGGAATGGAAAGTGCCCAGTGCATGGACAAGAACAGCAGTCTGGAGGCGGACTCCCCGATGTAGTGCACATTCAGGTACTCCGGCATGGGAGACGGCATGGTGAGCTAGTGTGGACAGATAGGCACTGAGGTCAATTCTCTTATGACTGACAGCTCCAAACTGTCATTACTTTGAAAGAGTTATATATAAACATATTATATATGAATCTAATAGAGTCAGCAAAACACAAATCTGGAAATAATCTAAGTCACTGGATTTTACAGCTAAAAATAGGATTTAGAATAAGTGAGTAGATCATAGTTTCTAAAGCAATATTCAGACAAGCAGAGTCCTACTTAACAAATACCACCCATGATACTATCTGATTATATTTTTAAAAGTTACTTTCTGTCTTGGTCTAACAATGTGTTTTTTCCTTTCCTCTCTTTCTTTCTTAATAATGGTATACAACCAATTCAGTACAAGGAGCAATCAATCCTGTATGTTAAACACTCCTTTCATTCAGGCTATGGAGTTAAATTCAGATGGTTACAGGGTAAGAAGAGTACTGGGTGAGGCAGGCCTGCTGGTGCCATTGGGGAGGTGGAGATTCCCAGATAAAAACCAATGCATTTGACACATCACGAATGCCAATACTTAAAGTAAAAAAAAAATGTATAAATGTTCTAAAAGCTAACTTTTATAGACTTAACCCATTAACTGATGTAACTATGACTTATAAACAGGATTTATGAAGCCATTATTTTATATAGGCAGATGTATATGTTTTAGTTGCTGTTTTGAATTCTATTAGGGATACTTCTGACTTTTAAAAGCACAACAAATATACTTTGATTTTTGAAAGGAAGATTAAAATCAAAATGGATAATACAACATAAAAATTATAAAACATATATATGGAAATACCCTGAAAGCTACATGTGAATCGCTGAGAAGTGGCCCCTCTTTTTCGATGTAACTTATGCTCGAGTCTCCAGCAATTAGGTGTACGCTTCCTTCCATGCCCTCTACTGAGCTCTGACAGGCTGTGCTCTCTCCAGGATTCAATGCTTTTGCAAGAGTGTCAAATGCCCTATAAGGAGACATCAGAAGCTGTGAGCTTGGCCAATCTCCACAACAAAATAAAAATCCTACATAAAATTCTGGAATTAAGATTTAGGCCTAAAAAAACTGTTTAGAAAATAAAACTTTGGTGTATCACTGAACACTCTATTTCAGTGATACATGAAATACATGATTTAAGATTCAGGCCTAAAAAACTGTTTAGAAAATAAAACTTTGGTGTATCACTGAACAATCTATTTCAGTGATATATGAAATACATGATGTATGATACATGATTTATGATTCCCCAAAAGCAACAAATTAAGACTTCATATGTATGATATGAAAAATATATTAATATTATCAGAGAACTAGTCTTTTAAAAAATCTTATGTAATTAAGGGGGAGAAAAATCCTTATACTTTGGTATGAAAATATGCTTTTATAAGTTATATACTTGTTACTACAAGACATCAGCCCATTTACTTTACAAAGAGCAATTATTTAGAAAGGACAAGGGCTAGAACTTATGTTGACTTTATTCTACATAATACAAAGTTAGGCTTTAATTTTACTTAAAAATTCAGAGAATAGCTTTAAACTTATGTATATAGCTAAATCTAAACTGTAAGAATCTGAGATAAGGATGGCAAATGATGAACTAATGGTAGCAAATAATTTTTCAAAACAGTTCCCCATATTTTTTGATGAGATGCCTTCTAGAGTTCCTTAAAAGCTGTTGTTCAACAAAGTGCTTATTGAGACTCTTAAAGGTTGTTTCTTCAATATTTTAGGTGATGAACAGAGTGTGAAAAAAGCCTGAAAAAATCTGGTTTCCACATCCTAAGTATTAATATTGAGAGAATAAAAAATAGAAGTCTGATAGGAGTTTCCTGACTATAACTTAAAAAATGTAGTTGATTCAACTAAGTCTTTAAATCTGTTTCATCATTAAAAATTGGCAGGGAAAAGAAATGACTGTGTAATAAAACAAATGTTTAACTCTAAATACACAAAAGATAAAAACTAGCAACTAAGCTACCTAAAATATTAGACCCAGATTATCATCTTTAGTGGGAAAAAATTCCTGACGTTTATGACTACATTCTAACTTACAGTGCTCACTTGTTGCTTATTACTTAGAATGTAACTTACTGGAAAACACTTTATACTGAATGCAGTCAAAACTTACTAGGCCTTAAATTTTCTAAGTCTAATAGAAAGCCTTGTTTTCTGAAATTTCTATAAATAGTATTCAATATAAAAATATTGCAAGAAATACTAAAGGACACTTAAGCAAAAGGACACTTAAGATCAAAACAGGCCTTACCTTGAAACATCACCGTTGGTATGCATTTCTTGATTAAATTCACACAAAGAGGCATCACCATTGCTTAATCCTTCAATCATAGACATTTTATTACTATTTTGAGAATGTCCTTTAGTTTTTCCAAGATTTGCTAATGATGTAACCACACTAGCCAATGTACTTAAATCTCCCTGACATGATTCAGCCTTTAAAAAAAAAAAAAGGTATTAAAACTCTGCAAGTTAGTATCAATAAACTTTTAAATCTGAAATATCCAATTCTAGATTATAAAATGCCAAAAAATACTCTGATTAAGAAAGATGAAACCTATAAAGTAAATCAAAGAGCTCTGAGCATATAGAAACTTGAGGAAAAAACAAGTTTAAAAACACTACGTACATTTCCTGTTTATAAAAAATGTTTATACAAAAGCTACTTCAAACCAAAAATGACACATCACAGCCTCTTCCTTTAGTAAAAGGGTATTGAATTAGATGATCATTTATTAGTATTAAATTCTGATATTGCTATAATTTCCAAAACATATAAATTATAAAGATACACAGAATATAAGTATTAGTGAAAAGAAGAAAAAAATGTAAATGTATTATTGTACAGACTTCCTAGGATCCCAACTTTTACCAGCTACTGTGTTAAATGTGTTAAATACCAGGAAAAGTGTGGTTGAAAAATATATTTACATATTTAAGGTACTATGTTACACATTGCTTATTTTTCCACTGTCTCCAAATTATTTTTCTTAATGATGTATATATTTGCATATTATTCATGTATTATTAGCTATAATTTTTTATAAAAGAGAATTTCCTTAACTCTTTACTACCCAGGAATATAATTTACACAAAGGCAGATAAGTGCTTGACTGTTCTTCTATTTATCAATTTTCAGAGCAATAAGTCAATGCTCTAGAAATCTCTAATGGTGACAGATGAGTTTTGAGTATCATTTTAATTTCATAGATTTTTACATATTTGATGTGTTTAAATCCATTAGTCATTCTATTTTATTTTAAATGCTCAAATTATTTCATCTTAATCTAATGAGAGACCTTCAGTTGCCTTCTACGGCATGTTGACAGGATCCCTTAATGATGTATTTTTTTCAAACAATTTATTTATTTATTTTTAGAGAGAGGGGAAAGGAGGGAGTGAAACATCAATGTACGGTGGCCTCTCATGCGCCCTCCACCAGGAACCTGGCCCGCAACCCAGGCATGTGCCCTGACTGGGAATCAAACCACTGACTCTTCCGTTTTAAAATAAAAAACATATTCTTCATTTTCACCAAAAACTTGATTGATTTGGATATTTTGAGTATATCTGCTATCTCCCATGTGGTATAACACTGATTGTTCATAATTAATGTCTTGATTTGATCGCTATCAACTTCAACTGGTCTCCCCAAGTGTAGAGTATCGTCTGTCGAGAAATCTCTTGCACGAAACTTTGCAAACCACTTTTTTTGACATGTTTGATCAGTCCCAGCAACTTCCCCATACACTGCACAAACCTTCTGCGTTTCAGTTGTGTTTTTACTTTTCTTTAAATAATAAAGCATAATATGCCAAAAATATTGCTTATTTTGTTCCATTTTTGTTGGGAACCGCCCTGCCTGGTATCAGAAGCTGTAACCCCCAACAAGGCTAAGGCTGAGGGAACGACCTTGGACCGTAAGCCAGCAAGGAGACAAAAGCTCATTGCTTCTGCTCCTTTTACTTCATCCTGCCTGGCCCCCAACGCTTGGTCAGTTAGCCAATGACGGGTAAGATTCTCCAAGGGGGGAACGATCTAAGACAGGTATGATCATGTGAGAGGCCCCCAAGGAAGGACTTTGGGGGCTACAGCAATAGGGGGTGATGGGCCCTCACTCCTCGGCTTTGACATAGCCCGAGTCCTCATTGTCTGTGAGAAAATCTCCTAATCTCTTGGCTGTCTTACTTCCCTTGCTCCACCTAAGCCTGAAACAATGACAGAGGGTGGTACAGTCCTGTGCTGGAAAGGGCGGGTTCCCCAGGTGATCAGGCCTAAGGAAGAATATGTAAAATCCTGTGAAACCTGCTTTGTTTACAGTGCTCTCAATGAAATGATAAGGGTCCAAGCAAGAAGTAAGTTTGTTCCTCAAAGTTTTACAGCTCTTTAGCTATCTGACCCTGACTCAAAATAGGCCCTCAGAGTTCTTTGTTATCTATTGTTTGATCCTTACTTCCTGGCAATGATTAATGAGCTTTACCTGAATTCCTGTGTAAACGAACCCAATAAAAGCCTGCTTGGGGGGGGGGGGGGAGAATGGGGTGCTTTCCCCTAAGGAGGGTGGCTGAGGCACTTTCCACTAGAGAGAGTGGCCATTCCATCCCTATTTTCCCACAAGACCTGGTTGTCTCTATGTATGTTTTTCTCGTGTTTCTATGAGCCATCCACAGCATTCCACGGTCACTGCAGGCCAGTGGTCATGTCACATTTTCAATATTAAAATGGCCACACAAAAATTCATCAATTTTGATAATTTTTTAAAAAATGCATGCTGATATGACAGCTATCATAACACAATCTAACAAAACTGTTCTGAATGAGGTTAAAGACAACTAAGCACTACTAGAGCCATCTTATGGAAAAACAAACTAACTTTTTGGCCAACCCAGTATTTTGTTTAATCCTGCCCACAACCCTGTGAAATAGGAATCATCACCCCTTTACTGCTGACAAGAATTATCCATTGTCACTACAGCAGTGTACAGGGGGAGCAGAGGGGGAAGTCAGGTGTGGTGGGGAAGTCCATGTTCCTAACCATTCTGCTCCAGTCCTCTTACAGATGAGTAAAACAGTTTAACATTTTCAGGTGTCTTAATTTTCAACAAACACTCATATTCTCTTCCATTTCATAACATGCCCATGTAACTAAATTTTGAAGTTTTGTGACTCTTATGCAATGTGGAAAGACTTCAATCTCTGCTTGACAATTTGGGAACCATTTGTCAGAAACCACACAAGGTTGTTATTGCAATTTTTTTTTCATTTTCATTTTTTTGGTGCACTGTTCCTGGAAATACTGCAATACTAGGTCAATGTGTGGAGTGAAGCCCCTATTACATCTCCTAACTCCAAAAACCCATTTAATGTACTATCCTCAGATAGAGGACATATCAGATATTAAACTGATAAGAACAGATACTACACCTGACCTTAGCCAAAAGGCCGAGAAGCAATGTTACCACAATTTAATACAAAGATATATAGGAACGCACAATGTCTGGACAAATAGTAATTTCCAACAAAACTTAATTCTCTTCCTTTCCCAAAGGCATTAATGTGTCAAAGAAATTGTAACTACCAATGTAATCCAGAATCATGCAGACAAGGCTAAGTAAAATCTTGTAACTCCAAAATGCATGGCAAGAGGCCAAATCTCTCATTTAGTAGCAACATGCTAAAGCCAACCAGTAAGGCAGACACCCTCCCTCTCCCTATTTTACAGATGAAAAAGGAAGATGAGGCATTGAAAGGTCAAATAACTTGCCCAAGGTTATGCAAGTAACCAGCTGAAATTTGACTCAAGAGCACAAGTATTAAGAATGCCTTCAAGTATCAAGCAACAAATATGTAACAAATCTGGCCATATACAGGATGAATAATCATACAGAATATATAAAACCAGATCACGCCCTGGCTGGCGTAGCTCAGTGGATGGAGCGCGGGCTGCGAACCAAAGTGTCACAGGTTAGATTCCCAGTCAGGGTACATGCCTGGGTTGCAGGCCACGGCCCCCAGCAACCGCACACTGATGCCTCCCTCTCCCTCTCTCCCTCCCTCTCCCTCCCTCTCTCTCTCTCTCCCCCCCTCTCTCTCTCCCTCCCTCTCTCTCTCCCTCCCTCCCTCTCTCTCTCTCTCCCCGCCCGTCACTTCCCTCTCTAAAAAAAATAAAATCTCTAAAAAATATATATATATTAAAACAAACAAACAAACAAACAAACAAACAAACAAACAGATCACATTACAAGTAGAGAGAAACAAGTCATGGGGGCTCCCTAAAATCTGTTTTCAGATAGGAGTCTTCAGGAGAAAAGTTCTTGTTGTCATAAGGGAGTTTCTGAAGACTACAGAAATTTCACATGCTCGATCTAAATAAACAGACCTTCTTTCCCTTTAGACTCCCTACTCAAGAAGGAGCTGCTCCAAATCTCTAAGACAGGGGGGTCAAACTCATTTTTACTGGGGGCCACATCAGCCTCGCAGTTGCCTTCAAAGGGTCAAATGTAATTTCAGCTCCTTACCAGTGAAGGAGTAGTTACATTTATACAGTCCTAAAATTATTCTGGCCCTTTGAAGGCAACCTCGAGGCTGATGTGGCCCCCGGTGAAAATGAGTTTGACACCCCTGCTCTAAGAGAACCCAGATGACTTGGATACATAAAATGAGAGCTCTTGCAATCCTATTCCTACTCTTCACTCAAGTCAATGATTTGAGTCAGGCGTGTTAGGATTTCTCTTGGCACTATAAAATCTGTAGTGCAATATAAATGAAGTATTGAAATTGTTTCATGTATTATAAGTATCTATTTAGGAGGACTTTTATTTCAAGATGAAAAACAACCTGAAAGACTTTTAAACGTCCACCACTTTCACATCGAAGCTATAATTGTCCTAGTGGAATAATAAACATTTCTACTGTTATAGTTAATTTTTATATTATTTTTATTCATAAAATGGAGCGCAGCATAGTGGGTCCCCTCATGCCACAAATCTTAACAAAGCCAGCCTGTACTTACAGGAAAATCAAGGAAAGCCAACATAATACCAATCACAATCCTCCAACTCAGCTTCGGCTAGCTTATCTGAACCTAGGAAAACAGGACCTGCTGGCCTTAAATCTCTGACTTTGCAGCCAATCATGCCCTGTTCCTTACTGCTGCTTCTGACTCTTTATGACACTCAATCTTGCCCAAAATCCCTCCCGGGAAAGAGTGTTCCACTGCTTCTGAGGCACTGTATTCCCCTAATGCATGGACTATTTCCTCTTCAAGAAAGAGCACCAAGTTCACTGCTGAATTGTTTTAGTTTTATCATTTGACACTACCAAACAGTTGACAATGTATATTTTTAAAAAAGTCAACAACTTGTAACAGGAAATATTTAAGATCAAATCAACTGACTAAATTCATAAAGATAAAGAAAAGGAAACTGCCCTGGCTGGTGTAGCTCAGTGGATTGAGCTCGGGCTGTGAACTAAAGCATTGCAGGTTCGATTCCCAGCCAGGGCACATGCCTGGGTTGCAGGCCATGGCCACCAGCAACCGCACATTGGTGTTTCTCTCTCTCTCCTTCCCTTTCTCCCCACCTTCCCTCTCTAGAAAAATAAATAAATAAATCTTTAAAAAAGAGAGAAAAGAAAAGGAAACCCTTTTAAAAGCTTAAAAATATTTAATCTTTAAATTAATTGCACTAACCACACCTTATCTGGTGTCATCAGCACAGTTGGCTCAGTTTTTACTCCAGACTGATGAATATTCACAAACATTCCTGAATCTAACAGTCCTGTTGACCTGTAACAAATAAAAACAAATTTTAGCCTTAGTTTCAGTGGGAAGAAAAACAAGTGACCAGCTACTTAGTGTGTTTTATTTGTTGCTTTTACTCTACCTTGCAGTTTCATTCTCTGTCACAAAAGTGGGAGTTGCGGCTAATGGGCTTCGAAGGTCTTTTCGAATGTAGATTTTTTCTGTTGAAGCGGCACAGTTGGAAGATTTTTCTCGTGATACTTCAATGGGTTTTCTTTCACACTGAACAGCTACAAAAATGTGTTAGACTGTGTCACAATGCAGAATTTACAGACAATTATAAATGTAAGCTCTGGGTCAGCAATGCCGCTCATGGGAGACATGGTTACCATAACTGAACCCAACTATAACCAACCACCAGTCTCCAAGATTATCTGCATTTTTAACAAAGCTGCTTTAGAAAACCAGAATAGCAAACAGTAAAAATGGCCATTTTGCATCTCTCATTCTCTTTTCTCTTCCTGTCACTGCTGTGGTAGAAATGTAGAAGAACTGTTATCTTTTAAAGTCTCACTGTTGAGAAAAACTGAAGTTAGGAGTCCCTTTACTTATCTGTATGAGAGTTTTATAAAATGAAATCATATTCAACCACTTGAAAATACTATTAAGAGCCACACAAAAAAACTGTTAGATTTTCCCCCTTTTAGCTGAGGGCAGTTTGAGAAATAATTCAACTGTTTAGTTTTCATTTATAAAATATATTTAATTTATTTTACAGGAATTTTGTTTCATGATATTAAGGAGATACAGTTTGTATAGTTAAATGCACATTTTCTGGAGAAAAAGAGTCAACAATATTCAAATCCAAGTTTTGCCACTTATTAGTTGTGTGACCTTGGACAAATTACTAAATTTGTTTACACAAATTGTAAAGTGGGTAACACTAGTACCAACTGTATAGGCTTTTGCTATGAGAATAAGAAACTTATTTCATATACTACAAAGTCAGGCATAGTGAGAGCTCAATCAATATTAGCTATCAAATACTAAACTTATTTAGCCCTGGCTGGTGTGGCTCAGTGGAGTGAGTGCTGGCCTGTGACCCAAAGTGTTGCCGGTTTAATTCCCAGTCAGGGCACATTCCTCAGCTGCAGCTGCAGGCCAGGTCCCCAGCTGGGGGTACTTGAGAGGCAACCACACACTGATGTTTCTCTCCCTCACTTTCTCCCTCCCTTCCCCTCTCCCTAAAAATAAATAATAAAGTATTTTTTCAATATATACCTATTTTTAAAAAAACAACCAAATTTATTTAGTTAGTTGTGTTTTTTTTCTTACCATGTTCAAACTGCAAGTATGCAAGTGGCATATAGGCACTCAATAAACATTTGCTGAGTGAATTAAAAATACACATGTACATATTTCAATATTTTAAGTTGGAAAACTAGAAATTAAAAAACATGTAAAACTGACATATTTTAATGTGCTAATTTTAACATACTTCTAGAGTTTTCCTGAATCCTTAATTTTCTCCTTTAAAGCTAATACATACAGTCTTGTTTCATTCCAAACGCAATACATCTCTGTAACCTGCAGTATTGACAGCGGTTTCGATGGTGTTTATTGATAATACAGTCCTTTGATCCTCGACACGAATAAACTAAATTTTTTCGGATACTTCTTTTAAAAAATCCTTTGCAGCCTTCACAAGTTACTGCTCCATAATGACGCCCTAGAGACAAAATGTTTAGAAAAGTCACTATTTTAACAAGCCCATTTCTTCCCTTTAAACAACATGTAAGAGACAAAACTGAGATTTTTTTTAGTTTATGACATAAACAATTTAGGAATTACCAAATAGAAAATGAAACAACCATATTCTCTGATAGGATATATTAAACAACATGAACTTTTTAAATTTTATAAAGTAACCTCAACAATGGTATAGCAAATTAGGGACAGAGAAGAAACAAAATCACTCAGAACCCCATAATTTAACATCGTAACGATTTTCAGTTCTGATATCACAAATTATACTTCTGTGAAATACTGTATAAATACATTTTAATCTGAAAACTACGATCCAAACACAGGATATCGGTTCGCTGGTATTTGAATGGTAATAATTCCTCCTCACTGTGAGTTCCACTTTTTAAATCTCTGGAAATATCTGTTGCAATGTGATTCACCTATCATTTCACAAACCACTTCTTTGGCCCAAAATCTATTATTAGAAATTGAACACACTCTGAGAAAAGCTCTAGTGGCTATAGAAATAGACTAAAAATTTTTTTTTTAAAACCTCTACCCTTAAACTCTCTCCCAACGGCATTTGTGAATACAGATGAATGAACGCGGGTTTGTATTTCTGACCAGAATTAAGATGACTTAACCCTGAGTACCAGTAATAGGTTTGGAGAAATGCCTGCTGAGCAAAGAATTAAATAAAGGTAACCAGAGCTTTTCCACCTTAACAATTCCAGTTACTCTGTATTCCTAGAATGAGAACAGGGCTCAACAGGTAGGTTAATAACTTAATGTTATATATTACTAAAAGTCACAACTCATTTTTAAGCAATTCTTTGACAAAACTGTTGTCATATTCAAAAAAATTTCCACATATTCAGTTTACTTTCAAAAGGTTAACTTTGATAATTCTTTAAAATATGCATTTTTACGTCATTGCAAGGTCAAATTAAACTGCAATGAACAGAAAAATCTTTATGTGAATAAAAAGCTCTGGGGAAAAAAATCAGTTAAATTTCATGGCTACAAATATGAACCATAAAAACTACATGCTCCTTTACTTTTTCGTGTTACTGTCAGTAAAAGAAACATAGTAGTGTGGTAGTTATTTTAACAATACAACACATATAGGAAGGCATTTCTGATGTTACCTGATGCTTTGTCTCCACATACTACGCAAAGATCAAAAATCTTATTCGGTCCTTGGTCTGAAGAATTATCTGTTAAGAGCTAAATAAACACCCCCCAAATAGAAACAAAACACAGTAATTTGTTATTACTCAATAATGATCTCACGTAAAAAATTAAAAGAACATTCAGTCTGTCTTACTTTTTGCTTTCTTTTTATAAGTTATTTTGAAACTTTTAACATTATTATGCATAAGCAATTAAGTGATTTGTAATTTTCTTAACAGGTAAAAATTTTAATATTATAAGAGAGTTCTTTTAAATGTTTCATAATAATTTCTTTAAAGTAAACAGACTATCAAACACCTGAATACATAAGTAGTTTTTAATACATCTCACAGACTCAGCCTTTACTATTCATACGGAACACATCAAATTATTACAGCAGTTATCTGTCCCATAGAGACACTTGTCTTCAAACAACTTAGGACCTTTCCAAATGGAATGACTAAAATATGCTCTAAGAGCATAAAAATAACGAAATTTTTTTTAAAGAAAAGGAGTTACGAGGAAAAGAATTTAATGACATACTAGCTTACAATCATGGGGCTGTAACTGATACACAAACGTATAAACATTTCATCAACGGGCTGCCTCAGGTGGGGGCTGGGGTAGTGGATGGGAGCACAGACTCTGGAGCCTGGTCAACGGCCGCGAGCCCGCCCCGTGGTGTGGCGCGGCCTTGGGTGACTGCCGAGCCTCTCCAGATTATATACAGATTCTATACAGGGCTCATCACTAAGGACAGCTAGTGCTGGTGAAGAAGAAGTACTTGTTTCTGCCTTTAGGTTTACCCTTCAGCCTTTTTGTCATTTTCTTTCAATCCTTTGAAAAGTGAACAAATTAATTCAACCCCAAAAATGTGACAGCATCTAGTAAACACCACCTCCCTGCTTTAAAACAACTCACAAAGTAATCGTCCACTTGGACTCTTTTTCTTCTTTTAGGGGTGTGAATGCCTTTAGGAGTAATTCTGATTTTAAAAACTTTAAACAGTCCATAAAATAGTGTCCTTTATTATGTTATAGTGGTATTCTTTCTTTTTATATCACCAGAAAAATCAGTCTTCAATTAAAAAATAAAAAAAAGACCCACATTCTGGTATTGAAAGTATCTAAGACAAATACCACTCTTTTCCTTACTAGTTTATCTATTGCAAATGGTGCCAGTATTGTATCTGCTACTTACTTCTAATGCTATGAGAGAGAGTAAGGAACTTGCTCACATGCCATCTTAGGTCCCTAAACCAGAAATCAAATCACCTTGGCCCAGGGCATTCCATCCTGTATTTGTTTCTCTTTCATTGCCTTTAGCTATGATCCATAAAGTACCAATATTACCTTTATTTTTATACTACAGAAATTTTACAAAAAATAGTAACTTTACAATGGAGAAATGTGACACATATTTCTTCTGCCAGGTGGTCAAGGTTAACGTCACTAATCATAAAGCATGATATTAAGTACCCTTGATATATGATGAAAATGGCACTTCACCTCTGGGATCCCCCTCCTCCAAACCAACCACCCCAATCTAATGGGAGAAAAATAGCCCAAGTCGCAGAGTGGGGCCACCTCCACTATGCCTGACCAGCACTCCTTGAAACAGTCAAGGCCGTCAAACACCTGGGAAGGCTGAGAAACAGTCACAGTGAAGAGGAGTCTAAGGAGACAGGGCAACTAACTGCATTATGCCACTTTGAAACAAAAAAGAATATTAGGTAAAAATTAGGGAAAGCTAAAAATATCTATTAATTTTAGTTAATAATGTATCAGTATGAATTCATTAATTTATAACAAATGTATCATACTAATGCAAAAATACTAACAGGAGAAACTGCATGTTGGGAGGTTATATGGAAACTCTGTATAATAACTACTTAACACTTCTATAAACGTAAAACAGCTAAAAATCAAATCTATTAATAAAATAAAGATATGCATAATTTTTTAGTGACAGCTGTCTTGTTCATAACTTTTTATAAATCCTATCCATTTTCAACCTTAGCAGCTTCTTAAAATGATGTCATTGTAATTGAAAGAATAGAATCTATTAGAATATATAGGCAAGATTTTCTATTTTATAAATTAGGAGTTTTTCATTGCCATAAGGAATTTTCTTTGATCAGTTTTTCATAAAAAAATAAGGAATCTAATTTTAAGAGAGCACTCCCCCAAAATCTCTCTGAAGGCAAACTTAAGGGTTCGTTTTATTTGTATTCATTATAGCAAAAAGCAGTAAAATATCTACATAACTGCAGACATCAATCAGTGTGTAAAAGACCTAACTGGTTCTTGAAGAATAATGTATAACTAGCAAAAATTAACACCAACACAATGTAATCTATACTACTGAGTTCCAATATTAAAGCAGACCACAGGGTAGATAGCTTGCTACATCAACCAAGATGTAGATGACCACAGGAGAGGCAGAGAGACAAAGACAGCAGCTGTGATACCAACTTCTTTTTTTGGTTTTGTTTTGTTTTTTTTTAATCCAACTTCTTGATTTGGAAGCTGCTTGTTAGGCACAGGCAGCTCAGTTCTGGAAACCTCAGCTACAGAAGAGCCCCCTGATCTGGCGGTTTGTTAACTGTGCAGACGCACCTGGTCTCTGAGAACCAAGTTCTAAAACGTGCTCCAGTAGTTATTTTTGGAAGCCTGACCTGGAACTGTTTTCTTCAGCCTTCCCAATCCTTTGAGCTCTCTAAAATTCTACTTTTATAATAAAAAAATCCTCTCCTGAGGATATGTTCATTGGTTTTTTAGAGAGAAGAAGGAAGGGAGGGAGTGTAACAGGGAGAGAGGGAGTAGGAGGGAGACGGGGGAGACGGGGGGAGACAGAGACATAGATGAGAGAAACATTGATTGGTTATCTCCCATACACACCGTGACCAGGGATCGAACCCACAACCTAGGTATGCGCCCTGACTGGAGACTGAACCCACAACCTCCTGGTGTACGGGACAATGCTCCAACTAACTGAGCCACCCGGCCAGGGTTTCTCTATATTCTTTATTAAATCTCTTCCTGCCAAAATAGCCAGAGTGGATCTTACTGTATGCAACTAAGAACCCCCAAAATACACGAATGTTAAGTACATGTAAGGAAAAGTATAGTGGCCTACAGGAGAGGGCAGTCACCACAGATAATCTGCACAGCACATAACTTTACGGAAGATCTTTTTTTCATACTGAACATGAAGGACCTAAAGTTTTAAAGCCAGGACTTAGGACATGCTTTTTAATTCTTTTCAAGCATAAGCTGAAAAGATACTCTGTAGTTATTTACCTGGAGGTGTTGTGCAGACAGATCAGGAGTTGTGAAAAACAACTGGTTGACACCTGCTGCATCTGGAGTTGTGAGAAAAACTTTCCCTGGCGTGGAATCTTGCCTGGCCAGAATGACTTTGCTTGGAGTAGAGCCATCGTGATTTGTCAGAATGAACTGCTTGCCTTGTGTGTTATGCTCAAGGGCTGTCACAATCTGGATTTTCTGGCCAGTTTGCTGCTCTGTAACAACCTAATGCAATCATGTAGCATTAATAATCGAATCAATTTTTTTCTTGAAGAACACAATTTTCTCAAACCTTCAACAAAGCTAGAAAAGCATACCCATTTATGTATATACTCACTATAATACACACACACACACAGGCCTTTTAAATTGGTAATTCTACTTCCATGAAATCCTATCTTTCAGAAATAAACAAATGTACAAATAAATAAAGGTGCAATAATAGTAAGAACATTTAGACCTCACTATTGTGATTCCTTCCTTCCCCTTCCCTTCCACCTTCCATTTAAACAAACATGTTTTGGGTGAATTCTATTTGCAAAGCACCATTTGTTCTGGGTCCTGAGAAAGAGAAATAAACAAAACCTTTGTTCTCATAAAGCTTTTATTTTAGTGAGAAAAGACAAAAACCAAATAAGCAAATAATATTGTCAGGTGGTATTAAGTGCTATGAAGAAAACAAAAGCAGGGTAAGGTGAAAGTCACAGAAGGAATTGCACAGACATGAGTGAAGTAACAGACCAAGGCTTAGGCCTGGCTAGGAGAAGTACATCCCGGGTAGAGGAAACAACATAGAAGACGGTGATGGAGCAGAAGTGTGCTGGACATACATGAGGCAAGCAGCACAGCAAGAGAGCTGTGTAAGTGAAACCAAGTGGAAGAGGGGGATTATGGTGACATAATGAAGACAGGGTCTAAGTGACAGCAGGGGCCAGATCACACAAGGCTTCCTAGGCCATACAAACTCTGGACTTCCTACCGTGTGACAGGGGCTATGCTGGAAGTTTATGGGGCAGGGAGTGCCAAGATATTCGAAAAAGATTGTTCTAGATTTAGTGTGAAAACCAGACTGTGATTGTAAGAGCACGCTGAAGGGAGACTAGAAAGGATGCTACTGCACAGATACTGGCAATATCTGGGTATTACACATGGGCAGAGATAGTGGATGAGAACAGGGCAGTGGCCATGCTGGGGCATGGGGGACAAGTGGATTTGGGGTGATTTACGAAGGGAAAGGTGACAAGATAAGCTGATGGACTGGATGCGGAATGTAAGGAGAGAAGTGTCAGGGATGACTATAAAATTTTAGCCTGAGGAATTGGGAGGAAAAAATTGACATCTATTGAGGATTTTTGTTGTTCAGCAAACACCTTAGAGCAAAGTCATTAAGCCATTTTAATTCTTTGACTCAATTTTAAATGACAGAGTTAGTTTTCACCTTTTTCTGTTTTCTGAAATATTTCCATCAAGATTATTTTCTATGCAAAATTTACAACAAAGTTCTGAATCACTAATTTTTTGTCCAGAGCAGACTGTATTGATTATAGCTGCTGCCAATTTGAGATTTTTGCTGAGCATTATTTCCATCCTGTCCTATTTTTCTAGGTGCAGTTTTTAAATGTTGCCAATTTTATTTTATATAGATTATTTCTATGAAGTCCAGTCTCTATCCTCCCTAAAACTTTTTAAAATTGTCAATGATACCCAAAGATGTGACTCTGAATCAGTTCATCTGCAACAAATTTTACCATGTAAAACTTAAGCTGTTTTATGGTCTTTTTATTATTATTTGTCAGTAATATTCACTGTGAATGGAATAAAAATCTAACAGCTGACCCTTATTTCTTAGAGAAAACAGCATTAGGTGCATGCACAGTGCAACTGTAACTGGGTTGGGACACTTTGCTTGGATGAGTAAAAGGATGATTACTGCCACAATAACAATTACAACTGGAAACTGAAGCAATCCAAATGGTCTTCAATAAAGAACAGTAAATAGATTAGTAGACTATGGATAAAAGTTTCTCAGCCTCAGGATTCCATTCCACTCAAAAATTACTTTGCCCTGGCTGGCGTAGCTCAGTGGATTGAGCGCGGGCTGGGAACCAAAGTGTCCCAGGTTCGATTCCCAGCCAGGGTACATTCCTGGGTTGCAGGCCATAACCCCCAGCAACCGCACATTGATGTTTCTCTCTATTTCTCTGCCTCTATCTCTATCTCCCTCCCTTCCCTCTCTAAAAATAAATAAATAAAATCTTAAAAAAAAAAAATTACTGTGTCCCACGGGGCTTTTGTTTATATGAGTTACTGTCTAGCTTAATAGAAGCTAGATTTCCTATCTGCCTCTGCATTTAATCTGTTGCAATATGTTATTTGGGTTAAAATATAAAAAGAAACAAAAAAGAAAACCCAGCCTTACATTTATTGATTGAAAAGGGCCAAGGAATCTTATATTAAGCCTCTTCACACAACAGAAATTGATCTTTGATACTAAACCAAAACCTGACAAGTGGCAACGAAAAGTTTGTTGCAATATGGAATCAGAAACTATATAAAAAGCTATTGGTCTACCCTGTAATTTGAACGGATCCTTTACTCATGAGTGATTAGGGAACACCATGCATTGGTCATTTGGGAAACAGTGGTTATGTACACCTTTTAAATGTTGATATTTCATCATACAACGTCACATGTCATGTAGTCTTTGGAAATGTCTGCTGTATACTGTGAGAGAACGACAGTGAAAAGGCAAATAACATTTTAGTATTATTATGAAAATACATTTGACTTTGCTGATTTTCTGCAAGAGTCTCTAGATGATACTTTGAAAACCCTGTGGATTGTGGTACCTCTTACTAAGTAGTTGGATGTAGTAATGTCTGCAAAAAGAAGCTCTATTGACATGGATCTGCTCCCACTGGTCCATTAAGGCTGCCCTCAGATTTTGTACCCTTCAAAAATATTCCCGGATCAGGTCCCCACACTCCTCCACAATTCTTCATTGGCTGTTTTCTTCTGTGCTGCCGTAACACCCTATACAACTATCAGCACTTACCATATCCTATTCAGGCTGTCCCATTATTTAACTATCTCTTACTAGATTAAAGCTAAGTAGGGGGTATCTTTTATCTCTGCACTTCAGAACCTAGAACATACATTTGGTATAATTAAGTTTGGTGAATCAGTGAATGAACTATAAACTACACATACCTCTCCCATCTGTTGTTCAATAATTTGATGTGCAATTTCTTCTATGGTTGCCATGATCTAACTGCAAAAATGTCCTGCCAAAAATAAAAAGATGCCTTTTCATAATTATACCCATAAAAACGTATTTACTGAAGAATTTAGAAGTGAAATTCTATGATAGTTAGGATTTTCTTCAAAGCAATCCAGTTAGATGGGTGGGGTGGGAAGGAATAAATAAAACAAAATTGGCAATGCACTGATAGTTATTGAAGACTGGTGAAGTTTATAGAGGTGGTTATAGAATTATTCTCTCTGCTTTTATATATTGAAAAAATATCTACTTAAAATAACTATCAAGCAAACAATTTGATGTTTCAAAGATACTGAGGCCTAAACAGGAGAACTCTAATACAGATCAGTAGTTTATTAATTTAAATGAAGGTAATCCTGTCTATAAACAAACACATCACTGTAGCCATTTAATAAATTATCAAATATTGTAAAAAATGACAAAATAAATGCACTGATTTGGCAGGTGGGAAGATTTCTCTAGAATCATTTCACGAATGATTGCTCTTCACTAGAGGCAATTTCTTATGTATTAGGATTGATCTGAATTTAATGTAAAGCTGTCCCCAGATGGATTTGAGAGCCGGTAAGATTAGTTGACTTTCACTTTTGCCTTTTCTCTATACAAGGTAGTCAAGAATATAAAATTGCCCTGGCTGGTGTGGCTCAGTGGACTGAGTGCCGGCCTGTGAACCAAAGGGTCGCCAGGTCGATTCCCAGTCAGGGCACATGCCTGGGTTGCACGCCAGGTCCCCAGTGGGGGGGGGGGGGGGGGGGGGGGGGGTGCAAGAGGCAACCACAAATTGAGTTTCTCTTCCTCTCTCTAAAAATAAATAAACAATAACATCTTAAAAAAAAAAAGGAATCTCCTTACCTTAGCTACTCCCTATGTGGCTTCTTATTTCCAACTTTGTAGTCAAGTACCAGGAAAGGAAAAGTAGTCTCTCAAATTCTAATTTTAAAATCTTGATAATGGATTCAGGCTGGCCTAACTTAGGTTGTGTGCTTATCTCTTGAATTAACCAATGTAAGTGGGGCAGAAAGACAGGTTAATACGACTGGCAATTTCTGCATTTTCAGAAGGCCTATTTACCAAAAGAAGGGACCAGCACAGACATGCCTACTGATATAATCACCACGAGCCAAGTAATCACTCTAATTTGTTTCTACCACTGATAAAGAGAACTCTTCAACCAGATGTCCACCGAACACTACTGCTGAGCTACTCAAAAACTTTAATTCAGTACTGACTGCAATTTTCTGCTGTCAGTTGAAGAACAAATCCTAAGAAGAAAAATCCCTTATTCTTGTAAAATACTATATCAAGAGATCTACTTTTTGCCCTTGCTGGTATGGCTCAATGGATTAAGTGCCAGCCTGCAAACTAAAAGGTTACCGGTTTGATTCCCAGTCAGGGAACATGTCTGGGTTGTGGGCCAGGTCCCCAATAGGGGGCACATTCGAGGCAACCACACATTGATGTTTCTCTCCTCTTTCTCCCTCCCTTCCCCTCTAAAACAAAACAAAACAAAATAAAAAAAACCCTTGAGTCCTGGGGTCTTAAAGACTGGAGGCTGTTATATTCTCTTATGAAACAAAAGATATTAGGGGTTACCAGTCACTCTAATGTACTCTGATATTTAAAATCTTCTTGATGGGGATGGTCTACCGATAGTTTGAAAAGAATCAACTAAGTTTTGGGTTACCAGTCCAGATTTTATCCCCAGTTTTAAAGGAAAGCTAAAAAATGAGGCAGCTCATGAAAGGGAATTCAGTAAAGGGGAAAGACATATAGTCTTTAAGTGTTCTTCTAAAGAAAATTAAGTTTAAAAGGAATCATTCTTCTTAACAGACAAAAAAAAAGTATTTAAAACACAGGCAAATGAGTATGAAACTATTTTTATGTATATATGGAGTCTGTACAGATGGTATCTAGACATGTAATACGAAAAAGAGACATTTATTGAAGAAGATGCAAGATACAAGAAACATTGTATACAGGACATGGATGCCTCAGTCCCCTTCAAAGCAGGCACCTTGCGACCTCACACAGTTCTCCCAATCATCATCAGCTGCCCTGCTGTGTTTTCCTGAACCTCATCAATGGTTTGAAATCTCTTCTCTTTCAAAGGTGATTTTAGTTTTGGGAAAAGCCAGTATTATATGTAGAGAAGCTATGATAATATATGCAGATCTCAATGATACTTCTGATGTTGTAATCCTCTGAAGCAGATTTCTTATTCCACACCACAAACCCTTCCTTTGACATTCATGTAAGTCAAGTACAAAGAATTTCTAATGCCTTTATTGTTGTCATTCATTAAATTGTCTCAATACCACTTTCACTGACGATTCTGACAGCGCTGTCCCTTTCCTGCCATCGCCATGGGTGAGTTCAACATCCATGAGGGCAACTCAAACTACACCCCGGTCTTTCTTGACCTCAAGTCCAACGATAGTCACCTAATTGCTGCTTTTAATATTTTGCTGCCAGACTGACCTAACATACAATATGCTTCATATTATTTCACCTTTTCATATTTATGAAAGACTCCCCTTTATAAGATTTGAGTTATTTGTTAAACCACCCATTCTAACTATACACACTACTTGTAATTCCTTGAATTTAGCTTCATGCTTCCATGTCTTTGCTAATGACTTCTCTACCACAAATGCCACAGAATCTCCAGATCAGCATATGCTTGTTTTCCAACGATTCTAACTCCAAAAATTGAGACAAAAGGGCATTATTTACATATTGTTAATTAAAGTCTAAAATGTTACAACCTTCCTAGAAAAAGCAATTTGCCGATGTGCATCAAAAGCCTTGAAAATGTTCATACTCACTGGCCCAATAATTCATTCAATTTCTCCCATTCAACAAGTATTTTAGTGCTTCCTATGGGCCACACATGTTTCTAAGTGTTAGGGGTACCAGAGTATTAAAACAAACACACTTCCCCTTGTGAAGTTTATATTTAGATGAGGCAAAAAAGAAAAAAACAAATAAATATACAGTATCAACAAATGGTGAAAAGTGGAATAGAGAAAAATAGATTACAGACTAGTAATAGAAAATAAAGAAAGGGTGGGGGAGTTGCAGTTGTTTAAACTAAACTCATTGGGGTGATATTGGTTGATAAGATTACATAGGTTTCAAGTGCAGATTATTGCAATACATATCTGTACATTGTATTGTGTGTTCACCACCCAAAGTCAGATCATCTTCTGTCACCATTTCTTTGGCTCCCTTAACCCTTTATTACCTCCCCAACCTCCTTCCCTTTGGTAACCACTATACTTTCGTCTATGAGTTGCAATTTTTAATTATGGACTAGAGATGGCCTTACGGAGTGACATTTTAGCAAACACAAAGGTCAAGGATTTGTGCAAGAAATATTCTCATTCTAATCATGTAGAAGAAAAACGTTTAATGATGAAGAGAAAATGCTTATGACAAACTAAATGCAAAGATCAGGAAACAGCTTTATTTACAACTGATTTTAACTATGTAAAACACACAAGGACTAAAAATAAACATTCCCAAATGTTAACAGTCACTTTTCCAGGTGGAAATTTACAGGCTATTTATTATCTTCTGTATGCCTTTTGAATGGGTATCTACTGTAATCAGAGAAGTAGGCATTGCATCTTCTGTGGCCCAATGCATCTTGTGCTCATTTATCTTCTAGCAGGGGTGTCCAATCTTTTGATATCTCTGGGCCACACTAGAAGAAGAGTTGTCTTGGGCTACCCATTAAATACAATGTGACATGTAATCACACACAAAAAAATCTCATAATGTTTTAAGTAAATTTACAATTTTGTGTTGAGCCGCATCCATAGCCATCCTGAGCCACATGCAGCCCATGGGCTGGACACTCATTTAAAAAAGCACTCTGTCCTTATTTGCATAGATGGCCATCTTCAACAAGAGACTTCTAAGAACTATAGTTCTTCAATGAACTAATTTTTTATTTTTTAAAGATTTTATTTATTTATTTTTAGAGAAGGGAAGGGAGAAAGAGAGGGAGAGAAACACTGATGCGAGAGGCTGCCCCTCACACATCCCAACCAGGTACCCAACTCACAACCTAAGCACGTGCCCTGACCTGCAGTGGAACCCGCAACCTTCCAGTTTGTAGGACAATGCCCAACCAACTGAGCCACCCTGGTCAGGACTGAACTAATTTTTTTCAATGAACCTCTAGTGTTTAACATGCCCAGTATTCATATCTAAATTCAACAAGTATTTATTGAAACATACTTATCAGGTACTTGTAAGAATTTGGGACTTGACAGTGAAAAAGACAAAAAAGATCTTTGCTTCATCGAGCTTTATTGTAATGAAAAAACATTAAAAATTATCATCTGTTCAATGTTACGAAGGAAACTAGAAGGGAATAAAAAGAAAAGGAAACAAACAGAGGAGGAGAGTTTATACAGGCAGCAGAGTGCCCTGGGCCTCAAGTCGACAAACCAGAGTCACGATCCCATTTTTACTACTTACCAAGTGACTACATGTCACTTGACCTGAGGCTCAGTTTCCTTGTAAATGAAAAATCTTCAAAAAAACTGTAAAAATTCCATGTAAGTGAAAATATACCAATGGAGGTCTCTTATAAGTAAGAGGTAGTCCCTGAAAGTTAGCTGAGTAAACAAAATGCTCCATAAATGAACAAAAGGAGCTCAGAAACACCGCACTGGAGAGGAAGGGTCAGAGAAAACTTTACAGAAGAGACATCTGAGGTAGGTACTGAAGGAAAAGTACTCCTATCAGCCTGAAAGACAAAGCAAAAAGCCTGAGGATGTTGCCTTTCCTACTCTAGTGCTGGCTGACACACACAAGACACACAGTTCTGTATTTCTGGCCCTGATTTTTTTTTTTTACATCTACCTCAATCTCATCTCTAGGTACCTTCCCCACAGAGAATAGTATCAATGGTGCCACCCTTCCATTCAGATTCAAAAGTTTAAGTCTGTGTTTTCTGACAGCATCAGATACAGCTCATTTTCTTTTCCCAGCATCTGTTCTCCCCTCATTCTTTCCCCATTGGCCCACTTCCACCAACTGAATGTAGGCTGCTATCATTAGTATTGACAAGGCAGTATTTTGTAAACTTTGTGCTGTGAACCACTTATGCATGGGGAAGTTAATTTAAGCCCGAATATCTTTTCTTATAAAAAGGAAAACAGAATAGAAATTAGGAATAGTGAGAATAAGAATAGTCAGTCTCCTGTAGACTTGATTTCAATTTAATCTGTGTGTGTGTGAGTCACATATTTCTTCCTGTGTAGTATAATAAAAAAAAAAGTTTGAAAATAAAAAAATGTTTCTCTCTTTATACCCCCTGGTGGAGAGGGTCAAACATCTCTGAAAAAATGATGGAAGTTAAGTTTTCCCTCACCAGAAAACACAAGTTCACATGCATTTAAACTATAAAGGATGGTATATGCTGAATTTCAAGGGGTTCCTAAAACCTCCAGTGGCTAGTCCAAGGTCTTTAAGTTAAGACCCTTCAGGGTAAAATTTCAGCTACTGCCAGAACTGACTTTCCTGAATGCATATTTAATATATGTGGCTTTGTGTACATCAAAGGCCCCTAGAAGACCAAACCACCTTTACATATATTTGAAGCCCCAGGCAAAAACCATCTTTTTTTGTCAGCAACTCTGACAAGTGGCAATATGTAAAGATGCTTACAGAACTGAACCACATCCTCTTTTTCCTGCTTCAGAACCTCAAAGAATAAAGTTTCAGCCTTTCCGGTATTTCCCCCTCGCCCCCAATATTTACTAAGCTCCTATAACATGCCCAGCACTGTGGACACAAAGGAGAGTTCATTTACAGTCTGATTTCCTCATCTTCTCATTTTATCTGCTATCACTCTGGAGAGAAGTCTCTCTCCTAATATATCATTCCAAGCCCCTCCTCCCACATAATTCCAACTAATTTTTAGGACTCAGTTCAAATGTTTGTGTATCTTCTAAGTCATTAACTAGGATCCACAGAGTTCTGTTAATTTCTAATATTTTACGCGAAATTTTTACACAGGTGCATTTTTCAATAAGGCTGGTCCGTGGCTTTCAAAAAAGATTTTGAGGTTGCAGAGGGTCTTAAAATGCAAAACCGGTAATATTTATACTATTATGTCTTTCGCCTATGCTGTTTCTTTTGTCTTCTCTAATCCCCAAGGGTAGGAATTACACTGTGTGTGTGCAAACAATATTTTGGGAATGTTTGCTAACTCTCATTTGTGACTCCCTCAAAACCCTTTCTAAAACAAGACTGAAATACCCCTACAAGGAATGATAACGTTAGTTGTATTTCACGTGATCCGCTATTTTATAAAAATAAATGGGAATACCCTTTAGAGCTACCAATTGCACATACAAGCAAAATTTTAAAATCGTCATGTATGAACAATTGGTCAAAAAACTCCAAGTTGAAGGCCTACTTACAACTTCCAAAGGCACAAAAACCCTAAATACCTTACTTTCAATTCATTTTGCTTTTCCTTTCCAATTTTTTTTTTTCTTAAACAGGCTGACCTACTTGCTGAAGGTTATGGGACAACTTCGCAACATTTGCAATTCATAAAACGGTATCTACAGAAGCTGGAGACAGAGTTGCATAACAAAAGAGCTGCTGGAAGCTTGGCCACGCTCAAGGGCAGTCTGTACCCAGGGCCGATCTATTTTATTTCTCAAAAGATACAGATCCGAAAGCAGTGGCTACTCCTGTCCCACTTGTGAAAGGTGGGGGCTTGACGCCCTCCCTCCCGAGTAAGCACGAGATTTCGTAAGGGGCCCTCCATGAAAGTGACCCGGGCCTCGCTCGCGGCCACTCGGGGCGAGAGACAGCCTCTCCGCGTCCCGCTGGCCACCAAGCCCCCGGAGCTCCGCTCCCAGAGGTGGGGGAAACGCCCAGACGGAAGCTTTTCCTGTAGTTGAAAGGTCAGAGGCGCCGCGGGAGGCACCACGGGAGACGCTGCCGCGCACGCTGAGCCGCTCGCGGACTCCCACCCAAGCCCCGCCGCTCGGCCCGCTCCTGCTCCGGACCCCGCGCCCCCCCCCACAGCCTCTCCTTTCTCCAAGCCCCGCGCATTCTTCCCCGCCGCTCCAGCCACTCTTCGCGCCCCCAGCCCAACCGAGCAACCTCCCGCGAAACTGCCAGACTAACCAGCCCCGCCGGCCGAAGCCCGCAGGCTGTGGCGGGTTTCTGGGGTGCCTAGGCTGGCAGTTAGGAGGGAGGGCCACCCCCGCCCTCTGCCCAGCGCGCAGCCGCTTTTCTCAACACCCGCACTTCTTACCGGCTTCACTGCCGAGTTAAGTCCCGCTCCGGGCGTGGACCTGGCGGTCCCGCTGGGGCGGCTACTGGGGGTGTCCGGGAGGAGACAGTTTGGAGAAAGCTGAAGGGGGTTGGGTAAAGAAAGTGGGGGCAAGTAGCTTTCTGGGTTTGTGTTTTTGGGAGGGGGTCAGAGTTCGTGACCTCTCAGCTCCGCCGAACGCGCTCCCGTCCGCGCCTGCGCGTGAGTGGCGTGACGAGCAGGCGAGAGGAAGTCGTGACGTTCCCTGGGTGGAGGGTTGAAAGAACCGGGCCTTTCAAAGCCGACTGCCCCCTAGCGGCGAGGAGGGAGACTGCTCCGCCCTTGCCGGCGTCCGGATCAGGGTCTGGGAGGAGTCGCAGGAGCCTAGCATCCTATTTGCCTTTGGCAAATAGGTCGGTAAAGGTCTTGAGACAACGTTTCAGATTTGAGTAATGATAACCTAATCAGTTTTAGGCAGTTCTGTTACTAATTTGTGGGAAACTGGGCTCTGTTACCGGCTCTACAGTGTAATGTTTATTAGAGGACTAACAGGTCTAGGTAGATCCCAGTAAGATATTTAACTTAAAATTCCCTTCAATAAAAAGAGAAGCTGGGGTAGAATCCTGTGTAGCAAGGCAAAGTTTTACTCATCAACTATTGTAAGTAAATAGGTATAATTGCTAAATGGTGCAAGGATATAATCACTTCAAATGTAAGATTTTAGAAGGCTCTTTTTTGTCTGATTTGTTCAGTTGCATTCCCAAGCCTATAGGACAGTGCCTGGTAGTCAGTAAAAAATTGTGAAAGGAATAAGTATTGGTGGGACATCACATTCTGATGATGACTGCCTGTGGCACTGATGTGTGGTGGGAAGAGCTGTCCTGTGTGACAGTTTGGACTTTAAGAGAAGGGGGCCTTAAATATTTCTTTAGTATTCATCAGCACCAGAAAAACCATCATGTATTAAGGCCAGAAACTCAAGTGAGGAAGAACAAAGGTGCACTGAAAAAGGGAACATGTCCTCCGTCACCTCCCTCTGGAACTAGGAAGCCAAACACAGAAAAAGGAAATGTAACGATTCCTAACAAGTATAAACATAATTTATGCCTCATTCTCTAAAAGTCCCCCTCTTCCTTTGGCATTATTTGTTTGGTGGTTTTAAGGCAGTTCCTGAGTTCTTCCTCCCTCCACCCCCCATATCCTTCAGATGGTCTCAAAAGTGAAAGCTAAGAAAGCCTACTATAGGTCCAATAGGAAAAGGCAATCTGAGACCTCTTCTCTATTCTCAGTGTATGATACGCATGCTTATAGTGATGCTTGTGGTTATCCCTTGTTATCCACTTAATATAAGTTATAAGTCGACTTATTAAAATGTGGAGGTAGTAGCCATTTGGGGAACATCATTTGTGGGTGAAAAAGAGCACCCCCTAATTAGACTTCAGAAAAACAGGTCAGTGTGGTTCATCTTTAAATGCGACTCTTAAAAAAATCACAGTTTAAAAGACACCATCACACCAAAAGTAGATAAATTTATTTTGTATAAATATAATACATATTAACATCATTTACAGTGCTAACATTTGATTTATAAAGGATCTATTATCTCTATATGGACAATTAGATACAGACATCACTTTAAGTAAAAAGTGTTTCTAGAAATTCATAAGTCATTTTAAAAACAATAACAAGATTGGTTCTTAAGATGCTATGACCAACTTATATAAAAGACTGCCCACCTTAAACCTCCCCCACAACAACAACAACAAAAAAGGGAATTTGACATATTGAAGCATTTTGAAAATGTACTACCACCTTTATCTTAAAAAAAAAACCTAGAAATTATTTACCTCTTCTATTAAAGGGGGGGAAGTTATAGGTATGATTTTCCTTTAGAAAATAACATTCAAAAGTGGCACGGGCTCCTGAATGATGTTTGTGTATTGGGACACTAAAAAAAAAATAAAAAATGATCCATTAGAAGTAATTCGATTTACCAAACACTGAGTATCAGTGCATGGGAGGCACTCTGCCAGATGCTGAGGGAGAATCTCAAATGAACAAGATACAGTTGCTGCTCTCAAGGACAGGATGTGATAAGTACCATAAGAAAGATGGTTTACGAGCTACGGGCTATATGGAGAGCACAGAGAAAGGAAAGACTAGATCTAGTCTGAAGAAATAGAGGAGAAGAAGCAGGGAAGAGAAGGACTAGGATCAACTTCACAGAGAAGTCTCGGATCAACAGACAGAAATGGGGGTGGAGGAAAGGGTGAACAGAGAAAGGCTGGGCGAGGGTCAGCTGGGATATACGGTATCGAAAGAAACGTGTTCCGTGCCAAGCCACTGGGAAGCCAATGAAAGCTGAAGAGCAGGGATGAAACTAGAGCTGTGCTTTAGCCTGAAGGTAGGACACAGGAGTGTCCAACCTTTTGGCGTCTCTGGGCCACATTGGAAGAAGAGTTGTCTTGGGCCACACCTTAAATACACAAAGATAACGAAAACTGATGAGCAAAAAAAAAAAAAAAGGTTTTAAGGAAATTTACAATTTTGTGTTGATCAGCATTCATAGCCATTCTGGGCCGCTTGTGGTCTGTGGGCCACAGGTTGGACACCCCTGCATGGCTCTGGCAGTGTTTAAAACGGGACCATGCAAAGAAGGCACTGGAATTAGAAGAAAAGTTGCTCCAATCACTGGGGCTTGAGCCAGGGTCCCTGCAGCAACAGAAGGGCAGTGAAGATGGAAAGGATACAAGAGCAATTGCAGTGCACCCTGTTACGACTTGGAGTCAGATTATGGAGCCTAAAATGGTGTTTTTCCATTACAGAAAAAAATAAACAGATTTAAGTGAAAAGAAAGTAAGTTGAGTTCTAGTGATGTAAAGTTTAAAATGCGTAAGGACACGTGTAGATATCCAACAAGCAGGTGCAAATGTGGCCTTGCAGGATGGTGGAATGTGTAGGTCTAAGATCTGAGTTTTAATGAGGGCATTTTGGGGACTCTGTTTCAGATATAGATGACAAGAACCCTGTCCTTGAAGTATAAGGAGGAGAAATATATTCAAACAGTATTCAACAAATATTATCTCTTGAAAGATACAGGGTAGGTGTTTTGAGAAACTGATACATTAGATATAGCATCTGCCTTCTCCTGGAGTGTATGATATATAATAAGAGAAACAGGATTTACTTCTGGAAATCCCAGTGACTATGCGTGACTACACTGCACCTCAAACTCCAATGACAGTACAATGAAAACACACTCCAAAACATATGAACATATGCTGTGATAACATTTACATTTTAACTAAATTACTAAATGCCAGGCTTTCCCTATTTCTGGCTATACTCTACCAACCAAATATAAAGTACACATTTGGCTAACAAAACTACAGTTTAAAGTTGTCTTCTTCACTTAGTTGTTTCACTACATCTTTGTATTAAACAAGGTTGCTCTGATGATTTCATTTTAAGGAATGCTACTATGTATTCAATGAATCAAGCTTTCAGTTGAAGAGACCAAACTGAGACTCTTGGGCGAAGGACAACAGGAGGATACCGGCTCCCTTTGGGAACAGGAAGAAAGGTTGGAGAGAAGTTCAGAAATGGGAGATGAAGTCAAGATAACCATCCTGGTTTCCCCAGGGCTCTGGTGGGACCTCTGTATTCACAGCTGCCCCAGATACGGAGGGACACTGGCTGGGGACGCTCACTAAGCACGCTGGCCCTCCTCTAGTTCAACCTGGCCTCCAGGTGGCTTCCGGAACCCCTTTTGGCTTCACTTTATAACTGCTTTTCTTTCTCCTTATGAAAAAAGATGATCTTTGAAAAGAGTCTGATTGAAGCACATGTACCAGTGTAATAAAGTATTCCTGGGAACTAGGTACTATTCATACTTTATCCTCATTTATAGAATGCATTCGATATATCACTTTTTTCTAAAATGTTAGCTATCAAGAGAGGTTTTCAAAGTAGATTTACAACAAAATGTATATAAATAGGTTTTTTGGTGGACATTGAATTAGCCAGCTTAAATAAATAATTGATCAGCTTTAGTAAGTTATGAAGATTGCTAAGGGGGAAAGGGAATGTGATCCTAGGACACATTTAATTGAAATATCTTTATAGGGGGCTGCAACCTGATACCTTCCTCAAAAGGCTGTATTTAATATTTTTCAAAACCCTCCGTGGGGCTAAGCCAAGAGCTAGCACAATCAGACAAGCTTCACATGTAATTAGGAGAATTACTAAAAGTTTGTGCAATGTTTCTTGTATTTAGATTTATAACTAGTTCTTAATTCAGCCAGCTGTTGAAAGATAGAATAGCCTGCCTGATATTTTTTTAAGATCCTGAGGCTTAAGCCAAACCTTGTAACCAGAAGGTTGAGAGCTAAGGAAGAGGGGGGAAGAACTCCAAACAACTTATTTTTCTACAAAGTGCTAGGCCCAATGAAATGAAGGAAATACTTTATAAGGCATAACATTGGTCTCCAAAACGGATATACTAAAAATGGCAGAGATTTTAACATGGAAGCCTTATTTATACTATCTTGATTAAAAGTAATGAGCTGCAAGGAAGTATTGGTTTACCTACAGTAGCAGAAAGACAGGGGAGATAGCATGCGAGGGCTGTGTGTGAGGTTGCAATAGGATTTAAAATAATTCTGTACAAGCAATAGCCAGAAAAAGCTACAGCAGCCAACTCTAGATTTAACAGGGACTCCGGGGCTGCAACAAAAAACACTCACAAGGCTTCCGAAAGGCACACAGTAATTCTCTTGGCAATCATAAATATCACAGTGAATTAGGAAATCCTTTATATAAATGAAAGGAAAATTCTTGTGCCCCTTAATGAAATACTATATGAAAAACCTTGCCTTTTAGGATAACTTACATTTAGTTTAAGTTCAGTCAATAAATGTTATGACCATCAGGAATGACTTTAATCACAGCGTTAATTTTTTTCTTCTGCAAATCAATGTTATTTACAAAATAGTTCCTATGTTGAATAATAAGTGCACCAGAATTATGAATGTAAATCTTTCCCAGTGAGGTGCACTGACAATTGGTTAAAAAAATAACGGACTTTTAAAAATTTACCAGAGAGGACATAACACAAAGTGATAGTACAAAACCTTAAAAAAAAAGAGAATACTATACAATTTTAGTTAATACTGGCATAGAATTTGTGCTTTTTTGATATGTTAATTCCAGTTCATTTTTAAAAGCACAATTTTATAGCAAATGTTACATTCTTTTTAGATAAAAATACCACTATTGATTTGGGCTCAGAACACTTAGAATAGCAAGAGACATTATGTAATATAATGCTTTCCATATTTTGCTTTTTTAAAAAAACAACACCCTTATATTTGTGATGAACTGGTAGCATTTTTTAAGAAGATTAGATTTAATTAATGTAAAGGCTATAGAATTGTGTTCCTCTGCAAATGAAAATATCTTTTCTTACTTACATACAATTAAATAAAAATTCAGATTCTATCCCTCTGCTATAATTCCTTGATGATGTAATACGATGTGAGGTACATCATAGGAGAAATACTTGAGATAATTTAATGGAATTTCATTTCACAGTTACTGAGGTAGAAGTTGGCTGTGTGTTTTTTCATTAAAAGATACAAAAATTCATCTTAGTTTACTGATTTAAAGACATGCATTTTTATCATAAGCAGTTTTAGAATCATAATTTCTAAGCCAAACACTGCATGAAACCTGCTCCTTAACGTGTGTTTATTTACAAAGACTTTCCGCTAGTGAGAATGTTATTACAATGTAACACTGTAAATGTGAAACACATTGAGAAAACAGTGTGGACTGTGTCACCAACAGTTAATACAGCATACAGTATTAAGATACATTTTCTGGTTTCTAAAGAAAAGGTACTTTAGAATTCAGTGTGAATTTCAGAAATAATTCTGAGAAGTAAACATCAAAATTTTAATAAATAACATACATGAAAAAACAAACATTTAAAAAAATTACCTTATACCTAACAAAATAATCTCATTTTTGATGAAGATTTTAGTTGGCTTTATCTTGGCAGTGTTGATTTGTATTAAAGTTTTGTACTTTATTTACTCCATTCTGATGAAATTCCACCCTTCTGGAGTCACAGAAAAAATGAAACCAATACTGCTACAATATTGTGCCTTCCTGAAATGCTTCTATCCACCTATTAATAAGAGAAATTTGTTAGATTTGTAAAATGCAATTATCCAATATGTGTTATGTTAATATAGATAATAGCTGTGCCTGTGAATCTAGTTACCCTAACAGAGTATTTAAGATCTTTCCTATAGCAAACTAGAATTCTGCATATATGGAATTCTGTATATTTGGTGATTTGGCCAAAAAAAATTGCCTGAAAAGTGCATCTCATTTCTATGAGGGATGAGGAAGGGGCCACTTCATGTACAAGCTCTGGGAAGCCCTCATGATCCTGTTGAGTTGGTTTTGGAAATGGATAGAGCTGCAAAGGCCTTAAACCCCCTTTCTGTTCTGTTCCTGTCTCTTTCTCCCTTAACCAGAGATTCCTTGGGCATCCACAGTCTGGATCTGTTCGGAAATTTTCAAAGAAAGGGAATCTCACATCTGATCTACTGGTGATCAAAATTTTGCGTGCAATAGAAAAGTGTCTCAGTTTCACAGAAGTCTTTCCAAAACGCTTTAGTCTCAAAGTTTTATCTGACCATACACACAGCTGCCAACGATCCAGAGGACACTCAGAGGTTGTGTCTTTGTGCCTCCCTGGTAGAATAATTGCTTATGAACTTGCTAGGAACATTTGAAATCACCACGTTAAATAGTTAAAACCGCGTTAAGACAGAATTAGCTCAAATTTCAAAGACAGAGTTTTCAAAAATTTAAATTTTAAGTGCAAATGGCATATGTTATAGCATAAAAAGCCTCTAAAAAAAGCCTAAAATTTCCATTGAAGTTAACACATTTTACTATTCTGTGATATGCAAAAAAGCAACCCATGTGATATGAATACCCTCAAAGAGAAACTCATAATTTAGCCTGTATTAATTCTAAATTACAAGTCAGCTGATTCCCTTCACCTAACTACATTCATTCCTGTCCTTTTTTCCCCTGATTTTTGTATTTTGTTTTTCTGTTTTTTCAATTCTGTCTTGACATGATTTCTATCTTGTCAATTTAAAGATATAAGCAAAACGTGTATATTTAAAAGCAATACTTTTATCAGTTTGGTGATGAATGCAGTGAAGATGATGAAAAATATAATTTCTGACAGAATATTAGGACAACTACTATTTTATCTAAGTAATTTCTACAGAAAAAAAAACAGCTAAATGACATAATTTTAAAATATTCTTCCGTACACAAGAGGAATTAGTTGGGGGAACAGCTACACACAGCTGGATATCCAAATAAACTCAGGGCAAAAAAGGTCTTAGAGAGTATTCGTAACATTATACCTGATTACTTTTCAAGAACATATATAATTGTTACATTAATTCTTACTGCCTTAAGAAATGACAAGCCTTGCTTACTTAAAGCATCTGTTTATATCTGCATGTACCTTTCTGAGTCTTCAGAAAACACGAGCACCTCTTAGTGAAAACAAAAATGTGTTTCTTGTGAGGTCAAAATACAAATCAAATGAAAGAGGTGAACTGAATTGTCCTGTTCAGAAAGGACCTTGATTTCACAGAAATATGCTTCTTCATATTAAGCAACCTCATGATATCTGAATATTCTTGTTGGAATTTTGAAAAGACTGTGTCAGTCTTTACCATCTATTTTGATATAAAATGAAATGAAATGGAATAAAATAAAGTCTATGTCCTTCTACTCAGTGATCGGGAACAGCATGGGAGCCTCTTAATGTGTTTGACCTTTTCCCCAAAGACGCTAGCAAGCAGCTGTTCAAACTCCTGCCGTTCCCCAGCACAATGGAGCCGCTGGACTGCCAAGTCCTGGCTGTTTCAAGAGGAGATTCTTACCCTGATTCAAGAAAAGGTCAAATACCTCAGCCTTCCTTCCTCTCAGCAGAGCAGCATCACGCTGCTCCCTCAGAGGTTATGTGCACACAGAATATTTTGGACAGAACCGCCTATTTTTCTTTCTCCCTCTGCCTCCTGAAAATATTCCAGATACTCTTGCCTGTCTTTAGAAGCAATTCTAAAGAGTCTGAGTAATATCTTAACTCGTTCTAATTCAGATCCTGATTTAAATTCTCAGTTGTCCCCATGCATGGAAGTAGGCTATCTTACTATCAATCATTTAAAGTAACCACTCAAACTTTATACAAGAAAAGTGTCTAAATTACTTACTTCTGAGCCGAGTGAGCATCATCTGCTTTGAATACATAAAATACCATGTTTTTGTGCAGTAACTGAAATACTCTAGACTCTGAATTCTCATCTTTGACTTGAGTGACAGTGAATCCTAGTAAAGGCTGGCTCTCCAAAGCTGCCACGTCCTAATTTAAAAAGACATAGAGGGTGATGATTTTTAAAACTGATACAAAATTCAGATGTGCGAACTCCTGATGTATACAGCTCTAATTTCATTTTATATACACATATGATAATTCTAGCAACTTATTCAATTTTCCTTTATTCAACAATATTCACTGAGCCACCCACTCCCACTTACTCTAGGAGCCACTGTGCTAGACGATTTGCAATGTGTTCACATCCATTGAATTTCACATATTTCCCTACAAGCATGGGAGGTAATGCAGAAAATATAGCCTAGAACGGGAAGTGATTTACTCCTGTCCCTCTAAGGAAAAGCTTGGACCTTAGAGCAGAGATTTTCATAGATGTTGGAACACATGGTGATCAGACGGGAGAGAAGCACAGTATTAGAGTAAACAGTCAGAAGCTGTTTATAACCCAGAGACTGTCTAGATGATCAGTGCTGATGATGCCTGATCAATACAATCTGGAGATTGTCAAGGCGGTGTCATCCAACAGAGCTTGGAAGAAAGGACAAAAACCTCTGCGTTCAGTGAAGTAGATAGTCATATGACAGGAGAAAAAACCTTTTACATTTTAATACTCTGGAAAATTCCAAATATTTTTGAGTAAGAGCTCTCTAGACAAAACAAGACCCTATTCACATGAAAAATAACAGTAACAACATCTCCCCCTCCAAAAGCAAAGCAAAACAAAAAACATAAACAAAACAAATAGGTTAAACAAACACTGTAACTATTTCCAGTCTTCATTATAAAACAAGTCCCCCAATTTATGCCTCTTTAGATTCCGGATCTTACCTCGCTTGCAGCATATGTGTATAGCACTTTATTTTTTATGACAAACCACAAGTGCTTCCAAGGTTTTTTATTGCCCTTTGATCTGTATAAATAGCCACTCATAGAAGAATCTTCTGTGTTTGCCGATACCTTAAAAATAAGCAAACCCCATACATAGTTTAATGGTGTTCAGACAAAAATGTTTAAAATAACAGAATTCCTTTTGATAAATGGTTCTGAAAGCAGTGACCATAATAATAATGTTTAGGAAAGAAACTGCTTATTTTCAAAGTCTGCTGCTGTACAAAGAGGGGACTTGCCATCACCACGAACGTGAAAACCCTTCCTTTCAGAAGCAGTTTTGGGAGCCTGCCTGGTTTGCACGTACGTGTTTCTTAGTGGGTTCGTCTGTGTTTTCTGGGCTGCCAGAAGAAAAATAATTCCAAAGGTCAAAAAGGCTTTTTTAAAGCTGCATTTTGGGGACTGTGCATGTTGTTTATTGCTTTTCTTGTTCTGGTAATTAGGGGAAATTACTTAAAACTTTAACTCTGTCCCTGAAACAACAATAACAACAACAACAACAACAACAACAAAACTGTACCAACAGAAAAATAAATAGAAAATTCTGCTATTATTGGTGATTTTAAGGATCAGTTTCTGCTCCCCAAGTTTTGGTCTGAAAGACAAGAAACCTGTTTTACTTCATAAAGGGCTAAAAAAATGCTTTAATGCTTTAATCTCTGGGCAAAAAGTACATGGTAAGCTTTTAGTGATTATAATTTGGCAATTGAAACTTCTTTCTCTTTTCTGTTAACACAGGAACAACAGAGACAGAAAAAGTCAAGTTTAGGACTTGTGGTCTGGTGAACAGACTCTCAAGTGGCTCCCTGTGACCCCTGCCTCCGAAAGTTACCCTCTTACACAATCCCCTGCCCTTGACTGTGGGCAGGCCCTGTGACTCGCTCCTGAGCAACAGGACATGGTGAAGGTGATGGATGTCACTACCCTGTTACATTAGATAAGACTTCATCTCGCCAGGAGACAGCTCTAGAGACTATCTCCCATTCTGGCTTTGAAGAAGCAAGCTGCCATCTTGGGAGGCCCACGTGGCAAGGAACCGAGAACAGCCTCTAGGAAGAGCAAAAAAGAAGCCACGGCCCTCAGTGTTGCAGCCGCGAGGAAACGAACTCTGCCAGCAACCTGAGCGAAGATGGAAGCACACCCTTCCCTAGTCAGTCTCCCGAGGAGAACGCCACAATGGCCGACACCGTGATGGTGGCCTGCAGAGGTCCCAGCTAAGCTATGCCTGGACTCCTGAGATAATAAATGTGTGTTGTTTTCACAGAGTAATCAAGCAAGAGAGTCAAATTTAAACTCTGCTGGCCACAAAACTAGCAGAGGTGGAACTAATTAACTAGCTAATCAAAGTGGGAGTGGCCAGAATGCAGTACTATCTGATCTCCGACCTGGCTGGCTGAACCCGTGAATTTGACAAACTGGGATAGGACAGCAGTGATGCCTGTGTAGGCCATGATCACTTTTGAAGTTTTCTTTTAAGTTTAAAAGAAAGACAGCCTAGTATTAGTGATATCAGCTGTATATAACCAACCAATGCTTACAGATTAACCACGAAGATCAGTAAATGTTTATAAAATGCCCAAAATATTATGCGAAGTTCTTCCTTCTGGTAAGGGGTCTGCTGAAAGTAATTTAAAAAATTCACATGAGTTCAAGCTATCTTTACTTTCTAACATTGCTATAAAATGTTCTGCCAACCTTTTGGCAGCCATTTTCTAAATGACTTAGGTCACATGGGAGACCGAGCCAGAGAGAGGCACCAGCCACACCTCATCACCAGTATTAAAATGCATGTTTTAATAGTAGTGAGAAATGACATCTTCCTTTATGAATGAAAAACAGTCTATTATATGAATATGAATAATTTAGCCTCTATCAGGTTGCAAGTTTAATGGAAACACTTACTTCTTTGAGAGCAGCTGGGATTTTTTTCTGTTTCCTCCCTGATGGAATACTTTGTAAGACTGATGATAAGGCACTTGAAGATTTGTGATTTCCGGGAGACCCAATCTTAGGCGAGTGCTGGTGATCTAAAAGAAATCAGGTACACTTGTACAGCTAATGGTAACCATTCTGCAATTCCATTTAATTCAGATCAATAAACAGGGCATAAAATATCCATGGAAGGGTGTGCCAGAAGCTGATGACACTGACGGGAACAGAAGGTGTGTGGCTGGAAGTTGAGTAGGAGGAAAATTTTCCACTGTCTATGGTTTTCTGCTTTTTCAACACTAAACCATATGCAAGGATTATCCTTTTGTGCCTTTAGAATTCTGAAATGTTAATGTACCAGCAACTTAAAGAAAATTTAAAAACTTCAATCCTGACTAAAAAAAAAATCTAATATAGTTTGGTATCTAGACACCTGATCAAGTAATATCACAACGAATGAAGAACTAGAAAAGGGGCTATAAAACAAGATGAGCAAGCAATTAATTCTGATTAATTCTGATCTTCTTCTGGTTCAGGAGAAGCTGGGAAGAGAATGAGATGTTTGAGTTGGCCATTAAGATGTAAGTCAGAGTTTGCCAAGCCAAAAAAAAAAAAGAGGAGGAGGAATGCTCCATGAAGAGAGGTCAGCATAAGCAAAAACAGACAGAGATGAAATTAGATCATCTATCTGGAGAATAATGAGTCTGGAAATAACAGGCCGGTTCTAAGGAACCTGGACTGTCTTTCAGGCAATGGGGGATCAAAGCCCTTTTAGGCTGGAGAGTGACAGAAGCAAACTGAATTTAGAAAAATAAATCTGGTGGTAGGAAAGAGGAAGGATTTGCAGCAAGGAAACCTGTCAGGAAAGTATTACAGTAGTCCAGGTGAAAGACAATGAAGGCCACGTTATGAGATGAAGAAATCAAAGAGAAAGACAGGCTTTCGGGGATAAGTTTGACAAAATTGACTGACCAAATGGGTGTGCACGATGAGGGAGGAGTGTCCAGATATGAATTTTGAATGTTTGCAGCCTATATTGCATACTCAGAAAACAAATGGAGGAACAAAAAGGCTGGCAAGATTAATTAGGTGGATATGACTTCTTGGAAAAAATGTACACAGACTCAATATTCTGAAATAGTATGTCATCTGGTTTTATGCACTTATAATTCTCATTTGCTGATGAAAAGCTATTCTTCATGGAGATGAAAGAGAATCTTTTTAAAATTCAGAACCTATAGGTTTCAGGAATTGCACTGAAGATCTTTCCCCAAAATAACGATCTAAACAGTCCTGCTAGCTGCACTGATCCTAACTGTAGAGATGGGTACCTGTGGATAATGAGCAGATATGACTTATCATTTTGTATTTGGTGAAAAGCTGCACATTTAGATGTACAATAAAACCTCACTAAATCAGTCCAAGTGATCAAAATTAGGCTAACAAAATGACACCCAGCATATTTCCACAGAGAACTACTGAACAGGTAGATAAAAATGATTTGTAATGAGCATAGCTGTGAAACTAGAAACTTCAAAACTACTTGAGAGTTAAAGTTCCCTTGTAATTATTTTAAGCATTTCACCCTAAAATTACTGTTCTGTAATTAATATTCTTAGCAAAACTGTTTTCAGAATTAAAAATAAACTCCAATCCAAACTCTCTTGGAAATATCACTAAATATTAGTTAAGAGATATTAACTAAGGAAGAGGGTTTCCTCCATATTTTGTGATCACCAATCATACTGCTAATGTGTCTAAGATGATCCTTTCAGAAGGCTGTTTGAAAGCATCTGGGAAATAAAGGAATTCTGGGTTAAGACTTATATATTACCTAATTTCTGCAGTTCTTGGAAACAATGTTCACATACTCTTGCTGGTTGATTTTTCAGGTAATCTAAGCCACACTTATTTGATGAACAAGCTTGGCATACAATCTGAAAACACATTGGAATTATTTAATTTAGAATAATCTTTGTATCCAAACCATCAGGCATGTTACCATTTATAGTGCTATCTGCTTTTCGAAACCTTTGTACAGTCATTGAATCTCAGTAACAGCTGTGTGGAGTTCGGGCACGTAATGACCTCATGCACAATATCCCACTGGAAGGTACAGAGGCCCAGATTATTACTGAGTGTTTACTACAGAAAGTAATATATTTAATAGTCAATCTGTGCAAAATGTTTGAACAGTGCCTGGAGTGCAATAACTCCTGTGTTACCTGTATTACCATCATTGTCATTGTTGTCACTGTCAGCATCACTGTTGTAACCACGACCACCTCCGCTACACCTCTCCCAGGTGTCTAGCCCTACATTAAAGGCTCTCTAATTAAGACCTCATTTAATCTTTACAGGAGCTCACTGACATCATTGTTCCTATGCACGTCTTACTAGTGAGGTCATGAAGACTTAGAAACTTCACTAGTGTAACTTTAACACTGAAAGTTCCCCCTATTAAATACAGCAGGTCCTTGAATAATGTCATTTCATTATAACACTGATGTGATACCACAGGAACTTAACTCTGGCTTATGTCAATTAGCTTACGGTAAAAGTAGTTTCACTGTAGGTCATTTCACTTAAAGTGCAGAGCCTATTGACAAGTGAAAACTTACTATATTGAGTCTCTAGATAAATTCAGTATAAATAATTATCTGTAAATGTGAGGGTCTATTTAATTGTGAATTTGTAAGTTTTTTAAAATAAAAATTTAGTTATCTATAAATATGAAGGTCTATTTAATTGTGCAATTGTGAGGTTTTTTTAAAAAATGGAAGTTGTCTACTACTGACAATCTATAATAAGGTAGAAGGAAATAAGTTCCCTAACAAGACTGCCCCAAGCCGAAATATTTAAAGAAAATACCATCCATGATTCAGTGTCTCCCCGCTGCCACACACACACAATGGCTTACAAGGGGAAATATGCTCCCTCACTAGGGACAGCCCGGAGCTATTAAAAACTACGAAGACGGGCCCTATCCTCGCCAACCTTTCCGCAGGCCCGGCAGTGGTGTCGTCTCCAGGTCAGAGTAAATTCACTCGTGCAGATCATACACATTGTGGCTCTGGTATCAGGAATCCAGATTGGAGCCTTTGACCCAAGGGGACTAACTTCCTCTTTATTTTCCGAATCAGCCTGTGGAAGAACGACTTCTGATTATCTCACGTTCGTTGCTGCAGAATCAAGCCCTTTGTTTAGCAGTGGTGGCTCACAATGCTGATGGCGTTGTTAAGGATATGGGATGAAATATGGGGTTATTATATTTTTCATGTTCTCAGGACTAATTAAGATTAGCTACATCCTAACAATCCTCTAATACAAAATTAATTTTAAAAGATGCCCATGGTAGTGTGATGACAGCTACTTAGTTTCCTTAAACTATAATACATTTTCTAAATTTTATACAATGAGGTTTTATAACTAGAAAAAATATGAATATGCTACACGCTATCACAGACCTGCAGTGAGACATCCAAAGGATAACAATTTAGCTCTGAGATTACACACAGACCTCCAGTGCTTCTGTGAAACACATGTTGCTTTTCTAAACCCCTGGGAAAGGTTTCTTGAAGACAAAAAGTAAAATGCACTGAAAAAAAGGAGAAGGAAAAGACAATACCTCATCAAGACTCCTACTAGGACAGAATGTGATTCTTTTCTTGGCATACTCTTCTATTGACCTGGAAATCGCTTCCAGCCATTCATCCCTTTCTGTGGCAGAACTGTTGGGGGCAAAAGAAGGTTCCATCAACCAGATGTCAGCTTTTATCTTTGCATTTTTCTTACTTCTTTTCCTTCTCCCATGGCAACAGACTCCACCACCCTCCAACAATGCTGGTCACAGGCAACAACTCGGAGGTTTCTGTGCACAACTAATCAGAGCAGGCATTAGAGAACGCACGGCACTTTAGCAAATACAGTGCTTTCTTCCTTTCCAAAAGTACTGTTTTAACACCGAGTGGCTTTTGAGGTCTCCTAACTTTGGAGGTATTTTTGTTTGGTTTTACAAGCTATTCACACACTTAATAATTATGATTACTTATAGAATCAAGGAGTTTCCTCAGCTATAATCCCAGAATTTAAAAATATTCCAAAGACTCAAGTTTCAAAGTCAAATTTATGTCATAGAATACTAAATATTCAATATGTTTAGATCAGTAACTACTACTAAGATTTTCTAGAAAGGGCAGTGGGTTAAGGATATATATTTTTGGTACCATAAACAGATGCTGAAGGAGTGGTTAATAAGGGGGAATAGCCCACAGTTGTTAGGGTGCCTCTACCTGTCACCAACATAATCACATTTTCTGTTCCCACCCTCAGTTCGTCAGGAGCTTTGATTCAAATCTAGAGGAATGAGCCCAAAAGGGGGAAAGCCTACTCAGAGAAAAGCATTCTTGTGGTGCTTTTGTATACCTCCTCCCCCGCAAAACTTGGGTCATCTCAGACCATCGCTGGTGTCAGCACAGGGTGTTGTGCATGCCCGAGAGAGGGGCGCCTTTTAGGATGTGTGTTTGTGGAGACAAAGAGAGAATTTAACAATGAATTTAGAACTCTATCATAAAATAAAATCCCTCATAACAACGGGAATGTGACTGTGTAAGACAATGTGTGTTTCTCTTCAAGAGGCACCCTCGAAGGGATGCAGGAGTGAAATGACCTGCCGTCTGCAATTTGTTTTAAAATACTTTAGAAAATAGGAAAACTGGTGGCATAATCTTCTTGATAATTTTTGAGTCTGGATGACAAATACATGGTTTCATTATATTACTCATTCTAACTTTAAGTATATTTGAACTTGTACTCCAAAATATTTTATTAATAAAAGTTTATATAAAAAATAGAAGAAAGTTATGTGTCACACTGAGTAGGATATTGAAAATGTGTATGGTTGTGGCCTTTTAACTCTCAAATAATATTTTTAAAATGGAAACATCTATAAAAATAATGGTAAGAATAGGCATATTTTGTTGTATTTCACTGAACTCAGAGCAGGTCAAGGAGACACTAGATACTAAGAAACTAATTTTCCCCACAATAATCATTCTTAACTTACTGTATTTTGCCATGTATAATGTGCTCCCATGTATAATGCTTACCCATGTTTTTTGCCCAAATTTTCAGGAAAAAATCTTTTATTTTAATGTTTTAATTCAATGTGTTATTTATTTATATTTAGATACTTGGTTTTTGTATTATATGGGGTATTATTTTGCATATGGATATCATTATTGCTTTCTAGAGGTACATTCTTAATGTATAAGCAGAAATAAAATAGTTAAAAACATTTATATAGATATGGAATTAGTACCACCAATGTATAAATGTATATCCTTATTTTTCAGTCAAAAATCTGGGCAAAAAAGTGTGCATTATACACAGCAAGATACAGTAAGTGCCACTTAGAATTTGCACTCATATGGCTGTTAAAAGACAGAAATCAGTTTACAAATAAAATTTTTTTAAAGATTTTATTTATGTATTTTTAGAGAGGGAAGGGAGGGAGAAAGAGAGAGAGAGAAACATCAATGTGTGGTTGCTGGGGGTCATGGCCTGCAACCCAGGCATGTACCCTGACTGGGAATCGAACCTGCAACACTTTGGTTCCCAGCCCGAGCTCAATCCACTGAGCTACACCAGCCAGGGCTTAAATAAAAATTTTTTTTAACAAATAAAAATTTTAAACTAGTACACTTCTCAAATTTTTATTATATGCCAATAACAAAATAAAACAGAAAAAGCCCCCATCTCTCCAAACCAAACCGCCTCAGCTACCTCTACTGTTCTTTAACAGTTACTACATGTCAGTCAGCTGTGTCAAATGCCTTGCAACTGTCACCATACCTCTTCCTCAGAGCTACTCCATGGGACATATACTGGGGTTTACACATACCCTGACCCCTACATATCACCATCCGCCATCACCACTTATAGATCAGGGAACTGAGGATTCGAAAAGTTAGGTGATTTGCTTTAGATAACGGACTACACTACAAGTGGGTATCAGACCCACGTGTGGCTAAGGGCCGAACCCTTCGCCACAGTGTCACCTCTGGCCTCTGTTCACGTTCTCTGAAGAACTGCACTCTAAAAACACACGCTCCGATTTCCAAGCAAACACTCATAAAGGATTGCCATTCCTCCCTCCTTCTCTTCCTCCCCGCTTTTTCACGGGAAGAGGTAACAGAAACAGAGAGGCAGATGGCTAATCTGGGAATTGCCGTCTGATTTTTCTGGAGCCCTGAGAGCATATGGAATGTGGTTTGACTGCAAATCGTGTCACATATGCTGCTCTTTCATTTAATCATTCCTGGCTCTCTCTGGTGTGGGTTTCTGCCAAAACAATGTTTATCAGCTCTTGAAAACACATATCTCACAGACCACACACATTTGCCACAGCATCGAGTAAAGACATTCTAAATCTCCTTTTGTAAGATGGTTAGCAGAAGAATCAGAATCTTCCTTGGATCAAAAAAACAGCTAAACCAAGTATTCTTTTCTTTGTGCAGTGTGCATATTACCAGAAAGCAAATGTATATTTCATAAGCATAATTTTCCCATTGATTGGGATGAATTTCCAAGGGAAAAAACACCCCAAGGTGGACTTCCAGTGTGTTTGACCTCCTTACACCATTTACTACTTGTGTTAACTGTACCTGCCACTCAGGTCGAAAGGCCAGCCTGCTTCAATTCATTTGAGTAGCATTTACCAGAAGCCTACTAAGAGCCAGCTAGTAAGCCATGAACTAGGCACACAAAATATACCTCATTTGTAAGGGCTTACATGTAATTGAGGTAAGACACCGAAACAAGTAATTACCACGTGATAAAATAAATGTAAGGTAGATAAGTAACACAGAAGTAGTAAATTACCCTCTGCAGGTGGCAGGGAAGGCTTGGCCGAGGTGACGACGAGGACAGGATTGGAAGAATTACAGGAGTTTGACAGGGAACTCTTTAGTTTCTCAGTGCACCCTCATCCAGTGTCCTAGGTTCAGTTCTCATCTCTAAGCTGATGATTTCCAGGCATAGATAGGCCCCCAGCCCAGCTTCCTTCTGGCATTCAGACCCTTATATAAACTGTCTCCTTGATGGCCCCACTTTGACGAAACACAGGCACCTCACATTCACTGATCTCTCCCCTAAAGCCGCTCCTCTCTTGAGTGTTCCCTACAAAGGCAAACCGCACCACAACCCAATACACTGGACACGCTGGGGCTCACTCTCAATGCCTCTCTCACATCCTCTATGTCCGGTTAGCAATCATTGCCTTTAGTTCCCCTTCCAAACCATTTTTCACGCAGCAACTGGATACTCTTTTAAAAATGCCAGTCTGATCACGTCATTCCCTTGTATAAACCTTTCAGTGGTATCCTGTGGCTTTTAGGCTAAAGGCCAAAATCTACAAGATGGTTCTGTGAAATCTCTCTGTCCCTCCAAGTTTATCTTGGGTCACTTTCCCTCTCATTTTCTATGTTCATGCCACACTGGCCATCTAGTTCTTTGAATATGCCATGCTCCTTTCTACCTTTCTACCTTCGTACACACTGTTCCTAATGACCAGGAGCCTCTTCCTCTCCTCTTTGCCCACCTACCCAACTCCTATTTATCCTTCATAATCAAGTAGACACAGGGGTCTTTAGGGAAGCTAAACTGGACTGCCCACTGTCTGCCAAATCTAGTTCAAGGCCCTTGTTTTGCAGCCTCATAGCTACTGGTGCTTGCCCTGTGTATTACTTAAATCACAATAATAACTGATTGTGTTAATATGTGATAAGTGTGTATCTTCCCTAATGAACTATAAGCTTGGGGAAAGAAAGGTCCCTTTAACTCTCCACTGTATCCCAAATGCCTGGCCCAGAGCAGAGAACAAAGTGATGAATTCTAGGAAAAGGTAGCCACCTGCACAAGGCAGAAGGACGTGAAGTAGGCCGGCGAGAGCAGAAACTCATTAGCAGACCCATGCTGGTGGGATGTGCCGGGTGACGCAGGGGTGAGTACGGGAAGAGTGAATGGAGATCAGGCTGGCGAGGCAGACAAGAACCAGACCAAGGGAGGCCCTCTCACCCTTTTTCCATGTTCTATAGCACCTGCCTCATTGTGGTTGGGGGATTCAGAGGGTGAGCATGGCATTCAGTATGTACTGGTTTCCTCCCCCCATGCCACCCTAACTCTCCCTTGGAGATTTGTTTCTCCTTTATCAAGAGCTTTCCACTTTTATCATTTTTCCTGCATGTCCCACATTCAATCCATCAGCAATCCTACTGGCTACGCCTGAGCTTGACCACTTCTTACCACTTCAGTTGAACAGACCATCACCTACAGCCTCTTACCTGGTCTCCCAACTTCTACTCTAGTCTCCAGTGGTCTATCTTCTACAGAGCAACCAGTGTGCTCTTTTAAAAATATAAATCAAACCAGATCAGGTCTTAGCTTAAAACCCTCAGATGGTTTCCCCTCACACTTAAAAATCCCAATGACTATCCTAAAGTCTAGGAGATCTATCTGGAAAAATGTGGACATCCAGATATTTACCTGATTAGAAACCTAAGAAAGATTTACCATCATTTCCTAAAGTTGTTTAATCATCAATAAAATAGAATTTTGTTTTTAACAAAGCATGTTTTTAGTTAGGAAACTTAAGTGCAATTAAAAACTTGACCTTCCTAGAGGCATTTCCTCTTTGGATCTTTGAAAATAACTTTCCTGATTTTAAGAACCAAGCTTAAGTATTTGCAAAGGGCCTGATATACAGGGACTTGATGTTCCTTGCACTTTTGTTCAAACTCGGAAGGAAGAAAGAAGATAATCGCTCTGGCTGGGAGCAGGGGAGCATTCGGCAAACCCTGGAAACAGGTATTTCCTTCTGTCATCCTGAGATCTGGTGCCAGGCAGCAGCGGCCCCTCCACCTGAGAAAAGCGACGTGACCAGGGAGCTGGCTGCTCTTGTGGTCCTCTGATTTTGGTCTGAGTCCTTGACACCCGTGGACATTGGCAAAATTATTATGGTTAAAAAAGCATCAATTTAGTGTCAGATATACCTAGGTTCAAATTTCAGCTCCACTGCTTACTAGTTGAGTAAATCGGACATGGATTTTAGCCTCCATTTTTCTTATATGGAAGGTCAAGACAACACCTACTCCAGTAGTTATCACAGAACTTAAAAGAGAAAATAAATATAAAACGTTTAGCGCCACGCCTGATGCAGAGAAATAAATGGTTCCAGCCATGGCTCCAGCTGCTACTAAGACTGTAGTTGGTTTTAGTGGTTTGGACACAGCCGTAAGCAGGCTGCATGGGTCCAAATCCTCGTCCAGATAACTTTATAGATGGGTGGCTTTTCTCACCACTAAATGGGTGTAAATAATGACCACTTACCTTGGAAGGTCACTGAGAAGATTTCATAAATTAATACACAGGAAGTGCTCAGGATAGTCCCTGGCACAAAGAAAATGCCACAGCAGTATTTGCTACTATTTCTGTAACATCGAGAGTTTGGTCTGAGAGTTGCACAGACGCGCTACCCCGATCCAGCAGTAGAGCGTGCTAAGGCTGTCGTCGGTCCCTTCACTTGTCAAATCCTGCCAAGCACCCACTTCTGCCACTTGGCCAATAACTCCACATCATATGTTTATGACTCATACAGCTACAGGGATTTTTTTTAGGACTTTATTTGCATTAAAGTATTATAGCTTGATTTATGTATGTAAGTCACTGAAAGTTCTAGTTTAAGGCAACGTGGTATATTAACAACAGATTTAAAAGGAAAAAAAACTTGTATTGCATCCTGACTTTAACAGCTATATATCCATAAGGCAGGAACTCAATTTTTCTGTAACTTAATCTTCCTCATTTTTAACAAGATGACACCTACCTTGTAGATTTATGTCCTTTCAATGTTGTAAAAAGGTTGGAAATGTTCACTTAAAAAATGTTCAGCAAAGCAGTTTTCAGCATTATTATTCTATTCAAGGGAAAATTTTTACCTCTGTGCTTCTAGCGCATGATAGCATTAGCTCTCAGACATTTATCTACATGGTAAACCAAGAGAGAACTGCATGGTATTCAGAACAATAAGGAAGGAAAAAAGTTAAGTCTAATTGTTAACCTAAATGTAACAAAAAATGCAGGACATGGCTGACCCTATCAATACCGGCAAATGCTCATGTATACGTAGTTTTTAAATTTACCTGGCTGAGAGAATGAAGGAACGCTCTACACTCTCAATCTTTAGTTCATTCTGATATGCTTCTTGGGTGGGTTTTTTGACCTGGAAGAAAGCAAAACCATTTGAGCAAACTCATTTTACTGAAAGCCTCATCTCTGAAGTGTAGCTGAAGCTGCCCAGTGCCCCAGCTGCTGACATCCACCACCAACCCTCGTTTCTAACTTGATGCACCACTGCTCTCCCTCATTCACTCTCTGCTACCGGTGAATTTAAATTTCCTACATACACACAGGCCTCACTTTCCCACCTTCAGGCCTTCGCTCGTTACTCCCACCATCTGGAACGCCTTTCGCCACATCTTAGCATGGCCAAGTGTGACCTATTCTTGGCTCTTCCTCCAAAAAGACTTCCTCAGTTCTCCTTCTTTCCTAGTTGCCACCAATCCCTCCGCCAGGTCCCACCAAAAGCTGCACAGTCTTTGTTTATGAACACATGAACAGTAGTACATGAAGAACAAGTTAAAGATGATTCTCTTAGGGACTTTTTTCCCCCTAAATATATTTAAGTAAAAAAAAAATCTAACAGATGCACAGATACACAGACCTTCATCCCAGCCAGTGAGAGCATGTTGTTCAGTTTATACATCCCAGACTGCAACGGTGTTGTGTACAAGAGGGCGTCATTGAACTGAAAGTAGAAACATTTCATAGGATGAAGTAAAGCAACAAATTTCAGCTACAAAGTTATAAGACACAAGAATAAAAGAAAAATATTACTTCTGCATTAAAAGCTCTCTGAATAAATACTTATGTTCTGCTTATAAACACAAGAACCACCCAGAATGTCTTATTAAAATATTATTACAAAGGAAATTTCTTTAAAAATGTGCTTTCGTTCCAAATGTTGTAGACAAATTTAATGGATTCTGAATTCTAAATCCCACTAAGGTATTAACTAACATCTGCCTAAATAAATAACTGATTGAACCGTTTTTTTTAACAAGTTAAAAATGAAATACACTAAATTCAAAAAGAAAAAAAAATTTCTGGTTATGAATCTTTGTTTCCTATGCTTGAAATGCAAACAAGCAATGCAGTCCATCAGAGGTCCCACTAACACTGCTATTTGAATGTGCAAATGTCTCCTTTTATTAAGCAGCTATGCCTGCCTGGGGCTCTCAGAAACACACACACAGCCACTTACCAGGAAAAACACTCGGGGCTGCATGTCCTTCCGAGATAGCTTCATCAGAGTTCCTTCTTTGAGAAAAACCTGATTCATCCAAACAGACACCCATTTAGTCCTACCATCACAGCACAACAACAACACACATAGAATTTCCTTTTCAACTTCCTTTCTCCTGTTTTTTTTTTTTTCCCTTCGGGGGCTGGGTGGACATAGTTTCCTTGTGACTTCTTAAAGTCGTGTTTCTTTTTAGACCCTGTAAGTCATTTAGGAATTGGACAAGGCTACAGTTTCATAAATCCAATATTGGCCCCAGGGGTATTCTGCGGTCTGAAGTGTATTTGACCCAGCATGTGCTTTATCCTGAGGCACAGCCAACATCCTGACAATTGCGTTTTGTAGTTTTCCTCAATTCGTTCCCCAGGCCATGTTTGTGCTCTATTAGGAGCATCAAAATACCAATTTTCTCCTTCCCCTCATACTCTTCTCTTACATGACAGAGTTTAATGAAACTGTCTTTAAAGTTGTGTGAGGTAGGCCAGCATTACACAATAAAACGATGCTATCTAATCAGATACTCTGTAGGGACCCCTGCCATTTTCCTAATTGAATCGGACTTCTTGTCATGGTGACTTACATCATGAATGTTTTGAATGGAGAGAATGAACTTAGTTGATTCAGGCTGGGTAAATGAAGAGTAACAATAACCAATACCCTATTTGTACAAATTAAATGAAAAATAGCTACAAACTGTGCCAACAATCATTGAATTAAATCTGCAAAAGGCAGTCTAAAACACTTACCCGTCCAGGCTGCACTATTTCATGGTGTCCATTTAAGCTGTACTGAATTTGCATAAGTTTTTGGAAGTTGTCCTACAGAAAGAGAATACAGAGCATATAAAGGCCCTGACTCCCAGGTTCAACAGTACACCAGCCACTGAAATGAGTTACTTACGCCTTGCTTCATGGTGTCATTGGCGTGGTTGGCTACCTCTATAACAACCGCAAGGGCATCTAAAATATGTAGGAAGAGAGGGGCATTTGGTCATTACCCATGAATTGCAACATCGAGCAATTTCAAGTGACAAGATTACTAGTTCACAGCAAGCAACCACGGGAGGATCTAGGTTAACTGAGAAAAAATATGAATGATGAGGTACAATGAGGGCATGACACAGGCAAAATACAATACTTACAAAAAAAAATGAGCCAAAGAAAGTCCAAAGAGACACTACAGATGATGTGATAATGTGTATCAATGTAAGAATGTCAGGGTTGTTTCGTGCTGAGACTTGATTATCCTGTTGAAGTTTATAAGGATAAGGACAGGATTTCACCTGAGGCTAAGGACCATTCCAGTATAAACTGCTGTGGGGAGAGAATGAATCAGAGCTACTGGGTTGGCCAAAAAGTTTACATGGGTTTTTCCGTAAAAAACACATTTTCATTTTCACCAAAAACTTCATTGATATTTCGAATATGTCAGCTGTCTCCCATGTGGTATATTGTTGATTGTTCACAACTAATGTCTTGATTTGATCGCTATCAGCTTCAATTGGTCTACCCAACTGTAGAGCATCATCCAGCGAGAAGGCTCCAGCATGAAACTTCGCAAACCACCTTTTTTTGACATGTTTGATCAGTCCCAGCACCTTCCCCATACACTGCACAAATCTTCCTTGGCATTTCAGTTGTGTTTTTACCTTTCTTTAAATAACAAAGCATAATATGCTGAATATGTTGCTTATTTTCTTCCATCTTCAATATTAAAATGGCTATACAAAAATTCACCAATTTTGATAAGTTTTTTTAAATGCACACTGATATGACAGCTGTCACAGTACAATCTAACAAAATTGTTTCAAATGAAGTTAAAGACAACTAAATGCTACTAAAGCCATCTTACGGTGGGGTGGCGGGGGGACAATGAAAATTGTGGCCAACCCAAGACAAGAAAGAGAAAGAACCATGTGAGAGGGTCAGGGCTCAGCTGTCTTCTCTCAGTCTGATCCTGAGAGGGAAGAAATGCCACATGGAAGCATACTAGGCCTTAGGAAATCACAGGCATTATTTTGTAAGCAGGGTCGTTCAGCTTTATCTGCACTTTATTCTTTTTATTAAACCCTTGTGTTTAGCAAAGTGTTTTTGAATGCTCCAGTCTTATCATCTTTGTAACTAGCTATATTAAAAAAGCCTGAACTTTGTCTCCTTTTGGGCTACAGCTGTCCTCAACCGAAGACAGTGGTGTTCCCCAAGGGACACTTGGACATGCGCAAGGACAATTTTTGGCTGTCACATGACTGGAAAGGTCCCCTGGCCTTTAGTGGGTAGGAGCCAAGGATGCCAAACATGCTGTAGTACTAACTACAAACCCACACAAAGGTTACACCATACAATATGACAGTAGCACTCCCTCTGAGAAAAACTGGTAGTGCTAAAGAGGGGACACACCCTCCGGAGGCTGGTGTGGCAATGACAGCAACCATCAACAAAACGATAATTAAAAAAAAAAGGAAAGTCCTGATTGGTGTGCCTCAGTTGGTTGGGTATTGTCCTGCAAACCGAAAGGTCACTGGTTTGATTCCCAGTCAGGGCACATGTCTGGGTTGCAGGTTCTGTCCCTGGTTGGGGTACGTGTGAGAAGCAACCAATAGATGTTTCTCTCCCTGTCTATCTCCCCCACCTTCCCTTCCATCTACAAATTAATGCAAAAATCCTAAAGAAAAAAACAAACAAAAAAACACCCAAAAGATCGATTTGGTCCAGCAACTAAAACCTACCAAGAATTTCTTTTTCTAGTGCCAATTTTGGTGGTTTCTACATTCTTTTTTTTTTTAAGATTGTATTTATTTATTTTTAGAGAGGGAAGGGAGGGAGAAAGAGAGAGAGAGAGAGAAACATCAGTTTGCGGTTGCTGGGGACCATGGCCTGCAACCTAGGCATGTGCCCTGACTGGGAATCAAACCTGCGACACTTTGGTTCGCAGCCCGCGCTCAATCCACTGAGCTACGCCAGCCAGGGAGGTTTCTACATTCTTTAAATACAAGTGTATTATTATCACCATTATTAAAAGAAAGCAGTATTTCCTTATAGAGACCCCAATCACATATCAGAATGTACTGCACCTGGCACTCATCACAACAGATATTCAAGAGATGACCCCAGGCACAAATCTGCTTCTTGGCCTGCGTGAACTCTAAGTGGGCAGGGAGAGAAGCTTTTGGAGGAAATGACAAAGCTGCTGCTGTTTAGTCACCTGAATTCCAAGCTGCATTCTCCCATCCATTCTGTAATTCTGCTCCCCACATGTCATCCATTTTAGACACCCTGGAGACCCTGTTGCTTTAACCCCTCCGCCTACCTTCCAAAGGTCCATTTGTCTCATTTTCCCTCACACTTAGGCACTCTCATTTACAACTGCTCACCACCTTACTGCCGTGCCTGTGGCCATACAGAGCACTTCGCTTTTTATTGCTTATTCTAACTATGCTTTTGCTGAAGTGTGCAATTTCCTTTAAAGAAGCTCCTTAATCTCTGGCCCTGTACTGGTTTTACCTATAGGATGAAGTTAATAATTCATCGTCCTTGAAGGCAGAAGCCCTGGAGCAGATGTTTTCTTGAAGTCCTACTTGCTAATATCTGTTTAAAATTGTTATCTTCACAAGACAAGATTCTGATCTGGAATGCCCACTCTCGTTCTCGCCTATCCTTCAGCTCAGTTCCAGTCCCACTTCTCTCTACACGAAGCTCTGTCTCTTCAGTCTTCACCCTTGTCTTCCTCTTCCAAATGATTCTGTACTGTTCAGCACATCCTGACTTTATAGCTATCTGCTTTGTTCTTGGTCTGCTGGGCAGGCTATTTTCTTCAACTAGATTACATATGGTCACCAAAGACAAGAAGCATATCCCCCACTCCAAACTTTTCCTTATAAAAAAACAAAACAAAACGAAAAACCTTTAAAAGGATAACATTTCCAAATAGATGTTAGGGAAATAGAATTAAAAGAATTAGTAAGAATCTCTACCAAATGGGTTAAAAGCCTGTTCAGTTTTGTATCTGAAAGTGTAAAGGATGCACAAGAATAAGATAAAAATTCATAACATTAATGGGATGCACATGGTCTTGTGTAATGAGTTTCTGCATATTCCAACAAGAGATATACATTTGAAATGTACATGTGAAATGAAGAGATATACATATGACATTTGAAAGAGGTAGTATGGGGATAAACAGAAAAAAAACCTCCACTATCCTGAACAGAAGTAATCCTTGAGTGTGTGTGTGAAAGAGAGAAACACACACACTATGGATTATCCCATGAACAAATACACATACACACACACACACACAGTAGATATTCCATGAATATCAATGAGTCCATTGTACTGTAATAGACTATTCCCCTCAAGTACTACCGGGCATGAGGGGTGGAGGCTGATAAGGCTAATGCCTGTCATTAAACAGTCCCGGAACAATACCCTATTTTAACCACTGTCCTTGATTTGTTTAGTTCCGTCACTTCCTGGCCTCATGATTTTAAAGCTTAAAAGGACCTTGCAGATTAACTGGTTCAATCCCTGCTTTGGAAGCAGTAGCCATCTAGAGAACGAGCATTTACATCTGGTAAGGGGGACTGAGCACAGGGGGATGAGGCTCCCTGACCCGCACTATGTGGGGTCCACCAGACTGGCTCCCACGGCCGACTGACCACGGGCTGTTCTTGTCCCTATACTAGCTCCACTGTATCCCTTTAGTTCTATTTTAATCTGCCTAAAATAAAACAAAGTTTTGTTATATTTTTAATTTCTAGGTCCAAATAACATAATATAAAAACTTCTGCAATATATAAGATCTCAAAACTTATTTACCTTGAGTGTCTCTGTAATCTTCAGAGTCTTCTAAAAGATTTTTCAAATAATCTACAAATGAAAAAAATGATAGTATTTGGTACAATAAAGCACTAAGGAGAAAAACTCTTTTCTTTTTTATTCAGTATTTCAGTCATTCTTGTTGGTTAATATACATGCTGTTCAACTTGTGCTAACTTTCTTAAAATATGAAAGAATGAAACCCTGGAATCAGTTTGAACTCAGGACACAGAGTCAGAGCTGAAAAGAGCCTTAGAGGTCACACACGTTGAGATGAGGAGTCAGGTTACTGAGCACAGGGTCTCACCCAAGTTACACAACCTCTTAGTGGCAGAGTCAGGCTAGAATCCAGGTCTCTCCACGCATAGTTCAGGTCTTTTACTCCAACACACATGAACGACCTTAATCTCAAGATCGGATATATGTCTAGCACAAAATTCCAAACATTAACAGATCGAATGCCTAAGGGACATTTAGGTTTGTCAATCTATGAGTCTAACAATGCCAGAACCACAGAAATGCAATACACTAGACTCTCAAGTGGGGGAGAATGTGCTTCCTAGGGGTCATGTGGAAATGTCTGGAGGTATTTCTGATTGTCACAACTTGGGGAAGAGAGGCCAGGGATGCTGCTAAACGTCCTACAAATGCACAGGGCAGCCCTACGGCAAAGAATTATTTGACCCAAAATGTCAGTAGGGCTGCAGTTGAGAAACCTGATCTAGATGGTCTGTAAATGAGCTCTTCTAATATTGTGACTCATAGGTTATAGTTAGTAAATCTTTAGCACAAAGGAATGTACTGTATTTTGCCATGTATAATGTGCGCCCATGTTTTTGGCCCAAGTTTTCAGGGGAAAAATTCTTTCATTTTACCTTTTTGATTCAATTATTTATTTACTTATATTTAGATACCTGTTTTCTGTACTATTAAGGAATTTTAGCATTTATTTTTAACATATTATGGTACAAGAAATTTTGCATAACAAATAATTACAAAACACAAAGAACAGATACAAGGTATTTCAGGTACTACCCATATATAATGGGCACACTTATTTTTCCCTCAAACATTTGGGGAAAAAAGTGCACATTATACACAGCAAAATATGGTGATAGGATTTCAAGGTAACACTTTCTTCTCTGTTGAGAAATGTTGGATGGCTTCCCATTTCCTATCAAACTAAAACAAGCTCCATCCCCTGGAATTTGAAGTCCCCCACTGCAGGGTCCCTATTGCCTCTCTGATTTTCTCTCTTGCTACTGCCTGACACAGGCCCTTTGTTCTCAGCCAAGTTCGATCCTGCACAATTCCTTAAATATTTCCCAAGTGTTCTCTGGCTCCACACTTTTTGGTCTCTAATGTTCCCTTTTTTTCGGAATCCTTCCTGTCTCTGCCCATAAAAACTCGCCTCATATTCTTCTAGGCTCATCTCAAATTCCTCCTATCCTACCAATCTTGCCACTTAAAAAAATATTCTCTCCCTTTGAATAATACATTACCTGCCACTTACTCATTTTATGTCTCCTATCATTTTGGTTTTCATTTGACTCAGAGTTCCTTGTGGGCAGGACTCACATCTGATTCATCTATCTATCTCTCATAGCACTTAGCCGAGGCCTTTACATACAAGGGACAAGAAATGCTTTGCTTAGAATAAAAAAAAAAAAAGATTGTTTTCAGACTGAACCGTGTCTTCGTTTAGGTAAGCAGCAATAAAGGTTGAAACCAAACCTAATGACAATGGGGGTTGAGAAAATGAGAAAAGAAAAGGCATGTTAACAGACTGAATGCAATTTTACTAGACTCAATCTCCATTAACAATATTTTGGAATATATCATTTTTATCCCATGGGTTTATAAAATCATGCTGAAAGGAACAAAAGGAAACCTGAGTGTTAGTGCCAGCTTTTCAAAGTTAATACATGACATAAACACACACACCCAAGAGCTGAAACTCTACATCTTTGAGATGGTAATCCAAAAACCGATGTCTAGACATGCATATTATAAATACCCAGCATTGGCAGGAAGCCATACTGAGATATTGTGCATGACGACATCAAGCTTCCATGCACCACAGTACAAGTTCTATCTTGGCAGAAACCATTACTAGCAATTTAGATCTTAAAGTAATCTGAACACGGAAGTTAGAGAGTATGCTTCCAACCAAAGAGATAAGAAAACCACAAATGTTAACAAAATACACTGATTGTACATTACACTTAGCTCTACTTGGAGATGAAAACTAACTGAATCTCATTCTGATTCCACTGAGAATGCACGCCATATATAAGCCATGTTTGATGAATCTAAATATTTGACTTTTCCGTGAGGGTGACAGGGTTGGGGGGAAAATTTAATGGTCTTCTTAAATGTTCTCAAAGTCTAGGCTACCTCATTTATCCAAAGTGATATCCCTTAAAGCCTTTAGGTAGCTTAAGAGTGTGGAAAGGAAAACAGATTTACCTAAGTATCAGATTCATGGCAAGTTTCTACTTTGTCTTACTTAAATGCTTGTTCTTTAATATAGAACTGAGACATTTCTCTGAACCAGGCAAGAGAGCTTACTGAAAGATGTCCGTATTAGGAAATCCTGACCTCAGAATCACTGTGCTGAGCCTGATAAGCTTCTGAGTTGCATTTTCTCCCCTTGTACTCTAACTCAGCCGCTGTCCGCCAACCTGAACTTTCAGGAATAGAGTGGAAACACACACATCGGCTGAAGAGAAAGCCCCCACTAAGATGACACAAAATGATGTTATTAATCAAAGAGGTAATGGAGTTAGGTTTGTTGCCCTTGCCAATTAAGAACACAATCTTAAAATTAAACATTCAAAATTCAACGTCCCAAAATATTTCTAGGGCATCTTGTTGCAGTACATCCTTGTGAAAACTTTCACCTTTTCAAGACCACAATCCTTTGACGCCCACCCCCACCCCCAGCTAAGATAGGAATCACTCAGTGCCTTCACTGCAGAATGAGAACACGGTTGATGACCCTGAGTCAGATGGTAGGCACTGAAACCACCAGCTGCCCCAGTGACTGTTACAACCCAGGAAAAGAGACCAGACAGACACGCCTGTATTGGTCACAGGGAACTGTTTACTACGTACCACTCAGTAACTAGTAGCCTACAGGAAGTTTCCTTTTTAAAAAATGAGGAGAGCAGTCAATTCAATTTGCCAGGCTATGACTTTCCTGCTTCTGCCAAGCCAAACTATGCATTTTTCAAAACTTCACTAATAAAAATGCTTCAAATGCTACTGAGGTTATTTCTTATTGGGGAAAAAAAGTCGGTGCAGATCGCATGGGCACCACAATATGTACTTTCTCGCCACCAGGTGGCACCAGTGACTAATAGACGTTAATTAACCCCCTCTGTGGCCTAGTGCGATGCAGGTTAACGTCTGAGGCCCAGACTGAAAGCATGAGGACCCAACACATGCTGCATCTTGTTAGAGGTCTAAGTTTTCTGTAAAAGGGCTCCCAGTAAGCCTTACCACCCCTGATTACACAGTAAGTGAATAATTAACTTAAAGATGAAAGCTATTCAAAAGTACAATTAACCTTTCCTAAAAATGAGTCATCTGTGGGAATCTGGGACTTTTTAATTCAACAACAGCCAGTCAGATTCCTGGACTGTATGCTGAGAAATGGGGATGGCTGAGCATATAGGAGGGGTAACATTTCAGAGTCAATTATTTTGAAGTTAAGGACATGTCTTGCTTTGTATTACCCAGATTTCTTCCTTTCTCTCTAAATATGTAATGGCATCAGCAACACACACAGAATTATGAGATCCAAAGATCCAATAAGCCTAGTCATGAGTTTGTCTGCCCAAGTTTCAAATTTTATTTTATTTTTTTCAGTGATATCTGGCAAGTGCAAAGTCACCACAAAACGCTGACGCTGGACAGAAGAACTTAACACTTAACTGTTGCAGACTGACTCCCTCTACAATCGCACAAACCAGACTAGAAAGGGATAACTGTCTGTTAAAGTTTCAGATTTTAAAAGAAGCAATTTATAATGATGTGACTTGTGAAATGAAGTACTGATTATTTTAAATATGCAAGATCAAGATGAACTGTCAAGCTATAAGACATACTGCCACGTTCAAGGCAGCTTGGTGAAGCGATCAACAGCCCTCGTTGGAAGTGAGAAGATAGATTCTTACTCTCAGTCCAGCCATGTCTAGTAGAGGCATGCGACTTTGGCCATGCTCTGCCCTGTAGCATTTCTCTGTCAGAATCCTCATACATAAAATAAATATGATGGACTAGGTCAAAAAACTGTGATGATTCTCATTCTAAAGTATCATGAAGCACGGTTGTGTAATAAACTCTAAGATGCATTATAGGAAGTTTGGAAAGTTAAGTAACAGAGAAAACTCAACCATGAACAGCTCTCTAAAATACTATAATTTAAAAACATTTCCTTCTGTTTTTATAAATATTTGATTTTACTTAATTTTAATAATATATAGGATTTTATAGCCCATTTAAAGTATTCTAGCCTATCCATACAGATTTTCCCTATATAAGCAGCTGAATAACATACCATCACTGGAATATATCATACAGTATTTCGGTATTCTATTATTAGACTTTTAATTCATTTTTAAATTGTCTTGTTTGGCTGTCTTAAATAAATGGCCATACATCCTAATTTGCCCATAATGATTCTTTCTGATGAATACCTATTGCCCAAGTATAACTATAAATAGCATCCCCTTGTACTCTTGAAAGGTAACATGTTTGAATAGTAAGTTGTGTGATTATTTTAATTGCAAGTAACACTATCAATTATTCTCTTGATTTCAATGGGAAAAAGTTGTCTCTCTCTTTTTAGTACTTGATATAGAACAAGAAACCTTTCCTAAAGGGAGACACCAATTTAAAACATCATTATAAGTCTAGGAGAATAGTTGTTTCACTAAATGCTTGCTAGTTTTGTGTACTGTAGGTTTTTATTGCCAATATGGAAGGGGGAACTGGTAACTTGTTTTAGTTAATATGTACAATCCAGAGGATATCAGACCTGCCACTGTGTATTTATTATGTACAGTATATTTTTGTACGTGAATTTTTTGTTCACATTTTAATCCTGATAACTATAGTTTTAAGTTTATCTTCCTCTGATTTTCCTGTAGTTTAATATTTTATATTTAGTGATTTTTTAAAAAGAAGGCTTTATTTTTCCAGAGCAGTTTTGCAGTCATAGAAACACTGATGGGAAGGCACAGAGATTTTCTGTGTAGCTCCTGCTGCCACATGTGCAGAGCTTCTCCCATTACCAACAACCCCGCACACCAGAGGGTGCGTTTACTGCAACTGAGGAACCTCCACCATCACTACCCAGAGTCCATAGCTTACATTACGGTCCACTCTTGGTGCTGTGCATTCTACAGGTCTGGACAAATATATACATGTAATGACACGTATCCATCATTATGGTATCATACACAGTGTTTTCACTGCCCTAAAAATCCTTGGTGCTCTGCCTATGTGTATTTAGTTTTTGTTATATTTTTAGTGTATCATTGATACATGGCTCTTAATTTTTCAAATTTTAACAGGTTATTGAATAAACAACACTTTCTTTTTTTATTGTCTTACATTTTCTACTTTGTCACACATTAGATTCTTATAAATAACAGGGTCTATTTCCAGTACCTCCAATCCCAATGATAGAATAACTACTATTATTTTTTAATCGATAGGTATATTCCTGCAATGGTATCATGTATCTTTAATTCTTGAAGTTTTAAAATTAGTATTGGCTGATGTTTCCCTCCCAGAATATTCTTTTTTTTTTTAATTTTTTAAAATTTATTTTTAGGGAGGGAAGGGAGGGAGGGAGAGAGAGAGACAGCGAGAGAGAGAGAGAGAGAGAGAGAGGGAGAGAAACATCAATGTGCGGTTGCTGGGGGTTGTGGCCTGCAACCCAGGAATGTACCCTGGCTGGGAATCGAACCTGGGACACTTTGGTTCCCAGCCCGCGCTCAATCCACTGAGCTACTCCAGCCAGGGTAGAATATTCTTTAATAATGTAGTCTATTTATCTCTATGTACAGAAACTTTTTGATATATATCTATAAAGTCCCCCAATTCTAAGCAATCTTAATGAGAATATGGACCATAGACAATATGTTAGAAGCTAAGTGAATGGTTCTATAGCGTTAAGCATCATTTTGTGCACAAATGCTAAACTGTGGGTTTCATGAAGACAAGGAGCCTGAATTAATTATCCCTATATCCCAGCACTTAGAACAATGTCTGGTGCATATTCAGTGTATCCTGAATTTATGATGGACTGACACTCCCATTAGTGTTATCACTTTTTGCTTCATATTTTACTACGTACTTAAAATGATATTTTGAGGGTCTAATTAAAAAGTGTTCTGGCCCTTCTCTAATTCTCTTGCTCCTTGAATATTAGCTCAATTCTGTTCCCTAAATATGTGACACACAGCTTACTCTTGTACGTAGAGTAGTTGCCTAAGTTAGAAAAGTGACCTTTTTGGGCTCTCAGGCTCACAGATTTATGGCTGGGAAAGCAGGCCATGCTTTTCTGTGAATTAGAAAAGGCCATTTGTCCTGAGCTGAGGCAGACCCTCACAGGGGCACCCAACTTGGTGAGCAGAGTGCAGGCTGAACTTAGACCTCAGCAGGGGGGCATAACCGTATGAAGCAGCCCTGGTCTATCCTAGACTTTGATAAGTCTAGTCTTGAGGCTTAGAGAACTCCAGAACTAAACCTGACTCCAGGATCATTCCATGGCAGAATTTTGAAGCAATTCATACAAAGGACAAAATCCCTCGGTCTGTTTCTAGCAGGACATACTAGCTAGGCATAGCTAGAATGCCCTTGGAGGAGTCAAAGCTATAGGTAATCTCCCAACAAAAGTAAAGGTTCATTATTCTGAATTGGTTGAAACAACTGCTTTTCTTTGTGGACACATTTTCCAACGGTTAGGCCTGCCATTTTATCAAGTGAGAATCTCCAAGGTACAGAAATGACCTTGGCCCAGTCAAGCCTCCCTTAAAGAAGCTCTCCACTGCCCTGATTATCAACAAAGAGCAAATTTAGGTCTAGGGAGATTAGTATATTTTACTACCCAGAGAACAACCAAGGGAAGAATAAAGTAAATATCAGCTCCAAGGTGAATTCAAATTTAACCAAATTTCAGTTTTACATCCAACTGGAACAGTTCCCGATGTGAGCCCTGATTCTGAGAAACGCTAAGAGGGAAGCTCCAGCAAGAGTCAGCTTGTCAGACCTGTGGCGAGGCAGGTTCTAGCAATAAAGGCATCTAACTATTTGCAGGGAATCTGGGTCAAACCTACACTGAAAAGTGAAAAAGAATGGCTTCACAATAATGTCCATGGGCAGAATTCAGGGGGATCTGCAAACTTGGACGGGCAAAAATAAACAAGTATTTTCACTAACCTCTAAGTGAAATATAGAATTTCCTTCCATTATGGATGTAGGCAACGAACCACAGTATTATCAATGATACCAGTGACTCTGTCACCATAAAAACCACATTTTTTTAATATCACATTACAATTGTTGCAGACATCTCAAAATATTGTTTACTCTCACAATCACTTCAAATTTGATCAAGGCAGTTATAAGTCCACCACCAGGTCTTTTTATTTACTGCATACTAAAAAGCGCATGTAATATACTATGTCACACTTCAAAATTATTTTAATAACTTCATTTCATCCCAATTGGTTTCCTTTTAATCTTATGTATTTTATTCTGTAATTTTTAAAATTATTCTGAGAAGAGATCCATTCATAGGCTTCATCAGATTGCGAAAGGGATCCAGGGAAAACAAACAAACAAACAAAACAATAAGGACCCCTGTTCTTGAGAGAAAGTGAGATTACATTTAAAAGCTATAATTTAATAGAACAAGCAGATAAAACATCTTCCCTCTTATATTCTAATAAAATCTTTTCATAGTATTAAAATCATGGATAGCGCCCTGGCTGGCGTAGCTCAGTGGATTGAGCGCGGGCTGGGAACCAAAGTGTCCCAGGTTTGATTCCCAGCCAGGGTACATTCCTGGGTTGCAGGCCATAACCCCCAGCAACTGCACATTGATGTCTCTCTCTCTCTCTCTCTCTCTCTCTCTCTCCCTCTCTCTCTCTCTCTCTCTCTCCCTCCCTCCCTCCCCTCCCTTTCCTCTCTAAAAATAAAAATAAATAAAAAATCTTTAAAAAAAAATCATGGATATAATTTGTTAAATGCCATCTCTCAAAATACCTTATTCACAACTACAATTGAAAATTAATTACGACACAACAAGAGCTGAGGTCATTGCAACAAAAATTCTGAATATCACCACCCTCCTATTTTACACAAAGGAAACTACCTTGTACCAGGGTCTTTGGAGTCCCCAGAAACTCAGTTCCTTGGCTGGTGCCCAGGACCACCCTACCTTTCAAGTTCTGCCCTAGAAAAATTGTTAGAAGACTTTTGGTACAAACAATTCTCCCTGAGCTTTAAAACAAATACTTGCCTAGCAGAAGCTTTTTTTTTTTCCAGTACGGGTTTTATTTTTAAGTCATGCATTAATTTGATCCTGATCTTTTTTACCAATCTGCTTATTAGCCTATTCATAGCTCAAATTTATAACTTCAGAACACCGGGACAGATGTTTTTAATATATTTTCTACCAACATGGGAAATCCTAGATGTCTAAAACCTAGAGAGAGTTAATACCATCCCAGACTAACGGCAAAGATTATAGGAAAAGTAATATAATATGTTATTACAGTCATTTATAACAGAAATATTTAAATAAGATCAAAGAAAGTACCTGATCCAAATTTAATCAAAGTTCAAAGGAGTGTTTTCTTCTCAAATATCTAAGTGGAAAATATATTTCAGAGGAATTTTTAAATTATATTTTTCATTATGCTTTCTCCACCATGATCCTCACTGATTCAACCTGTTTCAACACCAAATGTAGTAACTTTCCACAAATGAAAGCATTCTTATTTAAAAAAAAAATTATATTATATACAACACAGAGACAAAAGAAATCTAAAAAGGCATGCCATTTCTAGATGGTATAAGATGAAGAACATTTTTTAAAAAGTAATATATATTTTTAATAGGCACAAAAGATCTCTTCAAAGAAAAAAAGTGACCCTTACAAACATGTCCTCAAATATACTCACTGAAACAAATGACAAGATCAATATAATTTGTGGCCCCGAAGGGAAGGAAGCGCTGTAAGCTCCACCAGGACAGGGATCACCACCGTGTTACCTGCCAGTGTATGCAGGTGTCCGGCTCAGGGCCAGCCCATACAAATATTTGTTCAGAGAGCTAGAGATTGATTAACGGGAGAGGGAATCTGGCCTTCAAGGATAGGTTTCAGGAAAGACTACGAAGCCTACAAGAGCAAAGGAAAATAAAGCTTGGGCACTTTGGGGTTATAAACTGCAGCCTTTATACTGTGGGTAAGTTCCCTGCTCCCTAAAATAGGGACTTATTTTTATAGCAGTTTTATGTTCACAATGAAACTGAAAGGAATGGAGATTTCCCATAGGCCCCTTGCCCCGAAACATGCATGTCCTAGTCTACCATCAACATTCTCCACTAGTGATGCATTTGTTACAATGGATGATCTTACATTGATACATCATAATCACTCAAATCCATAGTTTACATTAAGGTTCATTCTTGGTAATGTAGATATTATGGCTTTGGACAAATGTATAATGGCATGAATCTATCATCATGGTGGAATAAGTTTGTTTTCAACTTTCTAATAAGCAGAATAAAAGTATGTCTGGTATATATACACACGCACACACACACAGAATAAAAGTATCTATATCTGCTCCCAGTTCCTGGCACAGAGCTCCTAAAATCCTTGTAATTTAATAAGGGATATGAGCACTGGGAATACATCTTTTTCTAACAGCAGGCCTTTGACCCTAGTTCTGACCCAGAGCTCCTAAATGCCTCTCTTAGGTTATTGGAGTGTCTTCTGACCTAATGAGGTAACTTCCGATGAGCTGTTGAACAGCTCCTACATGAAGCTGGTCACCAGAGGATCGAGCCATGATCTGAAGCTTGGAACTTTCAGCCCCTCTCCATCCTACAAGAAGGGGAGAAGGGACAGAAGGGGTAGAAGGTAGGTAGGGGTGGAGTTAATAATGGATCGTGTCTACATAATGAAGTCTCCATTAAAAATCCCAAACTGCGGGGTTTGGTGAGCTTCCGTGTCGCTGACCACAAGGAATTACTGGGAGAGCAGCGTGCCTGGAGAGGGCACGGAGTTCTGAGACCCTTCCCACATACCTCGCCCTATGTATCTCTTCCATCTGGATTTCCACCTGCATCCTTTATCGCATGCTTTCATAATAAACTTGTAAACCTAAATAAATTTCCCTGAGTTCTGTGAACCATTTCTAGCAAATTATCAAACCCAAGGAGGGGGTCATGGGAACCCAGATTTATAGTTGGTTGGTTAGAAATACAGGTGACAACCTGGAACTGGCAATTGGCATCTGAAACTTGGGAGGAGGTGCAGCCTTAGGGGATTCAGCCCTTAATCTGTAGGACCTGACACTATCTTTAGGCAGAGAGTGTCAGAATTGCATTAAATTGTAGGATGCCTGGCTGGTATCAAAGAGAATTGCTTGGTGCAAGGGAAAAAAACACACATCTGGTGTCCTTGGAGGAGGAATGAAAGGATGATGCGTCAGGCTGTCTGGGGGCGTGGTAAGAGGTAGCATAACCATTAGGAAGATACTGCCACAATCTGGCCTGAGTTTAGAAAGGCCTGGCCTGGAGCACGACAAGGGAAATGGGAATAGCAGGACGCAAAGGCAGAGGAAAAACTGGTCTGCAGATTCTATGGGGAAGGAAAGATGACGAAAGGGAAGTATTTCGGAGTCCTTTCCACAAATTTGTCCCCGGGTGACTGGAAGATTGTTTTTATTCTTACAAGCATTTCATCCATCCATCCATCACACATTCCTTGGCACCACTGCATAGGGCTTCTCAACCTTATAAACAGAAACAAGATTTGTTTCCCTAAGCCTTTCGGTTTATTGAGTCCCTGTTCATGTGCCAGAATCCATGCCAGACACCAAATTAGGACGATAAAGGCAGACTTGACCCTGAAGAGATGGAGAGATGAGGAAGGAAATAAGCAGTGGTAAAAAATTAATGCTGCCCCTGTAACTGCGTCTGTCTGGTTTCTTCCATGGCTTCCTCTCTGCTGCCCTGGTTCCCGGATCTCCCAGCTGCAAATAGGTTCTGGGCCCCAGACACTTTAAAGATGTAGCTAGATCAAATGGCCTCGAGGAGCCAATCAATATAAGGGCAAAATTTGTTAAGTTTTTCTGCTTACATTTAAAAGTTTCCTTCTTAAATTTACTTTTTTGTTTGTTTTTTTGAATTGTAAGCTGAACCATTCCAATACAATATATGCTTTTTCTTTGATCCTATTTTGAGTTGACTTTTTAAAAATACTACCAAGAATTCAGTTGGGAGTATTTACTACAATGAACAAATGGCAGCCTAAGTAAAATACCTAACTAGAAAAGCACCCAATTATCACCTGGAGGAAACATGCAAGACAATAAGATGGTTGTTTTCATTGTATGGGCAGGGCTCCTGTGTCTGGGAATTTCCACTCACCTTTTTCTAAGAAAGATTCCAAAAGAAGTTATCCTATCTTCCTGCCTCATCTCTGTATTTCTCAATCTTCCCCTCCCAAGACACCGAGCAGGCACAAATCTACTTACACTGAGTCAGGCAGGAATCCTTCCCCTTCTCTGCCTTAAACTCATTAATAAATCAAAGTTGTCAGGGGGTGCCTCACATAGTCTCACTCCTCCTCTCTTCTCCAGTATATTCTGTGCACTTGGAATTACTCCAAATTCTAAAACGGAAATAAAAGTACTTACCTCACAAGGTTGTTCCAAGGATAAGTATTTGAGCTTATTTGTCCAAAGCTGAGGACTGAGTTAACATGCTTTAGATACAAACTTCAGACTTAAAATCCAATTTCTAAACATCTAAGTGCATGGACAGGCATACTTAGCAGAAATATCGTGCAGAAGTAGGGAGCCATTAGAATATCACAAAAGATGAGTACTGGAAATCAGAATTTTAAATAAAAATAAAACAAACCCTTAGTATCGACTCCCTTATTTCCTTAGGATTTTATGATCATATCATACTGTGGACCTGGAGCTGGGCGGGTCTGCCTAGGGCCGGCTGGTAGCGCGTGGGTTCTTGACTTTGTGTAGGAAAGATTTCACAACACAGGCCCAGGTGATTTTTGAAAGCATATTTATTAAAGCTGAGGATGGTGAAACAAAGAAGGGCTTAGGATATTGGAAACAACAGGAGAGAGACTAGGTGGGGCTGCTTTGGCTCTCCAGAAACGTTACAGGAAAGAAATGAGCCTTGGCGGGGCTGTTTCAGCTTAGTATAAAGTCAGAGAGGAAGGGGGCCTTGGGGACAGGGTCTGAGGGTTAGCCCAGGGCAAGCTGCTGCTGCCCACTGCTCCCTGGTTGCAAGCCTCACGGGGTGCCTTAGGGTTTAGGCGATGCGTGCCTGTGGGGGAAGAAGTGGGCTGGAGAGAAAGGGACAGCATGCTCCTGGGAGGAAGTGTGTGCCCAGGGACCTTTGATTTGAGGGGTTTTAAAGGCTGGGAATCTAGGGGAGGTATTGGGGGAGGATCTCAGTAAAATATTCATCAGCTTTATGCTGATATGGCAAAATGAGATTTACTCCCTTAACTTCATCTGTCCTTGGGTGTGGATGGCAAATGGCACTAATTGAATTTCTGCTATCTCCCTGAGTAGGGAGATTCAAACTATTTACCCTCTGGTTGCTGAGGAGAAGTACAAACGTACAAACCATTTACTTAGAAGTATCCTTGGTTTAGGGAAGATAGGACTTACCAGATGGCTGCAAAGTGCTTGTTTAACTATGTCTCACTTTCCCTATTCCCCCTTTCTGCTTGTTCTGGCTTACTAGCCTGTTTCACTGCTATTTGTGTTGCTTCAGGCGGGACTGTTCACCTCTCTGAAACTATCTGTCTCACTGTTTTCCTTTAGGCTAAAGATACTTTTGTGAAAGGGATGTTTTAAATCTAGCTTAAAACCAACTACAATTATTTCTGAAAAGCTTCTAAGGTATCCAAAATTAACCCAGATATATTGGGGTATACTAAATTATAAGTAATTATTAGTAAAAGATTCACTCTTCAACCTCAAAGAGTTTTTCATTAAATTCAGAAATCAATATTCAAATCATACAAACATCACCCAATTCACAAGGCATCAGATAAATATTTATACCAAGTCACAGTTCACTGACACTAAGGATCAAGGAGAACTGGAGTGATCAGAAATGGCTTCGAGGGGGACAGAGGACTTCAGGTCAGGGTTCATGGAAGACAAAAATTTGAATAAATGGCAGAAAAGGCACAGGATATGAAATCTATGTTATTTCTTTACAAAGTCTCTGTTCTTTCTTTCACTTTAGTCCTGAGTTTTTAACCCTGAACAAGCCATTTACAACTTTACCCTTCAATCAACCCACAAATACTGAGGGTTTACTACATACAAATGCATTGCTTAAATAATAAAGACTTTTCCAATTTAAGAAAGAGAAAAACAGATTTAAGATTAAACAAGAGACAGCTCAAAATGAAAAATGACCCCAAGCTCACATTGTATTGGTTACGAAACAAATAATACGTTTTCTTCAAGAGAATTTTTAAACATACATTTGCTATTTCACCATTAATCAATTAAAATCAAACTCAGCATGAAACCTAAATTAAATCAATGTGTTAACTTTTTTCACTTAGATCAGTCATAGTGTGGGGGAAAATATTTTTACATGAAAATTTCGTAACCTTGCTCTGTCCCTCTTGCAAATCATAGCTTTTAAAACCACAGTTGTCTTTTGCCACTAAAAACAGTACTTCATTCCACAGCTGTAGAAATAGCCTAAGCCATTCAATAGCTCATTTATGATACAGCACTGAATTTATCTAGCAAAAACACAACACACACATGGGTACTTCCTTTTGTCCTGTGTATTCTAAATCTCATCCAAAAGCAAAGGAAAGAAAGTACAGATGGACAGGATATCCTCAAATTATTCCATTTGACTTATGCCATTCCAGTGAAAAATCTAGAGCCCAATTCACAGTTAGAAATTCAAATTAAGTCAAAAGACTTAGGGTAGCAAGCCCTGGGGCTGAAAGACACGCCTTCTTAGCCTTCCTTATCAACAGTTTGTCTTTCACTAGGCCAGCTGAGAAGACAGAAAGCCTTTGCCTGAAGTCTTGGAAAATCCTGGCTTTCCAAGATTCACCTACTTCACTCCAATACCGCTCTCAGTTTAAGAGAAAGAGAGATTAGGTTAAGTATAAAAGCATGTATGCCATCTCTTAAGAACACTAACAGGAACCATCTATCTGCATAACATTATCACAGATAACACCATAAAAAAGAAAAAAACAAAAAAACATAAAAATAATAAAAACAAATACAACAGATTAAATTTAGAGTTGTGGTGGCATTCTAGTATAGTTGTCTACTTTGACCAACTTCTTAAGGCACATTAGGTACATCTATTAAGTCACTGAACATCCAGTACATTTCAGCAAATACTCCAGAGGACCTGTGTGTTGGGTACTGAGACTATACTAGCTGGTTTGCGATATCAAACCACTTAATCTCTAAAAGCCTGTTATCTTATCTGTGTAAATAATATGCAGTGATATACATATTATTATGCATATTATGTAGTGGCTATGATGGAGGTTTAAAGAGTCAATGAATATAAAGTCTTTAGCACAATGTGTGCTCTCACTCAAATCACAGCTTTTAAAAAACATTTTTCTTCTTCTTTTTTTCCTTTCTACTATTAGGGTGTAAACCAGATAGACACAGCCTTGTAATCTTGAAGCTCACAGTCAAGTAGAAGATATAGACAACAATGACCAGACACAACGATGATGACCATGATGATGGTGGTGGTTGGTTATGAGGACACCACTGCCATTAAGTACTAAGAGCAGCAAGTGCTTATTTAGAACACACTATGACCAAAGCACTATTCTAAGCACACAGTTCATTAGTCAGTCCTTGTAACAACCCTCTGAAGTGCCTAAGGCTGTGAGAGTGGATACACATTTACGTGGGAATGAGCCTCTAAACCTCATTCTTGAGTGGCTGGGAAAGTGCCTTCTTAGGGTAATAACATTAATCAGGTAAAATGATGCAGGGTTGTGGGGCTGGGATTGTAAAAGAAAGGTTCTGAGCAAAATAATTGAGATGTATAAATGCCCAAAGCAGAGAATGCGCACACGGATGACCAGAGAACTAAAAGAAGTTAGGTTCAGGCAATGTACATGCAAGGTTCTAAGCAATCTATAAATCCATACAGTAGTTAAAGGGGTTACTGGAGTGACAGAAAGAGAGGCAAACTGCGAGAGATGCCCACCTGTTAGCAGCAGCCTGTACTGGGGGATCCTCTGAACTGGCTTGAGCAGGTAGTGCTTGAGGGCCAGATTAGCACAGCGGGGGCTCATCTGAAAGGAAAAGGCATCCAAAGTAAACACAAGCATTGTTCTAAGGAGCAGAGGACCCAGTTCAGGTGCCCAGGAAGTCAAATTTTAAATAGCCAGCAGCTCTGGAGGGGGGTTCATGGAGAAACTCTTGACAGCTGCTGCAATGCTGAGACTGAAACCATAGCCAATTCACCACACAGCTCACCCTCCCCCACAGGTAAATCTTTCAGATCACTGACTCATTGGGAAAACTTGTTCACAGCCCCATCGCAGAGGGTGGCGGCTGCAGTCTGCACCCTAGGCCAATTAGAGCCCATGCTACTCAGAGGCTAGCACTTAGGAGAGCCTTTGCCAATGCATTCATAAACATACACAGACCCCTCAACCAAGAAGAAAATGCAGGGCCCCCAACTAAGGTGGCCGAAATAAAGCCACCTTTATTTCGATTGGGAATTGGATTCAAATAATAGTCACAGACTATCAATATAATCCCAGTAACAATGTGTGGTAGTGGAGACATTATAGAAATTACAGATAACCTAAAAAGCAGCCTTGCTAAACATCCTTTCTCTAATAGACCTGCAGAATATAAAACCCTTTCTCAGATGATGAGCTATAAAAGAGCCCCCAAATCACAGTGGCTATAAAAACATTTGATACAGAACCATTCTGACTTGACCCCAAGGCCATTAGATTCTGCCTTTAAAGCTCATTTCCTCAGTATGTACAACAGACACGTCTGCTCATTCCTAAGCCCCGCCTCCATTCTCCAACACGGGTATTTACTGTGAGGTGGTGTCAAAATGGCCAACTGAAAATGTCCCTCATTCAAAGATATCCTGTGCTTCTTATATAGTTCAAGTGGGTGGGGAAGAATTTTTCCACATTTGTTCAGACTGTTTTCTCCGTTTCTAAATATGCACCTCCAGGGTCTGGTACACAAAATAATAATGAAATCATAATGATAGTGCATGTTAAGAAAGCATCTATCACGCAAGCATCATTAACCAGACAGCAGACAGCTAACTTTCGCCTGTCTTATGTTTTCTTTTGCTGCCAAGGCAACAGAACAACTCGTTTGACCTGATGAAAACCTGGGTCAATTGTCAATTCCATAAATATATACATCACACTTCCTTTCTTTTTTTTTTTTTTTTTAATATTTTATTTATTTATTTTTTAGAGAGGGAAGGGAGGGAGATAGAGAGAGAGAGACAGACAGACATCAATGTGCGGTTGCTGGGGGTTATGGCCTGCAACCCAAGAATGTACCCTGGCTGGGAATCGAACCTGGGACACTTTGGTTCCCAGCCCGCGCTCAATCCACTGAGCTACGCCAGCCAGGGCTACACTTCCTTTCTTAATAGCATCAGGAGAGAGGTATAGGAAAAGAGGATAAGGAACAATTTTAAAGTTTAATTATTTGTTGTTGTTTTTTTTCAAAAAGCATATACTATTAATTTAAAATAAATTTAATTCATTTCTACACAGCCCATTTTTTTAAAAAACTGCACTGTCTCACAATGCTGTTTGAAATCTGCAGAGTAAATTAGACGTGAGAAAGAAAAGGGAATGCTTGGTTTTCTTTTGAATTGCTTTCTGGCAAACTGTTTTTGGTAATTATTTTACAGACTAAAAATTAACACATGATCTGGTTATTCTCTTGCCTGATGTACAAATTAGAAATCAGCAATATCTAATTTTCTAGTTTTGTGTGACTGGAATTCACAAAATTTTTAGTTTCAAAACAGAGAAATAATCACTAAGATATATAGGAATTTTACCCAAAATTAGGGGAGGAGACTTAAGTAAAATTTTAGTTAAAAACTGATTTTTTAAAAAGATACTTTGTATCATTTTATCACCAATCAAATCAGGCTTGTACCCTCACAGCTTTGAGTCAAAGCGCAAAGCTTTGGCAATAAACGTATTATTCGTTTTTCTTAATGTTGACACTAAAACTGTGTTATTCATTTATCTGAAGGGAAACAAGTTATATTTCCCATCCATGGCTGTAGATTAATTGTTGGACGAATAAAGGGAAGGCCCTGGTCAAGCAGCTCAGTTGGTTAGATACACGAAGGTTGCAGGTTTGATCTTGGGCCAGGTCACATATAAGCAGCAACCAATGAATGCAAAATTAAGAGGAACAACAAATCCATGTTTCTCTCTCTCTTTCTCTCTCTTGCCCCACCCCCCCATAAAAAAAATAAATAAAACGAATTTAAAAAAGAAAGAGAAGAAAGGGAAAGGTTAAGTTAAAAATAAGGAACGTTCCCTGGAGTGGTCAACCTCATGGAGACAGAAAGCAGAGGAGGGTGCCAGGGGCTGTGGGGAGCAGACAACGAGGGGTCAGTTGTTGTCAAAAGCGTGTGGCTTCAGTTGTCCACAATGACAACAGTTCTGGAGGTTGGCTGCATAACAAAGTGAACGTACTTAACACGACTGCACGTACACTTAAAAATGGTTAAGATGGTTAACTCTTATTGTGTATTTTACCACAAATTAAAAAAAGGGACCCATTAAAATACTCCAAAGTACAATGATAGATTTCCAAAACTGAGTCTTGTAGACACTGTTTGAGTTCTCACTATTCAATCTGTTCAATTCCCTCTTTGATTTTGAAGGGATTACATTTTAATACCTTTTTTGTCTGCAAGGTTTATTTTCAATGACTGCAAATGATTAAAACTCTAAAAGCAAGCAAACGGAAGCTCAACACTAGATGGTAGGAGAAATACCTCAAATTCTCTAACAACAGCAGTGAACCCTGGGTTTTTCTTGCACTGCTCATCCAGCAAAGCTATATTCTTATCAAATTCTTTGATGTATGTGGAATACATTTTTAGATATGGCCCCTTCTTTACAAAGATATCAGCAAGCCTCTGTTGTTCTGTCCTAGAGAAGAGAGACACAAAAATACAAAAAGAGTCACTTATGTGCACAAAACATATCCAATGAGCAGAGTGCCATATTCAAAGCCATCGGCTTATCTTTTTTCTATTCTTGTGAGATACTTCCTCAAATGCCTGCTCTTCTCCATTTCCACTGCCACCATCACACCTTGCCTGGGCTCGGCCAGCAAGAAGGTCTCCTGCTTCTACCATTTCATTCTTCTGTCCAGCCACAAAGTCTAAAAACATACATTATAGGCCTCATTGGCACTTAGCAGAGAAACAAACTCCTTATCTGGCTTTATGGAGCCCCACAGGAGCCACTGCTCCTATTTTTCTGACCCTTCTCACAATTCTCTTCCTCCCTGTCATTACTCCCCAACCACACTGGCCTTCTTCATAGTCTTTTGACTTACGGAGTCCATAATCACTTTTAAAATCTTTTACCAATGGTCCCACATGCCTGATAATATATGGATCCCAGGCTGGTGGCTCCTTTTTGTTCAGATGTCAGTTTCAATGCTCTGCCTTCTTTAGGTGGCCTTCTTTGGCCACCCAATCTGCATTCACTAATACGTGTTTCTATTTTATGTATATGCAGATCAGAAACTGCTTCTAATTTTTTTTGTAGATTTGTCTGCTGCTTCCCCCCACCGAAATGTCTGCTCCATAAGAGCAAAACAAGCCTTGCATGTTTTGTGTGCTATGATATGCATAGCATAGCATTCTTAGAGTGCTGACTAGCACACACTAGGTATTCAAAATTTGTTGAACACAGAAATGAAAGATTTTGTTATTAAAAGCCAATTTTAAAATAAATGTTACTTCGGAAAGTCTACTAAAACCAAAGAATATGTCTTGATTAAAAGATTCCTCAAAGTATTTTATTAAGTAGAAAATATATTATCTAAGGATTAGAATACTTTTGTTAGTAATAAATATACCATTCACCATAATTACTGTTTTAGCTGTCCCTTAAGTTAGCCTGTCTCTTAGGTATGCTTAATATTTTAACATGGAACATCTATAGATCTAAATGCAAGCAAAACTTCAGTGCAAGCAAAAACTATATTTAAGCCTCCACTCAGTTGCATAAGTATGCGCATCTTAAGTCACCGCAGATTATTTTTAAGAAAATTTTTATAAGAATGATGAAGTATGTACAGGAGCTACTTAGAAATACATTTTGTTTAGGCATTCCTCAGTCCTTAAGTCTGTATTATTCTATACTTAAACTGCAGCTAGGTATTAATTGCTCATGTAGCATATTTTCTCAACAAGCAGAGGCACGATATTTCCAAAACAGGTAGTGATATTTTTCTGGATTATATACAAAGACAATTTAGAGGGAAATTATGATTATGAAAGCATGTGATACTGTTTTGTTACTCAAATCATTTTGGCTTCCTTATGGACTTCAGCAATAAATTCAGTCCCCTAGACCAAACTTTCCACATCTTTCTAAAGCTGTCGCCAAAGTTTCTACTTACTCGCTACACCCCATGGAAGCTGCTAGCTTTCTGGTATCCTGTACCTGTTCTGAAATCTGCGGCATCTACAATGATTTCAGATATGTAAATTTTCTAAACCAACCAATCAAATCATCAAATTATCTCAGGAAATGGCCTCTTTCCCAAAATGCAAAGGGAGCTTCATGACTTGAAGCTCCAGAAAAGATAGATAAAACACAAATTTTTTTTCCAATGTGAAAATATCAGTTAAACTCCCTCTATCTCAAAAATCTTTTTTTCTTTTGTTTTTCTTCATTGTTCAATCTCAAAAATCTTGATTACCAAAGGTTACCTATAAAAAGTTAAACTGGCTGATTATGGGCCCTTCTTCATTATGGCTTCATCTAAAATTGGAAACCTTGGGGAAGTTGATTAGTCCATGTTTACCAGTTCAACATTCTTTCCTCCAGTTCCTTCAAGAGATCCCGGTTCAACTCATACAGCTGAGGCAAGTAGTACAGGATCTGATTGAGGATCCGGTCCTCAATCACTGGTTTCCCAAGTTGTCTGGAAGCATGGGCTACAGCATCCCGGAAATCCTATCATAGTTCAGAGGAGGAAAAACAATATATTTACACATATAAGCTGATAAAACCTTCTTTCCCTAGTCACCGCATACCCTAAAACAACATAATTTACAAAACTGTGTCCCCTTGTAGACTTAAAAGTTGAAAAGCACCCACTTCTTTCTATTCCACTTACCTAGGCAGAAATTTTAAAAAAAAAACATCAAGTAGCTGGGGTAGATATTTGGTTTTAAATCAGACTGTGTGATATTGCTCTTAAATCTCTTAGTCTGATCTCCAAACTTAGCAATTATCCTAAGGGCATGTCTAAAAAGTGTGTTGCAACTCTAAGTAGCCTAAATTATTCCAATACTGCAATAGGAACACAATCTATTTATTTTAAAAGTCCCCAGGAAATCTTAACTAATTTTATTCTGGAAGAATCCCTTTGCCGACTTCCAGTAATCGTTTCCCAACAACCAAAGCATGCTAGGTGAGGCATGTGGAGGGTGGTGCAGATTTGATGACCTGAGAACACTGGATCTAAGCCTTCCCTCCTGACTTAGTTTCCTTGAGGTAGCCTCATTTTCCTCAGATTTTTCATCATTAAAAATAAAGCCAAAGAACAATGCATTTCATCGGTGTCAAAGTAATTTGAAGAAAGCAATTTTCTTGCAGAAAGTTTTCATCTTATTGGACATTTTTTATTCATTAATTAAATAAAAATGAAACTGTCCAGAATAGTATATAAGAGGGAAATCTAAGTGTGATTGGGGCAGAAAAATAACGTTTCTGAAGAAAACCAATGGCAATCTCCTAACAATGAATGTGACGATGTTTTTCTAGGTTGCTTTTGCTTCTGTTTTCAGGGAGGGAAGGACAATATGCCCAGCTTAAAAAATGCTTTCTCTTTAGATTCCTGTTCAGCTGTGAATGGCCATAGGACCCACCTAACTCTAGTTACTGAGATACAGATGAAAACTTCTGAGAAGACCCTCAGGAAAACTTTATAAGAGTAATTTTTTTACCTTCTAAATTTTCTCATATTTAGGATTACAGATAACTTGTTAAATTGAGGACTACTCCATGTAGGTGTAAACTGTGTATCAACTGGCAGAAAACCTTTAGAATTTGAAGTCTGGCTTTGTTGTCACCATTGTTTAGTTTCAGTATATATACAGTTTACATCCAAATTAAGGTTGCTTTTCTTCTTTGAAAGATTTTTGTGGGGAGGAGGCAATAGTAAGCCACTTTCTGATGTTGCTCATTAACGTATCGTATTTATTTTTTCTGTTTACATTTTGACCCTTTCACCCATTTCTCCTTTTATCTGTTAAATGGTTTGTTAAACTTTAATTACCATATTTTTCCATATATAATGTGCTCCCATGTATAATGTGACCCATGTTTTTGCCCCAAACTTTCAGGAAAAAAACTTTCATTTTAATTTTTTCATTCAATTACTTATTTATTTATATTTAGAAACAAAACCGATTATCGTATTCCAGGGTATTATTTGACATATGGATATAGTTATTGCTTTCTAGAATTACATTTTTAGTGCATAAGCATAAATAAAATAATTAAAAACATTTATATAGATACGGAATTAGTACTCCCCAAGCATAATGTGGATCCTTAGTTTCCCCTCAAAAATGTGGGCAAAACAGTGTGCATTATACATAGCAAAATATGGTAGATATTGCACCTACAGCTTTTTACAATATGTTTGGTACACAGAATCAACAGAACATTTTAATTATGGACCTTGAACTCTCCCTTCCCTCTATTCAACCTTCCCATTATTTCACCAACATTTACACATTTTACAAATAAAAAATTATTTCTTCACATATTCTTTTTAATCAAATTTTCCCTAGAAGACTATTTATACCCTTTTAAGACAGGTCAACAGGACCCCACCCTATCATTCCAAAGACTTAGAAAGGGTGGAGTAGGAGAGTGGTATTTGTCTAGATTTCACAATCCCTGGAGGGTAGACCTCAAGATATAAGTAAAACAATAGTGGAATCTGTTCCACAATCCCTGAGGATGCAAAAACAAAGATAGTTCCTTAAAAACAATAGGTTTAATTAAAACATTTAAAGCAAAAGTTGAGTAAAACAGACTCTCTACCAGGCTTTATCTTCCTTTACTTTATTTCCAACTGCTTTCCTTCAGAGATTCACTGAATATTTTAGACAAGTCAAATCCTCTTGCTCAACAAATGGGCAGAAAAAAACCCTTAACTTCTTCTACCTTAGTAGCTGGGACTAACTTTGTCCACCAGCCGCATTAGCCCAAAGGAACCATCTACTTCAACCAGTAACTAAAACAACTACTTTTACAATGAATTACTGTAATATAAAATAAGAATTTGTAAGTTATATAAGCTCCATTCCAGAAAACCACACAAAACATCTCCAGAAATGAAATGGGACTTGGCCAAATTCCACCTCCCAACAGCTTGCTTCTATCAGCACTCACACTTATAAGAGAAATAAGCTACTTAACACTTTTGAAAGTGATTAGATTTCTCCATCATGCAGAACAATATATTTATAGATCAGGAATAACTTCCTCTATTGTAAATGTATTCAAAGCATAACAGTTAAACATCTATAGTATTTTTGACCAGGTTAATGATTAATATACTTTAGACAGGAGCTCCTTGTTCAACAAAGCAATAAGCACTGGCCTTTTTTTTTTCTAAAATAAGTGATGAATATGTTTGTCCCTTGGCAGCAGGATGACTTTTATTTTCCAGTTGGAAGGTATTTCCTCAGTCATGACAGCAACGGTAGACATTAGCTGCTAGTAGATTAAGGGCCCCGTTTGACACAGCTTTTGCTAGACTCTGCATTCCACATGTCTGCCACCATTGCCAAAAAGGAAACTTGTTTATTTAAGACACATTCAACAGAGACCAGTCAAATCCACACTGTGCTGATCAGTGAGATCGCTGCCTCTAATTGGAGGCCCCTGTCGCACTACCAGGCAAAACTCCTTTTTCCAAAACTAATGGATGGCATAGGCAGCTGTGGATAAATAAATGGCCCATAATATCTACTAAAAATTTATGAATAGCATGTAAGAATAAAACAGAAATTTAATTAAAAGAGCAAAAGAAAGATATTTAATAAAAACCAGAGGGATTAAGAGAGTTAATATCCAGCTATCTTGGAAATTATCCCTCAGACTCAGAAAGTTACATATTCTGAGCGAGCACTACCAGGGCAATCACTGGTTTTCATGGCACCTTTTTGAAAATGGAAAAGGGCATGGTACCCTCTACTCCAGGCCAATCCACCACCAAAGGCCCTGCTTGCAACTCATGGCCTTCATAACTACACGTGGCAGCCCTGGCTCCAGTCTCATTCCCTCACCTCTTGGGCCACCATCCCCTGAAAGTAATATGCTATGTATGGTCCCAGTGCCAGATGTTCACACAGGAATGACACACAGAATTTTTAACTTCTCAGCTCTTCATGAACCTCAACCATTTCTAGAACTGGTGCCACTGAAAGGAGAAAACATTTTTAAAAAATAAAAAGGATGGTTACAACATATGCCTGGTTATTTTTCTAAATGTTAACATCAAGGATAATGTGGGAAAGTGTGATGACACTTAGGAGAGAGAAGTAAAGCTATTTTGGGAGAGAAGCATCTAAATTCACCAACACCTCCTTGACTAAATTAGCGAGGATGCAAGACCACAGGACTGGTACTTCAAGAATTAGATCCAGAATACGCTTTTTCACACTGAAAAAGCTGGGATTTTAAAATAAAAGGGATGAGGGGAGTTAGAGTGTGAAACTGTTAGGCAACAGAGTTTCCTGAACATCAACTACATAACTTCAGTCTATTCTAACATAAAACTCACCAAACCCTCCTATACTCTAGTTTCTGGGCACAATAACCAAATGCTTTATTCAATTTGGATTTTTTAAAAAAAATTTAAAGATTTTACCTATTTATTTTTAGAGAGAGGGGAAAGAAGGGGGAAAGAGAGGGAGAGAAACATCAATGCAGGAGGGAAACATCAGTGTGAGAGAGAAACATCAACCAGTTGTTCTCGTAAGTGCCCTCAGTGGGACACTGAACCTGCAATCCAGGCACGTGCCCTGACCATGAATCACACCAGTGACCTTTTGCTTTGTGGGACCATGCCCAACCAACTGAGCCACACCAGTCAGGGCATCGATTTGGAAGTTTTAGAACTAGGAATAGGATTCCAGATTATAAAGCATATCATATTTTTCTCAATAATTCCCAGAAAACCGACAAATAGGAACCAGATCAACTTTAAAAAACTCAGGTCCTCTGATATATGAACAAACTAGCTTTACCAGCTCTCATCACTTGAGTTAAGAGCTAAGCAAAAATCAACGCAAATAAAATCATCTTAGATGTATGAACATCTGAGGCAATGAAGCACAAAACAGATGGCCTTGTTCCCCAGGTCAGGCTTTATATCTCCAGTGTCAAAGAGAAGTAAGGGACTTAATTACCAGCTGTCCAGACTGGGCTTCCTGACCTTAGGGCATTACTTAACCACACTATGATACAAAGAATTACAAAGACCAAATGGACATTAAGGGCAGACAGGGAGCCCTGCAGGGCTCCCTGCCTTCGTGAAGGGCATTAAAAATCACTTCATATTAAGCAAAAGCAAAGCAGCTGCTAAGGTCAAAGAGCTTTGATAAATATGCAGAAATGAGTGTGAAACTATGAAGTAAAAGCAGAGGGGCAAAGTCCCCATATTAACAATTTGAGTTGTTAACATTGTTATTTTATAAACATAAAATAAAAATAAAAATATTTGCCCAATAAAAGTATCATTACCTTTGTATACCCTCAAACCTAGTGATATTGTGAATAATCAATGTAAAGTTGTAATAAACATGACTGAAACCAATCCTTTATCTCAAGTCTCCAACCCCTGCAATAACTTTAACGAGTAATCATAATATATCCTAAGTGACCAATATTTACTTTCATTTTCATCTTTAGAAGATGAAAAACTAGAATTTCTTTGGTTTCCTGGGCCAACTGAAAGAATTCTGAAATGAAAGACACACACGATACTCTATCCAGCATGGTAGGGATTTCAAAAAACAATTTTAATCAATCTCTGAACAACCCACTAAGGACAAGGGCTGAGAGAGACCTGAGTTCAAGTCTGGCTTTGCTATTTAGTAGCGGATTACTTTTGGCAATTTGCTTACTTTCTTCATTTAAAAAGAACATCTGTTTGTTAGGGTTGTTATGAGGGTTAAAATAGGTAATTTACATAGCATAGCATGTTGAAAAGCACATAGAAGTACTCAATAGAAGGCCATTTTTTTAATGAAAGATCTGTCAAATTTCAATGAACATCATTTAAGACCCACAAGTTCCTGAAAGCTGGGAAAGAGAGGTCAGAAACAGTGGCCTATAAAGTGAAGGAAATACCAAGCCAAGGCGGGGAAAACAAACATTTCAGCAACAAAAGTGCCCTTAACAATGAACTTCATTCAGTGAAGGACAGTCCTCACATGAAGGAAGCTGCTCAAAAGAGAAGGACTGAGAAAGCCATGTCAGGAGACACTTAAGGAGGGTTCTTTACAACTAAAGAATAGATGATAATTAAATGGTTCACAAGACTCAAAAATATGCTGTATTCAGTAGAACAGGATGATTTTAAGATGGGAAAAACTAGAGGCTTCTATGAAGAAGCTTTCTATTATTATTTTTATAATGCGTTTTGTTAAAAGATATATTCTATAGACGTCTAAGAAGCTTTGCCTCTAACTCTACAGACTTATGAGAGCCTCTTAAATTTTGAAGGTAACCATCCCCCAACCTGAAGAAATTAGTGTAACACAGATGCTTTGTTACTAGCACCACTTAACTATCACTTAACCAATTCATCTTTGTCCAAAAGACCTCAAAGCCTCTGATCATTCCCTTTAAAAATATTCTTTAAATAATGCTATTTGGACCTTTAAGAAATAAATTTATAGAGATGTTTATTAAATCGGCCTCCTACCAGAGAACAAATAACATAGGAAAAACAAAACCAAAAGTCATTCTATCATTTGTACTTAATTATATTAGATGTCTAAGGTGTTTTATCTTTAAAATGTACATTCATATAAAATTTAATAGCAACCTGTAGATTGGACATCTACCACAAAAAGAAAAAACAAATATAACTGGAGTTTTCCCAAACCAAAAATTATTGGTCAATTTTCTATCATTCTTTCAACATATTATTTTAGTGGAATAACAATAAACAGATAAAAATCCCTGCCTTCATGGAGCTTACTGCCTAGTGGAGAAAGCAACCCAGTAGTTTATATTTCATGAACAAAATCTACTTTCATTGATTTGATTAAAAGCTTACTTGTAAGTAGTACGGACTTAAACTTATATAAATAAGTTTAAATTGAAGGCCCTCTACTCAGCATGCAGCTAAAACTAATTAAGTACTTTCCATTTATTTTGCGGGAACTCATTTAATCATCACACCGACCTTATTTAATTATTATTCACATTTTCCAGAAGAGAAACCAAGGCTCAACTAATTTGTCTAAGAGCACATAGTGGCAGAGACAGAATTCTTAACCACAAATCAATTAGTCTCATTCATTCATTCATTCAACACACATTTACTGAGGGCCTTCAAGTGAAGAACAACGATAGGTGTGAAAAAGATACGATCCCTGCCCTCGCCTAGCATATATTGCAGTAAAGGAAACTAAGAATGGACGAGTAAACAAACAAATATGCACATTATATTAACTGCCAAGAAGGAAACAAACAAGGGGAGTTAAAGAGGAAAGGACAGTCAAAGAACAGCTCTCTGAGGAGCTCACATTAAACCCAGGATGGAAGGATAAAGAACTAGCTGTGATCAAAATGAAGGAAGAACATTCTGGGAAATGGCATTAGCAAGAGCCCTGAGTAGGAATAACCTCACCCACTAAACTAGAAACTGAAAGGAGGCAAGTATGGCCAGAACGTGGTCCATGAGTGAGAATGCAATGTCTTGGCTCATTGCCAGACACCAAATCACATCACACCTTATATGCTGGGCCATGATTCACTGTCCAAACCAGATCATCTTGCCAGTGAAAGGAAGTTCTATTAATAATATTATGCCAAGACAATAACCAGGACTGTCAAAAGCAGACAAGGATATATGGCCGTCCTGCTTACAGATCTTGGTAAGTAGCTTGAACTTGAATGCAATGGGAATCACTGAAAGGATTTTAGGGAGGGGAGTGACATGCTCTAATATATATATATTTTAAGAAAATGTTAAAATTTTATAAAGAAAAAAATCACATAAGGAACAGACTAGAAGAGAGGCAAGAATGGAAATATTGTAGGAAGCCCAATTAGGAGGCTGGAATGGTTGTCCGAGTTAGAGATGATACATTGGTGGCAAAAAAGAGGAAGGAGAACCAGCAGGTTTGCTATGGGTTGGCTGAGGAGTGAGTGAGATGGAGAAGGAAGAATGGGTTCTAGTTTGCTGACTTTTGCAGCTAGATGGGTGGCACTACCATTTTGAAAAGGGAAAGACTGACTTGTAGGAATCATCTCCCTCTTTGGACTCATTAGGGTATGGACTTAGAGACAAATGCACATCTGACCTTTTTAAAAAAAAAATCTAGTTCAAAGTCTAGGAGCTCATGGTATATACTGCAGAGTGTATATCACATAAAATATTAATTGCCGATTGAGCGTGGGCTGGGAACCAAAGTGTCCCAGGTTCGATTCCCAGCCAGGGTACATTCCTGGGTTGCAGGCCATAACCCCCAGCAACCGCACATTCCCTCTCTCTCTCTCTCTCTCTCTCTCTCTCTCTCTATCTATCTCCCTCCCTTCCCTCCCTAAAAATAAATAAATAAAATCTTTAAAAAAAAAAACATTAATTGCCAAAAAAAAAAAGTCTTGCCACTGCCTTTGCAGGCACAATGTTTTTCCACAAACTCAGGCAGATGAATCAAGCCCTCAACTGAGTATACTGGCTCCTATAATTTCAAGTATATTTTAAATTGTGTGCCCTCCACACAAGTGTATTTCCTTCCAATGTAATAACTTAAATGATGCAATTCATTAGCTTAGATTTTAAATTTTCTTCTATGAGCTATTTCGCCAAGTTATTTACCAAATTCTAAATAAAAAAGTGTAAGCTACAGTGATACATTAAAAATTTTTAATATTGGACAACCTACTGGATTATCTAAAGCATGTTACTTACATATCTTAAATCAGTCATATTCTATCATGTAGCAGAAGTTAATTCATGTAGATGAAATCATATATAGCAGCAGTACTAAGGGTTAAAGAGTCCCTGTGCTACCTTCATGGGGTACTTTTGGTAGAGAAGTAAATATGAGTTTTAATAGCATAGTGGGGGATATTGAAACAAAGCAAGATACTCTTGGCTTCACTCACATTATCCCTGTAACAGGCCCCTCCTAGTTATGGCTCACAGCTGGTTAATGCCCTATTGTTAAGACACCGATTAGAGTTGGGTTCTGCTGAGTTAATGTTTGCACATACCAGACAGAATATTAACATGAGGTCGGCAGATGATGTATTCTCACCACGTCTTAGGTGGTTTAGAAAATGTACAAGTTAAGATGGGTCTGTTCAACATCAGCTGGGAAGAACTCATGGCCATTTATCAGATCAGAGCTGAGATTACTTGGGAAATTGGTCTGATTTTTCATTTTTACAGGGCTTACGATTTGTTCCAAAAATACAGATGTAAGAACAGAATATATTTTTAAATAACCAAATAAACTGATAAAGCTTTTAATTTCTTCCCTGCCTACTAGAATCAGAACTTCCTTCATTAAAATGAAATTTTAGTACTTTTTAAGCACCAGAAAAAGTGAAAAGTCAACTGTGTGATAACAGAACAAGTGTTTCCCATCCATTTATGTTCTTAAAAAGGAAGATGGAGAAGGAGATGGTAAGGATGGAAAGGCAATTTGAGAATCTGCGATACACAAGGTACAATATGAGGGCCTTCCACATATCTTAGTCCACTGATTCCTCACAACCTGAGATGGGTATTTCTATCCTCATTTACAAATAGGAAAGCTAGGCCCAAAAGGTTAAAGTACTTTCTAAAATTCACATAGCTGGTGATAAACAGAATCTTCCAAGCCAAATGCTCCTCAAAGCATGGTTCTCAAATTGTTATGGGTCTGCAAAGATATTAGTCAGACAGTGAGAATAAAGAATCAACAACTTTTATATCAGTTTGACACGGCTGTAACATTTTTAATGTATCTTACAAAAGTTCTGGTCCACCCTGGATTGGACATTGTGAAACCATCCCTCACCACAACAGTGTGAGAAGCGCTACACTAGACTCTATGCGCTATGAGGGCGGGGACTCGACGTGGTACACAGCAGCACCTTCAACGCCTGTCCTGTTCCATGCCAGACTCGCTGGAACAGTGCACTGAACTTCAAACCCAGGCCTTTTCTTACTCCTCAGCACTTTCTGCCTCTATTAACAATAGAGGTTACCGATTAACTTGTAGTGCTTACTGTTTTCTTGGAGAGGTCTTACTTAAACATGTCTATCAGAGAACATTTCAAATGAGTACAATTTGTTCATCCTAGAGATATGCTCTGAGTTTTCCAGAAAACAGCAGTTTAACTTTTTCTTTTCCCCCTCTAATTGTTTATACGATGGAGATGTTCAGGGCATAACAGCAAACGTACATGGAATTTACTTTGAAAAGCCATTTATCAACCTTATTATTTATTAAAATGGCATTATGGTCAAAACTTTACAAATGTGTCTGGGTGACCAAATATTGTTATAATTTATTTTAATGAATTACAAAAGAGAACTCGTCAATACAGTCAAGAGTTCTATGAGAAACTATTCACAGGGAAATAATTTCATAAAACAAATTAGGTTTGTAAGAATTATTTTAGAAAAAGTTTCCATGCTGGGGGGAGGTGGGTATAAGGGGACTAAATGGTAACAGGAAAAAAAATACAATAAAGATTAAATTTTTTAAAAAAAGAAAGAAAATGTCTCCAAGGCTAGAGATTTTTCACACAGGAATTAGGCCTCCATGCTTCTGCTGTACCCAGTGTAGAGCACAAGGGAATCATTTGGCAAATGTGAATCACCCTTAAGTGAAACCCACATTTCATGTTCATGTGTACCTATTAAAAGGAAAACTGAAGATAATGATACGTTTTGAATATAATGATAATCCTAACCCTAACCAAAATAATGGTATGTGAGCATACCATTTCTCAGCAATTAAGTTTAAGATGATGTTAATAATTACATCATCTAAGTAAAATTTCACTTCAATTTCTTTTTCTCCTTGTTTCCTCAACCTTATCCCTTTCTTCTGTTAAGTTTTACTGTCTTGCCAAAACACAATAGGAATAAAGTAATACTAAAAGCACTTCAGCTGCCAATGGGTAATGAAACTTGTAAGAACTTGCAGGTACAAAGGAGTGCCTGGGAAAAATGAATATGTAGCCAGACATAATTGTTTCCCAACAGGTCTGTTCAAGTTGACGATTATAAAAACTTAAAATAGAACTACAAAAAGTCAGTTGTACAATTGTCTATTTCAAGTCTCTTTCTATGAGCTTATTCAAATACAAGAACAGAACTGAACACTGATCATACTCTTTATACATTGCTAATACAAAATTCTACTGATAGCAGACTTCTGCAAATGTCCAAAAAAAATATCACTTTAAAAACTCTTTATTATGTGGAAAGTTTGAAGACTTTGGAGATACGGATATAAAGGTTCTCTATTTTTCAGAAACCATCTAGGTATATGACACATATATGAAATATATATTTTAGAAAAGTTCTATATTCACATATCTGTGTGAATTTAAACATATAATCATGTATTAGAAAGTACATACATGTATATACATATTGAGTACATTTAGGTTATATTGAAATGTTGGTGGCTAGGAAAAGATATAAAAGAGGACAGTCTTAGACTTCAAAAAATATTATCGCCCTGGCTGTCATAGCTCAGTGGATTAAACACGGGCTGCAAACCAGTGTGGCAGGTTCGATTCCCTGTCAGGGTACATGCCTGGGTTGCAGGCCATGACCCCCAGCAACCACACATTGATGTTTCTCTCTCTCTCTCTCTTTCCCCCTCCCGTCCCTCTCTAAAAATAAATAAATAAAATATTTTTAAAATATTATCAGATACTTACAATATGCAAAAGTTTTAACACATCCACAAACCTGTAAAAAAACAGCAATGAAAGAAATGTTTTAAATGAGTCAATGGGAAAACAAACAGTCTTCTGAATTATAAACTAGATACCTACACTTTCTCTGAGCTCATGATCTCCGTGGCAATATAATGGGCTTTACTTTTTATTCCAGTGTCTTCATCCTGTGGATAAGAGTGCATTAAGAAAACATGAATTCATAAAAGGATAATGAAGATCAGCTTTGAGCTAGTTCGATGTAAATTCAGCTTCTGATTAGACACTCACAAGCTTTCGATTAGAACACATTTCATATAACATTTCCAATGACAAACGTGGAGAATGAGATGTGATTACTAAACCATGATACAGGAGAAGCTGAGGGGAAACTGGTAATCCTCTACCATCCTCAGCACTGGATTGAAGGACTTCCCCAAGGAGCCCCAGAGCCTTGGTGGAACATAGCCATCAGTGGTTAAAGCAGAAAGTCACATTCTGCAACCCCTACAGACACCACATGAACATTCTTCTCAGGGTACACACAAGTAACGTGAGATTAGTGAACATCCAATAGGAATTTATAAGAGCACTTTACCCGAAGTAAAGCCACGAAGTCAGACACCTTAAGTGCAGTCTGAAAACAGCTTTTTCATAGTCTCTACCGAATGAATGCCAATATTTCAGTCACAGGCTCTTTTCAATTTAATATCCCTTTTGGAAGTATGCTCTTTCAAGTCAATTCTATTCTAAAGAACTGAAATAAACTTCTTTAAATATGTATTGCTTTGTGTGTAAATTACATACTCAAGCAGTAAGAAGTAAATGTTCACTTCAGGAGAAAAGAGGTGATTAAGATGGAGATCTCAATATTTAAGGATTTAGAGACTTATTTTCATTTAAAAACTGATAGGTCTGGTTTTGACTTTTGATGATTAGAGAAAAGGAATTTCTCAGTATTTCTATTCTGGCAAAAGGTCTACACACTGAAGTTCCACAGTGAAGGAAGGGCAAGAGAGAGTAAAGAAGAAATAAGCAATTATAACATTTTCTATATTACACCAAAGGTGTAATCTATGGCTCGGGTCATTTAAAGGAAAATGTGCTGATGCTTCTGTTGAAGAATGTCAGATCTGGTCTTAGAAGTAGAGACCTCTCTATATTCGTGTCAGCACTGGCGGTACCAGGACCCGGTTATCCTGCGCTGCCCAAGGTGTGGCTCAGCAAGGTAACATCACAATAAGGATAAAAAGTGACCAGGACAGTCAAGTAGTCAGTCACTAACAAAATGACATAAAGAAAAGATAGTAGTGTCTTCTCATTATTTAAAAAAAAAATGGTAGTGAAAATGGTCTTCTTTTCTACATTGAAATTATAAACCATCCTAGCTCATCTGTTTACCTGAGTATCACTGTGATGCATTAAAAGACTACCTTAGTTCCTCACCTGGAAAAAGTTGTTTCTACCTGCTTCCAGAATTTTAGTATTAAAACCAAGGTATAAAAGTGGGTGCAGTTTAGCAATGAATGAAGGTCCTCTGAAAATTACTGTTCAGTGGTTTTTCCTTTTAAGCACATCTGCTGGTGTTCTGTACATACATTAAAACCCTTTTAACTAACTTCCTTAAAACACTGGTGACATTCAGGTGAATAAACACAAAGAGGATTCTTCAAGGTTTCATAGCATGTTAAAATTTAGATTCTTTGATTACAATCATTTATATTGTCATAAGAAGTTAACCACTTATAGTAAATATAAAGGAGACCTTTATTTTTATTTATTTAGTTAAGTTTATTGGTTAAGAAAGAGGAAAGGGGGAGAGACAGACAGACAGACATTGAATTGTTGTTCCACTGATTTATGCATTCCTTGGTTGCTTCTTGTATATGCCCTGACCAGAGATTAAACACACAACCCTGATGAATGGGGACAACACTCTAACCAACTAAGCTACCTGGACAGGGCAAGCCCTTGATTTTTAGATTCAGTTTTTACTACATTGAGAGCGAGTGGATCGTAAGTGAGAGTTGAAGTCATAGAAGTGAATGAGGTCAAACATAAGGAATATATAAAGTGAGAACTGGACCACAATCAGAATCCCAAAGAAGGCCCACTTAAAACAGGGATTTGCCAAGAGTCAAAGCTGATTATTAGCAGAGTTTAGCAGAGTTAGTGGATTATCAGAAGATAATCCATATTCTCCAAATTATAGTCTAGCAATTCTTCTATTATACTCTGAATCTCTCTTCAGTATCTGCTGGTAATCATCTTTTTAAAAACATTCACTCTTAAACATAAACCCACATATATCTCCCCCACTCAAGTTTTAAGAAATCCAAACATTCTGCAATGTTTGGTTTAAATTTTGTGAAACAAATTGTTATATACAACATTAAAGTACCCCCCCCCAGGAATAAACACTAATCCTGCAGTGTGTATTTGTCCTTTCCATGTTTTCATCTTACTAATGAAGACTTTACATGAAGTATCAAAAAATTTTTCAATCTTTCATCAGAAATGTTGTTATGCAAAAAATATTCAAAGTAGTCTGTAAAACCTACTTATGAAAATAATCTTTAAAATGTAAATGATTACTCATTAAGAGTGCATTATAGTCCAGTCTAATTAGCCTAGAACAGCAATTTTCAACCTTTGTCCTTTCAACCATGGCATGCATAAACTAATTACTAGAATCCTGCAGCACACCCAAAAAATATATTTTTGGCCAATCTGACCAAAAAAAATGAGTATAATTTTGATTCATTAACTGGAAGACTATTATTGTGTTGGCTGTTGTCATATTTTTATTTGATAATCTAAGTGAAAAGAGGTCAGTGTCCCTGACTAGTCAGGCATCACGTTTTAAAATTTTTTGTGGCACACCAGCCGAAAATCACTGGCCTAGAATGTTTTGCTTGTTACTTAGCTCCCTAAACTCTCTTTAAAGAAACATTTAAATAACATTTAAATAACATTTAAATAATAGGATAGAGGTATCCTATTATTCCTCTTCCTGAGACAAGTTGTTGAATAATTGCAACTAAGAGGTTAGATAAGTGTTACTCAACTGAGCAAAATAGGTATAAGATACTCAACTCCATTCGCTCACCTCTTAAATGGCACATGGCTAACATTCCTCAGGAAGCAGTCGTAAGCACAGCCTGACCTTGCAGACTATGTCATCAAACACGCACTCATAACCATGACCGCCTACATGTACACACACACACACACAGATAATTGCTATTTTAAAGAATACTGTAGCAAATCAAGGTTTTTCTATTATAATGGGGTTTCTCTACACTATCTGTAGCTAGAAAGTTTAATATTTATAAAATACATCCTTTTACAATTAAAAAGCCAAAAGAAATGCATTAAAAATTAAAAAGAAAAACCTAAACCACTGAAAGAACTGAAACCTTGACTCTGCAATCTGCATTTTCAAAGGATATAAACTCCCTTAAAGGTCAAGAGGTGGTTTTAAAAGTATATATAAAGAAGCCAAGGTACATTATGGATGCTGAAGTATTGTTTACCTAAAATGTGTACCAGCTCCATATGAAAATTTCAATTAGGTATCCTTTATTTTTGACACCTACTCTATTTTACTATGCTCCCTTTGTTACATCTGTACTCTGAACATTTTTTTTTCCTCTTCAGAACCCTGCTCTGCCAGGGCCTGAGTTAGAGAGAATTATGCAGAGTGACTCCATAGTAATAAATACATCACCCCCAGGCAGATGTCATGCTTTTTTTTTTTAATTTTATTTTAATCATTGTTCAAATACAGTTTTCTCCTTTTTACTCCCAATCTAGTCCCCCCTCCCACCCTCCCCTTAGTTTATGATCATGTGTCCTTTAAGTTTGTTCCTGTGAACCCTTCCCACTGTCCCCTTAAATTCCCTCTTCTCTCCCCTCCGGTCACCATCAGCCTGTCTTCTATTTCAGTGTCTTTGGTTATATTTTGCTTGTTTCTTTGTTTTGTTATTTAGGTTCCTGTTAAAGGTGAGATCATATGGTATTTGTCTTTCACTGACTGGCTTGCTTTGCTAAGCATAATGTTTTCCAGCTCCATCCACGCTGTTGCAAAGGGTAGGAGCTCCTTCTTTCTTTCTGCTGTATAGAATTCCATTGTGTAAATGTACCATAGAGATGTCATGCTTTTGTTAGAGCAGGGAACAAAAATTCTTTGACTTGGAAAAACAACTACAGTGGGTCTGACATTCCTTATATATAGAATTAGTGTTAAACTTTCAACTTCAAAATCCTACGATTTAAACATTAAGCATCTCAGATCTCAGGCGTGGCATGGCGAGTCAGTGAGGGTAGCAGCAATTCAGAGGCAGCACTGGGGCTGGTAACCATGAGTTTCCTTTCTAGAAACTGACTGTCAACATTGGGGGGAATGGTGGGTACTGGCATGAAGACAGACATGTAGACCAATGGAAAGAAACTGAGAGAAGTACAACCTTATATTTATGGTCAATGAATTTTTGACAAAGTTGTCAAGGCAATTCAATGGAAGAAAGGGTAGTTTTTTCCAACAAATTGTTGAAACTTGCTGGAACAATTAAATAAACACATGCAAAAAATGAATTAATACTCAACTTGGCACCATATATAAAAATTAACTTAACACATTAAATTAACACTTAAGTTAATTTTTGAAAAATATATTTTATTGATTATGCTATTACAGTTGTCCCATTTCCCCCCTTCACTCCCCTCCACCCTGCACACCCCCTCCCACCCATATTCCTCCTCTTTAGTTCATGTCCATGTGTCATACTTACAAGTTCTTTAGCTTCTACATTTCTCATACTATTCTTACCCTCCCCTTATCTATTTTCAACCTACAATCTATGCTACTTATTCTCCATACATTTTCCCCCTCTCTCCTCCTCCCACTCCCCTGTTGCTAACCCTCCATGTGATCTCCCTTTTTGTGGTTCTGTTCCTGTTCTAGTTGTTTGCTTAGTTTCTTTTGGTTCTGCTTTAGGTGTAGTTGTTAATAATTGTGAGTTTGCTGTCATTTTAAAGTTAATTTTTATATATCGTGATTAATTAGATTTAAATGTTAAGAGCTAAGGCGGTAACTCTTCTAGAAGAAAACATAGAAGAAAATCTTTGTGACTTCAGTTTAGGCTAACAGTTCTTAGATATAATGCCAAAAGCAAGATCCATAAAAGAAAAAAAGCCATAAAATGCACTTCATGAATTTAAAACTGTTATGCTTCAAAAAACACCATAAAGAAAATAAAAAAGATAAGCCACAGGTGGGGAGGAAATATTTATAAATCATGATTCTGTAGCCAAAATACATAAAAAACTCTTATACTAAAACTCAGTTAAAAATGGGTAAAAGATATGAACAGACATTTAGTTAAGGAAGATGTAACAATAGTCAATATGTATATAAAAAGATACTCAACATAATTAGTCATCAGGGAAGTACAACTTAAAACCACATCAAGAATGACTATAATCAAAAATCAGAAAAAAGCCATAATTGATGAAGATGTAGAGAAACTAGAACCTTTTACACATTGCTGGTGGGAATGGTAGCCTTCACTCATAGATTATGATTTGGGGTTTTAGCCATCTCATATCACTAAAAACAGATTTTGTATTTCCTATCCTCCTTGTTATTCTTAGTCAGGACCACCTTTTCTCCATCATTTTAAAATCTGCACTTAGTAACTGACTATCTGTCTTAATAGCAAGGTTAGTAGGAGAAAACAGCTCACTGTCAGTTGACTCATTGCTCTATAGCCACATCTGAAAACATTATTGTTAGAAACACAAGGCAGGTCTTAAATGTCAGATTCCTAGTTAACAGAGAAATCCTCATTCTGTAGGTCTGAGATTGGCCAAGAAAGTGGTGTTGGAAGAAGGATTAAAAGTAAGAAAAAGCACTAGCCTTCGAGAAGTAATAACAGAAGCAAATCAAATATATAAATTAACAAATTCAAGGACTACCATGAAACATGCTGAACATCTAGATGCAGAGAAAGAGCATAATCAGGCAGTAGTGTGTAATTCAGGAAAAGATTCACAAGGAATAAAGCATTTGCTGAACTTCAGTCATTCTTTAAATAAGCCATCGACTATCTGCATGTTAGACAGTACAGACTCATCAAAGCCAGAAACCTGGACTCCTCTACCTTCAATGATCACAACTGAGTCACTAAGTCCTGTCAATTTGTCCTTCTGAATATTTCTTCAAAGCTTAAATGATCCTCTCCTCTCCCTTAATATTGCCTCCTTATTTCTCGCCTACACTACTACAGCAACCTAAATTATTTCCTTGGCGCTAGAGTTACCCCACTGTAATCCATTCTCCACACTGCTACCAGAGTAATAGTTCTAAAATGCAAATACAATCACATTGGTTCTTGGGTTGAACCACATTAACAGCTCCCTATCACCCATGAGCAACAAAGACCAAATTTTCTTTCTTTTTTTTTTAAAGATTGTATATATTTATTTTTAGAGGGGAAGGGAGGGAGGAAGAGAGGGAGAGAAACATTGATCGGTTGTCTCTCACACATGCCCAGCTAGGGACCTGGCCCACAACCCAGGCATGTGCTCTGACTGGGAATCGAACCAGTGACCTTTCAGTTCACAGGCCAGCACTCAATCCACTGAGCCATGACAGCCAGGGCAAGACCAAATTTTCTTTTGCCATGTATATAAGTCACTATACAATGCGTCTACTTATCTCCATTAGTCTCATGCCTACTCTTCCACATTGTGTTTTCTTAACCAGCCAAAATTAGAACCATCATGCAACCCCAAGTGTGCTATGCCCTTACACGGCCATCCTCTTACACCTTTCCTTCCCTCGTCATCATTTCCCTTCTCCCTAAGATTTCTGCCTGTCATATTCCAATTCATCCTTTATGATGGCACTCCAAAAATGTAAACTCAAACAACTAAAGGTTCATTAATAGTTATTTCATCATGTAAAAATGTAGGGTGCTGGACTATGCCTTTTGTAATTCTAAAATTCCAGAAGTTTATGTATTCTATTTTACCTCTTAAACTAGGAAAGCTGCAAAGCTAAAAAGGAGATAGTAACTATTAGAAAATGATTCGATTGAAATAAAAGAAAAAAAAGAAAAAAGAAAATGATTCAATGGATAACAATCATTTTCAAAGTAGACAAAGTCAAAGATAGATAAAACAAAATAAAAGAACTCTATACTATCTCCAACTTGTAAGAACAATGGTTATTCTGACCCAACTCAAACAATGATGGAGGAAGATACCCCACTGGAAAGCCTCAAGAGAAGCCAAATTTGTCATCTCAACTTTTCAGCTGATGACAGTACTCACTTAAATTACAATGCATTTCAAAGCCTAGAAAATAACTTCATGTCCCAGAAGTACACAGCTGCAGAAGTTGAAACATTATCCACAAATGAAATTACTTTGTCAAGATCATAAAATAAGTCAAATTCCAACATACGAGCTTTTGATCAGAGTACCACTTTTGTGCTATCTCCTGATAACAGCATAACAGCCTTGCTTTGTAAATTCTGAAATGTGTTCTCTTTTCATGTTTGTTCACTGCATATAAAGTTCAGTGAAATTTATCTGTTAATTTTTAATAGAATGTTTAAAAGGCCTCTGCTGGGCTACTCAAGAGTCCTACTAAAAAGCAAAAAAACTGAACCACCAGACCTAGCTGAGCAGCATCTCTTTGTCATGAAGTTATGCCAAAAATGCAGTGACACTATGACTAACCTCTAAAGGACAAAGTTCTCTTAGGTTTTCACTTTTCTCTGCATGAAGACATATATGGTATGAGCTGTTTCAAGAAAATGTGAACAGGAAAGAGGCAGGGAAGTCAATATATGCAGGAAAGCTGAACAGTGGTGAACCATAATGAAGAACAATGAATTGATCCCACTTATAAACCACCTCTGGCAACCACTAATATACTTTCTGCCCCTATGGATATGCCTTTTCTGGACATTTCATACAAATGAAATCATACAACATGTCATCTTCTGTGGCTGACTTCTTTCACTAAGCCTGTTTTTAAGGTTCATCCATGTTGTAGCATGTATCAGCACATTTTTTATTGCTAGGTAATAGTCTAGCCATCAGTTGATAAATCCATTTACCAGTAGATGGACATCTGAATTCTTTCCACTTTTAGGCTATCATGAATAATGCTGCTATGAACATTCCTGCACAAGTTTTTGCATGGACATACGTTTTCATTTGTCATGGGTATCCATGCAGATGTAGAACTGCTGGATTATATGGTAACTATATAGGTAACACTTTGAGGAACAACTAGACTGATTTCTGAAGTTGTTGCACTATTTTACATTCTTATAAGCAGGATATAAGGGTTCCAATTTCTCTACATCCTCACTAACATTAGTTATTATCTGTCTTCGTGATTTTATAATCATCCTAGTAGGTATGAAGTGGTAGCTCACTGAGGTTTTGCCTAGCATTTCCCCAATGGCTACGCATGTTGAGCATCTTATTTGGCCATTTGTATATCTTCTTTGGAGAAATGTCTATTCAGATCCTTGGCCCATTTAAATTGGGTCATTTATTTTTTATTGTAGAGTTGTAAGAGTTCTTTATATATTCTGTATACAAGTACTGAACCAGAGATACTTATTAATACAGGGTAGGGCAAAAGTAGGTCATATGGAAAATAATACAATAATTAATAAATAATAATGAAAGAATAAACTCTGTGTTTCAAGTACTCCAACTGTAAACCTACTTGTGCCCCACCCGTATTTTCTTATTCTGTATGTAGCACCAAAAGTCTTTAATTTCGATAAAGTCCAATTTATGTATTTTTTCCTTCTTATCACTTATACTTTTGTTGTAGCTAATAACCTTTTGTCTAATCTAAGGTCATAAAGAGGTGTTACTATATATTTTTTATTTATTGATTTTGGAGAGGGAGAGAAAGGGAGGGGGAGGAAGAAATGGAGAGGAAGAGAGAGAGAAATAGAGAAAAACACTGATTTGTTGTTCCACTTCTTTATGCATTCATTGGTTGATTCCTATATGTGCCCTGATTGGGGAATAGACACGCAACCTAGGCTTATTGGGATGGTGCTCTAACCAACTAAGTTACCCAGCTTGGGCTTACTGTATTTTCTTCTAAGTGTTTAATACTTTCAGCTCTCACATTTAGGTCTATTATGGTCCATTTCAAGATAATTTTTGTGCACGGTGAAAGGAAAGAATCCATCTAACTTTGTTCTTCTGCATGTGGTTATCCAGTAATTCCAGTAGTGTTCATTAAGACCTTGACTTATTTACCTATATTTTGACCTTTTCCATTACATAATTTTTTTGCAACCTGAAATCCATTGTGAAGTGATATTGATGTAAATAAACTGACTTTTAAAAATTATTTGACCAACCTCATACAGCTGGTAGCTGGCAGAGCTAGGACTAAACCCTGGGCCCTAGGATGCCAAATTTCATGTTTTTCTATTAGAACACAATACTTCCTTTCACGCAAACATATTTCAGATTTATTGACAAAGATATGAAAAGGCAAACTTGAAGTGATATGTATTTATTGGGTAATTTGGTATACATTTATTAGGTATATTCACCCAACATATATTTATTTGGTTATATAAAGCTTGATTTCAAACACCTTTTTGCTTGTTTCTTTTCATGTAAGCCAATAATAATAGTTAAATTCTACTGGGCATTCACTCTGTGGCAGATACTGTTTTAAAATGTGTATCCTCATTTAATCATAATGACAATCTTAGAAAATAAGGACACGTGCCCACCTTATTCCCTTCTCTTTTTACAGATAGGAAAACAAAGGCACAGAGAAGTTAAGTAAATTGCTCAAGAACACAATGCTAATAAGTGATAAGAACCTAGGCAATTCGGCTCCAAAGATTATGTTCTAAACCACTATGAAAGCAAATTACTTAAAAGAAAAGCATTCACCAGGCTATACATAGGTGGATCAATAACTGCCTAGAAAGGGAGAGCTAGTCTATATTATTGCCGATGTTGTCTCAGATGAAGAGAGCAGGCTCATCAGAGTGCGAGACAATTCTACAGGAGGAAAATTAGTAATACACTAGCCTCAGATGAAAAAATATTAAACATATTAACTGAAGAAATAATATTTTAAAAACAGAAAAAGACTTAGCAGAGATACTGTACATGGTACAACTAAAGACAACAAACCAATAATATAAATACTGGAAGGGGAAGGATAGGCAGGCACGAATACAGAGGAAGGAACCCTGTAAGTCTCCAATGACCACAAAACAAAAGAATCAACCAGGCAGTGTTATGACAGGATGCACTGGGAAGATGCATAACACAAAAGGGTTAGGGACGAATCCTTCCTTTTTACCAGTTATCAGTGAGATACCTAGTGGAATCTGGAAACCAAGTTTGGCCATCATATTTTAAATATGGGAGGAAATTGGAATGTGTTTGATTTGAGCATGAGAAACAACAACAAAAAAAACAAAATGAGAGAAAACAGTATTTGTTAGGAAATGAAAGATTTTGCAGTCTACTCAAAGGAATAAAGGTTGACTCAATTACACTCCTTAGACAGGAAGACCCTTTGAAAGCTCTTCTCCAACCCCTGTAGGGTTTGACTCCTGCCAGTTATTTACATCTCAGTGAAAAATCACTTTCTTAAAGGCTTTTATCCTAGGTAGCCTCTTCATTTTTGAGCACATCACTCTGTTCATACCCTTCAAAGAATGAAATACTCTGAAGTTCTTATGTTCATGCATTTTTAGTTCCTCTTGTCCCATTAGCATGTAAGGTCTTCAGCAGCAAGGACCATGAGCTCTACTCTATGTCTAGAATATACTGATAGTACCTGGGATTTCGTATATATTTAAATATCTGTTGAATTGACATCTGTGCAGAAGCTACAAGAAAAATGAGCTTTTAAATTAGAGCAAGAGAGACCAGTAAAATAAGGATGGAATTACTTGATAGTCAAAGTAAATCCCACACTGCTGAGGAGGAATGTAGTGTGGTTTAATAACAGTCATTCACCTGCCATAGGTGTCTTACAAATTCACCTGCCTTAAGGTCAAGTAATTTCTAGTGGATACTCCCAACTCCATGATTCAACACTTTACAGCACAGAAATGAAGCCTTGCAAAAAATAAATAATCACTGAGTTCTTACCATGTACTGGACAGTGTTCTAAGTCTTTACACACATCAAATCATTTAGTCCTCAAAGTCTATGACATAAGAACTATTCTCATCATAAAATGGGACTCTTCAGCCTACAAGAGGTTAAATAATTTGCCCAAGAATACCCAGATCATAAATGCTAGAGCTGGGACTTAAATCAAGACAATTATACAACATGTACCATTCACTTAAGGTTGAAAATGAACTTAAAGCAAAAATATATTAAACAGAAGGTATAACAGACTGGTAAATTATGGTATAGGAGTTAGATGACATGGATTTTCTCCATGATTTCATATGTGTGTGAATATGTATATACTTTCAAATTCCATCATGCTGTAACATCCCCATACACCCTGGGGATACTGATGATGTACTATTTTTTCCCCATAATTTATGTCTTTATTCAAACAAATGAGATTTAAAATAAAATAGAAATGTATATAAATATAGAGAAACAATATAATGAATCCCCACGTACTGTGAAAGACACATCTTAAATAACTGTCAACACAGGCTAATCTCATTTCATGTATATTGAAAACACACACATACAGGATTAGATTTCAAAGGAAATTCTAATGTGCTATTAATGACTATTTTTATTTAATCCCCAAAAAGATGTGATTTGAGTCTGTAATGCATTTAATTCCTTTCTTTCAAGCAGAATCATTTAGCAATACAGGGAATAGGCCCAAGAAAGGTTTTTGCTATCAAAAAGAAAATCAATGGACATTACCTAAAATAATATCTCAAAAATTACTAAATACTCTCAAAGTGATGTATGCTTGAAAATATCATAACATCTTATGCACTACATAACACAAATTTAATTGATTTCTAAAAAAATGTTTCTTATCTCTGTACTTAAATCTATATTTTTAATGTAGTCATTTTTTCTAATTTCTTATTTTTACAATCATTTTACATTATTTTTAAATTTTTCCACTATAGTCAGCATTAAATATTATTTTATAATTTATTTCAGGTGTACATAATAGTGGTTAGACAATTACATAATTTACAAAGTGATCCCCCTATTATTCTAGTACCCACCTGGCACCATGTATAGTTATTCAAAATTACTGACTATATTTTCTATGCCATACTTTACATCCCTGGGATTACTCTGATGTTAGCTGTGAGTCTGTCGTATATGGCATTTATTATGTTGAGGTATGTTCTTTCTAATCCCACTTTGCAAAGTTTTTATCATAGTGGGTGCTGGATTTTGTTAAATGATATTTCTGCATACATTGATATGATCATATGGTTTTTATTCTTCCTTTATGTGGTATATCACATTAATTGATTTGTGGATATTGAACAAAATTTGCATCCTAGAAATAAATCCTACTTAATCACAGTGTATGAACTTCTAATGTATTGCTAAATTCGGTTTGCAAATATTTTGTTGACAACTTTTGCATCTTTGTTCATCAGGAATACTGACCTATAATTTTCTTTTTTTGTAATGCCCTTGTCAGGTTTTGGAATCAGAGTGATGCTGGCCTCATAAAATGAGCTTGGAAGCCTTCCCTCCTCTTGAACTTTTTTTGAGTAGTTTAAAAAGGGTGAGAGTTCATTCTTTTTTGAATGTTTGGGAAAACTCACCTGTAAAATGAAACCCACTGATCCAAGAATTTTGTTTATTGGGAGTTTTTTGATTTTTGATTTGATTTTGCTGGTAGTAATCGTTCTGTTTCTTCTTGATTCAGTCTTGGAAGACTGTATGTTTCTAAGAATTTATTATTTCTTCCAGACTGTCCAATTTGTTGGCATATAACTGTTAGTAGTATTTTCTTATATTTCTGTGGTGTCAGTTGTTACTTCTCCTCTTTCACTTCTGATTTTATTTATTTGGGTCCTCTCACTCTATCTTGATGAGTCTGGTTAAAGGTTTACTAATCTTGTTTATCTTTTTAAAAAAACAGCTCTTGGTTTCATTGACCTTTTATTTACATTCTATTTCATTTATTTACACTCTGATCTTTATTATTTCCTTCCTTCTACTCACTTTGGCATTTTTGTTGTTCTTTTTATATTATATTAGGTGTAAAGTTAGATTGTTTGAGATTTTTCTTGTTTCAAGGTAGGCCTATATTGCTATGAATTTTGCTCATAGGACTGCTTTCTCTGTGTCCCATTGATTTGGGGTTCTCGTGTTTTCATTTTCATTTGTCTCGGTATATATTGCTACAACTTCAAGCTTCTTTAATTTGTTGGGCCTAATATATGATCTACCTTGGAAAATGTTCTAGGTACACTTGAAAAGATTGTATGTTCTGCTTTGAGGTAAAATATTCAAAAAAATATCAATTAAATCCATCTGGTCTAATGTTTAAGGACACTGTTTTCTTGTTAATTTCTTGTCCAAGAGATCTATCTACTGATATCGGTGAAGTATTAAATCCTCTACTATGTCTACATTATTGTTGATCTTTCCCTGATGTCCATCAATATTTGCTTTATATACTTAGGTGTTTCTATGGTAGCCTAATTAAGGTTTATGAGAGTTATGTACTCTTGTTTGACTGCTCCCCTTATCATTATCATTAAAGTCTTCCCTTGTCTCTCATTATAGTCTTTGTTTTAAAGTGTATTTTATCTGATATAAGTATTGCTACCCCAGACCTCCAGTCAAGATGGAGGCATAGGTAAACATGGGTTGCCTCCTCATACAATCACAGCAAAAATTACAAGTAGACTCCAAAACAAATATCACCCACATTTATCAGAAAATCGAGCTGTATGGAAGTTCATCAAGCAAAGAATTAAAGAGGTCATATTCATCCAGACAGGTAGGAGAGACAGAGACATAGAGACACACAGAGAGGTGTGGAGATGCGGAACCAGCAGTCCCACCCCATGTATGGTAGATAAAAGTCAGGAGCGATACCTTGGGAGCAAGGGATCCCAGCCCCATACACCAAACCACCCAGTCCAGGGTTCTAGCATTGGTCTAATGTTTCCAGGGTTCTAGCTAGCCCAGGAAGATAAATCCCTATAACTTCTGGCTGTAAAAATCAGTGGGGGCTGGGGCAATGGGAGAAAATGTGGGATTCTCAGGAGTGTCCTCTCAAAAGGCAATGAACTTGCAATGAACTTAGGAATTACACAGACTCACTCCTTCTGGGTTTCAGCAATACAAAGCTAGAAGGATACCAGTGGCATATGGGGAGAAACTGAAGTAACTAGCATTAGGGCAACTGCTGGGTGACAGGTCCCTCCTGAACGAAAGCCCAGAGGCCAGGTAGTGGCACTGTCCCCTCTCAGAGCACTCCACTACACACAGCTACAGAGTGGCAACACAGGTTGCCCTGCCCTGGCAATTAATTAATGCTCCACCCCATCCAACTTACTGGTGCACTGTTCTATAATAGGCCATGGTACTAAGACGGGGAGTCAAAGCAGTTTCACCTAATACACAGAAACAAACACAGGGGGGCTGTCAAATTGAGGAGACAAAGGAATATGGCCCAAATGAAAGAACAGAACAAAACTCCAGAAAAATAACTAAACAAAATGGAGATAAGCAATCTACCAGATGCAGAGTTCAAAACACTGGTTATTAGGATGATCAAGGAACTCATTGGCAACTTTAAAGCATAAAAAAGACCCAGGCAGAAATGAAGGTTACACTAAGTGAAATAAAGAAAAATTTACAGGGAACCAACAGTAGAGTAGATGAAGCCATGAATCGAATCAATGATTTGGAACATAAGGAAGAAAAAAACAATCACACAGCAAGAAGTAAAAACAATCCAAAAAATAAGGATAAGCTAAGGGGTCTCTGGGACATCTTCAAACACATCAACATGCTGGAAGGAGAAGAGAAAGAGCCAGAAATTGAAAACTTATTTGAAAAAATAATGAAAGAAAACTTCCCTGATTTGGTGAAGGAAACAGACATACAAGTCCAGGAAGCACAGAGAGTCCTAAACAAGATTGACACAAAGAGGAACAACCAAGACACATCATAATTAAAATACCAAAGGTTAAAGATAAAGAGAGAATCTTGAAAGCAGCCAAAGAAAAGGAGATAGTTACAAAGGAGTTCCCATAAGACTGTCAGCTGATTTCCCAAAAGAAACTTTGCAGCTCCTTAGACAGGACTGGCAAGAAGTAGTGAAAGTAATGAAAAGCGAGGACCTACAACCTAGATTACTCTATCCAGCAAAGCTATCATTTAGAAATGAAAGGCTGATAAAGAGCTTCCCAGGCAATGTAAAGCTAGAAGGGTTCATCATCACTGAGCCATTATTATATGAAATGTTAAAGGGACTTAAATTTAAGAAAAAGAAGAACTATGAACATTAAAATGGCAATGAACTCACAACTATCAATAACTGAATCTAAAAAACAAACTAAACAAACAATCAGAACAGAAACAGAATCATACATATGGAGATCATTTAGAGGGTTATCAGTTGGGGGGGAAGGAGGAGAATGAGGGAAAAGGTGTGGGAATTAAGGAGTACAAATTGGTAGGTGAAAAATAAGACAGCGCATTATTAAGAACAGTATAGGAAATGGAGTAGCCAAAGAACTTATATGCATGACCCATGGACATGAACTAAGGGTGGGAATTGCCAGATGGGATGGGGGGTACTGGATGGAGGGGGACAAAGTGGGAAAAATTGGCAAAGCTGTAATAGAATAATCAATAAAATATATTTTAAAAAGTAAATATTGCTATCCTAGCTGTTTTTCATTTCCATTTTCATGAAATATCTTTTTCTATCCCTTTACTTTCAGTCTATATGTGTCTTTCAATCTGAAGTCTCTTATAGGTAGCATATGTATGAGGCTTATTTTCTTATCCATTCAGCCACCCTATGTCTTGACTGCAGCATTTAATCCACTTACATGTTAAGTGATTGACAGGTATGTAGTTAATGTCATTTTATTATTCATATTTATCTTCCTTTCCCTCCCTTTTCTTATAAAATTTGGTGGTGATACAGTCCTTTACCTTTTTCTTATCTAGAAAGCTCTTTCTCTCTCCCTCAATTTTAACTGATACTCTTCCTGGGTAGAGCAGTCTTGGTCCTAGGTCATTACTCCTAAGTATTTTTTGCCAATCCTTGTGGCCTAAAAAATTTCTGTTGAGAAATCAGTTGACAGTCTTACAGGAGCTCCCTTGTATATAACTGGCTGTCTTTCTCTTGCTGCTTTTAAGATTCTCTCTGTCTTTAACCTTTGCCATTTTAATATGATGTGTCCTGGAACTCTGTGTGTTCCTCATGTTTAAGATTCTCTGTGCTTCCAGGACAAGTACATCTATTTCCTTCCCCCAGGTAGGGGAGTTTTCAGTAATTAATTTTTCAGGTAGGTTTCTATGTCCTTTTTTATGCTTACTATCTCTTTGTGGAAGTTCTCACTAAGTTCCTTGAGCATCCTTATAACCAGTGTTTTGAACTTTGTATCTGGTAGACTGCTTGCCTCATTTCATTTAGTTCTTTCTCTGGAGCTATCTCCTCTTTCATTTAGGATATGTTTCAATGCTTCCCTATTTTGGCTGCCTCTTTGTGTTTGTTTCTATGTATTAGGCAGATTTGTTCCATCTCCCAGTCTCTTTGCAGCATGGCCTTATGAAGTAGGCGTCCTGTGAGGCCCAATAGCACAGTCTCCCTGATCACCTGAGCTAGATGCTCCAGGAACATCCCTTGTGTGGGTTGTGTGCACCCTCCTGTTGTAGTTGAGCTCTGACTGCTGCTGGCACGCCAATGGGTGAAATCGACCTTCAGGCTGACTGGCTGTGAGTACTGGGTATGACCACAACTTACAAGCTGCTTTGTGGGGGCTGACCCTGGGGAAGTGGGATTCACCCCACAGGGTCTGTGCCCTGCCAAGAGTCTCTCTTATGGAGCTAATTGGGTAGTGCTCTGTTGTGGTCTGAATCCAGCTGCTGAGCATATTGGTTCCAGGGCCTCTGCAGACTCCAGTGCAATCCAATGTCAGACACTGACTCTGACCATCCCAGGACTAGCTACAAAGTGATCTGCAGTTAGTAGTTGCTTGGGCTGGGCCTGGATGTATGTAGGAGATGCCATGCTGTGATTCAAGGCTGGCTGCCACCAGTACTGAGCCATGAGTAGGTCACCAAAAGGCCCAAGGCACCCCAAAACATGCCACTACCTGCCAGCCGGCTGCCTATAATACTCAGCCATGGAAAGAACCTTGGCCAGTATAAGTATGAGAGTTGGGTGAGGCAGGGCCTCAGGGAATCACCAGGATGTAGTGAATGGTGTTTACTAGGTTAATCTTTGGTGTTAGTGCCGAGCCTTAGACCACAGCAAAAGTCTCAGGTATACCAAGGCCAGCTGCCACCCATGTAGGGCCTGCAGGCCTTTGCAGTAGATGGAATCTCAGGGACTCATCAGGAAAAAGCTGGTAGAATTCACCTGGCTAAAGCATAATATGGTTTGGTCACACAGGAAATGGTTCAACATACGGAAAAGGGGAAGCTGTTCCTCCAGCCCTTGCCCTGAAGCCATGTATCTCAGTTGTTCCCTGTGTGTCTCTGACATCCCCTCTTCCCACCCCCACCCCACTCCCCAGCCACCACTCCCCCACCCCCAGCCAACTTGACCAGAATTCCTCAAAAGTTTTTTAAGAAAAACTGCAATGCTGGCCCAAACTGGTTTGCGGAGGAAAAAGCCTAGGGCCATGCATGAGTTGGGTGGGGCAGGGTCTCAGGGAGTCACCAGTGGAGCTAGTGGAGTTCACCAGGGAACTCCACGTCAGGGAAGGCTCAACAAAGAAGAAACAGTGCCTATTAGCCATGCTGGAGGAATACTCAACACAGGGGCGATGGCAAACTTCCCTCCAACCCTCACCCTGCAGTCACACAACTCAGTTTCTCCCTGTATGTCTCTGACGCCCACCTGAGCCACTGTCCCAACACCAGAGAGCAATGTGAGTGCCTGTGAGCAGAGTTTGTGTGCAGGCCCTTTAAGAGAATACCTGGGTTTCCAGCAGGCTTCTTATCTTACCTGGACTGACAGAATTCCTGCTGATTTTCATAGCCAGATGTTATGCGAGCTTCTCTTCACAGAAATTAAGTTTAAATTTTCAAAAATTAAAAATTTTAAGAAAACTGGGGATTTTGTGTCTATTGTGCTGATAAATATTGTTTCTGAGTTTCATGAGAGACCAACAAGCACACAGGTAGACACGATTAAATAGCAACACCTACCTGTTTATCTCCCAGCAGGTCAGGCTCCCCTTTGCTAGAACTAGAGCTGACATCATCTTCGTCAGAACTGTTGATGGCTTCCTCTTCATCCGAAGGAAGGTCTCCAAGACCAAGGTCCAGATCATTGTGTCCCTCCTGGGATGCTCCAGAACTGCTTCAATAGAAAGTGTAGCAATAGTTACCTTTAAAAACAAGGAGTATTACCAAAAAAAACAAACAAAATCAACCATCTTATTCATGTGATGTAAGCAAAGTACATCGAAGGGACTTAGTGGGATAGAAAGAGCCACATCAATCAAACTTCCCCTTCTGTTTCCCCATCTCAGCTGTCAAAACATATACTCATTTTCATTTTAAAATAATCACTTTGAAAACCATGTATGTTCTTGATCAGAAGGTGGGTGAGAAGCAAGTTTCCCAGCTGCCCCCATCCAATGATTCAATCTATCCTTACTCTAGAAGATGAGGTCTCTATTAGTATAAACCAAGAAGCCTCACAGGATATGGGCCGGGTTACCACAAAAGGAACATTAAAATAGGTGCTGCTTCATTGGGTCTCTCTGTTTTGTTTAGCTAAGAAACATACAAGGATTTGGGAGGAAATGATGGCTATGGCAGCCAAGAATGCACGTGCTAATGTGATATGTGCCCACCTCCCTGATTATAACCAATTTCCTTTTTTATAACCACATCTTAAGACATGGGAAGGGGAAAAAAAAAAGACATGAAAAGGAAAGAGGATGTTAATGAGATCTCAGGCTCTGCTCCAGGTCTGCTGATTCAGAAACTCTAGGGGCACAGAGCCCGTAGGCAATACTTGCTAAAGTGTGAAACCACTGTACCAGGCCATTACCAATTCTTCCTCGCCAGCCTGACATCATCATTTCCCGCCTAGTATCCAGACAGATCTCTTGAATCTAAAAACCACTGTTGCAATCCAATAAGTGGGGGGAATTCCATAGCAAAGTTCCCCAGGAAGACGACAGAAATAATACTTTAGAGCTTTGGTTGTAAGACTCAGGAACAAACTGCCCGGGAGAACTGCTTTCCTGTCTATAAAAATATGTACAGAACAGAAGTTAGTAAAAAATCCACAAAAATCATCAGGGGAAGCACTCAGGCAGCATAAAGAGAGTTGCATTTCACTCTGGCAGGCACCTTAGCAAGTCACAGGCAGGTCACTCAATGGCCAAGGATCCCACAAATTACGGAAATTGCTAATGGGAATCTTAAAAGCTCAAGATAAATTTTTCTGCCAGTTCCTGTAGGACACAGACTTGCCTCAGATGCCATTCCTGGAGCCCAACTGTTAAACAAACCAGTTGGATAAAGGCAGAATGCCAAAAACAAAATTTTTTTTTCACTTCCCCTGCCAAAGACGATGGGGTTTCCTATTACTCAGTGCCTGGAGGGCCTTCTGGAATCCTATCAGCCTCAATTAGGTGGGTGCACACCTTATCACATTCCCTATGACATGAAGGAGACTCATTCCCCAGTGAGTGATACGGGTGAAAAACAGATTTCTAGTCAGATCCCTGGCAGGATTCCCTGCCTCTGGGTGCCCAGAGATGAGCCCACCCCAGCTGGGTAATCAGTTCATTTAGATTAACAGGAGTAAATGAGAGCTAACAGATCTACAGGCTGCAGGATCCCCCGATATAAATAGATGAAACACAGAGCTTCACTTGTTTTTACCTTAATTGCTGGTCTCTTAGTAGTCTCTCAAACCCTGCCACTCAGAACGTGTTCAATCTACCAGCAGCTTCAGCATCACCAGGGGGCATCTCAGAAGTATAAAACCTCAGGTCCAGCCACACCCCACTGAGTCAGAAGCCAGTTGTAACAAAATCCTAGTAATCTGGGTTTTTTTGGATCAGCCTATCTGTGCATTCTTTTGGACTCAACAATATAAAAATTTCAAATAATCAGTTATAGAGCTGTGGTACCTTTGAGGAAATTACGTTTATTTTGTCTAAAAGGGGAGCTGAGAGGTTTTTCTTAACATCTGGGAAGCTATTATTATGAAGAGAGTAACCATTAGGGATATAAAATGTTTACAAAGCTAACGTTTAAGAACAAGGGGAAAAGCTTTAAATATTACAATGACACGGATCAAAACATGCTGCCAAAGAACGTTCAGAGATTTTAGTCTGAAAACTGCTTTCCTACAGAAAACCTTCCCTGACCACTCCTCCAAACCCAAATTAATTTTCCTGACTCTGAATCATATCTGCTCCTCCTCGACTGCCCCTGGTGGTAAATTTAAAGTATAAACTCCTTTTTGTCCAACATCTTCTCGAGATAGCAGTGGTAGCAGCCACTCTTTGGGGTTTGCCATGCTCCCGGAAAGTCATGGAAAACAGACAAAGACCCAGTGAACGAATCTGGGGGCAAGGCCGAAACGAAGAAGTGGCCCACAGGCAAAGTTCAGGACAAGCTCAATAACCTGGTCTTGTTTGACAGAGCAACATGCGACAAGCTCCATAAGGAAGTTCCCAACTACAGGCTTATAACCCCAGCTGTTGCCTCACAGAGACTAGAGAGCTGCAGATCCTTGGCCAGGGCGGCCCGTCAGGAGCTCCTTAGTAAAGCACTTGTCAAAACTAATTTCAAAGCACAGAACTGAAGTAATTTACACCAGGAACACTAAAGGTGGGGTTGCCCCAGTTGCTGCTGAAGATGCATGAACAACAAATTCCCCTTACCTGTACGTTTTGAAAACTAACACGTCATTAAATCAAAAATGTAAACCCTTAAGGACAAGGAAACTGTTTTCAGTTGAATCGCCAGCATACTGCTTGACACGTAAGTTTTTATTGATTAAACACAAGTAATATTAGAAAGCAATGAAACGTTCAGGAACATTTAGACAGTGCGTATTTATGGTAGTGATGATCATAAAGAAGTGTTTGATGGGAATACTGAAAAGAGTATATGGCTTAAAAGAGAAGAGGCATCACAATCAATGATGTGGAAGTGAGAATGTTTGCATTCAGAAAACAAAAAGAACATTCTGGCTGCAGCAGGAGATTCCTATCAGTAATTAATGGAAACAAGTTTGGAGAAGATGACAGGCGCCAGGCTGTCAAGGGGCATGAAAAACAGCTGACGAGTTTATATTCATCCTATAAGCCTTCAACGGGGAGACTCAAATTTTCCAGTAGATCTCCAAGCTGGATGTCACTACCGTACTTCTTTCTTATTAGTGCCCCAGGGAAGAGAATGGCACCTCTTCTGTCAATCAAACCTTGTAAGCACAGCCACTGCCCAACTCCTCCATCTACCAGGGAAAAGGCCATTCCTATTTATTAGCATCAGTGAGGGCCCCTTGATGATCTCACAGCTTAAGTCCAAGTTAAAGGAGCTTCCCACACACCCGAATGGTAAACAGCAGAGACGATTTATGATTTCTGAAGCTTTGGGAAGATTAATCTTGAACTAACTGGGGGTGGGCACAGTGACAGAAGTGGTAGAAGGAGATCTAGAAGGTAATTTCAATAGTGCAGGCAGCCTGAACCAGGGTGGCTACATCAGAAATTGCGAGGAAGGGCTGACTGTAAGAAGAAGAAATATCATCAGGGCCAGGGTAAAGAGATGAGGAAAACCTCTAGTCTCCCATCAAGGTTTCATGAACAATCACCAGCAAAATGAGAAGGCCATCAACTGAAACAGAAATATGTTAACAAAAATCTTATTTTAAAGGGAATGATAGTGACTTTAGCAGCAAAATCGGGAAAGACGGCATTTGTATCCACATTTACATGTTCATCTCTACACGATTAAACAGAGAAAAACTGCTGATTTACCTACTTTTCCCCATAGTGTAAACGGCTTTCCAATCCACCTAGATAATTTCAGATTTCTAATCATGAAATACAGATTCTTTACCAATGACAGTCACTGAGCTCGGGGCTCTTCCATTTCCTTCCCACCGTCAGGAAGACAAGCGTCCTAACAAGGTCTGCACTGGGGTTACAGAAACAGGACACGGCGTTTCCTCCACGCCTTCCTGGGCAGCTATATCACAATGTGGAGACCGAAGCAAGAGGAGAGCGAGCTGCAACAACAACCGACAGTGTCAAGACTATACTTCCCCACGCCATCACTTCCACATCAGATTGGATTTCACAATAAGTCTTCCTTCTAGAAAATAACTTTTTTCAAGTACACTGGAATAAAAATGGAGAAACGTAAAGCCTAGAAATAAATTCCCTCTGATTAGGGAACTGTTCCTTCAGGTCCACGTGGCAAGGGTCTATAGAGTTGAAGTGATAATTATTTAATGCATCGCTTTTTTAAAAAAATTTCTTATTTTTACGTTGTTTTCTTATATGTACAGAACATCCTCCACTGGGAGTATATCAAATTACGCTTTCAGGTAAGATGTCACATCAAGGAAAATTTCTCTTTTAGAAGGAAATGTCTTTTTTAAAGTGCTTATTCAATCCATTTGCCCTAAGAGTTTTCGGAAACATAAAAGCCGCACAATGCCAAGCCAGATACCACTACCAAAAACACCCTTGTGAACTCCCATTAAATGAATGATTCCAGCAAGTATGAAGGGAGGAGAATAAGGATGTCAGAGAAAGGAAGAGGAGAAGCAGCATTAAATGAAGAATGCTTTTAAATCACGGAATCCTGTTCTCTGCCGTTGACAAATACGGTTTCTTTTTCCTCTCTTGACTGTGATTTTATTCGGAGCCCCATAACAAAGAATGTAATACGTAACTCCTCCCAAACTTAAAGAGTTCATCCCACTACCCTCACCTTTAGGAGTTTCTTTCTCACTGCCAACTCACAACATGTAAATATGAACTTCTATGATCTTTCTCTTCCTCTGCTTTCTACTCCTGGCCCAAACTGAACAAAACCAATTCATCCTCAGGATGTTACAATACTTCTTTTGCAAATGCTGCTCATTATGACTTGCTGATTGTGTTTCCTTTGGCTGCTTTCATATTTATCACACTTGAGTGGAAAAAACTACAACTAAGAACTTCAAGGATGAACACTACATGGAAAAATCAGGAAAAAAGTTACCATTGTATACAATAATATGCTAACAATATAAAATTGTTTCACAATTTGCACCAGAAAAATGTTTCTATTTAGTTTCACCAAAAAACTTTTTACTCTGTTACTTTATCTCCCTAATGGAATTGCACATTCCAGAGTCACGTATGAGGTAATATCTCATTGTGTGTGTGTGGGGGGGGGGGGACATGGTTTGAGAGAGGGAGAGAGAGAGAATGAGACAGACAGACAGGCAGACAGACATCAATTTGGTGTTCCACTTACTTATGAATTTACTGGTCAATTCTTGTATGTGCTCTGACAGGGGATCAAACCCACAACCTTGGTGTACTGGGATGACACTCTAACCAACTGAGCTACCTGGCCAGGGCTCTCACTATGGTTTTAATTTACATTTCTGCCTTATAACCCAGCAATTCCACTCCTGGGTATTTATTCAAAGAAACCCAAAACACTAACTGAAAAGAATACATGCACCCCTATGTTCATTGCAGTGTTATTTACAATAGCCAAGATATGGAAGCAACCCAAGTGTCTGTCCACAGATAAGTGGATTAAAAATCTGTGGTATATATACATACATAAATAGTATTACTCAGCCATACAAAAGAATGAAGTCTTAACATTTGCAATAGCATGGATGGGCCTAGAGGGTATTATGATCAGTGAAATAAATCAGAGAAAGACAAATACCATATGATTTCACTTATATGTGGAATCTAAAGAACAAAACAAACAAAATGGAAACAAACTCACAGAGATCCAACTGGTGGTTGCCAGAGGTGAGGGGGCGAGGGTTAGGAAACTGAGTAAGAGAGATGAAGGGATTAAGAAGAACAAGTTGGTAATTACAAAATAATCCTGAGGGTGTGAAGTACAGCACAGGGAATATAGTAAATAATACTGTGATAACTATGTATGATGCCAGCTGGGTACTGGAAATATCAAGGGTAATGCTTTGGAAATATACAATTGTCTAACCACTATGCTGCACACCTGAAACCAATACAAAATAATATTAGAGAAAGAAATGCAGACAAAAAACTTTTGTTAGTACAAATAGAAAAGCATTCCAGTAAGCTTAAAATCACCTCCAAATAAAATATAGGTTCCCAAGTCAGTTTTGTCATTGTGGCAAAGCTGTTCAAATTTTTTTTTAAAAAGTCAAATGAAGCCCTGGCTGGCATAGCTCAGTGGATTGAGCACAGGCTGCAAACCAGTGTCGCAGGTTCGATTCCCAGCAGGGTACATGCCTGGGTTGCAGGCCATAACTCCCAGCAACCACACATTGATGTTTCTCTCTCTCTCTCTATCTCCCTCCCTTCCCTCTCTAAAAATAAATAAATAAAATCTTTAAAAAAAAAAGTCAAATGAAGTTAGGGTTGACCCAACATCATTTCTTCCCTTTACCTCCTCATTATGCAATATGTAACTCAGCAGTATCACACCAAATAAAGGCCACCAGAAATAATGTCGTTGGGATGACTACACATTTAGACAAACACACATGCACACATATTTGCACAAATACACATATATACAAGCATACACGTATTTTCATATATATAAAACTGCTATACCACTTATTTCAATAAATATTTATTGAGGACTTATTATGTATCATATATTATTTTAGGGACTGGGTGAAGATCATTAATAGAATGAGTTATAGATAATGTTCAAACTGTAAATTCTATTGGTTGCTTCTCTTTTTACCTGCTGAGTAAAACTTTCCTAAACTGATAAAGTCAGAAAGAGCTGAAATAACTATAGTAATTAGGATAAAGGCAGGGACTATTTTCTAATAAGAGAACTAAAAGTTAGGAGTATGTTAAATGTTAAAGGCAGTGCAAAGATACTCAGGGCTACTGAACCAGAAAAATAAGTACCCCACAAAGCCTGGGACAGTCAGAGAGACCCAAAGTACAAGCACCTGAGAGAACAGACCCCAGCAAATGAAGGGTGGAACAAAGGCATCCTAAGTGGGAGAAATGATGTGAGCAACGGCTTGCAAGTGATATGAAGGGTGATCTGGTTGGGGACATTTCTATTTGATGAGAAGTTAAGAGAGTCCACCAAGTAAGAGAGGTCCCTACTAACAGAGCTGGCAAGCGGCCAAGGCAGAAGAGGCAACCTGCATCCACGACGGGATTTGGGATTCACACCCAATCCCTCCCCCTGGTTCTTACACAGGAGTAAAGGGAGCAGGGGAGTGACACTGGTTGGTGAGAGAGTAAAAGAAACAGCTCACTCTTTGACTAACTTCCCTAACAGGGTCGTCACGTGTTTTTGTGTCAGTTATATATGCCATATTGCTTCTGCTGATGTCTTTTCATCATAATCCTAACAGCCACTGAAAAAGTGGTGCAACTTTTGGAAAATGTGACCATTCCCTCTACCCATGCTATGCTGTTGATTGTGACTCAGTGTGAAACCACTATGGTATAAGGACTAAATCTGTGTTCTGCCTTGTCATCTGGGGAAAACCAAGAATTCCCCAAATGGCCTAACTATAAGTTGCCATTCCTACTCCCATACCTGCCCCCTCAGGTAAGGTCCCCTAACCAAACTTCATTCTTCATTACAGAGGCAGTTCTGACTTAGCCCTGAGTCATTATAGGATTATAGTTCCTTGCCAAAGGGTAGAATTATTCAAACTAGCCAATCACATCCTCCCATGGGAACCAGAGGGCACCCTACCCTCCTGAAACTACAAAGCCTGCCTCCCACAGTTCCTGGTGGTTCACTCTGTTCCCAAGTGCAACATCAGTGTGGCCCTGTGTGGCGTGTTATGTCCTTGTCCTCTGGACTGTGAGTACAGGGTAGGGCAAAAGTAGGTTTACAGTTGTTCATAGGGAAACTAATATAATAATTAATAAATAATAATACAAGAATAAACTCTTTCGCATATTTAACAACCATAAATCCACTGATAACCTGCTCTCAAGTTCATCTGTCCAGTGTCATGTGTTTGGCCAGCCCCATAATCCTAGGGCAGGAATCCCTTCCACAAAAACAGCACGGGTAGGAGGTAATTTAAATCACCATTGAAGAATGTGCCATTTCCTGGGATCCTTAAGTACAAAGCAGGTGCACTGGTGAGAAATTATACTGAAAGATATATAAAGTTAGCTTGATATAGATTCTGCCATGAAAAACTCAAGCCATTTTCAAGTTAAAGGTATTAATGTTATGGGCTACAGAAATACGACATATTCCAGGTTACATTAAATACAGACCCCATTATAATAAAATAGTGGGGAATTACAAGGAAACCAGTGGTTAAACCTAATCGACATCTGCTTTCAGTCCAGATCTTATTTCATCCAAGCTTACTTGAGTGTTCCCATTTTCTAACAGGAACCACGATCCGTAAATGGGATTTCCCACTGCCATGGGGAAAGGACAGTGAGCTTCTTGGGAGCCCCTGAGGAGCTGGAGAGGGGGAGGTTAAACTGTTGCTCATGATTCAATAAGTCCACTTCCTTATTTAAAACTATATAAAAATAATTCTTATTTATGTCTCTTCCTTGGGTACTATCCACAAAAGAACCAACTGTGGGTCACTGAGAACCCCTAAAATCCACATGGAACCTATTTCCTTCTCAGAGTACCCTGGCGATAAATGTCCATTTTTTCATGACTGAGAGGTTGTTGAGGGCACCAGGAAAGGGCATAGGTTTCTTTCACTGTTCTTCTCTTTTCTTTTTTCTAATTTATTTATTTTTAGAGAGAGAGGAACAGAGGGAGGAAGAAAGGGAAACATCAGTGTGTGGTTGCCTCTAGTGCGCCCCCTACTGGGGACCTGGCCCACCACCCAGGCATGTGCCCTAGACTGGGAATTGAACTGGCGACCATTTGCTTCACAGTCTGACACTGAACCCATTGAGCAACACCAGCCAGGGCCTTTCACCTCTCTTAATCCCCTGCATCAGCGTATCTTTCCACAAGTTATGCTGCTCAGTAGCTATGTGTTTAGTTTTAGCTTACTTGATTGGGAACCCAAGAAAAATCATAACACTGCTGTCAAACTTGGGTAACATCTTCAAAAGCTCGACTCAGGGAAAATGGAAGAGAAGTGAAAATAAACATGCATTCAAGAAGTGAGATACACAGATTCACTTTGGACGGGGTCACAAACACTTCATCAAGTCTTACATATATCTAAGAAAATGCAGCAGAGGAGAGAAGAAAATAGCAATGGTTTCGGCCTAAGACAAACTCACATTTAAATCTAGGGTCCACCACTCACCTGGCTACGTGTAACTGGAGAGACTCTTTAATTTTACATTTCCCTAAACTGTAAAGTTGAGATAATACCACAGGCTATGAGGTTAAATGAGATCATGTGAACATGCCTGGTACATGGAATAGATAGGAAATAAAGACAAAATTTTAAAAAGCAGACATGCAAAGAGAGAGAACATCATGGTCCATTAAGTAAACAAATAGTAAGGGGAACTGGAAGTTCTTGTTCTTGTTCACACTCACCCCTGGTGATGCCAGATGTTAATATGATGCCTGATCTCACTACCTCTTGCATGAATGAACAAATGAATGGACTTTATTCTAATATCTTGCAAAAAATAAGATAGTATGTGTAGGCAAAGCTAGCCTGCTGCCTCTTTTTTTTTTTGTTAAGGCCTGTGAGCTAAGAAAGGGTTTTACATTTTTAACTGGTGAAAAAAAAATACAAGAATATTTTGTGGCATCAGAAAATTACATAAAACTCAAATCTCAATGTCTACAAATAAAATTTTATTGGAGCCCAGCTACACACATTCATTATGTACTGTCTGTGCCTGCCTTTGCACTGTATCTGCTGATTTGAAAAGCTGCACCAGAGACCACGTGGCCTGTAAAGTCAAAATATTTACCAGCTGACCCTTTATGGAAAGGGTTGCTGACCCCCAGGATAGTAGATCACCCAGAAGAAGCAAAACTTTGCTTTGGAGCAAAATTTCCTGTGTTTGAATCTTATGTCCTAGTAGCTAAATGAAATTGAGTAAGCTCTTAAATGCACTGTGCCTCAGTTTCCTCATAACATGGAGATAGTAATAATGCCTACCTGACAGGGCTTGGTGAGGATTAAATCAATTAATATAAATAACTCAGTAACAACAATGCCTGGTACATAAAAAGTTCATATGCTTATGGACACTTTCTTTTTCCTCATACATATATACATGTATACATAAGCATATACATGTATATATTTATTTATATATATTTGTATATAGATACACATTAAGAGTATGATCTCTAACATTAAAAAATTACTCTAGACACTTGAGAGTCTAGACTTATATGAAAGAATGACTTCAGAGAGAAACTTCTGCATTATCAGTCATGTGAAACAGCTCATCACAGTGTACATGTCTGAGTCAAGAATTCCTGCAATGAGTTCATGTGAGCCATGGTTTTGCAGCAGGTCACTCCTGGGCTTGTTTTCATGTTTCATTTCACTGCTTGTTTTGGGCAGCTTACTACTTTTATAGTAACATCCCAAAGCTCAGATTAATCATAGTTTCATACATACCATGATAATGACTCTAATTTATAAAGAACTTCAGTCACCAAAATAAATGACTAATTTAGAGGTATCTCACTAGATCCGAAGGTACTTTTTAAAACAACTTTATACAAGCTAGCTTCATCCCTCTTTGGTAAATGAGGATTATAATGATGACAACCCTAATGAGTGACACCAACTAAAAAGGCCTGTGACAGACATAAGAAGCATGTGCCACTTAAGCAATGAAGATGAACTTCATCCTGCAATGTAAAGCAAAGTACCTATATTCTTTTTTAAATACAGGTTTTCATACTGGACCAAAGTGCAAAGAGGCTAGTTGACAGCATTTCAAAACACCGATCTGCCACTAACTAAAGGCACCAAAAAAAAAAAAAAAGGAGGAAAGGAGAGAGGTAGGGAGACATTAAAATTCCAGAAAACAGTAAGAAAGGAGGGAAAGAGAAGAGAGAAATAAGGAGCAGGCAGAATAACAAAGCAGCGTCCAGTTCCTTCCTCTGAGATGTGGGCAGGAGTTACCTTGTCCTTTGCTGGTGCAGCAGGCTTTGTGCTGGGCACAGAGGTGACACACAAGAAGGAAGACTGTTGCTGCCCAGCGGGAAGCGGTGCTGACAGCCTCTCCCTTTGTCAAGTGCCTCCCAGATAATAATGGCCTCGTAGGGACAGAGATTAACTAGCCCTAAACTTTCCATTTACTCTAAAACTTTCCATGCTAAAATACAAAGCAAACAAATAAACCCCCTCTAAAACCTTTTCTCTGAACTGGGGAGGGGATAATGAGGAAAAGGAGGGAGTATTTTACTTTTCACTTTATGCACATTTAAGTTCTAGATAACTTAAGAAAGAATGGAAAATTCTTTCTTACAAAGAATTGAAAATTCCCATTCACCCTTCTCCAAGTTTACTAAAATCAATTATTTCAAGCATTTCCCATAAACACTTATTTTTTATTAATACTGTACTTGGGGAGAAAAGGTCAAAAGTGAGGGAAAGGAGAGGCTGGAAACTGCTATTCCCATTTGGATTTCCCCTTAAATTAAAAAAAAAAAAAATCACACCAGGTTGGCATGTGGATTATAGCATGGGCTTTCAATATACTTCCTGTAGACAGGCTATACATAAACACACTTCTAATCCTCTAGACTGTCTATCCCCATCAAGGTAAACCTGTAAGGTAAACCCAGGGAAGAATAGCTATTGTTATCCTAACATCAGGTAAGTATAGTGAAATAGAGCTTCTATAAACTCTAACACCTCTGTTCACATTCACATATTTTACTTATGGAATCTACCTAGTGGCATTAGCAGAAATATTTACTAGGGTCAAGATTTCAGTGAGCAGGCAGAGAAGACATTACTCTGCAGAAGAGCATATAAAAATACTTTGTGTCATAACAGTAAGAGGACTCAATAAGAAGTAATGACACTTAGTATTACTACCATCAAGAGTCTATCTAATAAGACCACGTTCAAGAATATGACTAAAGCCTTGGCTGGCGCAGCTCAGTGGATTGAGCGTGGGCTGCAAACCAAAGCATCGCAGGTTCAATTCCCAGTCAGGGCACATGCCTGGGTTGCAGGCCACAGCCCCCAGCAACCGCACATTGATGTTTCTCTCTCTCTCTTTCTCCCTCCCTTCCCTCTCTAAAAATAAATAAATAAAATCTCAAAAAAAAAAAAAAAAGAAAATGACTAAGATCTCCTCCCAACCTACTGTGTGAAAGCATTAACAGTTAAGTTATAACCACTGGGTGTAAAAACATACCTTAACTCATTTTACCACCAAAAAAAGCTCCTGAACCTATTAGAGCTAATGTTATTTCCTTATTTTTGCAGTCTTTTGATTTTGCCCTACAAAAAGATTTTGAATATTTTAATGAGACCAAAACCCATTTCTTTAATCATCATAGAAAACTTTCACCCCTTCAGATCTTTTACATTCTTCACTAAAGCCTCAGTGCCAATTTTCATTTTAAAAGTTCCTTTTACACTCCCCAAACATGGTGCTCAGCACAGAGGCAATGTGCAATAAGTACCTGTTAATTAGAAACAGTATTAATACATTAAGAGGAAAGATGTAATTTATTAAAGAGTTTTCACAGGTTATCTGTGCAAATCCATAGCATATCTTCCCCGGCTTCCAACGACTAAGACGTGGGATTTTATCAGTTGTACAGTGAGAATACAAGATAAAGGTTGTCTCAAGTTATCGTTTTTCTAAAAGATTTAATAACTTTTTCAGATAAGACTCTTACATCTATCTTTCCCATCTGAATTCTAACAAGTCCATGTTCTTGGGGTAAATAACATGCTTTATCTGGAGACAAGCAAAAAGTACAAAATAATATAGTTTGACAGAAAGATAGATGTTCAAATCCTGAAATAATTATATGGATAATTCATCCTTTATGGGAAAACACACTTTCCGTAGCTAAATCATTCTGGTTATTTCCCCATATATATATATATGTTTATTTATATATATTTATATATATATATATAAAAACTGTACCAGGCCCCTCCACCAGGCTTGTGACTTCGTGACAGCTTTGTACATTTTTGCTCATTCTGAAAAGTTCCTACAGACTACCCAGATTTTTTTTTTCTTTTTAGTCTTACATGTAAGGCACAGGAACAGTTCTTTTATTAAAGAAGAGTTTTATAAAGCTTTAATTTGTTTTTTGTGTGATGCAACTGTCTGTGTTTTTCTGAACCGCATATGAAGATCTGTACTACTTAGGAAACTTTTGAAAACTGTTTTTGATTGGCGTGGAAGTTAGATCCCATGGCTTCGTCCTGCAGGTTTGATAAGAGGACTACTGGAATGAGAGGAATGGAATGTTTCTTGCTTAACTAGTTCATAACATGGAAGGAAAGCTCATTAAAGACAGATACATGTGAGGCCTTTTAACTGAACTTCTCTTCTCCAAGGGAGCTTTGTTTTAGCAAATAGCAGTAATTCTCCAAATCAGTGTAATTGCTTTCCAAAATTAACAGATGTTTCCTGTGCATTCCGTAAGCCTGGTCAGTGGGATACTGGTTTACTCAAAATGCAGCTGGATTCTGAGCTCACACAAGTAAAAGCAGTACATAACCTGACAACTGTTTATTCAGATGGGACCACCTGTTCTGTGCCAGGTATCTGCTGGGGCCAGTGAAACAAAGGCTTTATAATCTCTTACAATATTTACTCTTATATTTTTATGACTTGTTTCTTTTTTGATAAAATGATGGGTCAGAGGTGTGTACCAGGAGACCAAGGAAAGGGGTGCCTAGTACTGCTTGGGATATAATCACAGTAAATGTTACTTATTGCTTTTATTATGTTACTTATATTATGAACAGAATATGGCAGGCAATATGCTATGGAAGGGAGTAGCAATGCAAGAATCCACAAATTCACTTCCTCATTCAGCCTTTCAATAAATATTTACTAGGTGCCTACGACATGTGAGGCACTATTGTAGAAACTGGGGATAAAGCAAGGTAACAATATTAAGTGCTTCTCATTCATACAGGTCGTATTCTAGTAGGGGAGACAGATGAGCAAATAAAAAAATAGACAATGTACTGATAGGAACAAGAAGTATTAGAAAGAAAAATAAAACTGGGTAAGTGATAAGCAGACAGGTAGAGAAAGGGGTATTTTGTTACCTCTCCTACACTGGAAGGAAAGATTTCCATGAAAGATAACATCTGAGTTAGGCCTAGAAGGACGAGGGATGATCTGTCTGGGAAAAAAAGGTATGCCAGAAAGTGGCACAAATCTTTGAGAGGGAATAGGGTGTTTAGTAATGTAAGTCAGTCAGTCTCCTATAGGTGGAAAAGACCATGAGATGAGAAAGGCCAACTGGGACCAGACAACAAAGTCTTATATACTAAGCTACAGAGTTTGAATTTTATTCTCTAGGGAGTTAGACACCAAATAATGCTTAATTATAAGATATGTTATGCTAAAAAACAAATAAACAAGAATTCTCATTAGAAAAATAGGCAAAAAATAAAAACAATCCTCCAAAACTTCACTGTAGAGGGTATACAGATGGCAATTATGCACAAGAAAGGTGTTTAACATCATTAACCATCAAAGAAATGCAAATTACACCACAATGGGATGTTGCTGACACACCTACAGAACAGGTAAAATAAAAAAGTGAGGACCACCAACTGCTGATGAACCTGGAGACACTGGGTCACTCATTCATTGCTGGTGGGAAAGTAAAATGGTACAGCTGCTCTGAAAAACAGTTTGGCAGCTTATAAAACTAAACACAATTATCCCCAAAACCACAATTGTATGTTTGGGCATTTGGCCCATAGAAATGAAAATACATGTTCACACAAAAACCTGTACATGACTGTTCATTATAGCTTTATTTGTAAGAGCCCAATAGTGGAAATGACCCTTTAACTGGAATATTACAGCAATATAAAGGAAAGGACTATTCATGCGTGCATCAACTTGGATAAATCTCAAGGGGATTATGCTAAAAGAAAAAAGCAATCCCAAAGGATTATATACTGTATTATTCCATTATATGTGACACTTTTTTAAGTGACAAACGTTTTAAAGTAGATTATTGGTTACCAAGAATTGGGGAGTGAGGTGGTTAAGAGGTGGGTGGGGTTAAAAACGGCAATGAAAAGAATCTTTGTAATGATGGAGTTATTCACTATCTTAACTGTGATGGTGATCCACAAACCTGTATGTGTGATAAAATTAAATGAAACCAAATACACATTCACGCTGAGTACAAGTAAAACTGGGGAAATCTTAGTAAGATCAGCACATTATACCAATGTTAATATCCTGGTTTTATTTTACTATAATCTTACAAAGTGTCACCATTAAGGGAAACTAGCTAAAGTGTACCTAGTTTTTCTCTGTACTGTTTCTTACAACGGCATGTGAATCTAGAGTTGTATCAATAACAATTTCAATTCAAAAATAATAAGCCAGATTGTAAATTCCTTGAGAATAGAACTGTCCTTGATTTCTCTGACTTCTAGCCTGACCAACTCTCTCTGAGGTAGCTGATTAGCTACTACGGCATAAAATCACTTGATAACACTGCCTCGAGCAGTTAAAATGTCACTACGTTTCCATGAAAACCAGACACCTTTGAAACCAACTGTCATCAGGTAAGACAGAGTCACAGAAAACTGGCAGATTGAGGTCATGGTATTTCAGCAGGCTCCTGTAACAAAAGCCTTCAGAGCAGTATCTCTCCACTGTCCTTTTTCATTCTCTGCTTTAGCATAGAACATGGGGAAAAGAAGGAGCACGAAACAAGTGAGGTAGGCAGCAAAACTTACATGTATCTACACGTGTATACTAAAAACGGGAAGCATATACTTACATGCTTTTTGATACTAAAACATCCTGAAAATGAAGCTAATTGTGTAGCTCTTTCTCAGTTGATTTTAATTTGGATTAACTTGGGAGTAAAAACTACAAATTCATTAAAAGTCTGAATTATAGGATATTTTAAATGAAATACAGTTTGAGTACTTTCATGTACACATACCTACCTTTAACAGCCAAGTAGAGAGGTCTTACCAGGCTTGCCTTAGAGCAGCCTGTTATAATTAACACTGTAATTATTTTACACGTAGTGTGAAAATGCCAAGCAGGGTACGCACAGAAGGAATTTAAATGTTTTCTATTATATGATTTACAACATTTATTTGCTTAAAATGAGACTAGCAAGTTCACCTGAGCTTAGGCGTGATGAATACAGATGCCAAATTAAAAAGTCACAAAGAAGCATTTCAATCAGTTTTACCTCAGAGGTAGATTCAGCAAGCCTCTTGAGGGACAGGGTCAGTGACTAAGACCCATGTCAGTGGCCCCAGCAATGACTCAGAATTTCTCTCAACCTACAGCCCAACTGAATGTGCTCCCTACAGGTCTTTTCCAGGTCTTGCCCTTTCCTAACTCGAAATGCTCCAGAAATCCTACTTCCTCTAACCTCAACTAGAGGTTAGAATATGTCACCTACCTCTTTGGGGAAAAAATGTTGCCATTCATTTAAATTCATTTTTTTTCATTAAGATAATAAGGCATTCATAAAATAACATTTTATAATATGTTTTCATAAAAGTTATTTCAGCCTTACAAAATTATTTACTTTGGGGAACCATAATTAACTATTAAACTACAGTGCTTTAGAGGTCAGAGAATGAAATGAGGAACAAGGATGAATGAGATTTAAAAAAAGGCAACTCCCATGTAAATCAATGGGGAAATATGAGACATGCATAATCCTGTCTGTGTCGTTAATGTCCTTGTTAACTGCTAAATGACAGGAATCATTTTAACTTGCTTTGAATAATGGCCACCACTAACTTGACCAAATGCAAACACGGCGTGATGAGTTCAGTTTCCAACCACGGAAACGTCTAAATATTTCCTAACCGTTAAAGCTTTCCAATCAATGAGCTCTTCTTGCATAGAAGATTTAGGGCCTCTGAAATGCTCAATAATGTCTATACATACTACTGCAGGTGTTCCTGTATTTTCCCCTCTAGATCTTGAACAAATTAGGGTTGGTAATATTTTGTCCCTTATGTATAAGATCAGAGACCTCAACCAATATTAAATATAAAAAAATAAAATAATGGCAAAACAAACGCCCTATGGCTCAGCATAAAATGAACATGTTCTGTTTTAAAATCAATATCTCGGGATCATAAAACGTGGTTCCATACTCAGTTTATCTACATATTAGCTGTGTGTCCTTGGACAACTTACTTAACTTCATTAAGTCTTAGTTTCCTCATCTGTAAAATAAGATAATTTCCATCCCATAGAATAGTAGAAACAAAAGAACTCATGCAAGAACTCCTAACTTAATGCTTGGCATGTCAGAAATGTTGAGTAAATAGTACCCCCCTACTGCATATCAGTAAGATCAGACATTTTGGGGGCTGAAAGTTTCTGCATAGTTCGAATATGCCCCTGCCTGAAATCACCGTTTTAAAAAACTGAGCCAGCCCTGAATGGTGTGGCTCAGCTGGTTGGACACTGTCCTGAAAGCAAAAGGTCACAGGTTTGATTCCTGTCAAGGCACATGCCTTGGTTGCTGGTTCGGTCCCAGTCAAAGACTGTTCAAGAGGCAACCAACAGATGTTTCTCACATCAGCGTTTCTCTTCTTCTCCTTTTCCCTCCCTTCCCCTCTCTCTAAAAATAAATAAAATCCAAAAAAATAAAAAATCGAGTCATATAATCCTGTGTTCATATACAGCTATGTGCAGCCCCCTTACCTGATAGGGGTAACAATATGTTATTACAAGAAAAAAAGGCAGTGGTGCAAGCAAACCTGAACCTTTTTGGAACAACTCAAGATCACTTGAGTTTTCTAAATCTTGCTGACCTTCTCCGTAATACTTCCACAATAGCCTTAGAAGAGGCAATGCGGTATTTTGAAGCACCAAGTTGGAGCCTTGGTTTTGCAATTTCCCATTACTGTGGTGTGGGGAAAGTCAAGTATTGCTGGGCTTGGTTTCATCAGTGAATGAGGAGGCTGGATGGGATAATTGGTAATGATTCCTTTAGTTCTGAAATTTAATGATTCTATCATTATGTTTAACCTAAAACCATTAAAAGACATACTTGAATTTCCAAAATTTTCAAACTACCCAAAAGGTTCCCATTTAAGTTTCCTCACCCTAATTTTTGCTACCAAATAAATCAGACCTGGACTCATGAATGATCTCATTATTTATTCTTCCCTGCCCACTCCTAAGTCCTTCCCACAAACTAACAGGACCGTAGAGAGGAACTGAACTGTGCTTTAGTCTCACGTTTCTAACAGTGAAGCTCTAGAAAGAAAAATTAAGTAGTTAAATAGCTACTCATTTAAATGGAAATCTCTGTTTTCTTGTGACTGCCCATACATCTAAAGACTTACTGAAAGATGGGGGGAAAAACAACAACAAAACCAGTTACCAATTATTCTTTCTTTACACATTTCATCTACCTTCCTGGACTTGAAATTAGTTGCCAAACAATTCAAATCGTAACTGCTTTTCAGATTAATAATAAAAAAAGCTATTTTAAATTTATTAAAACCCAAATCTATTCTTTAATTCCTAATGTTTCAAACAATACTAACACATGCCAAAGTATATCAACTGTTACAAATAAGTTACCAAGAAACTGACTTCAAAAAGACATATGATCTAAGCCAGATAAAATTTTCAGCGGAATTCACAAGAACTAAAAGAACAGGCAGTTACACCATTTCAAACATAAAAAGGCTAAATGTGTTTGTTTTCCTTTTTATTTTTATCTGGACATTCAGTAGAAACGAACTTTCTTTGTTCAGTGTTTATTATTTCACCTTTACTGAGTCAAAAACCCAAATACTTCGATAAATGGGAGAGTCTGGTAAACAGACCCTTGAACATTAGAGACCAGAACCTCCAATACAGTTGTATTTCCATCTTTGTCCATTTTTCCTGAAGTCACTATCACCATAATTCAATTTACTTATGTATAAAAGGGTATGATAACACCAAATACAACCTTACTCCAATTCACTATGTATATGGAACTAAAACAGATACATGCAAACAACAAGGGCTGAGAAATCTGAAAGACAACTGCAGAAAGCAGCTCTTCTTCCTGGAAATACCACCATAACGCTTGACTGCACTGACAGTCTATTTGGCCAACCCAATTTTTATGGCTCCAATGACACATCATTTCTGCCCGATGTCAAAACTACTTGCAAAATCTTTTTTTTGCTCTCCAGAGATCCGTGAACACAAACAATTACCAGACTCAGACTAAGCCACCAAAGTAGATTTTCCATACCACCCAGAATAATACTAGACAATTCCATTCTCAAACGTAACTTTTAATCTCCGCATTAAATAAAAAGGTCAGCACTTCTCTGTAGCTTCCCACACCCAAAGTACTACAATTCAAGCTGCTCTTTGTTCCTGATAGAGTTTTAATAACTATGCTCATATGAACATGTCTACTTTTTAAAATAAAGGACTTTCCTTAAATACCAAATTAATCTATGCAATGCCAGGAACAGATGACACATTGAAAAGAAATGCCTGCCAAATAAATAAATAAAATGTCTACAAGAACATGGAAAGCTTACAAAATTAGTATACAAGCACAGGCATTTCTTTGGCTACCTGAAACAAGAACATGCTCATCCCCTTGGGGACAAACACAAGTCTGCATCTGGAATTCCACCGAACCACCTGGACGACTGGTGAGTCAAGGTTCATCTTCTACGCGTCTTCATCCTGCTCCCTTTCCCCTTAACATTCTCCTCAACACACTAAACTTTTCCTCTTTGAATGCACCTGCATTTAAGAATCGTAACAACTATTTATTTAATTTTATTGCTCGGTTTTATTCTTGCCACAGTCTCATTTTCTATTACTTTCCATTTATTTTTCATATATTAGAAGCTAAATATGTTCTTGTGGGCTGGCTGGGAACCTAACTCCTACGCACAGTTATTTCTACTGCAAAAATGCACTCTGAGTTCCAAACATTCTACTTACAGGTTTAAAATATTCACAGATTGATGGATTACCTGATTATCTCCACCTATCTCATCCTTATAGGAATTAAAAATGCTTAGGGAAAGAATGAGGTCCCCTCCTATCTGCTATTTCTCAAAAGGTTCATAATGAAAATATTTCTCTAAGAAATAGGTTAAAAGCTCGTATGAGAAAGCAGTGTCTGTCTCGCTAATGTAATTAGTTATAATTTTATGAAAACTTGGCTAAATTATAAACTGTTTAGACTTTTAATATTCAAAAATTTAATAAAAACCCAGCAATGGAAAATCAATTATCTCTAAAAGTAATGCCACCTTTTCCCCTTAAAATGTGCAAAATATCAGCTATCTCAAAACAATATAGTTCTACTAAGCAAGGCAGGATGTGTGTATGTGTTTAATGTGTGTGTACACACAATCACAATGTAGAATGCTTGTTCTTTCACCCTGACTAAAAGTATACCTCCAGAAGTATATAGTTACATTCTACCTCATTAATGTTGATATAGATGATAAAATATCACTTATATATTTTGGGAGGAAATAAGACCAAACCAATAGAGCTGGACAAAATACTGCAATTTAACTAATTACTAATACTTATTTAAAAGGAAAGAAGAAGCCCTGGCTCAGTGGATTGAGCATGTGCCTGCAAACCAAAGGATCTCTGGTTCAATTCCCAGTCAGGGCACATGCCTGGGTTACAGGTCAGGTCCCCAGTAGGAGGGTGTACGAGAGACAGCCACACATTGATGTTTGTCTCCCTCTCTCCCTCCCTTCTCCTCTCTCTAAAAATAAATAAATAAATAAAATATTTTTTTAAAAAAAGGAAAAAAAGAAAAGCTTTATTGCCAAGAAATAAAATCGAATGCTTCTAAGCAAAGTTTAAAATGTGGGATAAGTATATAAACATATTTGCCAAAACTGTGTGGCTATGATCCCAACACAATAAACAAAATTAAAGAGTCATACAAATTTTTGATATTTCCTGAGCTGAAGCTCAAAATAACTCACAGGAAAGGGCTGCTATTAAGATATATGAGTCCCAACCTCCTGTGCATAATCTTAACTGTGCATAATCTTATCCGTGTTATGACAAATAGAAAGGCTCAGTAGGGCTATTACTTTACCCTTTAATCATTATTAAAATTCAACAATACCACCAGATGGTAGATGCAACCCAAGAGAGCTATCTTTTAGACCAGGACTAATGATTTATAACACAAATGCCATAATGGGATTTGAGACAACTTGTAATGCCATTTGGCAGCTCTTTAAACCCAGGTCTATGTTTAAAACGGTGGGAAAAACAAACAGAAAACTTAGTACTTTCCTTTATCAGAGATGAGGGCATACCAATTTGTTAAAAAGAAATGAATTTGAAGTTTGTTTTAGCTTGAATTCTGGTGCTTGAGGAAAACCAAAAGATAAATTCGAACCTTTAGGGATGGAGACTTCTGAGCAAAGTTTCAAGGGCCAGCAATTCACATTTGCTGACTCCACTTCCTCTCTGCTCAGTCCTCCTCAGTTTGCAGTCTGGTTTCATAGTCCACAGCATCCATGAAATTGCTTTTATCAAGGTTACAAACTGACCTCCAAACATCAAATCAAATCATGTCCATTTTATAAGCCTTGAGTCAAGTGTCACCACCTCTGGGAAGTCATCTTTTGGAGTATGACTCAGATGAAGCTTGGATTAATAAAACCATGTCATGCTATAATTGTCTGCCGCCTCACTGAACAGAAGCTCTTTGGGAGTAGGCAACCCCTTTCACCTTTGAATACACACTGCTTGGCATATGGTCAATATTTGGAATAAATAAATTGAGGACTTGCTGGGTTACCTAGGAAGACCCAATTACCATACATTTTCTCTGAAGTGCTTACCTACAGTAGGAACAAGCAAAAACAAGAGAAGAAAAACCTGGAATGTTTCCAAGGAAAATTTTTTTTTGGTTACAGAATCAAGAAATCTGCTACAATTTCAACAGGGAAATCCCGACATTTGGACACTACTATATTTCTGATTTGTCCATAACTCTTTAATAAAGGCCCTTATTGTTGAAACTTCCTTATTGAAAACTACCCTTCTTAAATAATAGTAGGAACTGAGTACTCATCACCTGCACACAGTGAGAGAAAAAGGCCCATTGCTGGCTAGTTGTTTTAGATGTATTATGACTGAAAATTTTGGGAAGAGAGCTCTCATAAATGTACCCAAAACACACCAGAATACTCCAGAGTGGCTCTCAATCTTTTAACAAAAGTGCTTTTGAGAACCCAGAGCAGTGACCCAACGATGATCTAACTGGGAACACCTAAAACCTCCTGCTTCTACAGCCTTGGAAACCCCCCTTCACCCTCCTTCACCTTCAGGTTTGACTGGTCTTCCTTCCCCAGTGCTACTCCCTACCCCGTCCAGCCTTCCCCCAGTTTCTTCTACTCACTCTTGCCGAGGGGTCGGAAACTCAACTGGCAGTATCATGCAATTAGCAAAGGAGAATGGGTAGGGGAAAGGACAAGAATAATGAGAAAAGGAGGGAAAGAAAACCCACTGCTTACTAAAGTGTAACCACTCAGCCCGTCCTTTCTCCTTATCACTCCCACTGCTTTACAGTCTTCCCCCGCAGCAAGCCCAGCCCCCAAGGCCCTCCTGCTTCCTCAGTCACCTCACCCTTTCCACAGACCCTGCAGCCTCAGACCTAGTGGATTTGCTTCTCTAGATATCCTGGTGCTCAACCCCACCCTGGCCAACTCTCTAGCCTCAGGCCAAAGAAGTGCTGAGAGGAAGAATTCACCAGGGAAGAGAGAAGGGGAGGCCAGGACACCAATGGTTAATATGTATGTGGGGCTAAAATGGAACCTTTACCACCATTGCCAAAACCGTTTCTTTGGGAAATATACTTCGAGTTTCAAATTATCGTGCACTGTTACACTAACACAACCCTATCTGAAATTGGAGACTGCTTATAATTATTTCCTGATAGATTGTAAGTGTGTTGTTATAAATTTGTAAATACTAAGTGGTTGGATTCATGAAACCTACATTCTAAAGAAGGGCAACTACTCCCAAGCTTGCCACATATCTGTTTGACCTGGAATCTGGTTATATACGTAGACTCTGTGAGTCCCTAAGAACTAGTGAGTCCCTATAAAGTAGTCCCCTGGGCGAAATCCAAACTCTCTTCCCTGAGTGCTGAGAAACTGTTAGACACTCTTCTGATTACTCCAGCAGAGAAGTCTTAAACAGGGTTTATTTGCATTCTTCTTATAATTTTAGAACACTAGGATGCTGGACTTCGAATTACTCTAAAGAGTAGGTCTACAGTTTCAACAGCCAGACTATGGAACAAGATTTCAACGTGGATCCTGTCAGCTCACTTCTCATTTACTGTATTTTAGGGTGTCCAGGTGTCCTCCTCACCAAGCCTTGGATTATGCTTTCTCATCTATTCAATGCTACTTACAAAAGGTTCAATTTTGCAGACAAAACTGTTAGTCTGGTCCTATGACTGCAAGCTGCTGATTGAGCTGGCACATTTTAGGAGTGTCAAGCTTGTTTTGGGCAACCTGCTTGAGACCTAAAGAAAAATCTCTGTGGAAAGCTAAATTCAAAAGCAGAGCTCACCCACTCTTCATCAAACTGCCCTACTTGACCGCCTGCAACCTGTTCACAGCAGCCCTTGGTTTCCTGTGGCTTCCAGAAAGAACCCTTCTTCATGGATGCCAGCCAGCTGACCTGGCTGGCTGTGTACTTTAACCCCTTCCAACCTGGTTCTCCTCAGCCAAGCAGCAGTGCTCCTAATTGCATAAGAAGCATTATCAGACAAAGAACAAGTTCCAGAAGTTTTATAGCTTGTGTTACAGAAAATGACGAACTCTTGGGATTTAAACACGAAGGCCAACAGGAAACTTACACCAAGGGCCAAGACTCCAATTTCAAGACAAAAAATTCATCTCAGCTAAGGAGAGCAGTATATCGTAAAGATGACAAATTCATTCCCACCACACACACACTATACAAAAGCATGTTAAAAGGATAGTACCAACAAAACTGTTCCATGAGAGAAGGGCAAGCATGAAAAGTTATTTTTTTTAAAGTTGGATAGCTAACTCTAATTCTCCATGGAAATATTTATGCCAACGAAGAGGCTTTTGTTTAGGTACTAATGTTCAGAATAGCATCAGATACAAGAGAAGTTAGGCAACGGAGGTAAGTCATCTTTTATGAGTCACAGAAGGAAGGGCAAAAAGGATTGTGAGTGAAGAAAAATGTTAGGACATCTGAAAGAACAATTTATTTTACTTGGTGCACTAAGATTTCATTAGATAATTTTATTCATTCGCTCAATAATCCTTTTTTTAGGCCTTAGTATGTGCCACATATGTTAATATTTCTACAAAAGTCCCATTTTGAGACTGAGTATTCAGAAGCTTGAAGTTAGTGACCTAAGAAGACGATGACGACTTCCAAAAGGGCCTATGAGCTTTGTGTCAGATACAAAACCAACACTTTAAAATACAATGCAAAGGCTCCCTTTGACTGTGGAGAGAGAAGGGAGCAGCTGCAGTGGTTGCTTCCTTTGCCTCTTTTTCATTCATTCTCTCATGTATCCAACCAACATCTACTGATCCTTATTAAGCCCCTTGCTTGGACTCCGGTAGGAGTCCAAGAAGATATGACCAGACTTCTTCCTGGAGCTTAAAACCAAATACAGAATATCAGACACACTAGTAAGTAATCAAGACAGACTGAGAGAAGGGCTGTCAGGACAGCAGAACATAACCAGGAAGTCAGAATAGGAAGTAAATATTTCCTACTAAGTAACTGTACCAGCTTTCTGAAGCCAATCATTGCTGAGCTAGACCATCAGGGATGGGCAAGGTTTCAATGAGACAAATGGAATAGGTATACTAAAGGTAGAAAGTACCTATACAAAAGTGAGAAAGGAGAGTAATTAATGTGTTTCCTGCATTTTTCCTATATCCATCTGAAGTTAATAGACTTCAACAAGTAAAATAACTCCTCAAGGAGTAGTAACTTTTGCAAATTTAGAGGTTTCACCTGACCAAGGACACCGTAAATAAATGCACATATTTCAATAGCCAGATGTTTTACACCTAGCAAATAAAGCTCACTCAGTTGGCCAATGTCTTCCCATTAGCTCCAGCTATATCTTCTAAGTTGGGCCTTGGAGGCCCTGGGACCTCTCTGGTACAGTCCTTTTACATGTTTCTACTACTACTGGTTCAAATTCTTTGAATCAGCTACCAACGTCAACTATTTCATGCTTGCAAATACCCATTCTGACTATATGATATAGGAGGCTGCACTTTGGAATGATTTAATATATAGGTAACTAATCCACTTTCTCACCAAGTGGTTTTTAAAATCTCATGTTTGAGATTTTACCTATCATACACGGTTGTGGAAGATTAATTTCAGTGATGCATGTAACAGTGCAGTGATGCAGTACATATCTGGCACCTAAGTGTTACCTGGAATGCTGATGTCTCAGTCCAAGTTGCAGCTGGCCACCTGGAGCTTCATATGGCTCTTCTACCTCATATACATTTGTATCAGCGTCCTCCATGCTGCCGGAGTTCTGCCTTTCCAACTCTGGTGATTTCCCTCCAGCCATAACAAATGGCAAGTTCTCATACTCCGGTATTTCCTCATAATGGCGTATGTTTTCATACTCTGGTGCACAGCCACTTGCATCAGATTTGCAAGGTGCCTGAGATGCTGCCTCCCTAGAGAGTATTTGATCATCCAAAGACTCAGCCCTTGGTCCATTAGTAGTACTGGTCTGACCCCGAGACTTCTTCCTCTTCTTTTGGGATTCAAGGCTGTAGTTATCTGCAGAATGTGCTTTGATGGGCTTATTTCTCTTCTCTTCTACTAACAAGCCATGCCAATCATTTTCAATCACTTTTCCCTCTCCACCTGAGAGGCTGCCAGCGGTTGTATCTTCAAGTTGGCTACTCCTGGACCAAAATTTCTGGAAGTCAGTCTTCGTGAAACAGATGGACAGCTTCATGTTGAGCAACTTCTTTAAAGAGATTTTCTTTTGAGAGTCTTTGCAAGGCTTAGTGCACCTTTCCGTATCCATAGCAGACAGTGATTTTGCTCTAGGCTTGGTCAGGGCAGTGGAAGGCTCACTATTTGAGGATATGGTGATAGACTTTAAGGATTCTGGGTTCCCTGAAAAGGGTAGAATAGGATGAGGTAATTTCCACACTGGCTTCTCTGAAGTCCGTTTAGGCATATCAAAGGAGGACAACACACCATGGTTTGGGGTACACAACTGTCGAACGTGGTTTCCTTCTGGACCCTTGTCTGAATTTGTTTCTTCATTTGAGGGATAAGAACTTTTGTCCACAAGTTCCTCTGAGGCAGCCTTTTTAAGCACTCCTGCAGCAGGCAGGCTGTGTCTTTGAGGTTTTTTGGGGACAATTCTTGAGGAACTTCCATCTTTTATTATAGATTCCTTTTGCACCTGAGGGACAGACAATCCTAGGTTACAGGTAGGGGGCAAAGGTTTGTTGCAAGCTAATTTCAGCTGTTTAGGCAGACTCATAGATAGAGTACTGCATCTTATAAAACTGGTCCCTTCGTCCACAGCAGGTGACATACTAGAACCATCTACTAACTTACTGTCCGAACTCAAATTAGAGTCTGTACCTGAAGGAGGTGTCATTGTTTCAGAGGAAGATGTTTCATGACACACGGCTTTCTGGGAATCAACTGAATTCTGTTCGTTACTGTTGGAGTCCACATCCAATTCACTTTTATTTTCTGGTTTCACTTTGCCAACCTGTTCCTGATTACACAAAACATTCTGATAAATAACATCGATCTTATTGTTTCTCAAACTATCTTCAAAAAGACAAGAAGAGTTACTGTCTAAATTCCCTGGTTCTTCAGTACTTTCACTAGGAGCGTCTATGTGCTTTTGACGTAACAGGCGTGCAGCCCGTGCCTTTCTGGGCTTGGGAGTTGGAAATTTTGTAGTACATGGTACTAGGTGAATTTCCAAGGGACCAAGGTCTTTGACTTCTGATTTCTTACTATCTCCATCTGAAGATAAAAAAGCGCTCCTTTTACCATTTGCCAGAACTTCTTGTTCAGGTGAAGGAAAGCAAATACTGCTTTTATCAGTGCCGCCCTGGCCAGTTTCAAGACTTTGAAATTCATCGATGGGAAGCTGTAGGTGGCAGTGATGATCAGGAACCTTTTCAAAGCTGGACAGGGAAGGCGACAAGTCTGCAAATTTAATTCTGAACTGTCTGTTGGAATAACAGCCCTCATTCATTTCTTGGCTGTCTGTGGATCTGTGCTTCTGTGAGGAAACAAAAGGTGACGTTCGTTGTGTTAAAACATCTTTAAGCTTCTCTTCCAGGATGCTAGCCTTTAAAACAACGGCACTCTGGCTCTTGACCATTTCACCATTAGAATCACTTCTACTCTTTGCTGTTACAGCTGAAGAGGACTCATCGACTGGACTATTTTCTAAATGTTCAGGCATTTCTACGGGCTCTAAGACAAGCCCCTTTACACACAAATTCTCTCTATTCCCAACCTTATGGATACACTCAGAACTGCAGGAACACATTGGTAAAGTACAACCACTGCTCTGATGCTCTACGTTTGTGCAAGTAGAGTTGTCAGTGCTTTCGGGTAATCCCTGTTTAGGTTCTTCCTGATTCACTATGATTTTTCTTGATGGTGACTGCCCGATGTCACAAAGAGGCGAGCTCTTCAGAACTTTTGGTTTCGGGGCTATTGCTGGTTTGGTTTTCTTTGTTGACTGCAGAACACTGGAAATCACAACATCAGGCTTGGGTGCAACAGGAGGTGGAGTTGGCTTGTTATTAGCCACCACAAACTTTGGCTTGGGTGCCACTGGTGGCTTCTTAATCTCTAAAAAGAAAAAAAAAAGGATGAAAAAAAAGCACCAGATGATAAATGATTATATTTGATAACTTTTACTTTTGACAATATGGTGAATTTGCAATATTAGTCTTGAAAATTCCTTAAATTGCTCTTCAGTTCTAGGGTACATTTCTTAATAAGTCCAATATGGTTTTTCTTCTAACTCTGGAACAGATAACCATTATCTTTAGACAATACTAAATGAAATAACTGACTTCTGCTTGAGACCTGAATAGTAGGAGAAAGTATTTCAGTTCATCTGCTAAGTGCTAAGGGTTGAATTTGCCTAAGTTATTTGTAGGACACAGCTCTTTTTTTCCAATGGCGGCCAAAAAGTAGAATAATTTTATTAAATAAAAGATTTCTGTTTAAAGAAACCAAGAACAAAGTTACTAAATAATAGAACAGAAGATATTTGCAATATCTGAAACAACCAGGGATTACTCTTTCTAGGATATGTAATAAATTTCTGCATATCAACCAAGAGAAAATGTCAACCCAGCAGAAAAATGGTCCAAGGATATGAATAGTAACATAGAGGAGAAAACTCTAAAGCTAACAAGCACTGTGTAGAGATGCTTAAAATCATTAATAATCAGAGAAAATGCAAATTAAAACAATAATGAGATCTCACTATATACACATTAGACTGGCGGAGTTAAAAAGCTGGATAATGCCAAATGTTGGAGAGAATGTGACGATATAAGAACACAATCCGGTGCTTGAGGTAATGTGATTGGTACAGCAATCCTGAAGAGCAATCAATCAGGCAGCTATAGTCAAATTTCATATGTCAAGCCTGAGAATGAAGGTACCTGATGAGAAGGGCTCCCGGTGACTAATTAGGCTGAAATTTAAAAACAGGGGCCTCTCCCACAAGTTGCACTTTAAGGAGAAAGAAGCCTGCATTGAAACGCCTGGCTGCTGGCAGAATCAGCCTTGTATCTATTTTAACCAATAGTATTATGACTTTCCTTGTCCAATCAGAGCCATGCTACTGTATCCTCATTCTCGTCTTCACCAACTAGCCAGAGTGGTTTCATTCTGACCAATCAGGATAGAGCTATTTGGACCACAGACACAACTCTTTAAGCTTTTTGTGTGAATAAGCACTATTCTTCGATTGCAATGATGTATGGTAGAGGTAATACAAATGTCTTTATCAATAATCCATGTAACTAAAACCCCAGAACAATCTTAAAATGAAATACAGAAATGAGAAATTTAAAACTAAAAAGTAATTCTTCTCCATGAATCGAGAACCATAGTAAACTTGGTATTTCTCTGTGCAGGGGCTGTCCATGGGGAATTTCCATTGTAATCCTTCATGGGGCTCAATCCTAGGTCTAATCAATCAGTTTCTGGGGATAGAGCCTAGACATCTGTATATCTTTTAGGTTCCACAGATGATTATATTGTATAACCTTCATTAGGGTATTCAAAAGATGACCACAATTTCTAGTCTTCCTCAACATTATATAAAAAGCAGACTTCCAGCCAAGATGGAGGCATAGGTAGATACACTTTGCCTTCTTGTACAACCAAAAGAAAGACAACAACAAATTGAAAAACAAAAAATAACCAACTGCTGGAAAATCAAACTGTATGGAAGTCTGACAATCAAGAAGTTAAAGAAGAAACATTCATCCAGACTGGTAGGAGGGGCCCAGACAGACAGCTATAGGACCAGGGTGGGTGAGGCAGCCCCTGGCAGAGCAGGTGGTCCCACATTTGCATGCAGATAAACTGGAAGGAACAACTGGGGAGCCAGATAGATCACACAACCCAGGGTTCCAGTGCAGAAAAATAAAGCTTCAAAACCTCTGACTGAAAAAACCTATGGCAGATAATGCGGCGGGAGAAACTCCCAGCCACACAGGAAAGTTCACTGGAGAAACTCACCAGGTCCTAGAATGTACACAAAACCAACCACCCAGCAATCAGAACAAGAAGGGCCCAATTTGTTTGTGGGTAGTGGAGGAAGTGATTGAAAGCCAGCAGAGAGCTGAGTAAGTGTTCCCTCTTGGGAACACTTGTTCCCTCTTGGACCCCTCCCCCACACACAGGACCATAGCACAGCAATATGGTTGCTCCGCCCTGGTGAATACGTAAGGCTTCGCCCTTTACTACATAACAGATGTGCTTAGACAAAGAAATATGACCCAAATGAAAGAACAGATCAAAGCTCCAGAAAAAATACAACTAAGAAATGAATGAAGAGATACCCAACTTATCAGATGCACAGTTCAAAACACTGGTAATCAGGATACTCACAGAATTGGTAGAGTATGGTTGCAAAATAGAGGAAAAAAATGAAGGCTATGAAAAGTGAAATAAAGGAAAATGTACAGGGAACCAAGAGTGAAGGGGAGAAAACCGGGACTCAAATCAACAGTTTGGACAAGAAGGAAGAAATAAACATCCAATTGGAACAGAATGAAGAAACAAGAATTCAGAAAAATGAAGAGAGGCTTAGGAACCTCCAGGACATCTTTAAACATTCCAACATTCAAATCATTGGGATGCCAGAAGGAAAAGAGGAAGAGCAAGAAATTGAAAACTTATTTGAACAAATAATGAAGGAAAATTTCCCCAATCTGGCAAAGGGAATAGACTTCCAAGAAGTCCAGGAAGCTCAGAGCCAAAGAAATTGGACTCAAGGAAGCACACACCAAGGCACATCATAATTACATTACTCAAGATGAAAGGTAAGGAGAGAATCTTAAGAGCAGCAAGAGAAAAGGAGACAGTTACCTACAAAGGAGTTCCCATAAGGCTATCAGCTGATTTTTCAAAAGAAACCTTGCAGGCAAGAAGGGGCTGGAAAGAAGTATTCGAAGTAATGAAAGGCAAGGACCTATATCCAAGATTACTCTATCCAGCAAAGTTATCATTTAGAATGGAAGGGCAGATACAGTGCTTCCCAGACAAGGTCAAGTTAAAGGAGTTCATCATCACCAAACCCTTATTATATGAAATGTTCAAGGGACTTACCTAAGAAAAAGAAGATCAAAATATGAACAGTAAAATGATAACTCCCAACTATCAACAACTGAACCTAAAAAACCAAAAATTAACTAAGCAAACAACCAGAACAGGAACAGATTCACAGAAATAGAGATCACGTAGAGGGTTATCAGCAGCAAAGGGGAGGGGAGGATGGGGGAAAAGTTACAGGGAATAAGAAGCATAAATGGTACGTACAAAATTGACAGGGGTAGGTTAAGAATAGTATGGGAAATGGAGAAGCCAAAGAATTTCTATGTATGACCCATGGACATAAACTAAGGTGGGGGAATGATGGTGGGAGGGAGGTACAGGGCAGAGGGAGAAAAGGGGGAGAAAAAAATGGGACAACTGTAATAGCATAATCAATGAAATATATTAAAAATAAAAAGTTATTATAAAAAGTAGTTAATGAACACTTATTATATGCCAGATTTGTACAGATCTGCTCTTAGACTAGAAACCTAATAAAAGCTTCACACAAAAGACCTATAAAATAGAAAGATATACACTGCCTGAACATCAGTTCTTTTTAGTTTTTTTAAAGTTTTTCCACCTACACTGTCACTTATCACCCACTCACACTTCCCCAATGAAATTTAAGATAAAATATTTTATCTTATACTTTTTATATTTGTTCCTCCTTCATGATCTAATAATGCTTAATAAAAACTTAATTTACTGAAAAATAAAAATAAATTTTTCAAAATATCTTCTGGATATTGTTTAAATACTTGAATGCACAAAGGCTGAGACACTTCATTTGGTGATGAATTTCTTTTCAACAAAGGAAATTAGTCACAACACTCGGGAAGATATTACATGGAACAGAGTTAAAAAAAAAAAAAAAGAGTAGGGTGCTCTACTTCCTTTTACTAACCAAGAAAGAATTTCCCAGACTTCTAATATTATGGGTTTAACCAAAATCATACGATAAGAGATGCCTTCTCACTCAATATAATGTCCTAAATAAAGTAAATAATAAAATATTTTCAAAATAACTTAATATACATTCCCAAAGCTTTTTACAATTCAGTTATCTATTCAATAAGCATGTTATCAGTTTGTTTGTTTCTTAAGCAGAAAAAATGTAAAGCCCTTAGAAGCCTAATGCTAAAGTTTGGTAAAATAATCCCTTCAATTTAACTTTCTTTTTTTAAGATTTTATTTATTTTTTTAGAGAGGGGAAGGGAAGGAGAAAGAGAGAGAGAAACATCAATGTATGGTTGCCTCTCACATGCCCCATGCCCGGGACCTGGCTTACAACCCAGGCATATGCCCTGATTAGGAATCAGGGCCTGCAACCCTTTGGTTCATAGTCCAGTGCTCAGTCCACTGGGCTAATCAGCCAGGACTCAACTCAACTCTTGATCCATTAAGTCAATTCTTAAGAGAAAGTATAAATGCCCTAGGCCACCTCCAAACCTCTCATCTTACTCAAGATAATGAAAATTGACACTGTTATCACGTTGATTTCATTTCTGTAACCATTTTTTTTTAATCTTTACCCAAAGACATTTTTCCCCCTGTTGCTTTTAGAGAGGAAGACAGGGAGAGAGGTTTTAGAGAAAAGGGAAGAGAAAGGAGAAAGGTCAATGCAAGAAACATGGATCGGTAGCCTTCCTTGCCTCCATGGAGGAACCCAAATGCATAACCTAGGCATGTGTCCGGAAGGGGGATCAGATCTGCGACCCTTAGTTTTGGGGGATATTGCCCAACCAAGTAAGCCACACTGGCCAGGGCATTTCTGTAACCATTCATTAGGGGTCCTACCTCTGGGATTTTTGAAGGAATAAAAAGAGAATTCATTGTACAAGATGGAAAGGGTTCTGGAGATTGACTGCACAGCAGTATGAATGTACTTAACATTACCAAACTGACACTTAAAAATGATAAAGTTAATAAATTTATATTATATGTATTTTGCCACAATTAAAAATCTTATTTCATCAAATTAAACTTTTACTTTCTGAATCTTGCAGCTTTGTCAGAGGCTTCCAAGTCATTTAACCAGTCGATTTTTTTATTTTTAGTTAAACTGTTTTTTAATCACTGATACCAGTTTTACTCTTCTTTAAATGTGTTTTGTGCCTAGGTCTGCTTCTAACAGACATAAATCCCTGTTCTCTTTAGTGTCCTATAAATTAAATTGATTACATATTAGCTGTGGTTGATTCCCAACAAATGTAGCCCATTAAGGGCTACATTTATGTACCTAATGCCCTCAATGCACACTTACTGAATTAAATACATAACTGTGAAGTTTGGCTTACCACTTTAGTTAACCACCTATTGGAGGAAGCTAGTAACACAACTTAGGGAACTGGCTAACCTAACCACTTGTCTTGTGGCAGATCTAGCTGCCTCACTTTCCTTACTTACAAATGAGGAAGCTGAACAGAATTGTAAAGCCTATATGATTCTGAGATGGTAACTTCTGAGATATTTGCTTCAGGAGAATCCTTATATTCTCCAGCCCCTTTGCCCTGTATGATTTTTCTTTATTAGAACTTTGTCTCCACCTCTAGAAAGCAAGATCCAGAAGGATAGGCACTTTTGTCTCATTGTGATGTCCCCAAGGGTGAAAATGCGTCCCTGCAAACGGTCAGAAGTGCCACATACACATACTCTTTAATATGTCTCAGTAACAGGAAACTTCTTTCTTTAAAAAGTCCATATCTATTTTAATGTAGGATATTTTGAAAAGTAGCAGGAATCAACTTCAATAGAATTATTGAATAAGTTCTTAATTATCAGTAGGAACAAGTATTCAACTAAGTCACTGGTACAGAAATATCTGAAATCCTTCATTATTACTATCATTTTTTTGTGTGTGTGGCTCTATCATGAAAGAAACACAACTCAAAAAATAACAAGGCATTATATTATGGTCTGCTCCAATGTCAAACTCTTGAAGTACATGATATTTGGAAATGAATCCAGCACCTTAGGATCTTAATACTGTATCAACAGTCAGACCCAATGCTTTTTAGAGCTAAGCAGCAAATCTTTTATTTACACAGCTGTTTGGCTCCAGGGAACAGTAAGGTAAGAAAGTAAAGCACTACTACCATTTCACTAACATATTACAAACATACTGTCATCTGTTACACACAGATGGCTGCAGTTCACATGCACACTTTGTTAGCTCTTGAACCAGCTATATAGGAAAGCACAGGCACTAATGAGACCATGACCTGTACAAGTTCAAAAGGATAGAAAAAGTACCTCTCCTTCTAAATATACTGATTAGAATAATTCTAAAATCTCTACTACAGGCCTACTCTTTCACAGATGCAGAAAAACAAAGTAAGCTCTTCTTCAGGATGCTTAAAACATAGATGTTCTACAATATTTCTCTTACTTCCTTAAATTAAGCCAACCATCCCAAATACCAATACCACAGTATTAGATTAGATGTAAACAACTCCCCAATTGCAAATAACTTTCCTAAAGTTTTAATGAACCTGATTATTGTTTCAAAAACCATAAACAGCTTGTAAGAATGATAAACACGCAATTTTATAAGAATGGGATGGAAATAAAACCCAATTCTCTTCCATATTTCCACTTAGACATGAGAAAAAATTAAAATAAATCTTAACAGATGGCGAACAAAAAAGTAGTTAATGCTTCTCAGCAAGCAATGCTAAAAACCAACTAACTCAGCTAAACACAGGAAGTATCCCTCTTTTAAAACACCACAAAAATGCCTGTGGATTTCTTTAATTGTAAAGTTGATAAAATATAAAAATTGCTTGCATTATTTTAGGGTAATGCGAATCAAAATCACTATTTTACTATAAAATTCCTAAACAAAATCATAAACTTTCTGACTGAGCCCTAGGTCAGGTTTCAAATTTCAATGTCAAATTAAATGCTTCTGTAACTGTTCATTATAAACTGTTAGGACTGGGATTGAAAACTGATGCATATAAGGTATAAGTATTTTAAATGTGCTTGACACTCCAAAGAAGAAAGAGCTAAAATTGACTGGAAGGATTTAAATCCAACCACTTTAAATTTAAGTTATTTAGACTAGCTCAGTAACAAAGAAAACTTGAATAAAGGTGAGCCACAGAAATTTAAGATGAAAATAATTCACCTCAAGTAGAAAGCCTCCCTTTGGTTAAGAAAAAGAGTTTATAAATAACATACAATGACATCTACACAGACATGTAACATCAGAAAGGAAAGGTCCACAATTTCTTCAAGAACGCTACTACACAAATACTTCACTCTTTGCTTTCTTATGACTATTAGCTAACTTTTTGCTTAGTTACCTGTAATCTGATTACACCTAGCAATGCAAACTTCAATACATTGAGGCTTTAGAAATAAGACAACTTAGAACATTTACGGTGCTACTGACAGTTTCAAATTGCAGGAATTTAAAACAAATGCCAAGAAAAGCAAAGAAAATTTAATCTGATACTTAAGTGGTGATTCCAGAAGTAACTTTGAGGCAAAACTTTACACTCTTTTACTATAAAATTCCTAATGAAAGTTTATTTGTTTCGTGGATGAAACTAAATTTAAAAACCTTACTACTTAATACATTACATCGTGGTTTAAAAATGAACTTGTGTTCTTATAAAGTACATTTAAAACCACTTCAGCAATTATTTTGGAATATAAGAATTGTTCCTTAAGAATGTTGAGAAAACACAATGTACAGAATTGCTCAAAATCCACACAAAGATAAACACTTTGTCATTTGTATGAAAGGAAAGCACTATCGGTGGCAGAGGGGAAAATAAGGCTTTGTTTACACTAACCAGGTAGAAATAAGAAAAAAATCCATTAAAAATTGGGTGGAGATAAGCAAAAAATTGCCATCGGCAATTCTATCCCTCTGCTTCTCTGGTAAGAGGAAAAAACACCAGGATAGGAGTAACTATGTTGAAACCTCTTAACCTAATAAATAATAAGCGTCAGGATTTTAAACCTAGTCGATACTAGGTTAAAGCAATTCAGCAGCCGCCGAATTCAACACTCTGGGAACACTGCCCCTTCTTAGAATAACTGATTTCTTAACATGGTCATCTAAACTATTTTCGCACGCAAAGGCAAAGTCGCTCAAATGTTAGGAGACAAGCAAGCGTGCTCTTTACATTTAGCGTTTCACCTGGCGCAGAGCCCCCGACACGGGTTTCCTTTTAAAGAAAGGTCCCAAGAGCTACACGATTTCCAAACAGCCTCTCTTGGCAGGAAGGGACAAAACAAGGCGGCCGCAAATGCCGTCTGCTCCGCACTTGCCAGTCCTCGGGAAAAGGAGAAGGAACACTGCTAACCTAGCCCAAGGAGAAAGTTGCTCCAGAACCCAAGACTAACAGCGCTCGCTACAAACTTTCCAGCGGCAGCGCGAGCGCCGTCACTTACCCGCGGCAGAAGTCATGATTCCCTCAGGCAGCTCGCTTCCCCGCTCGCCCCCTTCAATCCATGCTCCCCTTACGGTCCATTGTTTCAAGAGGTTTAGGCAGAAAAGCAAAGCTCCAGCTATGCCCACATTTTGTCCTGCAGCTCCACCGCGCAACCTAAGCGCCGCACAAAGGATGCACCCGGCTCCAGGGACCCTGCGGAGATCCCGGGCGCGAGCCGCAGGCGGCGGGCACGAGCAATGCTCACCGCGCCTCCGCCGGCGCGTGCCCTACTCGAGCGCCTTAAAAAAAAAAAAAATCAGTGCTCCAGGCGCCCCCTACCAGTTGCAGCTGTAAACGGCGGACAAAAGGTCCAGCCTCCGCCAATCAGAGGGCTCGAGTTTCATCTCATTCCCGCCTCTCCGTTTTACGGGATCATCCTCTGCTCCAATAAGCGTGTCTGAAAAGGGGCGTGAATTGCGAGGCATGCTGGGAGTTGTAGTTTTCTGGACACCAGGGAATCGGCGAAGTGGAAGCCTGGGTGCCTCCAGTTCCCCCGCCCTCATTTCCCATCGTGCTGAGGCGGGTGGCATGGCGGAGAAGGATGACACCAGAGTTTGACGAAGAGGTGGTTTTTGAGGTAAGAGGAAAATGGCGGTGGATGTGGATTGCCTTTGTCTGAGAAGGATGAGGGCGAAGACGAGGAGGCAAGCGAGGGACTGATCCCGGGGTGATCGGGTGACGCTCTTGCCGCCCTCAGTCACCGAATCTCGGCGATTTCTGGGCCTAGTGTTGGCTGCAGCCTGACAGGTGTAGCACGAGACGCCCTCTCCGCAACCAGCTTCAGCCTCCGCCTCCGCCTCCACCTCTGGCCGGCCCAGAATTCCCAGGCGGGCGGGTGGACGCGAGCCCTGCCTGTTCCTTCCCCGAGACTGATAACCCCTCTGGGGGACTGCCCCTGGCTGGGGCGGGGCACAAGTGTGCGTTTTGGATACTCGCCAATGCAAATTAGCCTCCTCCTTTTCCATCCTTGATTTTTTGGGTCTTTATCCAGGAGTGCTTTAGATCTCTGATCCTGGTCGAGGTGTCGCCCTCAAAATGCAGACAGCAGGTGCCAGCTTTCTAACATGGTTTAAAATAAGTGTGTGGGACCCACTGTGAGTGATTAGGGCTGGGACATCTGAGCATCTAGGTTAAATTCTTTTGTCCTTTTCTGTTGCGCTTAGTGTAGCTAGTTCTGGCAGAAGGCTCCGGGTGTGTGTGCTTTTGTGTGGGGCTATTTTAAGACGTTCTCTGCCATCTTGAATGAAAAAAAAAGGGGGGGGGCGAGTCTTTTTATTGACCTTTATTTATCAGACACAGGTGGAAACTCACCACCCCTACATAGGTAAATTGTTTAAAAGTGTGTTTTCCCTTTGCACATTCAACTACATTTTAAGATATTTTTAAAAACATATGGCCCATTCTGTACAAAGGGAGAGCTGGGCTTAAACAGTATAGAATGATAAATGTTGAAATATGTGCAAACTGTCATTGGAGGACTGATTTGGAAACCGCTACCTGCTCTTGTAGCCTCAGAGAGTTACCTATGCCCAGTAAATGCTGCCAGACGTGAATCTTGAACTGTGGATCTGATTGGACAGATTAAAGGGAGAAAATGCAGTGCAGGGAAAGAAAGGAGAAGATGCCAAGGTTGGGAGGTGCGAAAGTACCTGATGTGGAATTTTCAGGGGTGTGAGTGTGGGAGGGTCGCTACATAAAGTGATTTGATGTGGCTAGAATGTAGAAGTAATGGAAGATAGGGCAAAATTACCAAAATGAAGAGTCTGGATTCAAAGTGCTCTCTAGGGAAGACAAGAGCCTGAATTTTGGAAATGAGAGAAGGAATAATGTAATATTGTAATGGCTTGGACAGATACTTCTAAAGTCAAGTCGAAGAAAGAGTTACAGATTGAATGTGAGAACTAAAGGAGAGATAAAAATCTAGGTTGCTTAGATTTCTAGAAAAAAACTGGGTGGATGTTCTTTTTTTTTTCCCTGTTTTCTTAGATTTCTGAATGTAATAATAATAAATGCTCAAGGTATATTTCATTGTAGGAAATAGGCCACAAAATTAAAATCATCCATTATCTTCTCATCCACAGACTGCCATTATTAACATTATAGTGTGTGTTCTTACAGACTTTTTTCCATGCAAGTGTATGTTTAAGTGTGTGATATTTTCTAGCACAAAAGATATTATAGAATTCTGTATGTATTTTTAAATTAAAGTTATCATGAGTCTTTTCTTATTCATTACTCTTTGAAAACATTATTTATTGCATTAATATATTTATAATAATGTAACCATTTTCCCATTATGGGATGATTATATTGTTTTAAAATACTCATTATAATCAATACTGACATAAGACTGTCTTTAATTGTAACTATGAATTTTTCTTAGATTAATTTCTAGAAGGGAAACTAGTGAGTGAAAAGGTGAACAATTTTTAAAGACTGAATGCAGAAATGTTGCATCAACTTAAGTTTCCATTAGGAATAAGCATATTAGTTTCACCAAATCCTCCTCAACAGCCTTCTTGTTTCCTTTAATCTTTGCTAATTTGCAAGGAAAAAATAGCATTCCATTGTTCTAATTTACATTTTGTGCATTTATTGGAGCCATTTTTATTTCTTTGCTTAGACATTTCTTTTTGTATTTAGAACCATTTTTCAGCTGGATACTAGCTTCTTAAAAATTGATTTGCATGAGTTTTTCAAATGTTATGTATAGAAAAAATTTTCAGCTTGCTATTTGATTTATTTTCATATGAATGCATTAAATTTTATGACAGCATAATATTCATAAGAAAAGTCCACAAATCATAAATGCTGATGAATTTTCACATGTGAACACACCCATATAACAAGCACCCAGGTCAAGAAACTGAACATTACCAGTATTTTAGAAGCTTTCTCTTGCTGTCAGTCATTTCTTCCCACCCCAAGGATAACCACTATTCAGACTTATAATAACTAACTTAGATTAGTTTTGTCTATTTTTATAGTGTACACACTGTGAAATTGCATTTGTATATGCCCTTTCTTTGTCTGATTTTTTTTTTCCTCTGGTTTTGTTTGCTTGTTAGATTCATCTATATTGTTATGTGAGCATTTTTATTTCTTTATAGTAATGTGAAAATGTGTCCATTTATAAAAATCCATTCTGTTGATGGTCTTTGGGTAGTTCCTAGTTTGAGACAATTGTGAGTAGTGTTGTTGTGAACCCTTTAGTGTATGTGTTTTGTTGAACATATTTCTGTTGGATATACAAGATCTGTCTAGAAGGTACCCAGCCCTGTAATATAAAAATTAGAGACAATAATTGAAGAAGACATAAGATACAAGAAACAATTGTACTAGGACAAATGATGCCTCAGTCCCCTTCAAAATAGGCACCTGGGACCTCACACTGTTCTCCCAATTGCCATCAGCTGCCCTGTCATATTTTCCTGAATCTCATCAGCAGTCTAAAATCTCTTCTCTTTCAAAAGTGATTTTAGTTTTGAGAAAAGCCAGAAATTGCCGGATGCCAAATCTGAGCTGCAGGGAGGCCGAATCATCTGGGTGATTTGATGTTTCACACAAAAAAAGTCTGCGTGATACGCGATGCATGAGTTGGCACATTGTTGTGATGAAACTGCCAATCACCAGTTGCCCATAGCTGCGGCCTTCTAAATCATTCAAATAGTTTCTGTGGAAGAATGTTCAAGCTTAATGCAAAATTTGATGCGGATTCATTGCTCTACTTGCTCAGCCATTTTGAATGTGATGGCCACACTACACGTGCTCACTCAACTGGTATCTACTGCCCCCACTGAGTTAGTACAGTGGAGTTGTCATTATTCACACATGTGCATTTCAGTCCACTCTCCTTGGCTGCCAGGTTACATGGGTCTCATGCAAACTGTTCGTGTTATATTAACAATGGCTGGACTCTTTTCCAGACAGGCCTCGTATACGTAGAATTGCAATTGCTGAGTCATAGGAAATGCATAGTTCACCTTTTGCAGATACTCCCAAACGTATTCTAACGTGGTTGTACCTGTTCATACTCCTGCCAGCAGTATTTGAGAGGTCCATTTGCTCTACATTTTCACCAACACTTGCTAACATCAATCTTTCTTTCTATCATTGCGGTGGATGTGTATGGGGGGAGAGCATTTTCCCAGGGAATTGAGTCTTTTTAATTGTTTATGAACCCATTCTATATCCACTTTTGTGAAGCCACTTCACATGTTTGGGGTTTTGTGGGTTGGTTGGTTTGTTTGTTTTCATATTTCTCTGTTGAGTTATCTCTTTTTCTTACTGATTTGAAGGAGTTCTTTATATGCTGGGTGTAAGTCCTTTGTTGGATATTTGTACCTCAAGATACAGAAAGAGATGGGAAGCCGCCTAATTCACTTAGAAGGCAAGCAATAAAAATGTTCTTGGATTTGATGATCATTATTGTATTGTAAAGATGTCAGTTCTCCTCAAATTAATCTGTAGATTTAAAACAAGCTCAATCAGAATATCAGTAGGTTTTGTTCATTTATTTTTTTAAATTTTTAATTTTATTTTTCTATTACCATTTAATCCCCTTATACTCCCCTCCCTCCTGCAGTCTCCATACTGTTGTCCATGTCCACAAGTCCTTTCTCCTTTTTGCTCTATCCCTCCACCCCCTAACCTCCCCCCTGTGTTTATATATTTTTAATAGTTTATTTTTATGGTATTTTTTCCATACCATTTATCCCCAATATAGTCTCTTCCACCCTCACCCACCCCTTACCCCCCCATAATTACAACACTGTTGTCTGTGTTTGTGAGTCCTTTTTCTTTTTTGCTGGATCCCTCCACCCCTCCCTCATCCACTCCCCCCAGAGCTGTCAGCCTGCTCTCTATCTGCAAGTCTGTCTCTATTTTACTTGTTAGTTCAGTTTGTTCATTAGATTCCACCACATATTAGTAAAATCATATGGTATTTGTCTTTCTCTGACTGGCTTTGAAATTGACAGCTGATTCTAAAATTCAGAACTACAACCTACCAAGAATAGCCAAAGCAATCTTGAAGGAAAATAAAGCTGGAGGGTTTTATGCTATCAGATACCAAGACCTATTATAAAGTTAGAGTAATTAAAATATTTTGATATTGGCACAAGAATGGTCAAATTGACCATTGGAAAAGAGCATCCAAAAACAGAGCCATGCATACATGGCAAAGGCAACATTGTAGTTCATCGGGGAATGGATTGTCTGTTCAGTAAATGCCAGGTTAACTGGACATCCATGTGGGGAAAAAAATATATTGACTTTTGTTTGATACCACACAAAAAGCAGTTTGAGATGAATGGGAGGTCTAAATGCAAAACATAAAATAAAGATTTTAGAGAAAGCATGTGTCCTTCCACTAGGCAAATTTTTTTTTAAGCACTAACCATGGAAGAAAGAGGTTTAATTGGGTTATAACAAAGGTAAGAGCTTCTGTTCATTGAAAGACACTATTAAGAGATTCTTGCTGAAAACATGCCAGGGTAGTCAGACATCACCTGGGCAGGGGGATGGTAGAAGATGAGGAACTGATATTGAGGTCATTCAGATGTGGAGACTTGTGCTAAAATGCCTTAACTGGGTTCTTGCTAGTACTAGGCTTTGCAAGGAAGTGTACAAATGGATTTAGGCAAAGGTTCTGGAGCCTGGCTAAAGTTTGGTTAAGCACCATGACTGGTTTCATGGAAGACAATTTTTCCATGGACCAGTGGGGGGCGAGGGGTGGGGGAGGTTTTGGGATGATTGAAGTGCGATAAATGCATTACATTCCATCTTACCTCCTGCTGTGAGGCCGAGTTCCTAACTTTTTTAACTGGTACAGGACGGGGGGCTGGAGGTTGGGACTCCTGTCTTAGGGAAAGTAAATTATTTTTAGGAATGAAAGGGACCTTAAAAGAATAGATGGGAGATGTGATAGTTTGTAACAGAGTTTGTCTGGGTGTATAGGCCTCCTAGCCTTGCTTCTTGTAATAAAAGAGGTCCTCTGTGGTCGAAGAAACTCCCAGAGAGGGAGGGTATTTACGACAATGGAGTTCCTTTTGGAAGATTTATCTTTCTTTACGCAGATAAGGGGAGTTCAGAGAAAGCCTCCCCCTGCATTGCTGTTTTCAAGTGCCTACAACTGAAAATAATCAATATAGCCCTAAGTGGCACATTCTGAGGTGACATATTTCTGCTATCCTTTAGGAATGATCTGTTCCTGGAGGGTATTGCCAAAGTGGTCCTTAAATTACGTAGGCCTTTGCTGGGTATAGGGAGATGCTGATCTCCCGATTCCATTTCTTTCATGGTTGTTGCTTAGTTCCAGTGTTCTATTTTGGGGAATATTTTTATTGTTTTTTGTTTGTCTGTCTGTTCTTATTCTGAAAGGCAGTGTAATATAGTTGTTAGAAGAGTGGACTCTGGAGCTGTACAGCATAGGAAATTCTAGCTCCAGTATTTATTAGTTAATGTGACTTTGAGGAGTTCACTTAACTTTTCTATGCTTCAGTTTTCTCAGTATTAAATAGAAATAACAGTACTAATCTCATAGAGCAGTTGTGAGTATTAAATGACTTAATATATGTGAAATACTTAGATGAGTGCCTGGCACATTGTAAGCATTCGGTAAATGTTAGCTTTTTTTTTTTTCCTTCAGAAAATTGCTTTTCATCTAAGTTTTCAAAGTTATTGATATAAAATATTCTTAGTAGTTTCTCAGTTTCCGTTTTATAACACTAGTTAGATCATGTTACATATGTTTATCTATTCCCTCTCCCTTTATGTTGCATAAGTTGGCCACCGTATTGACTTACCAGATAGATTTTTAAAAGAGTTATTGGTTTTGTTTGATCAGCTCATTTGAATGTTTATGGTTTTAAATTTATTTTCATTTTTTACTTTTTTCTTTAATTTCCTTTCTTTTTCTTTGTGTTTGTTTTTGCTCTTTTTTCCCCTAGCTTCTTGAGTTAAAGACTTTAAGTACTAAAAGTAATTTTTAAAATTAAATTTTCCTATGAGTGCTGCATTGGCTATATCATGAGCTTTAAAAAGTGGTTTGTCTCATGGGTTTGTAATTTCCATTTTGACTCCTTCTTTAGGCCGTGGTTTATTTAATATACAGGCATATGGGTAAGGGATCAATGTTATTGTTAGTAATGAGTTTTCTCCGTGTGCCCATCCAGACCCATAATTCCATTCTGCTCATTATGGAATGCATCACATGTATTCCCTTGTCCTATGGATACTTTTGGGTTTAGCCAGTAAGAAGGACCTGCAAGTCCAAGGTATATATTAATCCGTTCAGGATGTTATAACAAAAATACCATAGACTGGGTGGCTCATAAAGAACAAAAATTCATTTCTCACACTCCTAGAGGCTAGTAAATCTAAGATTAAGATGGTTGTTCTGATGAGGGCCTGCTGCCTGGTTTATAGATGGCTGTCTTTTCCCTTTGTCCTCACTTGGGCATGGGTGAGAGAGCTCTCTGCGATGTCTCTTACCAAGGTGCTGATTCCGTTCTTGAGAGCTCCAACCACATGACCTAATTACTTCTCAAAGCCCCCACCTCTAAATACTACCGCACTGGGGATTAGGTTTCAACATACAAATTTTGGGAGGACACAAATACTCAGTTTATAGCAAGAGGGTAGGAGAGAGAGCACTAGAGAGATGCTCCCTGAAGGACCACCATTCGGCGGTGATTATGTTCCTGTGTGTAAAGCCACAACTCTTGTTGGGGCACTCCTTTGGCTGCAGCTTTCTCAGGGCTTCCATGACACTGCGTCTTTTCCTTGGCCTTCAGGCTGTTGCTACTGCCTGGGTCCTTCAGTCTTCCCATTGGTTGCCTTCACACTGCTTACAGCATTGAAAATAAATGGTCATTGCTTTAAACTTTTCAGTTATCCCTTTTGAGTGTCATCTATTTCTTCCAAAGTCTTTCTGCAAGATGACTTCCTTGGTTAACAACTGTTTTGCTGCCCTTTTCTGTTTTTTAGGATTAATTCTTGTCCATTTTCATCCATGGCCTCTGGTTTTGCTGAGAACTATCCCTTATCTCTTAGTGCTGAAGAGCCTTATATGAAATGGCTGTTAAAGTATATTCTTGGCAACTGCATACCTTTCACAGTCTAATTCTTGCTGGTGCAGGTTTGTGGACCTAAGAGTTGCCCTAGAGCAATGATTTTCAACCATTGTGCTGCAAGAATTTTTAAAACATGCAATACCTGACTATTTAGTCAGGAGCACTGACCTCTTTTCCCTTAGATTGTCAAATAAAAAAAAAATGACAACAGCCAACACAATAGTTGTCCTGTGTGAATGAATCAAAATTGTACCAATATTTTTGTCAGATCAGCAAAATATATATTTTTTGGTGTGCTGCACAAGTTTAGTAATAGTTTATGTGTGCCATGAGATGAAACAGGTTTGAAAATCACTGCTTTAGAGGTTGAATAATTGCCAGTTTTTGTAGGATTTTGGTTTCTTTGGCTGTATAGTTTCCTGAGATGTAGTAGGTTTCCAGCCTGTTTGCTTTTGGGTAGTTTCATACACAAATAACCATAGCTAAAGAACCCATTGTACATTAGTTCTTAACTCTGAAGTGTGTAGATTATTCATTAGCTGTTTTTCTTCCTCTCAATCAACTAATGGCAACAATAAGAGGCTTCAGTGAAGAGGTACCACCTCTTATCCTATCTTAGCAGCTGGGCCAACATCTTATTTTGGGGAGGATCTTGAGAATGGCTTGAGGCCACTGTCTTCTTTCCTATCTTTTGATATTTCCAGCCATGGGAATACCATCCCCCCTCCCTATAACTCCTTTTAGTTAATTTGAACTTCATGTCACAGGCAGAGCCTTTTTTGCAGAGCTGAAAGCATGGTCTGTCTTCCAAGGCATTACAATACTGTGGCAATAGTTTTATCAAAAGTTTTGTCATTTGGCTGTAGTGGTCATCAGATTTTTAGCCTGCAGTGTGTTTCCTTGTCATTCATTACTCAAGTACTAAGACAGTGCGGCATATTTCAGTTTCTGTTTAACCAGCCCTGCTAGATACCAAGTTCTGTACCAGCCATAGATCCTAGTGCAGAAAACAGAAACCCCTCTGCTATAAACAGGAAAAGATTTAACACGGGGACATAGTTAGAACGTTGTTGGAAGTTCTAGTGGATCAAGGTCTATCAGAGTTGTTAGGCTCATGAAACCAAGAATCTGGAAGCCATCACCACATCTGCCTCTCAATAGCATACAAAGCTGATACAACGGTATTAGAACTCAGAATGTAGGGACTGTCTCTACCACAACTGCTTCTGCATTGCCAGGAAGCTGAAGAATACATTATGGAATACTGCTTTAGAAATATTTTGCCTCCACAGCTTTAACAGCAAAAAAAGGGGGTAGGAGGTGGGCAAAGGAGCAAGAAGTGAACCTCTGCTTTTTTCCACCCACTAAATCATTCACAAGTATACCTAGTTGGAGGATCCCATTGTACATCTAGAACCCTAGCTGCAATATAATTAGGGAAATGCCACATTTAGCTTTCCCATTTCTTTAATACAAGGGACACACTAGAAAGAAGGAAGGTAGAATAGAGATTGAACAAATCAGGCCACCATGTTCATCATAGGACCTAAGCTCTCCTCCACTAAGAAAATGTAACTGTGATAATTTTTTGCATACTTAATATAATACTGTTACTTTAATGAGTTTCAGAGTCAGAATGATTTATGTCTTAAGACTCAGAGTTATATGCTGCATTAAAATTAAAAATTTTAAATGAAGTAAAGTTTTGAAAAGTATTCCAACCACATTCTTTTCCTATTTAAAACTATTTTGAACTATCTTGTTTTAATATCAATTTCATGGATTATTACTTAATTCTACTATCTTTTCTTCTAATTTTGGTCGTTTGTATTCTCCTTCCAGAGGTCACTTTTGAGTGCTCCTAATCTGGGAGGACTAGAGGTGCAATGAGGGATGGTGTAGTAGCGGAATTAAGAAAGAGAAGGAAGAGCAAGGTCCCCAGATCCAGTTCCCAGTCCTTGTCCTTAGAATCTGACAGTCTTCGTTTCATTAGGGCTAGTTCCCTATAAAAAGCTTCAAAGTTAACATTATCTCAGAGCCTGACTACTCCAAAAGGCTGAAGTGTGAAAGATAGTGTAACCTCAGACTTGGGCCTATTAGGCTGAACAGCAATAGGAGAAAATGTAGAAAATGATCGATACCCCATTTAACATGGATATTAAGCAAAATCAATACTGAAATACCAATATTGTCATTTTATTCTGTTATTGTAATCTTTAATTCAAATGTTTGAGAGTAAGAACTCTCTAGTTACATTAGACTAGTGATTTTCAACCTTTTCAAATTCATGACACATAATTACAAAAATTTATAGTACCCCCCCACAATATGTATAATTTTGATTTATTCACACCAGATGGCTGTTGTTACATTGACTGGTATCATTTTTTATTGACAGTCTAAGAGGTCAATGCCCCTGACTAAATAGACAGGTATTGCATGTTTTAAAAATTCTTGCCACATACCAGTTGGAAAACACTGCCTTCGATGTTCAAGTTCTGAGTTTGCCCTTTCACAGCTTTCAGATTTTTTCATTATAAATTAATGCAGAAACGTTCAGTCCTCTGTCCTATCTTGAATCCTGCTACTCCTGGAGGGAAGAGTACCTGAAAATAAGAACTTTTTGTCTGAAAGACCTCTTTGCATTATTAGTAGTGTGTCTACACTGTTTCTTGGTAACTTCACTATAGAGACAGTGTTGTCCTCAATTGACCTTTTACTCTCAAGTCTCTGTCCTTGGTAATCATATTTTCTAGAGTTGAGCTCTTTGGTGTTCGTTGAAATCCATTCTCTTTTCCTTTGTTTGTGACTGGGAAAGCTCATTTTTTCCCCTCTTATCTTGATCTCTTTCCCTCCTTCATTCTTCATACTTCTCAGTAAATTATGAAATGTTAATCCTTTGTTGGCGATGTGTTCAAGTTTAGCTCCACACTCCTACACTTAATCAGTCAAATAAATGGGAGATGGCTCTCACACAATCTCCCACATTAAAAGTTGTCTTGCTAAAAAATTCCTCTCGAGAGTTTCTTCTTTCTTTGTATGTATGTATGTAAAATTTTTATATTTACAATTAGCCACATGGACTCAGTTTAGATGATCCCAATTTTGTTGACAACATCCAAAGCATCATAGTCAGGACAGGAGCCAGTAGACATATGCCTTCCTCTCTCTTATCAGGCCTGATCAGGGTGTTGACCTTGGCCATATCAACGTCTTAGACTTAGAGCTTCTTCACAGCCTGTTTGATCTGGTGCTTGTTGCCTTTGACATCCACAATTAGCACAAGTTTTTGCCTTCAAATCCTTTGCTTTGGCTTTGGCTTTGGGAACAACAGGGGCTTCCTTCTTCTTCTTCTTTTTTTTTTTTTTTGGTACCATCTTCCTCTTTTTTTGTAGGATTTTTAAAAATATATATTTTATCGATTATGCTACTATAGTTGTCCCATTTTTTCTCCCCTTTATCCCCCTCTGACATATACCCCCCTTCTCTCCAGCATTCCCCCGACCCCCCTAATATGTCTATGGGTAGTACATATAAGTTCTTTGACTTTTCCTGTACTATTCCTAACCTCCCCTGTCTATTTTGTACCTACCAATTATGCTTCTCATTCACTGCACTTTTTCCCCTATCCCCCCCTCCCCTTCCCCAGTGATAACCCTCCTTGAGATCTCCATTCCTGTGATTCTATTCCTGTTCTGGTTGTTTGCTTAGTTTGTTTTTGTTTTTGCTTTTCTTAGGTTCAGTTATTGATAGTTGGGAGCTTATTGTCACTTTACTGTTCATATTTTTGATCTTCCTTTTCTTAGATAAGTACCTTTAACATTTCATATAATAAGGCTTTGGTGATGATGAACTCCTTTAACTTGACTTTATCTGGGAAGCTCTTTATCTGTCCTTCCATTCTAAATGATAACTTTGCTGGATAGAGTAATCTTGGATGTAGGTCCTTGCGTCTCATGACTTGGAATACTTCTTTCTAGCCCCTTCTTGCCTGTAAGGTTTCCTCTGAAAAATCAGCTGATAGTGCCATGGGAACTCCTTTGTAGGTAACTGTCTCCTTTTCTCTTACTGCTTTTAAGATTCTCACCTTATCTTTCATCATAGGTAATTTAATTATGATGTGCCTTGGTGTGTGCTTTCTTGAGTCCAACTTCTTTGGGAATCTGAGCTTCCTGGACTTGTATGTCTTTCCTTTGCCAGATTGGGGAAGTTTTCCTTCATTATCTGTTCAAATAAGTTTTCAACTTCTTGCTCTTTTCTTCTCCTTCTGACACCCTTAGGATTCAGATATTGGAACATTTTTAAAGTTGTTCTGAAGGTTCCTGAGCCTCTCCTCATTTTTTTTTAAATTATTGTTTCTTCATTCTTTTCTGGTTGAATGTTTCTTTCTTCCTTCTGTTCCAAATCATTGATTTGAGTTCCAGTTTCCTTCCCTTCACTGTTGGTTCCCTGTATATTTTTCTTTATTTCACTTTCTATAGCCTTCACTTCTTCCTCTGTTTTGCAGCCATACTCAATCATTTCTGTGAGCATCCTGATTACCAGTGCTTTGAACTCTACATGTGATAGGTTGACTGTCTCCTCATCACTTAGTTCTTTTTCGGGAGTTTTGATGTATTCTTTCATTTGGGCCATATTTCTTTGTTTCAGCATACCTGTTACATTATAAGGGGCGGAGCCTTAGGTATTTGCCAGGGCAGGGCAACCCACATCACTGTGTTGTGGTGCTGTATGTAGGGGAGGGATCAGAGAGGGAACAATGTATTCTCAAAATTCCAGTATAGATTTTAACATTTTATCTGGTATATTATTAGTTATATTAGTGTCATTTTTTAAAAGCCTTGGGGAAAAGAGACTAGAGTAGCAGTCAAGAATGACATTAATTAGCAGTGACATCTTGAATGAATCGTTGTATTTCTTTAAAGCTAGCTTCCCATTTCTTATGTGAAGGAGTTTTGCCATATCATCATTTAGTATGAAATTATTTCCAAATTTGGTAAGTTGTGAAAGTAGGTTCTTAGAGGCCCCCATTAATTGGGAATTACAGGGAGAAATTCTGCTCATTTCCATTATATTTTTAGATCAGACACCCTGACTCACTTTTAGTTTCCCTGATTCTGTACCAGGGGTTTGTTCCCTGAGTTTCCAGAAGCAAATCATGCCATAAGGATTTAGGAGAACAGGCCCAGATTCAATGTATTCCACAGTGGCACAGTGTTACACTGTGTGCTGACTTCATTGCCTCTAGATCTTTAGGTTATTGCTTATATAGCTATTGAGATTTGTTATTCCCACTACAACAGATCAAAATGCCTAGTAATTTTTCTTTGAAGTAATAAATTTGTGGACATCCTGTATTTTTAAATCCATATTGTCATTTTTTAGCTGACAGAATCTGGCCACCTATATATCTTAATGTTGGGATTTTGCTGATTAATCCATAACCATTAATCCCATATGTCTCTTATTTTAATTCTCACCCGGGATATTTTTTTTTATTGATTTTAGAGAGAGAGAGCAAAGGAGAGAGAGACAGACAGACAAAGAAAGAGAGAGACATCAATGTGAGAGGGAAATAATGATTGGTTGCCTCTCATAAGCATCTCGACCAGGGATGGAACCTACAATGTTTTGGTGCATGGATGATGCTCCAACCAACGGAGCCACCTGGCCAGGGCAATTTCATATGTCTATAATTCCTTTATTAAAGTGGATTTTCACCCTGGCTGGTGTGGCTCAATGGATTGAGTGCCAGCCTGCGGACTGAAAGGTTGCCAGTTCAATTCCCAGTCAGAGCACATGCCTGGGTTGCAGGTCAGGTCCCCAGTTGGGGGTGTGCAAGACTCAGCTGATCAATGTATCTCTCACATATCCATGTTTCTCTCCCTCTTTCTCCTTCCCTTCCCCTCTCTCTAAAAATAAATAAGTAAAAGAAAGAAATAGAAATAAGTGGGTTTTCTACTTAAGTATACATCTATCTTACCCTGTCCTTTTTGTTTTGCTTACAGATTCTCCCTTTCTGATGAAAGGGGTAAATCATTTTGAGAGAAAGATCTCCCCGTTATCTGTTAACATAATCACAAATTCTGTTTCCACATTATTAGTAGTACTAGTATTATTGATAAGTGAAAACAAGAATAAGGTTGGATGTGCCCTACTTATATCCAAGCTTGTTTTTAATGTTTATTACATGCTCTTCTCACACCAAAAATTTTGCCAATGTGTCTGACCTGGCCTTATGTTTTTTCTTAAAGCACTTAAAAACGACAGTTTTAATTCCTCACCTTTCTTTTTGCTCTGCATTCAATAAGTGCCCTGATATGTGCCAGTGGATTAAACAAATGTTGGTAGGGAGAGCTCAATCTACCATTGCTATCTTCTCCTCCTTTAGTTAAGGCCAAGAAACTGCTGTTCTTTATTTTTAGTTAGTTCAGTGTATAATCTGTGTGAGTCAGCTTTCTCCCTTTGGAGTCTGTTCATCTTCTTTTGATGGGTATGTTTTGTTTTGGACCATGCATTATTGTACTTAAGTATGCTTGTATTATAATATAGAAAAAATTTTAAATTACTCTTTTTAAAACTTTTTGTTGTGTATAACATTCCATGTAATATTAATTGGATGAGATGCATTTCTGTTGGAAAATATCAGAAACCTGCAGTCAGGGAAATTTATAAATTATATGTCATACCTGCTGCTGGCTTTAAAAAACTTTTAAGTAACACAAATATTAAGCAATATCCTCTTAAAGGCATTTTAAAACCCCACTCTCCCTATTACTTCTTTTGTAGTTACCGAGTAATACTAAGTGGCACTGAAGAAATTATGTTCAGATTTTTCCAAAGAGCTGCTTCTGATAGGAAAATGCTTAGTAATGATGAAGACACACCCTCCAGTTCAGTGGCCATTTTGTAGTGTAGTTCTGGGGAAACAAGTGGGAACCATCAAAGAAAGAAGTGTACGGATCAAAAGAACATGGGCAAAGGCAGTAAATCTTTCATCTAGGTCAAGTGGAGAAATTAGAACTATGCTGTCTGTGAGTAGCTTAATTAATTGAACTAATTTTTATGGACCCTTTTAACCTACTTAATCTTTTTGAATTCTATGATTAGATTTGCTTTGCTGATATTGCAGAGCTGTTTAAAAATGCTTGGATTTGGGGCTTTGGAAATAATAATTTAGAAGTTATTTAGAAATTATGTTGAAATGTATAAACCTCAAAAAGTATTTCCTATTGGTTTACAATATCTTGAATGTTGCAAGGTACTATTGTATGGTATTATTTAAGGTTTAAGGTGGGGAAGGTACAAGAAAATAAGTGATTATTTTCAAAGTATACTTTCTGATTGTATACTGATTAAAGGTAAGTGAAAAGCACATAGAAACAGTATATTAGCAATAGTAATGGGAAAATTTATTTTCCTTTGTAGGGTTTTGTTAATTATGACAGTTTTAGCTCCTTACATACCAAAAGCTTCTTCCTTACAAATAGAGAAAATAGCTACCTTCTATAGTTTGGTAATGACAATCTTCCTTATCAGTTTATTTTGTGGTGTTCTGTAATTAGCCTAGAAAGAAATAAGGAAATTATAGCAATTGACAACAGGAGTTCATCCTTTTCGATCATTTTTTTAAATGCTGTTCTATATGTGATAATTACATTTAGACCTGTAGCCTTAAGCTATAGTCAAAGATAAAATATTTTTAAAAGATTTTTAGTAGCTAATAAATAATTGTTTCCAGGCAGATATTCCTCATGAAATCTAATTATAAATTAATTACAGATATCTTTTTCCTTTGTTTTGAATTTTTTAAAAATTTAGAGGTTCTGCTGGAATGGTGGAAACTTTAAGAATATATAACTCTCAGTATACTACTTTTTCTGAAGGAATTAAAAATTTATACAAATATTTAAATAAAAGTCAGTGTGAGTAATTTGATAAATTCTGTTAACATGAGAATAGAAATCAAAGGCTTCTAAATTAGCACAGATTGTATAGAGTAGATGTGAGGGCTTCATTAACAAACTTACTCTGCATTACACAATTTCAGGTTTCTGTGCCAGTGCTTCTTGCCTTCTGCTGCCTTCTGTTAGCAGCTGTCTGTAGCTTCCTAATGCTTTTTGTGTTTAATACAGACTTGCAGAGATCAAATATCATCTGGTTACTGACAATAGTTAACATAGTATGTGGCTTTGATATAGTACTGACATTTTAAATCAAGGAACTATGAATAAGTTTTGATATAGAAAAGTACACAGGATCATTCTAATTCATTTGCTAAACTAACAATTCAACACCTTTTTTTTTTTTAATTTACTTGAGAGATCAATTTGTTGTTCTACTTACTTAGGCATTCATTGGTTGATTCTTGTCTGTGCCCTGACCCCTGACCAGGATGGAACCCACAACGTTGGCCTATTAGGATGGTACTCCAGCCAACCAAACTACCCGGCCAGGGCTCAACACCTTTTTTATCAGGCCATATGCTGGGCATCTTTTCCCACATATGTAACACATGAATATATTCTCACGGTGAAAAAGTCAAATACAGGAAGAGCATCAGCTTTCCCTTTATCTCCCTTTTCTTCCTCAGTTCTACTTTTCTCCTCAGAAGTAACCACTGTAATCAGTTTTTTTCCAGGTCATTTTCAGTGTAATTATATTCATATATACATTATTTGCAAAAATATATGTCTAATGCACTTAGAAATGTTGTATAATTTGACCTTTGGAGATGTAAATGGGTTGTTAAATTATTATAGTAGCCAATATTTTCATTTGTACATTTAGCATGCTTTTATAGTTATAGCCATAGATTAGGTGCCTACTGGAATTGCTACATGATCAATGGATACATACATTTATATTTTTATAGATATTCTTCCACTAATGGTTTATGAAGTATCTGTTTCCTCATATCCTTGACAATATTAAGTATAATCAAACTTCTTAATTATTGCCAACTACCAGATAAAAAGTAACTTTAATTTGCACATTCTCAGTTAAGGGTAAAGTCTAACATGTTTTTATTTGTATTTACCACTTGTGTGGTAAATAGAATTTTCTTTGAATTGCCTGTTTATGTCCTTTGCCCATTTTGGAGTTTTTTAAATATTTTTCTTACTGGTTTATCTGGGATTATTGTAAATTAAAGAAATCAGTTTTATCATATGTTGGCCATATTCTCTCTTCAGTGTCATAAGAGTTACTTTTAAAAGTCGATGAGCTGGATGAGAACAGAGTACTATTGTTTATATAGTCCCAAAATTCTTTGCAGCCAATTTCTAGGCTCGTGTAATCTGAGGCAAATACATATGGATTATATAGCTCATCTGAAACAAATTATTGGGATTAAATGTAGATATTACTAGAAAACATGGGTTGACATGAATTTTCTAAGTTAATCTGTTAAATAATTTTAAAATTACAAGTCCAGCTTCTGGTTTAAAAACTGTACAAATTATACAAAATACTATATTAGACCAAGTTGATTTTTTTTAACTCTAAGTTATTTGCATTTGTAACAATAAATAACAGACTTGGCTTTTGTTCAGCTGCCTAGGTTCAAATCCTGCCTCTATCATTTATGTACGTGACCTGGGACAAATGGTCTCTCCGTGCCTTTGTTTCCTCTTAAATGAGTTCTGGCTCAAAAGTTTATTGTAAAGATGAGATGAGTTAGTCTGTATAAAAATGCTTAGAGCAGTGCCTGACTCAGTATGGGTACTCAGTAAACATTTGCTGCTGCTGTTGTTTGCGGAAGAAAGAGTCAACAAAAGAGACAAGAACCTACACTGATCATCCTCTTGTGAGAAAAAAAGTGCACCTGGGTAGTATCAAACAGAATTAACAGCCTCTACTGACATCTTCAACCCAGAGGTAAACACTGCAACCTAAGAAAGGAGTAGAGGGGGGAACAGGTCATGGGCCATTTCCAGGTGCCCACTACTTATGAACCCCATGTAGCCTGTGGGAAATTGCAGCGCTGGAATACTCGCTTTATTTCGTTTGTGTGATCTTGTCCATGTTGATGCCTGCTGTGGCTCTCTTAGCCTTAGTATCTAGATTTCTAAATATATCTATTGCCTTTTGATTGTTTTTCTTCTTTGCATTTTATACCTGAAGTTTTCCTCTGGTTTCCGCCTGAATCCTTCCTAACTGCTACTTTGTTAACCCTGGGGCTTAGGCTAATAAATACAGAACTCTCTTAAGGATGAGTCAGCAGAAAAATCGTGGTGCCTATGCATCATAAGAACACCAGTTCAGTGAAGGTTTGGAGGAGTTTCCACTCTTCAAAATATATTCACAGAAGAAAAAGTTCAGATCTGTGTTTCTAGATTCAAGGGACTATAGTTCTATGAAGCGTAAAGCCACCCGTGCAAGGGGAGTGATCTGAGATGAGGACAGCCTGATGCTGCCCCCAGTGCCCTCCCCTCCCCTGTGGTGCAGCCCACCCTCTTCTTGGTATCTAGAATATACTCTTCTAGAAGTATCTTGGTATGCTCTTCTTCAGTAGAACACACTATCTTTTTAATGGCAGTTGTCTCCTAATGTGTTGGCCTTACCATACCTGAATAATAACCTATATTTTAAAACAATAAGATGAACTTGAAAGAGAAGATTGGTTTCCCTTCTGGATTGCCTTTTTCCTCAGAGAGGCGATTTTGTGTTTTGGTTAAGGATGTAGGCTTTGGACTCAGACCAGCAACATTCACATTCTGCTGGTTAACCTTGGACAAGTTATTTAACCTCCATAGGCCCCAGTCTCTTTCTAAAATAAGAGTAATAATACTTGGTACTATTTAGAAGTTTAGTAATAGCACTCTTCAGAAGTTGGTGAGAGTAAATTGGGTATTATAAAGCATGCTTAATGTAATGCTTAGTATATAAGCAGCTCAACACGTTAACTATTTTTACTGTTACTCTTACAATTTGCCGGCTTTTGCACTACTCTTTTCCAAAATACTGATCTTTAGGGCCTTCTTGTCTTCTCTCACTATGTATCATCTCTAGCTGAATTCATCTACTCCATGTTTCCATACCTATACCCTACTATATGGGTTTGCCTCCATAACTGTTTTCTAAAAACTCAAATCTCAGCATTCAAACTCGGCCACTCTCCTGATCTCCAGATACTTTAGGTCTTAGTCATTCACATTTCACAGGCACCTCTAACTCACCACCTTCCTTTTAGATCTGCTGCTCTGCCATTATTTTATATTTCAGTTAAGTGCACCACTTAAATTGTTCAACCAGAAATCAGGAAGTCATCTTGGCCCATCCATTGACAACCACTTTTAATCATAAATGGATATTGAACTGGGGGGTGGGTTGTGGAGGGAGGAGGATTCATAAAATAAAGAATGTTTATTACTTTTGGGGAGAGGGAGAAAGTATCAGAGGTAGGATAAAGAAAGTTATTTTGCATTTTATATCTCATTGTACTGTTTGAATTTTTAACTTAAAAATAACAACAGTGAAAATAAAAAACCGTGAAGTTGAACAATTGAACTTAGTTTCCTTTTGTAAGTAGAAAAAAGTTAACTTTTTTGTGAATATTTCCAGAGAAAAGTTATTGGCAGAAAAATATTATAACTCTAGTGCCTGGCATATAGTAGGTGCTCAATAAATATTTGATTACAGATACAGGAACAAATGAGGATTGCCATTTAAGTTTCCCTTTTTCTAGCCAAATGATTTTTTCCAGTGGAATGCCGTTAGCACTGAGTCATTGACATCTAAAGAACACTGAGCGGATACTTTGTGAAAAACCAGGATCAGAATTTGGCCAGGAGTTATTGCAGACTACACAAATTGCTTTTCTGAAAGGGTGTACAGCTCTGAGAGTGGCTTTCCTCCTGGGAAAGAGAAGGAGGGAGTCCAGAGGCTGCATCAGGGTTAGGGTGAAAGGAGTATCTGGAGCTCTGATGGCTGTGTTACTTAGCCTGATGTAGGTGTTTAGTTGTGGGCCTACAGCATTGACAGTAGTGTGCCCGTAGCCAGAGGAAACCACTCAGTAAGATGCCATTTGTGAAAGAGCTAGTGCTATTTAGATATTTAGCTTTGCTGGTTTCTTTCCTTATGTTGAGGCCCCAACAGAAATGTTTTAATAAGGACATTGTGTTATTGGAAAACTGCAGTTCGGTAAGATAAACATGAAGTTCATCTAGACATAATCTCCAAATATGACCAAGTGCTGTAATTATTTTGGTTTTATATAGTGTCAGTGGCAGGTTAAAATTTTAATGTATTCACTTTGATGCAGTTATTTTGAAGTTAATTCAGTTCCCTCTTAGCCTGCTGAGTTCTTAGATTGTATCATGAAAAAAATAATTTTCATTTTGGATTTGGGGGGGGGGGGTTTGCTTTTTGAATCTGTCATTTTCCTAAAATAAGAAATAAATAATGAAGACAGCTCCTGAACCACTTATTTTTTGTGGGTTTCTTCAATCTGTGATTCCTCATACTCTAAAACAGGCTGCTGAACCACTGCACTGCAGGCAGTTGGAGCTGGGTAACTTACTCTGTGCAGCTTGTTCTGTGAGTGTAGGGTGTTGACTAACGTCTGTGGCCTCTGCCTACTAGATGCCAGTACACTGCTCCCCTCCTCAGTCATAACCACCAAAATGCCTTCAGACATTGCCAAATGCCCGAGTTCAGGGATAAGGACAAAAAATCTTTGATGGAGAACTACTGTTCTGTGGGACCACACTGGTTTTTGTTGATTTTTTTTAACTGACTTGCTTAATGGTATTTTTAAACCATGGCTCCAGGGGGAGGGTATTCGATGGAGGTGTGAGAAGGTATAGGGGGATAAATGGTAATGGAAAAAATGCAGTATAAATAAAAGGTAAAAAATAAAAATACTGGTACTGTGATACCAACCTGGGGATGGGGGAAGGGCATGGCTCCAAAAATTATATAAATTGAGAATTACTTAATTTCACAAACTTCACATTAGTACATGGAAGGTCAATATGAATGATTGACATTGACAGGTAATAGCCATTTATTTGTACTTCCACTAAGCCTAGTAACTTGCAATCTGTTACTTTCACATTTTTTGTCCTCAGTCTGAGTATTGAGTGGCCTGGGCATTGTTGCAGGAAATTTGCAAATCCAAATATTTGCCCAATATTATCTGAATATTTTTATAAATACATAAAACATCATGTGCACATGTTACAGTAGCTGATGCTTTTGTGATTCACTCACAAATTCATTTAAAGATGTTACTAAATTAACATTCACTTTTGCCATATTCTCTTCAGTAGATATTCAAAGTACCACTACCATTATATGGAACTTTTTAAAGAGTTGAGTATTCTAAAGTTTAATAAGCTTATCTTTTTCCCAGCTTAAAGTAATAAGTTTAATTTCCTAAACTTTATGTTTTTCTGCCATATTATTTTCTTATAGCTTTTATACCAGACTATGAAAACCTAATGTCTGATTTTTTAAAACTTTGTAATAGACTTTAAGAATTATACATAAAAAGAGAGAATAATACAGTGAAAGCTCCAGCTGCCCTCACCCAGCTTTAGAAATTTACAGTTTTGTCAGAAGGTTTATCTGTTCCTCTTTCACCCTCACCTCTTTTCTTGGAGCATTTTAAGGCAAATCCCAGACATTACCTAATTTCACCTGTAAGTATTTCAGTATACATTTCTAGCAGTTAAATACTCTTTCTTAAAAACACCATTGCAGAGATTTCCGGCCAGGATGGATGTGTAGGTAGACACACTGTGCCTCTTCCCACAACCAAAAGGACAACAACAAATTTAAAAACAAAAACCAACCAGAACTGACAGAAAATCAAACTGTATAGAAGTCCAACAACCAAGGAGTTAAAAAAGAAATATCCAGACCAGTAGGAGGGGCGGAGACAGGCAGCCAGGTGAGGACTCTCGGCGAGGTGGTGGCTGGTGGACCGGGTGGCCCCACATTCGAGTGCTGACAAATCGGGAGGATAAACTGGGGAGCAAGACAGGCAGAACAACCCAGGGTCCCAGCGTGGGGAAATAAAGTCTCAATTCTCTGACTGAAACCACCTGTGGGGGTTGAGGCAGCAGCAGGAGAAACTCCCAGCCTCACAGGAGAGGTCGTTGGAGAGACCCACGGGGTCCTAGAACGTACACAAGCCCACCCACACGGGAATTGGTACCGGAAGGGTCCAACTTGATTGTGGGTAGTGGGGGAAATGACTGAAAACCAACAGAGAGCCGAGAAAGCGCCATTGATCCCTCTCGGACCAACCTCTTTCCCACATACAGTGAAATAATGCAGCAACGCAGGTTACCATGCCCAGGTGAATACCTAAGGCTCCACCCCTTACTATATAACAGGCCTGCCACGACAAAAAAAAAAATGGCCCAAATGAAAGAACAAATCAAAGCTCCAGAAAAAATATAACCAAGCAATGAAGAGATTGCCAACCTGTCAGATGCACAGTTCAAAACACTGGTGATCAGGATGCTCCAGGAGCTCACTGGGTACTTCAATAGCATAAAAAAGACCAAGGCAGCAATGAAGGGCGCATTATGTGAAATAAAGAAAAATCTACAGGGAACCAGCAGTGACAGGAAGGAAATCAGGACTCAAATGAACAGTTAGGAGCAGAAGGAAGAAAGAAACATTTAACCAGACAGAATGAAGAAACAAGAATTCAGAAAAATGAAGAGAGGCTTAGGAACCTCCAGGACATCTTTAAACATTCCAACATCCAAATCATAGGGGTGCCAGAAGGGGAGCAAGAAGAAGAGCAACAAGTGGAAAAGTTATTTGAACAAATAATAAAAGAGAACTTCCCCAATCTGGCAAAGGAAATAGACTTTCAGGGAGTCCAGGATGCTCAGAGAGTCCCAAAGAAGTTGGACCAAAGGAAGAACACACCAAGGCACATAATTACATTACCCAAAATGAAATATAAGGAGAAAATCTTAAGAGCAGCAAGAGAAAAGGAGACAGTTACCTGCAAAGGAGTATCCAGAAGGCTGTCAGCTGATTTCTCAAAAGAAATTTTGCAGGCAAGAAGGGGCTGGAAAGAAGTATTCCAAGTCATTAAAGGCAAGGACCTACATCCAAGATTACTCTACCCAGAAAAGCTGTCATTAGAATGGAAGGGCACATAAAGTGCTTCTCAGATAAGGTCAAGTTAAAGGAGTTACCAAGTTATCATCACCAAGCCCTTATTATATGAAATGTTCAGGGGACTTATCTGAGAAAAAGAAGATAAAAAATATGAACATTAAAATGACAACAAACTCAAAGCTATTAACAACTGAGCCTTAAAAAAAAAAAAGCAAACAACTAGAACAGGAACAGAATCACAGAAATGGAGATCACATGGAGGGTTATCAGTGGGGGAATGGGAGGGGGAGAGAGGGGAAAAGGTACAGGGGATAAGTAGCATAAATGGCAGGTAGAATATAGACGGGGAGGTTAATAGTAGTATAGGAAATGTAGAAGCCAAAGAACTTACATGTACAACCCATGGACATGAACTAAAGGCAGGGAATGCAGGTGGGAGGGAGTATACAGAGCAGAGGGGAATAAAGGGGGGGAAATAGGACAACTGTAATAGCATAATCAATAAAATAGATTTTTAAATCACCTAATAAAATGAATGGTAATTCTCTAATATCATCTGATACCTTGGCTATGTTTGGATTTCCTCAAGTATCTCAAAAAATTTCTTCTTAATAATTGTTCAAAACAGCATCCAAAAAATATCCATATGTCACATTTGGGTGATACGTCCCTTTAGTCTTTAACAGTTTTCTCTGCCTTCTCCAACTTTATTATATCATTTATTTGTTGAAGAAACTGGGTAATTTGACCTTTAGAATTTTCATATTCTGAATTTGGCTGATTGCATAGAATGATATGGCATTTGATTTAGCACAGAATTCTGTATTTTAACATACCCATTTTTTAAATTTTGTCTTTCAGAGGACATAATGAGTTTTGTTTTATCACTTGAAGAAGTTTAAGAACCCCACAGCATTCTAATGTTGTACTTAACAAAGCTTAGACCAAGGGAGGATTTTCCTGAAACATAAGTGGCCCTACCTGGAAAGTATCAGATCACTCAGTATTTTCCTTAGTACTGTTGAAAGCCTGGTATACCATAGTGTTACTGGAAGAATCATAGAATAAAACTTTTTAGCAAGGACCTCACCTGTTTTGTTTTCTCCCCTGTGCCTAGATATTGCCTGGGACAAAGAAGATTCAGTGATTGTTATTGGATGGGCCACCCAGCTCTTCCATGTTTGGCCTATTTGTCCCTCCCTAAGCTAGAACCTGAAAGGTTACAACTTGTTCTATCTGTAAGGGTTTAAAGCGGTTTAGAAGAGAGAGCCTAATCATAAAAGCATTTACTCATCATTTCCACTTCTATACTAGTTAATCTTCCTTCTCAATTGCAAACCAGCAATAAAGGTATTGGCACTTCCGCAGGATGTACCATAAATCGTGCAGAAGATAAACAGTGCATTAGAGTGGTTCAGACTTCATATATCCATTAGTGTGGGGTCTGTTATCTCATGAGGGCAAGAAGTACAGGTAATCTAGGATTTAAATGAGTCATAAATGAGTCTTAAAATGCTTGTTCAGCAAAAGTATTAGGGTTTCCTGTCTGTTTTTTGTTTTGTTTTTTTTACAAAAAATGTTTCGACCATCAGAACAATCTTAGCATGACCAAAATCTCTTGGCTATCATTCATTTAGCAAAATTCTTTCTGGTACTATAATGTGTGTTTTCTGTCAGCTGAAATTTACAGGAATCATTAACCTCAAGGATTTCCTGAGAAGCTCCCACATGCTGCGTCTAAGGTTCTCCATATTTCTTTTGGCAGCAGTAACATTGTCCAACACTACAAAATTATACTTTTGCTGATAATTTCTCTTCAAGAAAACAACTTAACTGAAACATTTGTGGTTCTATTTTACTTGAACCAAGGGAAAAATTTTAATACAGAAAATTACCACCACCTATTTCGCCTTACCCTCCACAAAAAAAAGTCCCTTTCTAAAGCTATCAACCTATAATAATGCTCACTATATGAAACAGAAATTTCTGCATATTAATTTATATGCCTAATAGAAAACTTTCAAGTATAGTGATTAAGCTGTTGCAATAGGGAGCCTCGCCTTGCTCTAAAATAAAAATAAAAATAAATTATTTTATATTGGGTGATCAGTTTTTAATACTAAAACATTATCTGCACTTATCCTCCTGTGTATGTAGAGTATGAAAAGCTCATCAATATGGTTTCATACTCCACATTAAAATGAACCTTTTCAAGACTTAAAACTATTGTTGTTTTGTTATGGCTATTCCTCGATAATACAATTATCAGAAAAGACTATTAAAATACTTTCAAACTATCTGTCTAAGGCTTGATTTTCTTCCAAGACAATAAATTGTAACAGATTGAATGCAGAAGCAAATATAAGAACCCAACTATCTCCAATTGAGCGACACAGTAAAGAAATTTGCAAAAATGTAAAACAATCTACTGTTCTCAATTCTGTTTTTTAATTTTGGGAAAAAAGTATTTTTCATTAAAATTATTTACATTAATAGAGGTGTTGGCAAAAGTAGGTTTACAGTTGTAAGTACACAAAACAGTTTTTTCTTGTATTATTATTTATTGATCATTATACTATTTTCCATATGAATAACTGTAAACCTACTTCTCCCCACCCCTCTATCTGGGTTTATTATTATTGTAAGTAAATAACTTCCTTATTTTTTGAGTTTTTAATATGATAAATATCGATAACCACATGAACAAAAGGTCTCTGGGGCTCTCAGTAATTTATAAGACCTTAAAGAGGCCTGGAGACCAAAAACTTGAAGAACCGCTGGCCATGATGTGGTTTTCTGAGATCTATCAAGTAATACACAGGTTATTTAGTAGTTTCAGGGGAAAAGTGATAGTAATTTTATTCCCCAAACATATTTAAAAAATAATATAAAATAATAATTTTACTAAAAATCCCATTGTATTCTTAAAACTTGCTCATGTGCTACAAGGTGTATCTTGGTCAGTTCATCTCAGCCAGTGTTCAGTTTATAAACCAAGGGTTGGTTGGTTGTCCTTTGTGTTGTCATTGGTTAAATTCTACATTTTCTCTGGCTGAAAAGCATAAAAGTAGAAATAAAACAGCAAAATGCTACAACTCAGAATACTATCATAAATATAGTGAGTAGAGCTTTAGTGTCCATACAGTCCAAGTTTATATGTTAGAAAATGATAGGATTCGCATTAAAGTCAAAAAGGCAAAAGTGCTAGTCTGAAATATGATGATGACTGGAATTACATTTTATTGGACCTGCAGTACCTCCATCCCTAGTCTCCAAAGGTTGTCTGCTCTGAAATTTTGTCAAGTAGTTACATTAAAGCCATGAAACAAAGCACAGTGATGGTCCCTGGCAAGCCAGAATTTTCCAGAACTGTAAAACAGTGCTTTCTAGGGATGAAAGTGATGAATTCTGTCACTAAAGATGAGGAAGAACCCAGAACTATGGAGGTTTCATTCACAGTTGTAGAGCACAAATGGATACGTCATGCCTTTGACAAGAAGCTTGTGAGACCAGCCAAAAGTTTAAAAGTTTTATGTTTCGAAAAAGAGCAGAATAAGCTACCGGTAGAATTACTGTATTAAATGACATGTTTGAATATTATCACTATATCATACAGGATAAACAGGTATGCTATTTTTGTGAAATATGCAATAGCAAGTGTTCCAGAGTATAGTGATTCAAACTGAGTGTGTGTGCTTAGTTGATGTGCAAAACATACAGCATGGGGCAAAAGTAGGCTTACAGTTGTGAGTACAAGAAACACAAGTATATTCTTGTATTATTATTTAATAATTATTGTATTATTTATTTGTATTACAACTATAACCTAATTTGCCCACCCCTGTATATGGAAAAGAAAGTATTCATTGTTTTTCTTGTGTTTAGTCACCCCTGTCCCCGCCTCCCCCCAAAAAATCTATGTTACAAATACTCCATTTGGTTATTTTGTGAGCTGTGACATAAACTGGAAAAGGAAGGGACACTGGGGCCAGTGCTGACACAGCATTACAATTTGAATAGAAAGAAATTTGGTCCCATTCCCACTCCCCAAGCCTCTTCCAAGAGAATAGTTAGCACTCAAGAGTGTGCACTTCTCGAGTTCAGCTGAGTCTTGAATTAGAACAAGAGTCAAACTAAGACGGTTGGGTCAGATTTGTCCCCTCTTCTGTGCCTATGTTTATATGACTGGTGAACAAGGAATGGTTTTTTTCATTTTTAAGTGGATAGGTAAAATACCAAAAGAATGATACTTTGTGGCACATGAAAATGATAAGAAGTTAAATATTCTCATAAAGTTTTATTGGAACATAACCACACTCACTGGTTTATGATATCCGTGGCTGCTTTCACCCTGCAGCAGCAGAGCTGAGATGCAGACCATATGGCTTGTGAAGCCTAAAATATTTACTGTCTGGATTGTCATAAAAAAGTATAACTCGACTTGATCCATCTTATTTATTGTTCTTCCCCATGGGAGTTCATCTGAAGAAAATATTCTACTGCCTTAAAAACAAGTTTGTTTTTTAAAAGTATGTAAACTTTTCAAAAGGTCAGCCCAAATGAACTTAACATTTTTGTTCTTTTGCCACTCTGATGATTCAGAGTTCAGTTTGAAAATACAGATTAACTAATTCAAGGCAATATTTGAAGATCCATTACAGGTGATGTAAAGATTAACCATTTGTGACACCAGAGATTTTAAATCTGATAGAGGTATCCTTCTTATATTATAATTTTTTGCATATTTTTCTCAAGAGGGATTGAACATAGTTAAAAAGGAAGGCATTTGACTCCTCTTCTTATCTCAAATTGAAAGTCAGCAAAATCCTGCCAGTCCAGCAAATTCTTGCTCTTCCTCACTTTTCCAAACTCAAGGATGTACTTCCTAAAAGTGTTGGTCTAATTTAGGTGTTGATCCTCTGTTTCCATTCCTGTAATTTTTCTTTGCACTCAACTATAAGTAAGCTGCTTTGGCGTCTTCCTCTGTAGAGACCAAAGGGACTCTGTAATTTTAGTTAGTATGATGTATTTCATAGTGTCAGCCTTGGGGTTAGATCTATCCTGATTTTTTTTTAGCTGAGTGAATCTGTTTCCTCAACTATGAAATGGAATAACAATAGTGGTGATGATGATGATGATGATGATGATGATACCTTTCATAGTTTGTTGTGAACCTTAACTGAGATGACTCATGTAAAATGCTTAGTTAAGTAATACTATGGCAGCTGTGTTGCTCTTTGTTTTGGTGGTGGTTGTTATTTTAAATATTAAATATTTGGTTGAGTGGAATCAGGTTTATTTTTAAACATGACACCAACATTGTACTTTAGAGAAAGCTAAACATTAAAATTAAAGCTTGTGGTTTATCCAAAAAGAGGTGTCTCATCGATTTTCATCCAATAGCAATGGTGATATTTCTGTTCAGTAGGATTGGGGTGTTTTTTTTTTCTCATTTTTTCCAAAACCTACTCTCTTTTCACATAACTTATATAAAGTGAGTGCTTACTGTGTCAGGAACTGGTCTACTTGCTTTATATTTATTATTATTATCCCTATCTTTAGTTGAAACAGCTGAAGCAGGAAAGGATTATGAATTTTCATAGTTACCCAGCTAGTAAGAGGCAGAGCTGGAATTCGAAACTGTAGTCTGGCTCCAGAGTTTGTCTTTAACCACTGTGTTCTAATGCTTTTATTAGACACACTGACTCTCATTTGCCATGTGTTTGTACATAAGCTTATCTTAGATAGCTTTCTTGGAGTTTTTTTCTTACAGAGCTGGGTACTATATGTGTTATCTATAATACAATAATACATAGTTGTGCTTGACTGAATCAATGAATATGATGTTATGGTAAAATTATTAATATAGTATAATCATTGCCTAATTCTTCTTGGCTTCAATTAATAACTGTTTTTCACTGTAGGTCTTCTTAGGAGCTATATATAGCCACGATTGGCTATTTTGAAGAAACCTACACTAATACTACAAAAATTTGGGCAAAGTAATTTCTTAGCAAATCTATTTATATTCCTAAATTAATTTTTCCTTGATGGTACTCACTCAGAAATATTGGTATGTTTTATTTCAAGTTTTCACCTTTTTTGGGTCCCTCTGATAAACTATTAGTTGATATTTTAGCATTGTGATGTAATTCAGTTCTTTATAGATTAAGCCTTAAAGAGTTTGTGCATAATTGTGAAGTTTGTAGAGTTCAGTCATGATTGTGAAGTTTGGTATTGAATTTGGCCTCTAAAACTTGAAATAGTAATGATGTTAAAATTTGTTTTATTTTATGTCTCTTTCAGAATTCTCCACTTTACCAATACTTACAAGATCTGGGACACACGGACTTTGAAATATGTTCTTCTCTGTCACCAAAACCAGAAACATGCTCAGTGACAGAGGGACAACAAAAGCCTCCTGTAAGAGCCCTGCCAAAAGTAAGAAAGCATGCTCGTTCTCCACAACTTGATCTTCTGTTCTTTACCTTACAACAAAATAAAAACAAAAAAATCCTCCATGTCCTCTCCAACACTGATGAAACTTGACTTTTTATTCATCAGTAGTACAAAACTGCCTGTTTAAATAAACATGAATCCTGGCAGTTTTGGACTGTTTCATAGGTGAATTGTATAACACATGGAAATGAAAATGATTGAAAATCAAAATATATTATTTATTTAAATATTGAAGGTATCTGGAGAGGACCAGGAAAATATACTAAAACATTAATGAGAACCCAGCTTCTGGGACTCATATTAACTGGAATAATTTTTCTTTAAATATATTTCTTAAAAGAGCACAAATTATAAGAAAGCAAACTGATAAGGTATTTCACAAACAGTTTCAAGGATACATCAATATCTGATGCCCTTTATGTCTGCAGTATTATATACTTTTATATATACCTCATAGTTGATGTGCAGCATTATGAGGCTGAGACACTAGAAGAATCGCCATTAATTATGTTCTATAAAAGTCATTAACCTAATACATTCACTTGTTTTATTTGACATATTTATTAAAATAAAAAATATTCTAGTGCATTTCAGTTTTAATACAAAGAATTCTAATTTAATAAGAAATATAGCCAGATTACTAATTTTTTTTAGCTAATTCTAGTTTAATCAGTGTTTTATTACAAGACTCAATTATTTTCAGGAGGTGGCTTTGAAAGTTTTCAGTTACCCATTTACTCTGTGGTGATAGAGGTCGTTTCTCCTGTTCTTTAAAAAATCCCTAAAATGTGAAGTAACCAAGCTGGGCCTGTTTGCAACAGCAAGTTAAATGCCAGAGAAATGGTTTGGGTTTTTCTGCTTGTTTGTTTTGGTTAGTGTTTCTGACTAACACCTACAGGACCGGAGTTGGGGAGTGATAGTTCACGTGGTTCAGAGCCAGTTTGCTAGTCCTCTGTACTCAAACCCTGCCTTCTCCTTGCCCTTTCTAATATGGACGTTCCTGGGAAGGGTTTTGAAAGGAAGACCTAAAGATATATCTAATAGAGTATTTGTAGATTAAAACTTGTATTTGAGATTACTCGGTAAGAAAAGACATGGAAAGGCCCAAGGGATAATCTTGAGGCATAGCATGCACCTTGACCTCTGTGTGGTGGTAGGGGGCGGTGCTGGGGGAATGAGGGTGTGGGGGTGCAAACTTGTGTTTTGTAGGTGTTCGGTCCTTTCATTTATGACAAGTGTTTTTACATATAGAAATGTTATTAATTTATAAATAAATAAAATAAGAGTTTAAAATTTCATCCCCTCAGAAATCGAGGAAGAGTAAAAAGCGTAGGCAGAGAGTGTTTTTCAAAATTACCACATGTCTAGAAAGTTTGTTTAGTCTTCATCATACACAGTTCAGCTGTATGAGCTGTATTTTTCTAAAATGGAGTTTTTCTAAATCCGGGACAACTAAATTTTAGAAAATTACTATACTGTTTAGTTCCTTCTCAGTGGATGTATTTTTAGAATTGCCCTCAAAATTTGGTTCAAACAGTGAAGTACCAGTTATTTTCTTTGGAAGGCAAAATTTTTTGTATAATGTAAGTTTATAACGAAATGGTCCTTAGCACTAATACCCTTTTTTAACTTTATTTTTTCTTGTGATTGTCAAGTACTTACTGAGTAGTCTGTACCGGTATTCTCACCATAAGTATTTATTGTCTATACGTTTTTCTGGCTTTTTTCTTGTGAATTTTTTTAAAAGAATCACTGGCTTGCCTCTACTTAGTTTTAATCCTTAAACTCTTAGAAGTGGAATCAATCAGAAGGCAAGAGTGTAGGAGAATAATTTTTCAACACTTTTCTTATAAACTTATATTTCAGAGTCTTTTTTGGAGTAAAATAGGCTCTTTACTGTTTACAAGGTTATTTCTGAGTTGCAAAGACTCCATGTTTGCCACTGTATTCCCCCATGCAGTCTTGGCTGCCACAATCAGACAAACAGAAATCACGAGAACCCTCTTTTTTTTGCGTCTGCACTGAAATCTTAGCAGCAGACAGTAACTGCTCCAGGTCTGTCAAATAGGTGCATTTCCCGTGTTTATTCTTAAATGTTCCCTCTGCAAAGTTTAGCACCAGTCCTCCTCTCTGCTTAGTCTGTTTTCTCTGACAGATCCCCTCTACTTCTTGCCTTCATTGGCCACTCATGTCCATTCTCCATCTTTGCTGAGCCCCAGATGTTTGTTAGACATTTCCACCTACCTGTGCCCCAGGAAGCTCTCAGATTTAATGTGTCTAAAACATAGCTTCTTTCCTTAGCACCCGACAAATTTTTTTTTATATATTTCCAAATTACCACCTTCTTAGTTATCTTGAACTTCCCATCACCCCCACATTGATCCAACCACAGAATGATATGTCAGCGTGGCCGAATCAATGGCCACGCTGACCATTAATCTAAAATCCAACCCCAGTCACTACCATTTTTGCTATCCTAGTACAGGCCTGGATATTATTTAGCTGGCTACAATCATGCCCTGCCAGTACAGCCCCTGTACTGTTGTCAGTCACTTTTCTAAAATGCTGATTTTTTGTTGCTTCACTCCTTGCATGAAAACCTTAGGTGGCTCCTCACAGCCCACAGGATAAAATCTAAACTATGGTGGCATATGAGACCGAAGTCCTTTAAAACTCATCTCAGTATATCTTTTAACTTTATTACAATCCCCTTGAGTCACAGCTGTCCCAGACTATGCCACCAGCCCCACAGCGTGTTCTTGGTGGCTCTCTCCTGTAATCCTCCTGTTCCTTTGCCTGAGTGCCCTAACTTCCTCTGTTGTTCTACTCATCTGTTAAGGCTTAGTTCCATTGTTAGCTCCCCTTGGCCTCTTCTTTTTCCCACACTTTTTCAGACTGTGCATTGGTTCGTAATTATTTGTACTGTCTCTTCTGTGCTAAGCTCTTGACAACAACAGTTATGTGTGTTCATCTTTGTTCCTGTGACCCTTTTTCAATACCTGGGATGTAGTGATCACTCAGTGAATGTAAACTCCATTTACAGGCACGCTCAGGAAATGGACTATTAAGGTATATTGAATTTTCAAGTGATTCAATAATATACTTTTTATTTCAGTGAGACAGTTTTTCTAAAATTAAGTTTTCTTTCTGCCTTAGTATTATGGAATGAAATGTTCTTAATATCTCAGAACTTGGAGAACCCTGTGGTTTTCATCTGAAATACATACCATCATCATCTTGACATAGATAGTTTAGACTGTACCCAAGATAAATGGGCTGCATCAGAATGATTTCTGACTGCTCATTAAAAATCACATTTTCAGGTCTTATTCCAAACTTACTGATTCTACATCGTTAGTTTGAAGATTCAGGAATATGTTTCTAACTAAAATAGAATCCAGTTGATTTTGATGTGCAAGTAAATTTGGGAACTAATAAGGAGGCTGAGACATACTGACAAAGCATATAACCTGGATGATTTTCTCCCTTTTTCTGATAAAAATTGTGATTAATTAGATATGAATTATTTGATGTTTTTCTGCTGCTTGGGTGTGGTTTAATAATCCTATACATCATTCATCTCCTTCAGCAAGGCATTCTGTTAAAAGTGGCTGAAACCATCAAAAGTTGGATTTTTTCTCAGTGCAGTAAGAAAGATGACGTACTTCACAAGTTGGTAAGTGTTCTTTTTACCTTTTTATTTTGTCAGTTTTCAGGGCTCTAGTTTATTAGTGAGAGAATTAACGAATCAGAATTTGTCTCACTACTGATTTGGACAGTGATTGATTTTTTATTAGAAATTCTGGGCAGTCCTTTAAAAGGAGACTCTCCACTTCATGAATTGTTAAATAAAGTTGTTTCTATCACCTAAAAAAAAAAAAAAGAAATTCTTCATTAACTGGAGATCTTTGAATTTGGACTCATTCATATAATTTCATAGTTCTAAGAATTTATTAGCCACTTAGAATAACATAGTCTGGTAGTTGTTGAAACCTTACTTGTTAGAGCACTAATTTCCTGCTGCCACCTTCTTCCATTGACAACCCTTTCTCTCAGTAGGGAAGGGAATAGGAATATAGCCAATAGTGGGATCTTCTCCCTTTTTCATTAAAAACTTGACTGTCTCTATCCTTATCCCACATCCAATGATTACAAAATTTGGGTAAAAAAAAAATCAAAAGTGGTTCCTCCCTAATTTATGTATCATTAATCTGACAACCTCAGATTAATTTATTTTATTAACTTATTTACCGTTCTCTGGCAACTTCGTATGTAAAAAATTTGATCTCCTGGGACTGATAAATTACAGAATTTTCCAAAGACTTGGAGTAGTCAACATTGAGAGTCTTTGTGATTCTGTAAGTGTTGCTGTTTTCTTTCTCTCTGTGGCAGTTGAGCTGTTTCACCTCTTCAGCCCCCCTAGAGGGAGTAGTATTTCATGTTTTTATAGTGTAACAATACAAAACTGAAGTTATGATGTTCTTCTCATGGTTCTCAGTAGGAGTGATCAGGTTACAAGGAAGCAGGTTTCCAGGATCTTCTGCTGGCCTGTGACCCTAAGATAATAATTATTATTCTCGTAAATTATTTATAAAGAAATGTTTACAAAGTGCTTTCACATTTTGATTTGGTAATCTAAATTTCCAACAGGTAAAATGCACCAAACCTTGTAAGGAGAACCTTGTTAGAAATCCTGAGGTTCAGACTGCTCAGTTTGGTTTAAGAATACATAAATGAATTATTCAAGAATGTTCTCAAAGTGTCGCAGGTTCGATTCCCAGTCAGGGTACATGCCTGGGTTGCAGGCCACCGCCCCCAGCAACCGAACATTGATGTTTCTCTCTCTCTCTTCCTTTCTCCCTTCCCTCCCTAAAAACAAATAAATAAAATCTTAAAAAAAAAAAAAGACTGCTAAAACTAAAGTTTAAAAAAAAAAAGAATGTTCACCTAGTCAGAATTTCATTCAGATTTCCTGGTTTCAAAGCTCAGCCTTTTTACTCAGCACTACCTCTTAGTTTGAGTATTATTATGTGTTGACTGACTAAAATTACTGTTTCAGCAATCCAGAAGGGCAAGTTCTCTGTTCAGGGTTTCATCTTTGTAGGTGTGTTGAAAAGGTCAGTGAAGTGTTGTGTCATCTACCTAGAATATCCACTCTGTCCAGGTGGAGCCATCCTCACTCTTCAGTAATACTAGGACTCTGGTAAGGTATATGGGTCCATATACATTTTTCTGTGGTTCAGCCATGATTTGTATAGTCTTGATCTTTTCATTCTGGGTTCTTTGTTTCTGGCCACATGTTTCATATCATGCTTCACTATAAAGTGCCAGCTTCTATGTGTATCCCTTTGGGCTTATATTATGGAGGATTGTAGGAAGTAAAACCTAAGAAGTAGTTTACTGGTAATGAACAAGGCATTGCCTAGTTGGCTTCTGGTATGAGATTCTTGACCTTTTCCCCTGGATTGTGACATAGCTGAAATTTTGTTAGCTATACAGCTGTTGAACCAGTCCCTCTTTCCTTTTAGTAAAACACTGGCAGTTGCTCCATGATATCTGAACATTTCCTCATTGTTCATTTTTATTACAGTAGTACTTCTCTTCTTAAAGATGAAAAAAGTTCCTTCGTAGCAACTATGATAATGATATTAGCACTTTTAAAGCACTTTTTAGCCTATAAAGGGCTTTCATACATGTTATCTCATTTGACCCTCATTAGCATGAAATAGTATTACATGTTAAAAAGTGTGTAAGATCATTGAAGTGTATCGACACATGAAAAACTCATTCCTTTCGCCATCCCTAGGGCAAAAATATAAGTCTCTTTATTCTTTACCTGTGCTTTTCCTTCCTTTTCATTCCATCCAGGCAGAAATCTTTTTCTCTATTTATATCCTAAAAAGATCCCTATTATCTATCACATCTATCATATCAAATCCAATTAATCATGTCAGCATCAAGAGTCTGCATAATTTGCCCTGATCTACCTTTATAGCCTTATCCACCAATATTTCCATCAGCCAACTCAGTCTTCCTTTGTCTCTATCCCATACCTGTTCTTTTTGTCTGTGTTTGCGCTATTGTATTGTGGTAGAATTCTTCCCATTTTTCTGTTATTGGAGCCTTTTCAATAAGCAGTCTAGCTCTTTCCCAAGGCCTTTCCCAGAAACTTCAACCCATTGATCTCTTATTTTCTGCAACAACCTACTAGTAATTATCTGTGCTATGATCTGTAAGTTTTTGCATTATATTATATATGCTTCTCTTTATTATATTTTAATTATTTCATGTGCACTAACAACACCAGAAGCTAACACTTACATAGCGTTTACTATGCACCATACACTCCTGGTATTTTACAAATACTGACTTATCTAATTCTCACAACAACCCTATGAAGCTGGCACTACTTATCTTTCAGATGAGGAAACTGGAACAGAGGGTGGGTTGTAGTAAAGGGTAGAGGAAGCCAAATACATGGTGACAGAAGATGATTTGGCTTTGGGTGGTGGGCACACAGTGCAATATACAGACCATGTGTCATAGAAATGTACCCTGAAAACCTTCGTGACCGTACTGACCAGTGTCACCCCAGTAAATTTAATTCTAAAAAAGGGAAACTGGAACAGAGAGGTTATTAACTTGCTTAAGTTGTGGAACCAACATATAAACCCAGGTACTAATTAGGTTGTGGTACTCAAAGTTGTTGAGGGTGAGCCAAAGTTCACAGTGCACCTCCCTGCAACACATAGCGCCCGGCTGTTCAGATGATACCTGCTAGTATTTAAGTCCATCAGAAGTGGTGCCTTTTGAATTTCATGTGTTTGAGTCTTGGACCTGAGTCCAAACAGGTCTGTTGTAGCATGTTTCTTAATTTAGCAGGTATCTGTTTTCATTGCTGTATTGCAACACAGTTTCTATATTTTCTGCAGTTCTTGTTTTTATAATTAAAGGGTAATAGTTTATAATTTATCTTTAAGAAAAATTTTATTCATTAATCTTATCCAGTTTTACAGCTATAATTATCAGAATATAGTTCAAGTTATTCCTTTGTAAAGGCAATCTAATAAGTAAGATAATATTTTGTTATTTGGAGTGTCTTGGTATCTTTTCAGTTAATTTGCTTGTGTAGATGACTGCAGGTTATTAGTTTGTCACACTCTTGAATCAGATATTCCCAAAGCTATTAATACTGTGTCAGAGCACATTGGTTTCAGGTACACATTATCTTAGTTTTGGAGGTACATCTGTTGCCAAGGAACGGGGTTGAAGAAGGTGAGTTCCTGATTAAGCAGCATATCTGTAAGAGGTTCTGTGAACAGGGAATGCTCCCACTGTGTTAGTAGCTTTTCTCCTCTCTGTGAGCTTTAGCCTTCATTTAGTAAGGCTTCTTTCAACTTACCAGTATATAGGTATACAGAGGTCTTATAAAGGTGTGATTTAAAGCATTTGTTTAAAAAAAAGCTTAATTTTTTATATTGTATTTGCATGTGTCCATGTCTGATTGGGGATTCCAAACCAAATAGTAAGACCAATATGTGAAGTTTATTTCAAAGATTACTTGAAAAATCTACCGTGCTTCACTTCCTGCCCCTGTTGCTTCCCTCCCCATCCCCCCACACCCAAAGGTAGTATAGAGTTGTGCTGCTCTCTCTTTATGAAAGTGGGGTGGGACAGCAAACCATTAAGTGATTTCTAATGTTAGAATCAGGATTGTTAGAAGGAGGAGGCAAGAGTTCAAACATGAAACATAAAAGTTCTGCTGAGCCCATGCAGAGTGCACCAGTAGAAGGTGAGAACAGGCGAAAAGGAAAACGGACATTCCACTGAAACAATGTTATTGTTTTAGATCAGGGAAAATGAATAAATAAATATCCTAGTGGATAGGCCTAATATTAAAAACATTCCTTTTCTTCTCTAACAGTGCTGTGTAGCCCAAGATCAAGTTGATATATGGATCACTGCATGCCTACTGAGTCCCCATTATGAGCAGCTAGGGCTGGACTCTGTGGTGCAAGAATGATTATTAACTAAGAAGTGCAAACCCACTGCTTTCAAATTCTAGACCTTCCTCTTTTAATTGCTAATGACTTTGTCCTTTAAAAGTTCTCTTTATTTTTATCTTATAGTAGGATCAGTCTATTCCTAAATTTAATACAAGAATGAAACCTTAAATTTTGTGGTGGAACAGAATATATACAGTGAAGCAAAAATGAACTACCAGAGACTTAGGCTTTGAAATCAGACTTCAGGAAAATTAGTTAATTTCTTTGGGCTTCATTGTTCTCCTCTTAAAGAATAAAGAAAAGGATGATAATGTACATCATAGGGTTACTGTGAGAATTAACCTATCCACTTTAACACTGCTACCTCTTCTCTTACCTCTCTACCATGTACACTCTGCATAAAGCTAGTATCAGTGATTTGCAGTTCTAGAGAAGCTTTTATTCTGTCTCATCCTACTCTTCCAACTCTTACATCTGGTCAGTTCTTGTTCCTACTTTAAGCTTCAGCTCAGGCATACTTCTTTTACTTTCTCTGACTTCATTGCAAGTTTTGGTCCCTCTATGGCATTTTCATAATGTCCTTGGTATACCTCATTGCACTTCTCTGTTTGCTTTTTGGTCCTTCATTAAACTATGAACTCTAGAAGAGTAGAGACTTGTATGTCTTGTTCATTTTTTTGTGTGTCTTGGTGCCAAACATGGTGCTTGGTATGTATAAGATTATGTCTTGATAGATATATAGAAGGAAAAGAGGAAGGAATAAATGAGCTGGTGTATGTGAAAGCATTTTGCAAACTATAAATGCCATGCACATGTTAATGTGGTTTTACATTACATTCCTTAATGATGTATTTTTAATATCCAAATGTTCATTTTTAGAAGGCCTTGATCCTACTGGCTATATACTGTTACAGTATCCAGGGATAGCATCTTATGTTACCAAATTATGTTTTCCATGTGTGTTCTAGCAACTTAATTGGGGTTAACAAGACAGATTTATTAATTTGTAGTTACTTCACATATTTTTATTAAAAACTTATTTCACATCTGGTGGCTCGATAATATCCACCTCGATTTGTATTGTTTCACATTTACAGTGGAAAAAAAGACCCCATACGTTATATGCAAGATAGATTGGACTATTGTTTCTTCTTGGAGTTTATACTGAAAATAAACATCTCTAAGTTTTATCAGCACTTAGGAGCTTAGCATTTAATGCAAAATTACATATGCATCAATACCTCTCTTCTGGTCTGTTAATGGCAAGGATATTGGATTCCGACTCGACTCACTACATACCATCCTGCAACAGGAAGTCCTGTTACAAGAGGATGTGGAGCTGATTGAGCTACTTGATCCCGGTATCCTGTCTGCAGGGCAACCTCAACAGGAAAATGGACACCTTCCAACACTGCGCTCTCTGGCAACCCCTAATATTTGGTACTGTCCAGAAAACATCTATCCTTTGCTATGTATAGAGTATTCAGAGGAAAGCCATCATCTTGTTCCCCATTGTAAAGACATTATATTATAAACATTCCATACATTGTAGCATTGTGGCTAATTATATGCCATAGGTTTTTTTAAAAGTACCTTTCTCAAGTAAATCCTATTTAAAGTGAAGCTGAAAAAAACAAATCTGCTTTCAAATCAGTATAATTAGTTCTGAATTTGACAGCCCAACAATGGGTATGACATGCCAAAAGGAACCTATCTTACCCACATACCTGTGCATACGTGTGCTTGCAGGCCTAGCCAGTTCTTTGTTTCTTTACAATTAGTAGATTATATCATAATTACATTGTAGAGACAAGGGTAGGATGGGACATGGAGTTAAATAATCACCTCTTGCTTTGTTGGCTAAGAGATCAGAGGGAACATAGTCTAATGATTTACCTATCCTAGAACTTTTCAACAATTTCAAATATTTGCATCTAATAAGTCCAAGGATAATCCATTAAAAAAAAAAAAAGAATACAGGAACAAATTTGGAGGACACATGGACAAAAACTAAGGGTGGGGGGTAATGGGGGGAAGGGGGGAGGGTTGGGTGGAGGGGCTGAAACGGGAGTAGGGGGCAGAAAACTGTACTTGAACAATGATTGAAATAAAAAAAAAAAAAAAAAGAAGAAGAATGGTAAGAAGGGATTATATATACACAGAACTATTAATATCCTCTTCCTGTTAAAGTATCAGTTTATTAAATGGGGTAAATCATTGCTTAAACTGTTCCAGGCTATACAAGCAATTGCATTCATTGGCCTCAGTGTCCTGAGTTCATCTGTCACACTGACAACTGCTTCGTATTCTGACATAGCAGAGTAGGATGTTTTCCAAACGTCTATCACTCATATCATCATGATGAAGTAAAGCATCTTTTCCTTTAAAAATGTAAGAACTTAAGAGGCTGCTAAAAGGAACCATAGGTTTTCAGAATTTTACAACTTTCAAGTTTTCTTTAGCCACAGCTGTGATTAAGCAACTATGAGACCTGTCAATAATTGTAGACTTTTCTGTTAATACATACAAGTAGATGGTGAGAGTTTATTCTAAAAGTACAGGGTGCCACGGCGAATTAGGGCAGGCAAATACTTACTAAGAAGCACTTTTATATGTGACTTTCTTTGTAGTTTGTATTACTGTTTTTCAGACATATCTCTACATTCACTTTTTCTAATGTATTCAACTTTTCTAATGTATACACCTTTTCATCAAAGCCTTCATTGCTTAAAAGATGTGTTTTAATCTGTAGATTTGTAATTGATCTAAGGAAAAATATTTTATACATATTTTTGCTGCAGTTAAAGCAGTGTCAAAGTATAAACCTTGTCCATATTATGGTCTACAGTATATGTATTCCAGAATTGTGACAATATAAAATTAGATGGCTTTATTCAAAATAATTTCTCAAGTATATATTACTTCTAATTGGAAAAATGCTTATATTTTCTTGAGATACTATATATATATCTGTTCAAATAATTAAAGTCTGATTTTAGAGAAAAGGAACTCATAATATATTTGAATTTTAATAAAGTATTTTAATATTAAAATTAGTAAAAAGCTATTTTTACTTTTAAATTTATAAAATTGGATTTTTAAATCTATAATTTGTTTTTAGATTAAAGAGTCCAGGCCTTTTAAAAATAAAAAGTTATGGAGCTAGAGAATGTTATGCTACGTGAAATAAGTCAGAGAGAGACAAATATTATATGATTTATAAGTGGAATCTAAAAATCAAAATAAACAAACAAAACAGAAACAGACTCAGATACAGAGAGCAAAGTGATGGTTGCCAGGTGGTAGGGGTGTTGGAGGACTGGGTGAAAAAGGTGAAGGGATTAATAAATTTAGATTGGTAATTACAAAATAGTAATGGGGATGTAAAGTTACAGCATAGGGAATATAGCCAATAATCTTGTAATAATTATTTAGGTGCCAGGTGGGCACTTGAATTATTGGGGAGATCACGTCATAAATTATATACACCTAAAACTAAGCATAAAATAATATTGAATGTCAACTGTAATTGAAAAAATTTTTAAAAACAAACGTTTTAAGTCATGTCAGAAGGCACCTATTTCTTATGTCCTTTAACTTAAACTTATTAGCTCAGATTTTAATATCTAAGGACCATTGTCTAATTGCTATTTTTACACTATTTCACATGATTTTTTAAAATATCATATTTTTTAAGGTATATGTTACAAAGAAGCTAACATACTATCTATTTTAGTAAACCTAATTTACTGATAAGGTAACTCACCTTTCTCTAGTCTAATGGGTATTATTTTTTTATTTCTCTGTTATAGGGATGTCTCAATGCTGTTTGCTCTCATTAGTTTGCTTATTATGCTTCCCACTTGGTGGATTGTATCTACCTGGCTAGTATGGGGAGTGTTTCTATTTGTTTATCTGATCATGAGAGCTTTGAGATTGTGGAGGACAGCCAAACTACAAGTAACCCTAAGAAAATACAATGTCCGTTTGGAAGACATGGCAACAAATAGCCGAGCTTTTACTAACCTTGTAAGAAAAGCTTTACGTCTCATTCAGGAAACTGAAGTCATTTCCAGAGGATTTACACTGTGAGTTCATTTTATTTTATTTTTAAATATTTTTTTTACCAAATAGTTAATTTATAATATTTATTACCTATTTTCATTTCTGTGTTACATTTATAGAAAAAAGTGGATTTCTCTTTAGCATTACTAAAGTCTGTTAACTGCTCAGTGAAGGAATAAATACATGCTAGATTTAATATGTAATATGATTGTGCTTATCTACGTTGAGAAACCAAAGTGCTTTGAGAATCATAATTATTTCTGTGTTACCATGTAATTATATGAGCTAATGTGGCAAGAGAGCCTACCATTGAACCCAGCATGCAGTTACCCAGTAAATGTTTCCTTTACTCCTTCTTGTCAGATGCTCCTTCCTCAATTTAACTGATAGGTGTATCTAACATGAATTCATTTCGAAAACTCTTGCCATGTATTAATAATATTCTTTAGGTAAATGTTAGCAGATACTATGGCATGGATGCTCTCAAAGTATCATGCAAATAATAACATTTCACATTCCCATGGTGCTCTGTATTAGTACTGAAATTAATTATCCACCAGTCTAGCTGTAAGTATATTAAGCTGCAGGTTATACAGGCTATTTATTCTATTGTTAAAGGGAAGTTATATGTACTGAGCACCAGGTATGTTCCATGTACTGTGCTAAGCAATTTTGCATACAACCGTACCATCAGGCTCTAAAGCTTGTTTCCAGTATGGTCGGCTGGCTGCTAAAGGCTAATGAAGGTTCCTTTGTATGGTAGTATATTTAATATTATATAACATATAACCTTTGCAGTCTATAGGTGGGAAAAAGTAAGTATATGGTGAAGATAATTTTTGCTGTTAATTGTAGTTATGTCTGGAAGATCATGAGGAAGAGAAGCAGAAGAACCTTTGGTATTCATCACATCTTTTACTGAGCCCTGTTCTATATTAGTGCTGAAATAATCTTGATATAAAAGCTGTATCTGAAAAATCACAAAACAGGGAAGTGGAAGAATCTCCAGTAGTCATTTCATTCTTCATTGTCATATTCGGAAACAGTATTTTAAACAATTCCAAGACATGAAAGAGATTTATTACTAATCTTTCTGTTCAGTTCAAATGGAATAGCCCTTGATATCTGTTAATTTTTGTCCTTCCATTCTTCACTTTTTTTTGATAGAGCATAGCAGATACTAAGTTGTTTGTCAAGTTTTAAAAGTTAAAAATACACTAAGAGTAAGAGCTGCTTTTCATTCTTGACTTGCACAGTGCTTTATTGAGAGGACTGACTGGGTTAAGCAAAGAGCTATGTGTTCAGTTAATGCTTAGGCATGTATAGAGGATTCTCTGCCTTTTGTTATTGTCCACCTTTTACCCATGTGTATTGAATAGGCATGAAAAGCTAAAATGGGTCAGTTAGACATGATTTACCTCCAGATTGTGACTTCTATCCATCCAGATCCAGACAGGCAGAAGAAATGTTGGGGGGAAATGTGCTTCACTTGTCTTCATGTAACTGAATGACTGATTGAAAAAATTATGAGCAATAATAGATCTTGAATCATAATATTTTTAGTTCTTAAAACTCATTTAGTAAGTAAAATGGAGTACAAACAATAGTGCCATATGTTGAAAAAAATGAGTACTGTTTTGTTCTACCCCAATTTGTCCTCTATAGCAAATAATTTTACCCTTCTTTGCTGCATTTTTTATTTTAAAATAAGCCTATCAGTCATTGTCCTGTTTTTTAAATAGATTTTTAATGTCTGAATATATTTTAATTTGGTTTAACATGTTTGAAGTTTTGAGTTAGACGTCTTGTTTTACAATCTGTGGGTATAGTGTAAGACATTTATAAGTTCCAGTATTTTGTTTTGCTATTGGGAGACGTTACCGGTTAGGTGGGAAAAAACATACTCCAATAACCATGTAATATGTAATGATTCATAGTTTCATTTATAAAAGCATAATGTGTTCTATGTTATTGTTGCAAGTAGGCGCTCCCCCTGTATTGTTTGGAAAGTGCTATGCATTGTGCTTCCTCTTGAACAGTCTTGAGAGTAGCTATGCTACTACATAGTAACCCTTACTTTGCCTTTCTACTTGCATTCCCCTGTTGGCCACTGGTCCTGTTACGTTTCTGCGTCCCCTACTTCATTTTGAGTAGGTAAGTGCCAGTGGCAGCAGGTGGGTAAGTCATTTTACCCTACTTTTATGAATGTACAGAAAGCACTTCTGTATAGTATTTGATTGTTCTGTACAAGTGGCCCAAAATATGATTGATGAACATATGTGAATGCATATTAAGAATGTGAAAGTGTTTATAATAAGGCTTTCATACTGTAGATAAAGGTTTTAAAAACTAAATGTAAAGTAGTACCACTTTAGTATATTTTAGCAGGTAACGTGTCTATATAAAAAAGTTGTCATTTTTACATAAATACTCTTACATTTCAACTACAATTCTTTGTTTCCCCGTTTTAGAGGAAGCCTTTATACTTTGAGATTTTAATTTTCATTTATCTTTCTCTGGTGGCTATAAATGTATTAGGGAAATGCCTATTTATGAGACCTGAGTGGGATTACTTATAATCATTTTTCTAATGAAAATCATGGAAAAGGAATTTTTTTCTAAACTTAATAGATTTATGGATTTAAGAAACAAAAACTTTAGGACACCTGTACAGTTGTATCACATTTTACTTTTCAAGTTTGCTTGACAGGGTCAGTGCTGCTTGCCCATTTAATAAAGCCGGACAGCATCCCAGCCAGCACCTCATCGGTCTCCGGAAGGCCGTGTACAGAACTGTAAGAGCCAACTTTCAAGCAGCAAGGATAGCTACCCTATATATGTTGAAAAAATATCCTTTTTTTGTCTAAAAGTAAGAAAAAGAACTGTTTCCAGATTCCTGAATATAGATCTTATAGTTGCATCCTGTAAAAGTTATATATAACCCGAGATTGCCTATTTTAAAGCTAATTTCCATCATTACTTCTATTTTAAAACTGGAAATGCATTCCAGGGGGAACGACAATAACAGACAGGAAGATAGTTCTTCTGTTGTCATGTGGCTCATTTTTAACAAGGAAAAGACTGGAAGTCCCTCCCTTTACTGGTCCAAAGAATAAAGTCTGGCTTTGCTGGGTCTGACATTTTCAAACTTACTAAACATGGCCAATTTGTGTCATGACACGGAAATAAACTGGCAACAGGAAATCCTTCCCCTTTCAAAAAACAGAGGCTCTAGAGTCAGATCAGCTACCTTTAAATTTTGGCTGTATCCGTTGCTGCCTAGGAGACCACAAACAAGTGTCTTAACTCTCTGTACTTTGCTTTATTCATTTTTAAAATGGCAATATTAACATAGTCTTTTTGACTGTTTGTTGACATCAAATGAGTTAGTACATATAAAGTCTTAGATAGCATCTGGCACTCAAAGAAAATACATGATAGGGTGGGTCAGTCACTTAAATTTACCAAATCAAAAAATTAGTTGTTAGGTCCTGGCTGGTGTAGCTCAGTGGATTGAGCGTGGGCTGTGAACCAAAGGGTCCTCGGTTCAGTTCCCAGTCAGGGCACATGCCTGAGTTGCAGGCCAGGTCCCCAGTGGTGGGCACATAAGAGGCAACTACACATTGATGTTGTCTCTTCTTCCTCCCTTCCCCTCTCTCTAAAAATAAATAAATAAAACCTTTAAAAAATTAGTTGTTAGGAAATAAAGGAATATAAGATCTTTATTTTAATTAAAGTTCATAAATAAAGTACCCATAAATGGGTAAATGGACTATAAAGACTACACCTTCTGTATGCTGGATACTCTAGCACTGTGCATACATACAAGTATATTCACTGTACTATACTACCTGTTTGGTAGTATAGAAATATAGAAATTGAGAGAAAGCATTTCCATTTTAGTCAAGAACTTAGCCATTTAGTTTCCCCACTAGCTAATACCTGCCTATTATGGGCTAGGAAAACCGAGCAAAAATGTGTACTATTTACTTAATTTTAAAGACTTTTGAGTGCAGTCAGTAGGTAAGTCAGTATTCACAATACAGTGTAAGTGCCCAGTGACCTTCCAGCATAGCAGGACAATGTACTAGGCCTGTGGGGTCAGAGGGCTATTAGTGAAGTGGTGCCTGAGCTGACCCTCAAGGAATTAGTAGGAGTTGTCCTGAAGATGGTGAGAGTCTGCATTCCAAGTAGAAGGAAGCAAAAATGTAGAAATAGAAATTATGATGCTGTGGCATGCTAACGGCAAGTTGGTACTCATTTGGTGAATATTTATTGAGTATGAGCTCAGTGCTTACCAATATACTAGCACTGTTATACAGTAGTAAACATAATAAACATAGTTCCTGCTTCAGGAGCTTAGAGTTTAGTGAGAGGCAGGGGAGCAAGAAGGGGTAGCCTAACAAAGCTCTCAGATTGTGTAAGTTCTCTGTGCCAATCATTTATCTAGACACAGAGCGCCTAGCAGTGAACAAGGCAGACTTGATCCCTGTTATCATGGCATTTGCCTTCTGGTGGGTGAAGTGATGAATGAAAAGCAGGCAGATAAGATTTTCACTTATTTGCCATAAAGAAGTAAAACAACTCAGTGCAATAAGATAGTGATTGGTGGGTTGATGCTTTTAGTTAGATGGTGGGGTAGGCATCTCTGAGGAGCCAACATTTAAACTGAGGCTGAGTGAGGAGAAAGATTATGTTCCAGTTAGATGGAACAGCAAGTACATAGACCTTGTGCAGGAGTAAATTGGGCATGATTGGAGTACAGGAAGAAGGCCACCGTGACTGGAGCACAGTGAGCAGCTGGGAGTGGGTGAGATGAAGTAGGCAGGGGCCAGATCCGGTTCTCCACACAGGAAAGCCTAAGAAATTAAAAGTAAATGAACCCACCAGCTGTTTCTTTCAAAAGACCAATAAGATGCATTAAATCCTTGCATGCCTGATCAAAATAAAAAGAGTGGAAATATATAACATTAGTAATGAGAATAGACCTATAACCATATATACAAAAGAAATTAAAGTAATCATAAAGGCATAGTATATGGAATTTTGTGGCTGCAACTTTGAAAATGTAGGGGGAAATGAATCATTTCTTATCAAAAGACAAATCTCTGAAAGAATTGAAAAACTGAAGAGATTAGACACGTGATTTTAAAAAATAATACTCCTTTTAAAAAAGAAACACTTGGTTATATGTAAACAAGGGGAAGTGTGCAGCTATAAAACATGATAAAGTTCTTGATGCACAACTGTGGAATAATGTTCAAATTATATTGTTAAATGAAAAAAAGCAAAGTGCAGAGAGCGGTGTTTATGTTACCCTCCCATTCGTGTATGGAAGCGATTATGTATATATGTGTATGAGGAGATAAGTGTGTATATGTACGTGCATATTTCTACATACACTTATATCAGGATTTGCTTTTACATGTGTATGTATATATAACATCTTGAGGATACACAAGGTACTGGTAACTGGGATTGCCTTTGTCTTTGGGTAGGGGGACTAGGTGACTAAGGAATAGGGGTAGAAAGTATAGAGGCAGGCAAACAGAAGCAGTAGCCTGTGCCAGACAACCTAGATAGAACAGGCGTGGTGTTACTCGCCTGGCAGTCTATGCACTTTGAGATGAAGGTCAGCTAGCGGTGTCCCACAGCACACAGACTGGGAGGAAAGCCAAGTATTTACTGTAGGGTAGTGAGTGCCTGAGCCATGATACAATAAAGTGCACAATGTAATACAGTCTCAAAAGGTGTCAGAAATAACTGAAATTAGCCTGTTAGCATTTGTGAATAACTGAATTTTTAATACTTTAGATGTAAAAATATTTTATTCACAAGGATCCTGTAAAATATCTGAGGTATGTCAATATATTGGATTTTAAGATTAGTTTCTTTTAAAATTATGTAGATCTCCTCCAGTCAAAGTTCACAACAAAGAATAGGAAAGGTAATGCTGGGCAGGTTTAGTGTACCCTTTAGGCTGTAATGAAAAGTCTTTGTTGATTGCCTTAACCTAATTTAACCTACCCCCTGAACTCTGAGAGTGACAATGTGACCAACTACATCTGTGTGGTGCCTTTTAAGGAGCTGGGCCTTGGACTTAGTGAGGAGCAGATTTCAGAGGAGGAAGCACATAACCTTACAGATGGCTTCAGCCTGCCGGCATTGAAGGTAATTCATTGGAGGAAGGGAGGGAAGGGCTGGTGGAAAGACAGATGCTCTTGGATTGTTCCTGTGCTTTCTGAACACAAACGGTGCACCTGTTTTCTCTTTTATTATTTCTGAATACTATCACTGTAATAGCCTTACTGATGTTTTTGAAGCTGCCTGTAAAAGCTTAGTATATTATAAAGGTTGGGTAAGAAGATCCTTATAGTTTGATACCAAAATACTTAAAATTCTTAATGTAAGCATTAAAGTTTGGCGATAAGTGAGTTTAATGGGGAGCCAATATGAGTGATTTTATTTACTAGCCATTTGTTTCAACAAACATGAGTAAAGAACTTTGAAGATCTATGTCTTCCCTTTGGTAAATGTCCACAATTCTTGTTTAGAACAAGAATTTTTTTCATATATTAAAAGCCACATCGAAGGATACACTTGGCCCTGGTTGGTGTGGCTCGATTGGAGCATCCCATAAGCCAAAAGGTCGTGGGTCTAGTTCCCAGTCAGGGCACATGCCTAGGTTGTGGGCTTGGTCCCAGTTGGGACACGTATGAGAGGCAACCAATCGATGTTCTCTCTCACACTGATGTTCCTCTCCCTCTCTCTCCCTCCCTTCCCCCGTCTCTAAAATCAATAAGCATGTGCTTGGGTGAGGATACAAAAAGAGAGAAAAAGAGAGATTTTGTCAGTTCTACTTTCACAATATGTCCAGAGTCCAAGTACTGCTCACCTGTTACCGCTAACCACTGTAGTATAAGCTACCATTAACTCCATCTGAATTACTGCAGTAACTTCCTAATGGGTCTCCACTTCCCTCACCTCCCTGTCTTCTCTCAACACAGCAGCCAGAATGAACCTATTAAAGCATAATTCAGATACATAACTTTGTGCTCAAAACCCTTCAGTTGCTCCCCATTTCTGTTAAGAGTAAAAGCCAGAGTTACTTTAGTGACTTGATCACTTACCACACTCCTCTTCAGCCATACTCTCTTTGTTCTGCAGATGTGCCAAGTACACTCCTACTAAAAAACTTTGCAATTGAACCTCCTGCTCCCTGCAATTCTCTTCCCAGATGATAGTCTCATGCCTCAATTTTGGATCAGACTTTTTTAGAGCCCTTCCTGTCTACCTCTCCCTCTCCCTCCTCTTTTCCCTACGCATGCACACAGAAATACATAGTCACTGTTCCCCATCTCCGCGGTATTTTTCCCCACAGCGCATCAGCAAAGAAACTATGTCTTTTACTTATTATTACCTCTTGTCCCTATACTTGAATATAAGCTCCATCAGGGCAGGGATTTTTTTTCTTTTGTTCTCCTCTATATTGTCAGCACCTAGAACAGTTCTGGTACATCATAGGTGTTCAGAAATACTTGTAGAATGAACAAATAAAGGAATAAAGAAGATCATTATAATCATAACATTTAATGGTTAATAAGACTTTATGAGGTAAGCTTATTTATATTCCAAAATTCCTAGGTAAGTTTGCCTTTAGCAGTTTGGAAATTTGACCTTGCTTATTTTTAAAAAAATAAATCAATGGTAAATTAGTTTTACATTAAATTATCATAATATTCAGTTAATAAAATAGTCTAAAAATGTCCACTTTCTTAGCTGTGCAAAACTGGACTCAAAATTGGTTCAGTCCTCTTTGTAGTATGCTAACTCTCATTCCTACTAGATTGCTTCCCCGTGTGTGTTTGCTTGTTTGTGTTGGAGTTGTCCTCCTCCTGAACAGGACTATATCTGGAGAAATCCTTTGCTGCGTGAATTCAGAGCATGTCTCTCAAGAATGGGTTTTATAGTTTCTCATGCCAGACATTTCTAGGTATGAACACCCTGGAACTGATTTTTATGTTATTTCTTAACTGTTTCCTAGCCAAAATAATGGTGTGATTTTGAACCCCAAACTCTGGATCCATCAGTAACTTGTTTCTTTGGACTTAATGTAGATTTATTATTCCTTCTGTCTTCTTTTCTTCTTTGTGTAAAATTTTTAAACAATTCATCAACATTTACTTCTAATAGGTGTGCCTCATTCCATCAACACTTCCCTTCTAGGTTAGAGCTGTATTAAATTACATACTGGTGTTTCCTGCCATATCAGGATCATAAGTTCCCATGTGTCATGACTACATAATTTGATATAAAATTCTCAGAGTCTAATCTTAGAGTTAATTCAGGCCCAACTATATTCATTACTTAGGATAAAGTGGAAAATTTAAAGTTTGTTTTGAAAGTTGGCAAATATTTTTTATTGATCTAGTTCTTTTTTCTTTTAGGTTTTGTTCCAACTCTGGGTGGCACAGAGTTCAGAGTTCTTTAGACGGTTAGCTCTGTTACTTTCTACAACTAATGCACCTCCTGGACCCTTACTTACTTCAGCACTTTTGCCTCATCGTATTTTATCTGACGTGACTCAGGGTCTACCTCATGCTCATTCTGCCTGCTTGGAAGAGCTTAAGCGCAGCTATGAGTTCTATCGGTACTTTGAAACTCAGCACCAATCAGTACCCCAGCGTTTATCCAAAACTCAGCAGAAGTCAAGAGAACTGAATAATGTTCACACAGCTGTACGCAGCTTGCAGCTCCATCTGAAAGCATTACTGAATGAGTAAGTTTAGAAGCTATATAAGGAAATGTCCCCATGATTAGCAAGCTTCATTCTTATGCCATTGTGGTTGTTGGCTTGTGTCCTAGCTAGAAAGAAGAAGCAAAATTGAGACATGCAGCATGAAGGATGGTTTATAGCTACAAATATAGCAGAGAAACGTGATATGTAAGTACTATATTGGGGGAGTCATTTATAGTTTTAAAAGTCATTGTTATATATAGCTATAGAATAGTACATTGCTATTTTTCTCAATAAACTCAGCAGATTTGAACATTTCCCTGTAGCACAGGACAAGGTTTTTGGGCCTGATTGGATAGTAAGATGGAGGGTGCATATTTGTTGATCTTCTATTTTGCATGGTGTTGCTGGTACTCTGTCTTGGTAAAATGTAGGGTGCAATCACTTTGGTGAAGTCTTGTTGTATAGGACTGGATCAGATGGATGGCTGGGTTCATGTTGTGTTGGTAATCAGGAAGGTCATAGGAATTTAATTAATTTATATGATTGTAGTTAGTGTACTTGACCCCGGCTACCAGGCAAGAGTGGAAGGGAGAGGGTAACAATCAGTTTTATAATATAAAATGGGTCAAAAGGGCTTGAAGTCTCAGTAAAATCAAATGACTAGTTTACTAGTGTAAAGGGGGATGTGGTGTACAGAGATAGGAAATTAAGGTCATAAAGACATTTTGAGAAGATAAGCTTTTTCCTATCAGTTCAAGGTCTGGTATTAGGTGTGTAAGGCTGATGTCAAGGTTAGGTAGGGCACAGGGCAAAATTAAGAAACTGTGAGGCAGGGATGTTCCAGTGGTCTGTAGCTGCTGTTCAAAGAAAGCAGGTGAATGCCACAGGGAATATGGCAGGTCAGGCGGTCTCAACGTGAGTGGGTAGCAAAGGTTGGACTCTCATCAGAGGAAAACCAGTTTTCAGTGGAAAGGTTTATGAGGTAAAGCCAGAGTCTCTAAAGAATTAATTTGTGGCAGTAGAACCAGAAACATGCTGGGCCTGAAGGAATGCATTATGGGAGAAGATGGCTCTGGGAAGAGTACCGCACTGGGCAGATACGCAAATGAAAAGGAGGGGCTTTGCTTTCTTGTAAGAGATTGTGGGATAATGATGGGAAGTGTATGTCCTGTTTTAAAATGAAGTATTCTGTGTTGCCTTTCAAAATATTTTAACTGGAGAGTATACCAGTAATTATCGTATCTGATTTGTTCTTGTTCTATAGCACTGCTACACACAACTTTTAAAAGTCTTATCTAAAAACTGTTGTTTCACTCCCTTTGCTGTTGTCTCCTTTGCTTTTCCCACTCTCACTTTCCTATGTGAAGACAGTAACCCTTTAACTGCTCTTCCTCCTCCGGAGTGCTCACTGCTAGATAGTTTCTGAGGCATATATTTGCTTTCTCACTTAACCAAAACCTTACCTGGTTTCAGAGTATAGCAGCTTAGACTGAAGTCTATAAAAAAAACATTTGGCAGAAAGGGTTTGCCGTAACTGACTACCGTCTGCCTTTTTGTCTTTATTTCTCACTCTTTTTCCTTCAATCCAGCCAAAATGTATAAGTTGCCTTTTTCCTTTATTCCATCTGAAGTGACCTTCCTCATCTTTGTACGTGCTCAAATTTTATCCATCCCTCAGTACTACCTCCAAAGTACCTCTTCCTTAGCCATTCCCTATCTGTACACATTGCTGGTAGCAACTCCCCCTCTTCTGAATTCGTACAACACTGTGTTTTCATCTCTGCGATATTTTAAAGCTGGTTCATGTTAAAGCTGGTTCAACCCAGCTTTACAGTTTACCAGTTGTGTGACTCTGAGCCAGTTTCTTCAGCTCTCTGGACCTAATTCCTCACCTGTAAAATAGAAATAAAGTGCTAGTTGTAACTTTTCATGATACTGTACTATATTTATATATGTGTATAATCTCTGTGGTTCGGTTACAAGTTTCTCATCAGTAGAAGATGCGTTTCTACTGCTTGGGTTTGACTTGTCCTTTCAGGACATACCTAGTATGTAAGCACTATTTGTTGAATAAATATATAATACTGCTTTTTTAAAAGTGTGGTAAAATACACATAACATAAAATTTACCACCTAACCATGTTTAAGCGTATGGTTCAGTAGCATTGAGTATATTCACATTATTGAACAACTATCACCACCTTCCATCTCCAGAACTTTTTTCAGCTTATAAGCTTACTTTCTTAAATAAGCCCTAAAAATTATAAATTTCCCATTTTATATTTTAGAAATGGTGAAACAATTTTCCTTTATCACTCAGGGTAATAATTCTTGAAGATGAACTTGAAAAGCTTGTTTGCACTAAGGAAACACAAGAACTAGTGTCAGAAACTTATCAAATCCTGGAACAGAAATTAAGGCTGATTCAGCCTCATGTTCAAGCAAGCAACAATTGCTGGGAAGAGGCCATTTCTCAAGTGGACAAGCTGCTACGAAGAAATACAGATAGAAAAGGTACCTATGAGAGACTTCTTGTGCAGATTCTACTCCAGTATGATTTCATTAGGTACCTTTCTTGCCACCGTGACGAAACTGACTTGACAAAACTTCTTAGTTTACTGAAAAAGTGGAGCTTACATGTACAAATTGATACTGAATATGAAGTCTTGGTTCTTAGTAATGTAAAAAAATCAATATGATTTGAAAGTTCACTGAATCATCTACCTAATTTTTAAAACCTTAAATGAAGGGATAAATATTAATAGTATTATTTATTATTACAACTTCTAGAATCTCTTTTCCAGTTAGGGTAATAATGAGTTTGACATTCATGGGCCAGATACTGAGTTTTGCTTTTAAGGTAAAATATTTACTTTTGTTATTCAGAAATCATACACAATCTCACCTTCAACAGAAACCTAAACAACAAAACAAAGAAACAAGCAAAATATAGTCAAAGACACTGAAATAGAGGACAGGCTGACAGTGAACAGAGGGGAGAGAAGAGGGAATTTCAGGGGAGAGTGGGAAGGGTTTACAGGAACAAATTTAAAGGACACATGGACAAAACTAGGGGGAGGGAGGTAATGGGAGGGAAGTGGGGAGGGATGGGTGGGTGGGCTGGAATGGGAGTAAAAGGGAGAAAACTGTACTTGAACAATGATTAAATAAAATTTTTTTAAAAAATGAAATCATATACAAATGCTACGACAGGTGGCACCAAGTGTTTGTTTCCAGGGGTCGAAGCTGCATTGAGTACCATCACTTAATAGTAACACGGCAGTGCCTGACACTGCTAGGTAAAGAGACAGTCTTGAAATTCTTCACAAACCTGCTTTAACTTGACCCAGATTTCATACTTTGTTTGACTAATTTCACTGGAACTGTTTGACATATTAATTTTTAACTTGAGCTATAAACCAGTGCCAGGTTTATTCCTTAGCTTTTATGATGAGGCTAATCGGATTATGTACAGTAGTAGTATTTTTGCCAAAGGTAATTAATGTTTTATCATTCTGTTAGTCATTGTTTTGTTTAGAGTTAAATCAGTAATACTTTGTGTAATGTCTTAAACATGCTGAATAAGTCCTTAGATAGTAAATGTATTAACTTTTTTCAAAGGAAATGTTAACATACTAATTACTGATATATTACCAGTAGATTTACTTTATATCTGAAATGTAAATAGTGAATAATTTTTCCCCAAAGGATAAATTTGCCATGGATTTTTAATAGGTGCAAATATTTATGCATTTAAGCTTTTGAAATGACCCAAGTCCATAGCTTTTGAGTACATTTTCTATTAATAAAAATACCATTGGTATTAAAAGATGCATCCTGCTTCCCCTCTTGGCATATTCTGAGATGTTGAATCTTAGTCACTCATTTAAATATGATTGTTAAAACTGTCTCTACATTATTAGGCAGGTGATAAGCTATTTCTTAATTATGCTCTGTATATGGCACTTTTGTTCATACATGGTAATGATATGAATTAAAATAGAAGTAATTCACCAAACTTTTCTCACTAAGATGCACATAGTGGCCATTTTTTTAATCCTCACCCAAGGACATGTTGATTTATATTAGAGAGAGAGAGAGAGAAACATCAATCAGTTGCCTCCTGTAAGTGCCCTGACTAGGGATTGACCCCCCAACCTCCTGGTGAACGGGGACGATGCTCCAACCAACTGAGCCATCCAGCCAGGGAGGGTTGTGTCTTTTTTTTTTCCAGTTATTTCAAAAATTACAGGAATATCGCAAGAATAGTTCACAGTACCCTTCATCCAGATTTCCTGGTTGTTCACATTGGCCTTATTTATATATCTGTATATAAATTCCTTTGGTGATATTCTGAACCATTTGAGAGTAAGATACAGACATGAAACCTCATTACCTATAAATACTTCCATTTATATTTTTTAAAAACATGGACATTCCCCTACATGGCCACAGTAACCATCAAGATCAGTAAATTAACATGGATACAATATTGCCGTCTAATCCACCAACCCCATTCTAATTTCACTGATTGCTCCAGTCATATTTTTTAATGTCCAGATCCAGATCCTACATGGCATTTAGTTTTCGAGATCTTTGTTCTCCTTTGCCCTTTCTTCTCTTTCATAATAATTATTTTATAAAAGAAATACTTTGAGGTTATATAAATATCCTTTACTCATCCCCCACTATTAAGCATTACTTACTAAATGACTCAGTAGTATTATTCCTAGATATTTACCCAAGAGATATAAAAACTTAATGTTCACACAAAAACATATACACAAATGTTTATAGTGGCTTTATTCATAATCACTAAAAACTAAAAGAAGCTCTTGCCCTTCCACTCGTAAATAGATAAATTGTTATCTCATCTATATAATGGAATACTACTCAGCAATAAAGAAATGAACTACTGATTGATCAATAAGGTAGAGGAATCTCTAATGCACTATGCTAATCAAAAGAAGCCAGGCTTAAATCACCACATATTATTCCATTTATATGACACTCTTAAAATAGTTAAATTTAATAGGAACAGAAAACATTAATGGTTACTAGCAGGTGGATATGGAGGGAGGAATATGGTATAAAGGGGCAGCGTAAGTAAATGTTCTTAGGTGATGGAACTGTTGTGCCTTTTGGTTGTTCATTAGATATTCACTCATTTCTGTGTGGCCTGTTTCTTTTTAAGACAAACCTGATGTGGCGTGTGAAAACCCACGCTGTACTGTGGTACCTTTGATGCAGCCTACTCTACACATTGCAGACAAAGATCCAGTCCCTGAGGAGCAGGTAAGGGTGAAAATTGCCTTTTTCCCCCTAAAGAAGGGCTTACCTACACAAAGAAAATTGCTTTTTCCCCCCGAAAGAAGGGTTTATGTGTACAAAGCTTACCTACCTCTGTTATGTGACATGGTTAACTGTTGAATAAGTGTTGAATTTTTGTTTCTAATGAGCTTCAAAATCACAATATATTAAATTTCTATCAAATCATTAGTTCATAGTGCCTTGAATTTTAATCCATTGAATCTCCCAGTAAATTTTTTTGATATACATACCTAACTGTCCATTTCTTAGACACTTACAAGTGACTAAGCACATTAAAAATTAGTGCCTTGGCAAAGGTGCCTCCTGCGATGCCTGCAGTGTTTTTCTCCTGGTCTGAGTGGCGGCACCGGCACGTGTACGTGCACAGAAGTCCCGTGCACTCAGCTGGTCCGTTTGACTGCATCTGTGTTACACCTGGCTTTCGAAAACAATTTTTAATGCATGCATGAGATATTGACAAGGATTTATTTTGTTCATCCTAAGGAAAAGGAGTTTTCCTTAATCCATCTTAATCCATTGAATCTACCAGGAAATTTTCTTGTTATTCATATCTAATCATCCACTTCTTAGACACTTAAAAGTGATTAAACACATAAAAAAAAAGAAGTTTTCCTTACATCATATAGTCTATTCAGTATTCTTAATTGCAAAGGGAGACCAACCCTACTTAGTTTAACAAACAGGAAAATTTTTTAAAAATATTACATACCTGACAATATCTCAGAGGGCCAGGTAATCAGGCTTGAACCAGGCTGGGGTAAAAATCTTAAATATCTGAAAAGAGCTGTTCAAGTAGCAACATCAGTGCTAAGTCGCTGGGCGCGGACACTGCCACTCGCTCGTCAGTGCTACCTTCAGAACCTCCGCTCTGGAAGCTTGATCTGCTCCCTTTCTTACCAGAGTGGATTCCTCAAGATGACTGCTTCTTTTATAACAAACTTCACAATCAGATCTGACCCAGGTGCATCCGATTAGAGCACTCCAAGTCATTTGCCTGAGCAGAACTGCGAGGGAGGCTGTGTAAGCGGTGATCCTACCATCTGGCTTAGTGCTATGGAGAGTCCTAGATGAGATATTTCCCAATCCTAGGAATAGTGTTCGGACTTGTTGGAAAGTCAGAAAGCACCACAAATGTCTACCACGAGACGACTGACATCCGGACCACCTCCCCAGACCACCAGCCCTGCTCATTTTGATTGGTTTTGACAGAACTAATCACTGTAATCTTAACTAGAGCTGTAGAATGGTATCAGAGTAGAAAAATGATTGAAATAATTTAAACTTTCTTATTTACAACCCTTTTTAGTATCACTGAAGTTTTTTCAAGTTTTCCATTTACCTGTGTTTGCTGTGTTTCCCAACTGTGCTTAATGACCTGTGCCAAGAGTCTTCCTTTTTTAATCTTGGACATTAAACAAATGAATCCCACTAGAAAATTATCTGCTTGAAGTAAAGTACTTGTTCTTTTATTCATTTTCAGGAATTAGAAGCTTATGTAGATGATATCGATTTGGACAGTGATTTCAGAAAGGATGATTATTATTATTTGTCTCAAGAAGATAGAGAGAGACAGAAGCGTGAACATGAAGAATCCAAGAGGGTTCTCCAAGAATTAAAGTCTGTGCTGGGATTCAAAGCATCAGAGGCAGAAAGGCAGAAGTGGAAGCAACTTCTATTTAGTGATCATGGTAAGCATTGACTTCAGAGTAAAAGGTTATTTCAATATAGGGGGTTCCTTTTTCTTTATGCATCTTATTTTCGTTATAGAATTCTTAAGGCACAATGGAAAAAATGTAATAAAGATTAAATAAAAAAATAGAGTACAATCTGGAAAAAAATTCTTAATAGCTATAATTTAAGGGATCTATCAGTAAGTATAGTCATAGACATAAAATCACTTCTAGACATAAAATTAACTTAATCAATTAAAGTAGGTATACAATGAAATTGGGAATATGGAATCACACTTTTCATTAGGTTTTGGTTTGGGGGGGTTTGACTAAATTTGTTTTCGGAATGGGCAGTGAGTTGAATAAATTAGAGTGTTTTCAAATTTCATGAATTTGAGATTCTGAACTCTGTTCTCTTTATGTTGATATTATAAATACATCAGCGAAGCACAAAATAAATAACTGAGTTCATTCGTGAAACACATAAATTAAGACCTAGGCCACTGAGCTGCATCATTAGGGTCACTCGGTGATTTGAGCACTGGAGTAGTGGGAGCAGAGGAGATGGCTCTGTGCACACTGTCTCCATCCCTGGATTTGGACAGAGTTGGATAACTGCTGACACCTAACATTAGCCTTCAATGTGTTTCTGCTTCCCACCCTTCTTCAGTTAAACTTCCTGGGAGGCAGGGGAAGGAATGAGGGGAAGCTTAATAATTGACAACATTAAACTACCTAATTTCTAGATGAAGAATTAATTCCTATGGATTTCTAAGAAGGTAGAGTGGGATTTCCATTTTAGAAAATGTAGATCAATTGCCTTCTTTTCCCTTTCTCTTTTCCACTCAAAAACCTTCTGGAAAGTTCCTCAAGGTTATCTTTTCTTCTCTTAGAAGCCCTACCATTCTCATTCTCCCTTATCCAGATGTACATTTCTTGATTTTATCCTTCCTCTTTCTTCGCATTGGCCTCTTTTATAGTCCAGGTCTCCATGAGATTATGCTCATGTATTATAATAGCCTTTTTAGCTGACTTCCATTTTCAATGCCATTTTCGTCTAAGCTGTCTGTAGAGATAGTTTCTAAGATTCTAAGGTAGCTTCTATCCAGATATTTCTGAGACAGAATATTGATAATGGCTCTCTATCTTAAAAACAGTGGTGCCCCTTTTTATTGTTTTAACTTCATTTCCTGGTCTTAAGCCTTTTATCATATGAGTCCTTCATATCCAATTTCACAGTATTTCTAACATAGAGATCTTCCTCTAGTTATATTTATCTAATTAGACTATGGTTCCACAAATTTTCTGTTTTTATTTGTGAAAAACATTCATGCTGATCCCTTTACCGAAAATTTATCTTCCCCAAGTTGTCCTCTCCGCCAGTCTCCCCTGTGACTCCCCCTCTGACGGCTCCAGCCCTGCCACCTGGCCGACCACTACAGGCCTCCCCCAGAGGGCACTGCAGTGAACGGAGGGCAAGTCCTGAGCAGCCAAGCATGGAGGAGATTAGGGTCTTCCTTGAAGCTGCAGTAAAAGTATTCCTGTAACCTGCTTGTTCATGTAGTGGGCCTACATAAATCAGAGATTGAGAGTATAATGTTTTAGGCACTGTTGTTTTCTCTCCATTTGATTATTTGTGTCTCTGTAATTAGTCTCCTCAAACAAGGGTTGCATTCTCTACAGTATTCATTCAGCAAATTATTCAACAAGTAGTTCTTAATACACTTTATTGTTATATATCCCTAGCACACAAATCAAGAGACAAAAATCTCTGTACTGCTGGGGGTTTATGTTCTAGCACAGTGTTAACACACTTGCCAGCTGACCCATTACATGGATTATGTCTGCCCCCCATTTAATCAGGAATAATCTGCAATAACCAGGAAAACCAATCAACTTCTAGTAAAAGTTCCATTTTTTAAACCAGCAGATTTATAGATTAAAACTGCACATGAAGATTGAAAATAGCATCTTATATATAAACTTGTACCCTTTTTTTAATTGTTTAGTAGTTTCTTCATATGTCTTTAAAATTATCCTATTGACAATATGGACAAAGATAGAACACTGAGACAAATGTGTTTCTTTTTCAGGTATGTGCTTTTGATAGTTTACATTTGAAAAGGCAATAATGCTGACTTAGTTTGTGAAAGTAAAAGCTGCTGATATCATAAAATGCTTTTCCCGTGAAATCTTTCAGTACGTCTTCCAGAGTTGTGTTCATCTCTGCCTGCAGGGGCAAAGTCCGAATGGAATTAGAGAGGGAGATTCTGCACTGGAACCTGCCGTGACCAGTCTTTTCTGTTGTTGCTGCGTCTCTAGTGGAGTTACTGCAGCTTAGGGATCTGTTTCTTGAAAATGGACACGTTTTACAAAATTGCATTTAAATAAACACCAGATCTTCAGGACGCACTTTTTTTTTCTTCTGCCATGCTTCATAATATGTATGTTGTATTGTACTAACCCCTCACACTGGGAGGAGAGCCTGCCTAGCAAGCAACCCACTGCCTACTAACGTCAAGAGGGGCTAAATAAAACTCCATTTCCCTTGAAAGGACAACTTCTGCCGTATGGATATATATTATACTTATGTATTACGCTTTGTGCTGTAGTTGATCTTGAACAAAGATTTTATTTCATTATATATTTTTCTGTGACATTACGAAATGTGTAGAAGTTATGGCTTTACTTTCCTAGGGTCTTGTTAAGTGGTTGGCAAGTAAGTTGAATTGTATGTTTCATTTGTTTTTCATGCTGTTTTAACTTATAAACATATCTGTGTAGAAAATATGGTTATTATCTAGATTATTTAGGCTTTTTATCTGGCACATTTTCAGTGAAAGCCGTGCTACTTCTTTGTTAATGCAGTGGTCCTTGAAATTTAGTATGCATCAGAACAAAGCAGGAGGCTTGTAAAACACAACTGGAAGTCCCATGGAAATGGGACATTTTCCAATTCAGTAGGTCTGGGGTGGGGCCTGAGAATTTGCATTTCTACCAGATTCCTAGGTGATGCTAACTGATGCTGTTTGGTTTAGAGAACACGCTTGAGAACCACTGCTTTAGTATTTTAAATAAGGGAATACATGAGGTGTTTTCATCTTTATAAAACCCCATCTCATTTTATTTCTTAAATATTTTATCTCTTAAAACATTCTCGGTATTTATAAATTTATATTGATTTTACTAGAAACTTTTATTTAGCCTTTATTTATTCTTTATAAGAAAAAACCTACTGGAAGTTTAAATTAAAGTTTAAATTATTCTTGGGTCCTTAGTTATTATTTTTCTTTCTTTCTTTTTGCTTTTTTCCCCTTTAAAGCTGTGTTGAAACCCTTGTCTCCTGTAGACCCTGTGGAACCCATAAGTAATTCAGAACCATCAATGGATTCAGATATGGGGGAAGTTGGTAAAAATGATATTGAAGAAGGAAATAGTAAACCCTCCATAACTGACAATGAAATATGTAGTAGGACTGAGTATTTATGTGAAAACTCTCTAGACGGTAAAAGTAAAGGCAATTCTACAAATGAAGGCTTCCTGCAAGAAGCTGAAGAAAGAGCGTGTTACCAATGGGAAAGTGAAGACGACTCCCAGCAGGCAGGTGTTGGTGACCTGACCCCTTCCCATCCAGCTCCCAGGGACTCACTCCAGCCCTCCATTAAGCAGAGGCTGGCGCGGCTGCAGCTGTCACCGGACTTTACCTTCACCGCCGGCCTCGCTGCCGAAGTGGCTGCTCGGTCTCTCTCCTTTACCACCATGCAGGAACAGACTTTTGGTGATGAGGAGGAGGAACACCTACCACAGGAAAACGAAAATGAGGTAGAAGAAAAGTAAGAACCAAGATTTACATGAAGGATTTTAAATTGTTCCTTTTATGAAAGTGTTTTTTAGCTTCAAGACTAGATATTCCACTGGAAAGGGAAAATGAGTGTAAGTTTACTATATTTAAAGCTAAGATGTGAATTTACAGGAAGAACCCTGGTTTGAACAACTGATCTGAAAATAGTAGTTACCTGTATGGCAGATCTTTTAGGAAAATGAGAGAAAGGTAAGGGCTCTTTTGAATAAACTGCTGTTTTGTTCACAGCACAACTGATCGGCCTTGAAAATTCTTGAAATACCTTCATAACAATGAATTTACCCTTTCTTGCCAGAATTTGCTACCATAAAATGACTGGGATAGTTCTGTTGCAAGAATATTAACATTTAGTGTGACTCCTTTCTACAGTTTTCTCGCAGTTAATAACTGCAGCTATTATGTTAATAACAAGTTGTTTGTATTTTATTTTTGTTTATACCAAGTCTTAAAGATACAGGTTCTAAATAAAAAAAAAAGTTTTCATGCAATTGATGTGTACTGGGATTTGGAACTAAAAATCACTTCTAAAAGTACTTGGGTTATGACATGTTTCTTACGTTTCCCTGTTCGTGTGTATTCAGTAGTTAATTTTAAGATTTCCTAATGATACTTAAAAAAAATGTACCATTTTAAGAATTACCCTTTTAAATCATTGCGTGCTTATCTTTTTCTTTCTTGTTGCAACTAGAAGAGCTTGTGTCAAAGGGGGATCCCTGTGGTCCATCCAAAGCCGCATCCCCAACTTTGCAGCAAGTTCTGACAGTTTGTCTAGAGATGATGGGTGTCATTAACGTAAACAGGCCACCAGGCTGCTAAGTTCTTACTTGAGGCTGTCCCCTCTCCTCCTGAGTAAGATTCTGGAAATATCCTGTCACCTTCCTGGAAAGCATCCTTGTCTCCTTAATACTTCATTCACAAACTACCTCTTGAAAGAGATTGCTTTCCAAATTGTCCAGTCTCTTCTGTTTTGTTTTGTGTTGTGATTGCATTTTTCAAAGAGTGATACTTTCAGGGGGATATTGTTTTTTGAAACCCATAGCTCCCATGTACTGACATAGTTTATAGACATTATTTGGGAGAAATGTAGGGATAACTCAATATATGCAGCTGCCCTAGGAAGAAAATTCCATGATTGAGATTGCTTTAGAATCAAGAAACACATACGAACTCCTGCAATGTAGCACTTCAACGGAGTAAATTTTCATGAAGCAGAGGGTTTTCCTTTCAATAATGTAAGGAGATTTATTTTTTATGCTGAAGAAAAACTTGTTTCTGCTTTATATGAATAGTATAGATCTTTTGTACGGTAAGTGATTCTGCCAGTTGCCAAAAATTCTGTGAGTTTTCCATAACTAAGCTTTTAGGAACAATTCCTAAGAGTGGGTCTGGTTTACAACTTTAGAAATAAGAAAACCATTTAGAGTTTACTTTCTTTTTTAAATTATTTAGTTTGTCAGCTCTTTTTTTCCTTGGACTTAGAAGAAGTCATTAAGAGAAAACTTGGTAATCTTTCTCTTAATCTATAACCTTACACAGGAAGAATTTGATTTTAATAATTTTTAATTTTTATTTTATTGCACCATTTTGGGAAAAATAGCTTCATAATATTTTATCAGTTTTATTCAGTGATGTCTAAAGTGATACTTTTTAATTTTGAAAGGCTTATTTTAATCAAGAATTTCTCATCTTCCAGTCTGATCTCTTTCATTCACTAGTTGTTACTTAGTTCAATGAAAATTCTAGTTGTTGAAATCATTATATAATGATTGTAGAACTTTAATTGAATGTTCTTATGATGTTTGTAGTTTTCAAATTTTCTTATCTTTTAAAATATTTCCAACATAAAATACTATCGTTCCTGTGAAAATTCCTAATTTTCTTTCATAGTAGTCTGAAATCAGCGTTCTGTTTTTTCATGGGGGGGCTATATTAAGGTAAATTGGAGGTCTTGTTTTTAAAATGCAGATGTAGGGGCCACCCTCCCAGTAATTCTTAGTCATTCATTTTGGAATAAGACCTTGGTGATGTTATGTCCAGTAAAATCTAAGAAACTCTGTATTGGACTTTACACTTCTTGCCATGAATACCTTAAGAAATAAAACGGGACAATGTAATGTAAGCGGATATTCTTACTTGTTACTTTTTTAAGAATATTTCACTTTATCTTATCAGGCTTTTGACTAATTTTAATGGCTGCCATCCCACATCCAAAAGAAACTCTCTAGGGAAAATATTTTGTGGGAAAAGTTTGTAATTGTGCTTTCCAAATTTTACAGTGGCATTTTGACAGGATAATTCTTGTTAGGAGTAATATCCTGACAGCTTTTAATATGAACTTTTCTATTGTTTTAAGCCTAGTACTTAATGTAAGAATGCACGAAAAAAGCTATTTAGATCAGTCTTGAAGACAGAAATTTTTGTCTATAGTTAGGAAAGTCATGGCAATAAATAATCTGGTAACAGTTATACATTATCTTAAATTATCTTTTTTCAGCTTTCATAAAAACTGCATATCTGGCCTGTCTAGTGCCACTCTTGCTGGTCTTTGATTTGTGGTCCCTGCTTATTTTCACAAGTTGCCTCTATTATCTGACTTAAGTCCTCATTAAATCTAATCGTACTTACAGCATCTGAATATATTGCATTAGGAAATGATACATTGACTCGTTTGATTTATGAAGTTACCAGAGACAAGCAAATCAAGAGTAACACATTTAAGACAACTCAGTCAGGAAACTTAAGTATATTGGTTTAAGGATTTAATGCAGAAGGATAAGCCTAAGTTTAAATCACAGGCCCATCAGTTAAATGCTATGGGTGCAGCTGACTTGGTAACATCACAAGATATTTTTCCAGCAAAACCCAAATCCTCCAGATTACTTAATGATGTTTGTGATTTCTGACTTCTCAGAAATAATTAACAGTAAAACCTTTGAGACTGAAAAACAAGATCTGGTTATAAAAATGGTAGTAAAATAGGTCAAAAATTTAAAACTCAATTCTCTTAAAAAGAAGTCACATTCTGATTCACATAATAAAAGTGTTACAGCTTTTATTGTTAAAGCATAAAAAGAGTCAAATTCTGATACATTTCACAGAATTATAAACCAATAGAGTGCTAGAGGGATCCTGGAAGACATTTCACTCTGGTGACGCATATGCCACCAGTAATGTAAAATATGAACTATTTCAATAAATTATTAGAAATCATGTAGGAAGAAAAGTTCAATTGATTTGGTTTACTCATAGTATACAGTTTCTATACCTAAACAAAATAAGGAACCAAGAACTAAATACCATAAGACTTGGTATAGCTCAGCCAACTCATGATTTGAACTAAAGGAGGTGTCACGCCATGAACGACAACCAGACAAAACATAAAGGTTGGTTTGTTCCCCCAGTTATATTTGTAAGAGCATACACGTGCGACTCACTTTATTTTAGAACGTGAAGTGACAAATATTTTGGAGGAGAAACTACGGGGAAATGCCCTAAGTGTAGTACCAGTTGATTCATCTGTAATCATTGATAGGTGGCTAACTTGTATAAGTTAATTTTTCAGGTAACTGAGACAAATCCATTTTATCATTAAATATTTTTGACAGTCTAGTAGAAAATTTTCTAAAATGTACTTTCTACTTCACTTTTTCTAGAGTATTGAGGATATAATTTTAACTTTTTTGTTGTTGTCTTTAATCACATCAATTCCTCTCATGGGGCAATAATCAGAAACTCCCCCTTCAGGGCTACTGACACCTATAATGCCCCTTGACTACAGGGTTCTGTATTGCTATGCTTTCTGAGTTATGTCTGTTTTTCACAGTTTCTCTGTCTTTTCTTATAATCAGCTGTCACTTTTTGCTCTGTCTTGTGTGCCTGCCTCCTGCACTAGGCCCCTAATTTGCTGCTTCTAATCCGCTGTGGACTGAGAAACCAGATTGCCAAGCTTGCTAGAATTGTGTCTAAAAGAAGAGTAAGTAGACTGAAAGAAGGCTGAGGGGCTTTTCTGTCCATAAAGTGCATGGACTTTGTGGAACTTGTCTGGCTGTTGAGCGTACTTTTGTTTGCCTCTTAGTTCTTTACTAAGAACTTGCTAAAGAACATTTGATTATATATATGATTGCCATATATTTGCAGTATTAATTCAGTTTCTATATATTGATGTTTCTAGGACTCTCCATTAATGAATTCAGCTATAGAAGAAAATTTGACTGTCATCTTTTTGTGAATCATTGTGTATAGCTTAGGGAAATGTTAAACATTTTGTTCTTAATTGTTCCTAGTATAGTATACAGACTTAAAACTTACAGCACTGTAAATGTGTCTTCAACTCTGTTCACCAAGATTTATATTCTAGAACTATTGGTTTGAGACTAAACATGCATGGCTAATTTAGTAAGAACTGGGTAACTGAATTTTGGGAGAATGAGTCATTCTAGATATCCCAGTTTTCTATGGAGCTTAAACTAAACATTGAAATTTTTTGGAATAAGTTTTGAAGGAAATCTTTTAAAAACTTAATATACATTGCTGTCCTCTTAAATGGTATATGAAATATATTTTAATCTTTTTGATGTCAAAATGGTCATTATTAATAGTAGTTATTACTTATAATGTGATAGACTAGGCATTGAGATCTGTATGTCCTTTACTAAATGACTCCATTCTGCTGTGCTTTTTTCCTTTACTTGTCTTGGCTTTTTAATAGTTCTGATTCCTGCAGTTTATGTCACTGCTTGCTTAAGTGTGCCTGTAGCAATAGCCTTCCTCCGTCCTCACAACACTCCTCCTAGTCTGCTTTGGTCTTGAAAACAAGGTGACTGAGACTGCTAGAATAATGTATAAAGTGAGAGTAAATTGACTCAGTAAGGATCCCCCCCTCCCAAAAAAAAACAGGATTGTACTTAAGCACATGAATTTTGTGACATCTATTACTTTAGTATGCATTTCATTACTATCTTAAAAATAAATGAAGTTACTAGGTTAGATACCTGCTCTCAAAATAGAAGAGCTTTCATTGTACAGAAGGAACCATTTCGTTTTTATGTTACCTTTTTGTATTTCTATCCTCTAATTAAACCAAAAAAATTAGTCCACTCAAACTAGCATTTTCTACAGTATTTCCACTTAAGTTGAATATCACGTGCTGCTAAGAATTTTTTTGGCAAGGCAGTTTTTTATTGTTTTGGTTTTGTTTTTAGAGCAGTATATCTTCATTTCGAAAACATGAAGTGGATTGAGTCCTGAAAAATAAGAAAACAATATCTTAATTTTCATTCAGTTTATTGTATGGTAAAATCTTGCCAAAAGTTATCAGTGTTAGATATAATGATATGGAAATTCCTGTTGTCATTCTATATTTTGCATGTTTAAATTATCATTTAATATGTTAAGTAATCAAGCATGATGATTTTTTTCTCTTAAATGAAAAATAAACATGAAATTTGCATGTTACAATGTTTGTAAGTAAAATTCAAATATGTCTAGAAGGGGATATTCTAGCATTTAACAACTTAGTTTTACCAACAGGCTGATTGTGTTTTAGTAATCATGTTAACATCAATACTTATTTTATGGGCATGCCTCATAGTCAGCTTTCCATTATTCATGTTACTAGACAGGAATTATGATACAATATTCATTTTTAAAAGTAGATAATCCAAAACAGCTCTTGAGCTGAGACTGCCGTTACAGAAGTGAGAGTCACAATGCCAAACCCAGGTTGCTAGTACGAGGAGAAAAATTCTCTGTGAGTGTAGTTGGGGAATAATAGTGATTGAACTCATTGTGATTGCTGTAAACCAAAACAAGGATGAATCCAGGATTCACATATACAGAAAATATGGATAAGGAGTTGATTCTATGGATATCCTAAAATGTGTGATAAATTTAAATGCATATCATATTTTAATGCGGTATTTAATGCTATATTTTAATATATTTTAACTGTCAGCAATTAAATTAGTTTTTTTTTTCATTCCCATTTAATGAATTTCATTTGGCACACACCAAGCATCTTAAAGGTTGGCTACCTAAAATTAGTTTATTTTATCATTGAACATTTTTTTTTTTCTAAAACTAAAGCATGTCTTCTATAGGCTATTCTTTTATAATATCCTAAGAAATTACACACTCCTTTTCCCTCCCAAGTAAGTTCTTAAATGAACTCCATTTCTAAATCAAAGTATTTCTGCACTTTTATTTCACCACCTGTAGTACCTTCTGTTCATACTATGGCGTAAATAATGCTTACTCAGGCACAGTGCTGGCATCTGGCAACATACAGAAAGCTCCAGAAATGTTACACCTATTCCTTAAAGATTGCCGTATGGTCCTCGTACAGCCCTGGAGGTCCATGTAAGTGAAAAGCCCAGAAGTCTGCCTGAGCTGAAAGCACTCCCAAGGAGTTTGGTTTTGTTTGGGTTTGTTCTAGGTATGGTCCCAGGGATCCCAGATCAAACCAGGCCCCTGGGCCTATCCTAGAACCAACCTAAACTCGCGCATCATTCCTGGACCGTCAAGAGTGTGAAGACTGAAGATAACCTGAGGCTTACTAAACACCCTACGCTCACCAAGACTCCTTTGTGTGTGTGCTCGTGCGTGCCTACATGTTAGCAAGAATTGTGTGGTTAATCCTTCTAAAACTAAAGAGATAACATTGGATAACAAGATAAAGCCTTGCCAGATGTTGACATATAGTAACTTATCATAACAGAAATGTGATAGGTAATATGGTCATTTATTAATTGCCAGTGAGGAGACCTGTACTTGTAACTTTTATTATTGAATCTTTATTTTTAGGTTAAAGAATTTAGCCACCAAAAAAAAACTCTCCCCCAAATTAATTTCTGTTTTTGTTTAAGACTTTCTACTCACCAATATTATACCAGTCTCATTTAAGTAATTGTTCCTAGTTTCTGAAATACATTGGTCTTTGCCTTCTGGCTCCAATGCTAAGTAATTATAAACTCCGGTTTTGGGGACTCATTTTCTTTTACTCTGTTACTGAATCCACCACATTGCTTTGAGCTCACTTTTCGAGGTTCAGATCTGGGGAGAACATTAGCATCATTTGCTGACACCGTCCCTTGCTGGGCTCATTGTAGACTACACTTTGGAATCAGCTGTGGTTAACGAAAACAGGCTAGGATGGTAGAGTGGAAATGGGCTAATACCTCACATTTTACAAAAGTATTTTGTAAAATAAGATTTTTAGTAAGTTTCTTGATTTTCATTCCCAGCTGCTTGCTCTGGATTTTAAAAATATTCTGACCTTGTTGATTCATTGCATGGTCTTGTGTCAAAACTGTGACATTGCTGTAGCCACATACAAATTTTTGTTTGGGAGGGCCAGATTGCTGAATGGGATTGAAAAGGCCCCAAATCCAAAGCTATTAATGATGCACATTGCCAATGAACACTTTCAGGATACTGGTGTTTCAGTAGATTTAGACCCTGTTTGAAATAACTGCAAACTAATCAGGGAAGGAGCCAAAAACTGTGCTATTCCTCCAAGCTTTGTCACACCAGGAAAATTGGGTCAGTGGGTTATCCTTTAAAATAGAACTGAGCTCATTCTGAACAACTCACCCCTGCAATTAGTTCTGTACTGCATTCATTACAGAGATGCTTCATCCTATGAATTTTGTTATTTTTACCTGTTAAATCTTACATATGTTCACTCTTCTCTCTCAGTGTTTTCCTGTTTGCATAAATCAAAACACTATATGTGTTACTATGTATATTTTTTGATAAAACAGTAGACTGGATCTAAATCATCTTTGGATATCGATTCCCTTTAAAGCCAAGTGATTTAAATGGCTTTATTGTCTTGTAAATTCACTCTTAATTTATGCTTCAATACTTTTCGTTCATTTTTCTCTAATGAACTACATAGAATTGCAAAGATGAGCTTTATATACCGATTCTTTCAGAAGTTACGACATTTTGTATTCACCCAAATGTGCAAATGTTCTAACACTAGTAATCTTGTGTTGGTGCACTAATCTGTGTGCATAGTTCACTGTTTCCCGACATAGCCAGAAATGATACCTGAACCCACCCCACGTTTCTGTACACTAAATGTCCTCAGTGTGTGTGGGGGGGGGGGGGGAGCTTTGCACTCTCCTTTAACATTGTTAAATGTGAACAGGTAATAGGAACTTGTGAACTGTTTTACAGAGTTCAAGCTTGTTTACATAGTAAGTTTCTAAAGTCTGCCTTCAATTCAGATACTTTTGAAGTGTAAAGCTGTATTTTTAAAATATCATTTGAGAATATTCTTTCAGAAATATTTTAATTTTTACTTTTTGACTATTTATGTTTTGTATAGAACTACATTACTTATTCTACCTGACAACTTGAGATTATAACTTTTTTTTAACACCGCACTTTCTTTGATAGCTTTGTGTGTTTTATTTTATTGAATTTTGTCAACTGTTGTAAAGGATTTTATAAGAATATGATGTCTGTAATATTGTTCTTCCTCCTGAGCGTAAGAAGTCTCCAATAAAACCTACACTTCTTTATCTTTTTTGTGTGTTTCTTTTTTTCTTTTGTCCCTATTTTTCTATCACTGTGTTTTTCAGAATTTGTTACTATACCCACAAAAGGTAGCAGTTGCCCAAGAAAGCCTTGGATTCATTGGTATAAGCTTTATTTGGTCATTTATGTGGCTCCTATGATAACATATCATAGTGAAAACAGCAGATTAAATTTAAAAGTTCCATTTTCACCAGCAGCCACTGGATACGATCTCATCATGTTATATTTGTTGACTTACATGACTCCCCCCACCCCCCACCCCCGCCAGAAAAGGCAAACTGAATTAAGAAGGAAGTTAGCATCCAGTGGATCATCCTTGGTGCCATCTAATTGAATGAGTTACTGGTTTGAATCTTTCTGAGCTTAGCTTGGGAGCATCTGCTGGTTAAAAAGAAAGTGGCCTTCCTTGAACTGAACTCTTAAATAAATAAGCTGCCTCTTTCCAGAAAAGATTTGAGGCAAAAAATACATACTTATAAAGGCAAAAGTAAATCCCTGACAAGCGGCACTTATCTGGGCTTTCCCAATTCAAAGCATGAGACAAGGAACAATGTGCTTGGTTACTCTACCGGATTCTGAAGTCACTGGGCAGGAAATACCCCATATGGTAATCACTCCTTGTCTTCACGATTTGCTTCTGAAGGTCTTTAGCAGATGTGCTATAACCATTGAAAATAAAGTTGGCAAATAGTAATTTTCCCTGGATGTACATCTGTAAAATTTAAAGAATGTTTTTAGAACCTGAGCATATGTAAATTAGTGCTGTTTATTTGATGGGAGATCTTGTATCCCTATGAGAAAATGTTTATATGCAAAGTAATACTAGGCATCAAACATGTTCCTTAATTCTGACTTACAAATTGGACTAGACCTCCACCACTAAATTTTCAGATTCTCTATTTCTTAAGAAAGAGAAACTCTACTATACAAAGCCAAGTTTTTCCGTTCTGGGTGCAAGAGACCCTGTTTTTAGGCACAGGTGTGTAGCTGGAAAAATATTCATTCAACTTTTAGAGATTAGAAAGGATAAGAAGAGGTAGCAGGGGAAGGAGATAGTAGTTTTTTTTAAAAGTATAGCTGGTTCCCACACAGAACTTTATCTGCCAATAACTCAAGTATACCTTGTGTTGTAAAGCAATCTGATGCAAGTACTTAAAGGGGGTGTAAGAATTCAAAAGGAACGTGATTACCTGTTATTCCTTTCCCCCTAAATAACATGCATAATCTTTTCATCATGAAGAGATGTCCTATTACAAGGTTTCCTCTGTGCGAATGGAATTTTCTTGTGTATGTTCATTTCAGCAACAAAAGAGCCTGTTTGTTATCTAGGACAACCCCAAGGCTGGCTGAAATGAGTTCTGTGTGGTTCCTTGCTAGGAAATGCTTTATTCTTTAGCAACCATGACAATTAGTCATGGAGACGCTTATCTTGCCTGAACTTAGAAGATTAAGCTATGATACATGGGTAATGAGAGCCAATGTCAAGGTTACTTTACACAATATGTGATATATGTAAATATTTTATAAGATCTGAAGAATACAACAGGTAATCTCTTAAACAGTGACACAATGGTGACTTTTAGGCAGTTTTATTTTTTCAACACAAACATGAAGTATTTGTATGAGAGGAAAAGAAGTGTAGTTTCTAAGTTGAAAATGTGCACAGTTTCATTGTTATTTTGGGTTTATGTTCATACATAAGAAGAAAGCTTTTCAGTCTGTGTGTATTCCAGCCATCACCTCTTAGGCTAAACCTGGGGTCTAGAGAAAAGGAGGCAATGCTGCGATGTTTCGTTCTTGCAAAACTAACTTGGTCAAATACAGAAGAATGTTAGACTGGGAAAACATTAAGTTTGTGTATTTCCAGAGGCCAAGGTGTGACCAGACCCAACACCACAATTAAACTTTTTTCTTACTGAAACTGTGGAGTTTGAATTTCAGTTGAATTTCAAAACCTGGAATTTTCTAATATACATTAAAATCCTATAAGTTGCCCTGGCTGGTGTGGCTCACTGGATTGAGTGCTGGCCTTTGAACCAAAGGGTCGCTGGTTCAATTCCCAGTCAGAGCACATGCCTGGGTTATGGGCAAGGTCCCGGGTACGGGCATACAAGAGGCAATCACACATTGATGTATCCCTCTCTCCCACGCTTCCCCTCTATGTCTAAAAATAAATACATAATATCTTTTTTAAAAAATTCTGTAAGTCGCACCCCCGTTCACAGAAAAAAAAAAAAAACCTAAGAAAAGTGATCCTGTCCATTTGGCTTGAGTGTGCTGCATGCCAGGCATTGTTCTTGGTGCTGAGAAAGAGCTGTATACAAAACAGCTTCTGTCTTCACTGAATGCTAGAGGGGAAACCAAACAACCTCCTATGTTTGGGTGGGTCAGGAGGTGGTACATACAATACAGAAAATAAAGGCAAGTAAAAGGGATGGAGGATGCAGAGTACTTTTCTGTACATATTAGGCAGTCAGGTAAGAAGGCTGTGAGGGAGCCAGCACCCCACGTAGAAGAATCATGCAGAAGCAAAGAGCGCATCTGGCTGACGCCGCATGAGAAGGGCTGGCCGGTCCAGGAAGGCCTACTAATGAATTTGTAATGAATGTATCTTTTACTTGGAGGTAGGGGGCCATTGCAGGGTTTTAAGCAATGAAGTGAAATGACTTAGATTTTTAAAGTGTTATAAAGTTTAAAAAGGTTATTTGACTTCAAATTAGGTGTTTTTTTTCTATGCATTTTGTCAGTTTTACTTTCCTGTTTAAATCATCATATACAAGGGCACAGATTCACACACACGTGAATCCTGTGTATCACTTCAACCAGCGTAATAATCCCCGCAGTCCGTACTAGTTTAGGCATGGGATTCCTCTAACAAGTTGATTAAATGGGCAGGTAGTTCCTCTGTGGATTGTTCATTCACGTATTAAAACTTCATTTCTTTAAACATTCTCCCCCATGCCACTGTCCTCAATGTGTATATTCCTTACTACTCATTCAGTTGGTGTGTGGATTTTTTTGCAAAAGCACTTTGTGGAAGGATACTCTTTTTTTCTAGTTGTGGGATCCAGTCTGTCCTACTTTATCTGATTGGCTGTGGTGAGAGGTTCAGTCCTTAAACCACCCCAGTTATCCCATTGTTCCAGGAATTAAACTGAGTGGAGTTGAAAGACTTTTCCAAACAAATCAAACAAACAGATGCTGATGTGCTCTCTCAAATGAAATATATTAGCCCTGTGGTGACCAAATATTGACCTAATGACTAAACAAAAGCAAAGAGAGAGGTTCTGACTTCTTAAGAATACTTCTTCAGGACTCCTCTAAAGTACTCACCACTCACCTTAATGAAATGCCCCACGACACTTTCAGACGAAAACTCAGTGGAGACTAGAAAGGGGATATGTGTTAGTAGATTAAGTAAAGATCTCCAAACTACTCTCTTCCCAGGAATTGTAAAGTCTCTTTTACAGAAAAACAAAGGGAAGACAATTTTTTACCCTGCCTAGCTAGCCACTGTATGCCAATGCTGCCAGCAGAAACTCTTGTCCCCATTTTGGACTACAAGTCAGGAAACCTGGGTTCAAATCTCAGCTCCCCCTTTTAGTCGTGTGGTCTTTCTGAAGCCTCAGGAAGTATATAATATGTGAGGATATTATACATTTCCTTGTATAATATGTGAAAATATCCTCACATATTCCTACATTTCCTTGTATAATATGTGAAAGGAAAACAGCCACATTCCCTCAGAGAATGAAAAGGTACGATTCTCAGAAACTATACTCTTTTTCTTTTGGGTCTGCAGTACTTATCTTTTTGTTGGGGAATTCCTGCCTTGTGGAAAAGCCTGGGGCTTGTCAAAGGCTGGGTTGATAAGTGAAAGGGACAAAGCAAAGTAAAAACAGGGTTTGACATTTCTGTTGGAAAGACACATGTTTATTCACTCAGTCCAAACAATGCAGGGCGGGGCAAAAAGGTTTACAGTGGTGAGTGCATGATTATCCTCGCATTATTATTACTCATTAATTATTGGTGTTATTTTTCATATGAACAACTGTTAACCTCCTTTTGTCCCACCCTGCATTTATTGACAGCTACTGTTTTTTCTGGCCTTGGGATGCAGAAATGAACAAAACGGACAAAGTCCCTGCCCCAGTGAGGGGATCAGATAATAAAGCAGTGAGTGGATGGATAAGGTGTCACATAGTGGTGAGTGCTATGAACCCAATAAAGCAGGGTAAGCGATGGAGTGTGAAAAGTGCTCTTTCAGATAGCACAAAAAGGGGAGGCCACTGAGGGCTGACATCGATCTAGTGAGACAATAAACTGTGCAACTACCTGGAGAACCACCAGCGAAGCAAGCACCGTGGGTAAAGGCTCTGGGGGAGAACAGCGAGGAGGCCGGAGCGGCGGGAGCCCACGGGCAATGGAAGCAAAGGAGCCGGAGGCCAGATTACAGAAGTCCTGCGGTCCATAGAAAGGATCCAGGATTTTATTTCAAGTGTGAGGAGCCCCCATTAGAGGGTTCTGAGCAGGGCAGAGCTGTAACCTGAGTTAGGCTTTATAAAGATCACTGTGGAGCAGTAGCGGGCAACAGCAGAGAGACCAGTGAAGGGAGGGCGATGCCTGGCGTGAATAAAATGGGCAAATAAAATCTGGATGTGTTAAGAAGATAGAGGCTTTAGGATTGGCAGCTGGATTGTAAGTTGGGTAAGAAAAAAGGGAAGTCAAGATTTATTTCTATATTTTTAGTCAGTAAAAGTGGGTAAGGGCCACTTCCTGAACTGAGAAAGACATGGGGAAGAGCAGGTTTTAGGAGAAAATAAGTTCAGTCAAATGCCTATTTACTAGAGTGAGAGATTGGGCTGGAGATAAGAGGGACCTGGAGCTCAGGGCAAGCACTGCACACAGGGACACCACTGTGGGAGTCATCGGCATATCGGGGGTTTTAAGGCCACAGACTGGGTGAGAGCACCTAGAGCGAGTGTAGGTGAAAAGAAAGCAGACCTGAGATGAGCTGCTCTCTCTTCCTAGAGGCCAAGTGCCGTGACCCACTCTTAATCTTTTGGTTGCCTATAAAAATCACTCCAGGGTCTATTAAAAAACTAGATACTTAGGTTCCACCCAGATCTACTGACTAAGAATCTCCAGGGGTGAGGCTTATAGTTTTTAGAGCTCCATAGGTGGACAATCAGGTTTAAGGACTATTGGCTTAGGAAAAGGTAAGGTGAAGAGGGAGGGAAAGGCTGTGGTTCAGGTAGTGCCAAACACAATAGACCAGGAGCTCCACATACAGCCCCTTACCTTTGCTACACACACACACACACACACACACACACACACCATCCCCACCCACCACCATCACTAGTCAAAGTCTTTAACACTGAGTTCCATACCCACATGCGAGTGTAACTCCCATTCCTCGAAATACTAATGATAACTTGTAGAATTTTTGTTTTATCGATAGTTTTTGTATACATTTCTCCTTGAACATACATTCTCATTTGAATACACATGTTCAGTAGAAGACACATTCTCACATCAGCCTCGTGAGCATCAAACAGGTGAAAAATGAAATCCAGTCATCAAATCTAGGTCCTGTTGATATGCTAACTCATTTAATCCTCATAATCCCCCAACAGTGGTGATTGTCTCCCCAATTTACAGATGAGGAAACTGAGGCAAGCCACAAAAAGAAGAGCTGGGATTCAAAGTCAAGTTTCTGACCTCAAAGCTTATGACCTCATTTCATCAAATATAAAAAATGGATCACTACACTGCTTCACGTTTTTAAAAACTGGCTACTAAACTAGGTTAGCTTTTAAAGCACAGAACCATACAGTTTTTCCAGAAAGGGTAAGAAACATTAGTCTCATACTAGCTTTTCATACTTCCTTGGTAGGCACTGGCTTTCCACTTAGTCTTTCAACAGGAACGTTTTTATCTTAGGGATGCAGGTAGAAGCTGTGTAAGCTGTTCAAATATGCCTCTAAACTCAGAACCTGGAAATGGGACAACAGGGTGATTGGTTGCCCCCGCCTCCAACTACCAGGAGGCACTTGGGTCTATGGGTCCAAGGCCACGGTGAGAAGTCTGGACCGGTGATGGAGAGCTGTGTGTCGCTAGTATCCAGGGGTAGTTGCTCAATCTGTGGGAAAGAGTGAGTGTGTGGAGAGTTCACAGAGGACTCGAGGTTCCAGGAGGGGCTTCCACCGGAAACGTAGTCTGTGGATACTTTCCACAGAAAGTCTCATGACTCCTTCACAATCTAGATCAAAATAATTACTTTTCTTATTTGCATTTTATCCTTCCCCTTTCTGGTTTTTAGTGAGGAGGAAAACTTCGAAGTCCCATGTTCTCTCTAATTCAACACCAGCTACAAATCATTGTTGAAGCAAGCCACAGGAAGGGACCGCGACTGTGACAGACCATCAGAACCATCTGCACTTCCTGCTCCCAAGCAGAAGCCCAGATGATATGTTACATGGAACACTAGGTCTGTGGAATGTAAAGAGTTATACTAAAAAAGGATTCTTCGGCTAAATGATAGGGATCTTGAACAAAATTAATTTGAACAAAATTAAACAACTTTTGAAAGAAAAATGCTTATAAATATTTACATATAAGCTACCATAAAGTTTATACTTATTCTGTAGCTTGTTATTATGAAGTTGGGTTTCTCAGGCCGTTTGTTACAAAGGGCAAAGAGCTTTCTGGTGATATACAAAGGTTTTTCCTAAAGGTTTCAAGGAGCCCTGACCAGTGAGGCTCAGTTGGTTGGGCACTATCCCACAATGCAAAGCAAAGTAAAAGGTCAATGGTTCAATTCATGGTCAGGGCACATGTCTGGATTGGGGACCTGGTCTCCAATTCAGGTGTGTGTAAGGAGCAACTGATTGATGTTTCTCATATCGATATTTTTCTCCCTCTCCTTCTCCTTCCCCCTCTCTCTAAAAAAATAAATAAATAAAATATTTTTTAAAAAAAGATTCTAGCCCTGGCTGGTGTAGCTCAGTGGATGGAGCATGGCCTGCAAACCAAAGCATCGGAGGTTCGATTCCCAGTCAGGGCACATGCCTGGGTTGGAGGCCACGGCCCCCAGCAACCACACATTGATGTTTCTCTCTTTCTCCCTCCCTTCCCTCTCTAAAAATAAATAAATAAAATCTTAAAAAACAAAAAAAGATTCTAAGGACCATTAATGTGTATCCTTGAGATCATAAATATTTATAATCAGAAATTGCATTCATTAAAATGATAATTGTTTACCTAAAATTATAAAGTATATTTGCATAACAGATTGATTTTTACCCACCAAATTTGAGATAATTAGCTGCACCAACATTATTCTGTAGTTTCTCCAGACTCTACTTGGTGCCTGGACCTTCCTTGTTAAGTGAGAAGGCACCTACACCTTTTGTCTGGACGTCTTCCTGTGGGCCTCTGCTTTTTAATAAGGCTGACAACTCTAACATTCATTTCTGAAAACCATAGTGAATGTTAGTTTTCCTCCTATGAGAAATATGCCTTTTCAACAAGTGTTTGACCTTCAGGTAGGACCCCAGTCAAATCCTGATATGATGTGTCCTCAGAACATGCATTTTTCTGATGGCTATTAGAGTTGGAAGGATACCTAGAGATCATCTAATTGAGTCCTCCTCACTTTACAGATAAAGAATTGAGGACTAGAGAGGTTAGTTATCTGTGGACACCCAACAAGTCAGCGGTAGAACCAGAACTAGAAGCAAGGTTTGCTGCTTTTCCTACCCTGCCTCCCTACTTCTTACTTGTCATTATTATTGTGGTAGAATATACATGACAAAATTAACCACTTTAGCCATTTTTAAGTGTACAGTTCAGTGGCATTAAGTACATTCCCATTGTTGTGCAACCATCACCACCACACACCTCCACAACTTTCTCGGCATCACAAATCGAAACTCTGCAGGTACTGTTTAAGCGAGAACTCCACGTCCTCCACCTTCTCCCCGCCTCCAGCCCCTGGTAAGCGCTGTTCTGTTTCTGACTCTAACAATTTGACTATTCTAAGTTCCTCACCTGAGTGGAGTTATGCAGTATCTGCCCGTTTGTGTCTCACTTATTTCACATAGCATAACGTCTTCAAGGTTCATTCATGGGACAGTGTCTATCAGAACTTCATTCTTTTTTAAAAGATTTCATTTATTTATTTTTTTTATTTTTTATTTTTTATTTTTAGAGAGGGAAGGGAGGAAGAGAGAGAGAGAGAAACATCAATGTGCGGTTGCTGGGGGTCATGGCCTGCAACCCAGGCATGTGCCCTGGCTGGGAATCGAACCTGCGACACTTTGGTTCACAGCCCGCGATCAATCCACTGAGCTACGCCAGCCAGGGAAGAACTTCATTCTTTTTTTTTAAGGCCGAATAATATTTCACAGTATGCATAGACCACATTTAGTGTATCCATTCATCGCCGATGGGTGTTTGGGCTGTTTCTACCTTTTGGCTGTCGTGAGTGATGCTGCTGTGAAACGAACATCTGCTCGAGGCCCTGCTTTCAGTCCTTTCGGGTGTATGTACCCGGGAGTGGGGTTGCTGGATGATATGAGAACTCTGTTTTTAATTTTGGGGGAAACCACCATAGTTTTCCACAGTGGCTGTGTCACTTTAGTTTCCCTCCCCTTAGTTTCTGATGTGTAGCAGAAAGAGTGTGGGACTGGAAGTTGCCAGCCCACCCCCAGGACTGATTAGCTGCGTATGTAATCTTTGTAAGCCACTTCTCAAACTCAGCTTTGCTATGGAGGAAGAGGTAAATGACCTTTGACGTGTGGACCTCACAAAATGGTTATAAGAATTCAATAAGATGAGATATACTGAGTGCTTTACAAATGAAAACAGGTTCCTTAATGGAAGTTATTATTAGTCACGTACTAAATTTGAGTCCAATGCAATGTCAAAGGAGAAAACCATGAGCTGTTGGGAAGGAAAAAGCACACTAAAGAAATTTAATATCCAACCTGGTTGGGACTCTCTGAGCTTCCTGGACTTGCATGTCTATTTCCTTCACCAAATTGGGGAAGTTTTCTTTCATTATTATTTCAAATAAGTTCTCAATTTCTTGCTCTTCCTCTTCTCCTTCTGGCACCCTTATGACTCAGATGCTGGTATATTTAAAGTTTTCCTAGAGGTTCCTAAGCCTCTCCTCATTTTTTGAATTCTTGTTTCTTCTTTCTGTTCCAGTTGAATGTTTATTTCTTCTTTTTGCTCCAAATCATTGGTTTGAGTCCTGGCTTTCTTCTCTTCACTGCTGGTTCCCTGTATACTTTTCTTTATTTCACTTTGTATAGCCTTCACTTCTTCCTCTATTTTGTGACCATACTCAATCATTTCTCTGAGCATCCTGATCACCAGTGCCTTGAACTCTGCCTCTGATAGATTGGCTACCTGCATGTTGCTTAGTTCTTTTTCTGGAGTTTTGATCTATTCCTTCATTTGGGCCTTATCTCCCTGTCTCTTCATTTTGGCAGCCTCCCTGTATGTCTGTGTATTAGGTAGAGCTGCTTTGATTCCCATGCTTGGCACACATGTTACATTGTAAGCGGTAGGGCCTTAGCTATTCACCAGGGCAGGGAACCCACTTCGCTGCATTGTGGCACTGTATGTGGACAAGGGGTCAGAGAGGGAACAATGCCACTTGCTCAGCTCTTGCCCCATTTCCAGTCACTTCCTCCACTTCCCAAAAACATCTGGTGCCCTCCTAGTTGCTACACTGGAGTGGGTGGGTTTGTGGACATTCTAGGATTCTGTGGGCCCAAAGAGAGTCACACCAAGATACATCATAATTAAAATGCCAAAGGTTAAAGATAAAGAGAAAAATATAAAAGCATCAAGAGAAAAGAAATGAGTCACCTGCAAAGGAGGCCCCATGAGACTATCAGCTGATTTCTCAAAAGAAACCTTGCAGGCCAGAAGGGACTGGCAAGAAGTATTCGAAGACATGAAAGGCAAGGACCTACATCCAAGTTTACTCTATCCAGCAAAGCTATCATTTAGAATGGAAGAGCAGATAAAGTGGTTACCAGACAAGGTAAAACTAAAGGAGTTCATTATTACCAAGCCCTTGTTGTATGAAATGTTGAAGACACTTAACTAAGGAAAAGAAGAAGATCAAAACTATGAATAGTAAAATGACAACAAGCTCACAACTACCAATAGTGGAATCCAAAAAGAAAAAAAAAACAAAAACCAGAAACAAACTGAGCAAGCAACTAGCACAGAAGCAGAGTCATAGAGATGGAGATCATATGGACGGCTGTCAGCAGGGAGGGGGAAGAGGGCGAATGGGGGAAAAGGTGCAGGGAATAAGAAGAATGGTTGGTGGGTACAGAAGAGACCAAGGGACGTTGGGAATAGTGTAGGAAGTGGAAAAACCAAAGAACTCATATGTACGACCCATGGACATGAATTAAGGTGGGGGGGGCGGATTGCTGGAGGGAATGGGGATGTGCCGGGCGGAGGGGGGCAGAGGGGAAAAAACAGGACATCTATAATAGCATAATCAATAAAAAATACTTAATAAAAAATTTTGCTAACCCTCGTCCTACAGGGTAGAGCTAGAGAAAGTACACTTATCATAAAGAGAGAATAAAGGTTTTAACTGAGGAAAAAAAAAGAAAAGAAATGTAATGCCCAAAAAGACTTTGATCTAAAGAAAATACCAAGATGCTGTGGTTCCAGTTTGCTGTAACCAGGCCCCTGCTCTCTGGGTGTGGTAGTAGAGACAGCCCAGAAAGGCCTGGACGTGTCCAGAGAGCAGACACGGAAGTCACTCACAGCTCAAAGGCGTCATGTCCTGGCTCCTCTGGCCCTTTGTTCTTTGTTGCTCAGAGTCAGTGTGAGTCCCGGGGAGTGAGGCTGATCCCTTCTGCATGCAGCCAGGCAGCCTGTTTGTATCTCTAACCTCGGGACTCAAGTAGAACTGCTGAAGAGAATACTACTTCAGTTTCCGTGTATTTTTAAATATCGAAAAAATAATAATAATAACCCAAAACCTTTGTAAAGGTAAGTTTAATAAAATATAAATGTGCTAACTTAGCAGCACAAATAGGACAGACCAAATAAAGCAAGGGGAAAAACCCTTAGATACTAAAAATGTTTGGGGGCATAATTTCTATGGGAAATTGGTAACCACGTTAGTCTTTCAATCTGATTTCAAAGAATTTGGAACAGAGTCTCACATTAACATGACTTTATTATTCACTATATAATGAAGAGTCCCAATATTCTGAATCATTGTCCTCTTCACTTGGGAAAGAGGGAGTGGAGGACAAAACATTGGCCAAACTAGCTCTCTCAAAGCATCGTGAAGCAGTCAGGTCATTCTTTTGTCCTTTTAAAATGAGGACGTGACCAGTTCCACCATTCCCTGTCCTCTACTGCACTATGATAACACATGTCCATCATTTCCATGGAAACCTAGGGTCCTTAAAGCTTTGATTCAATTCAGCTTTAAATCCTAGCTCTAGAGAGCACACCCTTCTCTCCATGTAGCCCTAACAGACCCAGCCTTTCCCCTGGATAATCAGCAGCCCCTAAGGCAGCAGAAGACAGCAGCCCAGACCTCTGGCAGACTAAAGATAACATCTCAATTTATGTTTCACTTCCTGAGCCCTAAGGTGAAACAAGCCCCTGGCTACGCTCCCAAGAGACAAGAGACGAGACAGAGGGACCCCAGAATAGACCTCAGAACTGTCCTCAAGACAGGCAGAAATGATTCATTACCTCACCTCCAACTAATCAGCTCCCAGCATGACCCTGAAACACTTAACCCACAGTATCTTGCGGTCTTGCTCTAGATAATCTGTGACCTACGTGCCACTGAGGAGCAGGGCCTTTGGAGCATTAGCTCCCCCTTCTCCTGGATGCTGCCATCCACCAATAAAATTTGGGCCAGCATAACGGATCCCACAAAGAATGGTGGCAAGAAGCAGAAGGGCCAGTTCTGTTCTACAACGCCACTGATCACGTGGAATTTTACTGTAGTTATTTATTCTTGCTTGTCTATTTCTCCTGTCTCCTGAACACCGAAATCACGTCAGAACCAGCAGAATAAGGTAAAAACCATGACCTGGCAATCTGTAAAGAACATTCCACAAAGACAGTCTTGTCCCACCTTCAGAGCCCTGGGTAACGCACATCCCAGACGCCAGTCCATGTATATAAAAATGAACACCTTGGTTAAAGAATTGATGCATCCTAATGCATTGAAGCGAACAGCTGAAATACATTTTCAACTTAGTTTTCACAATGTTCTTTGCACGCTTTTTGTCTTTGTTAAATTATCAGGAAAATGCAGGCTCATTTATTACAGACAATCATACCCATTCATTCTCTGTACTGTTTGGCCCGCAGAAATCCAGCCCAACATGGTCACATCAGAGCGGTTCACCTACATTTTCCCTTTATAGGCAAAGAAAACAGAATCTTTCTGCCTTGCTCCGCGAAGAAAGGCAGAGCCGGTCCCCAAGGCCCTCAGAATGCCATCTGGCTGCAATCTTTCCCAGAGTTTTCTGGCCCAGGGACAAAGCACATTTATTCCAAATGGATCAACACTGTCACCCAGTGGACACATATAACGCAGGCTGGGGCCGTAGCATTGCTTTTGGCTTGACAGCCAGTGTTGGAAGAGGAACCTGTTTATTTTAGGTGGTCACAGCTAATTGTTAATATTCTCTTACAGGGACCTGGGAGGACCTCAGCTGACAAGCCTTTGATTTGGATATCACAGATGAGTGCTAGGGAAGGAGGGCACACACTTCCGTTGTGCTGATGCTCTCTTTCCTTTTCTTTTTTAACCACCAGTAAATGTATAGGAAGCACAAACTGTAAACCAGCCAAGTGAGTCTGCCAAGACTCACAGGATCAAACAGGCTTGCAGGAATGGGGTGATATTTGATCACCTGCCAGGTACTGTGGGAAGACTTCCTTCCCACAGAATGAGACTCATTGTTCATTGTTGTCAGTGACAGTGATGTGTATTTTGAAAACTGAAAATAGATTTTTGTGTGTTTGTGGGCTGGAATCTGAGGAAGTTACTCAGTTTACTACAGTGAAATCAGTGGATGAGCTACTCTGGCTTCCTCCACGTGGTGTATCTCAAAAGGCATGTTCGGGTGTAGCCTCTGCCCGGTGTCATTTGTCCTGAGTCTCTTTTTCTTGTCTCAAATGTCATCTGACACTTGTAACACACTGGCTTACTTTTCACATTAAGCTAAGAGGCTCTTTGCTTTTCTTGCTAAATGCACCTTTAAATGAGTTTCGTCTCCCCAGCTGGAACTCATGGATAAGCTGAAAGCCTTCATCTGGTGTCACATTACCCTCCTCAAGCATCTCGGCACTAGTGAGAGCTGAGGCTTCACCTTGTAGGAGGTTTTGCAGAATCTTACAATTAAAAGCAAAGTCTCCGTGTATCATGAGAAAGCCTGGGTTTGAATGCTGACCCCACTCCTTGCTAGCTTCTTGCCCTTCGACAGGTTACTTAATTTCTCTAAAGTCTCAGTTTCCACCTCTATTATCAGGGATAATATTAGTACCCACCTTCTGGCTCGCTGTGGGGATTTAGACAAGAAAACACAAATGAATAACTTAGCCCAGTGCCTGGGCACCTGGAAAAAAGCTCCATAAATGTTAGCGTTAGCACTATCGTAATTATTCCAGCAGCAGTCCTTGTTGTTCCTGAAAAGCAACTTTCATAAAGTTCCTCTGGACAAGCACATGACATCATCGTATTTTTTAAGCCAGTTGTGAAATATCAGCCAGTCCATTGCTTCTCATTAAAATGATCCAGGGAAGACTTTTTGAAAACACTGCTAGCTCAAACAGCCAGAGAAAAGTACAAATCTTTTAGATGAGAGTCTCGAGCCGGCAAACTGAAGCTGTAGTGACAGAAAGCAGATCAGGGGTTGCCTGGGATGAGGCTGGACAGACTTACCGCGAGCGGGCCATGGGAAACCTTTTGGGGTGACCGCAACGTTTTCTGCCTTGATTGTGGAGGTGGTTACACAGGTGCGTACATTTGTCAAAGTCATCAGAACCGCACACTCAGAAGTGAGTGCACTGGAGTGCGTGTAAAATGTATCATAATTAAGTTGACGTAAAGAGAGTGCTGGGTCTCACCCCCACAAATTCTGATTGAATCGTTCTAGGGAGAGGACAAGAAATCACTTCTTTGTTCATGCACCGAAGGCGGCAGCCTGGGTTGGGGGCGGCTGATCTCACCCAGTCCTCTCCACTTCCGGTTGCGGTTGCGGTTAAACTCGAACACATACCTGGTTACAGTGGAAGGCGCAGGACTGGAATCCACGTCTCCAGGTACCTTGTGCTCCAGACCTTTCCCTTCACTAATAATATTCCCTCTCTCTGGAACTTCTCTCTTCTCACCTCTTTCTATCAAAATCCCTCCCACCTGTAGAGCCCAGCTCACATACCACAAGAGGCCTCAGGCTGCAGCTCTCCCTATTGGACTAGGAGCTCCTTGTCGGAGGGACTGTAGCTTTTTTATTTTTGTATCCTTGGTACCCAGTACTGTGCTTGGCACAGAGCGGACATTCAATAAACATTTGCTGAGTAGAAAAATTGGTGGAAGGAAATTAACATTAGTGCCCACGAGCTGCCAAGAATTGAAACAAGTGCTTTACGCACATTATCTCACTGAATTTTTACAACTGTATACATTGGTTATCATTTCCCCCTTTTGTAAGGGAGCAAAGAGGCCCAGAGAGGCTTAGTAATTTGCCCACGGTCACACAGTAAAGCAAGTAGTAGAACCAAGGTTTGAATTCAGGTCTGTTTGTTTTCAAAGTTCATGTTTTCTCTACCAGACTGGGCTGTCTCATTTATGGCAGTTACTCTATTCAGTCTTAAATTATGGATATTATATATCTTACCTCCTCAATTAGGGTATAGGCTTCTTAAATACAAGAATTCAATTTAAACCATAGCGCTAACCCTACAGTTATTGGAAGACCCGTGGTTATACGAAGATCTGTAGGCAGGGGGGAAGGAACCCCAGAAGGCTGTGATGTGAGCCGGCCTGTTCCAGCCTCCCGTGCGCTCCAGGGCCGATCGCTGCGCCATGCCAGCGCCACACACCACAGTCGGTTACATCACGTGTCTCAGGCACTTACCAAAAAAATTCCTGGAATGACGTTGTGCCTTTGAACCAGAAGTGGACAACGGCTGCCGGTGAATTTAGATGCAGAGATGATGTTGTATTTGAGAAACCGAAAGGAATCCGAACAACTCTTTTAAAAAAGAAAGATAAGAAGTGGTGAGGACATTGAATCCCAGGCAACGAATCCTTTGCTCTATTCAGTAGTATTTATGTCTTTGAAACAAAAAGTCTAGACTATCCCCACCACTCTCTTGGAAATGCCTTCATCAGCTCCCCCAAGACCTCTGTATTGCCAACGCAGGGGACATTTTGTGTTTCTTGTATTACTTGACCTCTTTGTGGCATTGGAAATTACTGAACAGCCCTCCCTCCTTAAACTCCCTCCTGGGTTCTTCCTCTATGTCTTCCATCCTGGTCTTTGTCAGGCACAACTTTTTCTCTACTTGATCTCTAAATATCTACTATCCTGAAATCTCCGGCCTTGCATCCTGCCCTTCACTCTCTTTACATGCTCCTCAGGTACCCCATGATTTTAATGACTATTTATGTCTACTAAATACATACAAAGCCCTCTCCTCACCTCCTTCCCTCACATGCCTAAGTGTAGCACGTTCCTCCCAATCCAGTCATCTCATTGGATTCCACTCTTGCCCCCTAAGGCACTGGTGTGCCTGCTCCACACTGCTGTGCTGTGCGGTGTGGAGTGCTGCTGAGGAGTGTGGCTCCTAAGTGCGGCTCCGTGGTCTGGACCCAGCCCCACTGCTTCTAACTGAGGAATCTCGGGCAAGTGACCGACTGTCCTCTGTCTCGGTAACTGGCCTGAGCTCAATGCACTCAAATGCAGAAAGCCAGTCACTTAGGGTTCTTTTGGGAATTAAAGAATATTCCAGGTAAACACAGCAGGCATTCAATAGGTCTTTGCTCTATTGATCTTATTCTGACTTTGCCATTTCTGATCAGTTCAGCAAACATTTACAGAATGTCTATTAGACGGGAGGCGTGGGAGTGGCGGAGCCCTTGGGATTTAATGTATATTGTTGTCACTTCAAGGAGGGGTCAGACTCCTGATTTAGATCTTGGTCTCCCATCCACTCAGCTTGTCTCTCTTTTCGGGGGAGACCTAGCTCAGTCCACAAGCTCACACTCCCAGAAGCACCTCCCACGGGACTAAGAAAGAATTAGCAGTGACCATGCACTCCCATGGCTGAACCTCGGGCTGAAGAATCACTCACTCACTTATTGGTCATTTATCCATCTGACGAATATCTTTTAAGTGTTAGCCATGTGCCAGGCCCGTGGTAGGCACTGGGGCTAGAATTGTGAGCAAGGCATTATCCTGCCATCAAAAACCTTCCTGTTTATTGGCAGAGAAATCCAGCTTCAAAGCAGGCTGGGAGGGCTAGGCAACTACTCCCCGAACCTGTGCTCCCAGAACCCACCGCAACCCTCCGGGGCTCAGGCCACCCCTTTAGGAGCTTGGTCCACACCCCTGAAGCTTCCACCAAAGCGTCCAGTGAATTCCCACTAATGCTCAGCTTTCCAAATACGGCTCAGCAATTTCCGTGCTATGCAGGAGGCCACGGCTCCCTGGTTAGGTGGGATGACAGAGAATGAAGGCCAGGCAACCCTTTTGCTGGAGACTGAAGTTCTCGGGTGAGTTTCTGTGTTTTATATCCCTCCCCATTCTGATTTGTGTCCCTTTAGGGTCTCTCGTATAGATAGGATCGTTTCTTTTCTTTTAATGATCTAAAACAGAACCTACTTCTTGGAAGCACAGGGTGCCCAGGCCGTTTCCCCCAGAACCTCTTCACCTTTCAAAGTTACAAATGTCATGTCACCTCCCTGCAAGGTTGCTCTGAACTCTGCTGGACAAAATACTATTTCCTTAGTTAAAATTTACATTTTAAACTGGTTTGTTCCTTTATGTTCCGCCTTTTTAGTAAAAGGCCCGAGGTGGTTTGAAGGAAAGAAGTATAGTGTAACAGAAAATTCTAAGTTATAAAAATCATGATGAGAAAATTTCAATATAAACAGAAGCTCTAGATCCAAAAGAAGGAATGGGCTTCGGATAAATGGCCAATAATTTTTACCCTATTGTGTAGTTCAGTCTAAAACTTTGCTCCTTACTTTAAGGCCAAGTGAAAAGAGAAGCCCAGCTGGGCCCCCGAAATCTCATTATGAGGGAAGAGGACACAAGCCAGATCCTCCTGGGAAGGAAAGCTGTCTAGTTTCTCATTTAGAGAGACAATTTTTTCTTCCTTTAAAAAAATATTGATTGATTTGAGAGAGAGAGAGAGAGACATGGATTTGTTGCTCCATCCGTTAATACATTCACTGGTTGCTTCTTATATGTGCTCTGACTGGGGATCGAACCTGCACCCTTGGCATATTGGGATGATGCTCTGACCAGCTGAGCTACCTGGCCAGGGCCAGAGAGAATTTTCACATTGTGCTTTATACAGAGTATACCAGGCCTGTAGCAAATAATATAACATCCCTTAAAATAAGATCAGGGCATATTCAGGGCAACATCCTGAAAGGCAACATATTGAGAGCAGGTCAGCAAAGGGTGATGGGGCCCAGGCTCTCAGCTTTCACATGCTGCAGCTTGATGCAGAATAAGACCTGAGGCTCTATAAGCATTCTTTAGAGCACCCCCTGGGGCTATCACTGGCGTTGGAACAGGGGGACCACAGAACATGGAGAGTGGCAAGAGCCCCAATGGGAGTGGGCCCTCCATGTCAGGCAAGGAACTTGGACTTGACCTGAAGAGAAGTCCTTAGAGGGTTTTAAGCAGAATGATGCAGTCACATTTGGATATTAAAGAGAACTCCCTGCAATATGTAGGAAATATCAGATGGACTAAGACAAGAGGCAGAAAAATCAGAGAACCTGTTGGAGAAAATCAGGTGGGAGGTGATAAAGGCCTAAGATAAGCAGAAGCAATGGGATCAAAAACAAGGGATGAATAGGAGAAAATGTCACCGTGATAGAACTGATAAGACAGAAAGACTTATTAAATGTGTTGAGGGCAAGTAAATGCTATTAGGCAGAAGAGGTTTTACGAATGCCCACTTAGATCTACTGGTTGTGGTTACTTGGGGTGGAAATCAGAGGAAGGGCATAAGGCCCAGTCTAGGCTCAACCAAAAAGAATGGTGGATTGGTAATGTCTGCCATGGATGCAGAATGGGAGGGCATTGGCATGCCTGGTATTTACCATTCCCATTCTCTGGCGGAAGAGGCATAAAAATGCACTGTGTGTTTTGAAACATGCACACTGTGTGGTCCCATGTATAGGAAAGTCTAGAACAGAAAAACTGATTATGGTGAGAAAAGTCAGAATAGGGGTTACCTGGGTGTGGGTAGGTGGGTGGATTATTGACTGAGAAGGGTCAAGAAGAAGCTTTTGGGGGCCTAGAAATATTCTATATCTTGATCTGGGTGGTAATTATACAGATATAGACATATATAAAAATTTATTAAGCTATGTACCCTTAAGATTTGTGACCTATCCTATATCAAGGTCATACCTCAAATAAAAGGGCTGGGGGGTGGGAATTCTTCCCATGAGCCTTTGTGAAGAAATACATTAAGATATACCATGCAAGTCAACATTAGTTCACCATTTGTCTTTATGCACGTGACACTCACCTGAATGCAAGGCATGCTTCTAGTTCTGTTCTGTTCCCTATACACTTCGGCCACTTCTTGTATTGTATTGTCCTTTTCCAAAGCTGAGAACACACAGACTATAACAATCTGGTCGATGGAAGAGAGCTGCTCGCTGATCAGGTAATCATACTCCAGGTCGGTCACCTCAGGAATGCTGTAAGTGCTACATCGGCATGAGTCCCCTTCCTTCCCACACAGAATCCTCCTTAGGACCACGGGACAGACCAGGTGGGAAGCAAACCATGCATCCCTGCCCTCAGTAGGAAGAGAAAGCCTAGAAAAGTAATAAGAGGAATCACATTGGAAGAACAGAAAGGACAGAAAGAACATCATTCTAAGAAGTACCAAAGAACCAAAGTGGCCATGTTATATTTATTATTGTTGTTATTTTTAAGAATTGTATTAAATCCTCCCCCCTTTTTTTTGGTTGCAATGAAAATACAGTCAAAGAGAAAGATAGCATGTCACATTGTATGTGTATGCCCCACCAGCATTTTAGAGCTGCCTTGCACAGTGTCTGCTTGCTTCATCATGGCAGGTTTTAAAGGATTTGGTTAATTTTGTTACTTGTGACCAGCTCTGGCTTGGAGTCAAGGCTCCCCATTGACTGGGCCCCAACCCTGCCTATCCTGCCTCCCACATTCTAAGTGCCAGCAAAGCCAGACTTCTCAGCATTCCTCTGATTTCCCTGCACCATCCTCCCTACGTGCCTTTGCTCACATCCCTGCACTGCTGTTCGCCAGCGGTGATTTGTGGGTAGAGAGGACACCATGGGATTATTCATAGTTACCCTTTAGGTGTGCCATGAATGTTAAATGGAATCCTAAAAGTACAATGTCTAGCATGATGTCTAGTGTCTAGTAAGTGCTCAAGTAAGTATTACATGTTAACCATCCTTGACATTATAAGTCTTATTATTATCATGCATCTCTCCACCTGGATTACCCCTTTTTCTCTATAGGCATATCCAAATTCTCCCCATCACTCAAGATCCCATTCAAAGGCTCCTGAAAAACAGTCCTTTTTAATAAAAGAAATCTCTCCCTCCACAAAACTTCTTCAGTCTATCTATGCTGCTCCAATAGCATCTGCTTCCTGATTTCCCATTGATGAATGGCATACATTCGTATCTCTCCTTGCCAACTCGAAGCCCCTGGAGGACAGGGACCAAGACTTCATATGGCTGATGTGCCCACATACCTGTAGGTGGTAAGTGACAATTTCTGATTGAATGAATTAATGCCATGGCCAGCTGAGTGGTGGCACTGCTTGTTTAGAGGCATTAGTGAAATCTGCTGATGATGCTTCCAATACAGGAAAGGTTTTCCTCATGGTATTTACCACTTTTCTTTAAGTTTATTGTCTTCACCAAATGTCACTGAAGCAATAACAGGATTGGGAGCTTTAGGGATTCTCAGCTCCCGGGGGTCTTGGCTGATGTCTACCCAGCATGTCTGCAGTACATGTGGCAGGAGGGGGCAGGGCTTCTCCTGTGGCTTCCAAATGCAGCCACTCAGTGAAGAGACCAACCCGCTCCTCCAGTGCCCTCCTCTCCCCATGCTGCCGGGATGGAGATGACACCGGGGCCTTCTCTGTCTGAGGTAGGAAGCATCCCTGTGAGGCAGCTATTCCCAGAGGTACACGTGTGTAGAAGACTGGGCTTTTTATATGGGCGAAGAAAATGTTCTCTCAGGAGAACTGGCAAGAGAAGGCAGGGGAAGCAGTACATCCTGACCTTCATCTATCACCCCAAACCTAGAGCCAGGGATTTTCAGCATAGAGTTAGGTTTCAAACAGGTTTTTACTAAAGTGGTGAAAACAAATTGTGTCTTGGTTCCTGATTGATCTGAATTCCTCTGCTAAATGGGTATAGCCTCTTCGGAAGCAGGTTGGAGAGAGCTCAAATGCTTGAATCTAGGCATGTAAGTTTGTCCCGGAAAGATTTCTGATGGAGAGCATGTTAGCAGCACACATTCACCCGGCCTGCTTAGAGACAACTGTGGTGTGAAGCGACGTGACAGCACGCCTTGCTCGGCGTTGGTGCGCCGACTGAATGAAACTTGCACCTAAAGCCTTTCCAAACATAAGCTTGCTGTGAATTATTAAGACAAATGAGGCTGGTTACCTGAAGTGCTGATGGCTGGCTGGGGCCCTTTGGATGCGAGGGAGAGGTGGAGGCTTAAAGACCCCCTTCAGTCTTACGAAGGTATTTCGGTTTAGAAGATATTCTCTGTTCTCATCTTTTTCCTTTGCACTTTGTTTCAGAGGAAGTTCTGCTGGTGAGACTTTTTGTTTCCTGACCACTTGTTGTGGGAGCTTGGGCACTCTGCTCATGTGCAGGGATTCTAGTCCTGAAATGTAAACAGAGTACGCTGCGCTGAAAACCCTTAGTGGACCAAGGTCAGCGTAGGCTGGGTCAATCGGCTGCAATAACCTGGGCACTCCTTCACCACTGTGCCTTTCTGTTGGTCCCTTTATTTTAAGTGCACTTTGTGGTCTTCCCTGAGTATACATAGCATCTAGGTAACAAACAAGGGAAATATCTAGGCTAGAGTTTGATTATCTGTGCTTATCTTGTGCCAGGTAATGTGCCACCCACTTTAAATGTATTATCCCATTGAATTAAGGGCTCTAATGAGGCGAGTAGTCTTATTTTCATGATATCACAGCTACGTCCAAGTTCACGGAGCTAGAAAGAGGCAGAACCGGGATTTGAACAGATCGATTTGATTCTGAAGATGGTGCTTTTACACTGTGCTTGCCAACCTCTTTTCAGGAAGCAGCAGAATGTGAACTGTAAAGCCCAATACATGTAGATGCTTATCATGAAAATATGATAGGAAAAGAAATCATGAGACACTTGTATGCATGTTGTGATAGATTTAGTAGGCTCCTTGTAGGCAGAATCAGCTACCCCAGGCGCTCGACCACCTCAGCCCACCTGCTCCCCTGAGGACAGAGGATTTCCGTTTCTCAGTTCCTGTGTCCAAAGGGCCTTTCCTTTGGGAAGCTCTGCCGTGTACCACAGTAAGTAGCAAACTACCTCCTCAAATGGAGAAGCTTGCCTTTTGGATTTAGCATACAATGAATGCTAATTATTTGCAGGTTCTGTGTTTGTGAATTTGCCTACTCTCTGAAATGTATTTGTAACCCCAGGTCAATGTTTGTGGCTGAACAAAGCGATGCTCTGCCTTCTTGTTTCCACCCTCATGCTGTAAACAAGTGTCCTTCATGTGGTCTATGAAGTGCCATGTTTTACACATTTTTGCATTTTTTGTTGGTGATTTTATCATTTAAAAATAGCCCACAGGTTTAGTACTGAGGGGCTATCTAGTTCCAAAGCACAAGAAGTTTTGATTTGCCTTATGGAGAAAATACGTGTTATGTAAGTTTCGTTCAGGCATGAGTTACAGTGCTGTGGGCCATGGGCTCAGTGTTAGTGTATCAACAATACATATTAAATAAGGTGTCTGTAGACAGAAGCCCACATAAAGTAAGGTTAAAATTAAGCTTGGCTCCTTAAATTTTCTTGCTGTGGCCAATCACCTGGACCAAGGGTAAGATTCTATAGGTATAATGCTTTACAATTTCCAAATGCCTCCTCGGGAACCTTGGAAGAAGCATTGAAATGTTGGTCTTCTGGAAGTCTCAATGATGGGAACAGGTACGTGCAGCAACACAGTGAGTTCTGTAACTGACCCAGTGAAAATCTGTAGTGATCCAGCCAGTTAAATAGGATGTGCTTGGCCTTTCTCTGCAGTCTTCTCAGTTTAATAGCTGTCGCAATGTCAGACATAGGGCTTATGTCCATTGCTGGATCAAACATAGACGTATCTACTGGGCCTGTTAAACTTGAAGGCTTTTATATATATATGGAGAGAGAAAGAGAGAGATTACTTACTGTATGATTATAAGACATCAATTCATTCATTCAGAAAGTTGTCCAACAAATGTTCATTGGGTATCAGTTATGGACCAGGTGAATGTACTTCATGTCACTGAAATATGTATTTTAAAATGCTTAAAATGATGTTTTCGTGTTGTATATATTTTACCACAACAAAAAACAGAGGGAGAAGAGCACACGTCCCCTGTGCTCCAGGCGCTCAGAGTCGATGGAAGAACGAGAGCAGTGAACATTATGACGCAGCACAAGGGCTGTGCTGTTTCTGAGCACAGAGCATTACAAGAGCCTACGTGAAAAACTTAATGTTTGTAATACTGAGCTTCTATTTAGCAGAAGGAAGTTTCAAAGCCACATATCATAAGGACATTAGACTTTCAAATGTGTGGTTACAGTGAACAGTATGTGTGATCTTTTCACAATAAATTGTGTATATAAGTAGTTAGCTTTGGATGAGCTTATGTGACTAGAAAAACTGTTGATAATTCAGTTTTATATATTCATAAGCATATGTAATTATATGGGCACTTACATATTTACATATAAAGCATATGTATAACTGTATACTTAACTCATTATCCAACCATCATTTACATAATTTTAATGTGTTACCACATCGCCGGAGGGAGATATGAGAGAAAGAATGTGAAGAGAGTACCGAATTCAATGATCCATGAAGAGATTAACAAAGTGGATGGCAAGAGTTTTAAGGAATTTGGTCTATAGAAGTCAGGCAATAACAATTGAACCTGGGAATCAACCCTATCCAAAGGGTGCAAACTTGAACTCCCTTGTCATAATGGTTCCAAAAAGGACTCAGAGAACACATCTGAGGTGTTAACAAAAGTCACCTGAAAATGTATCTTGGGTCCTGATTCTCAGCCTCAAAAATATTCTGGGTAAATAACCACCAGAAAAATTCAGAATTTAAGTAGACAGATCAAATGAATCAAAACTTTAATGTGTGTGAATGAATTTTGAATCATTGGGATAATTTTGAGTATTTGTTATACTTGAAATATCAAAGATGTTTTGGCAAATTACAGAATCTGAGAGATTACCCTTAGGCTTTCAATTTAAATTGAGTTGACCGATTTAAGACTTGTTTAAAAGTTTTATATTAAATAAGTCAAAAATGAACACCAGTTTAACAGTGCCAATTTCCCCTGACAACTTAAGAGTTGAAGATTATTGCCCTGGCTGGTGTGACTCAGTGGCCTGAGTGCTGGCCTGTGAACCAAAGGGTTGCCGATTCAATTCCCAGTCAGGGCACATGTCTGGGTTGCAGGCCAGGCCCCCAGTAGGGGGTATGCAAGAGGCAACCACACATTGATGTTTCTCTCCCTCTCTTTCTCCCTCCCTTCCCTTCTGTCTGTAAATAAATAAATGAATGAATCTTTAAAAATTTAAAAGAGTTGAAGATCATCCAGCTCTAGGTGAGAGGAGGTGTAGAGGCCTGAACCGGAGAACATGGATTTGCCATCTGACAGCGGAGACAGAAAGGACAGTGGGCCTGGTGACCTCCATACCCCCTCCCGTTCCCAACTTCTCCATGAACTTTCTAGCCAAAGCAAGATGATTTCCATCTTCCAAATATAATTTTGATGCACCTAATGGATGGGGCTAATATGCATCCAGAAGTCCATCTGCAAGGGAGACTAAAAATACAGTTTTCAGCTTTCCAGCCTCTGCGGTTGGGAAGAACTGCTGCTGCAGTTAAGGGGCAGAAAGGTCTACTAGAGGGGGGAGAAAGGACATGGCTCCCCGTGTCCCCCACAGAGACATGGCTCTCCTCTCACTTCTCCGCCTGCCCCTTAAGTGTTGCTTTACTTGGCCTTCTTTTTCTCATGCTACCTACTCTTATTTAGTGATTGATTCTCCCTCTCATTATGTAAGCCAGAAAGCTGTCCTCAGGATTCTGTCTCCTGAGTAACTTGTAGCTCTCATCTATTTTGCATCCTCTCTGCCTTAGTCCAGTCCAGAATGTCTTGGCTAGATTTGTGCAATAATCTTATGATTGATCTGCCCACACTACATACCCAAATATTGCCCCAGGAAAAACTCATCTAGAACAGTTCTCCACCTGAGTGAGCACATGCTTCCTTGGTGGCATTCAGAAATGTGCACAGACCCTTTGATTGATGGCACAACAGCCACTTAGTTTGTGGGGACCAGGGAGGCCTTCTGAAATGTGCTAGATTGTCCTGCATAGCTGTGCATTACCTGGCCCCTAATACCCACAGTGCCCCCCTCTTTAGAAACAAGGATTTCTAGATTAAAACTTTCAGGGACACTAAATTTCAAAAAATGTTGGTAACCAAAACCAATTCTCAATTTTTAACTTCACTAAGTAGGTACTTGAAACAAAATTACTATCATCTTCTGCCACCATTGTTTTATAAAAAGAATATGTTTAATTCCAAGAAAAAAAAACTTGTATGCAAATGTCTATAGCAGCTTTATCCATAATCGACAAAAACTGAAAACAACCCAAATGCCCATCAGCAGGAGAATGGATAAACAAAGTGTAGTACATCCATATAAAGGGATATCAGTCAGCCCCACAAAGGAAAAAATCTACAGACACTTCCAACAATGTGAATGAATCTCAAACCTGTTATCTTGAGCAAAAGTAGCTAGACACAAAGGATTACTTATTGATTCTCCCTGTGCGAATGAGTTTACCTCTAGGAAACAGGAGAACTGCAAAGCTAATTAGTAGTGACAGAAAGCAGTACTGCCTGGAGTCAGGAGCAGGGAGGGCTGAGTAGGAAGGGGCACCTGGGAACATTTTGGTGTGACAGAAATTGCACTGTGATTGTGGTGGTGGTCATACAGGTTATATATTTGTCAAAAATCATCAAGCATATACTTAAATGGATGAATTTTACTGTAAAAAATAATACTTTAATAAAGTGGGGTTTTAAAACGCTAAAGACACCTCTGGTGTAAAAGGCAAGAGGATTAAGGAGTACAAATTGGTAGTCACAAAATTGTCATGCGGGTGTGAAGTACAGCCCAGGGAAAGTAGAAAATAATATTTTGATAACTATGGATGCTGCCAGGTGGGTACTGGGAGTATTGAGGGATCACTTTCTAAAGTATATGGTTGGCTAACTGATATGTTGTACACCTGCTATTAATACAAAATAATGTTGAATGTAGCCCTGGCTGGTGTAGCTCAGTGGATTGAGCACAGGCTGCAAACCAAAGTGTTGCAGGTTCGATTTCTAGTCAGGGTACATGCCTGGGTTGCAGGCCATGACCCCCAGCAACTGCACATTGATGTTTCTCTCTCTCTCTCTTTCTCCCTCCCTTCCCTCTCTAAAAAATAAATAAATAAAATCTTTTAAAAAACCTACCCTCATTAAAAAATAATAATAATGTTGAATGTAAACTGTAAATGAAAAATAAAATTTACTCACCTTTAACAGGAATCGAAACAACCAACCAACCAAACAAACAAACAAGCAAAATATAACCAAAGACACTGAAATAGAGAACAGGCTGACAGTCACCAGAGGGAAGAGGGGAGGGAATTTCAGGGGACAGGGGGAAAGGTTTACAGAAACAAGTATAATGGACACATGGATAAAAACTACGGGGGGTGGAAATGGGAGGGAGGTAGGGAAGGCTGGGGGGTGGACTGGGGTGGGAGTAAAAGACAGAAAACTGTACATGAACAACAATTAAAATAAAATTTAAAAAAGAAAAATAAAATTTAAAGCTCTTTAAAAATGAATAAACAAAATATATCTATTATAGATTACGGCATTATTATTCTATGTCCAACTCTTAGAAAACATTTTATGGGCAGAAGAGGCACTTAAGAAAATAAATCTCAGCCCTGGCTGGGTAGCCCAGTTGGTTGGAGCATTGTCCCAATGCAGAAGGTCTGCGGGTTCAGTCCTTGGTCAGGGCACATACAAGAATCAACCAACGAATGCATAAATCAGTGAAATGACAACTCAGTGTTTTTCTCTCTTAATTGTTTTCTCTCTCTGCCTCATCAATAAATAAAAGATTTTTTTAAAGATTTTATTTATTTATTTTTAGAGAGGGAAGGGAGGGAGAAGGAAAGAGAGAGAAACATCAATGTGCAGTTGCTGGGGGCCGTGGCCTGCAACCCAGGCATGTACCCTGACTGGGAATCGAAACTGCAACACTTTGGTTCGCAGCCCACACTCAATCCACTGAGCTACACCAGCCAGGGCTAATAAATAAAAGATTTTTTAAAAATAAAAATAAATCTCTGCAATGAAAAATTCTCTGTTTTTTTTTTGTGGAAACTGCAGAAGATCTCTGTAAAAATATATTATGTGTTCTTAACTCCCTAAGGTAACAATAATAAAACAATTTACATAAAGACATTTTATCCCCCAAAGGGGGGGTGGCGGAGACATTCTTACAGTAATAAAATTGCTCACTTTTTTATGACTGGAAAAAACAACTGTCTCTATGGATTAAACAAAGCATGCAAACCTGGAGTCCCTAAGGGCACTGGCACTTGGCTCGCTGTCCTACTCACGGGTAGTCCTGAGCAAGTGACAGAAATCTGGTTTCTCTGATATTATACATTAGTGTGCTGCTTTTTTTAAAATTCACAAAATTAAACTGTGTAATGTTTTGTGTTTAAAAAGTTAAATGTGTGCCTCATACCCATTAGGGTGGCTACTATGAGAAAAACACAAGATAGCAAACGTTGGTGAGGATGTAGAGACATCGGAACCCTCGTTTGCTGGTTGTGGGACTGTGACATGGGGCAGCTGACAGGGAAAATAGTGCAGCAGGTCTTCAAAATAGTTAGAACTAGAGTTACTACAGGATCCAGCAATTCTACTTCTGGGAATATGTCCAACAACAGAATTGAAAGCAGGATCTCAAAGAGGTATTTGTACGTCCGTGTCCATGGCAGCACTATTCACAATAGCTAAAATATGGAATCAATCCAAGTATCTATCAACAGATGAATAAATAAACAAAATATGGTGTAAAATACGATGGAATATTATTCACCCTTAAAAAGAGAAGGAAATGCTGACACATGAGAAAACCTGGATGGACTTGGAGGACACATGCTAAGTAAAATTTAGCTACAGAAGGACAAATACTATACAATTCCACTCAGATGAGGCGCCTGGTTAGAATAGTCATATTCAGAGAGACAGAAACTAGAATGGCATTTGCCAGAGGCTGGGGTGGCAATGGGAACGGGAAATTATTTAATGGGTACAGAGTTCTAGTTTTGCAAAATGAAAAAATCTAGAGATGGTTGCATAACAATGTGAATGTGCATATGCCACTGAACTGTACAATTAAAAATGGTTAGGATGTTAAAAAAAGATAAGTACAAAAAAAATCAAAAGTCAGCAATGTTCCTTCCAGTAATTATGTAAACAGGCCTGTCTGTGTTCAATAGCTTGATTCTTCCATCCTTTTTCTAAGAGAAATCCTACCCATGTTGGAAGAGAAAAGCAACTAGAATAACATGAAAACCAAAATCCACCTCAGTCTGCAATATCGAAATAGTGACTAGTTCACACTTACATCTTTGACCTGTGTTGTGGATTTCATCAGCTTGCACCTCATTTTGTAGGCCTTGAATAACTCTCTGGATTCTTCAGAAATGGGGTTGACATCAGGGAGTGACTGAGAGAGATGATCAGTTTAGATGCCATGGCTCGTGAAAACCCAGGAGGCAAGATAGCATGATATAAAGGCACTACTTATGGCAAAAACATATAATTTTGACATATGTGATAGAACCGTGATAATTTTAAAAACGAACACAGCTTTGATGCTAGTCCCTAAAAATAAAAGATCTTTTACATGTGTTCATACACATTCTGTACTATGTGCACCATTCAAATAAACGTCAAAATTTGAAAAGTTTGATCAAAATCAGTCAAGCTAGCTAACTACTTAACTGTATGAAAATAGAGGTACTACTGTTTTAGTGTCTGGCCCCTTGACAAACATAAATTTTAGCCTAAAATTCCTCAACAGAGATTAAGTACAAATGTAAAATGATTATGCAGAGATGTGATTCTGAGCCATAGTTTCAACAATGCTTTAACATTTCCAAGTTTCTTTGGAATGTTACTTATGCTTAAAAAAAAAAACAACCTTAAATTGATGTAATTTCACTTTAGTTAAAAAAAATGTATGAGCCCCACACCATTTTTAAGAAATCCTAGATTATATTAATGCAATATACAATTAATATAATATAGTTATAGTAATTATATATTATTTGTATATATAACTGTACAACAAATGGTCATATATTAATGCAATGTGCACTTGCATATTAATATAATGCAAAAACAAATATTTTATAATAAAATAAATATTGATGAATATTAATGCAAATATTATATTATAATATAATAATATATTGTTAATAATATATAGTAATATAATAAATATTAATATTCATTAATATTTTACATGTTAATGCAAAATTCACCACTTAGGACACAGGAAATTAATTCTCCAATGCTTAGGAATCATGGCCTTAGAAGAAACTAGGTGTTTATTTTTCTCCTGACTCTACTTCTACTGACTAACCTATCCTCATCCCAAACTTTCAGGTATTTCTCAGGTAAGGTCCATAAACAGCTATGATAGCATCCACGTTGTAGGAATCACCAGGAACTACTGAAAGTCGTGAATGTAATATCAGTCAGCATTGTTCGTGCGCTGGTCTGTGCCGAGGTGCTCTTGTGTAGACAATTAAAGCAACCTCTGGACCTACCGTCTCCAGGGAGCCTGAAGGAAGAGACCTGCATTTGACAGGTGCCAGAGACAGCCTTAGGCTGTGGGGATGCCATTTGTAGACCAAAGAGACCGAAAAACGCCCAGAAATCTTCACGCTGATGAACTTATTCACCTGAAGGCAACAGAAAGAATCAACATTTCAGGCACAGAATTGTCATAATTCAGGTGGAAATCATAGACATTTACATCATGCCTGGAAGGAAATTTGGGACCAACATTCACAGACAGCTTCGGTCTAATTCTGTTAAATCAGGAATGGGTTTTCAGTTTTGTGCTGCAAATTTGTTTGTTGCTATGGAGGGAAGGAGGAGGAGTGGGGAGGAAATATTTATAATTAATGTAGTCATGTCTTATTATAAAGAAAGTCAGATTCCTTTTAGATTGAAGATAAATTGTGGGTCAGTTTACAGTTACTTCTTTTTTTTTAAAGATTTTTAAAATTTATTTTTAGAGAGGAGGAGGGAGGGAGAAAGAGAGGGAGAGAAACATAAATGTGTGGTTGTCTCTCACACACCCTCTACTGGGGACCTGGCCCGCAACCCAGGCATGTGACCTAGGCTGGGAAACAAACCAGTAACCCTTTGGTTTGTAGGCCGATGCTCAATCCACTGAGCATACCAGGCAGAGCTTATGGGTACTTCTGAGTCCTAATTCTATCCCTGAGACACAGACTGTGTCTTCTGTAAAATACCATAGTTGATAACATCTGATTCCCTTGATACTGAGAAAAATAATTTATAGTGCCCAAGGGCTTCAAAATTTTACAAGTCTTCACATTAATGTGAAACATTAAAGTCGGAGAAATTTTATAAATGACAAGAATGGAAAACTATTGATAAAGAAAAAACTTCTCAAAGCCCAAGTGGACATCTGCAGATTTGTACAGCATATTTAAAGGCTTGTGCAGATAAAGTGCCCTAATAAAGAGGTCAGCTGCCCTACACATGCTAGGGTTTTTGCTTGGTTACAAGTTATAGTCCCTTGTTTCCTGAAGGCTGCCCGCTGAGGTCATATGAACAGCATATATATATGAGGTCATATATATATGAGGTCATGTAACGCATGAGCTACCCTGGGTTTTTTTTTAGATAAAGGGTGAGGAAACCTTAACTCCTGAGTATTAGGAATCTCACACATGGAGCCTTGCCTGGTACAGCTCCTTTACCTGCTCTTTACTTCCCTAGCCCTCCAGAACTAAGAGGTACTTCTTTAAAAATAGGCATCTGAACATATGTAGGACACATGGCCACCATCAATGATTCTGTAAATGATATAGAACAGAGATCTGGAGCTCCTTTCTACATAAAAGCCCGCCCAGTAGGAATATGAGGTGAGCCACATCCACGTAAATAATATTAAATTTTGTAGTAGCCACATTAAAAAAGCAAAAAGCATGTGAGGTTAATTTTAATATTTTATAACTAAATATATCCAAATGTTAACATATCAACATGTAACAAATATAAAAACTATTAAGATGGCCCTGGCTGGTGTGGTTCAGTTGCTTGAAGCACCGTTCTGTGGACCGAAGGCTCACAAGTCCCATTCCGGGTCGGGGCACATACCTAGGTTACGGGTCCAATCCCTGGTCGGGGCAGATGCCTAGGCTGTGGGTTCAGTCCCCAGTTGGGGCATGTACCATAGGCAACTGATCAATGTTTCTCTCTCACATCATTGTTTCTCTTGTCTCTCTCTCCCTCCCTTCTGCTCTCTCTAAAATCAATAAGCATGTCCTTGGTTGAGGATTTTTAAAAATTAAGCTATTTTACATTCTCATTTTCTTGTACTAAGTCTTTAAAATCTAGTGTGCATTTTACACTTACAGCATGTTTCAGGGATTCCATGACCACAGGTGGCTAGTGGCTTCCATACTGAATAGTCTGGCTCCATACAAATGGTGCCATTAGGGGCTGGTTGTTCAGCGTACCATATAAAGTGGCCCTGCACACAAAATATAGTACATACATGCACATGCACATGCACACACACACAGTTAACTATGTAGGAATTGAGAAAGTCTAGCACACAGGTTACAGACTGTCAGTTCAGAAGTATTTTATTTAGTCTTCTTGGAGTTTGAATTAATTGCTAACTTTTAAATATCAGGCTATTTTGCAAAAAAAAAATCTGAATTTTTGGCTTTTTAAAAATCATAAAAGATAGCAAGCCCAGGCCATATTCCCATGTGGTAACGGCCTGTGGCCCTGAGTAGAGGCGGCCCCTGCAGGGGGCACCGACTTCCCAGGCCACTGCAGTTCCACTGGGCAGGTCACTCCTCCTTTATCTGAGTTTCTGATCCTGGATCCCACAGAGACTCACAATGAGCAGCTAACAGAGGTAATTTCTGCACAGTGAGATTGAGGAGGAGAGGACTTTCACTTTGAACATTGTGTACTTTCCTATTTTAAAAGTGTTTTATAGTAGGCACAAACATGATTTTCTAGTAATAATTGTTCAAACTACTATTTAAAGTAACTGTTGCTTAGCAAAGACAGATCTATCAAGAAAGGACCAAATGAAGTGCCAAGTGAAGAACTGAAAAAAAGTTTTATCAGATCGGCCCTGGTTGGTGTGGCTCAGTGGATTGAGTGACTGTCTGCGAACCAAAAGGTTGCTGGCTCGATTCCCAGTCGAGGCCATTGCCACCATTGCGGGCCAGGTTCCCAGTTGGGGGTGTGCAAGAGGCAACTGATTGATGTATCTTTCACACATTGATGTTTCTTTCCCCCTCTTTCTCCCTTCTTTCCCCTCTCTCTAAAAGTAAATGAATAAAATCTTTAAAAAAAAAAAGATTTATCAGATCAACTGGCTAGTGCAGACATTCAAACTGAATAATTCAGTTCTCTCATCCTCTTTTCCTCTATGGTACATTTTAGACACTTGAAGTAAATTATTGTTACAGCGTAAGAACTGACCAGGAAAATAGAATCAACTAAACTTTTACCCAAATTTCAACTGGATCATCAAGTTTTCCCTTTGAAGGCCACATCCATTCCCTTTTAGTGTTTCCTGTTTTGCTCATCACTATGCCTCCATCCTGATTAAACATCATGGATATTATTTGGCTGCAAAAAAGACAAAAACATGACTCATTTAGAGGGAGGAAAATTCATGGACTCGTTGACTTGGCCTAGGTGACAGAAGTCACCAGGTCGCAGCCTTCAGGAGTGTAGGACTCCTTCCCCCAACACATTCCTGGAGGATGGTCGCCTTGCCTCCGCCTGTCTCCCCTGAAGAGAAGGTTGGCGTCTACCTCTCAGGTGACCAAGATTTCCCTCCTCTGAGACACACCCCCTCCCATTTCTTCACCCCTCATCTGGAGAGTCATAGGAATGGACCCTGCTAGCCATGATTATGTACCATGCAGCCCTCCTGTCTTTGGCTGTTTGCTGATTGAGTCAGGGGCGGACATGTCACCCAGAACTGTGTTCCAAATGGATGCAACAACATCTACAAAAGTCCATGAGGATGGTGGTGGGCATAGTGTATTCAAGAGGCAGAAAGAAAGCCAGTGTGGCCAGAGACCAGAGTGGTGCAAAGGAGGCTGGAGGGAGTGACCGGAAGGGGCCAGATGTACAGGGCTTCCTTCCCCATATCGTGAATTTTAGCTTAAGAGCAAAAAGTCATAGAAGGATTTAATAAAGAAGCAAAGAAGTGACGTGATCAAAGACGTTGGTAAGGAACTACAGTAAATGCTGGAGACCAGTTACGAAGTCACGGCAGTGGTCCGAGAGAAAGGGTGACAGCTGGGACTAGGGCAGGGGTGAGAAGGAAATGCACACATGGATTCGGGAGTCTAGATTTGGATGGATGGGATTTGGGTGATGAAGACCAAGAACATGTCAATTTTGTCTTCCCTGTACTTTAAATGTCTACAAATGCGGCCTAGCATTTCATTAGTTTTTCTGGATCTATATCACACTATATGCTCAAGTCTAAATCATCTTTTTGTCTTCCCTCTCCTCATCATAGCACCTGGCAAGGAGAAGGAGCTTAATAAAAGTCAGAATCACACTGAAAAAAAAATGGATTCAATTAAACAAATACATATTGGGTAACTTTTAGAGGCAAGACACTGTTTAGGCACCCAGGGACTCCCAGACGGAGGTGTTCTTTCTGCACACAGCATATTTTGAGTCTTGTGCTCATAATTACTTTGATAGGTAGCATTTATTGGGCACCTACAATGCACCAAGTCTCAAATACATGTGTTTAACAGGCAGTGTTACTTAATGGTTACAAACACTGTAGAGCCAGATGGTTAATGGTATCGCAACTGGCTCTTCCATTTCCTAACTGTGTGAACTTGGATATAATTCTTCCATTTCCTGTGGCCCAGTTTCTTTATCTTAAACATGGCAATAACAACAGCATCTACCTCACAGAGCTGTCCTGAGGACTAAATGAGGTAACACATGTAAAACAGTTGAACAGAGTCAGACACCCTGTAAGTAAGTTCTCTGAAAGTGTTGGCTTTTATGAACAATTCCACCTGTAGGTATGGACTCCCATTTGCCAGCCAAGAATATAGACTGAGGGAGATTAGTAAACAGAGTACCTGCCACCTAATGTAAGCTTTAACAGAGGGGCTCACCATTTAAGGACTGGTAACAGTATAAAAGTGTGCTTTAGGCATAATCCAGGAACCTGCAGTTCAACAGATAGGCTGGAGGAGCAAAGAAACCAAACTAGAGAAAAAAGAACTAGAAGTCCCAAGCCTTGGACACCTACAACGCATTCCTTTCCTGGGCAGCCTACCTTCTCACTCACCCCGAGCACTCCAGTGTTCAGCTGTTCTTATTCCTGCAGGGCGCCCAAGGAAGACCCTAACCATCCACCTGTGCCCTGTAGGAGGCGCTGTAGCTACGGCAACTGTCTCCCTGCCTGTGTGGCCTTCCCTAAATATTGAAGTCTGGCAACCATGGTCCCAGTCCACGTCTGCCTTTGATTCATCTTCCCGCTGCTGCAGAGTTGCTGAGGTTTTTCACTAAGATTCCCTTTTGTAAGCCCTGGCTGGCGTAGCTCAGTGGATGGAGCGTGGGCTGGGAACCAAAGTGTCCCAGGTTTGATTCCCAGCCAGGGTACATTCCTGGGTTGCAGGCCATAACTCCTAGCAACCGCACATTGATGTTTCTCTCTCTCTCTCTCTCTCTCTCTCTCTCTCCCTCCCTTCCCTCTCTATAAATAAATAAAATAAAATAATTTTAAAAAAAAGATTCCGTTTTGGTGGGACGACAGATCCGCAAAAGCAGATTGCTTTAAAATATCATTAACAGTGAAACGATGAAATCCCTTTGGAGGCAGCTTTTGTAGTCGTTGTTGTAGTGGTTTTCTCCCTCTCTCTTTGAGACCCTGCAGTTCTGCTGAAAGCAAACAGACCAAGGAATGGTCGGGGGTGCCCAGGAGGAAATTACACAGGGGTGGGATGTAGTCTTGAGGCTTAGCACTTTAGGCTTCTGGGAAGTTCCCAGAATATCGCCAGCAGATGGTGTGGTATTCATCTGCTGAGTCACTATTATCAAAGAAGACAGGGAGGGAATGAGGAAGGTAACCACAGTCGGGTGGGAGGGGGCGGGGGCGGGGGCGGGGGTGGATTTTGTCATCTCCTGTTTGTTTCATTGATATAATTCTTGTCTTGGACGTTTAATGTTATGTAATAATCAAGGGGACAGTTTCCCAGTGTAAGCTATAGACTCTTAGGCAATATTAGAGTCTGACTGGGGCACTGAGCATTCTGTGTCCCAGCATCCATGGTCTACCCCTTCCTTTCTTTCTAACAAATTCCTGCGCATTGAGCTCTTCACCCCTCGTGGCGCCCACCCCCATTTACAGGAGTAGATGCTGACTCATCTAAGCTCATAAGTGTGTGGCAGTCGCCTGAGAGCTGTTTTTGGCTCAGGGGTGGGCCTGGGATTAAGTCACATAAATACAGACTTCATAATGTCTAAGCTTTGAGCAGTTGTAGGTGACATACCTGAGGCCTAAGATAAAAGGGAGTGACTAATCTAGGTGGGACCCACGGGATATTGAAAGGAAAAAAAAAAAAAGGCTGTCATATTTTACAACTTCTCCCAGGAAGAGTAGGGATTTTCTCCCTCCTGTGAATCTAGGTTGGGCCGTATGACTTGCTTTGATCACCAGATCATTAACAAACACCATGCTAGCGTAGCCTGGAAAAGTGCTTATGCGCCGGGATTCATCTTCACCGCTGGTGCTTTTGGAACCCAGCCACCACGTGAAGCAGCCCGAGCGGGCCTGCCAGATGCCGGAGACACATGCCCCAGCGCCCTGCTGCTCCAGCCAACGCCAGCCATGTCTAACCCCACAGTCTGCACTCGTAACCATCATCACCAGCACCATCACCATTATCATCATCATCGCTACTCTTATAATCACTCACGTAGTATGGACTCCCTTTTTCTCAACATGTTAAGGGTTGAAAAGAGAAGAAAACCATTGTAATGAGAGCCTGAAAGTGGACTTTAATGTTTTTCTCTATCGTGTGATGTTGGAAAGGGTATATATCTTCTTGGAGCCTCAGTTTCCTCAGCAGGGAATTAGACCCAACCATGGGTTTCTGGGAAAATTAAATAACATGAAAAAGTGTGCTCTTGACTTGACTTAAAGTGATATACTCATATATTTGCAATCAATAAGGGGGACATGTGTTAAGCAAGCTCACCAAAAACTATTTCCAAAGAACCGAACTTTAACAATCCCTAGAAAATCAAGCAAAAATATATTTGTTTTTCATAAAAAGAAATGGTACTTTTCCACCTTGTCTGTGGTGTCACAGAATAAGAATTTCAAATTAAAATGCCATAAAATTACATAGTGCTTCCGACTCTTTCGAAATGGTGAAACTACCAGGGTTGAGAGAGGAAAGTATGTGCTTTCTCAGCCTTTGAAATGCGTCCAGATTCTGTCATCTCCTTTTCATCTCAACATCAAAGTTGGGAAAAGCTCTTCCACCAAGAACAGGTGTTTACATGCCACTCACCAAGGCACTTTGCTGCCCCATTAACCTGTCTCTTTTTCTATTTGCATCTTGAGGATCAAGCATTAGTCTTGTATTTCTCTTCGTTTTTTTGCTGACCTGCACTCACTCAGCTGGCAAGCTGCTGACACATTTTGACAGGTGACTAAACTCATAAAAATAGCCAAGAAAAGGAATCAGGGAGAAGGGGCTTCACCAGAAGCATGACCAGTGTACAAGAAATGCTGAACATTGCAGAAACACACAAAAAAGCATACTTGTTAACTGGTTAAAAAAGGAGTGGGGTTCCTTGCTTTCTGGATGACCTAACTCTCAATTCCCAGGGTCTTAAAATCAAGAAAAGTCAAAACATTGGCTATGAGAAAATATATGTTTGGGGCTCAGTCAAAAAATTCAAGTTCAGCAAATCTAGAGGGTAAGCTTGGCTACTTGGTGACTTAGTCCACCGAGAAGCTGCCTTGTGAATAAGTTACAATGTCCATTGCTTCCTAAAGTTCCAAGGGCCAGAAATGTTTTCCTAAGCCCATACCTCCCCCCTTTTTTTCTTTTTTAAAATATTTTATTTATTTATTTTTAGAGAGAGGGGAAGGGAAGGAGAAAGAGAAGGAGAGAAACATCAATGTGTGGTTGCCTCTCACATGGCCCCCACTAGGGACCTGGCCTAAAACCCAGGCATGTGTCTTGACTGGGAATTGAACCAGCGACCCTTTGGTTCACAGCCCGCGCTCAATCTACCAAGCTACACCAGCCAGAGCTCACTTTTTCTATTCGCTGCATTTATATATTCAGTGTGCCTTTGGTTCAAATTTTCCATCTAAGGTGCTTTAAATATGAGTTGCAACCTAAATGAAAGTCAAGCAGATGGAAGAGGAGCAGGAAGAGGCATGAGGTAAGTAATGTCCCAAAGAAGGGTAAATGCAGAGGAATAGTAATTATAATGAGTTGCATAGTGTGCCCCCAAAATTCATGTCCATCCTGAACTTCAGAATGTGGCCTTATTTGGAACTAGGGCCTTTGAAGATGTAATTAGTTAAGGATCTTGAGATGAGATCATCCTAGGTTTAGGGTGAGTCCTAAATGCAATGACTAGTGTCCTTATAAGAAGAAAAGAGGTCACAGAGAGATACACAGAGAAGATGGCAATCTGAAGACAGAGTCCGAGATTTGAGTGATGTGTCCACAGACCAAGAACACCAAGGATAGCCAGCAACCGCTGGAGGCTAGGAGAGTGGCATGACATGGACACTACCTCACAGTGTAGAAGGATTCAACCCTGCCAACACCTTAATTTCTGACTTCTAGCCTTCTTGACTGTGGGAGAATAAATCTCTTGTTTTAAGCACCCAACTTACAGTAATGTGTAATAGCAGCCCTAGGAAACTAATGGGTCATCCTGAAGAGACCCGCAGCCTCTGCTACCTCTACTTGGTTGGCTGTGGACATTTTGACTTTCTCACCCGACTCCTTTAGCTCCCCTTCGACCTTACCCTCACCCACGCTGACACCCCTTACCATCACGTCTAAGCTGTGAGATGAGCGGAACTGGAGTCCGGGGAGGCTGTGGGATACGGTGAAAATCAAAAGGAGCTTCGGAATAAGCATAAGGTAGGTTTGGGGACAGCACTGGAATAGAAGTTGAGGTCAAGATCCTCATGAGCAATTCCCAAGGAGGAAGAAAAGTCACCGGTTTTACAGAGAACAGGCTAGGTCTTCCGGGTCAGCCCCCATTCTCGAGCAATGTCGTATCCCCACACTTAACCATCTCTGGCTTTATGAACAAATAGTTATGCTGTGGTACGTGTCCTAAAGCAGTGAGAGCAGCAGGCCTTTAACACAGCAGCCTTCATGCTTCCTGTGACAGCATCTCTCAGCCTCGTTCCTGCCTGTACACTGTCACGCGTGCACACACTCTCAGCCCTGGAGTTCCCCGGTACACTCGGGGGTCCTCAAGATTCCCCACCCACATAGCCTCTTCCTGCCACTCAGAACCACTGCTTTGTTAACTTCTCAGCTGTTTACCTACCTCTCTCCATGTTATCTATCTATCCCTCCATCACATATCTTTTAAAGGACACTTTACTGAGCTATGATTGACACAAAAAGCTGTATATATTGAATGTATACAGTTTGATGACAAGTACATATCTGCAAAACCACATTCTATGCATGAACCTATCCATCATCTCCAAAAGTTATCTGTCTCTATCTTTTCCTATCTTACAATACACTAAAGACTTTCATGGTAATTTTTCATATTTCGGTTTCACAACCATACTATGGAGTAGATATAATGTATATATATGAATTTTAATAATAAAATTTAGGTTTTTCTGATTATAAAAATAATGATACCTATATAAGTTAAATGATTATGGATACTGTACAGACTGCTATTGTTCTTCACTATTTTACATGTTGTATTAATGTATATTATACTTATAACATTTTCAAGTATTTACATCATCCATTTACTTGTCATTCTTAATGGGAATGTTACATAACTCAAACCACCAAGACATCCTGCTACCCTCACAGAGGCCTCTGGTGAACAGTTTTTAAAATGTGTGAAAATCAAGAAAAAGGGAAAATTTCTCAATTGGCTCAAATCAAAAGATAGCCAAAATAAAACACAGATACAAGACAAAGTAGAGAACAATATTCAGAGGCGGCAGGGCTTCAAAACTAGAGGAGGCCTCAAGATCATGACCCCTAAGAACTTGGCAGAAATCTAGGAGAGGACACGAGACTTTTCATGGGGCGTGACATGGGGATCCTGTCAGTGTATCTAGTTCTTAAGGGGTCAGGCATGCCCTGCTGACACCAGGCCCACCTGTACAGTCTCCCTGTTTTTGCTCCCAACCTGTGCATTCTTGGGGCTTTGCCTTCATATAGGTCCCTCCGTTCTTGAGAGCCACAGCATCACCTCATTGGTGGTACAGCTGGATTCTTTGAGACCCACAATCCCTTGGCCGGCTCTAATTTGCAAGTCTGTACATGGAACACGTGCACATTTCCTCTTCCTGACCCGTTTTCCCAGTCAGATCGACCATTTAAGAGTTTGCTTTCCCATCCTCCCCTTCCTCAGGACTTGGCTCGTTCTCCACCCCTTAGCTTACCCACAAGTTTTAGTTTGTCTGGAATCTCACGTACCCATTAGGAAAAGAAATGCTACCACATCCAAAAGGTGTAAAGGTCCCAAGAATAACTTGATTTGGCAAGTCACTGAATATGTTGGTGTACATACCACCCCAAGGGGAGGCAGAGTAGCTTTGGCAGACAGCAACACGGCCAGAAGGATAGATAAAATCAAAGTTAAGGAACTGACATTGATAAAAAAAAAACAACAACAATAATAATGCTAACAATAATTCTTACATAGAATGCCATGAATTCTCAGTCTACTAAATAAGCTGTTGACAGATGATGCAGTGGAAGTCTGGAGAGGGTGGCTCGATTCTCCACAGGCACCGAGCACAGCAGTGACAGTGCCAGGCCCGCACACGGGTTCCCTGACTCTCAGCTGCATGTTCTTATGATACATTCAATTACCTGCAGCCTCCTTTTAGCCCCAAATTCTTTAAAACCAACCATGTGAGTAACAACAGGTAAGTCTGGTCAGACTGGTCCTGTTAATGGCAAAGTCACTGGAAACCGAAGTTGTCCATTGGTACCCAGCATTGCCAGGTGAGGCCATTCCAGCACACAGCAGGAGGACTGGCTCTCCCCACCAGTGTCTGTGAAAAGATATGGGCAAAGGAGGGCCAAGGGATAATTATGGACGTGCGATCAGCCTCGCAAAATCTAGCTGTGCCTAACTATCGTGGCCTCTTGCGGTCTGTTTTGTTTTGGATTTGGAAGAATTTGTTACACAAGCCTTCTTCTCTCTCAACTAGATTCTCCAGATGCTAAAAACCCATGTGGTTCTCTCTACTAATCAGAAAAAAATGAGTCAAGGAGAACTCATTTTCTCAGAACCACATGAGTACTCAGGTCCTTAACAAAAATATTGGCTATAACCAGAGGTTTTCTTAAATAGAAGTAAAGTTTGTAAACTGGAGAATTTGTCCCAAACTCTTTCTCCTATTGACTTCTCTTGCCCACCCACCCCCACCCTTACCCCGTGTGAGGGAATGCGGCCCCTTGGAGGAATGGGACTGAATAAAGGCAAGACAGCAGACTTCCTCTCTGTAATTCTAATGAAACAGAAACACCCCACCTGTCAGCTTCTTCCACCATGCCTGGCCCCCTCCACCCTTCCTTCCCTCTAGAATTTCACAAGGATATTAGGTCACAGAGGAACCATCTAGCAAGGCGTAATGGAACTTTTTCATCCCCGGGTCAGCCTTCCAGAAGGCTGGCATCTGAGGCTTCCTCATCAGCAGCTCCAGCCAGAAACATCTGGAACCAAGGGGACAGTTGCTCACCTCCACATCACCTTCAGGATCATTATAGTGGCGCAGGATAAGTTGGTGGCTGAGTCCCTCTTTCTTTAGCTTATCTTCTTCTGTTTTTCTGTTCAAAAGAAAAGAATGCGAGACTTGGCTAATTTCTTGGTCTTGTCGGGGACTGGAGGATGGCCAATGGCTATTCAGGCCTCTGTGAGCTCATTGTTCCCACCAATCTAATGGGCTTCTTTCAATCAAGACAGCTGGATTTTGAAATCCTTAGCCAAGCATTTATGGAGTGCCTGCCATTTTTAAATGGTTAGTGGAGCACCTACAGTGTGTGAAGCACTGCAGCAGAGGCTGCAGGAACTGCAGGACTAGTAAGTAGTAGCCTTTGTCCCCATAGGAGCAGTAAGACACAGCACAGGCTTTGGGTGAGAACTGAGTTCATCTTGGAACAGCCACTTGGGGCTATAGAAAGTAGGGAAAGTACTAAACTCTGAGCCTTGGTTTCTCCATCTGTAAAGTGGGGATAGCAGTATCTCCCAGGAATGTAAGGAATCTCTAGTTGATGCACACAGACCTTGGGGCATGGCCCCCAGTATTTAGCATGTACTTTATAAATGCTAATTCTTTTCATTATGTTTTAGTGGGGATTATATACAAACCTGTTTATTAATAATAGTGTAGTAAAAGGGGGAGGGTAGGTGAATATGAAACAACCCACCTTCTAGGTTTCAGACTGAGACCCTGAAATTAAGGTAGCCTCTTAGAACATTTATTTGACCATCCACAAATATTCAGTAGGTGTCTTCCACAGGCAAAACTCATGAGAAAGATGCTATTTCCATTCTTAAGAGAGTGTCAAGGTTATGCAGCTACATGGGAAAGCGGGTTTTAATATATATGTGTGTGTGTATATATATACACACCCTGCAAACTCTCTGTTCTGCTCTCTCCACTTCACAATACTATTCCCCACATTTCTAGTGTCGGGCGTTACAGGAGCTGTGGGCATAGCATAAAGTGCAGACCCACCGGGACTCTGTATCTGAGGGTCAGCCATGAAGCGGACCTTCCTAGGTCTTGCCAAGCTCCCCATACCCTCAATATACACACGTGCACACATACTAATGTACCCAACTAGCAGGTAGGTGTTGACAACATGCCATTAGAAGTCTCCAGGGTCAGGATGGCAAAGCTGAGGTCATATACTAAAGAGACAGTCTTAGCTTTCTTGGAGACCAATACAACCTGCTTAATATCCACATGCGCTGCTGGCTTGCTCTTACTCAGTGGTCCCGGCAACCAACAGTGGGCTGCTGGGCTTCTCCTTTAAGACAGACTGTGGGCCTTCAATTTGGCAGATCCACAACCAACACTAGAGAACCATCAGAAGTGTCAGGATTGTAATTAGGGGAAGTAGGAGCCACCTTCCCAGAAAAGAGTGAACAGATTGGGCATTTCCAACAACAGCACAGAATGGGACTCAAAACGCACCAAGAAGCAAATCTGACCAACAGCATGAAAAAATGCCTAAGGCTGCCCTCAGCAAGTGCTTTTAGATTAGAGCAGATTCAAGCAGGAATCCTCAATGTTTTTCGTTTTAAGGCATATATCTCAAGGAGCATCTTGGAATATTTGGAACATACAGTCTGCATGTGTGCGTGTATTTATCAGTTGAGTGAGAGATTTGGGGTGTGAGAAGAGCAGAAGGGAAAGGAAAGGATTGCAGAAAGAAAAAATTTTAAAGGATTAAAAATAAGCAATTGGAAATAATACAGCTGATTAATAAAAGGTGGAGAAGGTATAACAGCCACACCACTGTTGGTGTGGGGGGCGCTGGGGGCGGAACTCCCTGGCAATCATGGAGAGTCACTGGTCCCTCTCTAAGAATCAGGAGGGGCTGCTTCTCAGTGAGTCCTGGTGGGGAAGGAACCAGGAGGGTGGGCAAGGACCAAATCCACCACTTGGTAGCTGGGAAATGGAAATGCTTAATTAACAAGGTCTTTCTCTCTCTTCCCCTTTGTCTCTTCTCCTGCTTTCCTGCTCCTGCTGCTCCTTCCTTTCTTTCTCATATTCTCATGAAAATGTATCCCACTGTCAAAACTGAAGTGAGTGGGCAAAATTTTTGAACAGTGTAACAAAAGCAAAGCACTTATAGATTGCCACTCTTCCCCACACCGAAACACAGGCATACCGCTCCATTTATAAGCATCAAAGACCAGTACAATGTCAGCTTAACAACACACATTTATAATCCAGCTGGAAACACAAGTCTAGTTATTATTCTCCAAGCCTACACCTCGGCCCCCTTCATTCAGTGCCTAAACATGTTCTATATTTCTGTGACTTTCCACAAATAGACCTTTGGGATTATTCTTAAAAGAAAGATAAGTATGCCACTAAAGCATAAAAACATATAATCACTGGGAGGAAAAAAAGGCATACTCCACCTCCTCACCTATATGGCCAAAAATCAAGACCCAAAAGCTTTAGTGCAAAAAACTCCAGTGCAAAAAGCCATTGTATTATATAAATGCCACATTACTTAAATAGAGTAGGCAGCTGTAATTCAGGAAAGTTTCCCATTACTCTTTTACAAGCAGTGTTTCCTTTTCTAAACCCTTTAATAGGCCCCCAGATGAAGAGGTTTTTATTGTTGTTGTTGTTCAGTTACAGTTGTCCCAATTTTCCCCCCTGTTGCTCTCCCCTGCCCCACCCACCTCCCACCACTCCCCTGGTCAGTTCCCAGTCTGTTGTCCTTACCCATGAATCTTTTTTTTTTTTTTAAGATTTTATTTATTTATTTTTTTAGAGAGGGAAGGGAGGGAGAAAGAGAGAGGGAAACATCAATGTGCGGTTGCTGGGGGTCATGGCCTGCAACCCAGGCATGTACCCTGACTGGGAATCAAACCTAAGACACTTTGGTTTGCAGCCCGCACTCAATCCACTGAGCTACACCAGCCAGGGCCCCATGAATCCTTTTCACCTGTTCCTTGACTTGACCCTTCCCCTTCTTTCCCCTGTTATACCCCTCCCCTCTCCCCTCTGGTCACTGTCACTTTGTTCTTTATTTCTGTGTCTGTGGTTCTATTTTGTTTATTTGTTTGTTTGTTTTGTTAATTAGGTTCCACTTATAGATAAGATCACAGGGTATTTGTCTTTCACTGCCTGGCTTATTTTAATTAGCATAATACTCTCCAGTTCCACCCATGCTGTCTTGAGGGGTAGGAGCTCCTTCTTTCTTTCTGCTGCAGAGTAATCCATTGTGTAAATGTACCACTATCATTTGAAGACTAATCAGCCTCCCTTGCCAACAAAGACTGCCTGTTCTCTGCCTTTTCTCAAAGTGTTGCCAGTGGCAGTGGACTTACTTTCCTCTTGCTGAAGGGCCTGGTTTTTCCAACAGGTGATAAGTACCATCAAGTTAATTAGTTTAACAAAGCAACCCTGATCCATGCACATTTCTCAGAAGTTTTAGGTGGATGGTCATTCCCAGGAAAAGTCATTGTCAGGACATAAGGACACAATCCTTAAGTCAGAAGTTACCCAATCATGCCAGACCACTGATATCTAGACCACTGTAAGACAGAGGCTTACAGTGGTCTAGATAAAAAGGGAACTAATAAAAAGGGAACTATACCTCAAATTATCTCAATCAAGTAGATCTAAGAATAATAGTAAGCTAAATTCCTTAAAGTGGGGGCATCATTTGAATATAAGAACTGAAGAATACTTGGAAAATGTCTAATACCATTTTACAGATGAAGGAACCAAAGTGCAGAAAAAGGAACACTAATTGATAAATAACAGTTACTGTTTATTGAGCATTTACTATAGTATTTAGCTGTATTATTTCATTCAGTGCTTTCAACGACCTTATGTGGTAGATTCTAGTAGGATTCTCATTTGTTATGAGAAAAGGAAACTAAGTGCCCTAAATCCCAGGGTTGGTAAATGGGAGCATGAAAACTGTGTAGACTCCAAAGCTTGGCTCTAAACCTTCACATGACATTGACCCTTGTGCCCCTGGTCACACACACCTAAGGAGTGACGGGGTCAAGGTTAGAAGCAAGCTTGGGATTCCTAGAGTAGTGCTTTCGCATCACCATCACTTGCTCCAACAGGGAACAAGAGTAAAAGCAGAGCACTAGACCTTCACCAGCTGAGGCCCAGAGATCTGATTCAGGCTCAGACGAAAGGTCTGGAGAACGTGCTCTGCTGTAAGGAGAGCCTTGGGGTCTGGTCTAGAATGGAGGCTTCACTACGCTTGTCACACCAGACTTCCTGGGAGAAGTCCAGGGCCCCTGCTAGTGTGGACCTGCCGCTGGGGTTAGAGAAGATTCTTTCTTCCTGCCCTTAATTTTCCTTGGGTCTGACCTGATGTTAAACTATTATAATATTCTGTGTAGCAAGTGTGGTAGAAATTTGGTAGGATAATAAGGCTGGTAGTTCCAATTCGCCTAAAATTGCATTTCAATCCAGCGAGCATACGTTTAATCTCCATGGTAGCTCTAACCCTGGTAACTAGGTGATGTTAAGATTTGGCTGCTTTTCTTGCAAAAAATGTTTTGTAACGCACAAGTTGTAAAATTACCTGTGCTCTTTTTGAATTCTGTGCTCTTTTGGATTCTGTATATGACAGATCCCCTGGGAAATAATTCTACTGACTTGAACAATTATCATTGTTAAAAACAACAACAACACTCCCTTGACTCAGTTTATTTTTATGGGGTCATGTATAAAAGTGCCTTACTCATCCCTTGGTGCTGTGTGCCAGGTACGTTCTCCCTGCCAAGCCCTCTTTTCTTGGTTGTGAACCCACTTGTTTCAAGAAAACATCTGATGGTATTGGATTATATAAAAAATGCCTTTTACTTGCTCAGTGTGTTAATGGTGCCTACAAAGAATGCTTAATATATTGTGTTGCTTTAAGTTTCATAACAATCTGCTGTGGTAAGTGGGAGAAACCTTATTATCCCTAAATGACTAAATAAACAGAGGTTCAGGATAAGATCCCACGCGTCTTCACTAATGAACCTGGGTGTTCTGACTCCAAGTTTGGCTTACTTTTTCCTTTCAATTTTTTTAGACTTTATTATTTAGAACAGTTTTAGGTAAACAGCAAAACTGAGTGGAAAGTAAAGAGAGCTCACATATATAACCCTTGAAAGTTTGGTTTTCTCTTCATTAAAATATGCTGCCTAATTCACATTACTCTGAGGCCTTTATAAACTTGAAAAACTTATTCTAAGTTCACCCGAAAGAACAAATTGGTGAAACCAGCTAAGATGCTTTGATGTAGAAAGAGTAACAAGAGCTTTGTTGTACCGGATATTAAGATAGTAATAACTAAAATTTATTGAGTGCTTATTTGTGCTACTATAATTATCCCCACTTCACAGCTGAGAAAAGTGGGGCAAAAAAAAATTAAGTGACTTTCCCAAAGTCACATGCATGAGTGGAGCTGGGATTTTAGTCAAATCAATTGAGCTTTGAGGCGTTCCTTAATATTATACATCACCTCTCTCATTTTATATAATCTGAGTAATGAAAATAGTTGAAAACTTAATAGGCAGATTAATGGAATAGCATAGATAGCTTAAAAGCAGACCCTAATGGATATAAGAGTGAAGATATAATTAAACTGAAAACTCAAGTCAGTGGATAGCAGAGAATATATTCAATTCATGGCTCCAGAAAGATAATAAAGTATTGAGCTTAAATGCACAGGATTTGATTTCAGAAAGACCTAAGCTTAAATAGCAGCTCACCCACTTAACTAGCTCTCTGACCTTGGACTAACAACAGCAACTGACTCATGGAGGCATATAAATTGCTTCATGTAGTGCTTTACACAAAACAAGCACTCAGTAAACATTGGCTGTCAGTAGTAGCACTCCATAAACACTAGCTATCATTATTCCTGGCATAGGAGGAACAAAGCTAGGATCTCATCCTCTCACACCACACAACAAAATTTCCATCTAAATGTAGAAAAAAAGAAGCAAAAAATAAGGTAGGTCTACCCAATCTCCAAATGAGGAAAGTTTTTCCAGTTGTAAAACAACGGGGGAGAATCTTAAAATAAAACATTGGTAATGGTACAATAAGAAAAGTTAAAACACCTATGTCTTAATCATAACATTAAAAAGCAAACAATAGTCTTGGCTGAGTAGTTCTGTTGGTTAGAGCATCATCCCAATGCCCCAAAGTTTCAGGTTTGATCCCTGGTCAGGGCACATCCAAGAAGCAACCAATGAATGTGTAAATAAATGGAATAACAAGTCAATATCTCTCTCTCTCTCTCTCTCGGTCAATAAAAAAAAAACTTTGTTAAAATAAAAAGCAAAAAATAAACTGGAGAAATAAATATTTATCACAAATAACAAAAGATTAATATCCTTAATACATAAAAAACTTAAATGAAAAGGTAAGAAAGACACTAAAACCCTAGCGGGGGAAAAGGTACAGAGATTAGGAACACCCAATTCACAGAAGAAATGTTTTTAAGTATCAAGAAATACTTAGCCTTGGCTGGTGTGGCTCAGTGGATTAAGCACTGTACTGTGAACCAAAAGGTCATTGGTTCAATTCCCAGTCAGGGCATAAGCCTGGGTTGCAGCCCGGTCCCCCGTTGGGGGAGTGTGAGGGGCAACCGATACATGTTTCTCTCATACACCAATGTTTCTCTCTCTTTCTCCCTCCTTTCATTAAAAATAAATAAATAAAATCTTTTTTAAAAATGAAAAAAAAAGAGACTTGGAGAGCTCTCCCTCTTTTTTTTATTTTTAGAAATACTGTACTTAAAAGTTAAACCTCTTTAGTTAGTAAAGAAATAAGCGCAAGAGTACTCTTCATTATCAATTTATCAAGGTTGAATAATCTCAACAATGACATCCAGTGCCAAGAATGTTGAGATGGCCCATCCCTCATTGCTATGAAGGGTTAGCTGGCATGGTTTTTTCTGGAAAGCAATTTGGCAGTACTTGTCTAGAAACTTTAAAAATGTTTATATCCTTTTACCAAGTTCCACTTCTAGGAATATAGTTTCAGGAAGAAACTGAATAAACAAAAACTATTTATAGGACCATTGAACAAGTGTAAATATTCAACAGGAGAATAGTTAAAAAAATCATGGATCATCTATGCAATGAAATTAATTCAAAGCAGCCATTCAAAAGTCTTATTTCTGAGAATTTAATGGCATGGAAAAATGCTCATGTGAATGGAGAAAAGGCAGGACAAAAGTGGCATTCAAAGAGTATATATTTTAAAAGACAATATATAAACGCATATAAAATACATAGCATTTAAGTACTGTATTTTCCAGACTATAAGATGCATCCCCTCCCACACAATTGTGGGAGAAATAATGGTTGCTAATGCTGCTGTTGAGTTCTGTTTACATTTACACTGGTGAAATATTATGTTATTTATGTTATTAAATATTTTATCACATTTTTTGCTTTGAGATTTTTTTCCTATTTTCATCCTCTAAAACCTAGGTGTGTCTTATGGTCCAAAAATACAGTACATAGTACTACTCTATTATTGGGGGGATGTATGTACATTGGAAAAAAGGCTGGAAGAAAATATGTCAAAATTATAAAATATAGTATCCCCTTAGTGAAAAGGTTGTGGGTTTTTTTTTCTTCTACACATTTTTAAATCTTTGAAAAATTACTAAGGATGTATTGCATTTAAAATGCACTAAGTGGCCCTGGCTATTGTGGCTCAGTGGATTGAGTGCCAGCCTGTGAACCATATGGCCGAGGGTCTGATTCCCAGTAAGGGCGCTTGCCTGGGTTGTGGGCCAGGTTCCCAATGTTGGGTGTGTGAGAGGCAACCACACATTGATGTCTCTCTCCCTCTCATTCTCCCTCCCGTCTCCTCTCTCTAAACATAAATAAATGAAATCTTTTTAAAAAATGTAAAACAGGCCCTGGCTGGTATAGCTCAGTGGATTGAGCGTGGGCTGCGAACCAAAGTGTCGCAGGTTCAATTCCCAGTCTGGTACATGCCTGGGTTGCAGGCCATGACCCCCAGCAACCACACATTGATGTTTCTCTCTCTCTCTCTATCTCCTTCCCTTCTCTCTCTAATAAATAAATAAATAAATAAACTTAAAAATTTAAAACATAATAAATAAATAAAATGCACTAAATGGTTATTATTCTGCCTAACCATCAGTCTACCAAAGTTTACTTGAAAAAGGAACCAAATCCATTCATACAAAAGCAAGCAGTAAGTGGTTATTTTCACGTCAGAGGCCAGGTGAAGACTGGAGTGGAAACAAAGCAATGGTGGAAAGTGGGTAGGCTCTGGGGTCAGACTGGCTGGGTTTCACCCTGGCACCACCTTCATCTAGCTGTGTGGATGAATGAATTACCACAATCTGTGGCACATTAGCTTCCTCATCTGTAAAATGAAGAAGATAATCTCTCTCATGGGGTTGTTGTAAGGAGTATGGATACCACCTGTGAAGTGCTAGGTCAACTGTCTAACACAGAGTATTTTGTCAATACTTGCTATCACTGTTATCACCTCTTAATTCTTTGACTTGTCTTCTGCTGATTGTTAACTAACTAAGATGTTTTAGTTTCCCATTTTACATAAAAACAGGGACGGTTTTATGTTTCCTTAGAACTGAACTTTGCTTACAGCTGGCTTTCTTTCCCTGACTGCTCCCTTTCTGTCCCCTCTCCTCAACATTGTCACACATGATCCTAGTTGGTCCTATATAAGGCTGATTGATGTATTAGTCCTGTATCATAGACTTTTCCATGAGTTACCAGGAACAGAAGGGTTTGTGTGTGTGTGTTTCATATTACAATACAATAGGCAAGGTGATAGGGTGACTTGTCCTGGGTCATATAGGCCCTCCGTCTCTTCTTGCCTCTCTACTGTATCATATGCCTCATAAAACTATATGATTCTGAAGACCGCAGAGGGCTCCCTACATTTGAATTATGGCTCCTTGTAGTCTCTTCACGGCAGCGTCAAGGACTGTCTTGCACTTCAGAATTTCCAATAGCGAGAAAGGATTTTGAAAGATCCAACCTTTCAAAAGAAAAGAGACACATTGACACAATAAGGAGATTTACTTCAAATTTTACACAACATCAGTACTCAGCGGGTAAATTCTGCCCAACCATCAGTCTACCAAAGTCTACCTGAAAAAGGAACCCAAATCCATTCATATGAAAGTATAAGTAATTATCAGCTAAGAATTACTTTCCTTAAGATTTGCTCTGAAATGGGATCAGGACTTTGACTCCAAGGAAATTAACCCCGCTATGATGCATCTGAAGTATTAGATCTCTCTCAAGAATCCCTACATACTCTGTGAGACTACAGATGAGGTTCTTCAGTGTCCCCCAGTCTCAGGATAGAATCCTGTGTACCAGAGACAACATTTTCTTGGTAGTCAAAAGATTTGGGTCCCGTTCCTGACTCTCCCACTAACCTGTTGGGGACTCAACATCTCTGGGCTTCAGTTTCTCATGTGCTAAATGAGAGAACTGAGTGACGTGACCTCTAAGGCCTTTCAATTCTAACCTTCTCCCCTTGTAAAATTCTACCCTTGTAGTGAACGTATAGAAAGATGGCTCCAGGGAATTTGGGTGGAAGAGAAAAACTTGCCATTTCTTTATTCCATCCTACCATATCTAGTCTATTCAATAAACCAGTAAGTTACACATAGAAGAAAAATTGAAAGATGAAGATATAAAGGGAAGGAGCATAGGATCTCGCCACACAAGCACTGTTAACATCTTGGTGTAGCTTCTGCCAGATTTTCTTCCTATTCATAGGTGTTTTAAAATATTAGTTGTATTGAGAATGGGTATACTGTGTATTCTATCTCCAGGTCTTTTGCCTTAGTCATGAGCTCCTCATTTGGGTGGAATTCCAGGTGAAGTTTTGAATCAGGGCGTTGTAGCTCTTCCCCATTTTTGTCTTCACCTCCATTCGCCATGTTAGCCCTAGGTTAAGGGCAGAATATACCTTCTCTTCCAAAACTATGGATCTACTTGACTTTCCTTACTTAGAGGTATCATCCCACTTCCATCCCGTGTGGCTCAAGTTGGTCTGACAACTGTACTTTCTTGCAACACATGAGCCAATGACCCAGGTTTGACCAATAATATTACTTTATTTCCCAGGTGACCATGTTTGGGCCATAGGGTGGGCACTTGACTCAAACAGAGCTAATCAGAGTCATTCCCTGGGATTGAAACATGGACATCGGGGCAGGGGTGGCAGGTGGGGAGGACACTTTTCTTTCCAAGCAGGAAGCACAGGAATTGGTGGCTGGCAGTAACCATCTTTACCATGTGGAATGAGCTTAACTGCAGAATTCAGCCAAAGCAGAGATGGAAAGAGAAAAGTCTTGGGCCATGTTGAGTCCCATATCCTGCCTTGGACATTGTTCCTGCAGTTTTTCCTTGAATCTTCTGAGCTACCCTCTAGGACATGAGCAAACAATTCTCTTTTTGATTAAGCTTGTGTAAGTTGGGTTTTCACTGCTTACTGCCTAAGAGTCCAGGCTCATCCCAACTAGATCATGAGAACTATCCTAACCTTAGGCTGGGAGGACTGAACAAGCCCTATCCCAGTTTCCTTAGAATTAGATAATGTAATTTTTTCCAGCCTCCCACCTTGAGATTTCAATGCTGCTCTTCAATGACAAGGCCTTTCCCCTTGCTCACAGACTCTCTATGGGCTCACTACCTGCTTGTCATCCAATTGCTTGCAGGGGGTTTCTTGTCACTGGACTTTACCCATGTATTTGGATTCCTGGACATTTTCATGCCGAATCCTCTTGTTGCTTTATGATTTATTTCATGCTATTTGCTGTTTTGCCACACTGACTGGCTTGTTCTTAGCATATGCACCTGGTCTATGTCCTCAATATCTGACCCACTCCAGTGAGACAGCTTCAGGCCTACATTTTGATCCCTCAAAGCATTCTCTAAAAGCAGATCCTTTCAACTGTTTTTAAGATTGCTAGGACTATGATAAAAAGGTCATGAAAAGCAAATCTGAGACCCATGGCAGTCAGCTCTCCTACTCATTCCCTGAGCCACACAGCAATTAGCTATATTATGTCTGTATCTCAAGCCAGATTCCCTCTTCCTAACAATCCATATTTTATCCCTTTTATAACTTCATTCAGGTACACAGAGTATTCTTTCTAGATGCAACCATACACTTTCTTGGAAGGTCTCCTTTATAACATGTAAACAATTTAAAAACCTATTTTTGCCGTCAATAGAGAAGCTTAGATTCTCATTCCAGGCGGGTAGGGTTTTGTTCAAGAGTGGCCCTGGAGTGCTTTTCTAGGGACATGTACATTATTGTTACCTAAGCTGGTTTCTCAGAACCATGAAGAAAACACTCCCAGAGTACAGGAGTGGAGGAACCAGGGAGAGCTGGGTTTGAGGGGGATACCTTGAAAAGTTTGATTTGTAATCAGTGAACTTACATGAGAGCCGGTTCTGACTGCGGTACTAAGAGAAAGGCTCCAAATTCAGTGAATGGAGGTGACTCTCACTCTGGTTGCTCATTGAAACTGACCCTGATTTGGGTGAGTAAGGGGATCTTACCATTTTCTAAACCAATCGTGGACGACAGTGAGAAGTGGATGGCATCAGGTAAACTCCTATCCTGGCAGATCTGAGAGCACTGGGTTTGGCTGACAAGAGCTGGGAAAAAAGGAAGGAGGAGGAAGATGAGCAGAGGGAGGAAAAGAAAAAGAGCACTTTGCTAGATCATCAACAAAAAATTCAATTGTTAATATTTTAAAATTTTTTACAAGGGCATTGGCAAAATTTTCTATGACCACTCATAATGACTCATGAAATATTTTCATTTGCTCTGGAAATTAACTTTTTAAATTGAAAATTCCTGCATAATTTCTTGATTTATTAAATGACTATGTTGCTCTGGCCACTGTGGCACAGTTAGTTGGAGCATTGTCCCATCAACTGAAGGGTTGATGGTTTGATCCCTGGTCAGGGCACATACCTAAGTTGCGGGTTTGATCCTCGGTTGGGGAGTATACAGGAGGAAATCAATCAATGTACCTCTCATATTGATATTTCTCTCTCTCTCTAAAAGCAATAACAAAAGAAGTCCTCTGTTGAGGATAAAAAATAAAGATTTCATTTATGCTTTTGTTCTAAGAACTGCCCTTACATGAGAACCGCTGAAAAAGATTTATATTTTATTTTATTATTTTTAAAGATTTTGTTTATTTATTTTTAGAGAGAAGGGAAAGGAGGGACAAAGAGAGGGAGAGAAACATGAATTTGTGGTTGTCTCTCACGTGACCCCCCACTGGGGACCTGGTCCACAACCCAGGCTTGTGCCCTGACTGGGAATCAAACTGGTGACCCTTTGGTTCACAGCCCACGCTCAGCCCACTGAGCTACATCAGCCAGGGTTTGTTTTATTTTTATTTCTTCTTTTGGCATTTTGATGACAGGTCTGTTACTGATTTTAAAAAAAAAAAGGCCACAAGGACAAAAGATTTCTCTGTATCATTAAGTTTTGTGCTAAAATATAAATCTAAGACTAGAAACTTTATCTATGAATTCATCCTGTAGAGAAAAAATATATACTTTTAAAAGCTGTCTAAAAGTCTATCAAACAAAAAATAGAGATATTTTGAAAAAAAAAGCAAAATTCATGGGAGCTTCTTTAACTTTATACAGTTGACCCTTGAACAATGCAGGAGTTAGAGGTGCCAGCCCCCAGCGCAGTTAAAAATCAGTATATAACTTTTGACTCCTCAAAAAGTTAACTGCTAACAGTCTACTGTTGACCAGAAGCCTTACCAATAGCATAAACAGTTGTTAACACATATTTTATATGTTATATGTATTATATATACTATATTCTTATAATAAAGTAAGATACAAAATTTTTCAGAGAGGATCATAAGGAAAAGAAGATACATTTATAGCATTTACTGAAAAGAATCTGTGTAAGTGGACTTATGCAGTTCAAACCCATGTTGTTCAAGGGTCAAGTATATATGAATTAGGAGGTCTATAAGTCCAGGACCCCATAACAAATAGGCTCCACCTAAAGAAATAAGATGAGGAAATTATAAATATAAAAAAGTAAAAGAAATAAGGCTACAGGTAAGAACTTGTACAATAACCATGACAATTATTAAGCACTTACTATATGTCAGGCACTATGCTTAGCACAACTACATGCAGTATATCATTTAGGTCTCTCAGCAAAGCTCTACCATTAATCATTGTCATTTCACAGATGAGAAAATCAAGCCAGTCTAGGATAAGTCCTGAAAATTTGCTGTTCTAAGGAGCTCCCTGTGAGAGGGATATGTTGATTCAGGGACCACACTTTGAAAAACATTGCTACATTGCTACATTGCTCAACCCCTTTATTAACAACAATCACTTGTTATTAAAAAGTAAAGATCGTATTGCTGAAATTATCTTGTTAAAGCAAATGTACTGGGCCTCAGGAACCATCAAGAACCAATCATAATGCCTATACATCAAAGGGTTACTAAGAGGATCATCCTACAGAATAGGGGTAATAATAAAACAACAATAAACCCATATATAGTGTTTACTATGTTTCGATACTTTTCCAAGTGCTTTTGTGTTAAATTTTTCAATATTCAGACCAACCTTGGAAGGAAGTGCAATTAGTAGTACCATGTCACAGAGAATGAAACTGAGGCAAAGAGAGGTTACAAATGTATTCAGTTATACAACTACTAAGTTCAACGGCCAGGTTTTAGGCCCGGGAAACCTAAGAGCAAAGGCTGAACACCAGACTAGGTTACTTCTCTATCTCAGAGGGGTCGTTGTAAGGATAACTACAACTATGATTTAGTCTTATTTTTGACATTATTATTATTATTATGACAGTAGAATGGCAGATATGGGTAAAATAGCAGAAAGGACAACATACTGGGAAATCCAGAGCTGGGCTTATAAATCTATCAGAAGCTATATGACATTGGGCAAGTTACTCAGAACTTTGGAATCTCAGTTTCTCAGTAGAACAGAAATCCTATTAGCTATCCCACAAGGATATCAGAATGACTAAATGGCTAGAAAGCTCCCACTGATCTATAAAATGCCGTAAGCTAATATGATTTTACTAAACTATCAGTTCTTCTATTACATCCAATCTTGCTTTCATATATTCAACACAGTAGAAGACAAAATGAGAAATCTTAAAACCCTGACTATTAAATTTTACTCTGGGGTTAAAAGTACGGTCTGCCTGCTTTTCACTGCATGACGCCAATCTCTGGTGAAGTAACTTCTTAAAAATTGCATGGCCGTGTCTGTCACTCACATTTCCCTACCAAGTTTTCTGAAACTATTATCAGCAAACATTTCAGATCCCTAGGACTTTTTAAAATAGTATTCTTAGGTTTGGTATTTGCAAATGTTTTCAGCATCTAAGAACAGCATTAATTTCTTGGAAATTAAATTGTAAACTTCCGCCTAACTGTGAAAAATGTAGAGGCTAAGAGCCGGCAGCCACAGGTGGACGGAGCTACATTCTGTGAGAGGAGAGTAATCCCTGAGAAGCGAGGGAAGAAGGCAGCAAAACTGACTTCTCTAGTAGGCACATGGGAAAGAAACGTTTTAATTTCAGTTTTTTTTAAAGCAGAAGCAAAAAAAAATCTGATAATGAATATGTTGAGTCTAGTTGTGTTATAGTTCCGTGTATGACAAAGTAGTTGTAAGATCTAATTTTTAATAATTTTTATGGAGGAATGGACACATGCAGGGAAAAGCACCTGGGGCCGATGAAGGTCACAATGTGTCCAGGGACTGAGGAAACACAGATGCGCTGGGGGGCGGAAAGGAGCTGGGGAAGCAGTATCACCTCGAGTGCCTCTAATGTGACAGTTTGTACTATTTCACACATAGATATCACGGGTTCCTGAGTCTAAGCTTACAGGCTGAAGTCTTCACTCCTCTCTCAAATTAAATGATCTTCACGACCTTGTATACGCCTGTGCTTCAATTTAATTCCTTTCATTTACCCCTTGGTGAGAAAGAAAACGTCCTTTTCCACAGTTGACTTACTTTTTCCTCTTTTAAAAACAATTGTGGTAAAATATACAAAGTACAACATTTACCACTTGAACCATTAAAATATTTGTTATTGTGATTGAATAGGCATAACAAAAATTATCATTTTTTAAAAATCACATTTGGGTGTTTTTTTCAAGATTTTATTTATTTATTTTTAGAGAGGAAAGGGAGGGAGAAAGAGAGAGAGAAACGTCAATGTGCGGTTGCTGGAGGCCGTGGCCTACAACCCAGGCATGTGCCCTGACTGGGAATCGAACCTGCGATGCTTTGGTTTGCAGCCCGTGCTCAATCCACTGAGCTACGCCAGCCAGGGCAAAAAATTATCATTTTAATGTGTACAGTTCAGTGGTATTAGGTTCATTCACATTTTTGTGGAACCATTACCACCATCCATCTTCAGAAAATTTTCTTCTCAGTTGAAACTCTGTACCCATTTAACAATAACTCTCTATTCTCCCTCCCCACAGCCCCTGAAAACCACCATTCTACTTTCTGTGTCTATGAATTTGACTACTCTAGGTACCTCATATAAGTGGAGTTGGATTATTTTTCTAGCTACTGGCTTATTTTACTTAATGTCTTCAAGGCTCACCAACTTGTGTCGTATATCAGAATTTCTTTTCCTTTTTAAGGTGAATAATATTCCATGGAATGCACATACAACATTGTGTTTATCTTTCCATCTGTCAATAGACATTTGGGTTGTTTCCACCTTTGGGTTATTACGAATAATGCTGCTACGAGCATTTGTGTACAGATATTTGTTTGAGTCTCTTTTTCAATCACTTTCAGCTGAGGATAACTTCATCTTAGGCCTTAAATTATTTTTCAAAACAAGGTTTTCAAATACAGTGTGTGACACAAAATAAAAAATTATCACATTCACAGAAAATCAAAAGAACATAAGTGAGGACCAGCAGAAACAAAAGAACCTAGAACAGATTCACATAAATACACCCATTTGATTTCTGACAAAGATACGAAAGTCACTCAAAGGAGGAAAGACAGTATTTTCAACAAATAATTCTGAAGCAATTCGACATCGACAGGGATAGAAATGAACCTCAGCCTAGGTCTCACATCTTACACAAAAGTTAACCCCAAATGGGCCATGGGCTTACATATAAAAGCAAATCTATAAAGGTTTTAGAAAACCTTTAGGGTCTAGGGCTAGGCAAAGAATTCTTAGACTTGATACCAAAAGCACGATTGATAAAAAAATTCTTTTGATAAATTGGACTTTATTAATATTTAAAACTTCTCTGTGCAAGAGTACTTAAAGCATGAAAAGATACTGGAAGAAAATATTTGCAAAGCACTATTACAACAAAGGATTAATATCTAGAATATATAAAGAACTCTCAAAACTCAGTAGTAAAAAAGCAAGTAATTTAATTAGAAAATAAGCAGAGAATGAAAGCTATTGTACTAAAGAAGATATATAGAGGATACATATTCAACACCATTAGCCATTAGAGCAGGGGCATCAAATTCATTTTCACCAGGAACCACATCAGCCTTGCAGTTGCCTTCAAAGGGCTGAATGGAGAGCTCCTTGCCCCTAGTTAAGGAGTAGTTACATTTATACAGCCCAAAAGTTACATTACATTTTTGTCTTACTCCTAACATTCATGAATAACTTACTAAAATGATTAAAATAATCCAAATATCAGTAATTGAATATTCTGTCAATACCTCACTGTAGCTTGTATTCTTTTTTCCTTAACTTGGCTGATTATTTAGAAATTTAACTAGCAATTTCTACTTACATGATTTTTCTGTAGATTTACTTGATGTAGTATGGTGATGGTCTTTTTTGATCTTCACCAGATGATTATCTTTATGACACTCTTTATTTGAACAGCTGCTGATTTTGTCCGTTGTGGTCACGTAATCACGATCTCTTCGCAAGGCATTGTGTTTCTTCAACATTGACTTTTTGGTTGGACACTTATAAGCTCCTTCAATGAGATCATGCCAACTGTAATTCACAAGATTTACAGTTCCCACGGGGAAAGTAATGTTATACTCAGCATATTTCTGCAATGTCTCCCCGAGTTCACACAGTATTTCAGCAGCAGTGAGTTTGTATTCTTCAAACAGACTCTTTTGCAGGTATATTTTGGAGAATTTAAGGCCAGTAGGAAACTTGGGAATGACAGGAGTTTGTGAGACGGCAAATGAGTAGAACGCGTATTTGTCTAGTGCAGCTTCTTCCTTCTCTGCTTCTTCAGATGTCATGCTCTTTGTAGGACTATAAAACACATATGTGGTGAAAACATTAAAGATATTTACTACTCTTTAACCTAGAAATATGATTTCTATAAACCAAGCTTAAAATATAATTTTAAAAAATATAGAACATCTATGTATAAAGTGGCTACCTGTAACATTATTTATTATTAATTTTTAATGTATGATTTTAGAGAGAAAAAGGAAGGGAGGGAGGGAAGGAGCGAGAGAGAAAAATTTGTTGTTTCACTTATTTGTGCATTCATTGGCTGATTCTTGTATGTGCCCCGACACAGGATGGAACCCGCAACCTTGGCATATTGAGACAACACTCTAACTAAGCGACCTGGCCAGGGCTGAAACATTATTTTTTTGATATTAATAAAAATTAAAAAGAACTTAACAGCTCATAGGAATATAGCTAAGTAAATAATGCCATACCCATGAAATATGTAGCCATAAAAACTATTTAGAAAATTTCTCTTAATAATTTGGAGATATGCTTACATTATAATATCATACACAAAGTATACACCATTGTATATGTAGAATGATCTGAATTATATATGCATATATCATATGTCTGGTAGTAAAAAGACTGAGCAAATGTCCAACAAAAAGTAAATTGATTGTGGGATTATGGAAGTCATTTTTAATTTTCTCTTTTTATACTTTTCTAAAATGAACATTTATTATGTTTGTACACAGAAGATAAAAACCAACATGTGTGTTGTTTATTCATTTGTTTAATTATAAGACAAAACAGAGAAAATTTCTTCCAGAAAGCCTTCCCTGAATGTCTTCGGTTGTGAGTCTACAAACACATTGTGTTCCCTTAGCCTGTCCAACGCACTGCTGTCAGATGTTACTGTGAGTCGCTGGGAGAAGACAGAAATCCAAAGAGGTAAACCTCATGTTCTGCTCCCTCCCCATCCTTATAGGAGGTTAAGTGCAGGAAGGGGGAATTAACCAATTCTAGAAGAGGCATCTGAGACACTTAGAGACTGATCAGGGCTTTTGGTAGTTCTGTCGGGTGGAATAAAGCTTCAAAATTTGGAATGCTCTCCTCTACACCATTTGGTCAAAGATGTCCAACACAGCTGCCCTAGTCATGACAAAGTGTTTCCTTTCACCAAGTCAATGTGGTGAAACATGTCAACACCCGATGGAGTTTCACTTGCATTTTTCTTCTAAATGGTGGTTCCATTAGAATAGCTTGAAAAATAACACTGGTTGCCTTGCTAAGGGTTTAATGTGAAATAAAAGGCAACTTTTTTTTAGATCAAAAGGTTTTGAATTGGCATAAGATTTCTGTGTTGATCTTTGGGCCTTGGTTATACTTTCACATTAATATTTAAAGAATAAAGACCCATTTTTGAAAATTATAACAATTATTATAACTCATAAATTTCTCTATCCCTTTATAATAAGCTTTCAAAGTTGCTCTCAGCAACATCATTTCATCAAACTCGAATACTAACCCTCTGAGGCAGCTACTGTGTTATCCCAATGTTATGGTGTTTTGCTTGTAACATCCTGTAAATATGTATTCATAACTGTCAGATTTGTCTCTTGCTTGAATAAAATAATAAAGACTGTACTTAAAATAACAATCATAAGCTCTGGCTGTGTGGCTCAGTGGATTGAGCACTGACCTGTGAACAAAAGGGTCACCAGTTCGATTCCCAGTCAGGACACATGCCTGGGTTGTGGGCCAGGTCCCTGATTAGGGGTACATGAGAGGCAACCACACACTGATGTTTTTCTCCCTCTCTTTTTCCCTCCCTTCCCCTTTCTCTAAAAATAAATGAATAAAATCTTTTAAAAAATAACAATAATAGTAGCATGCACCATTCATTAATTGACTCAGTGACTACATCTCCTTCAGAGGGTTATTAAGGCTAAGAAATTTAATGTGTATTTAAAAATAATATTTATATGTCTGGCTTATTTTTTTCAGGGAGAAGCTCAAATAATGGACCATCCAGTTCAAAGACCAGACTTAACAATCTTAAGAAGAGAACATCAACAATGAAGGAGTTGGCACCTGACCCAGTCTTAAAGTAGCTCCACTATTCTAGGCACACCACATGAGAAGAAATAATGCATGCATTCAAGAAATGTTCATCAGGCCCAGCTGCAGGTGCTGGGGAGGCATGGCAGAAAGCACTGACCTCTGCCCGCATGAAACTTACATTCTAGTTGAGGAAAGAATGAAGGGAGGGAGAAAGGGACAAGAGAGAGAAGGGAAAGAAAAGAAAATTATAGATAACAATAACCGCATTGATGAAAATAAAACAGGGCACTGTAATAGAATAATGGGTGGGGTGGGGTTTGCCTTCTTTGGATTGAAAGATTAGAGATGGCCTCTCTGAGAAGGTGACATTTTCATTGAGACTCAAATGATGATGGGAAAGAGCCAATCACAAAATAATACGGCAGAAAAAAGGATTCAAAGGAGAGTACACAGCAAATGCAAAGAACCTAATTCAGGAATGGGTGGGGTTGTGAAAGCAATAGATAGGCCATAATGGCTGGGGAGCCGTGAGTGACATGGAGTGGTATGCAAGAAGGCCAGAGGACAGGCGTGAGAAGAAACCACAGAAGGCCTAGCAGTTTGTGGTAAAAAGGATGGATTTTATTGTTGGTGCAACAGCAGCAGCAGCAGGATAGCCAGTGGAAGAAATGGGGTGTTTCTAAGCAGAATGGACAGAAGCAATGCTTTACCCTGAGGAATGTGTCAAATGAGAAAGTGGGGAAACCAATAAACCTCTGAAGCTCTATGATAAATAGACCTACTTATTATTCATAGAACAATCTGCCCTAGCTGCTATAGCTCAGTGGATTGAGTGTGGGCCTCTGAATCAAGGGGTCACAGGTTCAATTTCCAGTCAGGGCACATGCCCAGGTTGTGTGTCAGGACCCTAGTATGAGGCATGTGAGAGGCAATCACACATTGATGTTTCTTTCTCTTTCTCCCTCCCTTCCCATCTCTCTAAAAATAAATTTAAAAAATCTTAAAAAACAAAACAAAACTATCTGACTCACTGATTACCAATTATAAGCCAAGCCCTGTGGATACAAAAGGATCAAGTTATGTTGAATTGCTTTTCAAGCAGAAAGTTGGAAATGAGAGACAAAGGACTTCTGAAAATAGCAGAAATTTACAGTGATTTTGACAAAAGTTACAGCAGGTTCCAAAAAAAAATACAGACTGGTGTATACCAGGGCTTCTCAATTCTAGTACCATAGACATTTTTGGATCAGGTAATTCTCTTTTGCGAGGGCTGTCTTTTGTATTGTAAGACATTTAGCAGCATCCCTGGTCTCTACCCACTAGATGACAATGGCATCATAATCCCTAATTGTGACAAACAAAAAGATCTACAGAAATTACTAAATGTCCTAAATGGGGCAAAACACCCCTACTCAAGAACTCACTGGTATAGCTGACAACTTTTAACTTCATACAGCCTTGTGATATATGTTCTGAGACAGGTTGTGGTAGTTTAATGTCCACTTCACCAGCTAAGAAACTGTAGTCACTAGAGGGTAAAACCTTGTGGAACGACCAGTTCCACTACTTCATTCATCTCTGTGGGCTTGACGCAATTCTATGTCTGTTGCCCACAAATCTCTATGAAGCACATCGGATGTGCCAAGCACTGTTCTGGGGAGTGGGAATAGAGATGTAATCCAGAAGATAAAAAATCCTGCCCGCGTAGACCCGATACTCTCATGAGAAGACGGAGGGCAAACAAATAAATAGGGATGTCAGTTACAATGTCGGAAAGTGATTAAGTTCAACAGAAAAGCTAGAAAGGGGCATAAAGATGGCTAAAGTGGAGACAGGTAGAAATTTGAAACGGGAAAAATCAAGAAAAGTCTCACCACAAAGGTGATAGCTAAATAAAGGCAAAAGGAAACGGGAGTCAGTAATGCTGCAAGCAAAAGGAACAACTAGTGCCAACTCCCTAAGACAAAAAAAAAAAAAAAAAGAGAGAGAGAGAGAGAGAGAGAGAGAGAGCAAGCTGGGTTTGCTGTGGAATAGCAAAGAAACCAGAATGACATTGGACCAATTATGCTTAATTTACCCAATTATCTGGTTAAAATAAAGTTCTCTGATTGACTTCACGGTCAGCTTTGAAGTGCTAATTCCTTGATGTAGTTTCTTGGGGGATGGGGAATAGGGAAGAATTGATCCTGAGCATCTTATAAGCCTTTGCAAATGTGAAGTGATGCCCACAATCAAAGAGTGATTCCAAATGTCTTACCTGTCCCTGACTCCTGAGGTGTATTCCAAATGGAGGAAATGTTCTTTGCATTCTCTCCTTCCCTGTTTTTTTCTTTCTGGTTTCATCTAAAATGAAAGAAATCTTTCTGATTAAAAAGTAGAGAAAAATACGGATCAAAGTGAATTTTTTTTTTTTTTTAAAAAAGGAAACTACAATTTATGGACAGAACTATATTATTACCTGATCAAAGAAATAGAGAGGCCCAGTGTCCAAAGGCTTAGCTTCAGTGAAGTCTTCCATTCTGTCATGAGCCCTGAGAAGGAGAAGTGAGAAATCTGAAGACAAGCTATTGGTGTTTAGAAGTGATATTTCAAAGAACTTCATGGTTTAAAAGTTTAAATGTCTCATTTTCAATAAATTGTAAAAAAATTGGAGTGGGAGCACAACAATTCCTTTATTCCTATCTTCATATCATAGGCTATCTACTTGACATAGATGCAGTCAGGAGGACTTCATGCTCTTGGCAAACAAAGCAATATCATGCCAATCAACCTTGGCACTATTGACATTTCTTGCCAAATAATTCTCTGTGGTAAGGAGCTGTCTCGTGCCTCGTAGGGTGTTTAGCAGCATCCCTGGCCTCTACCTACCAGATGCCAGCAGCATGCCTTCTTACTACCCAGTTATGACAGAAGTATCTCCTGACACTGCCAAATGTCCCCTGGGGATAAACACTGCCCCTGGTTGGGAATGATTGTGCGGATGCAATAGTAACCTTTTTCTATGGAGGGGGTTGGTATGGGAGGTACCCCCAAAGAAAAAGGTTTGATGGGGAAGAAACCGATGCCATGAGAATGAACGACCCTGCTAATGGCAGGGTCATTAGAGCAGTGCCACTCAAAATGTGGCCACCAGACCAGCATCAGCAGCATCATCTGAGAGCCTATTAGCAATGCAAATCCTCACTCAGCCCTAAGGTATCATAATGTGTCACAATCTCCAGAGATGCTGCTGGTGGCGGTGTTATACCCATGGGGGCACAACAGACCTTGGTTCAGCAACCTCAGGACTTGAGTTCTGGCTAAGAAAACATTCAGAGCCAAGACTCAAACTATAAGAGAGTGTTTATTTAGAAAGTTACAAAGGTAGAAGCATCTGTAGAAGACATGGGCTTAAGAAACAAGTTACAGAGGCAAAAGAAGGCTCCTTGGAATTTAGGAGAGAGGAAATTAAAGGCAACATGCCTAGAGGAAAGAAGAGGGGGAAGGGAAAGGTGCTGACACATCCTGGGGGAGTGTGCTGGGTTGTACTCTGTCCTAAGGGATTCTAAGGGTGGGGATTTTAGGAGAGTTCCAAGGGGAGGATCTCAATGGAATAGTCATCAGCTTCCAGGTGTGGCCTTTCAGGGTTGTGTTCTCTACTGATTGGTCAGCACCAGGGCAGGGGGTCATTAGTCAATGCAGCTGTTCCTGAGGTCAGCCATGCCATCACTTGACTGGTTTTGCTGCTTTTCTGGGCCTGGAGCTGAAATACAACTAAGGTCTGGATGTACCTGGAGCTGAAATACAACTAAGATCTGGATGTACCTGATGCTGGTCAGAACCTCATTGTCCTGGGGGCTTAATGTTTAAAGGCTATTCTGCTGCTGCCTTGTTCACTACCCCTCTAAGGGGGTCTAACCCACATGATAGCAACATGCCAGGGGAGGAAAAGCTGGGGGGGATCCAAACTGCCTGATCAGCGACTTGAAAGTCCAGGGGGACCAGCAATACGCTAGGGGAGGAAAGGTTATCCTGGGGCCAGATCCTTGTTTTCTCAGTTTTGCCCAGGGCTTTCCGCCCTGGTGACTTTCCGTACCTGGCCCATCATCCTTGCTCAGCTCACGTCTGTCTGACTGCCTGCCACAACGGCATCCCGGAACCTGGGGGGTGGACAAGCCCTCCAGGTGATTCTAATGAACATTAAGATTGGGAGGCACTGACCCAGGGACACGTTTTACCAAGCAGGTTGTGAAAACCACAGGACTGTGACCAGAGGGGAAATCTGGGGCTGGTGAAACCAAGACTAATGGGCCTCCTGGGTTTGCAATGAACAAGATGAACACACACTGGAGGGGTGGGCGGCACAACAGTGTCAAAGGATGGGGGCACCTGGAGGACTAGTATTAATACTTATATTAATGTCTTCATACCGTCATTAATAAAAAAATATTCTGAGGCTCAGACTTGACTAGCCCTTCCTCAAAGAGACTAAGTAGGAAAATCTGTTTAAAATGAAATTTGAGGGACACCAAAAACTCCTGTTATATATTTTTAAAAAACCTCCTGAAATATAAATATTTCTATCTCATCGTCCTGCCACTGTTGCTAAACATTCTACCTTGAGTTATGGGGCTCAGAACAAGTCACCCCAAGATGTGCCTCTGTGGTTGTTTTGAGCTAAAGGCAACTTTAGCCTCGGGCTCAAGAGAAACTTCTGTCCCTCCCTTAATCTTCTAGAAGAACTTGGATTGGGGGCCTTGCCCATAATAGATTATCAGAGAGAAGCTCTTATGACCTACCTATAGGAAGGGACAAACTTATTTACTAAGCATTTGCTCTTCTCACCGTCTTGTCCTCAAGTCAGCTACCTCTTCCCTAGCTCGGGAAGTCTCATATACCTCAATCTCCCTTTCTACCTCAGAAGCTCTCATGCATGTCGGGCTCTCTGACTCATGTATGTGTTTTCCATTCATATGTTTGTATTAAATTTATTTTCTCTTGCTAATCTGTCTCATGTCTATGTGGTTATTAGACTAGCCAGAATAACCTTGAGGGCAGAAGAAATTTTATCCTCCCCCACAGCTATAATATGATATATACATTTGTGAAAAACCACGTATCCTAAAAAAATTGTGCACTAAAAATAACAGGGTTCATGGGAAAAGTAGGGTAAGGGCATGCCACTTAAAACTTCTGCTACTTTGGAAGCACAGCACAAAAGAAAAACAATAACTGGTACCTCAGGAGTACCTTAAACAGCCCAGACAGGCACTTGTGGCCAGAGCTGCTTCAGGGAATATATTTTTAAAACAACAGAGTAGGTCTGGCTGGTATGCTTCAGTGGGTTGAGTGCCGGCTTGTGAACTAAAGGGTCACCAGTCTGATTCCGGGTCAGGGCACATGCCTGATTTGCGGGCCAGGTCCCTAGTTGGAAGCTTGTAAGAGGCAACCACGCATCGATGTTTCTCTCCCTCTCTTTCTCCCTCCCTTCCCCTCTCTCTAAAAATAAATAAATAAATAAAGTCTTTTTAAAAATAAAAATAAAAGCAACAAAGTAGAAATGCAAATGTATGGGTACTGAAATGTGAATGAAGCTGACCTATTTGCTGGTGGGGTTGACTTAAAGGTGGGCATAGAAAAATAGTGCCAAAGGGAAAGAAACCACATGATCGTCCTTATAGATACATAAAAAGTACTTGACTAAAACCAACACGTTTTTACGATAAAAAATTCAACAAACTAGAAATAAAAGGGAACTTAACCTCATAAAAGGCATTTGTAAAAAAAAAGAAAAAGCCACAGATAATGTTTCTAATGGTGAAAGCCTGAAAGCTTTTCTTCAAAAGCCTGGAGCAAGACAAAGAAAGACAAGGTGTCCACTCTCAACACTTCTATTCAATATTGTACTAAAAGTTCTTACCACAAGGCAGAGTGGGGGTGGGGGGAGAAAAAAGAAGGAGGAGAGGAAGAAGAAGGAGGGGGAAAAGAAAAGAAAGCAAAAAAGAGATCATTCCATTTGAAAAAGAAGAATAAAACTATTTGCAAATGAAATAATCTCATGCACAGAAAATCCTAAGGAACCCATGAAGAATATATTAGAGATAATAAACAAATTCACCAAGGTTACAAGATTTAAGAGCAACTTTAAAAAAATCAGCCATATTTCTACATACCTGCAGTAAACAATCTAGAAGTGAAATTTAGAAAACTCCATTTATAATAGCATAAAAAAGAATAAAATACTTAAGAATCAATTAAACTAAAGAAGTGTAAGACTTATAACACTGAAAACGACAAAACATTGTTGTAAGAAATTGAAGGAGACCTAGATACATGGAAGACTTAGATAGCCTGTATTCATGTATTGGAAGACTCAATATTGTTAAGATGACAATACTCCCCAAGCTGATCTACAGATTCAATGTAATCTCTGTCAAAATTCCAATGGTCATTTTTGCAGAAATTAACATGTTAGTTTCTAAAATTATCCTTTAATTTAATTGTTTATGCTGTTCCAGGTGTTCCTGCTTCTTCCTCCCTTTCCCTACCTCCACCCAGCTGTACCCTCTCCCCTTCCCAAGCCAGTCCCCACATTGTCCATGTCCATGGGTTGTGCATAAATGTCCTTTGCCTAAAATTCTTACGAAGTTCAAGGACCCAGAATATATCAATCTTGAAAAAAAGAACAAATTCATAATTTAAAACTTAGTACAAAAGCTACAGTAATCAAATGTGGTACAGACAATAAGAACAGACTTATAGGTCAATGGATTAGAACTGGGTCTAGAAATAAACCCTCATATTTATGGTAAATTAGTTTTGACAAGGGTGCCAAGACAATTCAATGGAAGAACAAAGAGGCTTTTCACTCCGAAGTAATGGAACAACTGGATATCCACACATGAAAGAATAAAATTGAACCTTTACATCATCACAACATATACAGAAAAATAAGTGCAAATGGATCACAGAATGGGAAAAATATTTGCAACTCATATATGTAATAAGGATATAGTGTTCAAAATACATAAAGAATTCTTAAACTCAAGGATAAAAAGATAAACAATTCAACTTAAAGTGGGCAAAGGATTTGGATAGATATATTTCCAAAGACTATATGCAGCCTTGACTGGTGTGGCTCAGTTGGGTGGGCATTGGTCATCAGTTTGATTCCCAGTCAGGGCACATGCCTGGGTTGCAGTTTGGCCCCTAGTCAAGATATGTATGAGAGGCAACTGAGCAATGTTTCTGCCTCACATAGATGTTTCTCTTCCTCTCTTTCTCCTTCCCTTCCCTTCTAAAAATAAATAAATGAATGTTTTAAAAAGAATATATGCAAATATATATTTATATTATATATTTATTATAATATATACCTATTATATTTATTATAAGTATATATTAATATAAGTATATGTTATATATTATGTATTTGCACAAATAAATATATATTTTTATATATTTGCATATATATAAAACAATAATAAAAATGAAAAGATGCTCAACATCATTAGTCATTAAGTTAATGCTCACCAAAACCACAATGAGATACCACTTCAAACCCATTAGGATGGCTATAATAAAAAAATAAAACACACAATCCCAGCTGGTGTAGTTCAGTGGATTGAATGCTGGCCTGTGAACCCAAGGGTTGCTGGTTCGATTTCCAGTCAGGGCACTTGCCTGGGTTGCAGGTTGGGTCCCCAGTGGGGGGGCACATGAGAAGCAACCACACACTGATATTTCTCTTCTTGTCATCCTCCCTCCCTTCCCCCCTCTAAAAATAAATAAATTAAAATCTTTAAAAAAAATAAAACCGTAAAACATACAATAACAAGTGTTGACAAGGATGTGAAGAAGCTTCATGCATTGCTGGTAGAATGTAAAATGGTACACTTGCTACTGAAAACAGTCAGGTAGTAGATACACTGTGCCTCCTTGCACAACCAAAAGAAGGACAACAAATTTAAAAGCAAAAACAACCAGGACTGCCAGAAAATTGAACTGTATAGAAGTCCAACAATGAAGGAGCTAAAGAAACATTCATCCAGACCAGTAGGAGGGGTAGTGATGGGCAGCTGGGGTGGAGAGGATCGAGGCAAGGCAGCAGCTGGAGGACTGGGGTGGGGAAGGCAGCAGCTCACAGACTGGGTGGCCCCACATTTGCATGCAGATAAGCTGGGAAGAATATCTGGGGAGTGAGACAGACCATGCAACCCAGGGTACCAGCATGGAGAAATAAAGCCTCAAAGCCTCTGACCGAAAACCCCGTGGGTGTTGCGGCAATGGGAGAAACTCCCAGCCTCACAGGAGAGTTCACTGGAGAGACCCACAGGGTCCTAGAAAATACACAAACCCACCCACCCAGGAATCAGCATGAGAGGGGCCCGATTTGCTTGTGGGTAGCAGAGGAAGTGGCTGAAAGTCGGCCAAGAGCAGAGCAAGTAGCTCTGTTCCCTCTTAGACCCTTCCCTCCACACAGCACCACAACACAGTGATGTGGGTTGTCCTGCCCTGGTGAATACCTAAGGCTATGCCCCCTTAGTACATAACAGGTGCACTGAGACAAAATAAATATGGCCCAAATGAAAGAGCAGATCAAGGCTCCAGAAAAAATACAACTAAGTGATAAAAAGATACCCAACCTATCAGATGCATAGTTCAAAACATTGGTAATCAGGATGCTCACAAAAATGATTGAGTATGGTCACAAAATAGAGGAAAAAATGAAGGCCATGCAAAGTGAAATAAAGGAAAATATATCAGGAACCAACAGTGAATGGAAGGAAACTGGGACTCAAATCAACAATTTGGAGCAGAAGGAAGAAATAAGCATTCAACCAGAACAGAATGAAGAAACAAGAATTCAGAAAAATGAGAAGAGGCTTAGGAACCCCTGGGACAACTTTAAACATTCCAACATCCGAATCATAGGGGTGCCAGAAGAAGAAGAGGAGAGCAAGAAATTGAAAACTTACTTGAAATAATAGTGAAAGAAAACTTCCCCAATCTGGCAAAGGAAAAACATACAAATTCAGGGAGCTCAGAGTCCCAAATAAGTTGGACCCAAAGAGGAGCACACCACGATACATCATAATTAAATTATCCAAGATGAAAGATAAGGAGAGAATCTTAAAAGCAGCAAGAGAAAAGGAGACAGCTACCTACAAAGGAGTTCCCATAACACTGTCAGCTGATTTTCAAAAGGAATCTTGCAGGCAACAAGAGCCTGGAAAGAACTATTCAAAGTCATGAAAGGCAAGGATCTACAGCCAAGATTACTCTATCCAGCAAAGCTATCATTTAGAATGGAAGGGCAGGAAAAGTGCTTCCCAGATAAGGTTAAGTTAAAGGAGTTCATCATCACCAAACCCTTATTATGTGAAAAGTTAAAGGGACTTATCCAAGGAAAAGAAGAAGAGCAAAAACTGAACAGTAAAATGAAAACAAACTCCCAGCTATTAACAACTGAACATAAAAAAACGAAAATGAACTAAGCAAACAACTAGAACAGGAACAGAATCACAGAAATGGAGATCACATGGAGAGATATTAGTGAGGAGGGGGAGGGGATAGAATGGGGGAAAAGGTACAGGAAATAAGAAGCATAAATGGTAGGTACAAAATAGACGTGGGGAAGTCAAGAATAGTGTGGGAAATGGAGAAGCCGAAGCACTTACAATCCATGGACATAAACTAAGGGCAGGGAATATGGTTGGGAGGAGGGGTGCAGGGCAAGGGGAATATAGGGAGGGAGGAATGGGACAACTGTAATAGCATAATCAATAAAATATATTTTTTAAAAGAAAAAAGTCTGATAGTAAAATATAAATTCAAAAAGATATTTGCATTACTATGTTCATTGCAGCATTATTTACAATAATCTTTAAGATATGAAAGCCACCTAAGTGTGCATTTATAGGTAATTGGATAAGGAAGATGTGGTGCATATACAGTGGAATATTACCTGGCCATTAAACAGAATGCAATCTTACAATCTATAGCAATATGAATTATGCTAAGTGAAATAAGTCAGACAGAGAAAGACAAATACCGTATGATTTCACTTATATGTGGAATCTGAAAAACAAAATAAATAAAACAAAAAGGAACTCATAGACACAGAGAACAAACTGATGGTTGCCAGATGGGAGGGGGCTGGGGGATTGGGTTAAAAAGGTGAAGACACTAATACAGATAGGCAGTTACAAAATAGTCACAGGGATGTAAAGTACAGCATAGGGAATATAGTCAACACTATTGTAATAACCATGTATGATGCCACGTAGGTTATATAAATGTTTATCCACTATGCTGTATACCTGAAACTAATACGATCTTGACTGTCAACTATAATTTAAAATTTTTAAAAGATTTTATTTATTTATTTTTAGAGAGGGAAGGGAAGGAGAGAGAGAGAAACATCAATGTGCAGTTGCTGGAGGCCGTGGCCTGCAACCCAGGCATGTGCGCTGACTGGGAATTGAACCTGTGAGGCTTTGGTTTGCAGCCCGTGCTCAATCCACTGAGCTAAGCCAGCCAGGGCTTAATTTAAAATTTTTAATAAAAAAGAAAACAGTAGTAGTTCATCAAAAAAATAAACATAAAGTTGTTATGACTCAGCAATTGTATTAATGGATATATGCCCAAGAGAAATATGAATATGAAAACATATTCATATCAAAATTTATAAAGGAAAATTCATAGCATTATTCATCATAACCAACAAGTAGAAATAACCCAAATGTCTATCAATTGATGAATGGAAAATGTTCTCTAATTAGATGGTGGTATCAATTGTACACTTGTAATTACTAAAACCCACAGAATTGTACACTTTAAAAGATAAATTTTGTGGCATGTAAATTATCAAAATTTTTTAAAGGAGTATCCAAGAACCTCACCCATACCAACCTAGAGATGTCAACTTCCAGAGATCGGGTCCGTGAAAATATGAGTGCCTTACAAAGTAGCTGTCTCCTGTCCCACCAGCTGCTGCCCATGCAGACCCGAAGAATATTACAGATCTATTGCTTCTGGCCGCAGAGCAACTTTGTACCAGTGTTCCATTCAGAACCTCAAGACCCGTTGATTCCATTCCTGTCTTTGTTATGTCAGTCATCCTCAGTCTCTTCACAATATATTCTCAGTAGTGCTTTTGGTGTGGGGTTTCCGACCCGGGTGATGGAACATCAGCAACTAGATGGTGATGCTTGCACAGCATCGTGAATGCACATAGTGCTCAAAAATGGGACAATTTATAATATAAACAATAACTTTTAATACTTCTGCTGTGAAGAAAAAGAAAACATGAAAAGAAAAGAACAAGGGCACAGAGGTGAGGTAAAACAACTTCTGGTGGGAGTGGGAGAGCCGGCTGAATAAAAATCAGCTCTAGAACGGACTCTAGTGTATTTTCCAGAGGCTGCTCTTCCACCTTAGCAGGAACAAGGGCAGGATGAAGCGAGGATTCTTCAGGCGAGCATGGTAGGACCTCAGCCTGGTCAGGAGATGAAGTTCAGGCTGAACCCAACTCCAGAACTATGGCAGGGATGTCTGCTGGAGGTGGGACTACAAGCAAAGGTGGGCACCTCTCCAGGACTGGAATGGCCTCCCGATCTGTCCGCATTCAGCTGAGATGTGCTACATAAGGTATTGAAGCAAGAGCTGGCCCAGCTTCCTGGGCTCCTGTGAAAGTTGTAAAACGAAAACGATAAAATATGTGCCTGCATTTCCAATGGTTCCCCAAAAGACAGAACAAAGCCAGAGCCTTCCAGAGAAGCCTAGGCTCAGGACACAACCCAGGATGCCCTCCCCACAGACAGTCCAGCAAATCTGATGGTCTGAGGCCTGTCTTCGCTCCTGCCCAGCTTCTGTGGGTGCTCCCTGTGTATCTGGCACCTACTTTTCCTGATAAGCTGGCCAGCAAGTTTACCATCCCACCACAACTTCCCTCAACCTCTTAACCCTTTGGCTCTGAATTCTTAGCCTATATGTCATCAGGTCTGGTTTCTTTAAGGTCGGCACAGAGCTCTGTGTTGGCTGGAAAAATCATCCTCTTCCTGGAAGCTTCAACAGTGGTGTCTTTTTCTGGACTGGCAAGGGGCCTGCTTCCCCAGACACCTCACTGTTAATTTGTAGACTTCTTCCTGTTCTCAGAGACTTGGCCGACCTGCCCCTCACTGCTGGTGACAGGGCTGGGATCTTCACTGATAGCTGTTCCATCTGGCCAGGTACTGGAGTTGGGAGAGGAGAAAATACCTCCCACATGCCTACATTTCCAACGGCCCAGCACAGACAGAACACAGCCAGAGCCTTCCAGGGACGCCACAGCTAATGTCCCACCCCAGGACGTCCTTTCTGTGCAGAGTCCAGCAGATGGCTGGTTTGTAGGAGGTCTGGCTTCTTGGTAGCCTTTCTTGGTGTTCTGACACCATCTCCTCACCAAAACTCACCTCCGGTCTACTCCCATCCCACTCACAATTTCCATGATTTCCATGTGTTACTCTAATGCAGTACAGCGATATTTCTACATGTGAAGAAGTCACTCTCCGGTTACTGAAGTTAAAATTGTTTTAAATTATGAAATACATGCTCAATACATAAAGTATCAATGAAACAAAAAAGAAAGCAAATATTTACATTTCTATCATTGGGAGATAATTACAGTTCACATTCTGATGTTCTTTTTTGTTTTGTATAAATAATCACATTTTATGAATCTGAGTTGTAATTAGCCTGTATACACAGTTTCGTGTCTTGCTCTTCTTTGCTAACTACTCATGTAACTATTTTTTAAGGGATATGTTTAACTGTGTTTTATGAGGGATCCTGCTACTGTGTGTTTAACAGGAAGTGAGTGAAGTCACAGGCATTACCAGACAGTGCCCCGGCTGCCTGCAGCGGGAAAGAGACTGAAAGCGTAGTGCTCTCAGGAAGCTGGTTATGCATCATGGAAGGAGGGGGGAGCTGGGTGTAAATCCAACGTGCTTCCCAGGGAAACCCCCTAGATAACATTTAGAAAAGCAGTTTCATGTGTTGCTTCAAATTTGCTTTGTATAAACAAGCTACAAGAGAGAAAAAGGCGTCCCCTATATATGCAAAAAAGAAGCGGAGGAAACAACTTACGGGGAAGTCCTTTGAGTCGACTGAGAGGCCTCCTCTGTGCGTGTATGGATGTGGTTTCTGGTCCATCATATTGGAACTTGCCTGCCATTCACGAACCATTAATTTATCAGTGAAAGCCTGTTCAAAATCCGTTAGCTGCTCTGAACAACCACTCACTCGTCAAGTAAATAATTCCATCAAGGATGTGAGATCCATCAAGGATGTGAGATACAGAAGGTGCTAACCCCACCTACCCTGCTTCAGGTGACAGCCCCCGGCCACCTCCTGTTTTAGTAGAGTCTTACTCCCATTCGGGACAGGAGATTGTCTTTCCGGTTTCCTAGGGCTGCTCACTCGAGTAATTCCATTTCATCCACTGAGCTCCCTGGGGATAATAAGGAACTGAAGGGCTGCCTGAAAAATCTCAAGACCCTACCACTGTAATTCATCTTTTTTATCCACAGTGATACCCAGCGTAGACTCACTGAACCATTCTCTCCTCCTGGAGTCTGACCTTTCCGGGACTTCAGAGTAAACTCCTTTTCCTTTCTCTCTAGTGGCCATTTTGAACAGTCTAGATGGTTGTCCATTTCCCTTGGACAACACTTTCAGCAGATGAATCTATCTCTTATTTTATAGAGAAATGGATAAAGGGGTCCTCAAAGTGTTACTGTATGTGGAGTTGAACAGTGGAATAACTCTAAGCCTTAGGCCCTTGGGAAGTTTGGCTTAAGTACTCTGTGAATGATATAAATAGGCCTTAAAGATGTAATTTTATAAGAAACATGTCCGTTATTAATATTTATGTGAATCTGTTGTCAATTATATGTTTTCTCATTTGCATAATGGTCATAATATGTATCTTTTAACATTTTGGGGAAGAATAAATTAGATAATGCATACAAGCCTTACCACAAAGCCTGGTACATATTAAACACTAACAAATTATAGCTGAAAAAGATCCATTAAATACATGAAAAAGAACAGTGTTTCTTGGAATTTTGGATTAGTTGACAGGAGACAACACTCTAAGACAGACTTGAGTTTTCTAGATATTTGGTGACATGACGTTCTCAGGAAGTGACCTTAGAAATAGTTGCCTCCCTAGGTAAAATACAGACATTCGATCTCCAAAGTTTATATCACTTTATGGATTTCCCCCCTATGCTTCATTATGCATACTTTTTTACAAAATGACTTGTTTTATAAGCATGCAATCATTGCACAGTGCAGATGACATATATCTGTTCATTTTTAGCAGCACTTCACAACATTATTTAAAAAGAAACATTCTTTTCTTCCTGTGCTTTGTAATCACACAATAATTAGTGGGTAATGCTAGAGAAGTACACAAGTGATTGTATTCTTTGAGACATTTTCACCAAATTCTTCTATCTGTGTTTTACCTTCACATTCACAGACCAAAACTGTACATCTCTTTCGATTTCACTCTATGGAACTTTTCACCCACAGGCGTGAGCCGAGTCTTCATTGCCTCCTGACAAATGTTGAATTTGTGGATTTGAAATTGTTGCATCAAGCAGAAAAAACATTGTTTAAAGTAGTTAATACCTACTGACATATCAAGCACTCATTGTGTCATATTTGACACCAGGGTCTAGTAAATAATTCCACAGTGTATTTTATGATTGCAGTGGGAGAACGATACTATGGAAACTGAAGTGTGTCTAGAGCTGGTGGGGAGAGGAGTGAGGAGGCGGGATAATGAAAGGGAGAGTTCAAAACCATTGAGAACAGCACTTTGTGGGTGCAGAGAGGGAGGGATAACAAAGCTGAGTTTAAGTTGGATAAATGTGGGCTTTGTAATCACACGATTTGGAACCTGAAATCTGGTTATGTGGTCCTGGTAAAACTGTTTGATCAGGGTCTCAGTGTCTGTTTACAAGCAGAATATTCATGTTCTGAATAGCAAATGAGCAGACCATGCCGATAACAGTAACTATAGCTTACTGAGTGCATCATGTACCTAGTGTTATCCTTGATATTTAGACACATTCTGGAAAATATTTTATAGCATATAAAACACAGAAAGTTTATGTTCTGTCCTTTCTAATTTCCCCTGTATGCTTTATAATAGGATACTATCTAAGAAAGGAATACAGTGCAAAAAATACATTGACTATAATTTTATTATAAGATAAAATCTGTATTTCTATCAAATTATTTTTAAAAGTGATGTTTTTTAACCAGATACCAAAAGTAGTAGAGTCAGAAAGAGTAAAGGTTTTAGAGCCAGAATCTTAGCTCTGTTACTTTTTGAAAAGCTGCAATGCAGTTCTGAGCATTCCTACCGCAAGCCCTGCCCCTCCTTAAACCCAGCCATGCATACCACTGGGATTCGTGTATGAAGGGGATTTGCAGGGAGTTTGCTGGCAAAGCTTGTTAAGAGGTGCTCTGGGAAGTGTCAAGTAGACAAGCCTGGCTCTGTATAAAAGCTTTAGTATCTGAAGGGTGGATACTAAAGAGACACTTGGCAATATCTGGGTCTTAGGGAGGGGGAGGTCTATGAAGAAAAGTAGAAAGAACTATTTTCATAAAGAACCTTGTAAGGAATTGGTAATGCAATGTAATAACTGCTTCGTATTCCTCTAAGAGATTTATATGAAAAGGAGAACGAGGCCATCCTCTCCCACTTCCCAAAGCAATGCACGGCTTTGGCAGCTGAGAAATCCCAGCCATGGTGAGTGGCCCATGTAGTGGTACTCAGGAGGCAAAGTAAGGGAGAAGTTCAAAACAAGGCAGATGCCATGTGCTAATTCACTGCGGTCCCTAGAAACATATGAAGTGTTACTGAGGGTGCACGGAAATGGCTGAGATGTTTGGCACAGAACTGAGGGCTTACATCCCAGCTGAGGTTAAGAGCAAGTAAAACCTAAGTTAAAACTGGTGGATAGTGCTTTTTTGCATTTCTCAAAATAAATATTTTTGCTGTATTAATAGAGACATGGAGCATATTGAGAAAAAGAAATATATTATAACCCTTCTTTCCCTCCTGGCTTTTTAAATTGAATCAGCTTTCCTGCCTAACTTGCTTATATGATGACCATTACTATCAAAATAGTTACTTATCCACACATTAATTCACATTTCTGAAAATCTGGACTGTGGGTAAGTCGGAGTTTGCTATACATGGAATACGGTTTTTAAAACAATCTTACATGTGTTCAAAGTATAAATGGGGTATATTTATGCTGTAAATGTAGACTGAAGGAGAAATTATTGCAGTGATTTCTGATCAGTGGCCCATGTATGTATGCAGGCCCAACATTATTACAAGCCCTCAGAAAAGTTATGGACATAACAAGCACATAATCTCCATGTGTGTAAAATCACTATTATTTTTAATAATATATAAAGTTTGAAATACTGGTAATTAAAACATAAGTTTATTTAAAGTCTCTTGAATTGTTAATGGCTTTTTGTCAGGATGTGCTGAATGGCATTGCTGAGTCTGAGAAGGTTGTTGATATTGGAGAAGGGGGTCTTGCACTCAAAAAGTGTAGAAACTAGTGATATTGTGGGGAGCTGTACATCTCAGCTGTTGACATTATGATAAATAATAAAATGTCAAAATATCTTTCCTTAATAAATTAGAGAAGTCTTAATCTCTCTCTGTATATATGATTATAGTTTTATGTTTCACACACACACACAAAGTATTGTTTATAAAACTATCCCACATATTTATTTTTTCTTTTTCTTTTTATTTTATTTTAGTTTTTTAGACTTCAAACTATTTTTTTAACTTTTTAAAAAGATTTTATTTATTTATTTTTAGAGAGGGAAGGGAGGGAGAAAGAGAGAGAGAGAGAAACATCAATGTGCAGTTGCTGGGGCCATGGCCTACAACCCAGGCATGTGCCCTGACTGGGAATTGAACCTGCAATGCTTTGGTTCGCAGCCCATGCTCAATCTACTGAGCTACATCAGCCAGGGCCTATCCCACATATTTAATTTTATAAGTCTTTTTAGAAGTAACTAAGTTTTAAAGATACTAAGTAATATGAGACATTTCCTTGTCCTCAAGGTGTTTATAACACACTATAAGAAAAACTGTGTACAACTAAGGACCAAGTAAAAGGTGATAAGTGTGGTGTGAGAGTCCAGGAGGACAGAGGGTTCACAGAGTCCACATCTGAAGCGAGCCTCACAGTCAGCAGTGAAGGACAGAGAGGGTGAACGCTGCCTGAGCTTCATCTCTGAAGTCTAGGGACCATTCAGAAAATGACAAGCTGTCTAATGTGACTTGGGAATATGGCTAAGTATGGGACAATAAAAGGGCATGAGCACTCAGTTACTGCCAAAGATGCAAAAGACATTCAGTAAAGGAAGAACTGCCTTCCCAACAAAGGGGGCTGGAATAATTGGCATCCAAAAAACATAAACCCCAACCTAAATCTCACACTTTTATTTTAAAAACTCAAAGTGAATAATTCACTTAATATAAAATGTAAAACTAAAAAGCATTAGGAAAACATATATAGGAGAAAATCTGTAGGATTTAGTGTTAGGTGAGGAGTTCTTAGACTTGATACCAAATGTACAATCTGTAAAAAGAAAAATTGATAAAGTGGACCTTTGTCAAAATAAAAACTTTACTCTGTGCGAGACCCTGAGAAAAGGGTGAAAAGACCAGCTACAGAATGGGGGACAATATTTGCAAACCAAATATCTGATGAAGAACTAGTATCTAGAATATACAAAAAACTCTCAAAACTTAACAATAAAATGCAAATTATCCAATGAAAAATGAGCAAAGGCTTTTCACCAAAGAGGATATACAGATGGTAAGTAAGCACACGAAAAGTTCAACATTATTTATTTATGTAAATGAAAATTAAAACCACAGCAAGATATCACTAAACTTAAATAAAAAATAGCGATAGCACCAGATCTGGGCAAAGATGAAGTTTCCACTGGATCACTCGCACACTGCTGGTGGGAATGTAAACTGGTACAGAAAAAGACTGTGGCAGTTTGTTATAAAACTAAATAGGCCATTACTATATACCCCAGTAATTACACTTGGAACACTTAAGCTAGAGCAGTTACAACTTAAGCTCACAGAAAAACCTATACATTAATATTTACATCAATTTTGTTTGTAATAATCCAGAGGCAGATGTCCTTCAATGTGTGAACAGTTAAAAAGCTGTCCGTGACTACTACGTAGCAGTGAAAAGGAATAAACTGTTGACATATGCACCTACTTGGAGGTATCTCTAAGGAATAAAAGTGAGCAAAAAAAAAAAAAAACCCAATCTCAAAATGTTCCAAACTGAATGATTCCATTCATGTAATATAAATGACAAAAACATAGAGATGGCGAACAGATTAGTAGCTGCCAGCAGCCCGAGAGGTTGTGTTGGAGGGAGGGAGGTGTCTCGGGCCATAACACCGTGTGACGTATTAGGTGGCACCAGGAATTTTTGTGATGGGACTGTTCTGCACCTTGACTGTGCTGGTGTCATACAAATCTATATGTGTGATGAAAATGCAAAGAACTAAACACACACATACACACATACACACAAACACAAGAGCACACTAAAAATGGTTAAATCTAAATAAGGCCAGTGGATTGCATTAACATCAACTTCCTGGTTGTGATACTGAACTATGGTCATGAAACATGTTACCATTTGGGGGGAAATGGTTAAAGGTTTTTTGAATCCTTTCCATATTTTTTCTTCCAATTGCATGTGAGTCTATAATTATCTCAATACAGTTTTATTTTTTTTAAAATAGCTTATGCTCCAAGAGAAAAGTTAGGAAAATTACTAAGTCAAGTTTTAAGGTCTATGAATTTCAGGTTTAGGATTTTTGACATTAAACAGTAGGCAGTGAGGGACCTATAAAAAATTTAAACAGGAGATTAATAAATATGACTAGATTTTGAAAGACATTCTAGGTAGAAATATGAAAGATCTAATAAAAAAAAAACACAAGACAGGAGTCAGATTGAAGGCCATCACAGTAGCCAAAGTCACAAGAACTTCAAACCAAGAGGGGAAATGGAACCCAGAGGAGGTGATAGATTTAAGAGGCAGGAAGCCACACAAGTAGAACTGACCAAAATTGGTGATTATTTGGACATGTGAGTGAGAGACAGGGAGATAGCATTAGAAGTTATCATTTCAGATGGTAAACGGAGGAGGAAAGCCAAGTTTAAAAGAGGCTAGGAGACATCCAATGAGCTCTTCAGTGACCAGGCAGAAATGCAAGTCAGAAAGTCAGGGGAGAAGCCAGAGCTTAAGGAATAGATTCAGACACAAACTAAATGTAGGCGACAAATGAAAATGTGTGGAACACAAGATAATCTGAGAGAATAAATATCAAGTAGAGATAAGGGTAGACAGGTGATGAGACTCCGACAAACAACACTATTTTAAGAGGAAGAATGTAAATGAAGAAAATGAGGAAGTGGTTAGAGAAGACAGAAGGGAATTAAGAGAAGGTTGAACTCAAGAAACAAAAGGGAGGTGGCAAGAAAAAGGGCAAAGTCAACAGTGTTGCCACGTAACTTCAGGAGAGTAGAGCCTGAGGGCTCAGTGGACTTAGCAATTCATCTGTAGATGGCACTTGAATAAAGCTCCATCAACTAAAGTCAGAATCCACGCTGCAAATGATTAAGGGGTGAAGAGGAAGTGACGAAGTGACTGCAAGAAATATTAATTCTGTAAATGTTTGGAGATGACAAGGAGGAAAAAATATTGGATGCTTTAGAGACATTGAGTTTGAAACATTGAGTTTAGGAACATTGAGGAGTTTGTTGTGTGTGTGTGTGTTTTTTAAGATTTCTGAGTCAGGGATTCATGGATGAAGCAGCCTTGGGGAGAGCAAGTAATCAACTGAGCAAGGTACAAGGTGATGGGAAAGAATGGAATCAAGAGAATAAACATAGGATTTGCCTTAGAAAGAAGTAAGGGTTTAGATGTTCAAATTGTATTATCCAGATGAAATAGCTATATCTAGTATAAATTAACTAATTTAATTTGTATTTTGACTTTTTTTTTAGGTTTTTCAAGTGTGTTTATGAAATGTATTTTTATATATAGGTTAGACTATGATAAGATTATTTGGCAAGAAAAACAAGGTAAAGGAAAGGTTAGAGAAAATAAAATGAAGTCAGTGATAATATTAGTATGCGAAATAAATGCGGTAGAGTCTAAAACTCTCAATAGAGGCTAGCCACAGTTTGAAAATTGGTTCATAAACACTTTGAAAGCAGCATCTGTATTTTCCAGTTCCCATGGCATCTGGAACGGTGGCTATTTTGGGGAAACGTCTACCACTTATGGAATAACACTATCAATTACTGCAAATTTTCCATATTTCGTTGTTAGGCTAAAAAATGGTAAGAAAAATACAAAGCTACTGAACAAGAGATGAATCACACTCATTGTAAGTGGGGTCGGTACATTTTGAAACATTTTGTTTTCCTCCTACGGACTTCACTGGGATTTGGTAAAAGATAAAATTGAATATGTGCACTGGGCATGGAGCCATCTGGGAGACGCTGCAAAGGAAAATGATCGTAGATATTAATGCATGTTGCTATCAAAGAAAACAAATACATAGCTACTGAATATCTAGACCAAAGGCAGGATCAAGATTTATTACCATCACTTGTTATCGCTTTATTACCATCAGAAAATAAGAAAACAACAACAAAAAAAGAAACACACCATTGTTCAGAAATAATTTTAGAGTGCAGTTTAAAAGAATAAAATTGTTGTGCCTGAGCTCTGGCTGTGGTTCAGTGAACTTAGTGGCAAGCCTGTGAACCAAAAGGTCTCCAGTTTGATTCCCAGTCATGGCATATGCCTGGGTTCCAGGCTGGGTTTCCAGTTAGGGGCAGTGAGAAGCAACCCAAGGATCTGTCTCTTGCAAATCTATGTACATCCATGTGTCTCTCTCACTTTTTCTCCCTCCCTTGCCCTGTCTCTGATATAAACAAATGAAATCATTAAAAAATTGTTGTGTCAGAGAACTGTATTTAAAAGCCCATTAAATATGACTTACTTTTTTATAGTAAAAACTAAATTTGCATTTTTGGCAGAAATGGTCAAGAGCAGAGATAATAGTTAAGTGCTTCTGGGCACTGTGTACCATTTAAAAATAAAAGAAATAAATTTAACACACAAAATAAGATGTACCATTCAATGACATGCATATGTATATTCTATAATATTACATTTTAAATTAGAATTTAATTAAAGTGTCTATTACACCTATAAGAGAATCTTTTCCCAAAGCAGCTGTTTTATCAATACTACTTTTTTTTTCCTGTTCTTACCAGCACCATATTCTGTTCCTTCAAGATCTCAGCTAGTTTATTAAAGAAATCACTAGCTGGCTCTTCAATACTTCTCATCTCACCCTTTGCTGTATGTTTATGTGAATTAAATTTTACTTTTAAATGATTATATGACTCCTACTTGCCTAAATGTCTCACCCTAGGATTTTTTACTCTTACTGCTTTTAGACCTTTACAAAATCTTAACACTTTGACCTGGAGAATCATAAGGCTTGGGGATACAGAATTAACATTCTAAGCAATGAGAAGTTCCCTGTGTCACTCAGCGAACTTTCTTATTCATGGTGGATTGAAGTCAAGCAACACTCCTACTTTCTTCCAGAGCTCTGCCTAAAGATTTTACTGTGCTCAGAACATAGTGTGAGGCCCTGTAAACTTTATTTTGTTGCTTATACTAACTTTGAATTATATATTTTCTAGATTTTCTGTTAAAATATTTATCATTTTCTATGTTTTTAAAATAGTTCCATATGTGTTATCTTCCTTATGAGATTAGCAATTCTTTTCCATGCCTCCCTCCCCCATATCTCCTTTGACCTTTGCTCCATTGGTTACCCTCTACCCTACAACCCCTCCCCCACACTCAGTTCCTTTCTCCTAAGCTTTCAATGTTTCCAAATCTCCAGTTAAAAATGTAAAATCTTCACTTGAAATTGGGCTTTCCTTTGCCTTGTTCTTTTCTTCCCTTTCATAGCCATATCTTTCTTTTATGGCATTTCTTTCTTTCTTTTTTTTTTTTCCCATAGACATCCTGTCTCTAACAAAGTTGTTGGCATAAAATGAACACTAAATAAATACTTGTCGAATGACTGAATGAATGAGGTGTGTGTCCACAGTATCTAGTTTTTGGAAGTACACCATAGCTATTGATTGAATCATTATTGATAATGCTATATAAAAAGTAGAAGTCTTTCTAACATTCTAAGGTTTCATTTAAGCAGTGCTCTTATCTATTGCAATCTTTGTTGTTGTAATTCTAAGCAGTAAGAACCCACTGCAGGGTAACGTGAATGATTCTTGGATTCTGCTTTAAAGGTCTGTCCTAGGTGTTTAGCTTGAACACTTAGCAGTTTGAAGGCATCTCTCTGTTAGAGTGGATCTTCTCATGCACATTGTTGGGTTTTGTGGCTGATCAGGAGAGTTTGTGTGAAGGTCTGCTTATTAGGTCCAATAGCTCAATGTTCTGCTTCTAAAACTTTATCTCATCTCTCAGATCATATTAAACAATTAGATGCTTACTCTCCTTCTGTACCTCTTTCTGGCCCAACAGGAGCTAGACTGGATTTGTAACATAATGATTTGTACTCATTCTCAGAATAAAACCCTTGGTGACACCCTTATTTTCACCTGGGATGTGATCTCTAACTGCTGTCCTCCTTTCTGGAGGCTCCCTCCCCTGTGGTAGTCTCCCCCTACTCTCTGGACTTCTCCCATTTAACTCCTTAAAAATCTTGACAGTAAGTACAACAGGATATTAAAATCTCCTTCTAGAAGCCAATGATGACCTAATAATTTCTTGGAAGCCTAATAAATTGTGGAATGTGATATAAAGTCATATTTTTGTGCTAAGTTCCCATATACTCTCTCATTCTTATACATGCCCCCCCCACACCATGTGCCCTTTTTTTGGATTACATGGAAGAAACAGGAATGAGTCCATTGAAATTAACTGGAGAAGTGTTTTTATGGGAATCTTTGGATGGAGTCAGGGAGATAGATGGTCATAAGTGCAAGTCTTCCCTCGAGGTCTGTCCAGAAAGTATCCAGCCTTGTGCTATGAAAAATAGAGGCATTTATTGATAAATATACAAGAAACATTGTACATAAAACAATGATACATCAGTCTCTTTCAAAGGAGACACCTTGGGACCTCACACAGTTCTCTCAGTGTCATTGGTAGTGGTTTGGATCAGGTCATTTGCAACTGCGGCATGATGTTCCTTCTGCTTTGGTAGCAGAAGCCATAGAACAAATTTTGCCACAACATGTTTCATGCCAAGATCTTGTGTCACAATCTCAGACATAGTAGTTTTTGGAATCCCCAGATCAGCTTCTAGTTCTCACACTGTCAGTTGTTGATCTTTGTGGATTGTAGCCCATACACGTTCAGCATTCTCAGGGGTTCTGTTTGTTGCAGGCCTTCCAGAATGTAGATTACTTTTAACAGATTCCTGACCACCTTCGAAGCATTTGTGCCACACTTTTATCTGCATTGCTCTCATTGCATTGCCCCTGAAAACCTTCCAAATTATCTGAAGTTTCCATAGAGATATGTTCAAGCTTAATGCAAAATTTGATGCAGATATGTTGCTCTACTCACTCAGTCATTTTCAATGTGACAGCCACACACATGCTCACCCAATGGTGTCTGCCATTCCCACTGACTAGTACAGCAAAGTTATCATTCTGGCATGTGACTTCAGTCCAGTCTTTGGCTGCCAGGTTACAGGGATGTCACGCAAACCATTCTTGTTATATTAACAATGTTTGGACTTTTTTGAGACAGGCTATATATATATATATATATATATATATATATATATATATATACATATATATCCAAATATTTTATATATATATACACACATACATATATATACCTACATATATATCTCCAGATACAGTCACATTGTGGATTAGGCTTTCAACACATGAATTTGGGAGGGAAAACAATTCAGACTATAACAGACATTGCCAAATGTCCCTTGAAGAAGGGGACAGGGAATTTCTCCTGGTTGAGAACCACTGGCATAAAGGGATGAAAGAATGTGATATGTATAGGGGAAGTTTTTGCTGAGGAGTAAGTAAATTAAGACCAGATTGTAAAGGGCCTTCTATGTTCCCATAAAAAGTGTGCCTTTTATAGTAAGGCTCTTAGGTGATACGTGACAAATGATATTTAAATTTTAATATTTAAGAAAATGCCTAAAATAGAAGACCACAACAAACATGGCAATAGTATGTCAACACAATGCATACTATGTAACCATTAAAAGACAGTAAAGTACGCAATGCATGTAGACTTTGTGGATAAATTTAAATGTTTATACAATACAAACAGATGTTCAAGCTAGGGAAAATAAGCCATTTTTGCTTCATGAAAAATAACTCTAAAGGAAGCCTAGGTTCTAGAACAGTGGTTTCCATCCAGCAAACTGTGTTTCATTTTAAAAAGCCAAGTATATTTAAAGAATTATTTTCTATTGTGAGAATATGGTACTTTCTATTTTTTTAAGTTGATCAGTGTTTTAAAATTAGTATTATGAAATGACAGTGAGAGTAATGATGTTGGTTTTTTGTGCCCTGGCCTAAAAAAAAAACAAAAACAAAAAAAAAACCCAACTTTTTAAAGGCTTATCTCAGTTCTCAAAACCATTTAAAAATTTTTTTCGCTATAGTGTAATCCCTATATCTAATGTCCTTAGCAACTAGGGGAGACAAGATGTTATTGTTGATAAAAAAATATTGATAAGGACTTAGGGGGAGGCTCTTAGGAGGTTAGAGAGGAGAGATTGAGTTGCAGAAACATTTCTAATGTAGAATTAAGAAAACTTACTCATCAACTGGGTATCAAGAGGGAGGAGTTGAGGATGATACTCAGGTTTCTGGCTTGGGTTCTTGGGTGGATAGTGGTACTACTTCGTGAGATAGGAAATAGAAAGGGAGGAGTAGGTTTTGGAGGAGGTGGAGGGGAAGATAAGCTTTGGGTATTTTGAGTTGAGATGCCTGCAGAGCATCGAAGCAAAGATATCTACTACTCAGTTAAAAACATGGATCTGGAGATAGTGAGGATTATTAGGGCTTGCCTGGGTGTGGGAGCAGGCTGTCAGTGAGGTAGCTCAGGGAGAAAAGGATCAGAAACAGAACACAACGCAGGACACTAATATTTTAGGAATTTGTCTGTCTATAATAAACAAGAGTGGGAAATTCTGTTAAGGAAACTACAAAGGAATTGTAGAGCAAGGAGAAAGTGCTTCAGAGAATGATCACATGAAAGTGAGATGAAAAGTTTTACAAAAGTTTGTTCAGCTATATCAACTGTTGAAGAGTAAATAGTATGAAGTCTCAAATAAGACCATTTTCAGCCACTAGGAGCCCTGTGGTGATGTTAGTGAGAACAATTTTATTAGAGGGCACGAAAAAAGGATTCTCACAAGATATTGGATGTACTATCCCAGACACCAGCTCAAGGAGCAAAGGATCCTTGATCTGAAACCCATTTCCTTAATGACTCTTGAAATGCTCACTTCTGTTCTTCTGGAGAGCACATTTCTTGAAATTAAAAATGGGTCTCTTACCACATTCTCTTCTGTGATTCTTTCCCTATTTTAGTTATGGGCAAAGATATCCTAAGTTACCTTTATCTTACAATATATTGTTATTTCTTTCTATAATTGGAGAATAGTTAGATAATAATACAACTTGTTTACCTTCCTCCAAATCTCTATGTAGCATCCATGTATTTAGGCTAGACTTTAGAAAAGACATACACATATATATCACACTACCTATACATTTAAAATTTATATGTATAGCATTTTTGACCATAAAGATATAAAAAATCCTTGGTATTTCCCTTAATGTCAAGCAATAAATATTTCCTAATTTTTTTCTTAACATTTTTCTTGTTCATCCATTGCCAAATGTCACGTAATATATGTGTGTGCCTTAAAATAGTTAGAACATCAAATAATCCACACAAATGGAAAATTGTCAAGAGCATGGCTTACTAACAATAATGTTAGCTAACACAACACTATTGTGCCAGACATTGTACTGTCATAAGTGCTTTCTCTCCATTTTGAAATTTAATTTCCTTATTGTATGATGTGGCACTATTATTATTCTCATTTTACAAATTAGTAAACCTAAATTTGGAGAGATTAAGTGACTTGTCTCCAAAGCCATACAATCAGCAAAGACTTCAGAGAAAATAAAGCTGGGGGTAATTATGTTGTCCATTTTAGAATCAAAATTTTCTCAGCAAAAATACATTTTAGATAAAATAATAAACATGTTTTATTACAGTGCATTGATTTTATGATAGGAGAGTATCTTTCTAGTAATTTTTTTTCTGTCCAATTACCTAGTTAACTATCTGAGACAAAATGACTTCATGTAATTAGCTAGCTATATTCCAGCAAGTGCAGGTATTGAGTTAAGTTATTACAGGTTCTTTTAGAGTCTTACTTAGTTTTTCAACATTTCTCATTCTTTTACCCCAATTTTCTCTTGCAGAGAAAACCAAATGATGAAAATAGGAATGTCACAGGCTGCTATTTTCAGTATAGTTAACTTAGTTACCTCAAACACTTCAGTCTCTGGAAAAAGATCACCCAGAAATATCCATAACCAAACTGTTAAAATATGTATTGTTTTTTATTACCACCTTAAAGTTTTCTTTTCTTGCCTCTTTACAGCAAAGAGAGAGAAGTACAGTACAATCCCTTTGCAGCAAAGAAACAGTATTTTGTTTTACTATTGCATTTTGACATCTTACTTTTTTCACTGAACAAACTTTATTTTGACATTGATAATTCTGTAGATCAACTTACACTTCACCTTTGTCAAAATTCATCTCTCAAGCCTATAGGTTTCATCCTCGGATCCTGTGTCTCCCTGAGTGGGGTCTAAGGTGGTACCTACGACCCAAGTGTTCCCAGAACTTACAGAGGAACTGAGGAGATTCACAACAAAGCCTGAAAGCATTTTTTGATATAGCAGATCTTACTTATAAGGATGTTGATAGCTTCTGGCCATCCCTTTGCACCACTACAAAAATGAGCTTCGATTCCTCCTGATGTTGACCAGCTACACCTTGCCTTCAATCTGAAGGTCTTTTAGACCCTTAAAAAATCCCTTGGCTTTGTGATAGACTAATGCAGAATAGAAACTAATTAATAAATAATGTAATGAAAGTATTTGCACCTCATTTTATTATTTCTTTACATATGTTTCATCGAATGCTAAACTTGAAGACAGTAGAGATTTGTGTGTGTGTGTTTTTTTCATCTTCTGCCAAGAAAAATTACTTCTGGTCTACTGTCAATAAATATTTACTGAACTGATTTGAAATTTTAGCTGGGAAGGCGGAATACAGAATTATTAATTTTTGGTGCCTGATGACCTGGGTTCTAACTCTGTTTACTTGCTGTATGACCTGGTGCAAATTAACAAAACTCTCTGATTTTCTCAACTCAAAAGTGGGTTAAATGAGATTATTGTAAAGTAGTCGGCACTTCACAAGTGCTGTTTATTCATACAATGTGTATTTACTAAGCTCTTATTACGCTCTAATTTAGAGGTAGGTGCTGGTGACAAGAGTACAAAATATTTAGGATTCTTGTCTTCATGAAGCTGGGGAGATAGACATAAAACAATCACACAAAGTTAATTACAAATTGCCAAGAAGGGTTAAAACTCAGAGATTCTAAGAGCAGGGCCTGATTTTGGTTATTGAGGAAGGATTCTCTGTGGGAATGGCAGTTAAGCTGAAACTTGAAAGATGAGGAAATTCTCTATTTCCTCAAGCTCCTTAACTCTCTTTAGTCTGTCCTATATACGAAGGGGGCACCCACCCAAACCTGGAATTTTCTGGAGGGCAGGCCCTTTGTAGCACAGGCTTCCCCTGCTAGGTGTGTTCTAGGAACCTATCCGTATCAGTACACCAGCTGGAATTACTCTGAGAGGCTGTGTTCCGCTTCAGTGAGTTTTTTTTTTTGGAAGCCTCTTTTAATATGTTTGCCCATTTCAGGAGGGCTGATTTACTAGCGCGCCTCCCACAATGCACAGTGTTCAGGAGTTTTTGACCAAAAGAATGGCATGACCCTGTGCCCCGCTCCCCATACACCGGATCTCTGCTCCCCAAATCCCCCAGCGACTAGTTACTCCAGATGAAAAAAAGTCCTCAAAGGGGAGCATTCTTGCTGAAGTAGAAGAGGTGAAACAAAAACCGGCATAAGTACTAAAAGGCATTAAAATCAACTGTTTTGGGCAGTGGAAAAGTATCTTGACAGGTATATTGCATCAAATGGAGAGTACTTTTAAGGGGGCTGAATTTAAACATGAAAGAATACACAATTTTTTATAAACAAATTCCCTTTTTTGGATCCTCCCTCTTAGCTCTTGCTAAGGTCATCAACATCTTCCATGTGACTATATACATCTGACATTTTTCGGTCCTCTTATTTGACCTTTCGGCAGCACTCAACCCAGCTGATCACTCCCTCTTGAGACCCAGTCTTCCCTTGTATCTTCCTGATCTTCAGTCCCTCTGCAGGTTTGTCTCCTTGACGGCCTCGCCCGAGCTGTAATTGTGAATAATAACGCAGTCCTCTTGAGCCATAAAAAAAGGAGTGTGTACAGGTGAGCACATTTGCAGCCCTTTTCCAACTTCCCAGACGCTTTATAAAACCGTAAATATAAAACTTTTCGGTTGCAACACACACTCCCCTCTTGCGGACTCCGGCGTTCCCCAGAGGCAGGCATTCAACACAACCCTAGGAGAGCAGTTTTGCGCCGGGAATGCCTGAGGCGCGGGAGAAGCAGGTGTCGGGTCTCGCAGCAGCCACCGCAGCAAAGAACACCTCCCTGCCGGGAGCCAAGCCTGCCAAGCAGCCGGGAGCGGTCCCCGCAATCCAGTCCTCCGCGGTCCCAGCATTCCCCGCGTCCCACCACCGAGAGCGACTTCCGGTGTCGCTGGTGTAGGTGGGTGAAGAAGGAACGGGCTCTTGCCGCTGGCTCTCACTCTCTCGCGCTCTCTCGGGCAACATGGCGGGCGTGGAGGAGGCAGCGTCCTCCGGGAGCCACCTGAATGGCGACCTGGATCCAGACGACAGGGAAGAGGGAGCTGCCTCCACAGCTGAGGAGGCAGCCAAGAAAAAAAGGCGAAAGAAGAAGAAGGCTAAAGGGGCTGCCACAGGTAAAGGGAGTTTTATGGTTTTTCCACGGATGGCCAAACGACTCGGCTCGGGCCCGGCGTGGGTGACAGGGACCGGGTACTCAGAGTCCCGAACTTAACTGATTCCCAGGACTGAGTGTGCGGCGAGGCCGGGCTGCCGACTCTCGGTTCCGGGGAGAAGCGGCTTCTCCTGTGGAACGAGGGAGCTGGTGGGAGCGGGGGTGGGGGAGAAAAGGGCACCTCAGCTTCCCGTGAGCTGGCTCTGGGGTCGGTAGGCCGGAGCCCCTATATGGCCGAGAGCTCAGCTCCCACGTAGACCGCGCCGCGGACTTGAAGCCGTGCACGGAGCGCAGCCCTACCTTCCTCGTGGTGTGGCTTCTTCAAAAATCTGGCTCTGACCCCTACAGCCGCGTCTTCGCTGGAGCACCCTGGGGCTGACTTTTGACGAGGGTGGCGGTGAAGTGACCAAGTCCAAGTGCCTAGACCTTACCTTATCCCGCCATCCCGGATTACGGAGGGATTTTTGTGACGGGCTGCACTTTTGGGGGGGGGGGGGTGTATGCCCACGCGCTCGTGTCACTGAGTTGTAATTGCAGAATGTTGGGTTAGTGGTGCAAATTCTCACCTGTGTAAATCACACGGCATCACCAGGCTTTAGGGTTTTTAGGCCTGAATGATGCCATTGCGGGCAGCCCAGGTGGGATAGCCTGTGGCTCGGAGTGGAACTTCTCCAAATCCACTAGGAAGGCAAGGAAAACAGCTGAAAGTCTACGCTTGGTTTGAGTTAGGAACGTAAATGTTCTGTTTTGACAAGTGAGTGGTGGTGTTGCACGGAATCGTTCATTTTAGGAAAAATTATTTGTACCTGTTAAAGTCAGCCACAGAAAGAATGAGAGAGAAACGGGGAGGCCGGAGGTGATGATGGTGGAGGTGAGAGAGGGTGGAGAGCGTTAATCTGTATTTTTCTGAAGTTTTGATGAGATAGGAGTTGTTGTAGGTGCTGGGACACTTCCAGAATAAAATTTTATCCCAGGACATAGGCAGTGGCTCTTACTGGCTTTCAGATGAAGTCTAAACTCTTCAGTTTGGCCTTTAAGATGTTCAGCAGACTTTAATCCCAACTTTTTCACAACTGAAAATGAATATGAATCTCAATATGAATCTTTTACAAGAAGCAGAATATCACTTCATTATGCAGTACTGGTGATACTATCTTTCTATACACACATTGCTCCTCTAGCTAGATTGTTAATCACTTACAGAGCTTATGCTTAGCTGTTAAAGAATTTTGTTTTTAGTAATGGAGTATCTCTTTCTATTTGTTTTGATTTTACCTAGCCCAGCTTGACAACTTCTTTCTTCATGAAACCCTGAAGCTCCTAGTGTCTCACAGAAGTCCTCTTCTTAACTGAGGCCTTCAGCTTTTTATTGCCTCTTTGGTTAAGAAAGTGCTATCACAGAGAATGTGTAATAGATACTTTGTTGAATGGACAATACTAAGATTTGGGAGACTTCTCTGTCATTAAATAAATTTTTTTATGTTCATAATAGTGTCTCTGGGTTTTTTAAAAGATTTTACTTACTTATTTTTAGAGAGGGGAAGGGAGAGAGAGAGAAACATCAACTTGTAAGAGAAACATTGATTGGTTACATTGATCTTGCACATGTCCCCAACTAGAGACCCGCCTGCAACCCAGCCCTGTGCCCCAGTCAGGAATTGAACTGTCGAGCTTTTGCTTTGCTGGGTGATGATGCTCAACTGAGTCACGCTGGTCAGGGTATAATGTTTTTGTTTTTGTTTTCTAGACACTTTCAGGAAAGGACTTGTGTGCTCTCCAATATCCTTACAATTTATGCTAAAGAGGAAAGTATATTTATTAGATTTGATTTATGTTGTTATATTTGATCAGCAGGGCAACAGGAACCTGATAAAGAACCAGGAGCCTCAGTTGATGAGGTAGCAAGACAATTGGAAAGACAAGCACTAGAAGAGAAAGAAAGAGATGATGATGATGAAGGTAAATGGTTAATTTGATGTTTCTGGTTAGAAAAGCAAGAAAATATGATGTTCTTTAAGCAAAATCTACTTATTTGCCCATATGGCCTATTGTTTTCTGATTTTTTTCTTAATTGACATTATAACCTCAGTATCATAGGTAAAAAGGGAAGGGAATTAGCAACTCTTTAAAAAGTTGGATATGTTGAATGATGCTCAAATAACAGTTCTCAATTTTTAAAATGTACTTGGTAAAAGGCCAGGTAGTGGGTGAGTATTAATACGGTAAAATTGAAGGGCTTGTTTATTTAACTAATATTTATTGAACAACTGATATGTACTAGGCACTCTCTTAGGATACTTTCACATGCATTTTCATTTTACCCTTGCAAAACCAAATAAAATAGGTACTCTTCTCAGGAAATGATAGTTAACAGAATTTTCCCAAAGTGATACAACTAGTATGTGTAGAATAGAACCAGAGTTTCATACCTAGCTCTTGATTCCATCCAGGTCTACTGCTTTTACTCTCTGTACCAAAGCTACCCTTTTTTATTCTCAAAGAAAGACATTGGAGTCCTTCTGAACTCGATTATAAATTCCCTGATCTTAGCTCTTGTTGCTATTTTGATGCTATTAGATTTCTGTAAAGATGGCAACTCTTAGAATCCTAGTGATCGATGCTATCAGTAAGACCGTGGGGGAAGTGATTAAGAGAACTACTCTATAGCACCTTTTGGCAGAAGGGGAGATGGGGATTTCCCATTCTCAAATTATCTACTGCTTTGACCTACTGCTCTGACCTACTGCTCTGCCTCAGGCACTGCCAGTTTGGGCTCTTGCCTTACAAACTTACAACCCTTAACAACAAATACATGCTGTATTTTAATTATTGTGTTAGTAGTTGCAGAGTAGTTTTTCCTTTAGAAAGATATGTTCTGCCTTCAAGAAGCTTACAGTCAAAATTTGGTTTTTAAAAAAAGGTACTAAGGTTCAAGGAATAATTAACTTTTTGACTTCCACAAGCAAACTTCTTGTTTTTTCTACCTTTGGTTATACTTCAGATTATGAACATATTTTGAGCACTTAACAAGAAAGGGGGTTATGAATTCAAAGTAATGCAGTAGGTTGCTGTAGACCTATGTGTAGACCATCCAGAGCGAAGACTATCTTATTTACTCTTCTGTCTTTATTGCCTAGTAATTTATTATTATTGCCTGGAACTCAGCAGACATTTATTGGATGAATGAAGAAGGTTACAGTTAAAATTATAGTTAAGAATATGTGGATTAGATTATATGACACATGAGGAAAATGAAGGTTGTGTTTTCCAAAATTTTTTTCATATTATTTTTCTTTGGCTTTTGAATCTAGAAACCAGTAATAAGTAAGTCAGCAGTATTTGTTTCTGCTGTATTCTTACTGTCGTATAGAGTAAGGCTCAAAGAAGTTAGCAATTTTGTAAGTCAAATATTGGCAATATCCTATCACTCAACCCATTTAAAGCCCTAGATCATACTACCTCCCTCTTTGTTAAATTGCTGTTTCCTGTTTCCCCTTTAGGTAAAAATAAATAGAAACACAATAAAATAAACTAAAAGAACATTTATCTATTGAGTAGATTAAAAAATATTTACCACATACTTGGCACTATGCTTAATTTAAGAAATGCTTTTCTCTGATCCTTGAGGAACTTAAGAGATGAGTAGGGGACAGTGTAAACTAATGATTTTAAATTTTTGTGATAATTATAATAGAAGAATACAGTAGGTAGCATGGTGAGAGAATTTCTGTTATGGCTCCTGCCTATCATTCCAGAAATAAAAATGGAGCTCTTTGAGCAGAAAATGTAAGCAGACATTTGTCATTATTTTATGGGGGTGGATTTCACTATCTAAAATAATTGATGCTAGCTGAGAGTTACTGCTACTAGGTGAAACATTTAAAGAATACTATATGGGTATCATTTTATTAAACTGTCAACTTCTAATTATGACAGCATCCTACTCACCCATTTCATAGAGGTGTGATTTGTGGGTAAATTAACATACTTGAGAAATCTTTGTTGGAATTTATTAAGCAGCATTTTTAGAAATTCAGACACTTAGGTCTATGTTTGATATCTTTATTTAAAATGTTTTGCCCTGGCTGGTGTGGCTTAGTGGATTGAGCACCAGCCTGTGAACCAAAGGGTTTCTAGTTCAATTCCCAGTCAAGGCACATGGCTGGGTTGTGGGCCAGGTCCCTGGTTGCAGGCATGCAAGAAGCAACCACACATTGATATTTCTCTTCCTCTCTTCCTCTCTCCCTTCCCTTCTCTAAAAAATAAATAAATAAAATCTTTTAAAAATAATAATTAAAAATTTAAAAAATAAAATGTTTTTAAGTCTCTATTTAATCTTGGTTGTAATAATATCCTTTATCACCCCAGTTGGTGGGGCATCCGCATTGTAGACTGAAAGTTTGCCGATTTGATTACCTGTTGGGGCACATGCCTGGGTTGCAGGTTTGGTCCCCCTTCTGGGACACATACAAGAGGCAGCCAATTGATGTTTTTCTTCCTATATCCCTCACTTCCACTCTCTCTAAAATAAAATAATAATCAAACTGGCATTTCTCAGAGGTCAAGGATATGGGCATGGGCTTCATAGAAGATTGTTCTAAACATGGAGAAGCAGATCTTGGCTGTTTTGAGTACTCTTCTGCCATCTTCCTTCCTTCCCTTCCTTCCCTTCCTTCCCTTCCTTCCCTTCCTTCCCGTCCTTCCCGTCCTTCCCTTCCTTCCCTTCCTTCCCTTCCTTCCCTTCCCTCCCTTCCTTCCCTCCCTTCCTTCCCTCCCTTCCTTCCCTCCCTTCCCTTCCTTCCCTTTCTTCCCTTTCTTTCTTTCTTGACTTTATTTATTTATTTTTAGAGAGGGGAAGGGAGGGAAACATCAATGTGTGGTTGCCTCTTACGCGCCACCTACTGGGGACCTGGCCCAAAACCCAGGCATGTGCCCTGACTGTGAACTGAATCAATGACCAATTAACCTTTGGTTCACAGGCTGGCTCTCAATCCACTGAGGTACACCAGCCAGGGCTGCCAACTATTTTTCACAGTAGTTCTTAACTTTCATTTTTGGATATCAGAGAATCTGAGAAGCTCTGAAACTAGGAAAAGTATAATATGCCCTTCAATTTTTGCATACAATTTTACCCAGAAAGAGAACACTTTCTCTAGTAATTGTGTAGGAGGAAAAGATATTTTAAAATGTGAGACCCTTCCCAAATACCCACATTGGTTTAGGGATTACGTAACATATTCTTAGTCCAATTCTGCCATTTACCAGTTGGGATTATTTTGGGCATGTCTCTTAAACACTGTTTGTTAACTTACAGGTTGCTTTGAGGATCACAAGAGGTCATGAAGTACAAGTACAAAGCATATGTAAATTGTAATTATTTATTTTTAGAGAGGGAAGGGAGGGAGTTAGAGAGAGAGAAACATCAATGTGCGGTTGCTGGGGGTCATGGCCTGCAACCCAGGCATGTACCCTGGCTGGGAATTGAACCTGCGACACTTTGGTTCGCAGCCTGTGCTCAATCCACTGAGCTACGCCAGCCAAGGCTGATGATTATTATTATTTTATATGAAGATAACACAGTTATTGGTATTAAACTAACACTAGCTATTTTTCCTAGTTTTTAAACAAATGTTATTTGATACATTTTTGTTCTTTTTTAAAAAATATTTATTTATTTTTAAAGAGAGGGGAAGGTAAGGAGGAAGAGAGGGAGAGAAACATCTATTGGTTGCCTCTTGCATGCCCCCACCCGGGGACCTGGCCCACAACCCAGGCATGTACTGGGAATTGAACCTATGACAGGACAATGCCCCAACCCACTCAGCCACACCAGTCAGGGCACATTTTTTATTCTTGAAAATATCTTATTCATCATTTCTTTTATTAGAGTAAGTCCAACTAAAGTTTAGTAGTGCTTTTGATTACACAAGTAGAATTCTGATACTTAAAGCTAGCAATGTAAAAAATACTAAGAGTATTAGGTCAACTTTATCATATGCTATTCAGGATGCAATGTGTGTGTATATACAACTGTCCATTTGTGCTTGCTTCATCCCTGTGCTTATGAGGTTTAAATAAATAGGTTTTTGAAATTGTCTTTTCTTAGATGGAGATGGTGATGGAGATGGAGCAACTGGAAAGAAGAAGAAAAAGAAGAAGAAGAAGAGAGGACGTTAGTGTCTTAAGTTAATCTTACTTGACAAATTAGAAGTGGTTATTAACCAGTAGGTTTGAAAGAGGAGGTTTGAAGTTGCTTAAGATCCTGATATAGGTCAGGGAAATACATTTAGGCTTACTAGAGGTAGGATTTAGTGAAACTCGTAACTATTTTGCAAGTACTTTGGTTTAACAATTTTGGTGGCATTTCTTTTTTTAGCTGATATTCAGCTAAGGGATGTTAATAATAAGTTGGTTGCATTTTTTGCCAGTTAGGGATGAATTCCAAAAAACTTTATAATTTAAATCTTGAACAATTGAAATAAGTGTGTTGGGGATGACTAAAGTACCACTCTGTGGTAATAGGGTAAACAAAGTTTGCAGTTCACCTGCCAGCTTTGAAATATGGAATTCTTCATGAATATTGAAAGAGGAAGCTCATTATTTAAAATTTGCGCATATGGTGTAATTTTATTTTAAAATGTTTATATTGCACTCTTTCAGATTCACTTAAAGTATGATGCTACTTGTATTCTATTTTTACAAATGGCATTACCAAACATCTTCAGGGACCTAAAACTATTAGGGAGACTAAGGGGGAAGACTTCATAGTATTGGGGAATAAAGGTTAGGTTGAGAATCAGAACAGTTTTAATCTTGGAGGCCCCTTACACTATTGAGGGCCACTGAGTTCTGATTATATCTTCCTTTAAAATCTTTCAGGCTAAAATGTCATGAATCAGAATATTGGAGGTGTGACTTCCCTGGTTATCTTTGTGTTGACAGAAATACTTAAATTATTGTTAAAGAAAGATAGTGGCTCTGCCATCCATTTCCCTAATATGTCTCCAGGTAGAGATGGGGTAGCCTTCTTTCTATTTAAGGACCTATTTGTGTTAGATCCTTCTACTCTAAGGATGTCACTCTGTTCCTAGCATAGTCTGTAGTTAATAAATATAGGTTACTTGTGTTCCAGGAATCTTCTAAAAATTATGATGTCATATTTCTATAGAATGGCTTAAGAGACAACCTATTTCTCTGAATAGTCTAAAATTATTCCCTAATGAAGGTAGATAAGCAGGGAGGAGTGTTAAGGCGCTGCCTTGTGTTTACTTTTGGTAGAATTCTTCCACCTGACAGGTGTTCTAGCATGATGTCATCAGCCTTTATTGTGCCTCCTCTGAGGATGTTGTTGAACTTACTGTTCATTATATTTCTGTAGGAGCACTCTCAAGAGACACTCTTTTGTCTGATCTTAATATCAAGAATAATTGTGCTTTTCTGGACTAGTTATTGTGTTTTAGCTCAGAAACATCATGAACTATGCAAGTAAACTAGGGGGGTTTTTTGTTTGCTTTTGTTTTGTTTTTGATCCTGGAAGGCTTAGAGCCAAATCCTTGGTTTTGTGTTGGCCTTATTGCAGGTTCTACATTGTTTTCCATGTTTTGATATTTACTCTCTAATTTACTTTGAATACCTCTTATTTGTGTCTTTTAGGTATACTTGTAGGCTATCGTAAATCACTTCTGGAATAAGCCAAATAATGTACATTGGCCCGTGTTTCCTCATCTGTAAAGTAAGAATTATAAATAATAGTCAATGATAACTGCAGTACAGACTATTACAATTGTTCTTAGTTTTAGATAATTGAATATAGTACCTTGTCATTTTCAAAGGTCATCCAAAATTTCTTCTGGTTCTTCATTTTGTAGATGAGGAAACTAATGCTTGGCACACTAACCATTTGTCCAAGTCACAGCTAATAAGTGGTAAAGACTGTACTTCAACTCTGATATGTTGATTACAGATTGTTTTTTTCTCTAGTGATCTTTTTAAGTCCTTTAATTTGTGAATGATATAAAAGGCATCTTCATCACATTTGTAGATGGGATAAAGCTGAGGGTGGTGAGATAACACTTTGGTTCACAAAAAATGTTTCAAAAGATCAAGTGGCTAATACTAACAAGCTGAAATTTAATAGACATATATAAAGTTAATATAGGGTGAAGAATCCTAAGGATTTGAGTTCTACTACATTGGTAACCAAAAACGAAAGTGTTTTAACTTTTTAGTAGCAGTAGGATATTTAGAAGTAGCAGTATAGACTCACATTAATTATACCTTGTTTGGACTATTAATGTAAGACAAGTCTAGTACCAACTTAAAAGGAACACTGACAAATCCAAGGTTGCAAATATGGGTGAAAGTGTTAAGAACCATACCTCTTAAAGTGATTTCTCATGGAAGGGAAGGAATTAGTAGAAATGAAAAGTAAAATGTTTTTGACTGCAAAGAATAAATCTAGAACTAACAGATGAAATGAGCAGGGAAACAGGTTAATGTAGAAAGAGCTTTCTGACAGTTACAGCTCTCCCTAAATGAATGGGTTTAGCTTGGGAGATAGTGACTGCCTTAATTGTCAGGAGCTCAGTGCCAAATGTCAGGGGTGTAAAACAGAATTCTTAAATATGAGTGTGAAGCTAAATTAGATGACCTCCAAGCAAAATTTTTAAAAAAATTTTTAAATTCTAATGTTCTTTCTTAGGAGGAACCTAAAACTGTTTTTCAAGTGTACTTGCTCATAGAACACTTTTAAACCAGTTGGTGCTCACAGTTTTGAGCATTTGGGTTAAAGAAGGAAGCCAAAAAAAATGGTTTTATATATAAATGATTTTGCTCAATAAACAGTCACATTTTTATTTATATGTGTGACAACAAAATATGTGTTAAAATTTAAGACAAAAAATCAATGACATAAGATCAGTAATAATCAAAAAGAAACCACATACTTCAACTTAGTTGGTAAACGCTGCAATGCACATTGAAAGTCATAAATTAACCATGCAACTTCCTGGCATTCCTTGAATACAGCATTTGTTACTAAAAGGCAGTTTTTCATACAATAAGAACTATACAACTAGTTCTTACATGTTTCGGGAAAAAATTGAGAAGACAGATTTCTTAGGTACCTTTTAAAAGCATCTTGAAACACTGATGTTTTAGAATATAGTTTGGGAAATAATGTCCTTAGAACATATGCCAGATATTGTTAACTTTTTTCAAGTATCTGGAAATATGTGTATGGCTACCTAAAATCTTTTAGCACTGGGTATATATACTCTTAACTTTTGTACTTAATGTACCCTTGAAGTATGTTAACTTATTTTATTAATATATAATAGCTTTATATTTTTACTTTATCGCTGTAAGATTCTTTATTTTCCTGTTGCTTCTTTGATTTTATTTGTGAAAGTCAGCCTCTGTATGCTATTCCTTTTCCAGTATAGTAAATGAAGGCAAAAACAATAGAAATGTGCATTCTGCCAAGGTATATACTGTTTAAATATATAATGGAATACTGAGGAGTTGAATATTTTTTAAAAGGTTTTATTTGTTAATTATTTTTAGGGGGAGGGGAGGGGAGGGAGAAAGAGAGGCAGAGAAACACCTATGTGAGATCAGTCGGCTGCTTCTTGCATGTGCAGTGACCTGGGATTGAACCTGTAACCCAGACATGTGCCCTGACTGGGAATCGAACCAGTGACCTCTCATTTTGCAGGACAACATGAACCGAGCCACACCAGCCAGGGAAGAATTGAATATTTTTATTCCCAAGCTATAGTAACTCAATTGAGGAGGGGACCAGCATGGGGTTTTTAACTATAAGGCGACAGCAAGAGGTTTGTTAAAATCAGGAATATCATAACCATTAGGAACTGAGAAAAACTGTAATGATTGTTTAATTTTATTTTTAACTACAGAAGTTAATGCTTTATTTGTGTCTCACAGCAAAAGTTCAGACTGACCCTCCCTCAGTTCCAATATGTGACCTGTATCCTAACGGTGTATTTCCCAAAGGACAAGAATGCGAGTACCCACCCACACAAGATGGGTAAGGATCATAAAATAACTTCCAGTTTGACTTTTGAAAGTTGTAGCCTAGCAATAAAGTAGATTTGATTTTTTTCAGAACTTGCTCCACTACCTTAATAAAGCTTGTGAATTTGTTGCAGAGCAAATACAGTAGAAGCCCTCTTATCCAAAATGATTGGGACCAGTAGTTTAGTTAATCAAAAAAATATGTTAAAGTGAGGATCACAAAAAATAAAAACCATAATTTATTGATAAAAGTTAACTTAAACATTTGTTTTTCATCATTTTTGAACATGAATTTGCATTGAATTCCACTTTTTCCTTCATAAGCTATACATAATGCCTTATCTATGAGTCTGCTCCATATTGAGTTTCTGTGAAGAACTAAGTAATCTGAGGGCTGATGCCTATCCATATCTTCACATTTTTTCCTCTGAAACAATTTATAATTCTTCACTTAATTTGACAAGTATTTTTTGATGACTTTCCTTTATTGAGATTTTTCTGAGTAGTCAGTTTAGTTTTCTTAGAAACAATTACTTTCATGTAATATTTAATTAAATTACATAATTACAGTAGTAAATACAGATGACTTTACACAAGTTTGGGAACAAATCACTTGATTTCTTGGTCAGCAGACACTCAAGGTAGCATTATGTGGACTGGTTAAAAGCATGGAAGCTGGCACTAAACTATCTGCATTTAGGTCCCATCTCTAACACTTACTAGCTTTGACTTGGGCAAGTGATTTATCATGTCTCTTGTTTTGCTTTCTCTTCCATTAAAAAGGCACTTTATAAGATTATTGTGAGGAATAATATGTGTAAGGCACTTAGAAGAGTGACACTTGTAATTATTAAATAAGTGTTAGCTGCCATTATTATTCAGAATAGGAAGCTGTCATCCAGCAATACTCAGAATACAGGGGGCATTGGTCAGTGTGTTTTACAGAGGGAATTGAGAGCATTGGTTTGTTGAGTGGTTGCAATAGTTGGTTAAGAAAGCTTCTACTGTGGCATTGTTTCATTGACCTGTAAAATTAGCATTGTTTTTCTTTTAACTCAGAAAAGAACATGATGTTGTTAATATTTCTGCCACCTACCTCACTCCTAGTACTCTTAGGGAATAAGCCTATAAAGTTGTGGATTTTTTAATGGAATGTGCATTTTTTTCTTTCAACTGAATTCATCAGTCAGTATTCCTATCTTGAAGCATCTATTTTTAAAATGTCACATAATTTTATAGTTACATAAATTTTCATAGTACATATGATGTGATCACATTTATTTTTAAATATAATTTTTTAATTTTTTTTTTTTTTGCTTGTTCCCTCTTCCTTTACTTCCTTCCAGACCCATGTAAGCACCTAGCAGGTAGCTTTCCATATTTTTCTATGCTCATACATGTGTAAATTATGTCTGTTTATGTAAGGAGAGTGTTTTGGTCATTGTTTGTTTTACAAAAATGAAATCAGGCATACTTTCCTCCACCTTGCTTTCCTCACTCAGCACTACCTGTTGAAAGTTCCTCTAAGTCAGAGTAACTCTGATTCTCCTGAATGACTTCATAATATTCTGTGGTGTGAATATATCACTCTTTATTCCACCATTTTCTAATTGATGAGCATTCGCTTTGTTTCCAATGTTTTTTGCTATTATAAACCATTCTACAATAAACATCTCACTCCCTCTCTCTCCATATATATGTGTGTGTGTGTGTGTACACACACACACACACACACACACACCTACCTGCTTATGTGTTGGCAGTTTTATTATGTGACGGTTTTCTAGGGGCGAGATTGCTGAATCAAAGAATAGTGTAAATTTCTTTATTATAAGAATAGCTGTCTGGACGGCTAGTGATTTTGAGCATCTTTCGCTTGGTGGTTTTGTTCTTTTGCTCTTCCGGAAATTTTAAATATTTAAGTACAGTATATGTTTATATTTTATAATTCTGAGTTCCTAGCAGTCTTAGATTTTCTCAGACTCTTTATTTTGTGTATTATTACATTTACTTAAGAATTTTACTTAACCTATTTTTAGAGAGAGGGGAAGGGAGGGAGAAAGAGAGGGAGAGAAACATCAATGTGTGAGACAAATAACAGTCAGTTGCCTCTTGTCTGCCTCTAACCAGGGACCTAGCCTGCAACCCAGGCACATGCCCTGACTGGGAATGAACTGGCGACCTTTCTCTTTGTGGGACGATACCCAACCCGCTGAGCCACGCTGGTTGGGGTTGTGCAGGGCTGTTTCATTACCTTTTTAATGGATCTGAAATTTTCTGTGTAAGGTGTGAGCACTGATTTTATTTCCAAATGGATAGCCACTTCTGTTACAATTGTTTCTTAATTCATCCTACTCAATTGGACAACCACCTTGCCACTTATTGTTTTCTCATACAGTGGAATTGCATGTTTCTGACCGAATCTGCATATGCAGAGGGTGGACTGAAGTTTTACACGGATTTTTGATTGCTTGGTGGTCAGTTCTCCAAGCCCCATGTTGATCATGGGTCAACTGTATAGTCTCATGAATTGTATAATGGAACCAGTTTCTGTATTGTTTATTCTGTTCCTTTGATTTATTTGTCTATTCCTATGCTTATACTAGTTTGATTTGATGTCAAACTTTATACTATTTTGATAATTTGATAATGCAGTCTTTCTTCTCTGCCACACACGCCCAAACACAGTTGTGTTTTATACTTTTCTTAGCTATTAACATTTTCAGTCATAAAGTCTTTTTTTTTTTCTTAAGATTTTATTTATTTATTTTTAGAGGGAAGGGAGGGAGAAAGAGAGAGAGAGAAACATCAATGTGCGGTTGCTGGGGGTCATGACCTGCCAACCCAGGCATGTACCCTGACTGGGAATCGAACCTGCGACACTGGTTTGCAGCCCGCACTCAATCCACTGAGCTACGCCAGCCAGGGCATAAAGTCTTAATATACATACCCACAGAGAAATTTCCTTGTTAGAATTTTCATCAGAATTACATTAATGTGTTTCAGAAATTTAACAGTTATGTCACATTGTCATACCTAGTGTTGTGGTATATATTCCCACTTACTCTCTTTTTTTTTGTTTTTTAGGTAGGTCCTATTATACGTGCTGCCAAAGCAAGCACATTAAATTCATTCTAAAGTGTTTTCTGATATTGTTACTGATGTGAACAAGAAATTCTTATTTGTAGTTCCATTTCTATATGGTTTTTGCTAAAGTGGAGGAAAGCTGTTGATTTCCTATAGTTTTAACAGATTGTTAATATTTTTAATACTGTGGATTGGTGGAATGATGGAACATTTGAAGTAATGTTTAATACAAGAGGAACAGATTTTTTCCAATCTTAAAAACTGTCTTTCCCTCGTTATTTTCTATTGCAAGTTGAATGTATAGAATAGCTTCTGGTTTTGAAACAAAAAAAGATACTATGTTACAATATCTCTTAGGTTCATACTTAAATTGTTTTTTAAGTTTTTATTGATTTTTAGGGGTGGGGGTGGGGAGAGAGACAGATTTGTTCCACTTATTTATGCACTCATTGGTTGATTCTTGACTGGGACTGAATTTGCAACCTTGGTGTATTAGAACAACACTCTAACCAACTGAGCTAGGTGGACAGGGTATTTTCTTAAATATTGAAAGCAATGTAGTATGCTGTCCTAGAGAAATGTATAAGAAAGTAATATATTGTTGTTTGCTTTTCCACAACTCGCAATATTTTTTGACATTCATATAACCAGTTTTGACTATTTGCAAGTAGATCAAAATAAATATTCTTACAGATTTGATAAAATATTAAATATATAGTTCTGTATCTTGCCCTCATTATTTTTCTTAACAAACTAAAAATTGCATGAATTATCACAAAGAACTCACATGTGTAACTACCACCCATGTTGAGTACATTATTTTAAGTTTTCATTTTGTCACTTGTATGATTTCATACATAACAGGAATAATACCATACTGTGAGAATAGTACAAAAAACTCCCGCATACCTTTCACTCAGAGTCTCTTCAACATGTTGCCACTTTTATTGTACCCTCTGTCAGTAGACTATGACAATTAAACATATTGTTAAATAACATTTCATTTTCACCTTGGAAGGTATAAGGCAAATGTAGAAAATGTTGTATTGGTGAATCTGTATACATACTCTTTTTTTCTGAAGTACTTGAGAGTAGGTTGTGCAATTTTGGATGGGATACTAGGTAAGTAGGTATTGTGTCCTTTTTATGGTTGTCACATCTGGAGGCACACGATACCATTTTTTATCACTTGGATAAGGTATTATCCAGTTTTTGTAGTGTATTAATACTATTTTTCCTCTTACAATTACTAGTTTGTAGAAAATTACCTTGTGAATATGAAAATACCATTTTTTATGAATGTCCTCCTCACATGTAGCACCCATTGATGTTCTCTGTCTGAATCAGTTTTAACTATGATGGTTGTTGCCCTTTTAAAAAATAAAACATTCTGCCCTGGCTGGTGTGGCTCAGTGGGTTGAATGCTGGCCTGCAAACCAAAAGATTGCTAGTTCGATTCCTAGTCAGGACACATGCCTGGGTTGCAGGTCAGGTCCCCTGTTGAGAGGCAGCCAGTTGAAGTTTCTCTCCCTCTCTTTCTCTCTCCCTTCCTCTTTCTCTAAAAAGTAAATAAAATCCTAAAAAAAACCCAAAACCTATTTTATGTTCATTTCCTGTGTTATTTAAAGGTTTTGAAATGAATTTTTAATGGCTGTAATGCTGTTTTATTCTGTATCTAGCATAATTTTATCATTTTACTATTTTTGAATATACTTTCAGTATTTTATCACTAGGATAATTTCTGTGATGAACATTGTAGTATGTTAATTGGGTCTGATTTTTCCCTTATTCTGGATCTCTGGAAGTAGAATAAAGAATTATTTTGAAATTCTTAATGTTTGTTTATAAATTTGGTAGACAATTTTATGGGCAAAATGTTAATTTTACAAGCATACATAGTCACTATAGAGAAGTTAGTAAATATAGATACTAGCAAAAAGAAGAAAATAAAACCTTTTCATTCTGTCAGTGAATTATAAAACCACTGTTAATGTGTTAATATTTTTTCCTTTAAAGCCTCTCTGTATAAATGTCTGTTGTAAATACCTAGAACTCTCTTTCAAGATAGAGCTATACTGCAGCAGCACCCTCTTTTAAAACTTGTTTTCATGTCAGTAAAGAAGCCAACAGTATTTCTACTGGCTAAATAATTTTGTACATCTGTATGCATAGCATAATTTATTTGTCCAGCCCTCTCTTATTAGGACACAGAGTTTATTTCTAGTTGTTTACTATTATAAACAAAGTTGGAATAAATGTCTTTTTGTTGTTTTCAACTTTTATAGCGAATTACAAAGAGAAAGGTTGAAAAGTAGTGAACTCACCACCCAGAATGAACAGCAACTTCAAGCATCTCCCTAGAATTAAACTTTCTGTAAAGTATCACAGCTAAGCACGTTAACAGTGATTTCCCAGTATCATGCAAATACCTAGTTTATATTTCAGATATTTTTCCTATTGTCCCTGGAACATCTTTTTAGTTATTTTTTCCCACTAAACCAGGATCCAGGCAAGGTTCATACATTGCACATGGTTAGAATCCCCACCTTCTTTTCTTCCATTGCACTGACTTTTTGAAGAAACCGGGTAATTTTTAAAATCTTACATTCTAGGATTTCTCCAGTTGTTATTTTTTTGTTGTTGTCCTTAAACTTTTTTCTCTATTTCTGTATTTTCTGTAAACTGGAATTAGTTGTAAAGGCTTAGATTAGAATTAGAGTGAACATATTTGACAAGGATATATTATAAGTGATATTAAATACTTCATATTATATCATAATCATCTGTTACATCAGATGTAAATTCAGGCTGTTTATTAGTTTACCTATATTTGATCACTAGCTTAATGTGGTGACCACCAGCTCTGTTTTGTTTTTGTTTTTGTTTTTAAGTACTTTTTTCTTTTTGTGGTTATTATGCAGTCTCTGTGGTACTTCGGTATCATTGGGATATTGTCTTCAACAACTTTTCACTTAACTATTTTAATATTCATTGATAATCCTTGCTTTATCAGTTATTTTATTGGGGACCATGATACAGTGAATTTCTAGTTATGTCATTCCTTTTTAAGTTCCAGTTTTCAGAGTAAGAAATTAGTGAAGTATCTACAAGCATTCTTAATTATTTTGGGGTTAAAACATGCATTTTAAAATAGTTTTTATAAATGTGGCATATAGTGCTTTAAAAATATTGTACATACAAATATAATTATCTTTCAAGTTGTCCATGCAGTGAGTTCAGAAATGTTTATGACTGAAATTAATAATCAGATGCCTTTGTTTGTAGCTTTTGGGTTTACTTTTATTTTTCTGCTCTTAATACTTCCATTGGTAAAAATTATGGAATATTGAAAAGATTCAGAAATATCAAAGAAGTGTGATGAATTTACATACTCTGTAAATACTTCCTATAATGAGTCTTTTTCCAAGCAGTTGTTTTGACAGTTTTGTTTTACAGACATAATATATTTTGAAAGCACTTCTAACCTTCCTCTGTCAATTGGGTGAATTAATTGTCTTTTGGAATAATTGCTATGAGCACTGAGTATTTTTTCATCTTATTCTATATTTTTGTTAAATAAAGTGAACATCAAAAGAGCAAATTAAGAAAATAGACAGGCTCCATAACATTCTTTGTCTTTCATTTGGGCCTGGAATTATGATTATAGACTCTGGTATTATCATTATAATTATAATACATTTCTCAAATATTGCTAATGACTTTCAGTTTGAATTCAAGACTTAGCAGAATGTCTTTAATCTAATTTCTGATTGATAGTTCTTTACTAACAAGGCAGAACATTTCATAATATTTTGTAGGATCCACTGCTTCTGAGAGTCTGCCTTCAGAAATGAGATATTCATGCGATATCTGCTGGTTTCAGTATTAGGGGTTTTCATTGTGTCATGTTCTGATTCTAAAGTACTGTCAAGTAGCATGTGAAATTGTAATTAAAGAAGTGGATTTGAAAAACCTGAGGGTTGGATTGACATCCATCAGGTCCCTGTGGACAGTCTTTCATCTTGCCACTCTAGAGTAAATATTGGCTGATATTTTTACATTACACAAAATCTCTGGCTTCTGAGGCAGAGTTGCATCAGCCTTTACTACCAGCTGTGGCTGTAGTATATTTGCCAGAATTATGGTGCATGTAAAAGTTAAAGAATTATGATGTATTTTGTTTAAAAACTGATCTGAGAATACAACCAGTACTCTTATTCTTAGAACATTAGGGTTCTTGGTTCCTAGGAAAGATTTTTGCATTCATGGAAGAAAGAAGGACTACAGTTAAAACTAGAGGTCTGAAAATCTATGGAGTGATCGATATAAGTGTAGTACAGCTGAAACAGGTTGAGCCCATCTTCAGAATACACTTTTTTAAGGATCTTATCCTATTACTTTCTCGTCTGAGAGCGTTTGTGCAACTACTCTGACTAGAAGTTGCCTCTTGTGTTTTCACTATTTCTAGAATAGTAATTTATGTGCATCTGAGTACTTATGGAGTTTAAAACTGACCTTAAATTGATGGTACTGTAATATTTTGGTTATCTGATAACATCAGTTGATAAATCCAAAATACATTCCCAAGCAGAAAACAGGCCAGAGAAGCTCCTGTGATACTTTAGTTCACACAGGACAGCTCTTTTGGGCCTTTATAGCAGATTTAGAGGTGCTAGATATTGGCACATAGGTAGTTGCTGCAGTAGGAAGTAATCATAATGAACTTGATAATGAGATACAGAAAAACTCAAAAAGCATTTTGGGACCTTAAAATGCAGTTATGTAGTTTAGAGCAGTGGGGTAAACTTCTATAAAGGGCCATAGTGTAAATATTTCAGTCCTTGACTGTTAATCACTTATGCTGTTGTAGCAAGAAAGAAGCAAAACAGAGTATGTAAACAAATGGGCATAGCTGTGTTGCCATTAAATTTTATTTACAAACAGGTGCCAGGCTGGATTTGCCTGCAGGCCATAATTAGCTAGCCACTAGCTTTGAGGCCATCAGAGTAATTCCTCGAAGGCATCAAGTTTATACTAAGTGCAATTTATCTCAGTGATCACTGAGTTGCAGACTATATATTCATTATTTCTTAAGAATGTGTGAAAGTATAACAACTTTTTTTTTAATCCTCACCTGGGGATATGTTTATTGACTTTTTTAGAGAGAGAGAGGGAGAGAGAGAGAGAGAGAGAGAGAGAGAGAGAGAGAAACATTGATGTGAGAAACATCGATTGGTTGCCTCCTGTATGCTCCCTGACTGGGGATCAAACCCACATCCTAGGTATGTGCCCTGACTGGGACTCAAACCCGCAACCTTTTGGTATACGGGACAATGCTCCAACCAACTGAGCCACTGGCCAGGGCTATAACAACTTTTTTAAAAACTTTTATTTGGAAACAGTTATTATTTTAAAAATGTACTGCTTAAAGGGAATTAGTGGATCTCCATTCTCAGATACTGAAAATAAAAATCTTTTTATTACTTCTGGAAGTTTTAAAATGTGAGCTGTGTCCTTCAAGGAAGAGTACCTCTTATATATACAATTAGAAAACTCCTGCAAAAGCCATAATGTTTAATGCTTTGAGGAAGGTATATGCAGATTTCCAGGTCAAGTCTTTGTATTATTACTTGCCCTATTTGTGACGTTAAATGTTAATTTTTGGTGTAGGCTCTTTTGAAGTCTCTTGCAGTATATGACTATCTTCCCACAAGTGGAAGGATGACTTTTTTTCTCCCACATGCTTGGTATCTAATACTCTTTTCTGACTTTCCTGGTTCTCTTGTTTGGTGTTATTTTCTGTGACATGGTATTATTCCCTCTATGAATGAAATCACACTTGAAGATTTTCTTTTTAAGATTCTTAGAAAGTATTATGATTTGGCTTGATTGCAAGTGTTTGACTACTTGTATTCAGAAGTTATCCTGGCATTTAATGAAAGAAACTAAATAATGTAATATTTTTATCTAGAATGTCATATATTAGTATTTTTTATCTTTTTCAGCATTTTTGATTATGCTGTTTCTTAAATAACTAATACTATGTTTTGCGAACTATAAAGGCGAACAGCTGCTTGGAGAACTACAAGTGAAGAAAAGAAAGCGTTAGATCAAGCTAGTGAAGAGATTTGGAATGATTTTCGAGAAGCTGCAGAAGCACACCGACAAGTTCGAAAATATGTTATGAGCTGGATCAAGCCTGGGATGACAATGATAGAAATCTGGTAAAAGAAATATGTTTTCTAAGAACAAGAAAAAAAATGATTTTGTTTTTAGAGCTTTTTTTCTATTGTAATAGAAATGACTAGGCTTTTAGAAAAAGAAAATGTAGTAGAAATAGACTTTTTTCTATTCTATTCTTTCCTTATTACTTTGCTAAAACTTTAAAGGAAGATTCTAGAAATACCTTCTAAATTCTTGTACTGTTGATGTCACAAGGAAACCATTAGAGGATATTTGTGTACTTCATCCTATTTTGTACTCATGTACATTCAAAAGTGCAAACACACACATTATTGATTCTTATTTCCTAAAATCTATTATTTTGCTATCTAGCAGTTCATATTACATCAAAATTCTTGGATACAAACATTTATAATGCAGTGAAGAAACCAGTAAAAGTAATTATTTCTCCCGTTCTGTCCTTGAGAAATAATGAGCAGTGAAAGATAACCTAATTCTCTGATTCATATTTCAAAATATGCAATATTGAGGAAATAAAATGTAATCAGCATTTAAATTAGTCTAAGTCAAGAATGTTAACTTCAAGAAAACTAAACCACATCACTTAGTTTCAGTAGATTTCCAGTGAAATTAAATTCTATTTATTTATTTATTTATTTATTTATTTTTAGAGAGGGAAGGGAGGGAGGGGGAGAGAGGGAGAGAGAGAGACAGAGAGAAAGAGAAAGAGAAAGAGAAACATCAATGTGCAGTCGCTAGGGGTCATAGCCTGCAACCCAGTCATGTACCCTGACTGGGAATCGAACCTGCGACGCTTTGGTTCGCAACCCGCGCTCAATCCACTACGCCAGCCAGGGCAGAATTAAATTCTTTATCTTTCAGAGATGAGCTACTATTTTCATAGCTTCAGAAAACTGTTAATCACATTCAGAAAGTCCTCAGATCACTACCAGAAAGTAATTTAAGAGTTTTGGTTAACTTTCTGAACATGATGAACTGTAAAATATATAAGGTTATACTTTATATAAAATGTAAAAATAAACTAATCTTGTTTTTATTTTTCAGTGAAAAGTTGGAAGATTGTTCACGAAAGCTAATAAAAGAAAATGGGTTAAATGCAGGCCTGGCATTTCCTACTGGGTGTTCTCTCAATAACTGTGCTGCGCATTATACTCCCAATGCTGGTGACACAACAGTATTACAGTATGACGATATCTGTAAGATAGACTTTGGAACACATATAAGTGGTGAGTTCTTGGAAATAATTTTCATTCCACCCTCTTTCTGCAAAACTAGTCTTATCTCTGTTTCGTGGGGTTATAGCTACTGAACACCCAGCTTTTTTTTCTTGATGCTTCACTTTTCAGTAGAGCTGTATTGAGGCAGATTTTGAGATTTGCTTTAAAGCATCCTATTAAATGGAGTATAATGAAAACCTTCAGATAATTGAAGTTTATCCTTTGTATCAGGGCATGAAAAATATAATCTTATATTTCTTTAGGCCATTATTTCGGATGTCATTTATTCATTTAATAACAAACATTTGCTTAGAGCCTTTAAGTTTATCAACCTTTATATACTTGTTAGCTTTTCTAAATCCATGCCTGTTAGATAAGTATTTTTTTATCTCACTTAACAGGTGAGAAAACAAAGCTTAAATTAAGTACTTACCTGAGCTTTTACTAAATTGAGGAAGCTGGACTGATGGTCAGCATCCTGTGGACCTACACATATTCTTTGCCTGCATTGCTGTGTCTTAGGTTCCCCAGGCTTTTCTCATTTGATTTGTTTCTGTTTATATTTTTGCATAACTGCCTCAGTGAGTACCAAATTAGTGCTCTCTTGAGGTAATAGATACTACCCCTGGAATTAATCTTTTCATTCTAAAACCTTTATATTTATTGTGCTTTTTCCCCTTTAGCTATGAATGCTATCTGGGTACTTGGAGTGCTGCTTTTTTTTTTTAAGCCTATCATTTTATTTCCCTGTTAATTAGCAAGGATAACCAATAGAGTAGGTACTATAAAGGGGATAAATTGACTAGCTGATAAATAAACTTAAGAATTTTTTTTTTCAGGTAGGATTATTGACTGTGCTTTTACTGTCACTTTTAATCCCAAATATGATACATTATTAAAAGCTGTAAAAGATGCCACTAACACTGGAATAAAGGTATGTGAACCATAAGTGTCATTTTATTCAACATATTGTGAGCCACATGATAAGCTGTTTAAGGTCTTTCAGTTACGTGAAACTAGTCCACTGCCCTTGCATGTTTTAAGCGGATAATTATAATGTACTAAAGGTGTTTATAGAGGGAGTTATAATATACAAAGCAGTTTTTCTAATTGTCCCTTATTTTAAGGTACTGAGTTAACTTGCTGTAAAATTCTGCACTTTTGAGTAACAGGATATATTATTATATCCTTAGTGTGCTGGAATTGATGTCCGTCTGTGTGATGTTGGTGAGGCCATCCAAGAAGTTATGGAATCCTATGAGGTTGAAATAGATGGCAAGACGTATCAAGGTGTGTTCTTTAAAAATGTATCTTACTGAAACATGTATGACCTTTGCAGAATTAATTTTTAAAAAATAGTGTTGAGTGCTTTCTTTGGGTTAGCTGCTTTATCTTTATCTCTTGGGAATATAAAGAGGGAAAATGGGGAAATGACCTGCTCACAGTAGGGGGAGTATGTGGTCACTAGTAGGAACTGTTGCCAGTCTTCTCCCGTAGTGACAGAAGACACCTGGGGATTTATCCCAGAGTGGCCAAAGTGCAGACTAAGTTTTCTGTGACTAGTCAAATCAAGGCCCAGAGATACGTCAGAAGTTCTTTCTGTTGATGACTCCCAATTTTTTTTAAGTTGAATACAAAATTTAGAGGCCAGTTTATTCCTTGTCCTTCCTTTAATCTTTATTACCTTTGCCTCCTGTTCTTTCCCAGCCACTGCCTTAGGCACACAGTCCCAGAGTCACCTGTGCGTTTTTAGTGCTATTCATCAGCACAGCCTTTCTATGACTCCCAGCATCTATTTGACCTCTCTTCAGCCACCGGTGGTTCTCCTGCCTAATCTATGCTCATTGCTCCCTCTAACTCCTGTCCTAATAACTTTCTTAGAGAACATTTTCTACATTTCCTTTAACCATATTGTCTCTTCCTTTATAGTCCTTTGAGTGGTATCTGTCATACTTCCTTGCCCTTCAGTAAAGTCATGTCAGTGAGCATTCTTTACATTACCTTGTTGATACTTAGACACTATTGTGTTTCTATTAAGTACAAAAGTGGTTCTTTCTTTGAGACCAATCAAAAAACACATTTAAATAAAAAAGACTTAAAATTTTTTATACAAAAATACATTTAAATAAAATAACAAATAACCAAGTTACACAGAAGAAGCAGGGCACAGGGATATCCATTTTCATATTATACAGGTTTTTGATAACAGCAGGCTACTTCTGGGATCAGTATCTAAAAAGGTAACTTTCCAGATTAGAAATATCATGTAGATTTCTAATCCTGTTTACATTGGTATAAATCAAAAAACTCAAGGCTGTTCACACTTGGAGGGGAGGTGGTATGAGATAATGAAGAAAATGTGCTTTGGCATTGAGGTCAGGCAGAACTATCTATGAGCATAGATAAATCCTATAACCTTAAAGAACACAAGGTTGTTGTTTTTTTTTTTTAATTACTATAAGATTAATAGTATGGGTTTTGGTTTGTTTTGTTTAGAAGTGCAGATTTTATGATAGTGCCTAAAATTTATTAGTATTCAACAATTATTTGACATTTTCCATCCCAGTTTTGGGATTGGTACCACAACAAATAATGCACAGTCAAGTCCCTCTCAAATCATCTTTTCTGTCTCTTGTCTCCTAATTCTATGGGATCTGCCTTTCAAGGTATATGAGATGACAATTTGACTTAATGATTCTGTTATTTTAGCAGCCCTTCTCTTATATTAGTTATTGTATTGATTCAGGTTCTTAGTTTAAGGTGATAGAATTCATTTTTACTAGTTTGAACAGAAAGAGGATAGACAAATCATTACATTGGGAGTTGAAGAAATAGACTATAGGCTGAACTTTCAGAAGCAATTCCCAAAAACAGCATGACAGAGCTGGGCCATTAAGGGAGGGACTTTTTTTTATTTACCTTGAGCAGGAAGATAATGGAATTAGAAAGTTACCTTTACAGCTGTTGGTCCCAGAATTAGCCTGCCACTGTCAAAACCTATATAATAATAAAAATAGATAACCCTGTTATCTGCTTCTTCTGTGTAACTTGGTTATATGTTAGGATTTTTTTTTATCTTAAATGTATTTTTGTTTAAAATTTTTTTTAACAAAAAAATTTTTTTAGTGTATTTTTGAGCCCTGGCTGGTGTAGCTTAGTGGATTAAGTGGTGGCATGTGAAACAAAAGGTCACTGGTTTGATTCCCTATCAGGGCACATGCCTGGGTTGTAGACCAGGTCCCCAGCTGGGGGCGTATGTTTCTTTCCTTATTTTCTCCTTCCCTTCTCCTCCCTCTAAAAATAAATAAATAAAATATTTTTAATGTGTTTTTGATTGCCCTGAGGGGTGAGTTAGTTTGTCAGGTCTTAGAGAAATAGCAACGCTGGCTGAATTTTAAATATATTTAGTTTATCATACATATGTAAGAAGAAGTTTTTTTTGAAGAGCTAATTGAAGGTTTTATCTTTCTGTACCACCCCCTAAATTTGTTATATACCTGTCATTGTTATATTGTTACAGATTTGAAAAAACCTTGCTACCTAATTTTGCCCTAGAAGAAAAGTAACTCATACTGAGGATTTCTAGCACTGTAGAGCTAGATTTTTTTAAAACTCTTTTTATTGTGGAGTATAATAAATACTGAAAATACAATATTAAACTTCAACTACACAATTATCGAAGTTATATAACCTCACCTCTCAAGAAATAGAATATTTCCCGCATTTCAGAAGCCCCAGTTCTATATCACCTTCAGTTACAGCAGCTGTCCTCTAATAAACCACTGTTTGGATACTGAAATATTTACATTTGCTTATACCATTTACTATCTGATCACACATTCCTACACAGTAATATAATTATGCCTAATGTTGAAATATAAATGTACATGTATACATATTTATGTTATATATGGAATTGCACAGTATGTATATCATTGTGCCTCCTTTTGCTCATTTTTTCTTTAGGTTTATTCAGTTGTTCATTGTCCCTAACTTTTTGTTTTTATTGTTGTGTTCCATTGTGTGAATATACTGCAATTTGTTTATTCTATCACTGATCTCAGGACCTTAGGATTGTTTAGATTCTCTTTTTTAATGTTTGAAATGTTGATGTTACAGTAAAATTTAAGGTTTTATAATACTATCATTTTCACACAGAATACTAATTTTTATATTTTTAGTCCATAACCATAAAAATATGTTTGTAATCATTGTATTTTGGCATTTTATGGTATTTTTATTGATTAACAATACCTTCTTAGGTGAACCCTCATTATGTCCCCATCACATAGTTTATTTATTTTGTTTAAGATCTTATTTAATTTTAGAGAGAGGGGAAGGGAGGGAGAGAAACGTCAGTAGGTAGCCTGGCATGCACCCAACCAGGACTGGACCTGCAACCCAGGCATGTGCCCTGACGGGGAGTCCAACTGGAGACCTTTCGCTTTGCAGGATGGTGTTCATCCAACTGAGCCATGGCAGTCAGGGCCACATGGTTTATTCATTTTCTACTGTCTCCCCTTACTCCCTTTAGTTTTCAATTAATAACCTTGTAATAAATATCTTTTTATATTACACTAGTTTTCAGTTTGTATTTTAACTATTTTAATGTGAGGTTATTTAGTAGAGCCATATTTTGTTTTTAAATAAGCGCTTGAACTAAAGTTGTGCTTCCTGAGACTCTGCATAACTATTTTTTTCCTTTTATAACCAGTCAAACCAATCCGGAATCTAAATGGACATTCAATTGGGCCATATAGAATACATGCTGGGAAAACAGTGCCCATTGTAAAAGGAGGAGAGGCAACAAGAATGGAGGTCTGTATGTTCTTTGTGAAGCATTTTGAATTTTTTTTTCCCCAGGCAGAAGTTAATGATGGTTGAGTGCATAGTATGTTGAACAAAATTAACTTGCCATCCATACTCACCTTGACAGGGATTGGGCCATGTGAGTGTGCAAATTTTGTCTTGCTGGATCAGGGCTCAGATCAGCTGTGGAAATTGGGTGTGTCACAGGATTGTTTTATTCAATACTTAGTGAATATTTACTGAGCATCATGGACATGCCAGTCTCTTCAATAGGCACTAAGGATATAGTGATGAACAAAACAAAATTACGTGTCCATGTTAAAGCCTACATTCTAGTAGGACACAGAAAGACCAAAAGGTGTTAAAGAGGTAAAAAGCAGGGAAAGGTAGGACTGCCAGGGGTATTTCATGTAGTTTCTTACCTGAAATAGGGAATACGTCAGCCTGAAGTTATGGTCGTTTTGATTAGTTCTGAATTTTTCTTATCTCCCCATTCTAATATATTTTTTAGGAAGGAGAAGTGTATGCCATTGAAACCTTCGGTAGCACAGGAAAAGGCGTTGTTCATGATGATATGGAATGTTCACATTACATGAAAAATTTTGATGTTGGACATGTGCCAATAAGGTGAGAGTCTTATTTCTATATGACTGGTTTCTTTTTCCATTTACCAGCATTTTTTAAAAATGTGACAAATATCCAGCAGTAAATACACAGTCCTGTAGCCTAAGAATGAGATCTGTGCATTTCTGTAATATAGCAAAGAAACTGGCCTGTTAAAAATTTAAACTAAACCCTGACCAGTGTGGCCCAGTTGGGTGTCGTCTTACAGAGTGAAGGGTCACCGGTTCAGTTCCTGGTCAGGGCACAAATAAAGTCTTCAAAAAATAAATTTTTAACTGAAATGAAAATAATATATTTTCTTTGGGTCCAGTTTCTAATAATCATAATAACTTCAGAGATTCTCATTTTGTGGCATTTCTAGATTTTTGTTACATTTGCTAAACCTTACATTTTTATTTACTTTTTAAGAAATTCTTTTGGGTAGGTGGTTGAAAGCTGTATTTACACCTACATTATATGCAGGTCTTTCAGCTTGATGCACAAAAAAGGAAATCCCCACCATAATGTTGTTGGTGAGGCTATACCAACAATACGCAGTTTCACACATTCATAGACACAAGCGTGTTAAGATAGCCTTCAGCTGGCTTCCTATTCACATGGGTTATTATACATTCTGGCTCTTGTAGGTTGAAACAGGCAACAAAAAAAGTTTTTTGAACTCTAGTTACTTAAAGCCACAGCTACTGTTCAAGTTTTTCCTTAATGGGGAGAGTGAATTTGGGTAATTTTTTAGCTAACTGTTAATCTTGGATTTTCTCCTCTTAGGCTTCCAAGAACAAAACACTTGTTAAATGTCATCAATGAAAACTTTGGCACCCTTGCCTTCTGCCGGAGATGGTTGGATCGTTTAGGAGAAAGTAAATACCTGATGGCTCTGAAGAATCTGTGTGACTTGGGCATTGTAGATCCATATCCACCATTATGTGACATTAAAGGATCGTATACAGCACAGTTTGAACATACCATACTGTTGCGTCCAACATGTAAAGAAGTTGTCAGCAGAGGAGATGACTATTAAACTTAGTCCAAAGCCACCGTAACGTCTTTTATTTTATAAGCTTTGTGGGAATACGTTATACCTGAATTAATTTTGCAATATGTCTGTTTAACAGTGGACCTATGTAATACTTTTATTCATGTTTAAAAAGGAAGGAATTTGATCAAAGGCAAACCATCTAATGTAATTAACCACCAAAAAAGCTTTCAGGACTTTAAAATGTCAACTGTTTTTCTCCTGTCTAGAAAATGCTCAAATGTTCAAATTAGGAATGACTTAAACATTTTGTTTTGAACACCTAATAGATGCTTTTCAAATATTTATATTGCCATATTTTTATTTGAATGCTTTGAATGACTACATCCAATTCTGCACCTATACCTTCTGGTAATGCTTTTTAACCTTCCTGGAATCCATTTTCTAAAAAATAAAGACATTTTCAGATCTGAGAGCTATATTTCAATGTCTGTGGTTATAATTTTTTTGCACAGGGAATAACAACTTAATGTAGAAAAATGTAGAGCCTTTTATATGGTTGTACACACACACTGAAACTTTTTTTCCCTGACACAGTGGCCAAATAATGTCTATACATATATAAAGTGGGAGGAGAGCTTCATAAATTAATGTACAGCTTTAGGAATATTTTGTGTTTCTTTTCAGGATCATATTAGTCCTTGTCTTTCATTTTTTCACTCACATTGGAAAGATCTATTTGAAATCTGACTTAGTAGGAACATGGTACCAACTTGAAACCTTGACTTAGTAAAATCTCAACATTTAGATCATTTGTGCAGTGATATATTTATCAGGAAGTGTATTCAGCTTGTTCAGTAAACTAAAAAGGCATTTGAAACCACAAAACAGAAAAATTGACCCTGATTGGGCCTTGTTCTAATTAGAATAAAGTTGTGAAAATGAGTTAGAACAGCTAGTGAAAACACGTTTTCATTAGCTGCCCCTGACTGGTTCGGATTCGTAACATAATGGGTAATATTTCAGGAAGTGAGTTTACAGTGACTCATTGTAGCAGCTAAGTGCATAAGTTGAATGTAAGGTGCGTAATATTTGAACTGAGCCCCACTACCAGTTCTTGAAAAAATTGCTTAAATTCTATGTAAATGATTTTTGGGGAATGTTCCAACGTAATTTCAAAAGTTATGTATCAAGGTAAAGCCGTAATTTGTATGTTTAGCACAGTAACATTTTTTGCCTCTGGGATGCTGTTTTGTATTTTAATGTTTTTCTCATAGGAAGAGAAACCTGACTTCTGTACTTAGATCATTTTTTACACATTAAAGTGGCTTTCAGAATTGGAACTATAAATGAATGTTATCTTGTGGGATAAGCACTCTAGTTTAGCGATATGAGCCATGTTTACTTGTGGTGCTAATGTTCAATAACTACCTTTGAATAAGTTCCCTCTTTTCTGTATGTGCTAGTGGCAGAGCTCACCTGTGCGCTCCTGGACACATTAGAGGGCTAACCCTTCAGCTAGTTCTGTAGTTTTGAGTCCGTGCCATTTTGATGTGTTTGGTTTAATAAAGTTATCTTGATTTCCAAGCTCAATAATTTTAGAATTGACCCTGTGAGTGAAGAATTTTGGAGGTTTGTAAGACTTCTTTAGCAGTAGTGATCTCAAACCATTTATGAGATCCAAGTTCCCTTCCCAGGTAACCTTTGGAAGCAGTGCCATCATTTGTATGCCCCTGGAATGGCTGGGAAAGCTGTCACCCAAGAAAAAATTGTATTGTTTATCTACTAGCCGTGTATCTTTTGAAATCATTTTGTCATGTTTATAATGATGTACCTTATTGGTAAACAATTCTTAGTTTGAATGTTTAACAATAGTGCCTTTAGTAAATTATTTTATAACCAAAACATGTTGTTTTTTGTTAGATCAATGTAGCAGAATGTGGAAGTCCACATTGAGATATACAGTAAGAAATTAAGTTTCTGTGCATTGTCTAGGTTTTAGTTTTATTTTAATGGGCTTTATTTTTTTAGATCCGATGTAGGTTAGTAGCAAAATTGAGCAAGAGTTAGTTACCACATACTCCCTTAACCTCACACATACAGCCTCCTATGCAGGTTTTAGTTTTAAGGGATTAAAAAGGGCTAAGCCACCTTCCTTCTTTCTCATCATATATTACATTGAAATAAATGCTGAAACAGGTAACTATACCATTATAAATAACATAGCTTCCAGAGTTGTTTTTAAAATATCCCACTAAAATTAGGGGTTAAAATGTATAGCAGTTAGCCTATCCTTGAGATTAAGAAAGACTATATTCAGGTACCTTGACCACGTAAATCTTTAGTGAGGTATAATTACATTAACAGTTGAGGTAACAACTTGCATAGATATTTAATGAATGATTTTAAACCTTAGCCATTTAACACAAGTTGTATTTTTGGCAATAAATGATATGTCTGTACAGTGGTAATTTCTCATTGCACTTCACAATTGGCTGCCCCAGATGACCTGCTCTCTGAAAATTAGAAAAATTTGCTAATAGAGGTCATTCTCAAGCTTGTACTTACAGATGATCGCTAGTGGAGAACAGCATTTAACAGGATGTTATCTTTCATTAAGATTTCAACCTGCAAGAAAACTCAAGAAAAAAAGTAATGATTTAGTGGTTAACACTGACCTAAGATCTTATATAGTTGATCAACATCTGCTAGTGGGTTCCTATCTTTCTGAAATAAAAGCAGCAGTAGGATTTTAAGGAGATCTAGAAAGATTATTAGGGAAGAACAGAGTCATACTGTATTTTTAACAATTTTTAACAAAAGTGCAAGATGAGATAATTTTTTTAAATGTCAGGGCCCAGAGTTTGAATATCTAAAGAGGTTCCCAGTATTCACATAACCCTAGCAAGAGAGAAATCAGGCTTTAGTTACTTAGAAAAATGAGATGCATATTGCTCAGCTGCCCATTTTTTAAAATCCTGAGGATGTATTTGCTTTGAGAGAGAGGAAGGAAGAAGAAACATCCGTGTGAGAGAGAAACCAATCAGTGCCTCCCGTATGTGCCCTGATGGGATTGAATCCACAGCCTTTTGGTGCACAGGATGATGCTCCAACCAACCAACTGAGCAATCTGACCAGGGTCCATCTGCCAATTTTAAAGTTATTTTCTCTGCCCTGTAATTTTTTTTGCTTCAAGGCTTATTTTTATTCCTTTAAGGATCTCAAGATATGTGGTACAAAGGTTTAAGAGATGCAGTGTTTAGTCATAAAAAACTCATATCCAAGTTAAATTGTGTAACATACTGTTTGGTAAATTCAAGTTTTTGATATGATTGCTTTATTTGAAACAGGACAAACCTATTTGCTGCCAAACAAATCATCATGAGCCCAAGCTATTGTTTTGATGTCCATAGTAATTAAGTCATTTAACATACTATTTATAAAGCTATCATTTTCCTTTGTATAGTTTGACTATGCCAATTGAGGAACAATTATTAAGAATAAATTTTTGGAAAAAAAATTCCATTAACGTCTTCTGAGCCCAGTAACACAAAGCCTCAGAAATATCAATGAGTTTTGTTTGATGAGTATTTAGATGATGCCTTGATATTTCTCTTTGAAAGTAGTAGTTTAACTTCCTTCAAAGGGGTAAAGGTAACTTCAATATACAAATGGCCTGAAAGAAATTACTTTTGCGGGGTAAAATTGTTAGTGAAGAAAGTGTCTAATTTTCTATCAAATAAGAATTTGTACAGGAAATAGCTGCAAAAGAGAAAAAATGTATAAAATGATGTTACCTAAGCTGAATTACAAGATTGCACAAATTCATGATCTGAGCCAATTAAAACTAAATATAAACGAGGTAATACCAGTGTGAGGTAAACACTAAAAAGTTAAAAACTCCCAAGTATTTGAAAAAAGTTTAGTTACCTACTGTAATTGATATACAGGTATCTATGTTTTATCTGTAAAATGACGTAGTTAGATAGAAAATGTATACACATAGTATGCACTGATTTAGTAAGTAAAAAATAAAAACGAAGCTCAAAATTTTAAGTCAGCCCTTTGAGGAAAAAAAAAATATATATATAAATTGCAAGAAGCCCCACTGTCTTTGGATCAGCTAAGCATTTCATTAGAGGTATCAGCTTCTTCAGTAGGAGGTAGGATACCAGACAGGAGCTCTGGAGGCAAGAGTTGAGCATGTCCATTCTCAGTAACTTGCTGGGTATAAAACAAAATATAAGCTTGGGCCTTGCATACTTCATCCATAGTGCACATGCTTAGCTTGGAATCATTGCAGTGTACCCAGAACCCTAGAGTGAAGCACAGAAATATACCCTAAGTTTGTAAAGGAACATTAGAAATTTCTAGTATAAATTAAAATATGGATTGAACCAACAGTTTCAGTTGAGAGTTAACATTTTTTTTTCTTTTGCAATTATAGTTGACATACAATGTTATATAAGTTTCAGGTGTACAACATAGTGCTTAGACATTTATATACCTTACCATGGTATACTAGATACCATGGTAAATCTAGTACCCATCTGGTACTATTACAATATTGACTATATTCCCCTATGCTGTACTTTACATCCCTGTGACCATTCGTATAACTGGCAATGTGTACTTCATAATCTTTCATCTTTTCCATCCATTCCCCGCTACACCCCTATCCTATTAGGGGAGATAGCAATTTGTTCTCTGTATCTGAGCTTGTTTTGTCCCTTTGTTTTTCAGATCCCATATATATTGGTGTAAGTGAAATCATATGGTACTTGTCTGTCTTTGACTTACTTCCTTTAGCATAATACTGTCTAGGTCTATCTGCTGTTGCAAATGGCAAGTTTTGTTCTTTTTATGGCTGTGTAATATTCCATTGTATTTATGTACATCTTATCCATTCATCCATCAATGGATACCTAGACTGAGTTAAGCTATTTTTGAAGAGAAAGTATTTGTCTAACCAATTCACTTCTTTTAATGAGAGATACAACTTGGGCTGTATTTACTCCAGAAGAATTATCTGCCTTTATCCTAGAAGTAACTTGAAGTTCCTGATTAGTTCACTTGACAGTATCTTTAATTTTGGTATAATCTTACCAGTTAATGCTTTTGCTGCTTATCATACTACAAAGCAAATACAGTGTGCAACTTACTCCTGGTACTTCACTGTTAAACTACCTTCCTGGATTAACTGGGCCTTTTGTCCACACCTCTTTTCCTTTTTATATGTGTGTGTGTTGTGGGAGGAAATGGGCATGGGGCGGAGGGCTCATTCTTTGTTTTACAGTAGGTCGGGAAAGGGAAAATAAAATGTGAAACATAAATTCAATTACTTTTGACCATGGAGGCAGTAAAATCAAGTGAGTTTTATAATCTGAACTCAAAGTTTGTTCTAAATGTCTGTGATCCCTCAGTTTATTACATGCTCTGTTCTTTAACAAAAAATAAGTACATTCAACCAGTAAGCAGAGGGCCTGCTCTTGGAAATGTGCCTTTAAGAAAAGATAGCACACTCTTTCTGACATATAATTAATGAGATCATCCTTATTATCCTATCCCTATAGCTCTTAGAAGTCACAAGTACTGCAGTCCCAAAGAAAAATACCCAATTTTCTGCATAGAACTTCAGTATATTCTATAAGCAGTAATGCAGAAGCATTCTTCTTGAAAGAAAAGAGGTCAAGTAGCTTTGCTTATAATTTAACAGCCAATTTAGAAATCATTAGAGCCTAAACTTCACCAGCCAAGTCTAACCCAAAGTAAAGTACTTTTCCCCATCTATACCTCCTTCAGAATTATAGCAGTAGGCAGTGTAGTGTCCTGAGCCAAATTCTTTCCCATGGTGCATTACTACAGCAGATAAGTCATAGAAAAAACATTCTGGTCTGAGGGATTTCATGGACTCCCTGCAGCAGTAGGGCTCCATGTTTAAGACTTCTTTAAAGTCAACATGAACACCAATCTTCTCTCGGATATTACGTCCTGACCATCTGTGAATAAACCAGGGTAAAATCATTAACAAAATCAAGGGAAAATAACCAGGTACTAGGTTCAGATAGTTTAAAAAAAAACCCTCAGAGTGCGGAATACAAAGAATAATATATAATAAATAATATAAACATAAACTCCTTTCAGTGCTAAAGTTGGTTATAAATGAAAGAATTTAGCCTGTGCCAGGTAGCTCAGGTGGTTAGAGCATCATCCTGAGATGCCAAGGTTGAGGGTTTGATCTCCAGTCAGGGCACATATAAGAAACAACCAATGAATGCATGAATGGTCCTTTCTCCCTCTCTTTATGTCAAATCAATAAATAAAAGAAATTATATATATATATATATATATATATACACATATATACACACATACACTAAATAAGCAGATACACACACACACACACACACACACACACACATATATATATATATATATATATATATATGCACCCATTCAGGTTTTAAAATATTTGCCGTCATAAATAATTAGATGATATAGGAAGAATTAACTTTCAGAAAAGAAAATTATGGTCCTATGATATTTTCTGCTTTCCAACATAAATTCAAGCTACCAAAGGGTTTTTAGTTTTTTATTGTCAGCATGAAAAGAGTATCTCAGAGGCTAGAATTTGTTCTTGGGAAATACAATCTGGACCTTACTTGACCAGGTATGGAGAAAAAGCAGAACTAAACTAAACAGGGCACATCTAATTTCATAATATAAGAAAAATTAGGAACTGTGACCCTTCCCCGTGTGTGAGTGAACATAACTACCCATTGGTAACAAAAGTCAAATAATGCCCCTGTGCTGTCATCTTTTCAATGTGGCCAGGCTTCTCAGCACTGGACCTAAGTTGAATGGCAAGCAATTTTTTTGTCACATAAATAGTATGAGCCGGTGCTATGGGGGAAAATAATGGAATAATATATGGTAGTCCTTCCAAGAGATGATAATCCATTTAGGGTGGAGTTGAACAGAGAGAGATAAAAGACAAACTTCAATGAAAATGACAGTATTGAAGTACTAAATAAAACATGAAGTTAAGACAATAGCAGAGAAGGGAGAAGAGAATATAGACAGGTGTATGAAGGAAAAATGTGAAAATGGAGTGGGATCAGGGGTGGGAGGTGGGAGTGGCTGGGGTGGGGGCAGTGGTGGGGGGGAAAATGGAGACAACTGTACTTGAACAATAATAAAAATGTTTTTTTAAAATGTGGAAATGCTTCTTAGTACAATGTTAAAATAGTATGGAGCTAAAGTAAGGCTTGGACATTATATTATCTGCTAGACTAGGAGCCATACCCCAGTCCTTCCTCATGAACTATATAAAAGATGCTATATCCAATGCTCCTTTAACTTGAGTGACGATGGAAGAGCAAGCCATGAAGTAATGGGACCTACTTAACATGAGACATTCCTGTCATTCTCACTTTACCATAAAATTCAAACCTCATATTATTTAATTATGCTAAATACACACGTGTAAGCCATCTAAATAGAAAATATTCATTCCTATTGATCAATTGGGTACCCAGGTATTTTTCTGCTGAAATACAGTAAAAGGACAAAGAACAGGACAATAATTTACCCAGAATTCACAATGGTTTACTTCTGAGGAGAGAGCAAAAGAAAAAGACTAGGAGGGGGCACACAGGGAACTGCTAAGCTGTTGGAAATACTCCTTTTCTCACGTTTCTTCAGACAGTTCCTGTGTGCCAATCCCATTCTCCCTTTTGTCTTTTATTTACCCTATATACTTTATACACTGGCAAATACAATAGTACTTTTTTTTAAATTTATTTATTTTTAGAGAGGGAAGGGAGGGAGATAGAGAGAGAGAGAGAGAGAGAGAGAAACATCAGTGTGCGGTTGCTGGGGGTTATGGCCTGCAACCAAGGCATGTACCCTGGCTGGGAATCGAACTTGGGACACTTTGGTTCCCAGCCCGTGCTCAATCCACTGAGCTACGCCAGCCAGGGCTTACAATAGTACTTTTTAATAAATAAAGGAAAAAGATAAATGAGATAAAAAAGCAGTGTAAACAAAGTCTCTGAATCAGACAAATTGAGGCATGAAGGATTAAAAATGTTTTGGGCAGAAGATAGAAGGAAATAGAGTCAAATACGTTTATACTAAGGAAACTTTAAAATGCCAGATTAAATAGCAATTATGAAGAACAGAAAGTTCTTCAACAGTTTAGAGTAGCCAATTAATTATCAGTTTAAGTTACAAAAATTTAAATCCTTTTAATTGTTTTTCACAGAATCTCATATATGTTCTCACTTCCCAATGCTCCCTGACCCTTGTTACCTGAACCTGGAATACAGTAGCAACCTCCTAACTAATTTTCCCGTTTTTATTCTACTTGGTTTTACGCACAGTGGTAGGTCTCACCTGATGTTTCTTTTTTTTTTTTTTTTTTAATATTTTATTTATTTATTTCTAGAGAGGGAAGAGAGGGAGCGGGGGAAAGAGAGAGAGAGAGAGAGAAACATCAATGTGTGGTTGCTGGGGGTTATGGTCTGCAACCCAGGAATGTACCCTGGCTGGGAATCGAACCTGGGACACTTTGGTTCCCAGACCGCGCTCAATCCACTGAGCTACACCAGCCAGGGCTTGATGTTTCACTAAACCCTTTGTTGTAGACACCTCCCTATTCCTTCCTCCATATCTTTACTCATGTTGCTCCCCCTCCTGTCTACACTCCATTCATTCACTTAAATATTTTGGGGCATCTACTATGCACAGAGCTTGTTCCACTGGTGGAAGGAGAGAAATAACTAAACTACTAATTGCAGACAGTGGCTTTCATCATACCCTGTATTAACCAACACGGTGTAATGTGATACTGAGGGTTGGGTGGTGCTACTTTTCAGTAGGATGGTCAGGGAAGTTCTCTCTAAAGAGAAGGCATGTGAACTGAGACTCCAATGATATAAATCCCTTAAGTCATTAGGCTTTGGGAACATTTAGATATTAGCTAACTCCCTCTTCCAAGTCTCAGGTTAATCAGTTTGTTTATAGTTTGTGATATTTAGTATTTCTACTTCATCATTATTTCTGTGCATGTCTTAACCATAATCTTCTTGTGAAAAGGATCCTACTTTATATTCCTCAGAGAATATAGAACATTTTAAATTAAAAAGCACTCACATGATGTTTTCTGACTTTACCTAACTGAAATAACTGAGCATGGTTAACAGTGATTATTACCTCTGGGAAGTGAGACTGGGAAGAAAGGTGATTTTACTTTGGGCTTTTACTTTACCTTCTGTAATGTCTGAAATATTTTAAAAACATACCCCTTTAACTGTTAAAAAATTAAACCATAGTCTCAATAGTTTTCAAAGCATAGCACATAAAGTACTTCTCATTCTTTAATAGTAAACCCTCAGATTATATGGCACATATTGCAGCGTACGAAAGCCTATGCTCTGATTAAACAAATTTGCCGACTTATTTCCCTGACTAAATATATTTTTGAAGTTTGTTTTTACCTGCTTTGAAACTACTGTAGCTTTGTTCAATTGAGCCAAATACTCTAAGTTATAGATTTAAAAAATTTTACATCTATAATATGCTGAATATTAAACAATACAAGCAGAGATTTACAAGGAGAATAATATTACTTAGCCAACCAAAATGTGAGGGGGTCTGCTGAATAGCAATGCATTCCACAAGGGAAGCTAATTAAGTTAGTTACTGAATATGGTGTCCACTGGTCAAGGCTAGAGACGATGACAGATTTATTTCCCCTTAAAATAAAAGGCAGAAGTAGATGTAAGTCATCTACTAGCCAAGGATATAGTATTACAATTTAATTCATCAAAAGTTAAATTCTGCCCTGGCTGGTGTAGCTCAGTGGATTGAGCACAGGCTGGAAACCAAAGTGTCCCAGGTTCGATTCCCAGCCAGGGTACAATCCTGGGTTGCAGGCCATAACCCCCAGCAACCGCACATTGATGTTTCTCTCTCTCTCTCTCTCTCTCTCTCTCTCTCTCTCTCTCTCTCTCTCTCTCTCTCTCTCTCTCTCTCTCCCTCCCTTCCCTCTCTAAAAATAAATATAAATAAATAAAATCTTTAAAAAATAATTTAAAAAGACTTAAATTCTGAAGCACTGTAAGAATAAGAAATGGTAAGTTATAAGTATATAGTTGGTAGGCAACTGGTACTACTACTACTACTGCTAACCTGAATCGTTTGAGATGTAGTCTAAGAATTTGAGGTAGGTGGCAAATCATAAGCTGTTTCTGGGCTTCTGTGAGTACAACTGGTTTTGAAGAAAACCTTCTACGCTTTGCTGTAATATCAAACAGAATGAAAATCAAATTTAAGGAAATAAGGAAAAGCTGAATAAACTTTTAAAATAATTCACACATGCATTATCACTTAAACATCTACTGTGTTACAGACACTGTGCTGTGCTAGAGATAAAGACATAGCTGTGCCCTCAAGAAACACATTACAATTAAAAAAAAAAACAACAAACCAGCCCTGGCTGGTGTGGCTCAGTGGACTGAGTGCCCACCTGAGAAGCAAATGGTCTCCAGTTCGATTCCTAGTCAGAGCACATGCCTGGGTTGCAGACCAGGTCCCCAGTAACCACACATTGGGGGTGGGGTGCACAAGAGGCAACCACACATAGATGTTTCTCTCTCCTTCTTTCTCTCTCTCTTTCCCTCTGTAAAAATATATAAATCAAATCTTTGGGGGAAAAGTGTCATTTAAAAAAAAACAACTTATGAGTTAGTCAAGGTAGACAGGCATGTAAACAAGTAGTAAATAATATAATCTTGTAAATAAGGCTGTAATGCTGTAATATTTTTAAACGAATTTGGCTCTGTCAAATAGGAAAAGTTAAAACTCTCCCTAAACAGACTTTAATATACTCTTCCTAAACTCTTAATTTAAAAAAGTTTCACAGGCAGTTCACTGAGGAGGCTAATTAAGATCCTAGAGGGCATGGGTCCTTAAGGAACAGCCCCTCCCCAGCCCTCCCCACCCCTGAGAAGGCAGACATTCACTAGCTCTGCAGCTGAGGCCTCCCTCAGGGTCTTGCTTTTGCTCTTTTAGCACCAGGTCTTAAATAAGTGGAACCTGGGATTCATTTTGTTGCCCTCTGTGCTTCTCTAGAGGTCCACCCAGAGACTGTGTCCTACAGCCTCCAGCTGAAATATTGGCTATCACAGTTCACTCTTGATGTCCAGGAGCTGTCCTGCAACCTGTACACCGGCTCCAACTGCTGCCATAGTAACACTTGCTTTTCATGTAGGAGGTGGAATCAGTCCACCATAAAACTGTCCTCAAAGCCAGCTCCGCTTGCCACCAGCAGCCTTCCTTCAAAGGCTATGCCCCTGAGATCAGGTATCATCCAGCTGCTGGTGAATGTCCTGGACCTATGTGTAGATCGTCTCCCAGAACACATGATCCAAGTGTAGCTATACAAGGATGTCAACGCCCTGACTTACAACTTCAATCATTTGCTTTTATGTATTAAAGCAACCTTTTTAGGCCTTTATTTGGTAGACCCAGCAGATACATATAAATATATTATAAAACCATATTCTGCATGGATTCATAATAGTGTTCTACTCCAAGATTTGGCGACGAAAGCATCTAGGACCACTCACATTTATGTCCAAGAAAAAAACGTACATCATCATACAAATTTGGTAAAAATTTATTTTTTTCTCTAACCATATAAATCTTAGGCTCCTTATTAACAGTTTATATTAGAAGCACTCAGAAAACAATGTTAGTATATGCTGTTTTATAAAATCACAATTGATGTGATATTTCTTCAATGCTAGACCATCCAATGTTTCCTTTACATTGCCTTAGAAGTTTAGTATCTAAAGCCCTGGAATCATTTTTTTCAGATGTGAAAGTTATGGAGAATACGTGCAAATATAAACACTAAAATGCCGTGTACACGTTGATAGAGGAGATAAAGACACCACATAAAGACACAACAGATCTGATGTGCTTTTATACACCATTCCCCTGAAGGATAATGCTTCCCTTTAACTGAAATGGCTATTTTCTCTCCCAGTGTTGGGTGTCTGTACCCGCCTCTATTAGAGAGAGTACTGTAGTAGATCTTAATTGTCTACCTGTTTCCTCCATTAGTAATGTGAGCACCTTAAAAGCGTCTTACCTCTATCCAAAGCAACTAGAATGATCACTAATATGGAAATATGGAAAATAATATGGTTTTTAAAATAAATCTTTGTTTTTAGGAAGCCAATCTCCACAGCAGTAGTTCAGCAACATATTATTATCTATTACATAGATATGTATATACACACAAACACACTGTATTATCTATATCAATGCTTTGGTAGGTAGCAAAAAGACTTACAGCAAACATTTTGTTCAGTACTAAATAACATGCTTTCCTTTTACTATACCTCTTTGCTATGCAATTCTGCCTCATATATTAAATTTAAAATTTTTAATTTTATGAATTCATTTCCATAACTGCTACTTAAGGAATTTTTTCCAGCTTCCTTTCATTTGTGTTTCTCTTTGCTGATCTTAGAAAAGCAAGGAGAATATAGCTTCTACTTACAGTTACACTGGTCACATATATAAATTTTTCCTTCTAAAGCTTCTGTTTCTGTGAATTTGGCCAACATTTCAGTAACTGGGCATGGCTGAGAAGCAATATCTTTTCCACTGTGTTGGTATCTTTCAGGAAAGTCCAGTGATAAGTCCCAAAAAGATTCTATGGTATTTGACTTGTTGTCACATGCAAGACATGTCACCTGCAAACAAAAATATTAGTTTCAGCTTACAATCCTCCTGTCAAAACATTTACTCCTTTCACTAGAAGTCACTGCCAATAAAAATATTTCTCTTGAAAATACAATATCAGAATTCTGAATAATCTTCTTTGTATTATTTTTAGGCAATTTTTTATTATAATTTCTGCTTCCAAAACACTGTCATTAAACTAACCATCATACATTGGTGGACTTTAACCACTAGGCATTCAAAAAGCTTCAAGGACTTTAGTCAAATCTGAATTTAGGTAAAAAAGCAAACAAACTGTGGACTCATTTAATCAGACATACATTGTGTGTGTGTGTATTTATATATATTTATATGTATTTAATTTAATGTGTTTAGATCATTAGATTTGTAGTTCTTTGCCCTTTTTCCTTCCTCATCTTTAACTAGTTGATTTCCTTTTCCCAAATCTTTATAACCTGTTCACCATGATATAAAATACTATTAGCATATTTTTATATACAGAGTTTTATATGAGGAGGTATATTACTGTTACAGATTTTGAAGCCCTACCAACTGAACTTCAAAAGCTAGTAATATGACAAATAATGAAGTCATACTCCCACTTAAAGCAAACATCATGACATTAAAATCCTCATCAAAATACAGGTTCCAGCACAAATAACACTCATTGTTTATTACAAAATCTTTTATTACAAAATCATAAGCATGTAATTCTGTAACATAACAATACTACACTCAAGCACACCATATGACATTTTAGATGAAATGTACAAATTAAAACTATAAATTATTACAGCCATATTATCACCCTACCAACCACACTCAAGCAGGCGTTACTTCTGCCGGACCCTATATAGGAACCACAAAGAATACGGGCAGTTCTAACAGCTTACACAGGAAATATAGTAATTGGAAAGGGAAAGAATAACAACTTTAAAAAGTGAAGAATTTAGCAGGATTTAATGCCAACAAACACTGAAAATAATTGAATACAGACAATAAGAAATACAGTTGATGCTTGAACAATATCAGCATCTTCCAATTTGTTCCATATTGGGTCAAACTCTTTTTATTTCAGTCTCTCAGAGAATGAATATAATAAGATGGTTAACTTAAGAAGCTCTGTTTCCTAACTTCCCCTCCCCACAAAAAAAAAAGCTTTCACACAATGGACATAAAACTACCTCCAATGGTTTATGAAGGAAGCTATAAATAAGTAAACTTCACATGTTTGTGAAAGTGATCTATTTTAACCTGAAAACAGTATTAGCTCCAACACACTAGACAGACAGAGAATGTACATTTTTTTAGGTTTCACTTTCACTGTACAAAGTCCCCACAATGAAAATGATATTTTAAAAAATCCATACCTGACTAAGAAGTCGTCCATGAAAAATGTTATTCACAACATTCAAAACCTGTTTGATAAGTTTCCTTTGAGAAGTGGGGATGAGAGCTAGTAACCTGGTACCAGTTGTCTCTAGTTCATGTTGTACTTTATCCAAAAGTTCACAAAGAAACTCCTGAGCATCTTGTTGGGCATAACCACGAAAAGCAGGAATTAGTCTCCACACTGAGTGTAGCATAGCAAATGGTGAGACCAAGGTCCACTTTCCAGACCACATGACTTGGAACAAAGTATGCAGTTCATGACAGAGAGAAATGTATTGTGAACTTGACTCCCTTGGCTGAATAAGTTCCATCTTTCTACTCTTTGATGCTCCACCACTTAGTCTAGATGATAAACTTAGGTGTCTGGAGTAGACAGAGCTTTTAGCTTTTTCTTGGCATTCATTCATTTGATACACTGCATCTGTGACTGGTGGATGCTTATAAGATGACCTTGTCTTTTCATTAGCTGTCACAGCTAGCCATTGGTTCAGATCAAGTTTTAAAAAACATTGTCGAAAAATAAGTAAATGACTCAACACTTGAAGAACAGAGTTCATATAGCAAGTATTTCCCAAATTTCTTAATCCTGTTACACCAGGAGCTAAAATTGGCCTTTGTTTAGTTGAGGAGTCACTGGCTTTTTTTAATCTTACATCTTCTGAGATAGACACCACTTTATCTTTTGCTGGTGCTGCTGGGGTTTGGAGTGGTTCTTCAACAGGAACTATTTTTATTGTGGACAGAGCTAGACCTTGCAAACGCAGACTCTTTCTTGGGAGCATATTTTCCGGTTCTGCTTTAACTTGATGCTCCAATTCTTGTCGTCTTTTCTTAACTTCTCTTTTTTCTCTTTTTTCCTGAAATTGTTCTTGCCTTTTTCTTCCAATGGGTGATTGTTCAAACCAAATTCGAAACATTTTACCCATCAGGATCCTTCTCCTGTGCCAAAGAGCAGTATACATTTGATCTTCATTTTGAAGCAGGGATTGGGCGCCATTACGTAAGAAATAAGAATTATTACTTATACCCATAGATCGTAAAACCCTTCCACTACGAGTGGTGTAGCGATAATTTCGACTTTTGATTGCACTTAACGTACTTCGTAGTAACTTCAGGTCTCCGCTTGCATTATCGTTAAGGACATAATCATCACAAAGGTAACAAAAAACATACATATCATTCACCTCTAATGCAACAGGATGACTGCTTTCTTGAAAGTGCTTGAGTGCGTGTTCTTCAATATATCTTCCACAGGCAACATGGGAACAGCTAAGGCAAGCCCAAACGGACTCAGTTGTATTGCAGTCCACACAACGCCATTTCTGAGGGTTGAGAACGGAATGGTCTTCAGCAAGCTGCAACTGCCCAATGTGTTTGCACTTATCCATTGTTAACATTTATTTAGTCTAGCTGAGAAACACATAATCCAAATAAGTCTCTGTTCACATGTGAAGCATCTGAAAACTAAGCAGAACACTGTCAATTTTAAGAAAATAAAAACAAGAAGCCAGTAGTTTTCTTTTCCGCAAGTATTTTTCCAAGAATAATCTTATAAATTTGTTTCCTTTGTCCAATTTCTGGGCTGCCTGTCATAATACCATAGGCAGTTCTCACATTTCCCTCGCTGCAGACTTCTCCAATTTCTCATCCAGCTTACTGTGAAAGAACATACACTTCACTTTACTTTTTGAGAAGGTTCCTGCTAAAAACTTAAAAAATTTTCTGCCACCCTCTACTGGTGAAGAATGGGTAGTGACCACTTTTCACTGAACTAGAATGCATCCGTTACCCAATAGTGTGAGGGCAGTCTAAGATTGAGACTGACAAGACCCAACTATATCTCACTAATGCCTACATTCTGAAACTCTATGTGGAATTACTAAATCACACTCCTAGTTAAAAAGCATGGATTTTGAAGCAGAACAATTTAGGTTTGAATTCTACCTCTGCCACATACCATCATATGTCTGATTTGAGCAAATATTTTAACTTCTCTAAACTTCATCTGTAAAAAGGGGAAAGTCATACCAACTTCAAATAAGTATAAGAATTGAAATAACAAGCTATCTGACACACAGTAAATTCTCAATAGATGGTAGCTATAATGGCGGCCATAGTGAATAAATCTTAATATTCTCTTTTATTTATTTAAATAAATCATATGTAATAGCTCACTTACCTTTTTATATTTGGTTTTACATTAATAAATCAATAATGACCTTTATTTCATGGCTCTAATAACCTACTCTGATTTGATAGACTTGACAGTTTGCCTTAGGGCCAGAGAAAGACAGAAGCAGAACGCCTTTGTGTTTGAATAGACTCTCAGGAATGTGCAAGAACATGTAAACAAATAAAGAGAAACAGGAAAAATGCAAAGTGGATGGCAATATAATAAACTTTTACATTCTGGTAGGTCTAAGCATTATGCTAAAAAACAAACACACACAAAGCCAACATAATAAAACAAATAAAACCTATATAATTTTGACATCAAAACTTGTTCCTTTATTAGATAAAGTCAGGAACATTTCTGTTACAAGTACCTAAAAATAATGAACTGAAATCTAGTTAAAAGTAGGGATCACAAGACATTTTCTTTATTGATTTAACATAAACTGAACACAAATTTCTGGTCACAAGTGGAGACCTAGCTACAAAACACTCAAACCATTATATATGGCATGATGAATACTTTACTTTTTTTAGGGCAGCAAGACAATATAAATTTCAACAGTACTTGTGGATGCCACCTACAGAGCACTAAGAAAACTGCAAATGTAAAGTTGACTTTTGGTTCCTTTTCACCTCTTAACTTTTACATATAGGGTTCCTGAATATGGATTTAAGATTGACCAGTCCAATATTCACATGTATACACATTTCAAGGACATATTTTTTTTAAATATTTTATTTATTTATTTTTAGAGAGGGAAGGGAGGGAGATAGAGACAGAGACAGAGACAGAGAGAGAGAGAGAGAGAGAGAGAGAGAGAGAGAGAGAAACATCAATGTGCGGTTGCTGGGGGCCATGGCCTGCAACCCAGGCATGTACCCTGAATGGGAATCGAACCTGCGACACTTTGGTTCGCAGCCCGAGCTCAATCCACTGAGCTACGCCAGCCAGGGCTTCAAGGACATATTTTAAGTTTGCTTACCTTCCCTCAAAATTTCCTGAGGTCCAAAATCTGGTCAAAAACAGTATTTTATTAGAACTCCTAACATTCAACAATAGTTGCTAATTGGCAAAATCAAGACATCAGTGATTAATATGCTCCATTATCTAAAATGTTTCCAAGTACTTAGGCTAAAAAGCTTAGAGTCATTTTTGACTCCTCTTTCACCCTCCCAACAATCGTTCATGAAAAATGGTTGGCTCTACCTTCAAAATCTATCTAGAATATGACTACTTATTACCTCTACTGTTACCAGCTAGTCCAAGCCATAAATGAGTCTCACCTGAATTACTGCAATAATGCTTCTAAATGGTCTCCCAGCTTTGATACTTGCTGCCACCAACTGTTACTCTCCACACAGCAGCTACATACACTGCCTTTACACTCAGACAACCACGGTCCAGACCTGATATTTCAGGGGGCCCTTGTTCTGACCCTATGCCATTATATGAAGTTAGCAGTCAAGGGCATTGTGGCCACCTGGGACCTGCACAAATCCCCAACTTCTTTTAGACCCACTCACTGGTACCTGGAACCTGGAGAATTCCCTGCCCCAATAATCTGCAAGTCTGCCTCCAGGACCTAGGGACAATAAAAAGCTGCTGAGAATCCTATAGAGAATCACATGAACAGATAGTAGGCTGTAGAGAGATCTGAATTGCAGATCTAGAGGAACAGGTGATTAAAGGAGACTACTACTCCAAATGTTATAAGGAAATGAAAGCTGTAGCAGTGTTGAAGCAAAGAGGTGAACAGAGATATATTAGTGCTTGACAAACATTGGTTGAAAAAACTGACGTTTAAAAAAAGGATTCAATATAGAGATTAAGGAAGAATCTAGGGCTCTCTTCTTCTAGCTACACTTATTTTAAAAGGATCATATAAAGAACACAGATATAATTTAAGCAATTGTTTCTGGCAAGTCAGACAATAATTATTTAACTACTTAGAAATGATGAAAAGGGAAATTTTATTGATTTACACTCAAGGAAAATTATTTCATTCTAAAACTTTAAAGAGGTGGTATGAGTCAACACCTTGAACAACACTCAGAGAAGAAGAATCAAAAGAAAAAACCTACAAGGGATATTTTATATGCATATAAAATATATATTTTAAAAATATTAACATATATTCTGAGATTGTCTCTCAGTTGTGGGACTACAAGTAATTTTCTTTAAATTAATCCATATTTTCAAATTTCTAAAAATAATAAATTTACTTCTATAATAAGTTTTAAGTAAGACAATGATATGTACATGCTAAATTATGCACTAGCCTCTTTAATCCCTTCTCTATATTCTGCAAATAAATTCTCTTGGTTACAAGGAATTTGCCTACTTCATTGCATTTGTTACTAAAAATATCTATTTAGATGATGGCGATGTCCCTGACCTTCCATGGAAAGTGGCCTATAATTGAATAGCATGATTCCATTCAATGCAAAATTGTGAAAAGGGTGGAATGTTGACCAGATGCCATCTCTCTGACAGGCAACACAGCAGGAGAGCAGCACCATAGCAAAGGGTTAGGGAGCACATTCTGGAGTCCAAATGCCTGAGTTTAACATAGGGCTGTGTTTACTATGTGACCTAGACAAATTTATTTATGCTCCATATACCTCAGTTTTCATATTTGGAAAATAACAGTGATATTAACACCATTACGGCTGTTGAGGGGTAGGAAAATCATATTTGCAAAGCACTTAGAATAATTCCTGGCACTAAATAATATGGCCCTCAGTACATCTTAGCTGTCAACAATTATACTAACAATAATGGTAACATTTTGTTAATGTTTCACTTTTAGTCAGGGTTCCTTCTCAGTCAAATGTGTACTAAGCTCAACTAAGGTGCTGATAATTAAGATCTTAGCTGAGAATTAAGGTCTGACCTCTCCCAGGGGTATTTGCATTTTAAAAGAGGAGTCTCTCAAAAATAAAGTCTTCTTAAAAACCTAGAGAAGTGAAACCAGAATGGTGGAATGACAGATCAAGAGATTAATATTTTAGAGCAGGGGGCCCACTTACCCTGCCTACTTATGAAAGAAATCAGCGGAGGATGGATGGCCAGGGGAAGGGCAAGGAGGAAAGCAGAAGAGAGCTACAGAGGCAGGCTGCTGGCACTAGAAATCTCTAGTTTGGTCTGCTCCTTGTAGCCAAAGCTCAGAGACAGTCTCTAGGGTATCTCCAAAGGGGCTTCATCACAGAAATACCTACAAGCTTGGAGGGAAAAGGAGGGGGAACTCAGAGTATTTTCTTCACGCTTTCCACTTTCCTCTACAGAGTTGAGAGCACTTCTTTTCATTTGCTAATCCACTGCTGAGAATCCATTAACTCTGGCTCTAGCAGACTAGGTTTGTGATTTTAGCAGTATACTCATTTTAAAGAGAGATAACAGAACATTTTTGTATTCCTTATGTAGACTCTGATAAAATGTCCCCTATTTCTACATGTAAAAGCAACATAAAAAGTCAAGATATTTTGTTTTCTTTTAAAAAATATTTTATTTATTTTTAGAGAGAGGGGAAAGGAGGGAGGAAGAGATGGAGAGAAACATCAATGTGTGAGAGGCACATTATAATTGGTTGCTCTTGCATGGCCCCAACCAGGGATCTGGCTCACAACCCAGGCATGTGCCCTGACTGGGAATCAAACTGGTGACTCTTTGGTTTGCAGGCCTGTGCTCAATCCACTGAGCTACACCTGCCAGGGCATTTTTGTTGTTTTTTTTTTTTTTACATCCTCCCTCCCACATTGTTTGTCACCAATGTATATAGGGTTATCATTCCCCAAGTCTTTATTCCTTTCCATTTCCAGAGCTATTATTCTTGTTATAGACTTTATTATATCATTCCTGAAGCAAAGCAGAAATCTCCAAATTGGTCTTCCATCATCTGAATTCTCACTCTCCTCCATAGTACTCTCCTACCAAAAAAGACTTTAGCATTTAACTATAGTACTTAAAAATCCTTTGTCCTCTTATAGTCCAATAAAGCAGATTTTTAACTTTGACTAGGATTCAAAGAAATTTTATATTGGGTTATAGTGTGTATATATACATCACACATACACATACACACACACCTGGAATAAAAGTTTCATAAACAATCCACAAGAATAATGTGTTCCAATATTTCCTATCCTATTTGATGTTTTTAAAATGCTGATCATGATGGCAGTTTGACAAATACTGCAACAAAAATTATACCTTCACCAGTCTTTCAAAAATTTCCAGATTCCAACCTATCTTCTTCGCTTTTTCTTATTACCTCTCTGTGCACTCCAGCCAAAAAAAAAAAAAAAAATCATTCTAGCTCATTTCCTGAACTCATCTTTATCATTCCCTCACCTCCGTCTTTTTAAAATTTATTCATCCTCCGAGACTCAACTTCTTTGTAAAGTATTTCTAGTTAAAAAAAATCTCTTTTCTTCTAACTTCCTAAAGGATTTGGGTGGTGCCAAATATGAACCCATGTGTTTATGTAATATACATCTTTTTTCTGCCACCTGTTGGGTAGGTTCTCTGTGGTCAAGGAGGGACTAAATTTCAACATTTTTATCACTTTAATAAAAAGAAAATAGTGCTGGTTGGAGGGGCTCAGTTGGTTGGAGCATCACCCTGTAACCAAAAGGTTGTGGGTTTGACCCCATAGTCAGGGCACATGCCTAGTTTGCAGGTTCCATCCTTAGTCCTGGTGCAAATGGGAGGCAACCTCCCTATTGATGTTTCTCCCTCTCTCCCCTTCTCTGTCTAGAAGCAATAAAAAAAATGACCTTGGGTGAGGATAAAAAGTAATAATAAAGTAAGGGCTTTATGAAGATCTTACAGGTTTTATAACCATGTTGTTTCAGGCTACCAAAATTCTTGGCACAATCAATCAACTAGTATTAATTGCAGGTCTCACTTCAGTTCTCTTTATTACATTTGTATGAGTGTATAAAAATAGGAAGCTATTGCTCACTAGTGGCCAAAACTGCCCTTCACCCTCAACCAAGTGGTTATTTTTCCTCCATGGTCAGTTAAGGCACAGTAGAATGTCATTATTCTACTTTCTCTATCCTTAACCAGAAACTGTGTGTCTTGTCCCATGTTACATGCTTTCAGATACCCAAAATAGATTTTATATAAAAGCAAACTGAGACATGCTTCCTCATCCCTAATTAGGTGTAGGTTGCTTTGAAATTTGGTATTACCATATTTTGCCACATACAATGTGCTCCCATGTATAACGCATACCCATGTTTTCAGCCCAAACTTTCAGGGGAAAAATCTTTTGTTTTAATTTTATTCAATTTTTTATTTAGTTATATTTAAAAACAAAACTGATGATCATATTCCAGGGTATTACTTTGCATACAGACATTGTTATTACTTTCTAGAGTTATACTTTTAACACATAAGCATAAATAAATTAAAAACATTTATATAGATATAGAATTAGTGCATGCATAATGCACATCCTTATTCTTCCCTCAAAATTTTAGGTAAAAAAAATGTGCATTATACACCGCAAATAGTGACCCTTTAAATAAATAGTCAAGTTCTAAATATAAGTATTTCTAAGATCTACAAGAATCTCTGAAAAAAATTAGAAGGGTAGCTACTTCGAAAATTAACATTCTACTATAAATTTTAGTTATCTTCAACATAATGATCTTCTGAGCTGAACTTCTTTTCTACCTCAGTTCCTTAAGAAGACACTTAGAAAAAAAGTGTGGAAAGGAAAAACACAGTTTTAAACCACAGAAGTTCCTACGAGAGGTCAGGTACCAAAGTGATCTAGATCCTGTTATCAGTGCAATTAGCACAATTTTCAGATTTTTTGCTTTAAAAAGTATTTTTTATGAAAGAAAGTTACTATGAAAAATAAACACATGAAAATAACTAAATTCATACTAAATTACTACTTCAAGAAGTGACACAGAATGAGGGAAATGGCTAATAGTCTTAAAAAATTAAACTATATTTTAAAATATAAATAGACACTAGTATAACATTATCATGCTACATATTATTCCCCCTTTCATAGCTCACACTTAGTCAAATAATCATCATAGAACATTTACATTTTACACAATTTCTAGTGTGTCTTATAAGCACGGTTTTATAATTACTAAAGATTGTTTAAAAGTCTTGACCGCATGATAAATCTAAACTCCTTAACATGGCATGTAAAATCCTTCAAATTGTGGCACAATATATACTTTTTTACTCTCACCTATGACCAGTCACTTCCCACACATCTTCTGTTAAGATTTGTATATACAAGTGACCATATTGTGAATAAGTTCAATTTTTAAAAACTTTTCATAACTGGAATATGAATGAACTGTTGATTCATAGGAAATGGGTGTGCACGTTTTATATAAATACATATATTCTACTTCAGTTAAAGAAAAAACATGTACCACCAAGCATAAAGTAGAATAACTAGTTTTTTAAAAATTGTTTCACAGTAACCATCTTTATTACATTAAAGAAAATACCCTCATGACCTCCCCGAAGAACAAATATTAAAGAGTAGACATATGTTGAATCTTTACTTTAACAAAGATAATTTCTGTAACAAAACATTTTTATTTTCACAGTACCAAATAACCTAAGCAGATCTTCTAAAAACTATTAAAATTAGAAAGATGTGTTGTTTTCCATAATGAAAGATGGGAAGAAATGACAATTTTAATAGGAAGCAAACCTTAGGAAGTGCTAATTACCACAATCTTTATATGCATTTGGATAAGAATGAAAATAACATTATCCACAGTAATTAGGGCAAACTCTACCCACATCTATGTGCAGTATTCAATTTTCCATTTATTTCATGAAAACACTATAGTGCCCTGTCCTCTTAAAAGATGCTTGTAAAATGCTGAGGGTTATAGTACCTGGTACATACAAAGGGTTTAATATCTTTGAATGAACAAATTATTGAACAAATGAACACGATGGGGCTCTCAAACTTTCCCTCCTCCCTCTTAGGTATGCTATTATGCCTATTATGTGCTTTCTTGTCAATCATGATGCCTCTCCTTGTCAATCATGATGTATATCCTTTTTTTTTATCCCTAGAAAGGCCCTAGGTATTCTTTCTTCCTTCAGAGATCTTGTTTGAATCTTCTCATTAAACAATAAAGGATACCCTTTTTTCTCTGGGCCTTCTTCATGTCTCTAATATGCCTTTCCTGAAACAGAGATTGAATCTATTTCATGAGGTTCTGAGAAAAAGCTCCTGAAAAGCAATTTCTGTCGCCAGATTACTATATTTCATATCCTCACCCATCACTACTTACAAACATTTCATTCATGTGCAATTTTGTTCCAAAATATTTAGCATTAGTGTCACATCATCATGTTAATACATCAGTCTACTGCTGCTAAATTCGTAACAATGGGGAAAACATTCACAAAGAGATTTAACATTCTACTATGGGTGTAGTAAGTTGAGTTCAAATACTTTATTTGTGTAAAATGTCTAGAGTCTTTCTCATTCAAGTGCATCTACAACTTGGCCTAACAAGTATATTCTTGGACTATAGATAAATTAGCTTTTTCCTATGGCATGTACAACTCCATTAAAAATGAATTGTTAAGCCCTGGCTGGCGTAGCTCAGTGGACTGAGCGCGGGCTGGGAACCAAAGTGTCCCAGGTTCGATTCCCAGCCAGGGTACATGCCTGGGTTGCAAGCTATAACCCCAGGCAACCGCACATTGATGTTTCTCTCTCTTTCTCTCTCTCTATCTCCCTCCCTTCCCTCTCTAAAAATAAATAAATAAAATCTTTTAAAAAATCCTAATTTAAAAAAATTAAAAAAATGAATTGTTTACAATGAAATTTTTATGGTATCTGGAAGTGCCTTGGAACAATTAATTGTACTTCTTACAATCATCTTAGTGTTTGCCAGAAAACCAGTATTTGTAGAATCCTATATTTTAGTTACTTGTCACCTATTTAGGCTGGGCCTAATGGCAAACTGTCCCCCATTACTGAATCCAGAGAATGACTGGGCTCACATTTCCTCTGTTGATTTGACTCCTAAACCAGTGGTTCCAGCCTTTTTCTAATTTCCCTCAATTAGGCAAACCATGTTTATCTATCTAATATCGCAGGAAGGAGAAATACTTTAAAGCACTTTTTTTGTTTTGTTTTTTGTTTGTTTGCTTTTTCCTGCTATGAAGAAGCCAAAATGTTGCCTTTCTTTGTACCTCTGTACCATTCAAAAATCTAAATTAACAAACACTGACAAGGGTTTCCCCCTCCATGTTAAGCAGTCAGGTGCTAGGGATACAAATAAATTATAGTCAGACTCTACCCTCAAACAACCCAATGAGCAGAAAATCCTCTTACATACCACCAATGCTATAATACTGAATATGATTCAAGTGTGTAGAGGAAAAGTTTGGTAGAGGATGTATATATGATACATATGAAAACTTATTCCTTTCTTTTTGTAGTACAAAATGAAAAATCTGTGAAAAAGAGGGGTAAAGACAATGAGGCAGAAACAGTACATTTCAAATATTTAACCCAAATCATCAACAGATTTTCTATTTTTAATAATGCAGAAAGTTGTATCACTGTACATTATACTAAACCCAAATTCACCTATCGCTTTATTTTTCAAGCTAAAAAACTGGGATAATTAATAGTTTGGATGAAAACAAAACTGATGCACAATCTAAGCATTCCAACTTTCTACATTTATGCATTCAACTATTTGTTCCATGACAGCATATCTCTAAATTGCAATATGGATAGTCTACAATGAAAAATACTGGATTGAAAAATCTCCCATCCATTGCAAAATTAATCGCTTGTACACAGATAAAGCTAGAAAAGGAGTGGAGGCAGGGAAGAGAAGCTACATGAACCAAAATATTTTAAAATCTTTCAAATCCTGACACTAAATTAAGAATAAAAAGATTAGGGTTCTAAGAATACAAAGTTTTCATCTTTTTTAAGACAACTGAATCTCATCGAGATGATTAAATGTTCCATAAACATGTGTTTAACTCACATTTGGCTTTCGGAATTGGATCACAATGAACAAACAGCCAGTGCTTTTTCCTGTTTACACCAAATGCTGGCTTTTCAGACGACTCAAAATGGAATTCCAGGCTCAATGTTACCCCACAGGCAGCTACTTTCACCCCAGATAATAAATTCAAGTGCAGACACGGAAAGTCGTATTTCCATGATAAATTTCACAACCCCAGTTACTGGCAAGATATGACAATTAACGTTTAAGGAAGGGAGGTGAGGGTAAAAGGACTCTCCCAAGACTTGCTACATTGCATTTTTTTTTTTTTTACTTCCAGAATGAAAACTGCAAAAAAAGTATCCAATTAGCAGTGGAATTTACAATTGCTCAAACTGCACTTGAAACAATTTCCGTGTTTTTCACTTTCTTCTTTAGGGATGGGGGTGGAGGTTGGTCTTAAACTTGAGCAATCTTTTTTCCTTCTCACGCCGACACGTTTCTAATGCGCGCCCCCCGCCCCCCTTCCCCAAAGGCCAGCGAGAATGGATCAGGAAGCTGGTATCAAAAAAATCGTTAAGTGTCTTCAAGTGGCAGGAGGTGCTGGCAAGCGCTGAGACCCGAATGATCGAGGGGGGGAAAAAGACATTCCTTGTAGACCGAGGACCACAACCGCCCTTTCGAAGGCTCCCGCGGGTTTCGAGCATCACTTAGCGGCACTCAGCAGGGGTTAGGATGCGGGTTTCTCTCGACAGTGTCAGCTCTGCAAGACCCCCAGCCCTCCTCAGACTGGAGATCGCGTCTCCTCAACGCTCCAGAATCCAAGTCGGGGTACAACACCCCCATCCGCATTCCCTCAAGCCCCCCAATTTAGCCTTCTCCCCCGCAGCCCAGCGTGGGGTAGCTACGCTGTGTCCCCAGCCACAGGTAAGTCGGTTCCCCAGTATCTCTGGTGCTCACAAGGTGGCCGGCCACCAAGACACAGACTGACACATCGCCCCGCCCACTGAAACTATCCAGAGGCGCCAATTCTAAAATTCGATGGACCCACCGCCTCCTCCGGGTGCCCCTCGGCTCACTTCCCCAAGTCTTTCTGTAGCTCCCTTCTCCCCCCCCGCCCTCCTCAAGCCCACACCTGCAACTTGCATAGCCGGGGAAAATGCCGCCAGGTGCCTCCCGGCCCCCCGAGCTCCCACCGGACCTCTGCTCCCGTAGGTTGCCTTGCTCCGCCACAATCCGCAGCCACGCGTGCCCCTCCTGCACACTCACCAGCCGTAGTTGGAACGGCCATCTTTGTGTTTCCCCCCCACCCTCGGCACCCCCCACACACACCCACAGCCCCCAGTTCGGAGGCGGCGGCCAGCGGCGTAGGGCGGCTGCGCCGGCGGGGGCCGGCCCCGCCCCGCCCCCTCGCCTATGGAATAACTGGGGGCGGGGCCCTGCCGGGGGCGTGGCTCTGCGCCGGTGCTGCCCGCGGTAGGGGAGACCCTGCCTGAGGGGAAGCGACGCCGGGCCTTCACCTCCGCGCTACGGACGGACTTACTCTGGCGCCTGGAACTCAGAGTAGGCAGCAGGAGCTTCTTCCCGGGCAGAGCAGGCTTCGCACCTGTGGTGACTGCCCGGGCCTGGGAGGGCGCATCCGTGTGTACTACGAGCTTGTGAGATGCCGAATATTCCAGAGCCGTCGTTACTCCGTCGGAGTAACTAGCCCGGCTCCGTAGGGCCTGACAGAAATGCAGGCCAGTTCTGTTACCTTCAACATCTGCCCAAATTAACTGGCGTAGACATTTTTCAAGAAAAAGTTTCCGTTCCGAGGAGGCACCGGGGTGTGAGCACAAGTGGCGGTGGCTGCTTTACACTTGGCTTCCTCAGACAGCAGCCGGGCGAATAAGGTTCCAGAACGGGAAGCTCCCTGAGAAATAAGGCTTAAAGGACACGGAAAGGCACCTCTGTCCAGAATGATCTTGTCCGAAATTGCCAATGTAAGGTAATGAAGTAGGTTTCAAAAAGAAGCAAAGAGAAGAGACTGAGAAAATCTGGAGACGATTCAAGTCAAGCCTGCAGCTACAAGATTAATATTTAGAGCTTTTACGTGGCGCTGAGCTCTGAGCCAGTGGTACCTCCGCTATTCTGTGGAGAATATGAAAAATGAAGACACTACCTTCATCAGAGGAGCTTGAAGCAGTAGCGGACAAACGTGCAAAGTTAGTAACATGTAACGTGTCAGTGAAGTACAGTATCATTGTGATACATGAGGCAAGCTATAATACTGCTTTTATCTTTTAATCAACAGTTCTACTTTGGGGAATATCTTTCAATGGTCTAACCTGAAAAAAAATGTGAGCGCACAAAGGTATTCATAGCATTATTTTTCAAACAACGAAAGTTTGAAGGAGAAAAAAATATCTAACCAAAGGAAAATGGCTAATTAACATCTGGCATATTAACCTCAGTAATTCTTATGTAGATAACAAGATGACAATAGAGTGTAATCAATTTATATTTGAATGCATAGCAAATATGTACATGATTCAATTGCATAAAAGTGGTTATGCACATAAAGATTAAAGATAAGGAGTTTGGATAGTTGAATACTTCCATTTTTTCCAATATACTTAACTGCATAATTCTTTCCAATTCAATTCTGTCCCCAGTGCATTCCTCCCACTAAAAAAAAAAGCTATTTTGTAATTTTCCCATACCTTAACTTCTAAGATATATGAAATGCATTACATGAGAGCATGTTTTAAGAGGAAGTATTTCTGCCAAGTAAGTATTTCTGGGATAACCATATAGTTTTTCATGTAGTACCTCGATAGCAAAATATAACAAAGGTTAAAATCCATGCTCATTTTAATATCATAAAACCCTTATGGAGGGTCATTGGGCAAACTCTATCAAGATTCTGCCACTTCTAGTAATTGTATTTTAGAAATACAAAGTGTGTTTCCCTAAGACTCAGGCAGTTTAGAGGGGTGATCGTGTCATTGCTGTTTAGAGTCATGAAAACCACAACCTAACTGTTCAGCACTAGAATGGTTAAGTATATCTGGTACATTCACAGGACAGGCGTATCTCTATACAGCAATCAAAATTCTTATTTTCAGAAATAAGTGACGGGATATAGGTCAACCCAACTGTGTTCTGCCGTTCCCAGTCCTCTGACAGTTTCCTTCATAGGTTTACTTATGGTACTATGGATACATGACCCCTTCTCCCCCTTTGCAACAGTTTATTGGACTAGGATGGATACCAGACCTAAAGGCAATCAATTTGTAGGAAACTTGTTAAAGCGCTACCCAAACACTGTGCAAGATGAGAGTTGAGCCTGGCTGGTATGGCTCAGTAGATTGAGAGCCAGCCTGCGGACCAAAGGGTTGCTGGTTTGACTCCCAGTCAGGGCACATACCTGGGTTTCAGGCCAGGTCCCCAGTTGGGGACACGTGAGAGGCAATCACATTGATGTTTCTCTCCCTGTATTTCTCCCTCCCCTCCCTCCCTCTCTAAAAATGAATAAATAAAAATCTTTTTAAAAAACTTAAAAAAAGAAAGAGTTGAGGTAGATTAAATAATGGTATAAAAGCACTTTGAGTAGGCAAGCAGTGGGCAAAAGACAGTAGACACCAGGAAGAGGGTGCAGATAATAAGAGGACATAGGGAACAGCAGCTGAGTTAAAGAGAACAAGCAGTAGCATGTAACAAGATGCTGAGTTGATACTGAGTAGAACTGCTTGGATTTTAGGAGTCTCTAAAATAACTATAACAATAAAACTAAAAGCAGAATGCAAAAAATGTATATACCATATTATAAAATATGTATGTATAAATTATTCACTGAATAATTGAAGGAATACATTAACATTTGAATGATAGATTATAAGTGATTTTTTCAAAAATTTCAATGATAATTTTTTAAAACTATTTTACTTTTAAAGAAATAAGTAGAATGAGACCATCAATAGTCAAAAATTCTAATCAAAGTAAGTTGTATGTAATCAAAGTGACTAGCAGGCAGACATCTCTGAAGGAAAGAGAATTCTCTGAGATCATAAATGGTTATCAAGGAAAAGCTGGCACTTAGGCTGAGTCTTTAAGGATTAAAATTATTTGAATAAATGAAGGAAGTAAAACGAGAAGACAAAGTAAAGATGAGCTAAGGCATAGGTGGAGAGTAATACATACAGTGTCAGAAATAAGATGATTTGAGTACAAAGATGTAAGCTAGGGAGAGGTGCTGGGTTCTAAGGGGGGTAGAAATAAGGAATTTTCTGGAAATTGTTAAATGTGCTAATAATTAAAGAGTAGTAATGAGATAGTTTTTCATATAACCTTTTCTTTATAGTTATTGTTATTACTCAACTTTGAAAATGTTTTCTTCACTCCAGGTCTTAACAACATAGACCTAAATTATAGATTGTCTAACTTGTTTCCTGAGCTCCAGGACCTCTCTATTAGAATCTCACTTTTTCATAGCTGTCAAAAAATCCTTTTTATCATATTTTTGTTTTGTTTTTTTTTCCCACCTCATCAAATCTAAGCATTTTACTATAATAAAAGAAAAGTTGTTTTCCCTTCTCACCTTCTGCAACTGACTTCCCCAAGCTTACCTATTACGACATCCTCAAATCCCCAAATGGCCCTTTGATTGCTAAGAAGTCAGTCTCTGTTTGGTCTCCCACACTTCAATCACTCCCACCTTTAAATCAGGGCAGATATTTATCTCCTAAGCAGAACGCTGGACAACTTTCACTCCTGCACATCATTACAATCAACCTCTTTCAGAGACGGCTTAAACTGTCACCTCCTGGGAACTGCTTTCCTAGTAACAGCTGGGCTTCCAGATTCCCCACTCCCCACCCCCACTAGTCCATTATTATGCAGTCACAGCTTTTGTTCTTAAGTTTCACGCTTGGGTCTCACTCTGCTTTGTTACCTCTTCAGAGGCAAGACCTGTGCACTTGCTCCATTTGAATACTTCTCCACAGCTTGTAGTACAGTGCTGGCCAAAAATATTCTTAAAATGCTTAATGAAATAACAAAACTAAAAGTTTCCTAGAACAATGTAGGGTTGTAAAAAATGATGTCTAGAAGTTTCCCTTGTTTTCAGATTGGGAGAAATAGTTTACCCTTTCTAAAAGGTAAGTGGACAGTTTCCTAAACAGGATAAAATTTTGTAATTCTGATACCTCAACTCTGAGGCCATACCCAACTTTTGAAGCGGGCACAATACAAACTGGTTTTGTTTCTTGTGCCCTGAGAAGAAAGTGAATGAATTTTTAGAATTTTCTAGTCTGGTTTTTCATGAATCTGAGAAATATCTTAGGAATCCTATTTGTAGGCAAATGATGAATTTATGAGCTTGTTAACTTACAGGAAAATTTTTCCAAAAATAGACCAAATGTTACTACCTAACTTTGAAGTTAAGTTAGAAGTAGTTACTACTTACAGGTTAGTTACTACTAACTTTGAAGTTATTAAAAATTCACTTGACAAATATTTTTTGAGCACCTATGTGCCTGGCACCATGCTAGGCACTGAAATGTCCATAGCCTTCATTTAAATGTCATGAGGAGATGAAGGATTGAATAGAGGAAGCAGGTAAAGTAAATATTAAAGAGCTCAGAACTAGAGTTCCATTAACCTGTAACAACACAGTGCATTTTTAAAATTTTAATGAATGACCCAAAGAATGAATTTGAAACGAATATATAAGAAAGGTCTTGAGAGAGTACTATTGAACATAGAACAGCAGATGGCAAGATATGGCTTTAGTAAGGAGTAGAGAGAAAAATCAGCAGAAAGAAATGGCTGTAGAATTAGCCTTTTAAAAAAATTCTAGAATGAGGGTGGTGGCAGGTGGTAAATGCAAGATGAAAAGTAGATGGTACCAAATTTGACTGAATGTTAAAGGACCATTAGAGGTCTGTGAGGAAAACTTGTGCTGAACCTGAGCCCAAGGCTTTTGGCATTAATGGAAGCAAAATTGTAAATCTAGTCAATTTGTCCTTCCTTTTAACATCTTCCCCACTTCTACCCACCCTACCCGGCTGCCTATGTCCAGGCTTTTACCTTAGTCTTTCAAGGCCTGTCTCTCTTTCCTGCTACCAAAACTTGCCCTATTTTTGTTGTAGGACTGTTACCCCACCCTCTCATTTTCTAAGGAGCCCAATTATCATGTAGTAAACTGATATTTGAAAATTATTAGTGTTTGATAATATTTTTTGCATTTCTCTCTACTTAAGACTGTGTTCTAATGTAACTTCCTGTAGACACCAGAGTATGAAATTTCTCAAGTAAAATTTTAAGCATTGTGGCATATCAGTGGGATTTTTAAAAAAGATTTTACTTATTTATTTTTAGAGAGAGGGGGGAAGAGAGTAAAAAAGAGAGGAAGAGAAACATCAATGTGTGGTTGCCTCTTGTGCGGCCCCTACTGGGGGCCTGGCCTCCTACTCAGGCATGTGCCCTGACTGGAAATCAAACGAGCAACCATTTGGTTTGCAGGCTGGCCCTCAATCCACTGAGCCACACCAGTCAGGGCATTTTTTTTTTATTTAGCAAGGATACCTATCCAAGTATAAGCTATGGAGTATGTGTATATAAACATATATGTGTATGTGCCAGTGGTCACACATACACTACACACACATGCATACATATAACTATATAACATGTATATCAATTTATAATCATGATGTATGACTGTTTATTTTTATAAAAATAACATTTATAAAATGACAGTTATTTTTAGTTCTTTAAATATGTTGCATGTTTATAACTCTATCTTCTCTGTAAAGTTAGAAAAATAGTATCTGTCCTGTCTTCCTTAAAATGATGTTTCACCTTGGCTGGTGTGGCTCAGTGGATTGAGTGCTAGTCTGCAAATCAAAGGGTTGCCGGTCGGATTCCCAGTCTAGAGCACATGCCTGGGTTGTGGGCCTGGTCCTCAGTGGGGGGCATGCGAGAAGCAACCACACATTGATAAAAAAAAAAAAAGAAAGAAAGAAAAAAAAAGAAAAGAAAAAAAAACGATGTTTCAAAGATTAGGTGAAGTTTTACATGTGCAAAACCTACCTAAAGTATAAAGAAAAAAGTCATCATTATTTCTCTTAAGATTATAACCGATTATAAAGCTCCTTAAGGTCAAGAACTGAGTTTTGTTCATATTTATAATCCCTTAAATAAAATTTTGTTTCTGTAGTAAAGTAATAGTTAATTCAAAGATAAATACTTTTTATAAAAGTTAAAGTTAGTTTTAGTACTCTGAGAAACATGCAGAATAAAGTTTTGTCTCCTTTTCTCATGGAACCGGGACATCTGGAAAGGCAGAAGGAGAGGAAAGGAAGAACATTAAGGGTGGAAATTTTAACTTTTAAAGATTTAGTTAGCCATGCTGCAAATTATTACTAGTAATCTTTCATGAGGCAAGATTTTTGTAGTACTTAAGTTTTTAAATCCACTTCTTTAAAAAAAATGTAGAGTAAGGAAAGTATAGGGGGTTAACCATAGTTGTTTGTATAAGTATTTACATCTTTTCAAACCATTTGAAAATTAAAATCCCATAGTGTTGCTCCTGAGTTGTGAAAACAAAAAAAAAAAAACACAAAAAAAACACAACTGAATTGAAAGCAGCAATTAGTGAAGTAAGATACTGCATCATATAAAGAAAACCATGTATGGTAGATTCAGGATGTAGGCATGCAATTAAAAAAAAAGAGCTAACAATTCTTCATATGCAAGAGCTAGGATGACCGCCCTGATTTTCTCTGACATCTTAACAATCCTCCCTTTCAGGTTAAAGGTGCTCTCAGTAATAATCATTGGTTCAGCCACCTGTAAGTAGCACCTGGAAGCCTCCCTTTCTTCAGCTAACCAGAGACTGAAGAAGTCCTGGAAAACCACATTTCCACAGAAGACTCTTAAGGGACAAAGAGATTGTATTTAAAGTAGACAGCCCCCACCTATTTCATTTTATCTTTGGTCCTAAAAGTAGTGTTTACAGAACTAAGCAGAACAGATGCTTAATACAGATTTCTTAATTTTTTTAAACTAAGTATATGTCTCCTAATCTTTAGAAAAGTAATGAGTCAATCAGTAGGAAAAAAAGGTGGTATGTAAGGTCTTTTTAGAAAGTATAAACTTTTCTTTCTTTGTCTATTTGCATGAAAACTCTAAAATGCCTCAGGAAGGAAATTTGTATATAAACATTTGTGAAATTACCTCTTCTTTTTTTGAAAATCAACAATAGTAATGAAAGATGACTTAAACATTTAACTTATTTGCTTATGCCCTAATATTCTATTAAATTAAGGCAAAATCTGGTTTAATATTATCATTAGTCAGTTACAAAATTAAATTGTGAAATGAATTATAATTTTGACTAATGTATTTGAATAATTTTCCCCCTTATTATTTTGTTTAATACTGATCTACATGTAATGAAGATTAGGATTATTCCTACAAAAAGGCTTTATAGGTCTTAACAGAGTGCCTTGATGTGTTGATTTGATAGAATATCAAGAAAGACCAAACTTTGTTGGCTCACTTATGAGGGTCGGAAATGCCCATATTACTAAACAATTTAAGAATCCAAGGAGATTAGAATGAAGATTTTAGAAAGGGTAATTTGTTAATCTCTTATTAGTTCTAATAGCTTAGAGCAAATTGACGAATCAGGTGAGTTAACAGTGCTCTGCAGATAATGGGGAATAGGTTGTTAAATTTGGGGAATGAAGGGTAAAATGAGAAGGTGCATGGACATTAAGTTGCCTCTGGAAGGCCAGATCAAAAGTGGAGCAGCATCGGGGAGTTCACTGGGTCTTTGGGAAACAGAAAGAGGGAATCTGAATGCATGCAAAACATTTTATTGAAGACTAAGGCTAGTTAGGAGATCCAATACTTTAGGTATCTATCAAAAACCTAAGAATTCTCTGGAAGGAATAACTCTTTGTAATCAACTCTGTGCTTAATAAAAACAGAGGACTTCCTTTGCAAGTCAATTAACCTTCATGACTCTCAATTTATCTAAAAATGAGAATTACAAAGTTGACACTGTAGATTCATGTTGTGAGGATTATGTAAAAGCTTTTGTAGCTATGAAGTGCTATATAACTTCAAGGCCAAAAAGGTGGACAAATGACATTTCTACTTAATTCACAATTTATATTGGCACCAGCAAAAATCAGATGTAAAATGCAATATAACTATTAGCTGCTAGTACGTGTAAGAGATCTAATAAATGTTTAAATGATAAGAGTTCCCAATAAATATTAGATGCTATTATTATCATCGAATCTAATCCTATCCTAATATGTGAGGTACTTTATTGCTAAGCTTTTCCCCTTCTTGCATATCTTCATTCTTTATTTTTTCACTGGCCTTTTACCCTCTGCTTTCAAACATGCAGTTTTCTACATCTTAAAAGAAATTGCTTAACTTATTGCTTTCTGTCTCAACCATGTTCTCCCTTATACTACCAATGAGAAGCTTGTATTAGTAGATCTCAATTGCATAGAAATAATCTGGTTGGCATGAAATCCTGTTTTATCACAACCACTAAAAATTCATTCTCCTTCAGCCCTGGGTGGTGTGGCTCAGTTGGTTGGAGCATCATCCCATAACCAAAAGGTTGTGGGTTTGATTCCTGGTCAGGGCACACACCTAAGTTGTGGTTTTGACCCCTGCTCTTGGTGCAGGTGCCTGCAACCCCTGATCTGGGTGCACATGATCCTGGGTCCAGGCGCTGATCCCTGGTATGGGTGGGTATGGAAGGCAACTGATCAATGCTTCTCTCTAGCGTTGATGTTTTTCTCTCTCCCTTCCTTTCTCTCTAAAAGCAATGGAAAAACAAATGTTCTCAGGTAAAGATAAAAACAAATTCATTCTCCTGCCACTGTATCTACTTAGAGATATGGCTTGCCTCCCCTTGCCCACTTTACTTACCAATTTTTAATTCATTATCGATGTATTTTGTAGGAATCATAATAGTGTCATATACCCTCAATAGTTTTACATTTTGCCAATCACTATGGAACATTTTTCTTGTTTGTTAGAACCATGCCAACAAGACAGTCTCATTAGTATTATTTTTGTCAATCCTAAAACTTAGAAACAGAAATCCTCCTCCAATTTTTAAAAAATCATCATAACTCTATGATAGTGATTGGTAGATACAAAACATTGAAGACCCCTGGTTTATACCTGCCATCTCTATTTCCTTCTTTCCTTTTTTCCTTCCTCCATTCCTTGTATTCTCACCCATGGACATGCTTATTGATTTTTATTTTTTAAAGATTTTATTTATTTATGTTTAGAGGGAAAGGGAGGGAGAAAGAGAGGGAAAGAAACATCAATGTATGGTTGCCTCTCATGTACCCCCAGCTAGGGGCCTGGTTTACAACCCAGGCATGTGCCTGACTGGGAATTGAACCAGGAACCCCTTGCTTTGAAGGCCAGCACTCAATCCACTGAGCCACACCAGCCAGGGCAGCTTATTGATTTTAGAGAGGGGAAGGGAGGGAGAGAGAGAGGGAAAGAAACATTGATGAGCTGCCTCTGCTACATGTCCCAGGATCAAACCCACAACCTGAGTATGTGCCCTGACCAGGAATTAAACCCACAACATTTTGGTGCTGGATGACACTCCGACCAACTGGGCCACACTGGCCAGGGCAATAGATACCTGAGCTATTTTTATTACCAATCTGTTTTTGTAAGGCTGTGCTTGTGCTGGCTGTGACAGCTGCCTCCAGGACTGATTTAGCTAATTTGCCTAGGTGAACAGGCATCTTCTCTGTATCTCCCCACTTCATGTCCCCCACCCCCCTCCCCGCCCCAGAAACTATACTCTGTCAAAGAGAACTGCCCTCTTGGACACAGTTATTTTTTTATGTCTTTTTCTCTGAGCTCTAATATTCTAGCATGAACTTAAAATGTTGCATGAGTATTATGAAATGTTATTGTGCCCAAACTCTAAAACTAGGTTTGATCTAGAAAAGGCTTTCAGGGTATAAATTAAAATAATATTTTAGTGGTCTTGGAGTCAAAACATTGATTCAAATCCTCTTTTCTTCACCTGCAAAATAGGTGATCTCACAGAGTTGTTTTGAGGATTGAATGAGATAATATATGTAAAAAGTAACAGACATAGCTGATTACTTAAGCACATGATAAATGGTAGGTAGGTTGCTCATGGTGATGACAATACCTTATTATTAGTAGTACATATTTTATTATTGAAAATAGCAATAGGTATAGGAAGAATGAACTACAGAATTAAACGTACTAAATTGGATGGTAGCAGTTGATGATTTCTAACTCTGACAACCAGTGCACCTTATTATAGCGTAAGGAGCAATTAATTTCTTGACTATCTACATTAAAATTATGTTTGTCATATGTTTAATATGAGGACAAGACAGGTAATTATATCTGTGAAGCTTTTTGTAATTTGTATAGTAAATCATTGAAGGAAATTGTTGTAGGAAGGAGTTTCCTCTGTGAACATCACTCTCCACAACAATCCATGGGGGGAATTTTGTAGGGCTAGGCTCTGGAGCCGAACTAAGTCTGGAGCTCTGGAGCTTGTGTGTTGGAGAGAAAGGAGGAAGAGGCATTGTAGACTATATAGGGAGAGGGTACTTGCTGAGGGGCTTAGGGAAAGAGATATACTTTTGAAAGTGAGAAAATGCACAATGAGAAGCCAGGGATCACAGGGCCATGTTCCTCCTAGTTAGAGAGTCAGCTCCTGAAGAAAGAGGGTAATGAAGAATAGGAAGAACAAAATATGGCTTTCAAGGTGTTATCTGTGAGAATAGCTCACCTCTGACACTGAAGGAAGTGAAAATCTCATAGTCCACTCCAGTCCTCATTCTACATTCTACAAACTGTGCACATACGATCCCCAACTAGGTAAAAGTGTACAAGCAAAAATATTTGGAAGACATACACCAACTATTAAATAGCCTTTTCTCTAATCTGTAGGATTGGGAGTGACTGTTCTTTTTAAATTCCTTGTAGTCATTTCCACATTTTACAGTAAGTGTGTTATTTTTATAATAAAAATTTTATTTAAAATATTTCAACAGGCCTACATTTAAAGCCAATCACCATCTAGAGAAAGTGAGCCATTGTGTTAATGGTTGCTATTATTTTATGAGCACTCACTTGTATGTCTGGGGACTGTGCATGCAGCTTTATAAGTATTTTGCCATTTAATCCTCACACTAAGCCCATGAAGTATATAGAGTTATTTATATAAAATAGGGTACAGGGATTAAGTTACTAATTGTAGGTCCAGTAGCTAACAAGTAGTAACACTGGGATATGAATCCAGGAAGTGTGAGTCCAGAGATTTGTACACATATTTCCACTATAGAACAATGCTCTGGTCTATACATACCCCGAGACAACTGGAAGTTCCCTGCCTTGGCTCTGCTTTAGTTATGCCATACACAAGATCTGTTTGTTGGCTTTTGGCTTATTTTAACTTTTAAAAAACTTATGTAATAGGCCTTTAGATGCTCTGATAAAAAATATTTTTGCTTTTATAAGAGTTCTTTTGAAAAAAGGCAAGTATCTCATTAAAAATATAAACTAGGGATTGAATTTGGATATATACTAAAAGGATTGTTTTTGATCAAGCAATCTGAATCATGTTACAAACTTCATTTTTATGTCATTAATGTAGCTTTTGCTTTTACTTTTTAAATTTTATTTAATTTTTTAAAAATTGATTTTAGACAGAGAGGGAGGGAGAGAGAGAGACATTCATTTTTGTTCCACTTATGCATTCATTGGTTGCTTCTTGTATGTGTCCTTACTGGGGATCAAACCTGCAACCTTGGTGTATCGGGATGATGCTCCAACCAACTGAGCAACGTGCCAGAGCTAGCATTTTGCTTTTAAAGCCGCTGACTTCTTTAGCTAGTTTTCTAGCCCCTGTGACTGAGTGTTTTTAGGGTTAAATGCAAAGAAGTGGGAAATGTGGACCTTTTTTCTGTTCAGTTAGTTCAACCAGTGTAGGAAAGATGCTTATTGGAAAGTGAGAAAGAATAGCAATCTAGGTCAAGAGTGTAGTTTTAATGTAATTCTCTGGCATAGAATTTGTAGGTTTGGAAGAGATCTTATAAAGTCTAAGCCAGTAGTTGATCTGGACATCTTTGAGTTCTTTCTTCAATGCCTTCCCATCTCCTTCCCCTGGTCTACCATCCTACCACTAGTAACAAGGAACTCACAGTTTCAGGAAGTAGACCTTGTGTTTTAGGACCACTGTTGGTAACTTCCTGATGTTCAGTGGGAATTAGTCTCCAGGTAGCTTCTTACTGGTCCTACAAATGATTGAAAAAGCAATTTCAATAGATCTGAGACAAGTCTTAGTCTATTTTTATTGTGTGTGATGGCAGAAGTGAGCCCTCAATATGCTTTAGACTTATAGACTTATAATTATAGACTTATTAATTGCTGTTATTTATACAGTTATTTTTATTTTATTTTTTAAAGATTTCATTTATTTACTTTCTTTTTTTTTTTAAGAGAGAGAGGGGAAGGGGGGGAGAAAGAGGAGAAGAGAAACATTGATGTGTGAGACACATTGTAATCAGTTGCCTCTTGCATGCCCCCAACTGGGGACCTGGCCCGAAACCCAGGCATGTGCCCTGACTGGGAATCAAACCAGTGACCTTTCAGTCCACAGGCTGGTGCTCAATCCACTGGGTTACACCAGCCAAGGCTAGTACTTTCATTTTGAAATGTGCTTTCTGTATAGCATATTATATTCTGTTTTACCCTCTCATCTGAGAGGGAGGATGAGATAGTTTATGCACACATCCCTAGTCCTTATAAAGTATTATAGATCTTATTATTCCTGTCTTACAGAGAAACTAAGGTTAATAACTCTTCAAAATCACCCATCTATAAAATAGCCACACTGGCATTTAAAACTCAGAGTACCCAAGGGGTACACGCCTGGGTTAAATCCTTGCACTTTTCCTTGCAACTGATGTACATACACTAAAAGCAAAATCAAATGACTGTCTGTGCTAAGGAGGAAGAGACCTGAGGTCACAGGACTCATTTTTAGAGTTGGAATCAGTCTTGCGGTCTCTGGGTTTTGTTTCTATTTGTTTGTGTAGTTTGCTGGATATTATTAGCTTGAAAATATAAATTTAACTCATGTTTTTTCCAAGTGGTTGCAGACAATGGTGCCTGTTTAATCCTTTAATTTAAAAAGAACTTGTTAATATCTCTAGGACAATATGGATGGCAAACTGATCCAAAACTGGACTATGCCTTTAGTTTGAAATGATACAATTCTAGAACTTCCAATTTGCTTGCTTTTAAGACATAGTATAAAACCCAATTCTTTCCTTAGTCTTGTCAGTTCTTATGGAGTCCTGTGCTAAAATGAGAGAATACAGTTATTTCCCCAAAAGATTAGAGGGAGTAGTTGGGTACAAAGATACCTAGCACCATCTTCAAATGGACAGGATTTTTGCTAGACATTGTTAATTAGTCAAATTTAATCGATAGATAGGAGTTTGGAAATAATGGTCACAAACAATGGTCTTTATTTTCTAATACACCCTAAACTCCAAATTCCCCAGAGATGGTTTAAGTACACATCAAAGCCCCAAATTTCAGTCATTTAGAGGAACAAAAATAAATTACAATTCCCTGAATTCTCTTTCCTTTCAGCTCACCTGTCCACACTTAAGAACTTTCTGAATTCTCAGACTTCACACCAATGTCAGGCTCCGGTTCATCCAAAGCTTTTCATTTTGGTTAGTTCAAATCCCTAGGAGGCCATCAGAAGGCTAGGTATTGTGAGCTCATGAAGGGCTGTGGGGGAGGGGTGAGCTGACTTGTGGGGGCTCCCTTCTCTAGGAGCCTGTCACTCAGTTTCTAACAAATCTGCATCACACTGGGGGGTTCCACCCCTTTTCTTTGTCAATGATCCCCGTTGGTGTCTAGAGCCTAGCTTTCAGGTTCTGGCGAGCCATTCTCATTTATCTCGGTATTGTTTTCAGCCTGCCTTCTACCTTAACTTTGGACAATTAGCATTTTTTGTTCTGTACCATGTAGTTTGGTTGTGAATGATGAGGTTTTCCTAGCCCTTCAGTTAAGCCATTCAGGCTCTTTCTAAAGAACAGGGGCTGAAACATCAATTCCTGATCTGACTCTTACAGGATGAAATAGAGTTGGAGTTTCTGAGTTCAAATTTCTCCTTGAATTTTTTGGAGGGTTGAGAAAGAGATAAGAAAAAATGTTCTTCACCATTGGTTCTGAATCTCTCATCTCTTAAACCTCTTCGAGGCTCTTTCTGTCCTCAGAAAAATGCACACAATTTTAGAGGTTCCCAGACCTGATACCCATGAATGTACCATTTCAATTAGGAACCCTGCCTGCTCTAGTGTCCTTTTGGAGGGATATGAATTCTAAAATAGTATGAAGGAATAAGGAGTGAATGTGGCTTTTGAGAAGCAATAAATTGATTTCCTCTTCATTTTCTGTATTTCCATAAGCACTTTCAGCCTCATATACTTAAAATTCTGAAAGCACTGTCCACTATGACATGGGAAAGACAGTCTTCAATTTGTTATCATATTTTCTTAGAACTTCAACACCCCACATTGTTATTTCATAACATTTTTTAGGAGAATTGAAGCTCTGAAATTCCCCATCCATTGCATTTGTCAGTAAAGTGACCTCTAGTGGACTTTCCTGGTAGTGTCTAGGAAATTCTGGAATAAGAAGCGTCACTTGCTGGTGGAAGAAGGGACAATTGAAGTTACATTAATGACTCAGCCACCTAGTGCCCTGAAGTCTCCCTGAAGCATGGTTAGCTTCACTGCCAAGTCTGGGGCAGGTGAGGGAGGTGAATTTGGATGAAGCAATATTCATCACTGGTTAAAAGTGACTTCAAGAGACCTCATGTCCCCTGGAACTAATATTTCTCTAGAGAAGGGCCAAGATTATCATCAGTAGAGCAGGACCAACCCACTAGATTGATTTGGTGGTGTTGGTTGGGGGGGGGGGGGTGAATCTCTTAAATAGTTAACAGTGAGAATAATTTGAAGTTAAAATGAAGGAGTAAGTATTCCATGTTTTATGTTCTGTTTTGAGTGTTGGGATTTTTTGGTGGGAGGTAGAGAAAGAAATGAACATTTAAAAACTTCCAACTCAGGGCTAAATAATAGTCTCTCAGCCTCTGTCTCTTTCTGTCTCTATGATCCTCACCTCATATCCAGCCCTACTCAATAGCCAAAAACAGACAAGCTCCAATCACAGTAATTGCCCAGGGCCCACCCTGGCTCCTTTTCTCGCTCTAGGTCATGTTTCCTGCCCACTGGACCAACATTGACCCCAGTTACCTGCCTCACTCCTTGGAACTTTTACTTGGACTTAACTTTTGGTATTTGTCTACTCCTGGACACTGGCAGAAACTGGCACACTCTTATGGTGGGAAACAGCTGGTTTGAACAATTGGTTTGGTCCTTTTGTAATAATCCCTCTTGCACTTGTCCTCTCTGACTTGGTATTATTCTTGTAATTGTGAACCCATTTCTTAAGTCAGCACCCTCTGGTCTGGGTCACATGTTTAACACCTAGATCTCATGTAACTCTGTAAAGCTCAGGCTTCCTGAGTTAGGCCTGACCTTTTTGGAACCCTGAAATGATAGGATGTATATTTCACTTTTAGGATAAGAAGATTATAGATTATTAATGAGAATATTTTATCAAAGGAATAGAGGAACTCAATGTCTAATAATATTCTCTATATTAGCATTTAAAGATACTAAAATATCAAGTTCTATCATGCATTTAGATTTTTTTTATCCTCACCCAAGGACATTTTTGTCATTGCTTTTAGAGAAAGAGGAAGGGAGAGACATCGATAAACATCGATGTGAGAGAGAAGCATTGATTGGTTGCCTGTCGTCAACACCCAGTCTGGGGATCGTATGCACCCAGACCAGGGATCAAACTCACAACTTAGGTGTGTGACCTGACCTGGAGTCCAAACCACAACCTTTCGGTTACAGGATGATGCAACTGAGCCACACTGGCCAGGGCCATATGGTTTAAATTTGAATTCCTTTTGTTAATGTTTAATATAAGAACATAGAGATTTTTCTGTCATGCAGAACATTTGAAATGTCTAAATAGTAGGTCAAAAAATAATAGAAAACAGAAATTATGTGTAAAATTTCTGTCACGATAAATTAAACATTTGCCTGCTTGGGTCAGAATTATGATAACATCTTGTTTCTTGTCTTTCCAGCTGCACCAAAAACTCTCCAGAGAACTGTGTTTACAGCTGTAGCCATTCATGGTCTTAACAATAGGAATCAATGGTCCTGTTTAGTGAATAACAGCTCATACAGACGTTCAGAACACAAATGGGCTATGAGGCTGGCACCCAAAAGGAGTTCAGAGGTTAGTGGATGTGAATGGTTTAATGAGAAATGACACTTCACAAAATACTTCAAGTCCAGCTGGTGGTAGAAGAAATCCATCTGGGAATTAAGCTCATCAGAAGTATAAAAGCTGAGTTAGTATACATTTGCTATGATTGGGTGAATCTAAAGTATAAGTTTCCATGTTCTAACATAAAAGAAATTAATTTTTGAAGTAGTGAATAAGTCTAATCATAAAGCAAATTGAGACTACTTTTTTGAGTGCCAAAGTGATTTCTAATTTCCCATAAAAATGGAGAAAAGGTCTTAAGAGTGGAAAAGCAAGAACTATCTCCTTATATTTGAGTTGATATACATTTTTACTTTTCCCATGGTAGCCCTTTCCTTATTGGATTTTACCATAAGGGGGTGCTCTGGGATAACACTTTCGTGCAAAACGGCTATCTTTTCTCCTCGGCTACTTGAAAAAGAGCAAACACAGATTTGTTTTACTTCCTATTCAGCTTCACTAACTTTTGAAAGGTGTCAGTTTAAATTAAAAAGATAAAAACTATTTAATCTGTAAACAACCAGTGTCTGACTTTGAAGGAAATGATAAACATTGGAAAATATTTTGTGTAGACCCTTGTTTCCTATTTTTAATAGATTTCAGTTTACAATAAACTGAAGCTGGGCAAAGGCAAAGAAATGGATTCTCCCCTAGAGCCTCCAAGAGAGCACAGCCCTTCCCATACTTTGATTTTTAACCTAGGGAGACCCATTTTGGACTTCTGACTTCCAGAACTGTAAGGTAATAAATGTGTGCTGGTTTAAAACAACAACAACAACAACAACAACAATAATAAAGTGAAGCTGCACCCACATTCTGTGGGTAAGGAACTGAAAACCATGTATTAGTGAGTAGCATTTGCTTTGACTTTAGCTCTTGCTCTTTTTTTTTTTTTTTTTTTTTTTTGTGGCAACATTTTCACTATGTCTTTGGCCAATGCTGTGGTGATGCATTAAAGTTAAAATTGCTCTCTTACAAAGTTCTATCCTTAATGACAGGGGGTTAGGAACCAAGAATTCCATAGCAGTTTCACTGGCACCCATACCACATTCATTGATCAGTTCTAGGTTCTATTTTTGCCTATGAGGCATTGGGGAGGAAACTCAATTCTGTTGGCACAGACTAGAAGGGAGACTCAGAGGCAATTGCAGTAACTATTCCAAGCACAGAGTGCTGTGAAAGGACAACTAACTAGTCAAGGTCGCCAACGGGACATACAACTAACTAGTCAAGGTCACCAACGGGACATTTAGAGAGATGGCTACATCACCAAGGGGCCAGAACAACATGTTCTCATTGTTTGGTAAAAAGAACTCTGGGGGCCAGGGGGAAGAGGGGTGAAGAGAGGCGGTGTGGTTCTACTGCAGGATATCTGAAGGTGTTGTCTCCTTCCTGCCTGGGTGGCAAATGGCCTTGATATAGCAGAAGGGTAGAAAGAAATGTTACACCTTTATTTATGAAAGAGTAGTTCTCTCTCTATTCATAAACTCAACCCCTTAGGCAAAATTAGGTGAGGCTTCTTTGCTCATGTATATGGCCATTTAACTCTCTACACATGAGGAAAATTTGGCTGACGATTTATACAGTATAATTTGGGAGATTTTATTTGAAAATATTGTCCAGTAATCAGTCTTCAGTTTCATGCATTGATTTAAAAAAAGAAAACAAAATCTATCCATGCCAACATCTATATTTTTAAAACACATTTTCCTTAAATATGTGTTAAGAATTGGTTGTCTTTATGGATTTTTTTTTTCCTAGAGGTGACACAGAGAAAAGAGAAAAAGAAAGAACTCTGGGTAAAAGGAAATGTTTATAAGCTTTTATTCCTCATAATTTTGAGATTTAAAATTATATTTTCCTTGTTCTTTCCACTTGTGGGGAAAAAAAACCCCTAATTTTTCTGAGATTCTTGACTATAATAGAACATCATAAGGAAAAGACTTTCTTTAACAGTTTAATGTTGGAGACCATAAGAGGTTATCAAATGGCCAAGAACTAAAACAGAAAGAAGGAAAATGTTCTCTAACATTTGTTTTTGTTTTTCTTGCTGCCTTCCCATCTGTAAAAGTTTTAAGATTTAAAGTAAGGCATGAACTTTGCATGGCTGATAGTGGGCTGATGAAGCATCAGAAGGGGGAAATGTAGGCTAGCTCCTAACCTGCACACACATTTTTAAAAATCCTTTGCACAGAACAGATGCTCTGGGTGCAGTTTTAGACCAGAAGAATGTCCCAAATATGTGGGTCTGAATTTGGCCAAAGGGTTAGTTGAATGTGGAGCACAGATACCAGCCTGAAAACAGGTCACATTTTAATGAAAAATGCATATTCAGCATGGCATTCTGTTTTTCAAAGAGGTGATTCCCAGCCGTGGAGAACACAAGGGAGAGGCAGGCATTCATGTGGAACTGCTTTAAAACAGAATTCTTGTGTATCCTGGCTGGTGCGGAAGGGCTCACTAGTACCCCTTGGGAAATGAGATAATGGAATTTTGTTAGGCATAATTTGAGTTTTTTGGGTCATCAGTCATAATTCTTGAAAGAGAAATAGAATTAATTCTATAATTAAATAAAGGAGAGATTTCAAAATTATAATTGGCTATGCTAGGGGAAAAAAAACAAGAGGGCAAAGGTGTTGTCCCATTCACATGCAGAGAACTGTGAGTAAGCAGACACAAAATTTCCCTTGTCCCACTTAAATAAAAAGAAATAATGAAGGAAACAAGTGACCAAAATATCACTACTTTTATATGTTAAAGAGTGAAATTTAAAACTCTCTTAGATACAGGTTTTACTAGAAGTGGTTCTATTTCCTCTCAAGAAATGGGTGTGTGTATGTGTATTTGTGGTTTAAACCATCTGGGATCATCTATAAGTATATAAGCAACATAATTGGTGTTATTTTTTAAGCATGAGATAAATATAGAGATACTAGGGACAGTCATTTTTAAAATGGAAACAAATGCTATTTAATAGTGTCAACAAATAAGCACTTAATGATGTGTCATTGTTATGGCTAATTGTGGATGGCACTCAAAAACAGCCATGGAAAATCACTTGTAGAAGAGCAAATATCTCTTAATGGAGGTATTATATCTGATGCAAAGAAAGTGATAGTTTATTCTGCTTTCTGCTAGTCAATTTTATGATTCACAGTGTCAGCCCCTCCCTTCAGAGGAACTAGGATGATAAGGGGATATAAAATTAGGGCATCAATGAAGGATGAAAGAATCTTATTATTTAGCCAAGAAGGCAAAATTAGAGGAGTCAAAAGGAGGAAGAAGGATCAGGTTGCTTCTGGATGGGTCCCTCCAAGTTGATTTTTGTTCAGCAAATGGAAAAGAATAGGGACCAGTCAAATTTCAGTTCAGTATCAACCTCTTCAAATTAGTTAATACATGGGCAGAAATTTCAAGAATTAAGATTCCATGATAATTGGGTAGAATCTATAAAATAGAGATATAGCCTCAATTCTGAAAAAAAAAAAACCTTAAAAACTCAATTTATTTACAAAGATTGTAAAAATAAATAAGCAACCAAAACATTAAAAATACACATAACCTTTAGTTATAAAACTGGTGTTATGAAATATTTTACTCTTTAAGGGTTTGTTGAATTAGATTAAATGTTATGTACCCAGGAGTATTTTTATCTACATTTTGTTTTCAATATAGTTGAGCCTATTTTCTATATTATAAATTATGCATGCTGGATCTTAGTTTTAGATAGAAAAGGTTATTTCCACATTTATCCTCCTTAAAATTATTACAACTAGCAATGTGAAGAAAATAACTCTTTTGAGTTTTAACAACTCTTGGAATAAAGCAAACCCCTTCTTGTTACCTTCTCTATGAGCTGAAAGTAGTTGAAACAAGGGCTAGAGGTTTCCTACACCTGAAATAAAAGAAAAGAAAAAACAATGCAGAAGCATCTCTTCTTGTTCTGGAAGATTGATGCTGAAACAATCAGGTATTTATATTGTATTTTGGCATGTATAACGCATACCCACGTTTCTGGCCCAAATTTTCAGGGAAAAAAGTTTTAATTTTTGGATGAATTATTTATTGATTTATATTTAGAAACAAAACTGATAATTGTATTCCAGGGCATTATTTTACAGATGAATATTCTTATTGCTGTCTAGAGTTATACTTTTAATGTATAAACATAAATAAAAGAATTAAAAACATTTATATAAATATAAAATTAGTACTCCCCCTGTATAATGCACATCCTTATTTTTCCTCAAAAACTGGGACAAGAAAATGTGAATTATACATTACAAAATATGGTGTATGGAAAGAAAATGAAATCAAGTTCTACTTCATAGCATGGATAAAAAGCAATACCAGTTAGCTTAATGACAAATATTAAAGTCAAACTATAAAGCTATTAGGAGATAATATAGGATAATAACATGAAGGTAGGAAATGATTTATTAAACAAGTTACAAAAGGCACTAAACATAAAGGGAAATATTGATTACATTAAAATTAAGTGTCAGTGCTCTGGCTGGTGTGACTCAGTTGATTGAGTGCTGGCCTGTGAACCAAGGGGTCACTGGTTTGATTCTGAGTCAGGGCACATGCCTGCGTTGCAGGCCATGTTCCCAGTAGGGGTGCATGAGAGGCAAGTGTACATTGATGATTTTCTCCCTCTCTTTCTCCCTTCCCCTCTGTCAAAAAAGAAATAAATAATACCTTTTAAAAATTAAGTGTCAAAAAACAATATAAAATAAAAGACAAGGCACAAGATACAAGGGCTTTTTTGCAGCCTAATAGTACCAATAAAGTACTAGTATCCAGAATGAAGAACTCCTTAAAAATAAGTAAATAGTACCCTGGCTGGTGTAGCTCAGTGGATTGAGCACAGGCTGTGAACCAGGCATCGCAGGTTCGATTCCCAGTCAGGGCACATGCCTAGGTTGCAGGCCATGGCCCCCAGCAACTGCACATTGATGTTTCTCTCTCTCTCTCTCTCTTTTTCTCTCTCCCTTCCCTCTCTAAAAAATAAATAAATAAAATCTTTAAAAAAATAGATAGATAAATAAGTTTTTAAAAAGTCAGTCTTATAGAAGAAAGGGCAAAATGTAAAAAAACTGATATTTCTCCATTTCACAGTAAAGGATATCCATTAATTAAAAAAACAGTTAAAAATAAAATAAAGAATATCCAACTGTTTGGTATAATATGTGAAAAAAGGTACTCACTCTCACTTCTAGTTAGAGCTAGTGAATTAGTGGGATCCCTTTACAGACCCATCAGATCTGCAAAAATTAGAATGTCTGGCAAATCAAGGACTGGCCAGGATAAGAAGTAATAGGAACTCTCACATCAGCATCGTAACACTGGCCTTGGAAATTAGTTGGCATTATTAAGTAAAGTTGAAGATAACCATATCCTATGACACAACAATGTCACTCCCAAGACTATACTGTGTGCTTATGTTTATTAGGATTCATGTTTAACAGTGTTCTTAGGAGCATTATTCATAGTAGACCCCAAATGGAAACATCATAAATATTTATTAACTGTACAATGGAAGAATAAACTGAAGCACATTTATAAAATGGAAAATTATCCAAAAATAAATGTGAACAAAGTACAACTATAAACAATTTGGAGCAAAATAGAATATATAGTATGATTCTATAGTGTTGAAAAATAGGTAAAACTAAATTAATTTGTTTAATGATACATATGTGATAAAACTAAAGGAAAATATGGACATTATCATATTATTATAAAAGTTAAGATAATGGTTAACTTTAGAGGGATGGGATAGTAAAAAGGGATTTATTCTCCAGAGGTAACAACAATTAATGATATCTAGAAAGAACAAGTTATAGAAAGTTCATAAGTTGAAAAAAAAGTGTGTCTAAGAAATATCTATAAATAAGGTATCTAGAGTTAGATTAATATTTTGAAATATTTCAGAAGATAGAATTAATATAAAGCCTAAGTTAGTTTATATTCCTGATTTATTACTTGGAATTTTATGAGGGTAGATTATTGGTAAAATTGTAAACTAGACCCAAAAATGTTTTTGTCTCCACAGCCCTCTTCTCTCTTGATTTTTATCTCCTTGCTCCAATCCTGTGCCAAATAAATAAATAAATAAATAAAATTTTAAAAAGCCAGCCCTATAGAAGAAAGGGCAAAATGTGAAAGATGGGTATTTCACCATTTCACAATAAAGGATATCCAAATGGTTGATATAACATGTGGAAAAGGTGCTCACCCTCATTTCTAATCAAGGCTAGTGGATTAGTGGGATACCTTTACACATTCTGCTAAATTGTTTAATGAAGATGACAGCTGCTCTCTTGGTTTAAGAGATTAATTCTCCCAGGAACCTGTATTTTAAAAGATGTTTTAGATGACTGAAAGACTTTAATGACTTCCAATAAAATCTTAGATAGTATAATTTAAGGTTTGTTTGTTTGTTTAATATGGGCAAGTTTTTCACAAGGGGACTCACTTGTAAGGTTTTGTGAGTAGAGATGGGACCCTTTCATCTGGAGGTTGGGTTCTTTTGAAATTGGCAACTCAGTTAAAGTACTTTGCCTGAAGTTTCTGCTGTGTGAGACAAAGGTGAAATCTCTTCTAACTCAATGGACTGTAAATAGAGATACACATTTTAGCTGCCCATTTATGAGATGGCTATTCTCAGCTCAAACAAATGAAATATAACCAACTACTAAAGTATGAAACTTAGAACTCCTTTATGAAAGAAACTGGAAAAATCATACTCTTGCCTGGAATGGAATGAGTTTCTTTGACTTACACAGTATAATTTGTTAATAACACTAGTTTGGCAAATTTAGAAAACATATATTATTAAGCATAACCATAAGATTAATACTTCTGTTGAAATTGGTATGTACTCTTTAAATAATTATGCCCAAGAATAAAATTAAATGCTATCCAGCTTTTAAAATGAATGAGCTGGATTTATAATATAGATGTAAAATCTATGGTTTTGTGGAGACTTCCCTACAACTGGTTGACAGAAGAAAAATCCTGGGCCTGTTTTAAGTGGTTCTGTGTAATATGTAGTGACCATTTGAAAATACACAGCTACAGTACTGTAGCTCCTTTCTGGAATATCCCTAAAGGAAAGTGTGGTGAAGGAAAATTTTCCCAGTGGGCAGAATGTCAAGCAGTACACCTGTTCATTTTGTTCATTTTGCTTGGCAAAAAAAGGGCCAGATGTGTGATTGTATACTGAATCATGCATGGGCTGTGGTCAATGATTTTGCTGGATGGTCGGACACTGGAAGGAACATGACTGGAAAATAGGAGACAAAGAAATTTGGGGAAGATGAATGAATGAAAAATGTGAATGTATTTGTATCTCATGTGAATGTTCACCAAAGTATGTTCTCAGTAGAAGAGGATTTTAATAATCGAGTGGGTAAAATGACTTGTTTTGTGAATACCAGTTAGCTTCTTTCTGCAGCCACCCCTGTCATTGCCTGATAGGCTTATTAACAAAGTGACCATGGTGGCAGGGATGGAGGTTATGCATGGGCTTAGTGACATGGACTTCTACTCATTAGAAAAGCTGGCTATGGCCACTGCTAAATGCTCAGTCTGCTAGTAGCAGAGACCTATACTGAGTAGCAGAGACCTATACGGCATCATCCCCCAGGATGATCAGCCAGCTATACACTGGCAGGCTGATTACATTGGACCCCTTCCATCATAGAAGGGGCAACATTTTGTTCTTACTGGAATAAAAAGATAATAGAAGGCAGAACTCCCTCTTATTCTCTTATTTCTTATCCTCTTATTTTATAACATAAGGTGTATTTACTTGGAACTCTACCCTCCAATGTGAGGGTAGAGGGAATTCCGCCCTCAATGGTATTTGGCACTCGGGCCTTTGGAAGGTAATTAGGATTAGATAAGGTCACGAGGGTGAGCTCTCATGAATTGGATTAGTACCCTTATAAAAGTTACAAGAGATCTTGCTTCTCCTTCTCTGCCGTGTGAGGATACAAGAAGTCAGCTTTGTGCAACCAAAAAGAGAGCTGTCACCAGAACTTGACCATGCTGGCACTGGGTCTCTGACTTCCACCGTCTAGAGCTGTGAGAAAAAAAATTCTGTTGTTTATAAACCACCCAGTCTATGGTATATTTTTATAGCAGCCTGAACTAAGACACTTATTATTATTTTTATTTAGATATTAGGTATGGTTTAAAGAGATGTGTATGGGTGCCAAGTTGCCAAGGGATGAACTTGTGATGATTGATTTTGTGTCTATTTGGCTAGTTTATGGTAGCGAGATGTTTGGTCAAACACCAGTCTAAATGTTGCTATGAAGATATTTTTAAGATGTGATTAACATTTAAATTCCATAACATAGTTGCAGAGCAATGAGTATAGTAAATTTGATTTTTATTAAAAACTCGTATTAGAACATATGCACACCTATAAACAAATACTCATGGGAAATGTTCTGGAAATAATGTACACCAAACCAACAGTGACTACCTCTGGAGAGTGGAACAAGGGTTGAGGTGAGGAAAGAGGCATATTTTTCTTCAATTTTATATCATTTCTGTTATTAAATTTTTCCCCAATCAGGATGTATTTCTTACATTTGTCCTTTATTCCCGAGGAAGATCCTACTTTTCTTTATTTCGATTTTATTTTCATTAAGAGGGTCAGTGATCACATTTTGGTCTGACAAATTTTGCTTCCCAACATTCACCTACAGCTCTATGCTGGAACTAGTGCTGAACACAGCTATTCCCTGGCCATCTTCCCTCCAACCTGGAGGCTATACAAGTGTACAGAATAACACTAAAAATACTGTACCTTGTCTGAGATCGAATATTTCATAATAACTAAATTTAGTAACATAAATTATTAAAGATGTGAGATATTTTGTTAGTAAAAATGGCCTTTTATTGGTAGTGTACTTACAGTGTTGCAAGTTGGGCTCCCTAAGTAGCATACTCGGAGAGCTTAGCACGCAGGGAGTTTATTAAATGGTGCCCTTGGGATCAAAACTTGTTGAAACATGGCAAAGGAAGCAGAGAGCTAAGTTCAACTGTGATGCACACCAACCATAGTCTCAGCTGACCCCCAGAAGAGCTCTGGAGCTACAATGGCCCTTCAGCGTTGTCTTACATTGGCCCAAGATGGGCAAGTCTTTAAAAAGATTTTTTTTTATTGAATATATTTGACATAGGTCAAGGCTTTATTTTCCCACATCAATCAGTCATTATATATAGCTACCCTGGAAGGTGGGTGGCTTTGAAGGGGCTGACTGACAGCTGAAGGCTGATTGGGGCAATGCCTACAAGGTGTGAATGCAGGGGTTAATGCTGTCTGCCAACAGTACTCCGAGCCGCTTGGGCATGAAGTCCTTCAGTGGAGAGGGAGCTGGGTGGCACATCACAAAGTCTGCCTCACGTACCTTTCTTATTCTTGGAATCAAATTCTCAGCATTCAAACCCATTTGTGTGTCCTTTGTCCTTTTTCCCAGCATGTAATATGTATCAGTATAATAATTCAATGAGATAAGTCATGGGAAATATTTATGTGCTTATTAAGAGCTAGCTATCATTATCATAATTATTAATATTATTCTCACTTAGTTAGCATATATCTTGGGAAAAACATGGTATTAGTTGCTGAACTTTATTTTTATTAAGCATGGATAAAAGCTGGTATGAATGAAAAAGAGTGTTGTAACATTTCTCTTGTGCATACATTATATCCAGTTAATCCTGAAAATGTTTCACATTTTAGGTTGTTTTCTTGTGGTTTGAGTATTAATCCCTTTTCACATGATAAAGGGAATTTTATTCTTTCCATGATTTTGTAAGATATAATTCAGTGTTGTTCAATGATTCCTAAGGAACTCTCTTTCCTGATTTATTAAGAGAAAAGCTAGACCCAGATTTAAAATTCACCCCCTTGACAAGTGTAATCCTCTCGTAAATCATAACAATAAATGAAAAGCTGGTTTCTCCCCTAGGAAAAAATAATCATTTGAGACCATTGTATTAATGCTGTTGACACTGGGTTTGGACATTTGACTATTATGCTGATGAAAAATATCTGTTAACTGGGAAAAATAATACATGCTAACATTTGCTGAGTGTGCTACAAAGTTTTTCACCTTCTTTATCTCATGTTATTGTCTCTCTTTTACAGATGATAAAATAAGTCTCAGAGGAGAAGTTGATTAGCATCAAACATGTAATTAAGTGGCAGAGCAGAAATTAGAATCCAGCTTAATTTGATTGCAAGATTCATACTTCTAACCATTCCATTTTACTGATCTGAAGGGCTGGTTAGAGACCATGTCTCTCAATTAATCATTTATTGAAAACATACTGTTTTCTAAGCACAGCACAGTTTTTGGAGAATAAAAAATTACAATCCCTTTCTGTGTGTTTGCAATCAAACTGAGGGATTTCAAGACAATCAAGGGGAGTGTTTCCTAAACATTAATTATTCAGTTACCATTTTCCCTTTTTGTTAGTGTACCACATGACGTATTGGTTCACTCTCTCTAAACTCTCTTCTTCTGAACTTGACTTGTACACTCAAATTTCTTTTTTTGTGTTTAACAAAAAAAGCTTAAAAATAAGACTTAGTCATGTCTGGTGTGGCTAAGTGGACTGAGTGTGGGCCTGCGTACTAAAAGGTCACAGGTTGATTTCCAGTCAGAGCACATGCCTGGGTTGCAGGCCAAATCCTCAGCAGGGGGCGCTCAAAGGGCAACCACACATTGATGTTTCTTTCCCTCTCTTTCTCCCTCCCTCCCCCTCTGTAAAAATAAATAAATAAAATCTTTTTAAAAAGATTAAAAAAATAAAAGATGGAGCTGAGATTTAACCATGGTCCTTAAAATAAGATCATTACTTAACTATTTCTGCCTATTTTTCTGTTTCTTTCTTTCTCTGTCGGCCAGAGAAAACAGTTCTCTCTCTCTTCTTTTTTTTTGGTTTTATTTTACAGACATATTAGCATCACATTTTCCTCTAATTGATAGTAGCATATAGTTAATTCTGCACAAGTCACATCTGTGTGATATATTGAGATAAATATCATGCCTTTTAACATTTATACTCTTGTGTGGTATTCTCCTCTTGAATCCGAGCTGGCCCTGCGACCTGCTTTAACCAACAGAATTCAGAGGAAGTGACACTGTGCTTGTTCCAGACCTAAGTCTTAAAAAGACATAGCAGCTTTCAGGGGTAAAGACAGCTGCCATGTAATATGTCTATCCTGAGACTCCCATGCTGTGAGCAGTTGTTCTCCACATGGCCTCTTCACAAGTCCAAGCTAGACACATGGAGAGGCCATGTGGAAGAGAACCAAATCCCTGGCCAACTACACCAACTTGCTCGCTTGTGAGTGAGTCCATTTTGGAAGTAGATTCTCTAATCATAGTTACACCATCCCATCTGATGCCATGTGGAACAGTGACAAACTATCTTTGCCAATCTTTGCCGAAATTGCAGGATTGTGAACAAAATAAACAACTTTTTTTACACCACTATTTTTTTTTTTATGTAATTTGTTAAATGGTAAGAGATAATTGAAACAATCTCTCTGGGCAAGACTTACTTTTCATTTATAAAATGAATTACTAGTTGGATAAGGTAATCTATGTAGATTATAATTCTCTATTAGTGTGTAGTTTACCTTGTTCTATTGCTGCTCAACTTCTGTCTACAATCCTATGTTACTCCTATAGCTTCTTTAAAATTTTTTTTTCTTATTTATTCTGTTACAGTTGTCCCAATTTTTCCCCCTTTGCCCTCCTCCATCCAGCACTGGCCCCTGCTTTCACAGTCCATCACCCCACCATTGTCCATGTCCATGGGTTATTCATACATGTTCTTTAACTAATCCCTTCCCCTTCTTTCCATCGTTCCCCACCCCCTACCCCCTTTCCTGGGGCAGCTGTCAGTCTGTTCCCTGTTTCCATGTCTCTGGTTCTGTTTATTTTGTTAGTTTATTTTGTTCATTAGAAAAAAAATAACTCGTTAGTTTATTTTGTTCATTAGATTCCTCTTATAAGTGAGATCATATGGTATTTGTCTTTCACCAACTGACCTATTTCACTTAGCATAACAGTCTCCAGTTCTACCCATGCCGTCTTGAAGAGTAGGAGTTCCTTCTTCTTTCTTTGTGCTGCATAGTATTTCATTGTGTAAATGTACCACAGTTTTTTAATCCATTCATCTACTGATGGGCACTTAGGCTGTTTCCAATACTTGGTTATTGTAAATAGTGCTGCTATGAACATAGGGGTGCAAAAATTTTTTTGAATTGTTCTATAGCTTCTTACTTTATACCAATATGTGATCTTTTTAAAGCCGTTTTTTAAAATTTATTGATTGATTTTAGAGAGAGAGAGAGAGAAAGGGAAGGAAGGAGAAAGAGAGATTTGTTTTTCCACTTATTTATGCATTCATTGGTTGATTCTTGCATGTGCCCTGACTGGGGATTGAACCCACAACTTGGTGTATTGGGACAACGCTCTAACCAATTGCGCTACCCAGCAAGGGCCTTGTGAGCTGTCTTGTTGAATTTTTAAAAATTCCTTATACTCAAGTCTCTAACTTGCCAGAGTCATTCTAAATACTAATTTTGTCCTCCAGTGTGCTGATACTGCTCTCAGCTTGGTGGTGTGTCCATTTTATGAGCTTGCCTTCTGCTTCATCATTTCCTTCAGCAACCTCACAGCTGCATTCTCACAGCTGGACTGGCTGATTCACTGTCTCTTTGTTTTTTGGCTCTCAGAAAATTTTACTGGCATAGTTTCTAAGATTCAGAATTCTGAAAATGCCTTTCCCACCATTTTGCAATTTCTGTATCAAACATATTACCAATGGGTCACTTTTCCAAGACCTAGCATGCCCATTCCTATGAATTTCTTGTGAATAATATGTATTATTATAAAGTTAATCAGAAAAATACCTCTCGTTTTTGGTGGAGTCTTGGCTCAGAATATTTCTGAAGCAATCATCATCAGTTAATTATGCCTCTTGACTTCTGTGATAGGAATATGAAACCAGTAATTCTTTTTTCACATCACTTTAAATTCATCTCAGAATATTACAGCACATCTGCTCTCCCTGAGCTGAACTGATTCCAGAAGGACAATGTTTCTTAGTGAGTGTTGTCTAGTCATTTCTGAAGGACCTTTAAGCTTAGAGAGTATTAAAGTAATTGATTCTCAGCATTTTAAAAACTACTTTCAATTTTAGCCACTGCTGGCCATCTGTTTATTCACTTCAGAAAGAGTTCCAAACATAGCCTAGAGTCATCATGAGTAATATTAACAGGCTCACTGGAGCATGTGCTATAACCCAAGTGTTCTCAGGATTTCAAAATACTTAGAAAAGAACTGCAATCTATATTAGGGCCCACTTATCCTGTCTTATAGATGATATAGTCAGAATATCTAGGAGCTAAACATGTTATCTGAGTTAATAACAACACACAAGAAAAGAGCTGCTATATGGAACAGGTAGTCTGTAAATTCAACACAACACAACTTCCCATGATATAAGCTTACTAGTTCCAGGGCAGAAGGCCACTGTTTTCCCTCTCCACTAACCCTCTCAAATTGGGAGAACGCTAATTGTCACAGGTGCCTTAAATATATGCCTGAAATCATCCTAGGGTAATATGACTTACACGATGTTCTACTTGACTATTTTTTTTCTATCTGGCATCCCTTCTGTATAGGAACTTCCTGCCTACACTTACAGTGATTCTGATGGGCAACATTTCCCAGGGCAATACTACTTTTGGCCATAGTAATGGCAATGGAGCAGGCTTGGCTGTTCATAGTAACTTCTTCCTCTAAACACAGGGATTGATTCAGGAGTGGGTCACTGAGCCGAGTAGGAACAATCAGAGACTTCATTGACCCGACTGATGGATGATGGTAGAGAAGATTCTTTGCTAGATTAGGATTAAGCATGGAACCAAACATAATAATCTTCCTAAGCCTCACAGAGTCTGTTTTTTTAAAAAATTTTTTTAAATAAAGATTTTGCTTATTTATTTTTAGAGAAAGGGAGGGAGAATGAGAGGAAGAGAGTCATCAATGTATAGTTGCCTCTTGCACACCCCCTGCCTGGGACCTGGCCCACAACCCAGGCATGTGCCCTGACTGGGAATTGAACCAGTGACCCTTTGGTTCACCGGCCAATGCTCAATCCACTGAACCACACCAGCTAGGGTGACAGAGTCTGTTTTATATTAAGAGAAAACTAACTCAAAGGAGCTGAGTGGAGTCACACAGAAAATGAAAGCTGCCGATATTGGTCTGGCCCCTACATACAGCTATATTTGAATTTCTCAGACAACCCACAATAGTCCCCTTATCCATGATTTCACTTCCTGCAGTTTCTGTTACCTATAGACAACAGTGCTGAGAAAACACTAAATGAAAAATTGCAGAAGTTAACAATTCATACATTTTAAATTGAGCACAATTCTGAGTAAAGTGATGGCATCTTGTGCCATCCCAGTCTGTCCTGCCTGGGATGGGAATCATCTTTTTGTCTAGTGTATGCACACTGTACACACTACCTTCCCATTAGTAATTTTGTACCCAACGTGGTTATTAGACCAATTGTCATGGTGTCCCAGTGCTTGTGTTTAGGTAACCTTTAAAAATGCCATGTTTTCATAACTTGTATTACATTTGTTACAAATGTTCTATTTTACTATTAGTTATTGTTGTTAATCTCTTAATGTGCCTAGTTTATAAATTAAACTTTGTCTTGAATATGTATGTATAGGGAAAACATAGTAGGGTTTAGTATTATCCATGGTTTCAGTCATCCCCTGGGAGTTTTGGAATGCATCCCTTGCTGATAAGGGTGAGGTCCTACTGTAGTCATTTGCTCTTTTCCTTAAACTCATTTAAATTGTATTTGTTTCATTTGCAATCAAGAGTTATAAAATAGCAACCTATTTTTTAGGAAAAAATTATGCAACTTTAAAAATAGCTTTTCTATCCAGCAATCCCACTTCGGGGTTTATAGCCAAAGGAAACAAAACTTGATATCTTGAAGAGCTATTTATATGCCCATATTCACAACAGCATTATCATAATAATTGAGATACATAAACAATGTGTCTAACAACAGATGAATGTGTTAAGAAAATGTGATACATATACACACACACAATGAAATATTATTCAGCCTTAGAAAAGTAGAAAATGTCATTTGCAACAATGTGGGTGAACTTGGAGGGCATTATCCTAAATGAAATAAACAGAGAAAGACAAAAAGTGCCTGGTATTACTGATATGTGGAATCTAAGGGGAAAGAAATTCAAACTCATAGAAACAGAGTAGAAAATTGGTTATCCAATGGGTGGAGAAAATAGGTAGAAGTTAGTAAAAGGGTTTAAACTTTCCATTATATAAAAAATAGCTTTCTTTTTGGAAATGTAAATGGAAGTTGTTGGAATTTTAGAACAGAATTTCCATATAATTTGGTAATTTTTCAGAAGGTAAGAGTGCCAGAGCTGGAAGTCTTTCTTTCTTTCTTTTTTTCTTTTAAAATCCAGACAGGGAGAGCCTTGTTTAACAAGATTCTCCACCCTTATCTTTCAAAAAAAAATTTTACTGCTACCTCCTGGGAAGCTTTGGACAAAGGGATATAACTGTAGCTTCACACTAGCCTGAAATATTAGGAATATAGGACCCAGAGAAGTAATTGGCATTAAGGAATGCTGGCTAAAGTATCTGTTTATGAATGCTTGTTGGGGGTAGGCAATACTAATTTCAAGACATGATAATGATGTGATGAACCCACTGAGCATAAGCTATTTTCTGATGGGTGTGTCAGAAGCAGTGGAAAGGATACTTCTAAGCCCAGATGATCAGCTAATGTGCTTTTAGTTCATCTCCAGCTGCCAGCTCTGTAATTGCATGTTTTTAATCTTTACAAAGAAAACTGGCATAATCCTCCAGTTTTTTCCAAGTTTAAGAATATCTCCTCCTTTCATTTACTTTTTCCCTTACCACATTTTTAAAAGGAATTTTTAAAAAGATTTTATTTATTTATTTTTACAGAGAGGGGTAGGGAGGAAAAAGGAGAGAGCGGCGCACTGATGTGAGAGAGAAACATCAGTCGGTTGCTGCCCTGACTGGGGACCAAGCCTGTAACCCAGGCACGTGCCCTGACTGGGAATTGAACTAGTGACCTTTCACTTTGTGGGTCAGTGCTCAGCCAACTAAGCCACACCAGTCAGGGTCCCACTTTTTTTACGAGAATATTTTTGTTTAATTTGATTAGTGATTTTCAGTTTAAACTGTCTAATTTGTTAGTTTAATTTTTTGACAGATAAAAATTATATATATTTAAGGTATACAACATGGTTATGGTATATACCTAAACTGCAAAATGATTAGCACACTCAAACTAACATATCCATTAACTCCTGTAGTTACCACTTTTTGTGTATGTGGTGAGAACACTTGAGATCTATTCTCTTAGTCAGCTTCAAGTATACTATACATTATTATTAGCTATAGTCACCATACTGTACTGTAGGTCTCAGAATCTATGCATTTTATAATGGAAAGTTTGTATCCTTTGATCAATATCTCCCCTGTTCCCCTACCCCCAGCCTCTGGTAACCACCATTCCACTCTCTATTACTATAAGTTTGACTTCTTTTAAAGATTTAATTTATTTCCTTTTTAGAGACAAGAAGGGAGGGGGAAAGAAAGGGAGAGAAACATCAATGTGTGGTCGCACTCGTGTGCTCCCTATTGGGGACCTGGCCTGCAACCCAGGCATGTGCCTTAGACTGGGAATCGAACCAGCAACTCTTTGGTTCACAGGCCAGCACTCAATCCACTGGGCCATATCAGCCAGGTGACATTTTTTTTTTAAAGATTACAAATGTCGGTGAGATCATACAATATTTGTCTTCTTTGTAGAGCTTATTTCACTTAGCATGTTTTTCAGGTTTAGCCATGTCATTGCAAATAGCAGGATTTCCTTTTTTTTTTTTTTTTTAAAGAAAGGCTGAATAATATTCCATTACGTTATATATATATTTTTTCTTCCCATTCATCTGTCTATGGACACTTAGATTATTTTCATATTTTGGCTACTGTGAATAATGCTGCAATGAACATGCAAATGTAGATATTTCTATGAGATAGTGATTTTATTGCCTTTAGCTATGTACCCCAAAGAGAGAGTGCTAGACCATATGGTAACTCTATTTTCAAATTTTGAGGAACCTCCAAAGTGCTTTCCATAATGGCTGTACCAATTTATATTGCCACCAATAGTGCATAAGGGTTCTTTCTCTCCACATCCTCTGCAACACTTACTACCTTTCAACTTTTTTATAACAGGAATGGAATATCTTATTGTGGTTTTGATTTTTCATTTCCCTGATGATTAGTGATGTTGAGCACCTTTTCATATACCTGTTGGCCATTTGTATGTCTTCTTTGGAAAAATGTCTATTCAGATGTGTCTGTATTTTATATTTAAGGTACCTTAAACACATTTTCAAAATATAATAGATACACATACATACATACCAGATACAGCTGGAGATTTCTGGCATAATAGGAGAAAATATTAATGAAATTGTACATTGCATTTCAACTCAATCTTATACCCTAGAAAATTAACAAGCATGTTAAAGAACATAATAAAAATGATCCTTTTAATAAATACTTAAGTTAATCAAATATTGAACACCTGTGTACAAGGAATTATGCCAAATATTGAGAGTGAGAAGATGAAAACAATTTGGTTCTTGGCCTGTAAGGAATCTAGTAATGGAGGTACACTTGATTTCCCAAGCAGAGCTAATACTTCTTCCATTAGGCTCTCATTGCATCTATGTCTACTATGGCACATACAATAATTATTTCTCTAGGGATCTATGTTCTCTTTTTGAATAAAATTTCTACAGTGGGCCAATTGACTCTCCTATGCATTTTTATATTCTCAGTGTCTAATAGTGTCCCTGGCACTGTAGGTATTTAATAAAAGCTTGATGTTGATGCAACTCTATGTTAAAAAATGAGGAAGTGTGTTGTTCACATAAGAGGAATGCTAGTGGCTATATGGATTCAGTGGTTTCATTATGTCATCAGAGAGAGCCTTTATTTCTTAAACTTAGTATTTTTAGAGGGTCTGTATATTGCTGTGTTCTGCATTAATCCTTAGGCTGGTTTCTCTTGTGGTTGGAATATGAAGAGCAATTAGGCTGCATAGTAACTTGGCATGAGACTGGGCATGGAGGCAAGGGAGAGAGAGAGCCAGAGAGAAAAAGATTGAGAGAGTTTAGGAGTCACTGCTCCAAAAGGAGCCACATCCAAACTTGATAGAGAGGACTGCCTAGCGCTTGGAGATCTTGGACTCTGAGATGGAGGTGGTAACTGGGTGAGATGTTGTATTGGCTGCCTGGAGAAGGATGTGAATGAGTTTTATGTATCAGAAAGGTATGTAGAGATGTTTGGGCTGCCAGAGGTGGTTTGTAGAAGAACCTCTGTAACTGGCTTCTGATATCCATTCTCTCAATTTTACTTTTATGAATAGAACCTTCAATTTTTATCACATGGCTAGTAATGTAGAAACAATATGATTCAGTTTTCTGGAGGGCCATATGACTAAGCTCCGGCTAAGGGAATGGAAAAGGAGATGATTGGTGCCCTTAAGAAGAGGTCTTCCCTTCCCTTTTTACCATTTCACACAAGGTGCAATATGGTGGTGCACCAGCTTTCCCTGTGTAGTTGAGAGCTTCATGTAGTAAATTTTCTTTGCGGGGGTTGGGAAATTTTCTCAAAGATCCTGATAGGAAGTACTTTGAACTTACAGGCCATACAGTCTCTGTCACAACTACTCAATTCTGGCATTATAACTCAAAAGCAGCCATAGAAAAACTTGTACAATTGAGGATTGAGCAAGGCTGTATTCCAGTAAAACTTTATTTACAAAAACAGGTGACCAGCCTACTGACTATAGTTTTTTTTACTCTTTCTCTAGTGGAATTTCAAAGGTGAAATGTAGGTATCTGAGTGACTGCATGGAAGAAAGCCACCCCACACATCACATCATCTACCAGCTCAGACTTAATGTGAAGGAGAAACAATTCTTCATTCTTATTTAAGTGACTGTTGTGTTGAATTCTCTTAAAGTATTCAAACCAATGTTTTAACACATCTTACTGTGACAAGTCACTGAATATTTATGATCATGATTCACTGGAAATATTATTACTTTATTTAATTACTAATCTATTTCTTTAACGGAGAGGAATGATTGGGAAAGCAACTTTCTCAAAATCCCATGGCAAGTCTGATGGTGCCGAGAAATGTTCCTATTTCCCTTGATTCTGAAGATGCCAATTAGAAGTAGCAACTAAGGATTAAGTTTCTTTCTTTCTTTTTTTCATTTTGTTTTTAACCTGAAATCATGACAAAAGTGATTAGGAGATGTCAAATGACCTGAGCCATTCATTTGGAGTAAAGATACTATAATAAATAATATATCATTAAATGCATATTAGTCACAGTTTCCTACCTGCAATTCTGGTTAAACATAAATATCTTAAAGGCAACATACTTGTAAAGGAAATTCCAGTATGTTGCATAACTTTCACATTTTATCCATCATTCAAGGATAAAGGATGTTGTATGCACTATTATCAACTTCCTTAACCACCTTTTTAATTCATAATCAAGATGAAGTTGAGACTAACAGTGAAATATTTTCTTTCATGTTACTGACAGCTCACTGTTTCCTGAAGAACAAGGCAATCAAAACGAAATCATTGGTCATTTTGAAAAAGAAAATTTACCAAATGAAGCAGGCAGTTCAAGGGAATGGATTATAATGATTGTTGAGAAAGTTACACATCAATTTTCATATTAAAAAGTAGATTTTCAAAGTATTATTTTCTCTGTTTTGTTTTCTATCTGTAGTGAAGGCATCTGTATGTATACTCTCCTTGTGTTGTTATCTCTGTATTAAATACATTTGTTCATTTACCTAATTTCATCTTTTGGCTTTATAGTTTTAAAAGGACCAAGTGATGTTTGTATTACCAGTTTAGAGTTTTATAATAGTAGGTATGGTTGCCTCATAAAAGCTCTTTTGGTATAGCGAATGTCATGTTCCTTTATTTTTGTTTTATTATCTAAAGATATTCAAGGCAGCACCCCCTGAGACAGCTGTGACAATAATGCCCCGCCATGACAACAGAGGAACAGTGCCAAAACCCAGCAAAACAAAATTTACTTGGCAGGGCAGAGAGAATAGAGGCTTTTTACAGCTCTTTGGAAATGCTAATAAGGTCTCAACCTTGAACCATGTTTGCTTTTTATCTGGGAAACCCTTTCCAGTTATGATAGTATCTGTATAAGTAGAAACAAAAGATTCCGAGTTGGAATTTTATACAGTAGCAGATTAATGAGAAGGGCTAGTCCAAAATCCAGGTGGTTTCTTTTCACCTGAGAGAATACAGTGCATTTGGGGACATTTAAAAGCCCATAGTCAACTTCTTCGGGTCCTTAAACTTAAGACAGCCTCAAACTTAGCAGGTGCTGCCACCAGTGAGTGGCGTGTTAAAGTGGATGAAACACATCAGCAGTATGTAAACAGTTGACTCAGAGTTCTAATTTTGTTCTCATAGATAGCTCTTTTCAGCTTTCCTGCCACTTTTTTGTTTTATGTTGGATAGTTGGAGGAAGATATTATTATTTGATAGCTCAATATAAAGGTCCACACTAAACCAACTAACTCAGCCTTCACACTCACACCCTTTTCCAATATCTGGCACTAATCTTCTAAATAACTTGTCAGAGGAATACTGTTTTGTGGGTGTGTTAAATTGGTCACGCTGTTATGTCCCAACAGCACATGAAGTCTTAAAGCTGGGTTGCTGGGTGGAAGCACTCCCCTCCCTTTCTCTGTCTCATCCGCATTGGAATAATTAGATGGATGGTGCTTTTCTTCTGTGATTTATCTGTGTTTTCAATGGCATTAATCCCATGAAGAGATGGGCCATTAAGAATTCCAAAAATCAACACTTTAAAATATCCTTTTGAAAATTTCTGTTCCTTCTTTGCTATTTCTGAAAGTCTTAGAAGCTTGAAGAATTATATAAAATAAGCTCTAGTTCTTCTTTGGATCATTTGTGATTTAGTAATTTATAGCCCAATGAATTATGTGAGGTGACACTGTTTAATATAAGGACAGATAATTCAGGATTATGGGAAACCTGAGTTGTATCATTGCACTGCAAAGGTCACCTATCAATTCTGATTAACTGTCTTAAAATTTATCTTTTCCAACAGAAGAAATAATACTACTAGCAGGCCCCTTTGAATGCTTATTATTCTTTAGTACTTGATGTCAGATAATATTTTTGTCTTTATTATTTTCACATACACTCAAATAATAAGAAAAGCAGATGGGATAACAACAACATAGGAATACTATTTATGTGCCTATGCAAACCAGGTTTAAGTACATATTTTATGACAATTAAGTTAGTGATATGAATAATAATATGGACATAATGAGTAGTCTCTGTAATAAACTGTTGAAAGTTATGGTTATACTAATTTTCAAATTAAAGTCATTTAGGGACCAAAGCACACTTTCATAGTAAAATCACTTTTTTGTGTTTCAACAAACCAAAATATATGCCTATGTCTGTACCAAAGTAAAGACAAAAATGCCTCTTGTAGAAAATTTGGTAAAATTTTACCTGAACTTTTATCAGGGATAATTACAAATATTTTGTTATATATCTTTTCAGTCTTTTAAGAGAAATATATGCAAGCATTTTCTGTTTTATGAAATTGATATAAAAATCTGTAGAGAACCAACAGTGTTTTACTATTTGCTTTTCATTTCACCACATAATGTTTTATACATTTTACTCTTTCTTTAAATATTATTTAGTAATATGATTTTAAAACTTAATCAAATGAACATACCACAATTTACTTAGCAAAATTCCTATTGTTAGACATTTAAAGTGGGCTCGATTTTTCCTTTTTTTTTTTTTAATTTAATTTATTTATTTTTTAGAGAGGGAAGGGAGGGAGATAGAGAGAGAGAGAGAGAAACATCAATGTGCGGTTGCTGGGGATTATGGCCTGCAACCTAGGAATGTACCCTGGCTGGGAATTGAACCTGGAACACTTTGGTACCCAGCCTGCGCTCAATCCACTGAGCTACGCCAGCCAGGGCAATTTTTTCTTTTTATAGTAACATTCAGCAGAATACCATTGAACATAAATCTTTGGATGCATCTTGATATTTCCATAGGATAAATTCTTAAATTTAAGGTTAACGATTCCAAAGTTACAGTCACCTCAATTTCAATGAGTAAAATAATTTTAATGAGTATAAACACTTGTTATATTTTCAAGTCTAGTTTCTTTCAGTTTCTATATGCCCAAAATGAACTCTTTAAGATTCCTTTTTGAAAATATAGGAAAGATAGTTTTGGCTTGTCTAAGGATTGAAACTTTATCAGTAGCTATGCATATTTAATTTTGTAAGCATTGAGACTGTATGTGGGGAACAAAATGGCTTGGAGTCCCCTTCTGCCATGAGTGCCCCATTGCTTTGTTCACAGCAATCCACCTACAGCTAACTGTAGGCCTGATATTATCACTCCCGCCATTTGGACAGGTGGTTTTGGAGGGTGGATGTAGAAATGAAGGCTGGTGACCAAAGATAGATTAAAAATTAATACCAAATCACAAGAATGACTTGAGTAAATGGGGAGACTGGTCAGAGTGGGTCAGAGAACCAGAGTAAATACTTTAATCTATTTTAATGAATGCTAATCAGCTGCTTTAGTGAAAATCTCCTCTTGATACATCAAAACATAATGGCTTATGCAAACATTTGATAAACCGTACTCAAGTGTGGATATAGTTTAGTCATTAAGACTGGGCCCTGGGAACAGATTGCAGGGTTGAATCATTTACAAACACATACATACACACAGGCACACTCACAAATTTAGCTGTAGGAATCCAATTAACTATTAAAAATATTTCAGAAGTGATGATGTATTGAGTGCAAGTCCAAAAGTAGTAGACAAGAAATAAAGGCTTTTCTGTGTTACCCCAGCCAGAAGCTCTAAAAGCTATTTTAAAAAATTATTTTTAAAGATTTTAGCCCTGGCTGGCGTAGCTCAGTGGATTGAGCGCGGGCTGGAACCAAAGTGTCCCAGGTTCGATTCCCAGCCAGGGTACATTCCTGGGTTGCAGGCCATAACCCCAGCAACCGCATATTGATGTTTCTCTCTCTCTCTCTCTCTCTCTCTCTCTCTCTCTCTCTCTCTCTCTCTCCCTCCCTTCCCTCTCTAAAAATAAATAAATAAAATCTTAAAAAAAAGATTTTATTTATTGATTTTTAGAGAGAGGGAGAAAGAGAGGGTAAGAAACATCAATCGGTTGCCTCTTGCACATGCCAAGACTGGGGACTGAACCTGTAACCCAGGCATGTGCCCCAACTGGAATCAAACCAGTGATCTTTTGCTTTGCAGGACAACACACAACCAACTGAGTCACATTGACCTGGGCTCTAGGAGCTATTTTGCGCCTGCATTGCTACCATGGGAAGAAGAAGGAACTTTCTTTAAAAAGGGGAACTTTCTAAAAAGGGAACTTTCTTAAAAAGTTCAGCTCACCAAGGAAATTGTCTCTTGTTACCTAGGGCAGTCTTTCTACAGATAAAAATTTCTTGGAAACACTTCTCTTCCATCTGAAACCAGTTAGTTTCTAATTATTCCAATGCGGATGAGACAGAGAAAGGGAGGGGAGTGCTTCCACCCAGCAACCTAGCTTTAAGACTTCATGTGCTGTTGGGACATAACAGCGTGACCAATTTAACACACCCACAAAACAGTATTCCTCTGACAAATTATTTAGAAGATTAGGGCCAGGAAAAGGGTGTGAGTGTGAAGGCTGAGTTTAGTTGGTTTAGTGTGGACCTTTAAATTGAGCTATCAAATAATCTCTCCTCTCAAATTAAAGCTGAGATCAGGATAATTGAAATCTTGTCAGTCAGAGTTTATCAGAGAGATGATATGGTCAAGAATGAGCCTGTCACTGACAGGTGACAATATTAGGACCACACAGATGTAATCATTATTGTCACTGACACTGTGGTCCTTTGGCCAGGGTTGAGTCTCTTAGAGCAATGGTTTCCATATCTGAGCCTCAGCCACAACCAGGGCATGTTCTAAGTCAGAATCTTTGGGAGTAGGCCTTGAGATTCTGTCTTAAAAAATTTTTTTTTGAGATTCTATCATTTAAAAAAGATTTTCAATTCAGCAAGGTTAGGAACTGCTGTCTTGGAAATTTGTAATTTTTAAATTGTGAGATTGCTGACCGACCATTGGGCCTCATGAGAGTTTCCTAGAGATAGTCACACAGCAGAGATGTTGAAAGAAAATATTAGAAATATTTATCTATTTATCTTGAAAAATCTCATTTTAAAAGACTTACTTTTTTCATGTTTTATGGAATGTATACTATATATAAGTAGATTTTGTATGATATGATTTATAAGTAAATATTCAACCCTAACTGGTGTGGCTCAGTGGATTGAGTGCTGGCCTGTGAAACAAAGGGTCTCTGGTTGAATTTCCCATCTTGGCATATGCCTGGACTGCAGGCCAGGTCCTCGGTAGGGGGAGCACCAGAGGCAATCACACATTCATGTTTCTCTCCTTCTCTTTCTCCCTCCCTTTCCCTCTCTCTAAAAATAAATATTTATATAGTGGGACCTGTGCTCAAATGTTTTACCAATTGGGTTGAGTAGTAAAAACAAAATTTCAGAACCTCTGCTGTAGAGGGCTGAGAAAATGAAAACTTATCCTTAAGAGGCAGGTATCCAAAAAAATAATATTTGGTCTTTAGAAACAGATATAATGAAGACTACACTTCTAGACTCACTGGTATCTTAGAAAATGACTCATCCAGGCAGAACAAGGGGAAAATGCCAGGAAAAGGAGAAACCTAGACAGGAATGGGGATTCTGACCACTTTTTTAATGATTTAATGATCATCCACATTTTAATGATTCTAAAATTACTCATTGCCCATAAGAATTATTCATCAAAAGAAAATTTTACATAGTTACCATTTTATGTGTACATAGGAATTTATCCTAGCATAAAAATTTCTATCATCTGATTGTCACTTTGCTTGAGTTATTTGCATAGTACCATAAACATTTAAATTTAGAGCCCCTTAGATTCACTTAAAATAACTTCAAAAAGATTATACTGTAATGTAGAATTGAAAAATTACTATACATCCAAAAAGGCATGAAAATTGGCCTATGGAATATAAATTTTTTATGAGGGAACAAAAGTTTGTTATTCTAAAACTAGCTTACTGTCTTTATTTTCTTGATTAGCAAAAATCACATGCTTTACATGTTCCAAGAAGGAAGACCACCTCAAACACATCATTTGATCTTTTCACTGTATCATGAGCCTGACAATGCAGTTAAGGGCAGTGGAAATTGCTAAATACAGGAGAGAATGATATGACTGATTCACACATCATGAAAGACTTAGGCACTAATATATATGTCAAAATTTTCTGCATAATATTCAAGGAAAACTGTCTGACTTCCAGTCGTTCAACTAAGAGAAGAACAAATGCAGAGTGCAGAACACTTCCTAGTATTCTTTAATTAACATGCTTTGAAATTGTCCTGTTAATCCTTAAAGTGGTAAAGAGGATCAGCAAGTGTTATATCAAACAGAGGTCACTGTTTGATGTTACATATGTAAGAAGTAATTTGGAAGTTTAAGAATAGGAAAAGTCTCAAACTTTAATTGTAATACTGCATAACATAGTATAATATAATTGTATGGATAAATATATGTTATTATTGCTTAGGGAGACATTTTTTGTGTACATTAAATATATTGTTTTTTTTTTAAACTGCATTATATTTATGGTCTGTCTGACAATTGGTATTACTTTAGAATCAAAGAATTCACAATGCCTCTTTGCCAGGTATAGATCAAGACTCTTCTGTCTGCTACTAATTGGGGAACTCAGGAGTTAAAGATTTTAGCTTCAGTCATAGTTGATAGGCTTAAGTGATTAATGTAAACGGCAAGGCTGGTGCTCCAGGCACTGGAATGCATGACCACATGACTCCAGGAGGTCATTTTGTGCCCCAGGGGATCTGCAAGTAATGGAGTTGATATCTGAGCCATTGTGTTCCAGGGAGGGACGAAGATAAAGGATTGTTGATCAACAAATAAAGAAGTACTCCAAATAACCTTTTTTCCAAACCCCTTACCTACCCTTTCTTCTCCTTATAAAAAAGGGTGGCTTGGGATGAGATGTTAACACAGATTTTAGTATATGTAACCTGCTGTTTTCTCATATCACCAGCATCTGAATAAAGCACCCATAAAGATTCGATCCTTATTTCTACTTAATGGTTCTGGAAGTGACAGACAGTATGAATGCTGACTTTTCTGGTTTTACTACCTCTTGCTCTTTCTTGGTGAGATCCATTTTGTCCTAGTTAAGCAAGATTCACCACATAGTCTAAGCCAGAACCTAGAGAAGTACAGGAAAGGGCCAGAGGCATTACCTTCATCTTACAACAGAGGAGAAGCTATTAAAAAAAAACAAAACTGATTGGACTTGGCAAAGTTCAGCTTGGATTGTTAATGCCTAAATTTAGTGGTGTTATCTGAGAAAGGAATGACCCAGGCTTTTGGAAATGTTCTCAAGTGATTATCCTCCAGACTCAGGGCAAGATCATACCTTTGTGGCTTGGGGGATGTTGGTTTCCATGACGACAGTGGGAATTCCCCCATCAGTTACCTCAGAGAAAACAGTTCCTAGGTCTGAAAATAAGGCAGGACTAGGGTGAGCCTTACACTGAGGATGAGGGGAGAACTGTTTTGTCTCAATGAACCTTTTGGCATTTTGTCTGGTCTGTGCTATATGGATGTGCCAGTACATTACCAGCAGTAGGGGTGGGCCAATGCTTGCCACATGAATATAGTTTGATATTTAGACATTGAGGTACCCTGACAGTACCTAGTGTTGGTTCCTGGTCTTGTAGGCTGGCTCTAAGAGGAGCCACATCTTATAGCAGCTGTAAATTACTTCCCATGCCAGTGATTCAAATATTGATGTGCAAATATTGGAGAAAGAGGAGGTTTACAGTTGTTCATGTGGAAAATAGTGTAATAGATAAATAATAATACAAAAATAAACTCTGTTTTGCTTACTCACAGCTGTAAACTTACTTTTGTCTCATCCTGTATATGCAGGTATCTGAGACCCCTTTCTAGAAATTCTAATTAAATCTTAAGTGGGACCCTTAATTTTGTTTATAATAAATACTTCAGATAATTCTAATGCATTTAGCTTATTTTAAAAATATTTTATTTATTTTTAGAGAGAGGGGAAGGAAGGGAGAAAGGGAGGGAGAAAGAGAAAGAGAGAAACATGAATGTGTGGTTGCCACTCATGCAACCCCTGCCTCCCCCCACTGGGGACCTGGCCCACAACCCAGGCATGGGCCCTGGCTGGGAATTGAACTGGCAATTCTTTGGTTTGCAGGCAGGCACTCAATCCACTGAACCACACCAACAAGGGCCATTAATTTACATTTTAGGAGACAATCTTAAGCTGCCTTTTAGTTGGTTACTTTTGACCCATTGTTAAAGTCTTGTTATGGGTGGTAATCTGCTGCATTATGGGAAAGGCCTGTTGTATGCTTTAAAAGAAGTGTGTGCCAAAAGGGAGAGTAGTGCCACACCCCTAAGGTTAGAGCAGTGGGAGCAGTGTAGTGACCAAGCTGAAGAGAGTTGTGCTTAGTAGAATGACCATATCATTGGAGATATTATGAAAGACAATAGCCTTCCTCAGGAGACAGCAGCCTTAGTCAGGCTGCTGGGGGAGCAGCCAAGTTGAAGTCTGCAAGGATTTTGCAGAAGAAGAAATCAGATGAAATAATTTTGGAGTCAAGGATCCAGACAACTTAGGATAAAAAAGCTCAAGAACACAGAGTGGTTTCTGAAAGAAGGAAAGACAACCCCTTCTCCCTTCCCATTCTACCCATAGATGTTAAAGTAGCCAGCCAGTAAAGATTGACTTTAATTTCCTTCAAGGGTGACAAACAAGAAGATAAGACAGAGCCTGACACTACTGCTCTTGGGGACCATTCTGATCAACAGGGTTTCCCTGAGAGCTACCAGTGGTGCTGGTGGTCCTGGGGACTTTCTTATGTTTGGTAACCCCCCCCCCCCCCCCCCCCACTTCCCCAAACCTTCTCAAGCAGCACAATGACTGGGAACCTCAACATCACCTCTAGAGGGCGCTTGAGTCTCTACCAAAACCCTGAGTGGCCTCATTGGCTTGGGATTCCACTTATCTTCCAAGAAATTCCTTTTTAAGGTTACACAGTTGAGGCAGTGGACCTGTGGAATCCTAATCAGTGTTCTGCACTCTCTATCTTATTCAGTGTTAGGCTCAGGGCAAGATTCTCTCCCTCTCCCTGGGCTCAGGTATCATTCTTGAATTTTCCATAGGTGCCTCCTTCCAGTGCTCCCTCCTGCAATTCAGTGTGTTGATGGTAAAGCCCATCCCTTTCCCCTGGCAAGACTCATTCTCAGGGGTCTAATTTTCTTGGCAACAGCCTAAATTATCTCTTTCCATGATGCTCTAAGTGGGCTGTAGGACCATAGTGGCAGACTGGACTCAGGTACAGCTGTAGGGATGGGTCACAGAGAACCCTACAGTAGATTTGCAAACTACATCTTGAAAATCACCCCCAGGAGCACTAATAACATCAATTTCCAGGAAAGAATAAATGAAAAGAATTTCGTCCACATCAACCCCAAAGAAAGGAAGTTTTGACCTTTTGTCCTGAATAGGTTATTTGCTTGAAGTAAAAAAAAAATGTTCACCTGGAATAGCTGTCATTAATATGGGTGACCTAAAAGTTAATATAACCCAGAAAATGCTTTTCATTGTTCTGTATTGTTTATTTCCCTTTTGTGAAATTCTGTGGTCAGGGAACTGTGTATGCGATCCAGTAGCACATTACTAATTGCATTCTTTAAAATACAGATTTATGTTGTTGGTTTGTTTGGCCATACCAGGAGAGAAACCAGTGTAGGGGGTTATAGAGTGTCAAGGTTATAAACTTCATGGGGCTTTCGGGCAAATGAGGAATTTTTATTAATTCTTTAAATGCAAATGCCCAGTAATGTCTCCATTTGTCACACCCCCCGCAGTGCTCCAGGTAGGAAAGGATTGCAATCTGCTCAGTTGGGGGCCAAATGGAGGAAAAAAATCTGATTATCCAGAGGCTCTCAGTTGTCAAATAGTATAGTTGAATATAAAAGACCCTCATTCTTCCCTGACTCCTTTTCTAAGATAGCATGTATCAAATACAGATGTAAAACAGAGAAATCCCTCTTGTTTGTGGTTCCTGGCAGGACACATTTTAGAATGAAATCAACAAGTATGTTGGCAGGCACCCAAGATATCAGGTAAATTGTTAACTATCTGACTATTCTTTTACAACACCAAAATAGAGTGTGATATTAAAGCAAAACCTCTTTATTTTAAACTAGTGGTTCATAGTCCTATTTTCGATGCCCCTAAATAATCCTTTCTAAGATTTTTTAAAAGGGTGCTTTTCTTTCTTCCTTTTTGTACAATAGGAGCAAAAGTTCACCTTCATATTTCAGTCAAGGGCATATTGGGTTAACATGAAAAAGATCCTAAATCTGTCTTCTTGTGATCAAGTCAGCATAGGATGAACTTTTCATACTTCGCTACCTTACCTATAGACAAGTATTATTCCCTACCCATGTTTGTGTTTATAATGCATACAGTAGATGGATGATGGTTAGAGAAGGAGGAGATTGCTTTATATTAGTAGTGCTTCTCATGAGGGCTGAGGACTCCTGAGAAACTGGAGATTAGAGAGAAAGTTTCCAATTGGCATATGAAACAGCATTGTCTATAGATCAATAAATAACAAGTCTGTATATATATATTTATTTTATGGAGTCAGATGTCATATTGGTTTTTACTCTTGTATCTTCACAGTTTTGCCGCAGTGCCTGGGTGATATTAGGCATTCTGTAAATAAATAAAGGAAATAATGAATATGATTTTCCTAATATATAAGTATTATAGAATAAGTAAAAATAAAAACATTTTTAGGAAACATTACTAAATTGATATTTTGTCATCATGGCTTCCTTTTTTATTGTGGTAAAATATTCATAACATATCATTTAATCATTTAACCATTTTAAGTGGACAGTTCTGTGACATTAGTCACAATGGTTTCTGACTAGATATTAAGAGCACAAATACTAACTTGGGGAGGGAGATTCTAACTAAACCTACAAGGGGTCCTCATGTCTTACAAAGGTTGGAAACCACTTGTATTCTATTTCCCTGATGCGGTCATCTAATCTAGACTATATTCATTGTCATACAGCTTACCTCCTCAAGGGGTGGTATGTTTCATGATTGGGCCAATACAAGGTGTTAAAAGCTCTTCCTTGTATTGCGTTGGAATCGAGTATTTCCCTACTGGTCTTATTGATTCTAGTCTGAAGAAACAGAATTGATACATTATGCCTTCTTCCCAGGAACAACTCTTAACAGTTGCCAGCTTTTTTGGTTTTGTTTGTTTGTTTATTTGATTGTTTTTTAAAGCTACTTATTAGAGACTTGGTCAAATCTAACCAAATTCCTCTTATTGAAATATAAAATTAACAAATTTAAAAATTTTGCTTTTTTCTATCAATTCTAGGCCTTAAAAGACATGGACAGTAATAAAAGAGCATGTGTAGGTTGAATGGACTGGGCATGCATTCTCCATGCCCCACAGAGCAAGCCCCCCTGGTGCAGCTCAGGCCTTTGCTTACGTAGGAGAGGCTTTACCCAAGACAGCCTCACTTATCCTCACTTACTCCTCTTTTCATTAGTATTGACAAAGCACATAATGGGTCACCCTTGACCTCTGCCATTCTTCCCCATAGCCAGGAGACTTGAAGTTTACACTCCAACAATCCTATGAGCTGATGTTTAAAAACATCATTATAATTTCTTTTCTTTCATCCCCCCTTCCACTTCTTCTATTTTTGTTTTCATATTTGGGATATTAAAAAAAGTTCCTTCCCCTGTCTACTTTCTTCTGCTATCACTCTTCTTCTCTCTCCACCATTCTGCTTATGTCTCATAGACCACTGGTTTTCTTCTGTGATTTGTTTGCCAACAATTAGGTCTTTCTGAATTATCCATCTTAATTAAAAGTGAATGTCAGTGTTAAACCAGACTCCTGGCTTCACATTTTGATGAAGAATTATTATACTCAGGACACAATGGACCTAGTGCTAGGTCACACACTAATGAAGCTGAAGGAAGGTTGATTATTGAGTGAAAGACAAAATAGCAAAACAAGCTAGTTGGAGCTGCCAGTCCATACTTGGCTGCCTCTTGTGTTTCCCTGATTGCCAGAGCCAGAATTAGCTGTGAGTGGGAGACCATGCTTGTTTTTTCCAACTCCCACCCCATGTTGACTCACATGGACATTTCAAAAGGATCCCAAGTACAAAATACTTTGCAATAAACAAAAATACTTCATGTCTAATTTTGGCCTTTTACTAAAGCCTATAAAGGAATTTTGTATTTGATAGTTAATTAAAGTATATGGGAACCAATATTTAAATTTAATTTATGACTTGCTTTAAGATCTTGAAAGTTTCACTGCTAGTAATTATTTGCACAAGTGATCCCATGGCCAAACCTACTCATATCAGGATATGGAATCAATTGGGGGCTACCTTAACCTGGTTTTCTTTTTTCTCCTCTCAAGAAAACAAGAACAAAAATTTCTGCTCAATCAGAATTTATTAGTATCCTACTAATTCTTTTGGGTCTTGTTCTAGAGAATTAGCTGAAAGAACTGATGAAAGCCAACTAGCTCTGGCTATGATGGCCAGAATTGAATTTAGCTAAACCAACCCAATTGGGTCATCAATTTTAAGGGCAATCTAGTCCTTCCATAGCATAACTGACCTTTCCCTTTTCATGAGGACAGGAAATACTCTTGTCATTTCTTACCAGCAAGGAAAATTTTCTGATTGCTCTTTAGCAGAAAACAAGAAGTTCTGCTGGTTGTTATCTCATGGTGATCATCTAAATACGTATCTAATGATAGATTCCAGAGAATTCTAGGACTGGAGGAAAGCCTTCAGGGAAGATGTTCTATTTCCAAGATAGTTCTTTATGTCATTGTTAAAGAGTTTAAGTCTGTTCTTAGCTATCTTCTCACCATTTTGTGGCTTTTCTCTTCAAGGGTTGGTAGTATTAATCTCTTCTCTTGGAAGCAGAAAATATCCCTCTTATTCCTCTTTGAAAGTGCTTGGAGTGTCTATAGTACAGTATCTAGTCCTTTGCATATGGAGGGAGCATTACTTACCTGCCATTAATACAGCATGTCCTTCAAATGACAATTTCTTCAAAAACAGGAGCCATGGTGTGGGAGGGGTGGAGAAGGAAGAATTGTCACATATAATAGGAGACTTGAGAGCCATATCATCCAACTGAAATTCTATGCGTGCTGTTTAAAAACATAATTTTGAGACAACTGGCAAATTTAACCATTAACTGGGTGCCAGGTAATATTAAGAAAAGATTGTTAGTTTTGTTAGATATAATCATTATACTGGAGGTAAGTTTTAAAAAAAGTTCTTTTCTGTTAAGAATACAAACTGAAATATTTATAGTTGAAATGATAATATATTTGAAACTTGCTTTAAATATTCCAGAAAAAAGATGAAATAAGATTGGATAAATATTAATTATTGACACTGTATACATGAAGATTATTAACTTGCTTTAATTTTGTATATGTTTGAAAGTTTCCCAAAGTCCAAATTTTTTAAAGAGAGAGAGCACATCCTTTATTTTTCCCACTATTAATTTGTTATTGTTATTATTCTAGTACAAGAAAAAAAATATTCAAGCCAGGTCTTATCTGTATTATTTGTAATAATGATAACATAATCCAATAATTAATCACTAAATTATATAATGACAATGGCTGGTTATTTTTTATCTCTTTTTAAAAAAAATTTACTCAATTTTTTTAAAGATTTTATTTATTTATCTTTAGAGAGTGAAGGGAGGGAGATAGAGAGAGAGAGAGAGAGAGAGAAACATCAATGTGCGGTTGCTGGGGGTCATGGCCTGCAACCCAGGCATGTGCCCTGGCTGGGAATCAAACCTGCAACACTTTGGTTCACAACCTGCGTTCAATCCACTGAGCTATGCCAGCCAGGGATTTTTATCTCTTTTTTTAAAAAAATTTTTATTGTATTTTTTTACATTACCTTTTAGTCCTCTTATACTTCCTCTCCCCAGCAATCACCATACTGCTATCCATGTCCATGAGTCCTTTTTCCTTTTTTGCCAAATCCCTCTACCTCTTAACCTACTCTTGCACTAGCTGTCATCTTGCTCTCCATCTATGAGTCTGTTACTTTTATTTTTAAAAATATTTTATTTATTTATTTTTAGAGAGGGAATGGGGAGAAAGAGAGGGAGAGAAACATTGATGTATGAGAGAGATACATTGATGTGTGAGAGAGATACATCAAAAAGGGACCTGGCCTGCAACCCAGGCATATGCTCTGACTGGGAATTGAACCAGCAACCTTTCAGTTTGCAGGCCAGTGCTCAGTCCACTGAGCCACACCAGCCAGGACTATTTTTATTTTTGTTAATTACTATATTTCAGGTGCTTTACAAATATCTCATTTAATTAATAACATTATGGAATAGGTTATATTATTCTCCTTTTGCCTTTGAGGAAATAGGTTCAAAGAGCTGAAATAAAAGTTAATAAAGCCAGCAGATGATGGAGCCTGAGGTTGGACACAAATCTGTCTAATTCTGAAGCCCATGTTCTTTGCATGGCTCCTACCTCTTATTTATCTGTAGTTTGGGGACTTGCTGACTGGCGGAGCCAAGTCAACTGGCTAATTAAGTGATTATCTTAAAGCAAACCAGAGAATGTCATTCCTCTACTGAAAATCTCCCAAAGACTTCCATCTTACATAAACTGAAATCTAAAATGTTTACAGAGTCTTCTGGGCCCTCATGATCACCTCCCTCCCTGCCAATCCCTTCCCACCTCATCTCTTTCAACTCTTTCCTTTGCTTACTCTGCTGCAGCCACGCTGGCATCCTCTGTGCTTTCCCTTAAATGTATGAAGTATCCTGCTCAGGCCTGTTACTTGGTTTTCCTTTTGCCTGAAATGCTCTTTCCCAAAATATCACATGGTTCACTTTCTTCTCCTTCCCTCATTTTCTTCAGTCTGCTCAAATGTCTTCTTTTCAGAGAGGATTTCTCTGTCTAAATAGAATAGCACCCCCACTGAAATTTTCTTTTCCCCCTTACCCTTCTTTACTTCTCTTCACAGAGCTTATAACTATCTGATGTTATTATGTACACTTTTTTATCTGTTTCCCCTTAGTAGAAGGTAAACTCAGTGAAGACAGGGACTTTGTTCATTCATTCACAGCTATATCCCTAGCACACTGAACAGTTCCTGGCACAACGGAGTTGCTCAGGATTACTTGTTAAACCACTGAGTGACTCTGGGCCTCATCAGCACAGTGATCTGAGCTACCTGTTTACATACATCATGCCCAGATGAGGCAACATATGGGGCTGAAATGGAATCACTGATAAAGACCAGTAACACCCTCTGCTATTGTTTTATGGTATGGATATTGTGGAAGTGTTAGTATTCCAGACCCATCATTTCCTAGCTGCTAGTCTGAGCAAGTCTCTTAACTCTTTTTAGTCTTAGTTTTTTCATATGTAAAATATGATAATCAGATAAGTAAATGATTATTAGATTCTTATGCAGAATACTGAACAAGCTGTCTAGTTCAAGTCTTCTTTTTATGGCAAATCAGAAGTTCTTTCCTCAGCTCCAAAAACTTTCTTTGCTTTCATAATTCTAGATATCTGATCAGGCAGCCAAGAACTCTAAAAGGCCTTTGGCTGGAAACTGAGGATTTATTGAAGCCAATGTGCTCTTCCTCTTGTTTGAGCATGTAGATGACATGGAATAACCCCTCTGATTTATTGAATTAGCTTTTCCAGTGTTGTTTATACTGTCAGATGATCACTTCCCAATTTGATAAAAATTATTTCATAATGGGGATTAGATGGTACAAAATGACAGTGATCTCGGCTGGGTCTGTCACATTCTTTTTTGTTTTTGTTTTTTTTCATAACCCAAAAGTTTCTCGCATGCTAAAAGTTTGCACAAAGACTTATAATTGTTATAATTTTCCAGGACTTAATAAATTAGCTATTGTTATGAGATAACCTCAGAACATTACAAGATCCTGGCTAGGAGGTAAAAACATCATTTTAAAACAAAGCATAAGTATGGACACATTAGTTAAACATTTTTTTTAATCCCACATAAAATTTTTTTGAACTTGAGAGGAAAGTGGTATAGCCACAGGAATGTACATTAACAAAAGCAATAAGTGAATTAAATAACACACAAATGTTGTATTGTCCAGGTATTAATGCTTGAAGGTCATGTCTTAGTTCACAATAGCGAAGAGAACTTGTCGAGGGAGGATTATTTAACAGGAATCTTTTTGTCCTACAAGTTATGTGCAGTTTAAGATGATCAACAATCTTTCTTTCTATGAGTAGAACCATAAAGAAATCTCTGCGTCTTACATTTTTGCTTACCCTATGGCTGGAGCTTAGCTCTCAGGATCTCAGGAAGAGGAGGAAAAAGAAGAGGAGAGGCGGAAAACACACTCTGGGCATTAAGCTGGGGTTAGTGTTCTAGTCAGTTAGCTATAGCAAGACAGACAGACTTGCACAGGTTTCTGGGGTTTAATATCTAACAGAGCAGGAAGCAAATGAGCACTGAGCCATGTGGCACCTTTTTCTTGCCATCTCTAAACAAATATAGCAATAGTTCAGAAGCACAAAGGTGAGTCTGGCACATGGAACTGGGTTTCCTGGTGACTTTATCTCTGTCTTGGCATTTGGTCTGTGTTTATAGTCTAAGTAACAGTTATGAGGTAATGAAGCAAAGGAGCACAGTACAAAATAATGTCCATAACATAAAGATATTGTTTACTCTGAGCTTTTTGGACAATAGAGGAGAGATGAAGGAGTCAGCTGCATTGTGTCTACCTTTGGTTCATCTGTGGCCCAGGCTTACTCCACTCAATGCATAGTTATCCAGTATTGCACCATCGCTACTAGAGGGTAATGAGGGTTGTGAAAAGCATGTGATGCAATCACACTTTAGGAAAACCTGTCAGGACTAGTGATAATAGATGGCTGCCAAGAACTCCTTGGTATTGAGCATGGAGAAGGTGCTCAGTAAATATTTGAAGTGACTTGACTGAAACAGGCTCTAGTAACAGACTCCATTCCTTTACCAGTATAACTCAAGGTATTGTAGGTCTATGTTGGGGAAACTAAGAAATACTCAGGGCTAGTTTTGCTCATGTGTCCCTCTTTCTTCTGGGGGTAGGAGTAGGGGTGGGAGTCATGGAGGCGGGACCAAGAATACTCAAAGACATGGGGCTAAAAGAGAGTCAATGGGTTCATGTCCTGCCTCAAAGACCCAAAAGACAGTGTCAAATGGCAGCTTTGAGTGTGACTGTGATGTGTTCCTTTAGCTAGCTTCCCTACTATAAGTTTTTAGTGTCTTTCACAAGTTTAATTCAGAAAAGTTTTTTGGAGAAAGTTATGAGATACAATTTATGCAAGCAATGTGGATATTCAGTGGAAAAACTGATAAGAGCTCCCTTTGACAAAGGTATTACAGAGTCACTTTAAGAAGTGCAACTAACTCTTGTGTCAATAAGGGACATCTGAGTAACATCAGAGTATATAAGAACTTTCCCATTGGGGGAGCCATGGCTGAAGGGAGAAACATGGGGCATCAGACTAAAGAGACTGATCCTTACCAGACAAGAGTAATTCATTTTTCATATCACAAAATCTGAAGTAAATCAAATAACTAAATAATCTGGAGCAGAGACTGGAGTTAAGCTGTTTCTGAAGATGCCTAAGGTAGTTTGAGAACAAGGTCTCTCTGAGTGGCTCTGCCATCAGGTAGAAAGCATAATGCCTTTGCCTTATTTGCAGAGCAAAGAATGAAGAGACAGAGACCACACAAGGATTCTGTGGCAAGGATATGCAATTAGAACCCAGGAATGATGGAATCCAAGAGTTCATTTGTCTCTGGAAATTTCCCAGTGAGAACCATAGCCAAATGAGTTCAGGGAAACATTTTGGCTACATAGTAGCGACCAGGTAGAGTTAGAAGTCTCCAATTTTGCCAAATTCAATCCTTTGTTAGTAGTGTGAAACCAGAGTTAAAGCAGAATATTTGTTTTCACCTTGCCTTTTTGTGATGTCGTTAATTTCTAATATCCAGTTTTATGACTTTCTGTATTCTCCACTAAGATGAGTCAGCTAAAGAATACTTGGCTAGCAGAAAACACAAAAATACCATGAATAGCAACTGAAATTGTATGTGTTGTGAAAAAACATCATGGCCCCATAAAATTAACAAGGAAAATGTTAGTGTATCCAATAATGACTTCTCATTTTTTTTAAAGGTTAAGTATTTTTTAAAAGATTTTATTTATTTATTTTTAGAGAGGGAAGGGAGGGAGAAAGAGAGAGAGAAAGGAACATCAATGTGTGGTTGCTGGGGGTCATGGCCTGCAACCCAAGCATGTACCCTGACTAGGAATCCAACCTGCAACACTTTGGTTTGCAGCCCATGCTCAATCCACTGAGCTACGCCAGCCAGGGCTATGGCTTCTCATTTTTAACTATAGCTTATTTCAAGTAATCCTTGTCATCTAGAACAATAGCTTTTTTCTTTTCTTTTCTGTAGATCTATTGGAAGCCCAGGTGTAAGAATGTAGGAAAAATTCTTCAAGCCAAACTATTATGTATAATACTAATGGTAATATTTCACTTTGTGAGACATTGGTTGGTGTATTTGGCTCTTAAGCTCTTTGAAAGATGGTGTAGATTAAGCCCAGTAGTGGACAGAGTGGCTGCTTTTCAGGATCATTGCATGGTCACAACTTCTTCCCCTCTCAATCCCCTGCTAAGAGTCACCGGAGGGGCCAAGTGGGACTTTGAGTAGGAATAGCATTTATGTAAGTTGGAATGTCATCTTCTCTAGGATGTCAAGCCTGAGGAGATGAGGATCACAGAAGGAAAAACATAGCTCAAGCCAGCAGATTGGGGGCTATCACCATGTTCTGAACTCCACAGACTTTTGGTGTGCTGTGAGTACTCTGGGAGGATGGACAGAGATGGACCGAGGGAAGGAGAGCAGCAGGGACTGGGGGACAAGTCTGAGTAACAGTGTGGAATTATAAACCTGGCCTAACGTGCTGGGCCGTGGTTGTTCAAGCCAAAAAACTAGGAGTCACTCTTATTTTTAACGATTTTATTTATTTATTTTTAGAGAGAGGGAAAGGGAGGAAGAAAGGGAGAGAAACATTGATCGGTTGCTTTCCACACATGCCCCAACCCAGGGACTAGTCCCTGGCTGGGAACCGAACCGGTGACCTTTTGCTTTGTAGGACACCACCAACTGAGCCATGCCAGGGAATGCTAGGAGTCATTCTTGATTCTCCTCTCCTTTACCTTCAAAAATTAATCCACTGACAAGCTTTGTGGGGTGTCCTGTAGGGTATTCATAATACAGTCACTATTTTCTATCTTCATCAATATACTGTCTCTTATTTAGAAAATTTCAATAACCTTTTAATCGGTGTCTCTGCTTTCAGTTTTGTCCTTTCTTTAATCCTGTCCCTGCATATCAACTAGATGGATCTTTTGAAAGAGTAAATCAGATCCTACTTATCAATATCTAGTATAAAAGCCAGACTTGTGCAAGGTTCTAAGCTTCTGGTTGCCCAGCCTGCCTCTTCAGACCTCATTTTATACCACTCTCTGGTATTACTAATCTTGCATTTTAAATACCCCCAACTTGGTTTGACTTGGGGGACACTGTACTGGCTATTTCCTTTAATAAGAAGCCTTTCTCCTACCTACTTATATGTCTGCTGCCTCCTCACCATTTAGTTATCAGCCTAAATATTACCTTCTCAGAAAGGCCTTCCACGACTACTTCACTGTATGTAGTGACCCACCCCACCATCATATTTGTTACGTGGAACGCATACTGTGTTGTCCTTCGATGAAGGCCAAGCTGCCCCTGCTGCCCAGAGTGCTGGTAGCAGATAGTCTTCGGCAGTCAGCCCCTTTAAGGACTGCTTCAGTGCAGAGAACAAGACCATGCCCGTTCCTTGGGTGGTCCACATCCAGTGGAGCATATAACGTTCTGGCCACTTCAGCCCTGCTAGGACAAGCCTGAAGGGTCACTCCACTCCTCATGGGGTAGGCCAAGGCTATTGCTGGGCCTGCTTTGCAGTGTGGCTTCTCCCTCTGCCCACTTCTTGTTCCCGCTCCTCCCACACACTGGTATGGATCCCCAGTACCCTCATTAGTAAACATTTGGCATGTTAAATTCCCCCTCAGTGATGTTTTCTCTATACCAGGGAAGCATTATTTCCTTTATAGTTTTTAAAACTATTTGAAATGATTTTACTGATTTGTTTGTAGGTTTATTATTTCTTTTACTAGAATGTAAGTGAAATATACACCTGTCTGACTTTACCATTGTATTTCCAGTGTCCTGAAACCTGGTGCACCATCATCATCATAATAGCAAACACCTTGTATTTGTTATAAGCCAGGAGCTGTTCTAAATACTTCACTACCTATGTTAATCCACTTTGTCTTCAAAACAATCCTGTAAGAAAGGTACTATTATTTCCCCCATTTCACAGAGTAGGAACTAAAATACAGAAAGTTTAATTGGCTAGCCCAGGGCCACACAGCTGGTAAGTGACAAGAGCCGTTATTTGATTCCAGATAATTAGGGTCTAGATTCTGTGTGCTTAAGCACTCCATTATGCTGTTTGTTTGTTTGTTTTGGCTGCAGTTGTTCAATAAATTTGATTAAATAAAGAAAAGTTAGTAGTTAGATATGCTTTTCTAATTTGGGGATATGACCTATTTATTCATTTGACAAATAGTTCCTGAGAAGTTACTTATGCCAGGCACTCTGGTAAGCACAAGGGATACAAAGTGAAAAAACAAAACAGATGTGATCCCTGCCCTTAAATAGCTTGTATAATCTATGAATTGTCACTTTCTCTCCTAAGGTGGTGGTCTACAAGTAAAACCACCATCACTGCTGTCCACAATGTTTGGTTTCCTTTTCAGGCAATGCGAGTACCACCCATACCTGTTCCTTAGTGAATAGCATTAGATAATGGGGCTGTGATGACAGCATTTCCTACACTCAGTGATTTATTTTTTTTTTGAAAAGTTGTAGAGCAGTCATCATCTCTCAGTCTTAGCAGGGAGGAGAGAATGGAGATTCTGAAGCTCCTGTTGATGATGGTCCTACCTGTAGGAAAAGTTACCCAATTCATTGTCTGAGGCTTCAGTTCCAATTAGAGTCTGTCCCCTTGGCCAAATGGCATTCAAATGCTGAGAAGTTGCTGATAGGCCCAGTTCAAATCACCTTCTCTGTGTCTTCCACAGTCTCTCATTCAGGGCTACCTCAACACTCGTAATTTGTAGTTCATTAATAACACTTCTTCCAGTATGTCATACTACTGTTTTTCTGTATTATCTCCCCAATCAGACCTTTTATTAAAAGTAAATATTTATTAAAAAAGTAAAAATACAGTATTTGCTAGTGTTTGAGTTGTATTAGTCTTCTCCCTCTTCCACCTCTCAATTATTTGAAAGAGGGCATATTCTATATTGAAGGAAATATCAATACATGCTGAGTATGTAGCATAGTGAAAAAAATGGTTTCTCTTTTCTGGGTCTATAATTGTCCCAGTTGTGTTATCAAGATCAGTGTTTTAGACTCCTGATAAGAGTAGCCTAATTTTTTATTAGTTGAATCGCTCAGAGACACTACTTAATAACGGAAGAGATTTGTTTTTCCTCAAAAATAATTGAGCAATTTCTTCTTCTTTTTTTTCCTGTTTATTTTTCTTCTTTCCTTTACAGAGGAAGAAAAAGGGAAAAAAAAGAGTTAGAAGGGCCTTGGCCTATATAGCTCAGTTGGTTGGAGCAACATCCCATAAACTGAAAGGTTGCAGGTTTGATCCCTGGTCAAGGCACATACCTAAATTGTGGGTTTGATCTCTGTGAGGAAACCAATTGATGTTTCTTTTTCACATCAAGGTTTCTCTCTCTCTCTCTCTCTCTCTGTCTCTCTGTCTCTCTCTCTCTCCTACCTCCCCTTCATCTCTCTTTAAATACAATGAAAAAATGTCCTTGGGTGAGGATTAAAAAAAAGGAGTTAGCAATAAAAGGAAGGTGACCAAGAAGTGAGTCTTTGTAAACAGAATCATTGATGAGAATAAATTTTGCAGGAGAGATTCATATGGGTGATTTGGAGGATGCAAAGCAAAATCACTAGTCTCATAGAGACTAAAAAAAGGACACAAGAACATTTGACTTTCTGGACCCTGAAAGGAGTGAAGACTTCTTTTTCTTTTTTTTTACATTTCTACTTTTATTTATTTTTTTTAATTTTATTTTAATCAGGAGTGAAGACTTCTTACCACAGCCATAAGTAGTCATGGATGTGGATTTCCAAAGCTTAAGAAATAAAATATTCTGCAAAAATCTCCAGATGACAAATAATTGGCTGAGTGCTCTGGAACAGCAATTCTTTATGCTGAGAATCTTCAAATCTTTGAAATCTGTCATGGCCCAAAGCTTCAGGATAATTCACCAAATCTCAGATTGACTTCCCTATGAAAGAAGTTTTCAGTTCATGATCAAAAATCAGAGAGAGAATTTGTAGAGTTGATTACTAGACCTTGGTCTATTAAATGTACAAAACACACAAGGATGGCACTGGAGCTTTAACAGGAGTGGAAGGACTTGAATTCTTTTGTAGCCGGAATGTGCTGGAACTTCACAACGGCTTGAAAGAATGCCTAGAATTTCATTTTCTATTTGGATCACTGTTATTTATCAGAGGCAAGTGACTCTCCCTGAGTCACCATGACTCAAGTAGATAAGCCCCCAGCAGGCTTGTGGGGAGCAAAGTTGGCCAGTGCTCCATGGCTCGGGCATGGGGGGAACCCTGTGTTTCTCAAGCATAGATGTCAGACAGGCTGTTGTAAATCTTTAAAGCCAACAGGAAAATTAATGAGCACTGCACAGACCAGGACCTTGTCAGCTCCATAATGGGCGGTGGGAGGAAGAATTCTGCTGTTTCCCTCCAGGCATTTAGTGTAACTCAAAAACGCCTGCTTTGTGGTCATTAGCCAATTATAACAGCTTTCCACTCTGAAGAATTTAGTCATTTATTGCTTTTAATTCATCTGGAGGAAAACAACGTTCAATGCAATCAAGATGATGGGGTCTATTACACTGAATTTTCCCATTAGTGATGGAAAAGGAATATATTTCTTAAATTATTTAGGACATTGAGTGCTTGATAAAGAAGCCTTAAAATCTGGATAAAGAGCAAGGGTCATTATAGCTATCTAAGGTCTTTACCCCTTAGAATGTGAGTTCTATGAGACTAGTGATTTTATTTTCTTCACTGCTGTATCCCCAGGACCTAGAACAATGCCCACCAGATAGGAGGATCATAAGAAATATCTGTTAAATTAATAAATGATGATCTACAGTCCCACAAATGATGTCAACAAAGGAGCTCAGAGCTTGAAAAAGCATTATGTTGTTGACAGAGCATAAGATTTGAAATAAGACAGGCCCCTACATTGAATATTTGGCCCGGCTAGTTACTGGCCCTGGGCAAATTATTTCACTCCTCTCAATCTCACATTCCCCATCTGAAAAATGAGGTAGTGACTACTTCAAAAAGTTGTTCTGAGGATTAATTGAAATAATGATTGTGATGGTATTTGGTACTCCAAAAATGCTGGCTCTACCCCTACACCTTCCTAAATGTTGCTTCAGTAATGAATTTACATAACAGACTGCCTACTCAATGGGAGAATAAAAGAAAGCAAGTATCTATTTATTGCCATAAAAATAGATTATGAAGAACTCTGCATGTTTTAGGGTATTTATTGTTCTGCTTAGACACATATGTTATTTTATTTTCTGCTTAAGAAAGGAAAACACATTTTATAAAGATACTAGAGACCTAAAAAAATAGCTATTGCCAAATATGAGGCTTTAAACACCACTTGTCAATAGTTTTGTAGTAGGATAACATTTGGGAGTCAAGTGAAAACTTGGAGGGGAGGTTCTTTTATTAAGTTAGTGTTCTTTCCTTAGACATTTGGTGAAATCTGTAAAATTTTGGAGGATACTAATTAAATGTATTTATACAGTATTAAAAATGTGAAAATAAAAAATGTGTTCATTGTTTTTGTTTCAAACAGCTTAGTATAATATTTATCAAAGGCAGAGAACACACTTATAAAAATATCCAGTTGTGCATTCTCATATGTTATAAAAAGCTCTCTAGGTTGCCAAAGGTCACTGCTGGGCAAGTCTCCATGTGTTCAAGATTGGAACATGTAAGTGTGTATAACATGAGTGTTTCTGAGGTTAAGGAATTCCATTTGCTCTGATGCCAGTTGTTTACATTTTCTTGTTTCTCCCTATACCTGTCCAGGAAAATTTTATCCTGGATTTTATTTCTCATTTACATGAATGGGAAAGAAAAATGTGAAGTCTATGTGGATTATTATATTTGTGGCTTGAATCCTTATTTCTGAAAGAGTATGTTAGGCAGTTCCCTGTATATCCCTTTCCCAATGTCACTGCTTTTTCACCTTTCTCCTTTCTTAAGCCTCTGAGTGGGGTACAACTGACTGTGTGAGCAGGACTGGCACTCCCTAAAGGGAAATTAGGAAGCTGCCTAGGCAGCCTGATTTATGAGGCATTGAAAGGCACAGCTGACCAAAAACATCTCCATCACTGGCTTGCCATCAGTGCCTAAAATTCCCATGATAAGAATCACTCATTAAAAGTTTTCTGCAGACACGCATGGTTTATTTGGGTCAATAATGCATTTGTGTCAGGGAGGAAGAGGGAAATGAGAAACTGGGAAAGTATCTCATTAGAATGATTTATTTTATCTTATCAGTCAGTCTCTTGGTGAAGAGGAGCATCTTGGTCTTGACAAGTACTATACTGTTTAGGGCTGTAGGGAAAGTTCAGAGATTAGAGTTTTGTGTAGTGTCTTCCCATAGACTCTGAGTGGTATGAAGCCAATGAGCTCCTGGAGGAGATTGCTCAAAGCACATTGAGGAGATAAGAAATGAAAGACAAATTTGGGTATTTCACAATTCTGTGTAAAGCCAGGTTAGGAAGTAGTAGGGTGCATAAAAACTAAAGGGATCTCCTTTAAATCCCCTTCCCATCTTCTTAGTTCTTGAATAACTATAATAGAACTAATGATTCTGTTATTCATAAAATAACATGTGTGGAGAAAGCCAGGTAGACTTATTACCAGAGGAAGATACATTTGCAGAAACAGAGTGAATGAATAATTCTATGACTTCGTTGAGATTATTCTGTAGGAGGGTCTACTCTGTACAAGGGTGTTTCTCAAAGTCTTGCCTATGGACCACCTATATCTGAGTCACCACTGCTGCTTATTAAAATCTCTGGCCCTCATCCTCACCCAGACCTTCTAAAATAGATGTCCTGAAGTAAGGGCCTCGACTCTGTATTTTAACAAAAATTGCTGCTGATTTTTATCCATGAAATTTTAGAATTATTGGTCTAGAGCTTTCAGTAGATAATAGAAGTTAAAAGTATGAGTTCTAAAGAAAGGTAAATCGCGTTCAAATAGTAGCTTTGTTGCTTGCTTGCTTTGTGAACTTGGACAAGTAATTTAACCCCCTGGTCCTCAGTTTCCACCTAATAATAGTATGACTTCAAAGATTGTCATGTGAAGTCTGAGGAGATAAGTCATGTAAACTTTAGCACAGCACCTAGCACATAATAAGAGCAAAAGTGATAACCATTATTATGATGAATACATATGTTGAAGACTCTTAGGCAATACTTACTGAAAGTAAACATTTTGTTGACTATATACTTTGTAAAATGTACATTTAAAATTCTATTTCAATATATGGCAAAACCAATTGGTTTCCAGATTTCTCAATTATCATTACCTAAAGTTTCTCTGTGGCTTTATCTTTAGCTTTTCTGGCTCATTAAACACAACTAGGAATAAGAGAGTTAAATGGAAAAATTTTGTAATAGATATTTGAAAGGATCTCACATAAATCATGATGTCTAGCAATGCTCTACTTTGGAATATTTTGCATATTCTTACTAGAACAAACCACCTGGTTCCTTTTCCAGTGGTTGCTTTTTTTTATTCTAATATATTTCTATATCTTGTTTTATGCCTCTTGCTGTCTCTTCTGGGTTAACAAATTGTCTATATTTTCTATTTTTTTCTATTTCCTATCTCTGTTGTAATTCCTTCTCATTCATCTAGCAAGCAGAGTTGCTCTACATAAGTCAGAGCTAAGAAAGTTGATTTGAAATGGGATACTGCTGAATTTCACCATAGTTTATTCAGGGTCATTATTATATTTTTGATTTTTTTATTGTTGTTCAATTACAATTGTCCCTATTCCCCCTGCTCCCATTACTCTCCCCTGCCTGGACATCTCCCATCTCCCACATTCAATCCTCCTCCTGCCCCTGCATTGTCCTTGTCCATGGGTCCTTTATACAAGTTCCTTGACTTGACCCTTCTTCTTTCCCCCTGGTATGCCCTCTAGTCACTGTCAGTTTGTTCTTTATTTCCATGTCTCTAGTTCTATTTTGCTTGCCTGTTTGTTTTGTTGATTAAGTTCCATTTATAGGTGAAGTCATATGGTATTTGTCTTCCACCACTTGGCTTATTTCACTTAGCATAATACTCTCTAGTTCCATCCATGCTGTCTTGAAGGGTAGGAGTTCCTTTTTTCTTTCTGCTGCATAGCCTTCCATTGTGTAAATGTACTACAGTTTTTTGATCCACTCACTGATGAGCTTTTTTTTTTAAGGCTGTTTCCAGCACTTGGCTATTGTAAATAATACTGCTATGAACATTGGGGTGCATAGGTTCTTTTGAATTGGTGTTTCAGGATTCTTAGGGTATAATCCCAGCAGTGGAATTGCTGGGTCAAAGGCAGTTCCATTTTTAGTTTTCTGAGGAAATTCCATACTGTTTTCTACAGTGGCTGCACCAGTCTGTATTCCCACCAACAGTGTACTAGGGTTCCCTTTTTTCCACAACCTCACCAGCACTTGTTTGTTAAACTTGTTTTGTTTATGATGGCCATTCTGACTGGTATGAAGTTGTATATCATTGTGGTTTTAATTTGCATCTCTCTGATGGCTAGTAATGCTGAGCATCCTTTCATATGTCTGTGGGCCTTCTGTATGTCCTCTCAGGGTCATTATTGATAAATGCAAGAGTGGACTTTATACCTAAATAGAGCTCAGAAAACCAGATCAGGAGGAAAACAACAAAGGGAAGAAATTGGCTCTAACTATTTCATCTTAGTATAAATTAGGTAAGTAGTATTACCCTAATGGCAATGTAACAATGAGAAAGATAGTAGAAAATTATGTAATCATAGAATGGAATATTAGGATACATTATAATATGGAGTATAGGGAAGGAAAATGGGACAAATGCTGACCCTCCAATGCTCTTCCATCAACTATGATTTCAAAGAAACAGCCAATGAGGAAAATGGTGCAGTTAGTATCACCTCACATAGATTCCTTTCTCAATGCCAGAATCCCATTTTAGTGGGTGAAATAGGAACTCTGAGAGTTACAATGCCTAGGTTCAAACCCGGTTTCCACATTTAGTATTAGCTGAGTGTCCTTGGACAATTTAGTTAGCCTCTCTGTGCCTGTTTCCTCATCTGGGAAATGGAGGTAATAGCATGCACCTCAGGCATGCTTAGGAGGGTTGAATGAGAATAACACATGTAAAGTGCTTAGAAAAGTGCCTAGCATGTGGTAAACTCTTAATTATTGATTGCTTTTGATGTTATCTTTTTATTTTTTATTCACCGAATTTGAAATCCTTGGTGGTGTCCTGGCTGATAAGGATATGTTCAGGGAATTTCTGGGGAGACCATTTTGTTCATATTGTGAAAATTTGCAGACAGTAGCTATTTTTCTTTCAGGAAAGCAAGGTTCCCTGCCGTGGCTGCCAGTCCCATTTATTCAAATAAGTGCACTAGTATTTGATCAATCCTAATAAGTCTTAGATATTCTTGGATTTATAAATTCATTACTAGTAGTCACACTCTGGAATATGGTCACTTGCCCATAAGTACATATTAAGAAACTAGTGTTGAACTCAGCATTTGCTAACCCCCCACGTTTTTCAGAACACACATTTTGAAAATACCTATTTGGCCCCATGCATATTTCTTTCTTTCTCATGACTAACATTCTTTTTTCATGATTCAGCCTAACAATAATCCTGATAATTTTTCATTAAAAAAGTTGCAGTTCTCAAACACAGTTATTAGTGCTGAAAAGGTAGAGAAATCACTAAATCTCTTTGGTGAAAGTGTAGGAAAGCAGGTACAAGAGCATCATTTTAAAAAAAGTATTCTGAAATAAATCATTCTTTGAGAGATTAAAAAAAACCATGTCATGCAAGGCACACCCCTTGATTCTATTCTGTTTTTATCATACCAATCTCCCCTGCAAAACTGAGGTTGTTCATAAATATTTTCCTCCCAAGCTGTGGGAAATAAGTCTTGAGTAACTTTGGCTCTTTGATAAAATTAGGTTAGGAGACTGCTTATCATTGCAACAATGAACACAAAAGCAATTCAGTTCTGGGGCCTCTGAAAAACTCCTTAGCAGCCCAGGCGATGCTGTTGCTCCTTGTTCTCAGGCATTCCAGGGGAGTGGCAAAGGGACAACCAGCAACAAGGAATTTTCAAAGTTCTTTTTCCCACCCTTTAGAGTTGATAAGTCTCTGATCATTCAGAAAAAGATTTATTTTTCAAGAATCCAAAGTATCCCAAAGAACTATGTTTACCCATAATAGGCCTTGCTCTCTGTTTAATATAGCCAGAGGGACATTGCTTTTTAAACTGTGGTCACATCCCCACAGAATTGACCTCATTTAGTGGACACTATTAAAAGATTATCCTATTATTGAGAATTTCCATTGCATCAAATGCTAAATATTACTAACATTCCTCTATGGGGAAAGTGATGTAACAAGAGGGCGTAGACTGGGTTAACCTCAGGCAAATTACACAGAGGTATGTGGAGATTATGCAACTAATCTGCTGACTAATAAAGCCCTACAGTATAGGGAGTACAGCTCTAGGGGCAGAAACTTTCCCAGTAGCTCTGAAGTATTTAGATTCATCTGAAGCCATAGATGGAAATTTTATTCAACTCTGTTGCCTTGGTACCAAGATGGTTATTTTGAAAGATGCCATGGGGGAGAAAGTGTATGTAGAAGTGTGGCAGAATGATGGAATGATGGAATGGGAATGGGGTCATGGGCCAGCTAGCTGGCACTGTTTTGTTGTTTACTTTTACAAATGGGGAACACAGGGTTTTCTCTTTTTCTTTCCCTTTTTTCACTTTGGAAGCCAAATGATGCTTATGAGAAATTAAAACTGCAGTGGAAGGCCTGCAAATGATTTTAGAATCAAAGCCTTAAGAAATAATTATACCAGAGAACTAATTTTTGGAATGTTGCCGGAAAAAGGTACAACTAAGGAAGATTCTAGTTGAGGAGGACTGGGAAGTCATATTAAGGCTGAATAATTTGGTAAACATAGACAAAATTAAACTTATAGTTATGCTTTTTTTAAAATACGTTTTTAAAACAATTGATTTTTTTTATTTTAATCATTGTTCAAGTACAGTTTTCTCCCTTTTACTCCCATTCTAAAACAATTGATTTTAATTGTTTAAAAAAACAAATTATAAATCCAGTACATGATCAATAAAAGAAAGTTAAACCCTGGCTGGTATGGTTCAGTGGATTGAGTGCTGATCTACGAACCAAAGGGTCACCAGTTTGATTCCCAGTCAGGGCACATGTCTGGGTTGCAGGCCAGGTTCCCAGTTGAAGGCATGCAAGAGGCAATCGATGTATCTCTCACACATCAAGTTTCTCTTCCTCTCTTTCTCCCTCCCTTTCCCTCTCTCTAAAAATACATAAATAAAATCTTTTTTTTAAAAGAAAGTTAAGCAATGGAGATAAAAACAAAATAATAAGTGAAAATCTCCTTCCTTCGTTCCCCTACAAGTATTGCTATAATCTATTTTTTAGACCTTTTAAAACACTTTATATAGTATAAATGTGATTTTTGGAGTGGGGGCTAATAGCATATGTATTTTTGTGCAAATATTTTCACTCAATCATATAGATATCTTTCTATTATATTTTTAAAGATTTTATTTATTTTTAGAGAGAGGGGAAGGGAGGGAGGGAGAGAGAGAGAGAGAAATATCAATGTGTGAGAGAAACATCTGCTGGTTGCCTCTTGCACACCCTCAACCAGGGACATGGCCTGCAACCCAGGCATGTACTCTGACCATGAATTGAACTGATGATCTTTTGGTCAGCAGAACAATGCCCAACCCACTCAGCCACACCAGGAGGGCATATTTATTATTCTTAAAAATATCTTATCCAGCATTTCTTTTATTAGAATAAGTCCAGCTAAAGTTTAGTAGTACTTTTGATTACACGAGTAAAATTCTGATACTTAAAGCTAGCAATGTAAAAAATACTATGAGTATTAGGTCAACTTTGTCATATGTTATTCAAGATGGACTGTGTGTGTGTATACACCTGTCCACTTGTGCTTGTTTCATCCTGGCCCACAACCCAGGCATGTGCCATGGCTGGGAATTGAACTGGCAACCTTTAGGTTTGCAGGCTGGCACTCAGTCCACTGAACCACACCAGCCAGGGCACCTACTCTTTTAAACAATAGACATTATTTGTGTTCTTTGTAATGGGTAATAGTTATTTTAAATGGGAAATGGAAAAGAAGGCAATTTGACAACTCTGAAACTTAAGCAAATTTTATGTTTGATGTATTTAAAATATATATATTTTTTGCCCTGACCAGTGTGGCTCAGTTGGTTGGGCATTGTCCCACAAAGTAAAAGGTCACAAGTTTGATTCCAGGTCAGGGCACATGACTGCGTTGCTAGTTCAGCCCCTTGCTGCACAGGGCATGTATGAGAGGCAACATATCAGTGTTTCTCTCTCACACCAATGTTTTGTTTCCTCTCTTTTTCCCTCCCTACACCTCTCTCTAAAAATAGATAATTTTTAAAAAATATTTAAAATAATTTTCTTGGTATAATTTACTTACCAACATATTTTATAAGTTGCTTGTAGAGGATATCCTGCTAGAAAGCGTTCCACTTACTAGGATAAGATAGAAATAGGAAAGAAACTGAGAGACATGCTATAGGTGATAAAGATAGATTTCATTACAAAATGTATGGTATAACTACAATTCTGTAAAAGATATGTATATGCGTAGAAAACAATGCAGGGGTGTTCACCTTCAGCTCATGGGCAGCATGTGGCCCAGGATGGCTATGAATACGGCCCAACACAAAATCGTAAATTTACTCAAAATCTTTTTTTGCTCACAAGTTTTCATTAGTGTTTGGGTATTTAATGTGTGGCCCAAGACAACTCTTCTTCCAGTGTAGCCCAGAGATGGCTTCCAGTATGGCCATGAATGAATCAACATAGATACTAAAATGCTAGCAGCTGTTCCCACAAGTTGGTAGAAATACAGGTGTTTTTCTCATCATAGTTTCCTGTATTTTCAACAATGAACTTCTATCACTTTTAAAATTAGTTAAAAAGTAAATGTAATATAAAACTGCAATGCATCTGGTGAAAAAAGTTTATGCCCAAATGCTAGAGCTAAACTCATCTAAATTAGCAGCCACTCCATCCCCAAACTCCATAGTAACAGAGTAGAAACACTAAGCCCTTGTTTGATTTTAATTAGAGGAATTAGATCTAAGTTCCTTCATTAAGAGAAGGTAATCTTTACCATCACTGAAAGAGTTGATCAGAAAATAAGGTAAAAATCAGGAGATAATATTTCTTTATTACATATAAAAATTAACAAAGCAATATATATATATATATATTTTTTTTTGCAAATCCACAGGACCTCAGGAAAAAATATGTCCTCTATGTGAAGTTAATTTTATGGCACTGTGGTTTATGTTTTATATATTCAAGTACAGAAGAAACTATATGTAGAGTGACTATCCAGGGTACTTAAGATGAATAATAATGAAAAACTGTAATTTTGTGAACTATCTCATACATTGTGCCAACAAATGAGTAAATACAGATGATCATATACTGTTAATAAAGAAAAGAAGGAAATGTTTCAATATTCAGGTTTAAATACTAAACACAAAAATGAAGCAAATTCTGTATCTACAAGAATTTTTGAAGTGAGTACAGTGCATTGTAAATAAGTGAGCTTTTTAAAACTTAACATTCATTTCCTTTTTGCCAAAGTATATTTCTATACTTATGATTTCTTTCTCTTATTTTAAAGTCTCTTTTTGTTTAGTTTTTTAAAAAGTTTCATAATGGCCAGTAACTGTGGAATCTAATCTGTAGCCTGAAGCTGAGACTTCATGCAAACATATTTTCCTTTAAGGTTGCATCTTCACACAGTTTTTCCAAGTATTCAGAGTCAAATAGTACAACTTCTTTATCTGGTCATTTGTGTCCACATGTAGCGGCAGTGCTTCTGTTTCAGTAGGTTTTCGTACACATCCTTTTCTTTTCTTGCTGTCAACAGCATCTCCAAACTTACACACGTGGTAGGTAGTAAAGTGCTTTATACAAAGAAGTACTATATATATATGTGGAGAGGTTCCTCTTAACACACCACAACAGAAGTTCACACACATCACGCAAGAGAAGGCTCTTTTTAAGAAACACCTTTTCTGATAGAAGAGTTGAGGATTCCTTAAAATCTTATTATTACTTTAAGTAGCACAAATGTTAAGTAACATATCTGAAGTTGGGAAGAGTCCTTGTTATATGTATTGTGCTTATGGATTACTGTTAAATATCATACTGCTATTAAAATATTTTGAATAGTTAGGAATTTCAGAATCAGTTCCATACAAAACAGGTATCAGCATAGACTTTTTTTACTCCCCTTTATGGGGCAAAGTGTATTTAAGCATGGACCCAAAAGAGATAGGTTAGACAAGGCCCGTGCACTGGAACATTTCTATACATTTTGGCACTTAAAAAAATTCCAGTTTCATTATTGAGGTCTTCTTTCCAATAAGTTTGTGTTTTATACATAGAGAAGTGCCATTATGTGCTACACACCTTTATTGCTACTTGCACTCTCTTTTTAAAATATTCATGATTTTTCTTCTAAGAGATGGTTTCCATCGCTGAACAAAACTTTTCATATTCACAATTAGTTTGCCTTTTCTTACATCCTCATGGCCTGCTACAAGGTACTCCAAACCTAAAAGAAAGCAAAACGAGCTATATAGTATCATGACTTTTTGAGGTGACTTCAGTGTTTTTATGTATGCATAGTTAATGGTTTTATATATTCATGGTTGAAATAGGGAATAATAGACAATAACAGCTGACATTAATAAGCATTTGCTAAGTGCTTTACATGTATGATCTCATTAATCTTGAAAATAGCTTCATAAGTATGTATAATTTTTCTTCTTGTATTGCAAATGAGGAAGCTGAGGCTTGGCAAGGTTAAGAACTTGTTCAGTGTCTCTCAGTAGTAGCAGCACTTTGATATAAGCTCAGGTGTATCTGATTATAGAACTATAACTCTATATTATACAACCCTCTATGGTAAAGAAGGATTCCATAGGCTCTTAACATACCACTGCAAATAAGTATTTCATGGGGACTCATTATGTATGGTAGTATATATTAAGGAGAATTTTATAAAAGTTTAATAACCACTTGAGGAAACATATTGGACAAGAGCTATGGATTATACAAAATAGCACATATTTCCTAAATAAAGTCAATGGTGCTTTTGAAATATAGAATGTTTGTTATACATTTTTTAAAAGGGTGAGATTTGACCAGGCCTAGAGCTGATTTTGCTGACTTGGTGATTAAAAATTCCTCTCAGTCTAACACATACACACACACAAAGTGAAAAGACAGTCTCATTATCTCTATATTAATAAAAAGAAATATGATAATCTCCCTCAGTAAATATTTATAGTAATATCAGTATTGGTATTTTGAAACATTTTTCATTAATATTATTGGATAGAACAAGTAAGTAATTATGTTTAAAAAATAAAAACTTCCAATATAAGATAAAGAGACATATACTTTAAAAATCAAATTTATTTTAAAAATTTTTTAAAGGTTTTATTTATTTATTTTTAGAGAGAGGAGGAGGGAGGGAGAAAGAGAGGGAGAAAAACGTCAATGTGTGGTTGCCTCTCGTGCCCCCCCCCCCCCCCCCACTGGGGACTTGGCCTGCAACCCAGGCCTGTGCTTTGACTGGGAATTGAACCAGTGACCCTTTGGTTCACAGGCTGGCACTCAATCCACTGAACCATACCAGCCAGGGCTTAAAACTGAAATTTAGAAAAATCATGAAATGTTAAAATTCAATTGAAAATATCAATTTAAACTCATGGTTTTAAAATATAAATATATTTTTGTTTATTCACCAAATGACCCAGAAAAAAATGCCCTTCCATGAAATTATTGGTTCAGGAAGGGATTACCATTTGGTGATGAAGTCATTTAAATGGTTAATGGGAAACTTGATGTTTGTATAGTGACTAAGTAACATGACACTCATTCTTTAACAAAACTGCCCAATGGAGAGATCAAACTGTTATGGCTCTAACCCAAGGGTCAAGTTTTAGCAGCACTGATGGGGTGTCATCCAGGAATTATATGTCTTCTGATGTGATTTAACATGAAATACAAAACATGAAGAAGTGTAATGAATTTTAGCTAAAATGTTTATCTTGCCTCCATCAAGCTTTTCTTTAGAGTATGGAAAATAGCCCTGGCTGGTGTGGCTCAGCAGACTGAATGCCAGCCTGTGAACCAAAGGGTCACCAGTTTGATTCCCAGTCATGGCAATACGCCTGGGTTGTGGGCCAGGTCCCCAGTAGGGGGCATGTGGCAGGCAACCACACATTGATGTTTCTTTCCCTTTTTCCTCCCCTTCCCCTCTGTCTAAAAATAAATTAAAAAAAAAAACTTTAAAAAATATATAGCAAATATAAGAAGTAGAGCAACAAGCTAAATGACACCACAAGGAACCAGCCAAACAAATGTAGGAGAGTAGGACAAGATAGCTGGCCTGCTTTCTTCAACAATAATAATTTTTTCAACAACAATAAAAAGAAACTGTACTTGAATAAAAGAGACTTGAAGGAATTAAAAACTAGATACAGTGTGTGATCCTGGATTGAATACTGGCAAGAAGAAACCAGCTCAAAAGAACATTTGGGGATCAGTTGTGAAATTGGAATATGTGTGGAATATGGTCTGAGTATTAGATTATATGAAAATATATTAAAATTGAAAATAAAGATCAGTAACTGAATAAAATAGATTGTAGAATAAAACATATATAATGACTTCATTTTGGTTAAAAATATGACATATATGTGCAAAAAGAAAGACCTGGAAGGATTTTCACTAAGATGTTAACTAACAGAGGTGATCTCTGGGGGGCAGAAATGTGAAATTTTAAATTTTCCCCTAAATTTCTATAATGTACATATATTGCTTCTAAAAGAATGAAAGGTTGTTTAAAAAGGTTATTAAAATAAATCAATCCTAATTTTAAAGATAGCTATGATGGTGTTTTAAAAAAAAAGAGAAATAAAAGGAAAATAATGACATAGAGAGGTTTAAACACTGGGGAGCACAAATGAAAGATGAATTATAAGGTATTTAAATTCTTTAAAGGGTAACCATAGCTTCTGCATGAGAAAGAATCTCTATATTTAATTAACAGACTAGTTAAAATGCAATAGAATGCTCTTGATATTGTTCATATTATCTCTAAAATAATAAAATTCTCATTAAAAATTATAATAAGTAATTTTTAGGAAAATTTAATGTTAAGTCTAGTATTTTAAATGAATTTACTTTGAAACTATAAGTAGAACAAATAATATAGGAATTTGCTATTAATTTAAAGTATAAATATAAATTAAATTAATAAAAATGGTACTGAATCCATAAATTATGGAGCAGCCTCATGCTGAAAATTAGCGTAAAGAACAATATTATCTGTTGTATTGTTTGTTAGCATTTGCATTTTATTTTCCTATCTCTATGTTTTTGACGTGAACTTTGCTACATGTTTGAGGACACAAAGTTTATTTTATACCCATAAAAAAGAATATATAACAACTTAGTACTAGTCTTGATATTCTAAAATACATGATTATTGAATGAATGTAGGAACAAATAAATTTGCAGGGATGCCCAATTAGATTGCTTCTTTAGGAAAGTAGCAAAGGAAGCAAGTTGAAGTGTAAGGTTTCAGAATTTTCTTATCAGCTTTCTTTGGCTTTAGCTATTGAACTTGTAAAAATGGAAAAACAAAGTGAAATGAGAGTGTCTGGTTTTGCTTTGGCAGGTTCCAGTCTTTTCTTCAAAGTGAGTAAACATGTTTTCAAGAATTCTTTGAATAATTGTGCTTATGCTTTCAATTGTGATGAACTCAGTTGATTCTTTGTTTGGCAGAAACCTGATTAGGAAGTATAGTTCACTTCCTGGAGGGTGGATCAGATGGTCAAAGCTTTTGTTTTTAATGTCTGGCTAAAAAACTGGGCAGATTTTTTTTTTCTTTTGCCAAGATAGAAAGGGCTTATAGGAAGAGCCCCTGTACACAGATATTTGGGAAGTGGAACACAGATGAATGACCATTCATTTCCTGTATTCAAAATTCAAGAGTTCTGTTTACTTGATTTGTTTTTTGAAACTTTCTTTCTTTATTTATTTATCTCAAATGTCTTTTATTCTTAAAATTTAAATTAATTTAAAGAAAATACTGAAGGAGTATAAAAGGGTGTGAGAGATTAGTTAACAGTAGAAATAAAGTCAAGAAATGTATATCATTCATTATGCAGATGGTTTGGGTTGGGGGAGATATTTTATTAATAGTTTTTTTCTTCTCTCTCTTAGTCATCTGTTTGTTGCTCTCAAGTTTATTTGTCAAAGACCATAAACAACTTGTTATTAATATAACCTTGGTTTCCTGGACTTATATTTGGTAGGAATTATATCTAGAAAATAAATTATGCACTTGTTTCAACAATGACATTAAGACACAGATGGTGACTACACAAACTGGGAAATACAGAAGATTTAAAAAAATTGTTTGTTTTGCTAGAACTTACTGTCTGGGAACTGTTACTACTATTGGGTACTAATGGTAGGTTCTGGGTGTACTATGATCAAAAATCTAAATCCCATCCTCAAACTTAATGAAGGAGACAGAAAAATAAGCAGTTTATGACACAATAGAGGAGTGTACTTACAGTGTATAAAGGTATGAATCCCTTGCTTACTTGCTTGTCTCTACCTCTGCCATAACATTTTAGAGTACAAATTTCACTGCATGCCAAGTTTCTCTAAGATTTTACAAGTTTTTTTTGGGGGGGGGGGGTTGTTTGCTTGCTTGCTTGCTTGCTTGTTTATTTATCTCTGCTGTTTCTAGTTTGAAACCAGAATGATCATTTAATGAAAAATAAGATGATAACTTGGGAGTTGTTTTCTACCCAGGAGAAACAGATGCTTCTCATGCAACAGTAAAAATGAATTCAATATTATTTTCACAGATGGAATTTTGCATTTGAGCTTCCTTTGGGAGCAAGTTCTACCCAGGGCGCCGTAATGGGACCTAGCTTTCAGATACAGTGTTAGTGGCAGATAAATTCATGAAAGTACTTTCTATGCTGCTGACACCTGGAACCAATCTGCAACTTCTCTTTTAGGGCACAGAATATTATATTGATGGATTTTAAAGTATTATACTTTAATAGAGCACCTGGAAGAGAAATAGTTTTTTGATGTCAGTTCAAAGAATTCCATTTGGGCTTTCCCCAGAATTCAGATGTGAAAAGGAGAGATGTTCTTGCAGAGTTTATTTAGGTTGTGGTTCAGAGAATGTAAGACAAACAGCAATTCAGCATAGAGAAGGTAGTTATTAAGCTAGAAAAATCTAATGCTCACCAGGATTGAGGATTGGACAAGTGCAGCCTCTGTTAGTCCATGATTCTGGATACAATGTTCGCATTCCTCGTAAAATTTTCAATTTGGTAGATTTTAAGACTTTTTTTATCTTCACATTGACCTCAGCATGAGATCCTTTATCATGAGCTGATAAAATCTTTACTCTTAGCACTGTAACAATACAATTCCAAAAGTCAAAATGCATAGAATTTCATATCTTTTGAGGTTTGAACAACAACTTAAATATATACTTCAGAGTGTAATGGAAAAGTGAATTAATGATGATGAGAATGTGGAAATTAACTTTAAAAATCATTAGGCTTAGAATTTTGTACTGGCTTCACCTAAATCAACTATACTCTTCCTTTTTAGATATTTTCTACTGCAACTCATTCCCATATCACTATGCTAAAAGAATATTAGCCATTTGCCTACTGCAAGTATAATTAATCTTAAACACATTCAGCTATCAACTAAATAGAAGATATGTAGGAAGTAGAATTGTTATCCTGGTTTTTATTTAGATTCTAACTATACTACACTCTTCTGGTTGATTGTGTACAATGTTTTGAAGAGCAAATGCTACTCCCAGGCTATATTTTAAATATCCTAAAAAGATTAAATAATAATAATATTATTATTCCCTGGTGTTACACCCCTGGTGTAAAATGCAAGCTGACTGGGGTTAGGGAGGCTGTCCTTCTAAATACATGATGACAGTTTCCAGTATTCCATATGACTCATGATTCTGTTATGCTCTAGCATCTATGAAATGGATGGGGGGATTAATAAGCAATGGAATAAATTGGGATAGGGAAGAAAGTAGACCTAAGGAACATTGGATGCAATATTCCGTAGTATTAGTTTTTATTGGTTCATCTGTATCTTGATGAAAGACTGTGTGTAATGAGAGAACCCTATCCTGGCTGGTTCTATATCCATAAGGCTGTCAGACACCTGTCTTTCTAGAATCACCAAATTTTTTATTTCTAAGGGGTATAAGAGCTCATCTAGTTTTGTTTTTATGTATAAGGAGGCAAATTTTTAAAAATTAAGTGAATTGCTCAAGTTTGCCTGGCTGGTTGATTACAGGTAGTGTTTGGATTAGAATTCTGATGAGATAGTTGCATGAAAGGTACATAGCATAGTACGTCACACATAGCCAATGTGCAAGGGTTACTTTTGGTATTTTGGGGATATTTTTTTCACTAGATTGTAAGCTCAAAGACAGTAGGGACCTTGCCTATTCACAATAATAGCTCAATAAATACTTGCTAAAGGAATAATAAAATAAATCAAGTTTTTTTCCATTAAGCCAGAGAATGGGTTTTTTTTCTCCCAAGTCTGTAGGTGTATTGTATTTAATAAAAACAAGATATTTCATTACATCATTAAAAACATTTAAATTCTTTTAAGTAGAAAAAATACAATTGTATTAAAAGATGCCAATGTACAATAGTTTTTTGTAAATTTAGTCAGAAAGCTACTGAACCTATGCAATAATGAAAACCAACTGATATTTCCACTAAACTGACTGACTTTGAACTAAATGTTTTTTTTTTATTTGCTTTTAATAGTAAATACCATTATTAGGCACTATATATTTCATAAGTTTTATTCTACTATTTAGTCAAGTTGGCAGGATAAAGGAGAGAAATACACATGTTAATGTTAGATAAGATTTAAGAGGTTTTTAACATTCACATTTTTATCTCTCATGAGATTAAATACAATGTTATCAAGAACCTAAATACTTGGTTTCAGAAATCATAACTTAAAATTTTCTCTTCATTGTAATCCATATTTTAGGTCCTATAAATATGGAACAATAAAAAGCCTAGACCCTAGTCAATAATATGTTGGCAAGATCAGGTATCTTTAATACATTTAATAGTAAATATAAAGTAATTTAGAATTTGAATATAGTAATAGTCTTTATTTAGGGCAGTGATACTTTATCTATGTGCTGCATTTTTATGGTATTTGAAAGGCAGAGAAATGCAGAGTATATAGAGGGGGCAGGATAAAAATGGAGGCAAACAGCTCATATCCTCTTACTCCTCAAATATATAAATTCTCTTCCTTCTCCCTGCCATTTACTGAGCATCTAGTAAGAGCAAGGTAATGTGCTTTTTAAAAAATCACATTTCATGGGGAAGGTGGCATTACCCCTACTTTACAGATGAGGAAGCCTGGAGAGGTTAAGTTACCCACCCAATAAACCAGAAATCAAACCCATACAGGTCTGAACCCAATGCCTGAGCTCTTGAAATACTGCTTTAGATTGATTTCTGCTTAGTATTACCTGATAAACTGCCACAGGAATTGTTCAAGTGTCTAGAGACTTCCCTTATAGATTACTAAGACAGGAAGCATCATAAGAAAGGATTATGTGTCATTTTTTTCCTTTTTGTTCTTTGCTTCTTTTCCTTATAGTAGGATAACCTTGCCATCGCTCTACAAGCCTTGTGCCCTCACCAGGGCTTGCAGCACCATCTCTATTAGGAAAATCAAGTCCAAGACCAGAATACTATGTTTAACATTATTATACAAGACTAATGCTTTAAAATATTGAGAATGTCATATACCAGGCCTCACATTTCCTAGAAAACTCTTTGTATTTAGTTTGAATAGATTTTCAGAAGCATTTAAGGATTTCAAACTCACCATATGTATATTTCATCCCACAGAATGCCTTGGAGTTTCCTAATACTTGTTCCTTACATTCACATTTACCTACAGAAATTAAATGAGGAATGGTGTTATTTAGAAACAAAGAAAAAAAGAGAAATCAGCAAGGAAATCTAGGTAACATAACTCTTTATGCTTGAGTGATTTATAAAACATAATCCATAAATACTAAGAAAACATGAAAAGTCATTCAAAAGAAACAGTCACTTCCTGAACTGAATTAGTTATTATTCAGTCAAGTACTAGTCTAAGAGAAATACAGAAATGTAGAAATATTGATATAATTTAATGCTTATAATTGATGTTGTGACATAGTCCATGCTAATGGAAAGGAACAACTAAAAAAATAGATGACCTATAAGAGCAATGATTTTTTTAGGATTACTGTTCAAAATAAAATAAAATAATTGGACAGTCCTTTGAAGGTATGCCATCTAATTAAAAAAAATTATTAAGCCCCTATGGTAAGCAGGATGAGGTGCTATAAACTTCAGAGCATATAAGTACCAGCAAGACTCAATTTTTGCCTTAAGGCTTACAACTCAGTAAGGTGAATAAAGCAAGTATATACTGTATTTTTCAGACTATAAGATGCACTCCCCCCCTCCAAATTTGGGAAGAATAATGGTTGTTAGTGCTGCTGTTGAGTTCTGTTTATATTGGTGAAATATGTTATTTATGTTATTAAATATTTTACCACACTTGTTGCTTCTAAAATTTTTTTCCTACTTTCCTCTAAAACCTAGGTGCGCCTTATGGTCCAAAAATATGGTAAGCAGTGGTAAGTTTTCTAAGACAGGTACAATATGCTTGGGTGGGAGGTCACATGTTTGAGAAGATAGAATAAGCTCTATAGCTGAACAAGAATTTGAAATGGACTTTGAAGAACAAGTAGTATGTGTTCTATCAATACTTGAAATTATATACTACAATTATGTGTCAGAGATTTGCCAGGCCCTGCAGAACACTTTCAAAATGCCTTTGTACATACTGTCTATCCAGCATTTTCATACTTATTTATGTATATATTCCCTCTCTAGACTATAATCCTTGAGGACAACGGTTATGCCTTATTCATCTTTGTGTTCCTAGAACCCAGAATGGATAGGATTTTCATCCTTACTAATTTAACAAATAGATATAATGTTACCCCTTTCCTCGCCGGTCCCCTCTTTCCCTCATGCATTGCATTTCATAGGCATCGAGTGGAAACAACAGCAGGTAACTTTTACTGGGGAGGGCTTATGTGCCAGGCAGGCACTATTGTGTTTTACATTTATTTACTGATATAAGATTCTAATATATAATAATTTGACAGGAATATAGAGATAAAAGGGTGAGGGGAAAAAGTAAGAGAAAAAGGGCAGGGTGTGTTCATAGAAGAATGAGTGGTTCTGTTTCTCCCAGGTACAGACTGAGTAGAGAATAGTAGAAGGTGTCATGGAGGGCCCTGATTGATATGTAATTAAGGCCTGAATTTAATTTGTTAGAAAAATGGGAATTTTCAAAGCTATCAGTTTAAAGAAGTTATTTAAATTAAAAAATATGTATATATGGTGGAGGAAGGGGTGGGTGGAGGTGGAAGAGGTTATGGGAGGATAAATGGTAATGGGAAAAATACAATAAAAAACTATATATACACATATATATGAAAATCAATCTGGCATTATATCAAAAGTATTGGAATGAAGAGAAAATGAAGGCAGGGAACAATTAGAAGCGAGTGAAATTAATAACAACAACAGTAACCAAACTGAGTTCCAACTATATGCCATAAACTATATAAGGAATTTATCCACATGATCTTATTTAATTTTATAATAACCTTAATGAGATAGGTATTATTAAAAAATGAAACAATGAAGGTTCAGAGTAATTAATTAGCTTATTCAAGGTAGCATAGCTAACACATAAAAAAGTCAGATTTTAAGTCTGGGTTGGGGAGAGTCTGAAGCCCCTGATCTTTCCACTATTCTGTCTTTCTAAGTCAGATGGCATGTAGGTCTGACAGGTGGATCTAGACAGGAAGAAATATCAAGGGATGCTGCAGAGATAGGGTCTACAAGTCTTGTCAATGGTAAGGGAAGGAGGAGCGTAACAAATCTGAAATTTTCAGCCAAGCCAACAAGAGAGGAGTGTATTGTCACTAACAGAAATAGGGAAGTTAAGAGAAGGAGAGCATTTCATAAGTGTATAATTAATTAAGATTTTTTTGGTAGCAACCAATTGTCTAACTTAATTATTGAAAACATGTGGAGTAGCTCAGACAGGAGAAAACAACCGAAGGACTGGAGCTCAGAAAGGACAAGAATCAGGAGAGTGCACGGATCTGGAACTATTGGGTAGCCTCTTTTATAGCTTCACCATTGGATCTTGAACTCTTAATCATTTTCAGACTTTGTCACTTACATAAAAGATTTAAGTTCCAGGGACAGAACATCTGATTGGCTTCTCCAAGAGTCTATTAAATGGGGGAAGAATGCTTCCTCAAAGAAAAATGGGGTTGAGCTACCACAGAAATAGTGGGAAAGAAGGGGAAACTAATCTGGTCAGGCAAAACACAACAGAGACCTATGATGAAGAGAATGTAATGAACCAGAGATGCTGAGAGAATATTCAGGTGGAAATGACACTAGGATTCTGGTGAGACACATGGTGATGTGGAAAACAGTGACTTCCTGGCTCTAACTAAAGCTTCTCTAGGAATCAGGGAATGAGATTCTCAAGGAGAAAATCACAGTGGAATTAAATAGTAAGAGAAATCAAAGGTGCTTAAAATGAGCTGTTGTGATTTGTTAAATAATACTGCTTTTAATCTAAACATAGCAGAGAGAGGATTACTCATTCAGAAATTATAGTAACTTAAGTGAACAACCCACAGCCTTTGATTTTTCCACCAAAGCAGGACAGTATGGTAACTACCATGCTATGAAACCTAATGGAATTCCAAATGGCATATATTATTGCTTAATATAATGTTCTTCTCTTTAGTCCTTCAGCCTATGAGAACACACATAAATCTGTTATTCAAAGATATTTCTTTGGCTGCTTTCTGGTACCTCCTTTTAATATGTTAAGGCATTGGACAATAAAAGTTGTTTTTGAATGCATCTCTGTTGATCAGGCTTCAGCCTGTTTTCTTAAAAGAAATCTAGAAGGAGAGGAAAACCTGTTTAGCTATACCAAGGTATTAGAATGTTAGAGAGAGAGAGAGAGGGAGATAGGAGACAAGGGGAGGGGAGAGAGGGAGAGAGCACTGTTTACAGTTCTTTGGCACTAAAGCCAGTTTTGTTGTACCGAAAGTGAAATTTTACATCTGATGTTCTCTACCTCACAAGAAGTCATAGAAATTAAGAGCATCTTGTAGGTATAGGATATTGCATTCCTAGTTATGGAAACTTATGGTAGGTAATATGTAGGTAGGCACGTACATTTGAGAATAAATCACAGTGCTTAGGAAACTAATTAACACTTTTCTATTGAAAAAAGGAGGCCAGGAGTACTATTCTATATCCAATGCAAATATTGCTGTTTAGCAGGAAACTGAACAATGTCTTACACAACCTGGAGCTCTTCCAGATGAATTTCAGACGCTCTCTGGGGACGTCGTAGACCTAACAGCTGTTGTGAATGTGAGAGTCTGGAGTCATTCTGATGCCAGTGCTTTATGTGCTTAATTAATGTGCTGCAGCTCCCTAGTAACATGATGACTCGCTTAATGAGTGTCTTAAAACGATTTTTATAGGTTGGCATAGCAGACAAAGTTGGAGAATTATGTACATCATTATCTTAGATAAATGGAAGGAAACTTTCAAAACTGGTCATTAGAATCAGAATTCAGATTATATAGAATTTAGACAAAAAATAATGGGAAAGATTTCTTCTTTATTAAATGTGAAAAGACAAATATGACAAGTTCATATTACCTTATCCTTCCCACCTTCTTCCCTGTTGTGAATTAAAATAAAACCATTAGGAAAATGATCCTGATTGTTAAGTGAAAAAACCATGATACGGTATTACAAATACCAGGGTTTCTCAAATTTGGGTTCTTTATTCTTAAGGGCTCCGTAAGTTTTTTATAAGAATGTATTAAAATTGCAGTTTCTAACTCTGCTTCAGCCATACTGGCCTCCTTGCTATTTCAGGAATAAGTCAGGGCTAGTCCCACCTCAGAGTTTTTGCACTTGCTGGGTCTTCTTCATAAACTCTTTTTCCTCTGTTATTTGTATAGTTCACCCCCTTACCCCCTTCAGACTTTTTTCCCCTCTAATTCCACCTTTCACAGAATTTTCCCAGATCACCCTGTCTAAAAGTATGACCTTCCCAAGCACTTTTTTCCCCCATCCCTCTTTTATTTCTCTATTACACTACATATTATTATATAAAATATTTTACTTATTTATTAGCTTTCTTCCTCTGCAAGAATACAGGCTCTTCAGAGGCTGGGATTTTTGTCTGTTTTGCTCAATCACTATATTTACAATACTGGCACATAGCATGGGTACTCAAATATTTGTTGGATGAAGGAGTGAATTTATAAATACCTTCTACAAATTAGTAAGAAAATTGCAAATAGGAAATTCACAGAAAAAGAAACCTGAATGACCAAGAAACCATGAAAAGTTACCAAACCTGTTAGTAATCAGGAAAATGCAATTTAAAATGGTGAGAATCCCACTTTATACCCACTAAATTGGCAAAAGTTGAGAAGTTCAGTAACATTAACTTAAAAATCCAATAACTGTTGAATTAAACTGTGCCTGAATTAATGAGTTAGATTAGCGCTTGGCCCCTGGTATTTGCCATATAAAAATTTGTTAAATAAATACAAAATGTTACTGATGATGTGTGATATCATATTTTGCTGGTGGAATGCAAATTTATACAACCACTCCAGAGAGCTATTTGGCAATATATAGTAAATTTGGCAATAAGCACATCCATGACTCAAAGAGTTGTGCCCTAGAACAAGGGTCAGCAAACATTTTCTATAAAGGGACAGATGATAAATATTTTAGACTTTGTGGGCCAAGAGGCAAAATTAAAGATATTATATAGGGTCTTAAATAACCATTTAAAGTGTAACCATTTAAACCTTAAAGCAGGTAGAACTCATGGGCCGTAGAAGAATAGATGGCAGGGCAGATTTGGCCAGAGGACTGTAGTTTGCCAGCCCCTGCTCTAAGAAACTTATTCTAAATGCACAAAATCACAGATGAGAACATTCATGCTAGCATTATGTGTAACAGTAAAAAACTAGAAATTGGAAATATCCTGAATGGCCAACAATGGGAGAATAAAAAGTGGTATGTGGATATAATAGAATGCATAAATTAAAAAATAAATATCAATACATATTCAGGTCAAAAAAGTTTTGAAAATGTAGATAATTTATGTCTGTGATAATATATATATATACACACATATCTATTTATTATATATATATATTAAAATCATGAAAGTGAATAATAAACACCAAAGTTCAAGCTAGTGGTTATTCTGTGGAGTAAGAGAGGCTACTGAGGTTGTAGATTGGTACACCAGGGGCTTCAAATGTATCTGTAACACTGTAAAATTTAAATGAAAATATGAAACAATTATGGCAAAGTATAAGATTTAGTAACACTAGAAGGTGTGTTTATGAGTTTTTATATAACATTTTGGCATTTGTAATGTTTAATAATAAAAATATTTAAAAACACATGGGAGGGAGGTGGGGAGGGAGGGGTGGGTGGGCTGGGATGGGAGTAAAGGACAGAAAACTGTACTTAAATGATTAAAATAAAATTAAAAATAATTTTAGACTTATCTAAATTTAATTTGGCAAGCATTTTACAATCAAATGCTGACACAAGATTTCATACTTTTATGTTTTAAGGAGCGAGTTGGTGCTAAATAGAACCACTCAATTTTCTATGAGAAAACAATAGAGGCAAGATGAACACAGAAATCACGTATTCCTATCAATGGTACATCATGCTCTTCAAATGAAGGAACAGATAAACATCACAGGAAAATTGAGCCTGAGGAAATAACAGTATAGACTTAGTAACTCCTAAGAACCATATTAATGTGTTTTGGCTTCATTAAAAATCCTTTTTCATATTCAATTAATGTTAATTTGAATTTTATTAGTTTTATTATTTGGCTTATATTTAGTTTGTAGAATTGTTTTTGTTTCTTAGTTGTGAAGAAGCTTTAAAAATGAGTTCACATCTAGCCTTTGGTTTGTACATATTAAGTTATCCTAGTTAAGAATATTTTTCTTTTAAATGGATCTGTATTTTTCTTAACCTGATATATTTAGCTAGTATTCAACTGTGCAAAGCAGTATGTTTTATAATTTTAAAAAAGATTTTATTTACTTAATTTTTAGAGAGGGGAAGGCAAGGAGAAAGAGAGGGAGAGAAACATTGATCGGTTGCCTCTCACATGAGCGCCAAGAGGGGACCAGGCCCACAACCCAGGCATGTGCTCTGACTGGGAATCAAACCAGAGACCTTTCACTTTGCAGGAGGACACTCAACCAAACGCACCATACATGTCAGGGTGTAAAGCAGTGTGTCTTAGAGAGAAGGAAACACAACAAAGTATTAACACTGTGGTAAAGAGATTTAGGTGACAATATTTTTTTACTATGATGCTTTACATTTTCCAAATTTTCTATACTAATTACTTATGTTACTATAATTATCAAAAATAAATAAAAGCTTGTTAAAATATTTCTTAGTTATATTTAATAGTTTTTACAATGGTCACTGCCTTACTAAATGTCAAAACTGAAGAGTTCCCCTATAGGATCCAAAAGCTGCTCTCTGGTTTGCTATGAATCACTGCTAATCAAGCCCAGACTCACAGATAGAGAGCAGGCTCACAGCTCAGGGGGTGGCGGTTGAGGGGCGAGGTAGGGAGGGTGGAGGGATTGAGCAAAAAAGAAAATAAAAGGAAAAAACTCATGGACACGGACAACAGTGTGGTGCTTGCTGTGGGGGGAGAGATAAAGGAGGACATGGGAGCAGTACATGGTGGAAGGGTGGTGGAACACAATACAGTGTACAAATGATGTGTTGCAGAACTGTGCACCTGAAACCTGTATAATTTTGTTAACCAGTGTCACCCCCAATAAATTCAATAAAAAGGAAAACAAAAAGACATGACCCAAAAATATGTTATAGCTGTTGTCTCACCTGAATGTCGAAGTGCAGAAAATCCTTGCTCATCTTCCCACTCCCAGGTTGGTTCACTCTTATTTTGTGTGGAATAGAAGTCAGGAATTTCATGATACCAGTCTATGTCTGTGCTGCTAAAAAAACCCCAGAAAATGATGAATACATTTTTTCAGAAATTTTTCAGAACTTGAGTGAAATGAGTAAATTTATACAAACTCAAGCCTTTTCAGCTGCCTTCCCATCCTTTAACTTTTCAGAAATAAACATTATTTTAGGGTCAATTGTTAAGAAGAATGATTTATTTTACAAAATGAACTAGACCATCTCTAGAATCTTGCAAGAACAAATGCCTTGATTCTCAATTTGTCAACAATTCCTTAAACAGATGTGTAAAGACATCTTCACTCCACTGATGGCATGCAAGATTTTCCATATCACTACCGGACCTTCAAAGGATCTGAAAGACACATAGGTGAGAACAAGAGCCATGCATATTTACCTGCTGATGCAGTCTCCTGTGAGAGGGTCGCAGCTCCCTGCACAATCACAGGGCCTGCAGCCATAGTCTCCGAAGCCCCAGTATCCCACCATACACCTGTCGCAGCGTGGCCCTGCCACCCCAGGCTTGCATGGGCAGTCACCATTGCTGGGGTCACAGAAGGTCACTGAGCTGAAAGGAAGGGCAGCTGATCCAACTGGATGGCAGGAGCACACTGCAACAGAGAGGACACACAAGGGCTGATGAGTGACTAGATTGTGGAGATTGGGCCTGGCAATCTCAAAATCCCTTTCACCACACAGCACATCTCTGAGGCTCCTCCGTTAGCCAATTGGTGTAAGCTCAGAGAATAAAATCTAATTAAATTACAAATAAGATGACAAAATCAGAAAAGCATGTCTGCTGCAAAACAAACCACGTAATTTATTATAAAATTGAGGGCCTTGAATATGAATAGATTTTGGTCGAGTGATGGGATCAAAGATTAAAAAAGAGCAATTCATGCTACAGAAAAACAATCACGAGGATTGCGTTCTGGAAGCCAAACAAAGTTTCAAAGAGGTGGCCAGCATCAACTGTGTCAAATACTGGTATGTCCAAAAAGATGAGGAAAGCTTTTCTGTAAGGGCACAGAAATGAGGTGGCTGCTAAAACTAAATAGGGATATGAACTCAAGTGAAGGTATCAGTTTTGTTTGTTTTAAGATGGGAGAAATTATAGCATGTTCAATGTTGATGGAAATGATTCAATAAAAAGGGAAAAATTGGTGACTAAAAGAGAGATGGGAGAATTGTAAGAGGAATACTTGCTCATACTTGAGAAAGGGAGAAAGGATGAGATCTGGTGTAGAAAAGATTGTATTGGCCTTGTGTGGGAGGATGATGAGCTCGTAGTGACAGGGTGGAAGGTAGATGGATGCAGGTAAGTAGATATACGCAGTGGTGGCAGTTGATGGGATTTTTCTTCCGATTATTTGTATTTTCTGAATGAAATAGGAAGCAAGGTCATCAGGTGACAGAGAAGATGGGAGTGGAAGAGTGAATGAGAGACTTAGGAAGTGAAGTATAATTGCCAGGTAGCATAAGGACCACATTTGAGGTTAAAGTCATTCATTTGTAGTGACTTTGGTAGGTTGTTTCTCCAGTCCTGGAGAAACTGAGAGGATTCAGGTTTAATAGGGGAAGAAAGGTGGATTTAATTTGCAAGTGTTATGGACTGAATGTTTGTGTCCCCCACCCCCATTCATTTGTTGAAGCCTAATCCCCATTGTGATGGTATTTGGAGGTGGGGCCTTTGGGAGGTTTGGATGTGCTCTTGGAAGTAACATTGGTGCCATTCTAAGGGGATGAAGGGCAAAACACTCTTTTCTCTGTGAAAGATGTGATGCTATAACATGAAATGGTGGTCTGCAACCTGGAAGAGAGCTCTCACCAGAATCCAACTGTACTGGTACCATGATCTCAGACTTCCAGCCTCCAGAGCTGTGAGAAATGTTTATTGTTTAAGCCACCCAGTCTGTGGTATTTTGTTATAGCAGCCTGTATGGACTAAGACACGTAAAGTTAAATGTGGCTCCTCAGGCTAGAATTTACATGAGGCCATTTCTGCAAGTCCCGCTATATTAATCAAGAGTTCTTCCCCTCAGCTCTCTCCCAACATCCACAACTGCTTACTGCTCAGTTTGACAATCCTCAATACTTTCTTTGTTGCTGGGATAGCAAAAATAGTTGAACAAAGTTTTAAAAATGTTCTTACTGGGTTCATCACAAGTTTGTGTACCCTAACCTCAGTTGGGTCCCCTGATGCTCATTAACCTTATTTATTCAATTTTACGTGGCCCTTTTTAAAATAAAAAATTCCTCACAGTGGCTGCTCCAAAATATCCCCAGACTTTTTAATTTACCATAACCACTCAGTGTAAAAATTTTAATTAATTAATAAAGTCCTCTGGATAATCTTTTCTCCACCTCAAAAGCTCTTTTATGGTCTTGCCACTCCCTCGTTCTGTGATCTTGGGAAAGAAATTTAACTTCCCTGAGCCTCTGTTTCTTCAGTGAAGTATCTCTATCACGGAGATTTCATGAGGATAAAATTATTTTAAATGAAATTATTTCAGCAAGGTTCATAGCACAAAGCCTGATATGTACTAGGCCAACTTCCTACTAAGTCTTCTCAACTAATATTCTAGATGTTATTCCCTCCTTTATTTATTGATTATTTTCTTTGTCATTAAAATTACAGTTTGGCTTCAGTCTGGCTTCAAAGCTCAGCTACTACCTATGACTTTGGCAAGATACCTAGCCTCTCATTTTCTTAGTTTTCTTGTCTGTAAAATGGAAATGAGAACAATATTTACCCTCATTACAGCTGTTGTAAGAAGGAAAGGAGATTATGTATGGAAAACAGTGCAGTATCTGGCGCATGGTTAATTAATAGTGAATTAACTAATTAATTCAATGAATAATTCTTGTAGAGTTGTAGAATCTGTGTTGGCATAAAGAATGATGCCAATCCTGAAGAAACTCATAGTCTTGTTGGGGAAACAGGTGTAAACAAAATATTGCCATACTCTGATAAGTACTCCAAGACAGCTCTACATAAAGTGCTACGGGAGACATAAGGAAGGGAACACAGGTTGAGGGAATTACATAGGCACCCATGAAAGACGGGTCATTTGGACATCTGAGCTGATCCCAAAAGATGAGTAGGACTCTGCAGTTGAAAAGGAGGATACAATAGGCAGTTGTTTATTCCAGCCTGGTCTTTAGATACTCTCCCCATTGCATTTCTTTTAAATAATTTTTTAAAAATCTAATTGTGGTAAAAAAAAACACATACCATAAAATGTACCATCTTAACCATTTTATAGTGTACAGTTCATCCCCATTGCATCATAAATTTCTGTATTATATGTGAAAGCACTTGCTGCTTCCTGAAAATGTGAAGCTCTTTCATGCCTCAGTGTCCCTTGATGTGCCTTCATTGCCTTTCACCACCTTCGAGCATCTGGACCACGACATGCTTTGTTTTCCCACTCCATCCACACAATTAACCACTCTCTCCTCTGTGCTGCCTCTGTTCTTTGTATATACTTCTATTCTGTGTACATCACAGTACATCATTATTGTTTGTTTATATGCCTGTCTCCCTTACTATTAGACTCTGAACTTATTGACAGAAAGATCACCATCTTCTTATTTTTGTTTCCTAGGCCCCAGAAAAATGTCTGGTAGATGCCCAAATAAGCATTTATGGAATTGACCTGAAGGACACATGGGCTGTAGAAATCATATGTGAAAGGGCATGGCCTATTGGGGACTACGAGAAATTTAGTGTGTCTGTAGTGTGCATTGAGTGGAAAGTAATTGAAGGTTGAAGTTTATCATACATTTGGAGAGAATGCATACTACATAACATGAATGTATCAAAGTGCTATGTAAAGGAAATAGTTATTTCCTTTAAAGGAAATCATTATTTTGAGGTGAGTAAACCAATAGTTACCTTATCACTCAGTTAAGTCATTTTGGTTCTTGGCAGCAGATAGTGGAACCAGAAGACATGATGTAAGACCCACATCTAGTGTAATACATAGTATTCCATCACCACCATTATCGTTTCCTCCAATAGAAAATGCAAGCCTTTCTAGGATTTAACCTCTTTGTACTACCATATATTTTAAAACCTACACACATTTCAGGAATAGCCAGAGAAGAATGTGATTCTATCACATGTGTTAGTAGATTTCTGTCAATGTGACTTTTTACATAATTACAAGATAAAAATACCACTTGGAAACTATGCAGAACTAGCTCCAGGCAGAAGGCCCTGACATCTCTCACAGCATACTTTTCCAGACTGCACACCGAGGCTTGCCTTGCATACCTATCTCCTGAAGTCTGTACAGCAGACAATGTCTGACACACATAATCTACATTTCTTACTTTCTTCCAAAATACAAATATAGCTCCTTCTTGCTTCAGGAAAAATAGGGGTTTTTTTTTAGATTCTAGTTCTGATTTTTCAGTGTATATTCCTTGTTTGTTGATTCTAAAATGTAACCCAAGCACTTAGTTTTTACCTATTCATTATGATGAATGTCACAGTCACAACCCAATTGGAGTGACATAAACCCTTACTGCAGCTTTGTTATCTTGTTAGACATAAAACCCAATGGTAAACATTTTCTCCAAGCTGCTTTCACAACCAAATTAGCAAAACAAAATTATTTAAAATGTCATTTTTAATTCTTAAATAGTGTCACAAGATTTCTTTGAAAATAGAAATGACTAGTCCTGACCAGTGTGCCTCAGCGGGCTGAACATTGTCCCACAAAACAAAAGGTTGCTGGTTCCATTCCTGGTCAGGGCACATGTGTGGGTTGCAGGTTCCATCCCCAGCTGGGACATGTACAAGAGGCAACTGATCCATGTTGCTCTCTCACATTGAGTTTCTCTCTCAAGTAAATAAATATAATCTTTAAAAAAATGTAAATGACTAATTTAAAACAGTATATTCTTTACTGATATGTACTTGTTATAAGAAAACCAGAAATAATAATGCAAAATATTCAAAACAGATATGATAAAGGAAATGGGTACTTTTTTTTTTAAGATTTTATTTATTTTTAGGAAGGGAAGGGAGGGAGGGATGGAGAGAGAGAGAAAGAGGGAGAGAGAGAGAGAGAGAGAAAGAGAAACATCAATGTGCGGTTGCTGGGGGTTATGGCCTGCAACCCAGGAATGTACCCTGGCTGGGAATCGAACCTGGGACATGTTGGTTCCCAGCCCGCGCTCAATCCACTGAGCTACGTCAGCCAGGGCTAGGAAATGGGTACTTTTATAAACAATCTCATAACAAGTTCCCTTCAAATAATGAATTTAGGTACTTACCTAATGTTATAAAAATTTTATTTACAGATATGTAGTTGTAGCAATACACTTATTATGTAAAGCACTGTCCGTCTATAGAGCATTTATAGAGAAGAGTTGCAACATTAGGTTGCTCTGGAGTTCATTCTGCTAGGAAACTTAACTGTTAATGAAACAGTGGATGAACACCTTTTTAAAAAAAAAATCTTGACTAGAGGACATGCTTATTGATTTTTTAGAGAGAGGGGAAGGGAGGGAGAAAGAGGGGGAAAGAAACATTGATGTGAGAGAGAAACACTAAATGGTTGTCTCTTGTATGTTAACATACAAGAGACCGGGGACCAAACCTGAAATCCAGGCATGTGCCCTTACTAGGAATCAAACCTGCGACCTTTCAATCTATGGGACAAGGCTCCAGCCAACTGAGCCACACTGGGCAGGGCATGGATGAACATGTTTTTAAGTAACTTTGTGCATCCATAATGCTCTGAAATTCGTGCTGTATTTGTTTCAACCACAAATGCTGACAATGAATATAGCTGTTTGAAAATTACCTGTAATACCTTTTAGGAAGCCAGAAAATTTAAAAAAGGTAATATAATAGAGTTGGTAAGGTCATAAACTTAGGAGTCAGATTGGATGAGTTCAAATCTGGTTATGAGGCTTATTACTTGTGAAATTAACCTTCTCAAGTCTCAATTTTTTCATTGATGACATAAAAAATAATAGCTATGCCATAGGTTTGTGTGAGGATTAAATAAGATAGAGTATGTATGCAGCAATGTATCAGGTACTTAGTGGCACCAAATGCTCAAAGAATAAATATCATTACTATCTAGATGAAACATTGGTTTTAAAATGCCCACCATTTATTCATTCATACCTTCATCAAAGAGTTCTTGAACTTGAGAGTTAACATGAACTATGCTAGGAGCTGAGGATACAAAACTGAATACAGAGTCACTAACTCTTCAGTAGGAAAGAAACATATGCAATAAATAATTACAGGGCAGTAAATGTTCTAACAGCATTGTCTAGGGTGCATGGAAACACAGAAGAAAGGGCAATAACTGTTTCTTGCAGGTAAGGCTTGTTTTTAAAGGAAATTAATGATCTAACTGGATTTCAAAATAAGCTGAAACTCCCTACTTTGCACCTGGAAGAAATTTGGTGGCAAATAGCTTTCTTGACTATTCTAAGTCCTATAGAATTAGGTAACTGTCCTGTTACATATTTTTCTTTGGATTAAAAAAAATCAATTTGCTATTACTGTCCTTTTTAGATCAGAGTATGAGAAAAAGTTAGGGCATAATCTAGGGTCCTGCTGCTTATAAGAAGGTACTCAATAATGTCATGTAGGATGAGTGTCACGGCCATCAACCTATGTGAATGTAATAAGCATGTACAAAATGGCCAGGAACAAAACGGAAGAGCTATGGCTTCCTTTATTCTCATGGGTTACTAAAGCCTTTGGTGGTAGAGTCACAGGAAACCATTGCTGTCTTTTCACCTTTATTCCCACCTTCACTGGAACTCTAGGAATCTGTTCACATGTCTTTCACTAAGAGTGATCCACGGTGCCAAGCTTGCTATAGAAATTACCAGTTATGTTCAGCACCTTACCCCTTTAAATTGCCGGGACTCGTTAAGATTACCTTATGGCTCTAGCTTTTGCTATTTTGTTAGTAAAAGCTACACTGGGAGCAAAATATCCTGAAAGTATTTGCTTCTGATTTAGCTTTGCTAAAAATAGAACTCAAAGTTCAAGGCCCTCAGCTGGGAAAGAAGTTGTTGGTCAAGCCCTTTTATCACTGCCCAGTGGCTACTCCAGTGGGCTGCCCAGGCTCCCAGCATTGTTTTCTCCTGAAAAGGCCAAGGCCCTACAGCGTTTCTGATGGGGAATTTTTAATGTCAAATCTATTTTGAAAGCTGTCCAGCTCCCTGCTGAGGTTCTTAGAGAACCAGAAGTTAAAGGAGATGACTTTGAATGCAGCTCTAAACAGAAAAGAGATAACATGAACTGTTATTACTATATTAAGTGAGAAGTTAAATGTTAGATACAATAAAATCTGCTTTTTTGGTACAGTTTTCCTTTTTCTTTCTACTATTAACTATATTTGCTAGTGGATGAGTAGCTATAAACAAATAAAAAATTGTAAATGAGCTTTACTCTGTCAAAGGCAATATGGTTTACCCCTTTATTAACCTAGGGAACAGTTTTCTATTTATCCTTTAAATGCTATATGCATTGTGTTCAAAGATATCTAGTTCCACGATATTCAATATGTATGTTAATTCCAAATAAGATTATGCTAGAATAAACCTAATAAAGAATAATCTAAATTAAGATTTGCCTTTCACTTACCGAAATGCAGTGGCTGCTGAGTTACTATTGTACATCCCACACAAAAGATCTATTTATGCATGAAACCTATCCATTCCTGCATCTATTTAATGCTTTAAAAATAAATGTAATATATTTAAGTATATTCACTACCTGCCTTCTATAAACTTTTAACAAGTAGTGCTAATAAACACAAGTGATACCTTTTTTTTATGCTTCTTTTTTTAAAAATTTTGGTTCAATTACAGTTGTCCCCATTTTTCACCCATTATTTTCCCCTGCCCTTCCTACCTCCTACTTCCACATTCAACCCTTCCCCTGCCCCTTCCCTTGCCCCTTTCCCATTGTCTTTGTCCATGGGTCCTTTATACAAGCTCCTTGATTTGACCCTTCCCCTTCTTCCTCTCCCCTGCCCTCCCCTCCTCTCTGGTCACTGTCAGTTTGTTCTTTATTTCCATGTCTCTGGCTCTGTTTTGCTCGCTTATTTGTTTTGTTGATTAGGTTCCACTTATAGGTCAGATCATGTTATTTGTCTTTCACTGCCTGCCTTATTTCACAGCAAAATGAAAAGAGAACCAACCATATGGGAAAATATATTTGCCAATGACACCTTGGACAAGATTTTGATCTTCAAAATACATAAAGAACTCCACACCAGGAAGACAAACAGTCCAATTAAGAAATGGGCAGAGGACCATACAGAGGGCCCATGGACATATGATACCTTTTATTTTTAATGCTTCACTATGTGACCCCCACTCAGACCCTTAATATATTTTTTTGTATCATTCCTTTCCTGTTTACTGGTTGTAATGGAGCCAGTTGCTATTTTTTCCTGGGTGTATCTCAGCATTCTTTGACAGCTAAATAGCTAACTTTGTATTCCTGGGTTGCTACTTCAGTTAAAACTGAAGAAAGTACTTTTGAATATACAAACAAATTTTACTATTGGCAAACTTTTAGGTATAATTTTAGACACTGTATTTTGCTTTGAAGAATTTGGTTATATCACACACCATTCATTATCTTTTTGTTGAAGAAAGCCTCCTGTATTCCCAATCCACTCAAGCACCATCCACCCAGGCACCTAGCCAGGAGTTGAGGTCATTGCTAACTCCTTTATCCTTTGGAGAAAGACCCTTATTTATTCCATCTATCTTAGATCTCTCTTTTGAACGGATGGTGCTAGTTCCTGCTATAACCTGTCATAGCACCCTTTTCTTTATAACACTTATTGCAGTCTTCAATTACATATTTACTTGGGTAAATTTATTTATAGTCTGTTTCCATGAGGTTAGGGACTGTTTTATTGTATATACAGTGACTACGATAAGCCTTCCACATGGTTGGTACTGAGTAAATCTATGTTGAGTTTATAAAATGGATGAATTATAGTCACTTAATAAATAGTTCTTAATGATTGATAGTCTTCTGGCTTCCAATGTAATCTCTTTATGATTTTTTTTTCTTTTTGCCTCACTGCTATTTCTATAGTACAGTGTGAAGGCCTAGAAAGAAGGAACCATATCTTTTCAACTGTGTATCCTCAAAACCTAGAACCATAACTGACTCACTTTAGGGACTCATTTCATCTTTGTTGAATGAATGAATGAATGAACAAACTTCTCAATAACCAAAAACAATGAAATGATTTCACATTTTAATGAACCTTCTAAAAGTTTTAGTCTATTGATTTTATAAGTTTTTAGTATCTTAGCACCACAGCATTTGCAATACTAAGATACTAGAAACAGAAAAAAAAAACAAGCAAAACAACAAATCTATAGAAAATGAAAATGTTCAAGTAGAACAGATTATTCTTAATCTTGTTCCCTACATGACCATGAGACTATTTTCTACATCTATTGCTTCACTTAGTCAAGTTTTATTATTTATTGTTTGTAATAAAAGTTTTTTTATTCTAACTCTGTAGGAGATATTCTCCACCTATAAATGCCTCTCACTGGTAGCAGAATTTTTTTTTGTTACATTAATGAATCTGAAATTCCTTTTCTCACTTTTATCCAATTATATCCAATTATGACTCTTTGTTCTAGGGAAGTACATTATTTTTTGTCACTCCCTATATAGCCTTATACCTTTTGAGTATGTGTAGAAAGTTATATTCTTGCCAAGAAGTTTCCTAGTTGATCTGAGAATATTTATCCATTTTATATCTATCCATCAGTCTCTTTTCTTAATTATTTTGTTGCTCTGTCTGGAATACTCTCCAGTAACCCCCACCTTTCTTGTACTAAAAAATCCTTAAGATAAATGCAGTTCTTTAATGTTCAAACTTTACATGACTCTTGCTCAGTAAGCAGGGACTTACTCAAACCCAAACCAATATATATTTTTAAAATCTAAGTTCTTTAAAAAAATTATTTTTGGCTCTAATATATATGCCTGATTATTTCCATCTTTGTTAATGCATTTTTGTTTTCATCAACTAGGTCACAGTGTAGAATCAAGTTATTTGGATCTTTGTAGGTCTTTGGCTCAAAGTCCTTGAGGTCAGACTAAGCTGGGTTTAAATCCCAGCCCTGCCTCTGATCAGCTGCACGAACTTGAACAAACTATATAATTGATTTAAGCCTCAGTGTCCTCATTTATAAAGTATAAAAGGTACCACCTAACTCATAAAAGTTGCTAAATGAGATAACTTATGTAAATTGCCCAGTACAATGTCTAGCCCCTAGTAGCCACTCAACAAATGCTGGCTCTCTTTTTTATACCCCATCTAATTTTGCCCAGACTTTCTAAGGATTTTAATATTTTATAATTATTTGCTTGATTTTTTAATTCTGGGCCTCATCAAATGCAAAATGACATATTATTTATTTATTCAGTGAATTACACTTTCTCTTTTGGAAATATTTTAAAGAATTTCATAACCTCTCCTACTTCTCTTCCCCAATCTGACTTTCATTATACACCAATTCATAAAATTTCTTCTTTTTGGGTGAGTTTTAATATATGTTATTAATATTTTAAAAAGATAGTCTTACTCTGATTATTACATTATGTTATATATATTTTCTCTGTCTTTTTTACTTCTTAACCCTCTTGTTTTATATATTAGACTTTAAAAAGCTGAGATTAGAGTATTCCAACTATTATTGCTGAGTCACTAGTCTGTTTAAAGTTTGCTTTTCAAAAACAGTTGCTTCATATTGATTCTATGCTGGAATCATTCACAGTTACTTTCAATACAAAACAAAGATGTCTATGTGTTTATATGACATAAAATGAATTCATGTGGCTTTCTAAAACTATAGTTTGAAAGGGAAAGTTCATTACTGGAAGAAATGTCTATGACCCTTGAGAAAAATCCTTTTCTGAGGCAGACCAGAACACAGGCATCAGAGTGAAAGGAATGGAAGGTACTTATGCATCCTGAATGTGTCCCTGTGGTTAGGTATTATGGACTTTATTAATTTAAAATTTTTACTTCTAAGATAATTTGAAGGGAAAAAAAAGTCCTTGTAGAGGTAAAATGAAATAATTGTTAAATAAAGGTATGAGCATACAGTCAAACATAAAGATTCTTCTTGGGAGCATCATGAGAAGGTCATATCTGTGGCAAAATAGTCACCTATTCAAAGCACTTTTATTTCCATCAGCTAAGCAGTTCTCACCCAAGCCAGAAAGAAGAAAAAAAACTTGGATGGATGTTAGCACTCTTTCTTTACAAAGAGAGCTGGCTAGTTAGGGTAACAGTAACCAAGTAACCAGACATTATCTTGGTAAACACTTGGTTTGGGTTTTAAGGCAGGGGGACCAAAGTTATTTTTATTCAGTCTCTACTAAAAGGCAGTTGACTGCATTTACTTTGGCCCACCAGCCAGGAAGGAAGGGCATGTCAGGTTTTCAAGAGGTTGTTTACTTTGACAAGGAATGAATTCTGCTTTCTTTTCTATTTGCTGAAAAGTTTTCTATTAAAACTTCTCTTTAAATATAGAGAGAGACTATAAAATATGTCTTGACATAAAGGTCAATAAATGTATTGTATAGTCACTAACTGGCTGTTTCCTAAATAGAGAACTAATACTGTTTTATACAGAATTTTCTTCAAACATCTGTTTCAAACCATGTGTTCTACAAAAGTAAGGAAAATTCTCTGTAGGAAATTTGATGTCATGGAATAGCTGTTATATTCCATATCCAATCAATTTCCCATCTGTCTAACATTCAATGTATCTTTTGTTAAATGTTATGGAGGGGAAGGGAAGAGGCACTTTATGAAGAACTAGATTCTATGATTATGTAAATCAAACACAATAACATCCTTATAGTTTAATGCTATGTTTTGAATTATGAAAATATGGAAGTAAACTGTCAATGTAGTAGTAAACGAATTTCATTATAAATTATAGCTGTATTATAATAATTCACTTAAAAGTATGAGATTTATGGTAAATAAATTTATATATTATAAATAAGAGGACATTCTCTGAATGGAATTGCTAGGTGTTTATTGTGACATTTTTACATGAAAAATAGACATCTTAGAATTCTGCCAGAAATTTCTTGGAGAAAAGCAGAGGTTCTAAGTTAGGCATTCTTAAGCGGGTCATTCTTACCAGCATTCATATCTTTCATTGTGTCAGGAAAAAAACATGTCCTAGCCAGAGCTTTAGTAATCCTTCAGGATTCTCTGTCAGTTATGGCTAATTCAGTAAGTAGGTTAAATTATGGATGATTATTAATTCAAAATCTTTCATCAAAGAGGAAAGTAAATAGAGCTCACACTGAAAACAGTAGTGATATGTGTACTGGTTTTCACATGCTGGCCAGGAAACCAAAGAGCTGAATCAGAATCTCCAATGATGCTTTAAAAAATACAGATTTAGGCCCCCATCCCTGTTGGAGATTCTGATTTGGAAAATCAGTGTCAGGACTCTGAGATTTCATATTTTCAATAAGAGCTCTCAAGTGAGTCTGAATCCACATGCAGGTTTGACAAGAGAGAAGCGCTTAGACCAGAGAAGGGGCTGTGAGGGCAAGACTTTGTTCAAAGGAGAGAAACCACTCCACTTTTGGTTTAGAGTCTATCTGAGTCACTGAATTCTTCATAAAAGACAGTGATTGGGTAGCTTGAAACTGGCATGGTGGGAATATTTAAACCACAAAAATTGGCCGATGCTACAAATCAGGGCTCCCCCCCCCCCCCCCCCCCCCCCCCCGCCCAGAGAGTCAACATGCCACTGTCTATTAGGGTTATTCTCACATTTAATAATGTGCCTGCTAAAGGAAAATCTACTTAGGCTATAGGATACCAAAGGCACATAGTGACTTTAGAGATTTCAAAGAAGTTACTCTAAAAAAGACTGACTTCTCTTTTAGAACAGACAAAGCATTCCTCCAAGTACCTTATTGATACTTAGTAGCTAAGTACTATGTACCTAAGTACTAAGGTACATAGTGATAATTATATTGTCCATTTTATTTCTGTACCTTAGTGACTAGCCAGTTTTAGTCTTGATTTCTGCTCTTGGCCCTAGATTCAGCTGAGCAGGTTTCACAGAGTCCCTTGTGTTCACAGACCTTAAATGCACTGTCCTTTCAAAATTCTTCCTCTGAGTTGTAGAAATAAATTTAGTTTCAATGATCTCCAGTAGTCTTAAAAAAACAAACAACATCTTTGGAATCCTCAGAAGTGATTTCTTAGCAATGGAAATGTGTAGTTGATTATTTGGGTCTCACAGTTGACTCTGTTTACAGTTGAAATAAAGAGGAAGTGAGAACAGAGATGGTTTAATTGCTTACAGGAATAAATCTATTGGCTAGTAGATTTGGTTCATGGTCTTTTCTTAAATTTAGGTTTAATAAATGTATGACCATCAATTAAGTGTACACATAAGGATAATAGCAGAGTGCTTATCAGGATAGTGGGAGGGAAAATATAGCCTGGAACATGAATGAGGCCAATAAATCCTTGGTTTATTTGGCAGTGAGCTAGCTGCCTAACTGTGAACAGTGTCCAGATTAGTGTCACTAATATTTGTTGAATGAATGATGTACCTAGGTAAGTATTCTATTGAATGTGCAATAGATTGAATAACATCAATTCATTCCATTTTCTAGATCAACTCCTTAAAGGCAACAAAGGCAATCATTGATTAGAAAGTAGGGCAGCCCTGGCTGGTGTGGCTCAGTGGATGGAGTGTGGACCTGTGAACTGAAAGGTCGCCAGTTTGTTCCCCAGTTGGGGCACGTGCCTGGGTTGCGGGCCAGGCCAGGCAAGCCAGGTCCCCAACTGGGGACATACGAGATGCAACTGATCAATGTATCTCTCGCACATCAATGTTTCTCTCCTTCTCTTTCTCCCTCCCTTCCCCTCTCTTTAAAAATAAATAAATCAAATCTTTAAAATAAAAGAAAAAGAAAGTGGGACAAATTTTGTTTCGGTCCTTTAGATGAAAAAATAAAACAGCCACCAAAGTGTTGGAAGCATCTTATCAAGAAAGTCTCCCCTTAACTGCCTTCATCCCACCGCACACTGTCCCTCAGGTACCCAACATATCTCTTTCATGGCACTTTCCTTTTATAGTGAGGATAACAGTAGAACCTACATCAAAGTGCTTTTGTGAAAGTTAAATGAATCAATGCATATATAGCCCTTTGTATGGTGAATGGAAAATAGTAGGAACTCAATAAATGTCAGCTATTACTACTATATCATTACCATTACCACAGTGTATTGAAATGGCCTGTTACTATAAATTTCTCCTCATCTAGAGTGTAAGATCTTTTACGGAAGACCTTTTATGTTTACAGACTGGTGCTTATCACAGTACCTGTCACGGAAAAGACACTCAATAAACGTCTCCTGATCTAAACTGAATATGTAGTTTATATGCTTCCCGTAAACTTTGTGTGGGCTGCTGAGGAGACATAAACTAGGAAATAATGGAGAGACATGTTTTCATATGTCATTGCTGATATGTGGCTGTAGATTGTCTAGGCTTATGTTTGTTAATATTATGTTAATATTATGTTTGTAAATATTTCACTGATAGAAATATAAGATTTATTATTTCCTTGATATACAGTTGTGGGATCTAGCACTTGGAAAAAAGTAACAAGTGAAAAAGGAATCTTCTAGAACATGGCTTCCCAAGTGAAGTCCTCATATAGATATGGCCACAATATGATAGCAACATTTCCCAGTGTGTTCTGTAGTAACACTGGTCCCACACGATGTTCTCTGTAAGAAAAGCATTCTCTGGTTAAATTTCAGAGATGTACCTCCGAGCTCTGTGGGAAGTTTGTAATAAACATTAGCATATAGAAGGCTCTGAGAAATCCTGAAGTAAAGAAACCTTTGATTAATTTACCATTTCCTGAATTTTCAGGCCATAGAAAAATTTCCCTTTATACCAATTCCTATTAACATCTCATGGAATTAGTGTTTCGTGGATCAACTTTTGGAAAGTGCTATAGTACAGAAACATATTTATCCAGATTTCTATTTCTTTTCCCTCAGGAAATCCTGATGTTATTCAATTTAAAAAAATTCTAAGTCTATATACACAGGTAGAAACGCAAACCTTTGTTAATTCAATGCTCAGGGAATGATAGGATGTTCTGGTTAATTTTTAAGAATCAACCTTTACAGCAAGTGCTAAAATGCATTTAACTGTTATTGAAAAACATTCTGCAGCATTCTCAAACTTCCATATGATACAATCACCTGGGAATTTTGTTAAAGTGCACATTTGACTCAGTAAGTCTGGGTCAGAAGTTCTGAGTTTTCTAATCAGATGATGCCAGTGGGATTGCTCTCTGAAGCACACACTGAGTAGCAGGTTACTTTTCTGCCTTGGTGAGCACGGTAAAATAAATGTAATAAAATTGTTATTTTGAATAACATTGTACATGTTGTTGATGGAACCACACACTGAGATAGTTTAAATTTTTAAAAATATCAACTTGTTTTCTTGATACTCTCTTCCTCATAAAAGTAAAGTGGGAACTAATGAGGAGAAAAGTTGTGGCTATAGCAAATCTGTATCAGCACCTAGCATGAAATCTGATACATTATAGGTACTTAGTAAATATTAAGTACATTAACTTGTCAAAATTTTATTACCAGCATTAATAACTCTAGAGGTGACATGGGGGTAGATCTGCCAAGGAGATAGTTAATGATATGAAAATGTTGCTAAGTAATAGTGAAAATGTTGCCAAAAAACACTGCCAATTATACAATATATTATAGAGAATATTTAGCTAGAGAGAAGAGCTGAATGTGCTAATAAGTGTTGGGATCTACTCTGGCTCAGAAAAGGGAAAAGAAGAACCAGAAAGGTGCTAATAAGAAAAACCATGCTAGGGAAGTGAACAGACACAGGCATCTCTGCCCCAGACGGATGCTGGAAGAGTCATAAAGTGAGCAGAGATATAGGCCTTCCTCGGGCAGTCTACCAGTCAACCAGGGAGCTGCCTGGAGAAGAAAAGGAGATACATCTACCTCCTACAAACTATGCTAGAAGGATTAAATTGGTATCAGTTGTTTTCATAAATCCCTCCTTGGTGCATCTAAGTATTTGTTAACTAGAAGAGATTAGCAATGTGAATTATTACTATTAGTTTCTAGCTTCAAGTCTGAGTATACACAGGAGCAGGAGTAAAATAGAACCTTGAGAAATATGACATCCAAATTTGGGGCTTAACATTGAAAGTGAGCTGTGCCACAATCTATCTTCCATAATTTAAGAGAGAAAGTTTGTAACAAATAAGCCCGCTCAAATTTTCATGTAGATATCTCCTAATATTAAAAATATGTATTTTTCAAGAGCAATAGATTTGTTCCTTTAAATTAAAAAAAAACCAACAAGATTTGAAATGATTATTTCCCATTGTATTGCTCCCTTCCTGTCACTGTTTTGAGCTAGAACATGGAGTCCTCAGTAGGGGAAGGAAGGGCATGTTCATCAATCTCCATTAACAGTCTTGAGTGGTTTTGCCCTCTAATAATTTCTGACTTAAGAGACATGTAAATACTCATGTAGTTTGACAAGCTATTCACCCACATTGGATATTGACTTAACTTTTATATATACCTTTTACAGTCACATTTCAGAAGATAATTGGACAGATATTTTAAAATTCTACTTTTTTCCCCCAAATAAATACTTTAGAGTTATACCAACAAAAAAAAGCAGAATCCATTCTATATAAATTTAGTATTTTGGGGGAGGGTAGGGATTTATTATGTTCTAAACTTGTTTACGATGCAGGGGTACATTAGAGCAGTGTCAACCAAAGCACATTCATATTGAAACCGAAACAGGTGTTCAAGTTCACTCTGGCTATGAAAGCTAGAATGACCCACATGCAGGTAACCACTCTTTATTTCATTAATTTCAGCCCATTTATTACCTATACTCTACTGATATATTTTGTCTTAGATAAAGTATATCTCCCTCTTTATCATTCTTTCTTTTATACTAGTTATCTTGTTTTCCAAAATGTGGTGCTGCAGGAAGTAATTTTAATTCATGGAGAGTGAAAAAGGAGAATTACCTTTATGAATATTACACTGTTTTTACCTAACTAACAAGTTGAAAATTCTTGCACCTTATCAATCAAGAAATAAACTGATGTGTGTGAGTGTATTCTGTGGAAGTTCATGACATCTCTTCCTTGGGCCAGCACATGAAGGATGAAAACATCTCTGTTGTACAAATCACAACCCCCCCTCCCTTTTTTTTTTTTTTAAGTAACCATGAATTCACTTACATTTGCAAGCATCTGGAGCAGAGAAGGGTCTCCGGAGGTCCCGGTAGAAACCTGGCTTACATCGCTGGCAGTGCTGACCTTCTGTGTTGTGCTGACAGTCATTGCAGACACCGCCACTACGATTCCCCGATGCCTCCCACACATTGATGTCAAAGTGACAGGTATTGGCATGGCCATTGCACTTGCAGGCTGAAAAAGGAAGCACGGATGAAAAACAAATAATCAAAAATATAAAGTAGTCAGTTTTCTAATATTCAGTTAAAATGTCTTAAGTTCAGTTTTGGTGTTTTGAATAGTGTACATTTGCACAGGACACAAGAATCAAAACAATATAAAAAGCTATACATTGAGAACTCTATAGTCTCCCATCCCCTTTTACCCTGTTTCCTCTCAACTTTAATAGGTTACTACTTTCTTTCTTTAAAGTTATTTTTTGTGTATACTTTTAGTGTTTCTCTATTGAATTTTGAGATATATGGGTAATTGACATATTACATTTTTAATTAAAAAATAAGTTTGATCAAATGTAGATTTATCTACTTACATAGAGATATTACAGTTACTTCCAGTTACAGTTAGCAACTGGAGTTCACACTTATTTTGGAAAGACTATTTGAGTGGCCACCAATTTTTTTTCTCTCTTTAATGGTAATACATCACCATTTCCATTCCTGCTGCTTCCCAAGGACCACTGTTATCACTGTGGGTCCTATGGCCTTACTTAGAAAACCCTAGATTGTCAAGCATTACTTGAAAATGATAATTCGTATTGCAGATACAGGCCTGAATTTAGGCTCACTAATGAGTCTAGAAGGAAGCTTCTGGTTGACAATAGTTAGTAACTTGGCAGGTAGATTGATTTATTTTTCTGTTCATCAGCTATTGTTGCACTGGTGAGTTCAAAGTATTCTCTTATAGAAGCCTCAGTTTTCTTATAGAAGATGCCAGGAGTGTTTCTTATGTAACCAGTTTCTCAAAGGCATTTCTAAGATTAACAGTCAATAGCACCAAGTGACAAGTCTCTGTGTTCTATATGTGTTTAGATATGCAGCTGGTTTCTCTGGAAAGGGCCACAATGGCATTCTAGGAATTTAGGAGAAATTCTTTAGATTCTCTTGATGAGTGATTTAGAATAAGATTCCAGACTTTTTTTGTAGAGGTCAACTGTGTTTGAGAATGTTTGTGCTATTGTTTTTCATTGTTTCCTTGATGTGTTATGATATTTTGACCAGATTCATAATCTTGAAAAAGCATAGTATAAGATAATTTAAGATTTATGCTTAGAGGAAATCCTTTACATTTCCTAGAAACTAAGATAAATTAGTTATGCTTCCAAATTATGTATGAGAAGGCACTTCTCACAAATTTACCCACAGTGTTTGCCTGTAAAGCCTAGTAAAATTGAAGTTTGTGTGTATAAACATTGTTATGGGCATGTGAATTTCTCTGAACATTTTGAATTATAAAAGAAATGGTTCATATTCCCATATTTTTTATCCTCCTATATAATTTCAAAACTTAAACCCAAAGTTAACCCTGGTAATGCAGTCTCCTTCTTGACTAACTGGTACAATTTCAAATTTGATTTGTCCTTTCAAGTAATATTATCGTATTATGGGGAAAAAAGTACTTCATATGGAGTTTGAGGACTTGGAACCAAGTCCTAACTCTATTACTTACTAATTTTGGTAATTTACTTAATCTTACTAAACTTCAATTTCCTGTTCTCTAAAATGGGATTAACACCACCTACATTATAGGGTTGTTTGAGAAATATGTTTAAAATAGTTATTTGCATGATTATAATTCATTAATTCAGCTACAAGAGTAATTGTACACCATAATGCTAGTTGCTTTTGTGTCTAGCCGCATTTTTATGATGTCAAATTATCAAAGAAGGGTGCTTAGGTCCTGAAAAGTGGCCAGACAAATGGGCAATTCATTCTTGGCAAAAGAGTCACATTGGCAACTTGGCAAGCAGCAACTGTTTCCAATGGTTGAGGTCACAGTGGGCAGTGATATGGGCTGTTTGTGTAGGTTACTGTGTCTGTCACCCACCACTTTATATTATGTTTCCAGAGACAACAAGAAATCCACAGATAAGTTTACTTTATTAAGAAGGCTTTGAGTCTTGTGGGCTTGGTACTTACTTGTGCACTCATTAGGAGATCCTGTTTTGCCATCAGCTGCCTGCCAGGGGCGGTCATTGTATAATGGTGCACAATGTTGACAGTGAGTGCCTGCTGTGTTGTGTTTACACATACATTTCCCATGGACCTAAAAACAAAAATAAGTAAGAGCTACGAGCACAAATGATGCTAGGAAAGAACATTCTTTCCACAATCTTATCTCATTAGTTGGCTTTAGCCATATGACATTCATTCACCTACTTTGGGGATATTTTTATGTATTATATTTTAATGCTATAATGAATATCTTTGGAGGTATTTGTGTACATCTTTAATTATTTATTAAAATGTGTCTTCTAGAAGTAAAATTACATGGCAAAATATATGCATATTTTTAAGACTTTGAATGTACTTTGTCATAACAACTGGGTATTTTCCTTTAATCCACAGTTCAGAATAGTTGAGGGTTTATTAAAATAGTATTTCTCACAAGGAGGAATACTAGAGTAGAATTCTCTGGGCTCTGAGACTTTTATGAGCATTTTAATATTTTTGTATTATCTCACTAAATTTCTATAAAGTAATACTTTGGATCATCTTGAAAACTTCCTAATAACTAAAGATTGCCATGAATTCCAGAACCGAGTTGCACTTACTGACACATGATGTCATGACTGTACAAATGAAAGTTTTGTCAAGTAGCTCAGAATGGAGTTCCCAAATTTGTATCTATGAGATGTTTTTTTTCTTCAGAAACAGTATTAAATGTAACTCAGCATAAAGGTAATAAATTATATCAACCAGTCAAAAATTATTTACTGAGTAGGCACTATGTTAGGCAATGTTTGGTACACAAAGCATCATAAAATACAATTTGTTTTTAAGAAAAGTGTATTATAGAAGAAGAAAAAAGATTTGCATAGAAAAATATTACAGGTAACTGGACAGTAAGTAAGTCCCTAAGAAACAAAATTATGTTGGAATTCAAAAGTTGCAAAAATCACTATAGGTTGGCAGTTCTGGAGGGCTTTATGAGACAGGTTAGATTTTGAGCTTGTCTTTGAAGATGGACAGTATTTCTGATGGAAGGGAAGAAAGTAACCAGGAATAGGAAACAAAATGAACCAAGGTGTGGTGCTAGGAGGCCAGAGGCAGGGATGGGGCGGGGTGGGGGACTGGGTGAAAAAGGTGAAGGGATTAAGAAGTACAAATTGGTAGTTACAAAATAGTCCTGGGGATGTCAAGTATAGCATAGGAAATATAGTCAATAACATTATAATAAATAGGTATGGTGCCAGGTGGGTACTTGAAATATCAGTGGGACCACTTTGTAAAGTACACGATTGTCTAAGCACTATTCTCTATACCTGAAACTAATACAAAATAATATCGAATGTGTAAACTGTAATTGAAAAATAAAATTTAAAAAGAAAACAAAAAAAGACTTAATATAAAGTTTAAAATAATAAAAAGTCATATAATTTCCCACCAATACATAGTCTGTTATTGTCTTTCTTCCCCTTCTTCCTTTCTTATCCATATATGTATGTGTATATATATGTATACATACACACACACTTTGTTTTTATACCTCAGCTTATACTTTCCAACAGCCAGTGGTACCCATGTGTATCTTCTGGTAATGTTTAGAATTTTAAAAGGTTGTTAATTCTTATTTACTGCCTTTAGACATCCTTTATAACTTTCAACAGCCATGGATAGAGTATTACATAAAGATAGATGCTACAAAGTGCTGCTAGAGGAGCTAAACTATCATTATGGGTCAATTTTTTAGGTTTGGTCTTAGAATTCCCACAGCCTGTAAGTAATTTCACTGGATTCATAGGTTAGCCCTAGATGCAAACTCCAGGCCTTAGGAGGCCACAGACATTTAGGAAAATCTCATCAAACATTCACATGTATCACAAGATAATGTGGACAGGTCAGTTCCCTCTGGAGTAAGGATTTCAGAGCATTCCCTTGTTTCCCACATGCTGAGAATTGGGATAAACCTCCCAGGGTCTGAAAGATGCCAGCCCAGCAAATTTTTCTGCACACAAAAAGATTCAAGGAGTTGTCATTTTCAGTATTATCCAAAATAGCTGTAAATTATTACCTAGATCATTTGAAACAAGAAATCCTTCCTCAGCGATACAACTGTTACTGTTCAAGCTTGAAAGATCACCCACTATTTGATGCTCGTGAAAAATGTGCAAGTAAAACTAGGTCTTCATTGAAAAAAAAAACAAATAAAGGGAACTTTAATAGCTCTTGTTTGGTACACAAATATAAACTAGAAAAAAGGCAAGAAAATGGGATTATATACTTAAGGCTTATTTGGAGAGGAGTGGTGTCTGGCTATCTAATTAGAAAATGAGAAATCTAACAATAAATCTAGAACTCCTAGTTATCTAAGAGGTATACCTTGGCATTTGGGGTATTCTCTGAGTTTTATAGCTGCTCTATTATACTAAAAGTGCCTTATTCTGTTGATATAAAAGTTTTTCCTACTTATATCTAACACTTTTATTAGTTACTAATATTAACCTACTTGCAAATCATTTTTAGCATATTTATCTTACAGGGAGGGACTCATACAAATTTAAAGCATTATTGAAACAGCAAGCTCATTAATAGCTGTACATTTTGGTGACAGATATATTATAGCCAAGTAAGTAAAGAAGAGAAATATACCATTTCTTTATATTGAATATTTGAGGGTACAGACACAGGAATCTAGGTGGGGAGCAAAGTGAGGAAATTACTATCTTTGAAATACATGATTGGAAGATACACAGTCTTGCCTAGAAAAGCTGCTTTTTTACTGTTGTTCCTTTGGGAACAGAAGGCCTTCCAGTAGTCAGCAATTATGGAGTTGTGAAAATCCGGTCACTGACAGTGTCAGGCAAATGGGTTGAACAATCGCTTATCAAGATGTAGAATATTTAAACATTAAATGGGAGATTGGCTTAGACAACTTTGAGGGTCCTTCTAATCTTAAGGTTCTGTGATTTTAAGGTTTCCTTTTCTGTGAATACTGCTTGGTTGTAGGCAACTACCCATAATCCTTTCTGAGCTGCCAGAGACTACTTAAATGTTCTAACTCTGCGTCCTGTTACCATCTTACCAATACAGAACATTTCCAGACCATCCAAAAATCATACAAGAGGGATAGGACAATATCTCCTCTTTCTTGCAGGTACTACTTGTGACATAAATGAAAAAAAATGTTAATAGATAGTTTCTGAAGACGGACTTTCATTCGTCAATACTAACTATGCCTAAATGAAGTTCTATTCTTTCTGATTTTTCTGTTTTCTTCCTTATATACTGCGTTTTTTTCCATTGCTTGTGACTAAAGAAATAGTAGACTAAATATTCTAGCTCCTGTCTTCCAAACAGAGGTATACTTCACCATCTAGGGATGATCACCAGATAGTCACTATAATGGAATTACCAAAGAAAAAAAAACATTAATCTGGTTAGAGCTCTGGAGGTGGTACATTGACTGAATTCTTTTAGGAATGTGTGATAAAATTTGCTTCTCAATTGCATTCCAAGGAAGAAAGGAACAACTAGTAATTATGTCCAACTAAAAATTCTGATGAAAGTTTGTGGGGAAAAGGAAGATTTTATAGCTAAGTATTTAGAAAGCCTTGCATTTCATAAATAGGGGAATTTCCTGTGTTGCTATATCATTATTGTTTATGCACACATGATTTTAATTGATTACCGTCTAACTGGGTTGGACACCTGATATTAATGTAATATTGTGTGCCAACTGTAATTGAAAAATAAAAAATATATAAAGTAAAAAAAATCTTATTTCATATCATCACTGGAACTTCAAAAAATGTTTCTGTAAAGAGGATACAAACAATCCCTACTCTATGAGCCAAAGGAAAATGCTTTCTTAAAGGCAGCTGCATTTAGCTATGACCAATAATTTAGAAGTAGAACGATGCTCTGAAGAAATTTAAGGCAGAATGTGACGGCAAAAACTGATTAATTTGTAAGGAGATAGTATGTCCCTTTTAGAGAAAAGGATTAACTTTTAAAAGAATAAACTTCTTAAGCACAAAAAGAGATAAATTATAATAACAAGCTAGCCTGTTAGAACCTGCTCCTCTTATGCAGGACAAAAACATGCACAACAATGCTAGAGCACAAACCTTTGAATAGAAAGCACTGTAAGAAAAACATGTCTTTTCATTTACGAACAAAATATTCCTTTTCCTTTTTAAAGGTCTGCATGTTTCAATTTAACAGAAGAGGGAGCTCATTGGTGAATATGAAGCATAATCATTAAGTTTGGTAGAGAATGGGGCTTGAAGCAGACTGTCAGAATGGGGCAAAATAGGTTGAAGGCTGAGTAGTCCAAAGCTTTGTCCAATAATATATATAACAAGAATGCAAGCAATTGAAAAGCTCTGCCATCTATTCATTGGTCTGCACTTGAACACTTGAAAAAACACTTGTCACAAAGCATGGGCAATAAGATAAAAACAGATATAGAGCAGTAGCAATTATGATTAAAGAATTAACATTGGCCAGTACTTTGAGACTTCTCTCTTCCCAGCTAGCAGATGCCTGAAATTATTCTTGTAGGGATTTATCTCTTTAGCATCTGAATGGTGTTTTTAGGTCCAGGAGCTCCCTACAAGAATGCACTTCCACTCAGAAGGGGAGTATCCTTACATTATTGATATTAGCAACAAACATATCTGTAAGGATTATTGCCATTGGTTCTCAATAATAGAATTGGACTTGAGTTACCTAGACAAGGAAGTGATTTCTTGGTGGAGGGAAAGGGAATGTCTTAGGGGAAGTGTTTAACAAATTTGCCTAAGATCACAAAGTCAGAAAGTGGTGGAGCTATTTGAATTTTAACAGTCTGCCTCAAGCCACCATCTTAACCCCTAAACTGTGCTCTTATAAGACCTTGGGGTGTAAGATTTTTGAGGGATCCACTTTGGCCAAGGCTCTTCAGGGCCTTACCTAAATAAAATTGGTTCCAAACCAATTTGTCCTTGAAGAGCTCTTCAGGACAAAGTCTGGTTTGGACTCACAGTGAGCCATTTCTTTCAAGAGTGTTGTGTTCTTGAGTAGATTATTAGTCCCATTCCTCTGGGAGAAACCTAGGAGCTTTGGGGATAGGTAAATACAGAAAGACTGATCCCCATTTCCCACACCTGGCATAAATAAGTTTGGGGCATGGAGGGACAGAGGATCCTTTTAGATTCTCATTGGTTCAGTGTAAAACCTACCTGTGCACTGGCCACTCGGATGCCTCCCGGGGCATTTCTGGGCCACTTCAAGCCCTACTTATCAGAAACACCACTGAAGACATTTACAAAAGGAGATGATAACAGGAATGTAAATGAATTCTAATTAGAGATTTGTTCTTTGCCAACAGCACGGCCAGTATGTTATTTACTCTCCCTATTAGATATGATCTGGTATGGATAGTAAAAGTAGTTAAACTGCCTTTACAATCAGTTTTCATTTCGGTTACAGAGCATGGTGAGAGCATTGAACATAACCTAATAATTTAGGTAACTTTTTAGATTTGGGTTACTGGTTTATTTCCATTTTTTTCATGTATAAAATTTTGTATGCCCCAAAGCTTTTATTTATATATCTAAATGATGGTTTATCTGTGGCATTATGCACCAATAAAGAAGCAGGCATACCCACATACAAAGTTTCCAAATCCTACCAAATCTGCCTAATCCTAATTATGGGCCTTAATTCCCAAATTGCTTAAAGACCTTTATTTTGTAGTATTACAACTAGAACTAAGAACTCAAATCAAGTTTTGTGGTTTATCTTTCAATATTCATTGTGGGCCCCTTTGTGAACATTAGATAAGTAGTCAAAATCAACACATAATATAACAAAAGCAACACCCTCCCTACTCCAAGCCAACCCATTAGTAGAAAGGAAAGCAGAAACTGCTCCATGGGAGAGGAGAACATCACTTGGGCCTTTCAAAGAAATTGCAGTTTTGAGTTTCATGGTATTGTTAATAAAATAATCTTACTTTTTAAAGTTAAGTAAAAGAAGGTTTTAAAATATTCCCATTGTTTTAAAATATACTATTGGCTCAACAGTATGTTTTTTCTTAGTGAGCACTTCAGTTTAAATTTTAGGTTCTTGAGTAATTTTAGGTAGGATTCTATTACCCTTCAGAGTAATGATCTCCTAGGACAAAGTAAGTCTTTCTCTTTCTTTTTGTGAGTTCAGGGTTAGAGATTATTTTTATTATAACCACAGGTGTAAAAGTTCAAATGTAACATCTTTTTGGAAACCTCATTATCAGAATATCCTTTCTTTGCATATTTCCCTAATTAATGTGTAATATTCTTTCTGTTGGGAAAAGTTATAAAAGACTTTGAAATCCTCCCCTACCTCAAAGATTACAGTGTTTTGTTTAGCACATTCTTCTGGGTTATCCCTACCTGTTATTATCATGGAACTATTGCATGACTCTCCAAGTTGTAAAAAATTAATATTAATGCAAATAATTCATCTGTAGAAATGCAAATCAGTTGTGCCTGGTAAGAATGTAATTGATTATTGCCTTTCATATCGACCTGTTTTGCATCAGTTTGTAAATATATTTTTGCATTTTTAATTTGCCTATGTATGTATGTATGGTTCTTTGAATTTTCCTCTGAACACTTTATAATGTCTTACTGGTCCATCATAATAATGAGTTAAGTAAAATTGTTGATACATGTTTCTTTTTTATTTCTGTGAGAGTTATGATACTTTTTAAAAACATATCTTTAACACTGCCATTTCTTATCTTCCACTATAGTTCTTCTATCAAGACTACTTGAAGATATACTTCTAAAATTAGAATTTCAACATGCATTATAAAGCTAAATGGGTTTTGAATGTCTTATATTTTCACAAGATTAATTCTACTAGCTTCCTCTTTTCTGTACATCAGGCACTTTATCTTTCCTCTGATGACTGTAAAAAATATGTCTGCCATAAAAATGCAAATAGCATTGAACTGAAAATTGTAATGCCCAGAAGGCTTATGAAGATTACATTCAGATATGATCATACTATTTCCAAGTTATAAGATTGTTTTCTACTTTTATTTAATTGTATAGAACTGTTTCTTATTTATTCTTTGTTTCCAATGGGCTTTAAGAATTATTTCTGATTACTGAGCTTTTAAAAGTGATGTCTACCCAACACATACATTTATTTGGCTGAATTCTCTGAGTTATCCTAGGTTAAATGCATCATTTGGTTTCAGATTTGCTTGTATATGATGGCAATAAAGTAAGACATTCTGATTTTAAGATGTTTCTTTCAGTATATCTAAGACTTCCTTGACTTAAAATACTAAATTAGCTTCTTTTCTCCTCTATAAAAGTCACAATTTCTTCAGCTGCAAGATATAAAGCAAGAGAAGACTGGCAAATATCATTTTATTCTTGTTGCAGTTGTTGTGTATAGACAGACTTTGAGTTTCTTACAATACTATATAAGCAACTATCTCAGTATACAGCTAACTGATTTGAAATTCCTTTCAAACAAGATTGCTACCTGGTCACTGTGTTGAGTGACTAGAACCATTGCTAATAGCCATCCCATCCACTCCACCTCTGCTCTTCATTTGATCTCAGTTAAGTCTTTTCATAATTTCATTTTATACTTATCTTTTTATACTTAAACTTTTCTAAGGTCAGAACGCAAATCAGTGGCAGAGCAGGGAGCAGAACTCCCAAGAGAATCCTAAAATATTAGAGGCTACATCTTAGAACAGTGATGTCATCAGGAGGATTTTTTCCTTCCCACACCTAAAATAACTTCTTAAAATCTCATTTAGGGAAAAAGGCATCATACCAGTGCCAATTTCTTAGTACCTATTAACTTAAATAATTTTAGAAAAAAGCAAAAGTATTATTAACAATATAGAACTTCTAATATGCTGTTAAAACTATTAACACAACAACTATGGGCAAGAACCTGGGAAAATGAATAAAGGCAAAAACTAGTAGAACTCATTTTGTAATCTGTCAAGCAGCCTTTGATTTCAGAATGAAGGAATGTTTTGTGGGGTTTTGTTCAATGTCTTTTAAGATTTAGATGGGCTTTTACAATTAGTTGGGGGCCAGGTAAATTCTATTAGAAATGCTATGGGGGATTATTAAGTACTTTTCACCCCATTGACATTCACTTGCTCAATGTGCTCACATGGCTCCTCGTTATTTTAAAGGAAAATTCCTTGTCACAGGCTATTTTGCATTCTCTTACAACTTTTTTTTTAATTCATTCTAGTTCACATTTTCTACTTTTTCCTTTTTTCTTGACAGCTCTGTTTGGCTGTCACTCAGTATTCTATACAGTGCAGAGAGTGTTACAAAAGTTGACTCGTTTAAGATAAATGAGCCCCTGATTGTAGTACAAGAAGCCAGTTGCTAGGGCATGTTTTCTTCCATAGTCTGTCATTGTTGACTTAATTCATTCACATGCTTCTTTTTATATTGAAAAAATGCTTGTTTCTAGGTGAACCTTATAAAACGTAGTCTTTATTAATGAGTATGCTCATATGAAAGATCAACAATGATTTATTAAAAACTTATGATTATTTGGCAACTCATCAGAATGCAGTCATTAACAAACCCATGATCATCTGTGTGATGATAAAACAACAGCCACAGCCACTGCTATTGAAAGAATTGCTTTTCTCTAATACCCATCTACCCAAAGCTATTGCTTTTTAAAATGGTCAGCTTAATGACTGGGGCTAGAAAAGAAATATATTCATACTGTGAAATTCCTATGTAATCAGCCATGGTTTTTTTGTTTGTTTGTTTTTTTAGGTATAGATTTTTTTCTTATTGAGATTATGTATATATAACATAAAATTAATCACTTTAACCATTTTAAAGCATACAATCCAGAGGGTTTTAGTATATTAAAAAAATTGTGTAGCCATTGCCACCATCTAATTCTAGAGCATTTTCATTGACCCCCAAAGAAACCTGGTGCCCATTAAGCAGTCACTCACCATTCCTCCCTGAGTTCCTGCTCCTGGAAACCATAACCTACTTTCTCTTTATGGATTTCCCTATTTTGGACTTTTATATAAAAGAAATAGTACAATATGTGGCCCTTTGTATTTTTCTTCTTTACTTAGCATGTTTTCAGGGTCCATTTACATCGTAGAGTATATCAATACTTCATTCCTTTTTATAGTTGGACAATATCGCATTGTATTGGGTGTACCACATTTTGTTCATTCAACTCATCCATTGATGGACATTGGGTTGTTTCCACCTTGGGGTTACTACGAAGAATGCTGCTATGGACATTCATATACTAGATTTTGTTTAGACAAAGGTTTTCAGTTCACTTGGGTATGTACTGAGGGGAATTGCTGGCTCATATGGTAACTACATTAAACTTTTTTAGAAACTGCCAGACTGTTTTCCACAGTGGCAGCACCATTTTACATTCCCCCCGGCAATGCATGAAGGTTCTGATTTCTTCACATACTGGCCAACAACTGTTATTACGTCTTTCTGATTATAGTCATCCTAGTGGATGTGAAGTGGTGTCTCATTGTGGTTTTAATTTGCATTTCTCTAAGACTAAGGATGTCAGCAATGACCGAGGACATCGTTTCATGGGCTTATTGGCTATTTGCACATCTAATTTGGAGAAATGTCCATTTAAACTTTTGTCCATTTTAAATTGGGTTCTTTTCTTAGCATTATGTGGATAAATGTGATGTGAAGAAAATAAATTTTGGGAATAGATACATAGGATCTCTAATCCCTTCTCTCAATAATCTTGAATAAGTTCCTTAATAATAAGATATATTTTCCAACCTATAAAATAAACATAATGATACTGGCCCCATGTGTTTGAGGATTAAAACAGAAAATGTATGTAGATATGTAATGTAATCAAGAACAATCATTATTATTAATGTTATTAACATTTATCATCTCAAGTGAATAACATTATCTCTTATTTTTAAAATGTCATTGATTAAATTATTTATATACTGACCCAGGAGTTTTTGAACCTTTTTTATGTTATGCATAGTGAATGCCCCAGTATTTGCCATTAAAGAATCAGACAGCTCAGCAGATAGGAAAAGTTAGATATGTAAGCAAATAATTATAATACAGTTAGGTAAAAGTTTCAGTTGAGGGATGTATAGGGGACTCTGGAAGGATAGAGGATTCTTTGACAAAAAAGCTGTAATTCCTTGCTTTGTAAAATGTTAATGAAGTTAGGTGGCAAAGTGTAATCCAACAGTGTTAAATTCCCTTTTTATTATGTTTGAGAATTGAATTAAATTACAAATAAGAATTAGAAGATTAATAGGCTACAAACTACCATCTTTAGCCTCTATTTGGCATATGGAAATACTAGGATCCCAGCCCTGACTGGGATGGCTTAGTTAGTTGGGCCTTACCGTGCAAAGTGAAAAGTCACTGGTTCGATTCCTGCTCAGGGCATAGGATCGATGCCTTTCTCTGATATCAAAGTTTCTCTCCCTTTCTTTCTCTCTCACCCCCCTCTCTCTAGAAATAAATAAATAAAATCTTTAAAAAAGGAAAGAAATACTAGGATCCTACGTTCTCTTTAATTTTAATGACTGCCTGGGCCTTATATGGGAGACAATGAAACCACTACCCTTCGGAAATTCTGTGAGCTGACAGCCAGCTAAGTTACATGCCTGGTAGTGGTGCCTTCAGAGATGCAAAAATAAAAGGCAAAGGACACTTGATCAGTGTTTACTCTTACAAAATACATATATGTGTATACATAATACTTAATAGTGGAACATGGAATCTTTTTTCTATTTCTAGTGTGTGAGCTCTCTTAAATATATTTTAGTTTTTGAACCATGATTTTATTCTTTCTTTCTATCTAAAGAACTAGAGAGAAAAGTTAAAAAGATGTCAGATTCTATATGACTAAAAAAAATAATGAGTTAATCAATACCATAGTCCCTCTATACCCCTACACATGTACTGTTTTATTCTATTAAAATATTTATATTGCTAAGAGTTAATACAACTATAGTTCCAATTATAATATTAAGGTTTTGAATGCCAAGATTAACAGACTTTGTTTTTCTCACTATTCAAAATGGTTGTGAATTTTCTCTCTAGTGGAATAATTACATATATGTATATGGTATGTGTATGTGTGTGCGTTTGTATTTTAACCTTATGAGCCTGGCCACTAAAAATTTTTTTTCATAAGAGGGACTAAGGATTTAAATTACAGTTTATCTCCTACTGAATGTAATTGTTTTAGGAAAAATTGAAGTACATTTCCAGCTCTTACAAAATTGGCAAGACACAAATGAAATACCTTAGAGATGTGATAGCTGGGACTGTGAACCAGAAGTCAGATATCTATCTGTAACCTCAGCTCTTCTCTTTCTGTGAAGCTTCCCCCTGCAGCACATCATATCAGCAGTTAAACAGGGAAACTAGGCTTTCCTGACCCAGAGCTCAGACTCCAGGCTCCCAACTGTCCACAGGATGGACCCAAAACTGCTACACTGAATATGTATTAAAAAAGGTATTTAATATGTATTTAATATGTATTAAAAAATTTGCAAAGTGAGATATCTAAGGAGCACGTTTATAGTAAGAAGAACTATAGTAAGGTTTTTAGAGGTACTAAAAACCTTTGTACCTCTGTGATGCCCCAATTTTGACTTAAATATACATGTGTTTCACATTCTGCAAAGCAGGTTCATGAAATGTTGAATCTATAAATGTCATATTAGGAGAATCACCCTTATTTTCCTATTGGTCTATATTTACCTTCAGAGATGTCAGCTCTGACACCAACATTTTAGCTTTCAGGTATTTTTATACTTTAACCTATCTGTGAAATAGTCAAAAACCTATAAATAAATATTTAAATGTTCTGGTGGAACTCTTAAAAGGAACCTCAATGGGAATTCTTTCATGAGTGTAAAAACTATTTTATAATGCCTCTAGTTCTAAAGTCTTCTGGTTTCCTGAACATCCAGTAAGAAAGTAATCTCAGACAACTTTCTTCATTAAAAGAGAGAATGTCTTACTATCCAGACAGAAAATGAGGCTAGATTAATTGGAAGGTTTACAGTGAAAACACTAGTAATTTCCAACCATGAACATATTTTACTGGCTTGCCCTTCTACTAGGAAACACAAGGTAGTAAATGAAGTATAACAGCATTCTGTTCACCTTGTATGGTATCTGTAGTTATTCATTGCCAAGGGACTACTGGCAAAACTATACCATGCTCACACAGAAACATTGAAATAAGGAGGTTAAGACCTTGAAATGGATTGAGAACAGTCTCGCACTAAAAGTATCACGTTGGCAGGCCTTACACTTTGTTAATGTTAGGAATACAACACTGTGCCCTGCTTCATGATAGGATTACCCATTCCTCCAGATCCAATGTGATGAGATGAAATAACTGCGATTGCTGCTGTCTTTCATTCACAGTGATCACTACCTAGTGCTAGAGATGAAACTAGGATTGTAGGCCAGAAATCCCTCTTTCTAATAAATCCAAAAATACCCATCAAAGATGACCTCTATCCCCCCAAAGATAGTCACTCCTAAAGTATTTACTTTGTAGATTATCCAAACTTACTGCTGTGACTCTTTCTTCTTTCTTCTCTTTGAGCCTTTTCTCTAGTTACTGAATGGAAGAGAAGAGAATTAACGACAATTTCTGATTCCATATTAAAATGTGGATGACTCGGACAGATTACCTATCCCTATAAACAAGAGTCTCTTTAATAAGGGTTTTTTCTTGGTAGCCTATTAGGAGTGAAGGTGGGGTACAGTACTAAAGATTTTGAGTGTGACTTCAAGCAAGTAAATTAGTCTACCCACAGAAGTGAAATAAAAATATGTATTTCCAGTGTTGTAGTAAGGATCTAGTGAATAATACATGAGAAAGGGCTTTATAAAATATAAAACAGCAGACCTTTAGTGGTAGGAATAGTCTATGTTCTCGCATGTCCTCACTTTCCTCCTTGCTCAGTTTAGATTCTACAGTCCATTGTGATAATCAATCCCTCGAGCCCATTCCCATCTCCCTTGCTCTTCCTGTCCTTTATCCCGTCTTTTTCCCCTTTTCTTGGCATAATGTCAGCTCTGGTTAGATCCAAATCTTTAACAGCACAGCAGTAGCAAAAAGAGAATGGGCCTCAGTGTCTGGCAGGTGAATTTAAACAGTGGCTCTATCCTTTCTAAACTTTTGAGAAGTCAGATGACATTTCCGAGCCTCACTTCCTCATCTGTGAAAGAAAGTGATGATAATGCATCATCTAGTTGTTGTGAATATTAAATTTAACAACATTTATAGCCCAACAGCACAAGACTTGGTACACAGTAAACATTTGATAAATAGTAACTATTAATAGTAGTATGATAGTTTTTTTCTCTCATAAGAAGACCTAGAACTAATATACAGGTGTTCACTTTCAAACATAAAACTATGTTTTATTACATAAAAATATTTTAAAATCCCAATAAACTGTTCTCATTTAATGACTTTGTTTTTCTTTTCACCCTCACTAGAGGATATGTTTATTGAGGATATGTTTATTTAGAAAGAAAGAGAAACATCATGATGTGTGAGAGAAATGTTGACAGGTTGCCTCCCATGTGCACCCTGACTGTGGACCAAACTCACAGCCTAGGTATGTCCTCTGACTGGGAAGGGAACCTATAACCTTCTGGTGTATGGGATGATACTCCAACCTACTAAGACACCAAGCCAAAGCCTTTATTGATTGTTTTTAATCCCTCTGTTCTTTTCCTTAACATCTTGAAGAGTCCAGAGCTTTCTAATGATTACTTTTTTGCTTGTTCACAATACAATAAAGAATTTTGAAAGAGGACATAAGAACAATGGTGTTAAACCTACACTGAATTTACAAAACATGACACACAAGAGGTGCAAACATAAATACACAAATAAATGTACTCCGGTTCAGATGAGTAAAACTTCTGTCGGGAAGCTGTATGAATGATTCTAAACCCTGCCTCATACAGCTAGGCAGCTAAGTAACATTTTCCTCAAACCCCACTGCATGGTTCTACAGGTTTCAATATTACTTTTAGATTTGAACACATCAGTCAAAACACTGATACTCTTTTATAATGAGTCTATGATTGCAAAAGAAAAAAACTACCTTAACAAGTGTAACTCAAGACATTTAAACAATTCCTCATGGTGTTCTAAGGCTTCTGTGTTATCCAGTGGATGACACTTTGGTAAAACAAAGAAGCTTTCCACGTTCCTTCTTATCATCACCCAACATTCAACAGCTGTAAAATCACCAGCTGCTAGGAAAAAAAAGAACTAATGAGTCCTCTCCAGCTGCAAAGGAAAAAAAAGCTTGAAATCTCTTCACATAATTTCTGGGAACCCAGAAGGGTGGAGTCAAAGTGTAGGGTTTTTTTTTTGTTTTTTTTGTTTTTTTTTTTGCGACAAAATCTCTACCCCTGTATACATGTCAAACAAGATATAATTTATTTTTGTCATTACTGGGGTAGAAAACTATGTGGGAGAAAATGTGGAAGTGGCTGATATCACATAGTTTAATAACAGCAGTAACCGCAAGTAGTATCTATCATATCCTAGGCTATTTTTAATTATGCCAAAATATGCCATTTTTAAATTTTTATAACAACTATATAACATTGATATTAGCCTCATTTTCTTAGGAAACTGAAGTACAGTGAGATTAACTTAATAAATGGTGTGGTGAGTCAAATCCGGGTCTATTTGACTCCAATGTTAGGGCATCAATCACTGTTCTGTCTTCCAGTGAAAGGAACAAAAATTGAACTAGCAAAAGATAAATGAAATAGATCTGAGAAGGACAAACATGGAAAAGGTGATACTACTTTAAAAGATCCAGGAGTGCGCCATGGCTGGTATGGCTCAGTTGGTTGGAGTACCATTCCATGGTCCTAGAGGTTTCAGGTTCGATACCTGGACAGGGCACATGCTTGGGCTGCGGGTGTGGTCCCTGGTGGGGACTTGTACAAGAGGCAACCCATGGATGTTTCTCTCTTTCCCTTCTTCTCTCTCTAAAATCAATTTTAAAAAATGTATCTTTTGGCAAGGATAAAAAAATAAAAACACACAAGAGTGTTTTAAGGTAAATGAAGTTACTGACTTACATCCCACTTTATATCTTTTCCTACTTCCTTCTCCTAAAGAAAGAACATGACCCTAAAATCTTATACAACTTAAGAAACAAAGTATCAGTTCCATTAACTTATGTAATTGTCTACCATCAACCATCAAATATTCTAGTGCACAAAATCAAATTTCAATTAATTAGTCACCCTCACAGCAGTATCAGGTGTAGCTGTCTATAAAGCAGCACCTTTCAAACTTTAGCAAGCATTGCAATCACCAAGAGGGTTTGATAAACACAGGTTCCTGGGTAGAGTTTCTGACTCAGTAGTTCTCAGTTAGGGCCTGAGAATTCATAATTCTAACAAGTTCCCAGGTAATGCTGATGTTGCTGGTTCAGGGACCAACTCTTTGAGAATGACTGCTATGAAAAAAACTGTGCCAATTTGTTTATGATGGCCATTATGACCAGTATGAAATGGTATCTCGTTGTGGTTTTAATTTGCATCTCTCTGATGGCTAGTGATGCTGAGCATCCTTTCATATGTTTATGGGCCTTCTGTATGTGGGGAGAGTAACAGGGGAACAATGGGGACAACTGTAATTGAATAAAATTTTTAAAAATGAAAAAAGAAAAACTGCTAAATCAAGTTTGATTTACACACACATACCTAGGGCAAGCTAACTAGTGAAAGAAGAGCATTTCTTAAGAGGCTACCTTCCATTCTACAGGCACAATTTACAAATCTGACTATTTATTCCCACATACCTATAATGAATGGTGTTCATAGATACACAACTATGGGAGGACAATTGATCTTGTGAGCATGTTTTTCATGAAGCAAAAGACTATGCTTCAATGTGCAATTTGCTCAGCTAAGCAATCATAGGAATAAGCATATCATATTCAAAAGAGGCAACCATACCCAAATTCAATCCAGCCCTTTATAATCCAGGGGAAAAATACGTAAAAGTAAAATGCACCTAAGCTTAGGAAGAGGAAAAATCTGAAATCAGAACCATTCATATTTCCAGCCATAAGCCTCTGCTAGTCCAACCGCTTTTGGCTTCCTTCCTTTCTCTTTCTTCCCTTCTCTCTCTTTTTTAAAAATAGAGACAGCAAGCAAGGAGTCAGGGAACTGGATCCCTGGAAGCCAATATAGCCTTGACCACACAGCTGTTTTTTTTTTACCTCTACCTGGTTCTAGCTCCAGATTTGACTTGGACTTGGTCTTGCCTGGTTTTGGCACATGATACAGTTACAGCAGTAGAGGCTATCGCTACTGCTGCAGAAGTTGAAATAAGTATGAAAGCTGGGGAGCAGGAAATCACAAAACTAGTATTATTTTGAAAGGAAATTGCTTCTGATTTCAAAGCAGATTAATAAAGAGGTTTCCCCTTGCCCCACCCCACAGGGTCTTCTAGAATAGATACTTCTCATTCTAACATCCTTTTGAAATGAAAAACCTTTACTCTATAATCCCCTTTACTTGGTTATCCAGATCTTTGTTTTTTTACAAAATTAAAAAAATTATTTATTTCTTCTTAGACAGAGGAAAAGGGAGGGAGAAAAAAGAGGGAGAGAAACATCAATGTGTGGTTACCTTTCACACACCCCCAACTGGGGACCTGGCCTACAGCCCATGCATGTGCCCTGACTAGGAATTGAACCAGCAACTCTTTGGTGCACAGGCTGGTGCTTAATCCACTGAGCCACACCAGCCACAGCCATTTCTTCTTTATAGGTTGATAGTCTTCTCTCTCTCTTTCTCTGTCTCTCTCTGTCTCTGTCTCTCTCCTTAATCTCTTTTTTTTAAGGGAAGGGGTTCCTACAGTAACTTCATTATAACTGAGAAACCAGGCTACAGTAAGTCTACATGATTGGAGCAGATGGTGGTCATCTTTCCAAAGGGTGACGCCTGAGCCCAGCTGGCAGCACACACAGTAAGCCAAAGCCCAGAATGACCTCTTTCCTGACACTGTGCCGCACTGCCTGACTCACTATGAGATGAGTGACTGCACAACCACAATGAATCAAAGTATGAGGTCCAAGTGGGCAGAGGCAAAAACCCAACAGGAAATAACTGATCACTGGAGAGAAGGCTGAAATAAAGCACAGTTGCTTACTCTCCACTATTCTTTGCCAAGAAAGGTGAGGGTATGGGATGAGCAGTAAGTTATGTTCTTCAGTCTTCAAATAAGTAAATCCTGAGAGGATGGGTTTGATGGTCAGTCAAGCAGCACAGCAGGATGAAAATCTAGGCTAGTATTATATATAAACCTACGTACCTAAGGGAAGAGAGAGGGACATTAAAATGCCTTCAATTATTAAAAGGGAGAACCTTTTTTCTTTTTTTTTTCCTCAAATAAGACAAGAAACAGCATCTTGTGTTTTCCTTGGTTCAGTGGCAGCAGATATGCTGGATTTCATAAAACACAACTTCTATCACATTGTCTGTTGATAAGATTGCTCAGCCATGGGAGGGGAGTAACAGATGTTACTGTTAGAACTAGATCTTCGCACGAAGCCTCTAATGTGGGCTACTTCTCACTATGGATCCACAGAGGAAACCCTCAACACCATAAGGTGCCTAAGTTAAAGCTCCTGCAGTATTGCAATGGTGTGATTGGCAGGTGTGTGGGTGCTGTGATATTTTTTTTGCATGTGTAAGCGCTTTTGGAAAAGCTGGAGATAAAAGGACAAGGAAGAGTTTGCTTTAGAGCCAAAGAATCCCAGACATCAGCCACGATGCCTCTGCCCCATTTTTCTACATGCTCTTTTCCATGAAACAGATTCAATCAGCAATGTGGTTAAAAGAAATGATCCACTCACCCTCCCTCAGCCTCCATGTAAATCTTACAATAGTAGAGGCTGAAGACAAGGAAGAATGTCTCTGTTCCTTCTCACCAGGAAAATCATTTGGTGTCCAAGTAAATGAGCAAGGTAGCCCCGTTGTCTGAGGTGACCCCAGCCACAGAGATGTGGCTGACCTTTGCCATGTAGATGGAGAACTCCTTGGTAGCCCCGTGAAACAAAACATGCCAGTCTGGTAGGAATGTGCTGCTGGTTGTGGGAGAAGTCCTTCTTGAGGCTGGAGACCAGCTGAGTACGCATGCTAATGATGAAGTTGGCCATGACTTGAACTTCTTGCAATCACTGTTTTCAAAAATCCAGGATGGTCAGAATGGTTGAGGCAGTCTTGGTTCCAACTGAGAGGAGGATTGGATCACATTGGATGGATCAAGACCTTTAACTGTAATTTCACTCTTTTGGCTTCATCAGTGTCTGTGAAGACTGCAGTGAAGGCTCCCACATGCTCGCCATATAAGCACATGCTCTTGGTATAGAATTGGCAGAGAAAAACATTAATGCCGTCTTTGATGAAGTGGCACATAGCTCAGGCATCCTTGTTACCATCACAACTGGCAAAGCCTTGATAGTTCAAAGAATGCAAAGAGATTCTTTACCCTCACTACTGTTGTTTCCTTCCTTCCAGTGCTCAAGGCAAGGTGTCCACTCTTACGAGATTGCAGGCACAGGTGTGCAGAAGAACACTTTGCTCTAACATTTCTGAAATGCCCTTCTTAGTGTCTGTGAAGTCAAAGCCGCAAGTCTTGGTGGCATAGTATATATAACCACATAGCTGCATGCCAGTGTCCCTGAAATGGGTGTGTAATTTCTCCAGGATGGTTTGGGCAGAAAGACATCTCCACTGAACTTAAAACCTCTTTGTAGGTATCTGGCTCCAATCCTTAAGTCTCAAATTCCAGAAATAATATGCATAGTGACATATTGGTCACTTTCCAACACTTCTATTCCCATCCAGGGCTAATTCTGCACATGTCTTGCAAAATTCAGCCATTTCAGCAATGGGCAGGTGTTCTTTGCCCAGATTTTTTGCAGCAATCTGGACACTAGAGTGCAGGTAAGGCTTTCCATTATCATTCTCATAGGCGCCACCTTCCAGACATCACCTTCTTGATGTTGTTGTCTCTCATATAAGTTTTTGTAGCTCCTAGGATGGCATCTCCACAGGAGCTCACCAGGGGCTGGCTGTGGCAAAAACCAAGGCAGAAAGACTTGGGTGGAAGGTGGCAGTGACCCAGACAGGATGCAGCTGGAGGGTGTCAGAGCTATGGTGGGCAGTAAGAGAGCAGGGTGTAATGGTAGGATAGAGCAGAGAGCCAGCAGGCACAGACACAGGGGTGTAGGCACATGGTTAACAGTTTTCTTACTGGCAGAAGATTGTATAAAATAATTGTATTTGAAGACTTTAACAACAATCTCTGGTAAGTCTGTGTAATTATCCCTTGTTGAATTTGGCAGAATTAAAAGAATTTATTTCCTTCTTAAGTCATAAAGGAAGTTTTTTTTTAGTTTCTAAAACTCTAGAATATATTGGGTGCTGATGGTCACCTGCCACACCTGTACCAGGCTGTTCATATAGCTGGCAGAGTCTGGCCATCAGCAGACCAGGCGAAAGGGGTGCGCTGGGGTGGCTCTGCCTTGCTGCTGGGGCTGATAACTTCTTGCTTCAGTTCATCTACAATGAACTTCAAATCCCTTCAAATCCAAGATCTTAATGCTGGAGCCCCTGGCAGCACAGAGCCAGTAGTGGATGGGGCCAAAGCACAGGGTGATGATGAAGCCCCATTATCTAGCATATAAAGGTGCTTGCCTTTGTTGAGGTTCCAGAGCATGGCCTGGCCATCTTGCCTCCAGAAGCATATAGAGATCCATATGGAGAGACATTCACAGTGTTTAGGTAGCCCATGTGTCTGATATGGTTTGTCTTCAGCTTGCAGCTTTGACAGGTTCCATACTTTGCCCAGCTTGTCCCAGCCACAGGAGACAATACTGGGAGTGTTGTTGTTGGATGAGAAGCAGATGCAAGATGCCCACTGAGAATGGTTCTCATCCAGGACAGTGTAGTTGCATATACCCGGAGAATATAATAGAAATGTCTAGAATTTTCTCTTTAGCCATAGAGAGTCTTGCTATCTCATTGAAAGTTTACATCAGAGGACTTAGTTTAAAAAATATAAAGAAACTATTGCTTTTAAATGCATACACATGAAAGTTTTGTAAGGCTCATGAGAACTCTGGTAATTTAACTTGGTTGATCAGAGCCATTCAGATTGTCTCATAGGTCATTCACTCCACAGGTGGATGACTCTGGGACATGTTATAGGGGCCTGCTTATGTATGCCCTTTTGCTCAGGACTCTATCCTGAAGTGACCCTATAAGGCTTGGATTCTAGGAGACAGTTGAAGAAACAAAGACCAGCATCTTAGTTCAGGCTGCTATACTATGGACTGAGTGGCTTATAAGCAACAGAAATTTATTTCTCACAGTTCTGGAAGCTAAAAGCCAAAGATTAGGGTGCCAGCATGATCAGGTTCTGGTGAGGATCTCTTCTAGGTAGCAGACTATATCAACTTGTCACTGTGTCCTTACATGGCAAAAAGAGAGCTAGCTAGCTAGCTGGCCTCTTCTTATAAGGACACTAATCCCATTTATGAGGATTCCACTCTCATGATCTAATTACCTCCCAAAGGCCTCACCTCCACATACCACCACATTGGGATTAGGGTTTCAACATATGAATTTGGGGGCGGGGAGATAAACACTAAGTCCATTGTAGCCTATGGGTTCTCCTTTCACTAATTCACTTAAATATAATGGCAGAAATTTCTAGTACTCTGCCTCACACAAACTACAGTCCAGTATGTTGATATATCTCAAGAATATTTGGGTTATTTTCTATTTGAATCATATATAAACTCAATTAACTTAGGAATAAGAGGTCATCTCATCTTTTATTTGAAGCAATAATTGTTCAAAGATCCATTAGTGTCTAGAAACTAGTAGGTTGGAAGAAAGTGAGGTGAGATCAAACAAGGACAGTAATTTTCATCATTTCTGTGTTCCTATTTTGTCCTCATTCAGTCAGACACACCTACCGAAGGCCTACTGCTGGCTCAGGTAACACACTGGGTCCTGAGGTTACAAAGATCACAGTCCCTGTCCTCAGGGAGTTTGTGTGATCTCCTAGAAGATGCATGGCAGTAAAAGTTCTGAAGAAAGCACAAAGAGATGTGTGAACCTAGAGGAAAGAGAGCCTAACTCTGCCTTAGGAAGAGATGGGGTGAGTCCACTCTTCACAGGGAAGAATTGTTATTCAATCTAATAATATTCATTCATAATCTATTCAATTCAATTGACTGAACAGCAAAAGATACTAGGCATTAAACCAAGGTTCGTACTTTTTCCACTATAAAATCCATTCAACAATGGTTCCCATTTATTGTTAAAACGGGCTTCTGTGCGATAATGCCACTAATATGATTATGCCAACCTCTCCTACTGCTCACCTTACACTTCATATCTGAAGGTCACGGTACTAAAAACTGGCATGGATGCTGTCCAAGGAATCTTGTTGTCATGCTTGACTACTTATAATTCTAAAATTGAAGATTAAAAAACAAGTCAATACACACTTTATAGGATGGGCATGGAGTTGGAGAAGTGAATCAGCAGCAGAGATAGAAATAGGAGCACTATACAAACACAGACCAACCTGAAGGGAACTTAGACTACCAGTGCCCAAAGCTGGAGGTAATGTGGTTTGGTTTCCATTGATGAGAACTCGTTTTACATACCACATGGAATGTTCCTGGGCCCTTGACAGGCCTGAAGCCATCAACAGGTACACATTGATCAGCATGGCCATTACAGAAGCAGCTGCCCTTGACAATGAAATCATAGATTGCGTAGTGTGTAAAGTGTCGAGGCTTTGTGTTCAGGTCATTTCTCTGACAGGGACAAGACTGCTGTTTTAGCAGCTGCACACGAAGGTTGGTGATCTTCAGCTGCTCTTGCGCTTTGGCACTGTAAGGGTTCTCCATATCATACGGTGGTGACAAAGCTCTGAAAATAACCTGTAAAGAAAAAGAAAATACCATGAGCATATAGGACTGTGTGCAAACCCCAGGTTGTTTGCCCCTTATCATTCTGGTTTGATTCACATCTCTTGTTGTCTGTAAGTGACATAATCACAAGAGGTTTTAGCCCCTGGTTATGCTGGGGGAAGAGTTACTCCATTACTCCAGGAACAGATGTGCTTCCTGTTTGGATGCAGACTCATAAATTGAGTCACCAGCAGAGAACTGACTGTTGGGGTGAAGGCAGCCATGCAAAGATTGAGGGGGTAGAGCATTCCAGGCAGAAGGAACAGCAAGTTTAAAGACCTTGAAGTGGAATCAAACTTGGCTTATTCAAGAAGGGACAACAAGGCCAGTGTGCCTGGAGTCCAGGGGATAAGGGGACTGTGTTTGGAGAGGAGGACAGAGACAGTGCAGGACAGATTCTGAATGCAGCCCTTTAAAGGCCAACACAGAGCTGCTCTAAGTGGAAGCCACTACAAGCCTGTAGGCGGAGAAGTGATATAATTTGATTTACATAAGTGGAACCTAATCAACAAAACAAACGAATGAACAAAACAGAACCAGAGACATGGAAATAAAGAACAAACTGACAGTAATTAGAAGGGAAGGGAGGGGGTAACGGGGTGGAGAAAGAAGGGTCGAGAAATGGGAATAGAAGACTCATGGGCACAGACAATGGGAGGGTATTGGCTGTGGGAGTGGGAGAGGCGAGTGGGGCCGGGGAGAGCAACGAGGGAAAAGGTGGGACAACTGTAACTGCACAATAATTTAAAAAACAACAAAGACAACAGAGCACCAAACACGCACATGCAAAGATAACTCTTGCTTTTGTGAGAATGGATTATAAAGGATAAAGAATAGAAACAAGACGGCCAGTAGGTAGTGATGGCAAAATCAAGATCTGGGCATTTATACTTCTAAATGAGGTGTGACTCTTTCAAAGACTAGTCAGTTATTTCATGGGGTCCCTGTTGCTACCAATATTCTTGGTGCTCCTTTTCTGTATCTGCCTTCCAAGCTTGTGGCACTGTTTTTGGAATATCCTTACTGTCAGTAAACATACAATCATTTGAGGGTAGATTTGATATCTGAAATTAATCAAAAGTCACATAAACCAAGATGTGGTGAGTAAAGTGATTGACTAAATCAGTTAATGGCACTTTTGGTTAAATGCAAAGCATAATTAACTAATGAGACTATCTCTACTGTTTAGTTATTGATGAACTCTAAAGGCAATTTAAAACTTCAGTTCTGAAGAGAAAACCAGAGGGAGGAAGGTTCAGAAGGGGCAGGCTTTGGGCATGTGGGTCAGGTACATCATGCCGGGAAATAAAAGGAGCTCCAGGGTGGGGTGGTGCAAAATCCTCTAGTGTTATTTTGGGGAAGTAGAGGTTGATGGAAGTGGAAATCACTGCCAGTGGAAACTAACGAATATAAGAAAGGAATTCCAAAATATAACATGAAACATATTTTAAGGAGGCCAACACTTACTTATACCTTATTATGCAAATTAAAAAAGAAAACAGAAAAAAAACTCAAGCAATCTCAATAATGTATGTAATAAGAGAAGCAAATTTCCCCTGAAAAATTCCTAAGTATTTCTTGGCTTTTTAAAAACATGTTAGAACTCTATTCACATGCAAAAAAAAAAAAAAAAACCCAGAAATATTTTTTTCTTTTCAATTGAATTATAGTTGACATATACAGAAATATTTTGAAAACCAAACACAGTTGACCTTTGAACAAGGTAGGATTTAGGGGCACCAATCTCCTGCACAGTCAAAAATCTACATATCTTTTGACTCTCCCCTAACTCAACTACTAATAGCCTACAGTTGACTTGAAGATCTACCAATAACATAAAGTCAATTAACACATATTTTGTAGTCATATGTATTATGTACTGTATTCTTACTATAAGTAGGCTAGAGAAGAATATGCTATTAAGAAAAGCATAAGGAAGAGAAAATACATTTACAGTATTTATTGAAAAAATCTCCATATAAGTGGACCTGTGATGTTTAAACCCATGTTGTTCATCAACTATAGTATAAAAGTAAGGTTGTTTCAAAAATAGAGACTTTAGATAAACTCCCATTTAAAAAGAATGCATCTAAAAGTAACTTTTCAGAAAGACACTTCTTTAAGGAATAGTTTAAAGATAAAAATTTCATTTTAGAAACTAGTTTTACACCAAGAGTATGAAAGGTAAGAATCAACTGTGTAGGATCGTTCCTCAGTGAACTATAACTTTGGGGGAGGGGTGAGAATTCAGTGGATACTTGGCCTCCTACAGCCAGCGCTCCATCCGGCAGCCAGGGTGATTCTCTCCACCCCCACCCAAAGACTTCCCATTTTTCTCAAAATACCAAGTCCTTATAATGGCCCTGCCTTATTTTTGTTCTTAGTGCTCATTACTACCTGACATGTTAGATTTGTAGTTGTTTAACGATTTACTCTCTTCCCAGTCTTGGATATAAACTTCCAGAGAGGCGTCGCTGATGTATCCCAGAACAGTGTCTGGCACAGAGTAGGTATTCAATACACTTTTGGTAAATTAATTGACTAATTATAACATTGTTCTTGGCATTCAAGTAATAGGTGAGAATTTCAAGTAACTTAACTTCCTTTTATAAGGTCCTGAACAGATTCACATACTGAATTCATGTTATAGCACCAGTAGGTGAGAGATAAGAAGTTGTATTATAAACAGTTATAAATAGTTACATAATATACAAGTATCTACATTTCTAGCTATCTTCAAACTTGCAAAAGTTAGTAATTATATCTTAAACTCAAACAATACTCTACCACACTTATTCACATGTTGAGTGGTGGAAAGCAACATATTATGGAATAAAATTTTCCAACAAATAAAAATGGCACTTACTTGAAAGTCAGTAGAGAAATAATGTCTCTTTCTTTTAACAATAGCTTAAATTAGAACATGATTTTATATTTTGAATCATTTAAAAAACAAGAAACATAGAATCCATTGTGAGTTTCCTGTGGGATTTGTTTTCACTATGACATCCCAAACACTGGCATTCTGTTAGACATTCATGAAGAACCCTTGCTCTAAACAAGACACGTGATGCTACTACCTCCTAGTTTATCAACCACAGTAATGCAAGGACATGGAGGAGGGCGACCAGTGCTAACCAAATAAGTACTCCATTGAAAAGCCTGTGGAGTACTTCTCTACACGGTCACCCACCCTTCCCTTTTCTGAACATTGGTGACGAAGCTGTTTGCTCTCTCTGCTCCTGTTACACATTCACCCTTGACATTTATCCTGTTCTCTCTAGCTCCCTTGCCCTCACCCGCCTCGCCCTGAAAACTGTTCCCATGCAAGGCTTGAGAAAGATCTGTCAAGGTTTGTAGGAACTTAGAAGCTCTTTTGCTTCCTGACCCCAGACTGGAAGCTGAATGGCAGCTCTGTGCTTGGTGAGCATGACACCACAGTTGGCACGCCGATATCAGCAGGGAAGGGACATCATGACCCCTGAGGCTGCCTGCTGGAAAGGAGACAGCAGAGTGCCACAGACACAAAAGTGAACGGGAATTTAAACCATGAAATCTTTTTTCCAGAAAGGAGACGCCTTAATCTGATACCCTGGGAAATGGATCTACCCTGCATCAGGAAACAAAGAGTGCGCCAATCCAGATGCTTCAAGCTTCTGGCAGGTCGCCCTTTGGGTTCCACCCAGTTTTTCTTCAAATATCCCCAGAAGAAGCCTGTATGGCACTACTAAAATGAAGTAAGAAAAAATGTAGAAGCCCTTCACAGAATGCCAGCCTCTTCTACTTTTGTTCCCATCAGGAACAGGCTGTATCTATGGGCCCATCACTGTTTCTCTGTGATTGCTTCTGAGGGTACACTTCTAACAAGACCTAGTTAAAAAGTCAGAGGGGGTCTGGGATCATGTCTACTTTGATGTTTCTAGTGTGTTAGTACTATTGGTCAGGACTTCATAATCTTATTATTTAACAAATTTGAGCCCCAGTTGGTGTGGCTCAGTGGATTGAGAGCTGGCCTGCGAACCAAAGGGTCTCTGGTTCGATTCACAGTCAGGGTACATGCCTTGGTTACAGGCCAGGTCCCTAGTCGGGGGTGTGTGAGGGGCAACCACACATTGATGTTTCTCTCCCTCTCTTTTAAAAAATTTGATTGTATTTTAGTGATTAATACTATGCTCATTACAGAAAAATCTGTCACTGAAAAATGTAGAAGACAATAAGAATCTATAATGCAATCCCCCCTAAAGACATATAATCCCAAGAGGATTATATTTTTCCATCTAAACTTCTGTATATATATATATATATATATATATACAAAGAATGTAATGTAAACAGCTTTGTTTCAACTTAATGATGCCTTGTGAATACTGTTCCTAGTCAATAAAAATAACTCTACATCAGTGGCTCTCAAAAAGTGGCACCCCAGACCAACAGCATCAGTATCAACCTGGGAACTCGTTAGAAATGCAAGTTCTTGGGCCCTATACCAAGCTGATGAAGCAGAAAGTCTGGAGTGGGGCCCAGCAATCTGTGTTTTCAACAAGCCTTCCAAGTGATTCTGATGCTGAATAAAGTTTGACAAGGACTGCTACCTTATTTAAAGACCTGGTTAGAATTCCATTGTATGGCTATGATATAATTTATTTAGCCAGGTTGCTATTGTTAGACTTCTAGGTTGTTTCCAACTTCTCAGTGTAACCAGTGACAATCTTGTAGCTAGAATGTGGAAGTTTATAATATTTTGAAGATACATTTCCAAATGTGAAATCAATGAGTTAAAGGAAATGCATAATTTTGAAATACATCTGAGCTTCTGAATGAGTCATGGACCTTTTCCCACCTAACCTTTGGAATCTTCACATTTCCCTGATCTTGCCTCACTTCTCTAAATCTGGGATTCCATCAAATTTTGCCTAAAGATTTAGATTCTTGGCTTATGTTCTGCTATTTCTTATAACCTAGTATAACAGAGACCCTTAAAAAGTTCTGAACAGGTTAGAATCATCTGTATGTTTTATCTTTTCTAGAATACTTAAAAAACTCTATATAATACTGAAAATTAGTAGGAAAAAATAGCATTCTATATGTCTTATTTATACTCTGAGGTGAAAATTTCAACATATTTAAGTAAACATTAGCTACATAATAGTCAAGGAATTTTTTCAGTACCAAACTGATACCTTATATATTATTCCATACTTAAAATAAAGTATGGAATAATTTTAAATAAAGATTTTATTTATTCATCTTTAGAGCGGGGGAGGAAGAACAGAGGGAGAGAAACATCAATGTGTAGTTGCCTCTCATGCACCCCAACTGGGGACCTGGCCTGCAACCCAGGCACGTACCCTGACTGGGAATCAAACCGGTAATACTTTAGTTCACAGGCCAGTGCTCAATCCACTAAACAACACCAGCCAGGGCTAACTTTTTTTTTTTAATTTTTAAAATTTATTAATGAGAGAGAGAGAGAGGGAGGGAGAGAGAGAGAGAGAGAGGGAGGGAGGGAGACTGATTTGTTGTTCCATTTATTTACGCATTCATTGGTTGCCTCTTGTATGTACTCTGACCAGGGACTAAACCCACGATCTTGGTGTATTGGGATGATGCTCTAACCAACTGGTCTACTCAGCCAAGGCTCCATGCCTAAAATTTTATTAAATCATAATAATTTAAGAAACTTAGTTATTACATTGAAAAAATCTCTTTAGATGCTAACTTGAGGAATATTTCAAGTCCAAGTTGATTACCCATCCTGTGGACTCCCGTGGCATTTGTTCTTTGCACGATAGCACTTTTATAAGAGTGCGTTGTTATTGTCCATTTCTTGTCTGTATCTCACATTAGACTCTGCTCAGTGGGCAGGGATCTTGTTTGTCTGGTTAACAGCTGTGTCCCGAGGCATGTCCCATAAGAAATGAATGAATTATCTTTTCAAATAGCATTTTTAAAAAGGAGAAGCCAAATATGGAATAGGGTTTAGAAAAATAGAAAAAGCAAGATGTCCTTACCACGCTCTTGATAAGTATGTGAACACACACATATGTATAAATACCTATATAAAAACATGTAGTTTCAAATGGCTTTATAGATTCTTTTTCTTCGGTAGCACACAAGATTTTTTACATGGTTAAGAAAACAGGTCAGGCAGGCAAGAACAAGCACCAAAACTCATGTAAATACTATATTTTTTCTATGATTTCTGGTCTAGTTTCTTATCTTCCAAAAACAGAAGCTTCAGGATCATTAAAGAACTGCTGTTGTTCTTTAGTGGTTTTTGAAATACATCTTCAAGTTCTCAAAAAAAAAAAGGCAGCTTTTCATTTCAATGGTTTTCTCTATTGTTTTTCTATATTATTTTTGCTTTTATCTTTATTATTTTCTCTCTTCTGTTTACTTTGGGTTTAATTTTCTCTTACTAGTTTCTTAAAATGGAACCATAGCTGATTGATTTGAGAACTTTTTTTTCCCTAAGTACTTGCTTAATTGCCTGCCATAAATTTTGATGCATTGTGTTTTCATTTTTATTTCAGTTCAAAATGATTTCTAATTTCCCTTTTGATTTCTTCTTTGAGACACAGGTTATCCAAAAGTATATTATTTGACTTCAAAATATTTGGGGCTTTCCCAGATATCTTCCTGTTATTGTTTTCTATTTTAATTGCCTTGTGGCCAGAGAACATACTTCATATGGTTTGATTTTTTTTACATTTATTAGTACTGGTTTTATGGCCTAGGAGATGGACTATTTTAATAAATGCTCCTTGTGCCCTCAAAAAGATTGTGTATTCTACTGTTGTTGGTGGAACATCATATGATGTTAAGTCAAGCGGGTTGACATTATTATTCTAATCTTCTGTATCCTTACTGCTTTTCTGTACTTGTTCTGTCAATTACAGAAAGACATTAGGATCTTCAACTACCATTATCAAGTTACCTCTTTCTTCTTGCAGTCTTTGTTTCATGTATTTTGAAGTCTTGTTATTAGGTAGACAAACATTTAGGATTGTCATATCCTCCTGATGAACTGGCTCTTTTATCAGTATGAAATGTCCCTCTTTATCCCTGGTAATATTCTTTTTTTTTTTTTTTTAAGATTTTATTCATCCATTTTTAGAGAAGGAAGGGAGGGAGAAAGAGAGAGAGAAAGAAACATCAATGTGCGGTTGCTGGGGGGCCGTGGCCTGCATCCCAGGCATGTGCCCTGACTGGGAATCGAACCTGTGACGCTTTGGTTCGCAGCCCATGCTCAGTCTACTGAGGTATGCCAGACAGGGCTTTATCCCTAGTAATATTCTTCGATCTGAAATGTACTTTGTGTGATAATAATATAGCCACTATCAAAAACTTTTTTTCCTTATTTATTTATTTTTTCTAGAGAGAGGGGAAGGGAGAGAGAAAGAGAGGGAGAGAAACATCAATGTATGGTTGCCTCTCATGTGGCCCCACTGAGGACTTGGCCCAAAACCCAGGCATATGCCCTGATTGGGAATCAAACTGGTGACTCTTTGGTTCACAGCCTGCGCTCAACCCACTGAGCTACACCAGCCAGGGCCAAAAACTTTCTTTTGATTAATGTTAGCATGGTATATCTTTTCCCATTCTTTTACTTTTAACTTGGATATGTCTTTGTATTTAAAGTGGATTTCTTATAGGCAGCATGGTTACATCTTTTAAAATATTTTGTCCAAGCTGATAATCTATGCCTTCAATTGGAGTGTTTAAACCATTTACATTTAATATGATTGTTAATATGGTTGTATTTAAATCAACCACCTGGCTTTTTGTTTTATATTCTATTATAAGTATATTTTTTCTGTCTTCTGTTGAATTGAATACTTTAGGGTTCCCTTTTATTTACTTTTTTATTTATTAGTTTAATTTTTTTTTTTCTCACTGACTTTGACATGTTTATTCAAAACCAGCTGTCCATAGTGACTTGACTGTTATAGAACAAACAAATATAAGTTTATGCCACAGGCTTCTTTTCTTCTGTGGTAGGTTTCTTTTCTGCAGGCTTCTTCTCAGCTGTTGGTTTCTTGGTAGCTGCAGCCTTTTTTCCCACCACAAGCTTCTTCTGCTTCTTAACACCAACAACCTTCTTTCCTTTCTTTCCTACCACAGGCTTCTTGCCTGGAACCCCCTTCTCATCTGATTTGGCTTTTAGTGCTGCTGCTGCTCTATCCACCCGGAGCTTGTGATTCCTGGCCTGGCGAAGAATAGTGTTCCGGCGCATGGTCTTTGCATATGGATTTAACTTCAACATGATTCTCAGGTTTTTCAGTGGATTCTTCTTCAGGAGTCTGCGATGAATCTTCTTGCGTGGTGCTCGGAGGGCTCTTTGGATCTCTGGACTTTTTAGGATTCTGCTAAGATCTGTATTGAGCATCTTGTGCATGGGAAGGTTGTAGTTACTCTTGAGGGAGGCTGCTTTACGCCAAGTGCCATACAGATCATCTAACTTGCGGAAAGCACTTTCAGTCCAAATGCAGAAACGGCCCACATGCCCACCAGGAGCAAGTTTCAAAACGTTCAGTTTGCTTACATTAAGCAGAGTAATTCCAGGAATGTTTCTGAAGGCTTTGTTGATATCATTGTCCTCATTATAAATGATGCAGGGTCCCCCGCGCTGGATACGACGACGGTTTCTCATTTTACCCTTGCCAGCTCTCATTCTCTGAGAGGCATAGACCTTTTTGATATCATTCCAAGCCTTAAGCTTCTTAAGAAGCAAAACAGCCTCTTTGGTTTTCTTGTAGCTTTCAACTTTATCTTCAACCACCAAAGGAAGTTCAGGAACTTCCTCAATACGATGACCTTTAGACATGACCAGTGCTGGTAAGGCCGAGGCAGCTAGGGCAGAGCAGATGGCGTATCGTTTCTGTGTTGTGTTCACTCTGTGGTGCCAACGGCGCCAGGTTTTGGTTGGTGCAAACATGCGGCCCCCACAACACATATTTCCAAAAGCACCCTGGCCAGAACGATGAGTTCCACCACCTCGAACTCTGGGAATTCGAGCCACAGCTCTACCAGTACCCCAAGACTCAGCACTGGTTTGATGTCCTGCTAATTCACTGACAGCATAGGGCTGTCTATTGTTTTTGCGCAAGTTGGTGTGAACAAAGTTCACAATATCTGGTCGAATGGGAGCCTTGAACACAGCAGGCAAAGTGACATTTTTGCCAGACGATTCCCCCTTTTCGGAGTACACCGATATCAGTGGATGAGCACATGCCATGGCGTTGAGAGGAGAGAGCACACTCCTCTCAGCCCGGCGGCTCGCACAGGAAAAGCTAATTTTTTTTTAAATAGTGGTTGCTCTGGGGTTTATAGTATATACATCTTTAACTTAACACAGTCTATCTTTCACAAATAGTGTAAGAAACAACACTCTTCTTCTATTTCCTCCTCTCAACCTTTGCACTACTACTGTCATGCATTTGACTTCCACATATATTAAAAACTCCACAACACATTGTTAATATTTTTGCTCTGAAAATTCAATTATCTTATATTAGATAAAAAGTCATTGTATTAGAGTGATTTTAAAAATAAGGAAAAAGCATTTACATGTCTCCACATATTTTCCCTTTTTGATGATCCTCATTCCCTTGTGTAGGTCCAGATATCCATCTGGTATCATTTTTCTTCTGCCTGCCTGACTTCTTTTAACATTTCCTATAATGCAGGACTACTACTGACTTTTTTTGCCTCTATGCCTGCAAAAGTCTGTATGTCATCTTCATTTTTGAAAAATACTTTTGCTGGGAAAAAATTCAGGTTGACCTTTTTTTTCTGTCAGTCCTTTCAAAATTCCACCCCACTGTCTGATAACTTACATTGTTTCTGTCATAAGCTGTGAGTCTTATATTTATTCTTGTGTACATAATGTGTTATTTTTTCCCCTCTGGCTGCTTTTGAGATTTTCTCTTTACTCTTTAAGTTACTTGGAAATAACAATCGGATTATAATGTGTGTTGGGGTAGTTTTCTTCTTGTTTATTGTGTTTAAGATTTGTTGAATTTCTTGGGACCTGTGGATTAATAGTTATAATCAAATTTAGAATTTTCTTAGCTATTATTTCTTAATTATTTTTGTGCCACTCTTTTCACTTCTCTCATTTGTGGACTCCAATTACACATGTATTAGATTGCTTGAGGGTATTCCACAGCTCCTGATTTATTTATTTAAAACTGATTTATTTTCCCCTTTTTACCATTTCATATTGGATCATTTCTATTGCTACATATTGAACACCACAAATCTGTAGTGTCTAATCAACTGATACCATTCAATATATTTTTCATCTTGGAAATTGTATCTTTCAACAATAGAAATTCAATTTGGATTTTTGCCATATTTTCCATGCTATACTTGATATGGTCAATCTTTCCTCTTTTTTTCTTGAACATGGGAATAGTTATAATAACTGCAATAATGCCCTGAACTACTAATTCTACCATTTCTGGGTCTGTTTCTATTGATTTATTTTGCTATTCATTATGGATTGTATTTTCCTGCTTTTTTGCATAGCTTGACTGACTACAAGACATTGTGAAATTTACCTTTCTGAGTGCTAGATATTTTTGCATTCTTTTTTTTTAAAGCTAAAGGAGTTCATCATCACCAAGCCATTATTTTTTTTTTAATTTTTAAGAGTTTATTTATTTATTTTTAGAGAGGAAAGGGAGGGAGAAAGAGAAAGAAAAACATCAATGTGCGGTTGCTGGGGGTCATGGCCTGCAACCCAGGCATGTACCCTGACTGGGAATTGAACCTGCGACACTTTGGTTCGCAGCCCACTCTCAATCCACTGAGCTACTATAGCCAGGGCTTATTTTTGCATTCTTGAGCTTTGTTCTGAGTTGCAGTTAAGTTACTTGGAAATAGCTTGATCCTTTTGAGGCTTGCTTTTCAGTTTTGCTAGGTGGAACCAATGCATCCTTTAGTATAGGGCTAATTAATCTATTGATGCATTAAAATTTTAAACAATAAAGTTTTCCACTCTGGCTTACTACAGTCCTGGTCCTAAGTGAGCTCTGAAAATTTGTCCCTTTGTTTTTTCTCTGGTCTCAGGTAGTTTTCTTACATGCATGTATTGATCAGTCCTCAACTCAGGACTTGAAGGGGACCATCTGTAGGTCTCTGGAAGTCTCTCCCAGTGCAACTCTCTCCTCTCTGGTACTCTGCCCTGCAAACTCCAGCCTCCTTGGTCTTCCCAGACTCCCAGCTTATTAATTCAGGAAATACATTAGGATTCCCCTTGGCTCCTACTCACTGTGCTCCAGTGTGGAAATGCTCTCTAGGAAGGAAGCTGAGGCAATCATAGGACTTGCTTCATTTACTTCTATTCTCTCAGAGATCATTGTCCTCTGCTACCTAATGTCCAATACTTAAAAAGAGTTGTTTCATATATTTTGTCCAATTTTTTAGTTGTTTTAGGCAGCAGGGTTAGTCTGGTACTTGTTACAGCATCTTGGCTGACAGCTGAAGTCTAAAAAACCAAGTCAGCTTAACTCATACCATCTATAAAACTACAACTGGACTAAGTCCTTATTTTTGTATAAAAATATCATAGAAATGACACATTGGAAATCTTGTAGTAATAAATTTAGATGTGTGGTTACATTTAGCAGGAAAAAAAGCTTGAAAACAAATGAGTTTTCTTATTGGGCATACCAAACTAATAAATACAAAAAATAATTTAAAATATAAACATTTAAACTTTATATGTTTATTCAATTCTTTTTCAGTAACTTGCATCTTTTAAAAGATAAGTAAGCCCTCACTATAACTTTTTAAATAATTTATGATACCAGTTTTGTTTATCTTATGTTTTGATGCATCTTTATATTCCTATCTAATACTACTTTGTCTTAGAGATTCTCAATAATACATATAAAGGCATTGACTCAGTATGGAATCATGATAAGACAGGCTTATTTTTATTTTATGATATAAGAATAATAATATAAATATAATTTTATTTATATAATGTGCATTTTGGTTTTTTAAAGGTTTTATTTATTTATTTTTAGAGAGAGGGGAAGAGAAGGAGAAAGAGAGGGAGAGAAACATCAATATGTGGTTGCCTCTCATGAACCCCTCACTGGGGACCTGGCCCGCAATCCAAGCATGTGCCCTGACTGGCAATCAAACTGGCGCCTTTTTGGTTTGCAGGTCAGTGCTCAATCCACTGAGCTACATCAGCCAGGGCTGCATTTTGTTCTTAAGAGAATATACTAGGTAATTTATCATCTTACAAAATATCTTAGTTGTATGCTAATCATATACTACACCCCACCTAATAAAATGTTCCTATTTAGAAAAATGGATTTACTATTAATTAATATTAAAATACTCTTTGAGTGCAAAATTTGAATAGTTATAGAGTATAATAAACTTATACCAACTGTAAGAATGATAACACATTTAGAGAGGAATCCCTGGAACTTTATAATCTAACATAATCTAATAAAAAGACAAATCACCTTATACTAAAAACTACTTCTATATAAGAATAATTATATTTCTTCCCTACTCTATTTAAGCCTGGTTAAAATAACATCTACATCAAGAAATATTTCCAATTGTATTACAAAGCCATCATTTGTTTTATATGGTTGTTTACTAGTTGTTTATAAATAGCGTCTGGTGAATTCAGTTGAAGCTTGTTACTATACATTGACAACTGTTCTGCTTATTGTTTGGTAGATGACATACCTAAGACCTAAATATAGAAACCATTATATTTGTCTCCATTTCTACTGTTTATCAAGCTATCCCCAAATTGAAAACTCTCATTTTTAAGTTCCTAAAATTTACTGGGATTCACACATTGGGATTTTTAAGTTCCTAAAATTTACTTTGTATTGTCACCTCACTAACAAGGAAGGTTTTATGTCAGTTGACTTCTGAAGCCAGATACTGCCACCATTTGAGTTCAAGGTTTAGTTATTAGAGATGAAAAGCTCCAAGTGTATAGATTCCTTAAGTCAGTACGGGTACCCTAATATTAATATGTTCTTGAAAAAGGCTTTCTGCTTTCCTGGATAGGTAACCTTTTGGAGAAAGTATGTGAAGTTTCAGGCTTTTAAAGGGTTTCCAGGAGTGGGAGTTCTGGTTTCACGAAGAGAGAAGGCTGGACAGGAGAAGACAGCACAAGTGACAGGTGGGCATCTGTGCGAAAGCAGCTGGTTGGTTTAATTTTAGAACATTTGTCCTTGACTGTGTCACTTTAAGTGGAGCACCTACTTGTCTTAGAGAAGTGTGTCTGTCTTTTGGGCAGCACCAAAATCCTTTTGCTTACACTCTGGAGCATTAGGCACCCTGTTTCATCAGATAGTTCACTTTTTAAAGTGGGAAAGTCTTATCTATTCGACTAGCCCTTCTAAGATAGGGCAATATAACCTAATAAAGCTCTCAGTGGAGCAAGCTGAGGAATGCAGTGCACTCAAGTGACTTACTTGTACGATAATAACCTCGATTTGTAAGTACACAAAAGCCTCTTTGCCTGTTTCAAGGGCATATTTAGAGTTTTGAAGTGATGAAAAGGCAGCTTCTTAAATATCTTCAGTAGGAAAAGAAATTACAGAACTACAAGGAGGAAGGAAAAACCAGACAGAAGACCAAAATAAAAATTAAGATGGGAGCTAAAAATAAATATTTCAAATCCTCCAATACATTTGGAATCCTAGCTTTCTTTTGCCCTCAGTACTTACTGTCATAGGATTTGAGTGTGAGAAGAGTCCTTAGCAATTGATGATCTTGTCTGGCTAGAGAAAACTGAGGCACAAAATGCTTACAGTGACCTGCCAAAGGTCAGCCAATAGTTTTGTGACAGAGCTAAGACTAGAATCTTAGTTTCCTGATCTCCAGTCTAATGATTTCCCCACTATATCCCATTTTACATTTGTTTTGCAGCTAGCCTCCCTGGATTAAAGTTAAATTTAAAATGTAGGATTAAAGAAAATACTACATAGTTTATCCCACCTCTACTTGTCACTCTAATAATGAATGGATAGGACTAACTGTGCCACCTTTATTCTATTAGTGGATGTGACTAATTGTACCCTTGATAAAAGTGTGATACCTGCTTGGCCCCCAAAGATGCAATGAAGATTTTTAAAAAGGTACCAGACGTAGAAGTGCCTTGAAAATCAATGCCGTTTATACATAAAATTGGGTTGTGAAGAGCTTTTACTTGAGTTCTGCCCTATTTTTTGCCACTCTCCCATCTTTGGGGCTGAGCCCTATCAGTGAATGTAACACAGTGGCTAGGAGACAGATGCTGACTGTCTACATGGGCAACTTCCCAATATTGATCACCTGTTCCTTATCACCATGCTGGCTGCACAGTTTGAATCACTGATACCTTCTGTTTGCTTGACCTGTGCTGGAAATTGCCTGCACTATCTCTGTGTTATCACTCCTATCCCTTCCAACTCTTACTCCCTCTCTTTGTACTGTAGTTATACTGAATTCCTCTCTGTTCCTGGAAAACTCCATGGTCTGCCTCCCTTTTCTGGCCTTTGCCCATGCTGTTCTCACTGCCTAGAATACTTTTCACACCTCTTTGCCATTGCCACACACTTTCCCACCCTTTTATTTGGCCAATTCAACCTATTGTTTTTTGTTTGTTTGTTTTGTTTTGTTTTTTATTTTTTAATGTATTTTATTGATTATGCTATTACAGTTGTCCCATTTCCCCCCTTCTCTCCCCTCCACCTTGTACTCCCTCTCCCACCCACATTCCCCCCTTTAGTTCATGTCCATGTGTCATACTTATGAGTTCTTTAGCTTCTACATTTCCCATAATATTCTTGCCCTCCCCCTATCTATTTTCAACCTACATTCTATGCTACTTATTCTCTATACCTTTTCCCCCTCTCTCCTCCTCCCACCCCCCTGCTGTTAGCCCTCCATGTGCCCTCCATTTCTGTGGTTCTGTTCCTGTTCTAGTTGTTTACTTAGTTTCTTTTGGTTTTGCTTTAGGTGTGGTTGTTAATAATTGTGAGTTTGCTGTCCTTTTACTATACATGTCTTTTCTTTATCTTCTTTTCTTAGATAAGTCCCTTTAGCATTTCATAAAATAAGGGCTTGGTGATGATGAACTCCTTTAACTTGACCTTATCTGAGAAGCACTTTATCTGCCCTTCCATTCTAAATGAGAGCTTTGCTGGATAGAGCAATCTGGGATGTAGGTCCTTGTCTTTCATGACTTGGAATATTTCTTTCCAGCTCCTTCTTGCCTGTAAGGTCTCTTTGGAGAAATCAGCTGACAGTCTGATGGGAACTCCTTTGTAGGTGACTGTCCCCTTATCTCTTGCTGCTTCTAGGATTCTCTCCTTCATTTTTACCTTGGCTAGTGTAATTATGATGTGCCTTGGTGTGTTTCTTCTTGGGTCCAACTTCTTTGGGGCTCTCTGAGCTTCTTGGATTTCTTGGAAGACTGTTCCCTTTGCCAGATTGGGGAAGTTCTCCTTTATTATTTGTTCAAATACGTGCTCAATCTGTTGCTTTTCTCCTTCCCATTCTGGTACCCCTATAATTCGGATGTTGGAACGTTTAAAGGTGTCCTGGATGCTCTTAAGCTTTTCCTCGATTTTTTGAATTCTTATTTCATCATGCTTTCCTGCTTGGTTGATTCTATCTTCCTTCTGGTCCACTGTATTGTTTTGAGACTCAGATTCCTTCCTTTCACTATTGGCTCTCCTCCGCATATCTTCCTGCATCTCTTTTATGGTAACCTGCATCCTTTTATCTAAATTGCGCCCAAAATCAACCAATTCCGTGAGCTTTCTGATCACCAGTGTTTTGAACTGTGCATCTGACAGATTGGCTATTTCTTGGTCGCTCAAAAGGATGAGTCCTGGGGGACTGATCTGTTCTGTTGGAAACATGTCTTATATCTTTCCCTATCTCTCCTCCTTTTTTTTTTCCCCCCGGTCTGGTTGCTCTTGTTACGGTGGGGGGCGGAGCCTTAGGTGTTCACCAGGGCTGGGCACTCCGGTCGCTAGATTGTGACGTTATATGTGGGGGCGAGGGGGAACAATGGCGGTAGTTCTGTTCCCCTGGGCTCAGACCCTTCTCTGGGATCCTGGGCTGCGAGCTCTGCCCTGGTCCACAATCGCTGCCCCACTGGGTCCGCCAGTCGCAGCTTGCGTACTCAGGGATCACTGCTGCGTTCTTGCGCCCCGGATGGCTGCTGCGCTGATATCGTGCCAAATTTTCCCTGACCTCTGCACGCCGCCGACCCGCGCCAGCCCCGCGACCACCCGGCTCGTTGTCTCCTACCAGTCTGGATGTACGGGTCCACTTCAACTTCTTGGCTGTCCGACTTCCATTCAGATAAATCCTCTGTCAGTTCTGAGTGATATTCTGTCTGCAAATCTTTGTTGTTCTAATCTTGGTTGTGCGAGGAGGCACGGTGCGTCCACCTATTCCTCCATCTTGCTGGAAGTCTCAACCTATTGTTTAGGTGTCATCTTAGATGTCATTTCATTCAGAAAGCTTTCTTTGCCATTCCTCTCCACTTTTAGCTTAGATGAGCTGTTCTTCCAATGTGCTACCTCAATCACCTGTTATTTCCTCCAGACACAGAACTTACCATATCTCTTTTAATTGCTTATATTCCTCTCTATACTGTGAGCTCCCTGAGGGCAGAGGGCCTGTTCTATTTGTCCACTGGTGTATAGCCAATGCTTGACACATATAAAAATAAACACATATTTGTTGAAAGATTATACTCATGCTTAATGATTTGCATTTTACAAATTGCTTTTATTATTACTATAATTTTATCCCTATCATAAGCCTATGGTACATTATTATTCCTTCACATTTTTCAGATACAGAATATCTGAAAAGACGTTAATTGACTTGTCTAGGGTTACCTAGCTAATAAGTGACAGAACTAATATTTGAAACCAAGGTATTAGATTCAAGCTCAGTATTATTACCATTACATTACAGCTAACTGTGTTTAATTATAGACTCATTGAAGGTCTTATGCTGGTCTTCAGGGGAGTTAAATGATCAGAACTTTTTTTCAGGAGAATAAATCTGGCAAAGAGAAAAGCCTGAACCATGCTATAGGCAGTGGCGGCAGGGTGGGCAGAACAGCCATTTGTGGGAGGCAAAAAAATGAATATCAGAACAAAAACAAAGAAGAAAGGGCCAAGTTTTACTTTATAGAAATAAAAAAAACTAATTAGAAAAGACAGATGCACCCCTAAGTTTATTTCAGCATTGTTTACAATAGCCAAGATATGGAACCAGCCTAAATGTCTATTGATAAACAAATAAAGAAGGTGTGGTAAATATATAAGAAAATATTATTTAGACAAAAAAGGAATGAAATCTTGTCATTTGTGACAACATGGGTGGACCTAGAGGACATTATGTTAGTGAAATAAGTCAGACAAAGAAATACCATGTGATTTCACTTACGTGTGGAATCTAAAAACCAAAACAATAAAACCAAACAAACCAGAAACAAACTCATAGATACGGAGAACAAACTGATGGTTTCCAGATAAGAGGGGGTTGGGTGAAAAAGAAGAAGGGATTATGATGTACAGATTACCATAAAACCAGTCATGGGAATGTAAAGTACAGCATAGGGACTATAGTCAGTAATATTGTAATAACTATATATGGTGTCAGAAGGGTACTAGACTTATCAGGGTGATTACTTTATAAGTTACATAAATGTCTAGTCACTATGTTATATATCTAAAACTAATGTAATATTGTATGTCAACTGTAATTAAAAAATTTTTACATTTCTCACAGTGGTGGAAAAAAAAAACCCCTGGGTCAATATGAATGAATGATTGATGGCATTTAATTCATGGATTAATGGATTTAATTCATGGATTCATGATGGATTAATTCATTCATATGAATGAATTAATTGATGGCATTTAAAAAATAGATTCATCCCTGACTGGTGTGGCTCACTGGATTGCGTGCCGGCCTGTGAACCAAAGGGTCACCAGTCTGATTCCCAATCAGGGCACAGGCCTGGGTTGCAGGCCAGGTCCCTAGGTGGGGTGTGTGGAGGCAACGGATCGATGTATCTCTCACACATTGATGTTTCCCTGTATCTCTCCCTGCCTTCCTCTAAATATGAATAAATAAAAATATTTTAAAAATAAATGAAAATAAGAGATTCATTTCAGGTAATAATGTTATGACATTAATAATGATTACTCTTGATTGACTGTGTCACACATCTGCACTCATCTTCTGTTCTAATCCTCGCACGAACACATGGGGCTCGTATTATTATCTTTATTTTAAAGGTAAAAAAATATACTTTGTTATTAAGGAACTTATCCAAGGTTAGTGAGACCTGGGATTAGAAACCCCATGTAAATAATTCTAATATTTGTGATCTTTATGTCACATTTATCCATAGAATGCTAAGAAAAGAAACCAATTTAAAAATGGGCAAAGGCTTGAATGTCTATTCCTCCCAGGAAGTTTTGGAAATGGCCAATAAGCACATGAAAAAATGCTTGACATCCTTAGTCATTAGGGAAAAGTGAATCAAAACCCCAGTGAGATACCATGTCACAATGATGACTGTAATCAGAAACGTGTAATAACAGTTGTTAGCGAGCATATGGAGAAATCAGAACCTTCATGCATTGCTGGTGAGAATGTAAAATGGTGCTGCTGCTGTGGAAAACAGTCTGGCAGTTCCTAAAAAATATTTAATATAGTTACCATAAGAGCCAGCAATTCTCCTCAGTACATACCCAAGGGAATTGAAAACCTATGTCCACACAAAATCTTGTACATGAATGTTCACAGTAGCGTTATTCACAGTAGCCCCAAAGTGGAAACAACCCAATATCCGTCAATGCACAAGATGTGGTGCACCCATACAATGAGATATTGTCCAACCATAAAAAGGAATGAAGTACTGATACATGCTACAGTATGAATGAACCTTGAAAACATTATACTAAGTGAATGAAGCCAAACACAAAAGGTCACATGTTGTTTCTTCAAGTCAGTGAATCATCGGGGTCTGGGTTTCCCTCCCTGTGCTGTGGCTTAGAAATGCCGGTCAGTAAACAGGGCAGTCCGAGGGCTCGCTGTGTTTGTTTCCCTTCTCAGAAATCAGTGTTTAGGCTGCCCGTTGTCCAATGTCTGAAACAACTGTATCACATATTTTTTCTGGCTTTCTGGTTTTCTAATTTTTTTAATGTGGGAAGGTAATTACTATAGCAGCTAATCCTTCACTAGCAGAAACAGAAAGCCCATTTCAAATTGATAACATGTTGTAACTTATGGAGTGTCAGAAATGAGACAAAAGGAAAAACCTATCTGATTTTAAGATCAGTTTGGATATGAAATGTAATTATTTTTTCTTTCTTATTCCTTTCCTACCCATCTCCCCTTCCTCCCTAAAGGCTAGAGGATTCTTCTTGAGATTTTTCCCTTGAGCAAACGAAACTTGCAAATAAAATTGCTTTCTATATAATTTGTTGTATTTGGAGGCATACTCAGTATTTAAGTATTATAGTGTGGCAGATATTGTTTTTTTTCAAAGTAGATGAAATTACAACAGCTCTGGGTGGTTATTTCACTTATTGAATTAAAAGTTCCTAGAATTTCATTCTGGGCCTGCTATCTTCCAACATGATCAGAACAAAGCTACTTACACTCTTCTCTGCCTCAGGCACTTAGCTATAATATCAAGGTATTTTAACGCAGAATGTAAAATAATGTAAAATTATATATATAGTAAAAGTGAATTTTCCTCCCTCAGGACAATAGGGATATTACTTTAAAAAATGCACTGAAGAGTCATCCTTGGACCCCCTATTGGCCTACAAAACCTAGTCACATTAGAAAAAAAGGAAATCATGAATATTTAGTTGTTAACACCCAGAAGAATTCTCTAAGTCTACCTAATATATCTTCATTTCTGTAAACACAGTTCTTTTTTTTTAATCTTCCTCTTTAAGAGTAAGACAACTCTTAAAATCTAACAAGACCAAATGCCAGTAAAATTATCCACCATGGCTAAAGCCCCAGCTATTTCTTCACAGTAAAGGCTTTAAAATGGTTTTATTCACCTCTATTTATCACCTCAATCTTCCTTATAAAAATGTATGTATACATAAAACAGTTTCCCTGACTGAGTGCCATAGAAAACCATAGTTGGCAATTACAGCAGCCTCCCCTTATTCATAGTTTCTTTCTCCTCGGCTTAACTCACCAATGGTCAACCATAGCGTGAAAATGCAATGTTCCAGAAATAAACAATTCATAAGTTTTAAATTGCATGGTGCTCTGAGTAGCGTGATGAAATCTTGCTCCAGCCCTCTCAGTCCCTCCCAGGGATGCAGCGAATCCACACTGCATATGTTCCCTGCCCAGCAGTCACTCAGTAGCCATCTAGGTTATCAGATCAATTGTCTTGATATTGCAGTATTTGTGTTCAAGTAACCATTATTTTACTTAATGATGGTCCCAAAAGTGCAAGAATAGTTTAACTTTATTCTAGATATGTATGTATAAGGAAAATCACAATATATATAGGGTTCGGTACCATCCGTAGTTTTGGGACTCCACTGGGGGTCTTGGGACAACATGCCCCCTGGATATCAGGGAGAACTACTGCAGTGTGACTTTAAAGCTAGCTTTCTTGTTGAACATGTGTGTCCCTATTGAGGGGTTTCCATAATGCCAACCTAACTAAAATGTACTTTCATCTTTTAATTTAGGACATTTAATCAGGAGCAACCAAAATGTACTGATTAAAGTTTTTAAAAAATATCAAACTTTAAACACTGTTACCCTGGTGAGGACATCTTGACTACCAAACAAATAGACTTCAAAGGGACCTCCCAACTTTCCCTAAACCACAGACAAATATTTGCTGTTGCTGTTGTTCTAGGGAGCACAGGGGCACTTTGTCCTTCATTTGTAGGAGACCTTCAGGATGGATTAGTCGCCATCAAGAAAAGTTTTCCCGGCAGACACGAATGGCATTTATCTTTTCCCATTAACTTCCAATCCGAGATATAAGGATTAGTTGCAAGAGATGAGTTAAGGAAGAGAAGCTAAAGCTGAATTAGAAGAAAAGACTTGGTAGAAATAAAAGCCAGTAACTGGCTTAAAAATTAAAAAGTAGATACTCTTTTTCTGTACTTTGACTTACACTTAGTGAACTACAACCAGTGCAACTGAAAGACTGGTAGCCTAATTTATAGGATTCATAAAGACATAAAACAGTAGATACTACAACATTTGTTTATGTTTTCTTCTGTTCCAGAGTACAGGGTCTAAAGAGACAAGCTGGAAATACAGAAGTTTTCTAGAATGTTTAAGTCATTGGGCTTACAAAGCAAGAAAGCCCACAATGGAAATCCTAACCTCCAAAAGAGAAATAAATTAAATCTCTCTTCAGTTTCTAAAAGTGTTTCTTTCTTATACTTTAGATGATAGAAAGACATTTCCAACCTGGAGAGTTTGCAAACTTGGCTAATATAAATTCTAATTGTGACATTAAACTTTTTAATAATGGAATTCTTATCATTTACTTACTACATCATTTATTTATTAATTCAATCATTACTTCATATCAGGCACTCTGGTATGTATTCTGGATATAAAACTGAATTTAAAAAATCAATAATATGTACAGATTTCAGTTGTCCCCTAACTCTTGAAAATTAAGCTCTGTCAAAGTGAGGTTAGAAAACAGCTCCAAATACTCTTAAAAATCAGAAGAGAACATAAGGCTACTTAACCCAAATTTCTCAATGCAGGAAGTTCCACTAGACGGGCTAATCCATTCATTCTCTACTAGATCCCACACCTTCATCAGTCAGCATGTTTCAGTTTGTGATTCTAGTTATAGGAAAGCTCCTCTGTGTTAAGCTAGGATCTGTCCTCTGCAGCTTCTGATACGGGCCTGGGAGCTACACAAAATAAGTTTATTTTATCCTAAATAAGGAGTCCTTCAAACATTTAAGGTCAGCCATCAACTTAACTTTCATTCTCCAGGTAAAATATCTACTGGGTATCACTTCACATAATTTCTAGACCATCTACCATTCTGGCTGAGTGACAAATGACCTGTTTTATTTCTATGCACAAGTTACTGATGACATTATTTTCCAGACATTTTCCTCTCTAAGATGTCAAACAAACTCCAATCTCTATTTCTGAACATCTCTTTTCCTAATTTTATTTATTTGTTTTAAAAGAAGGATTTTATTGTAATGGATCTCTATGCTGTTTGACACAATATTTAATACATGGATGGCATACAGTAAATATTTCTCTTTTTTTAATCCTCACCCAAAGATACATTTATTGGTTTGAGAGAGAGAGAGAAACACCAATATGAGAGAGAAAGATCAGTCGGTTACCTCCCATACACACCCCAACCAGGGACCAAACCTGCAACCTTGGCATGTGCCGTGACCAGGAATCAAACCCATGATCTTTTGGTGTATGGGACGATGTTCCAACCAACTGAGCCACATGGACCTGGGCTAGTTTTATTTTTTTTATTATTTTTTTAAAAGTTTTCAGTCATTATTTCTTTTTTTTAAGATTTTATTTATTTACTTTTTAGAGAGGGAAGGGAGAGAGATAGAGAGAGAGAGAGAGAAACATCAATGTGCGGTTGCTGGGGGTTATGGCCTGCAACCCAGGCATGTACCCTGGCTGGGAATCGAACCTGGGACACTTTGGTTCCCAGCCCGAGCTCAATCCACTGAGCTTTTCCAGCCAGGGCTTAATTTTATTTTTTTAATCCAAATGTATTTCAAATATTTTTCTGCAATGTAGAGAATATTCAGATTTTAAAAGACCTACCATGTTTTCAGTGCAGCAGTTTAGGAAGAAATGGAGTTGATGAGTGGAGACAGGGAACTAGGAGGAAACAATTAGTTCTCTGTGAGAACACCAGTTATGTAACCTCTTGAGCACTCCTCTCTAATTGTGGTAAAACAGGAAGGCATGATTGCAGTTCTAATGTCATGATTTTCGGAAGTGGAGAAGGGAATGAAAGAGTTACTTCCACATCTGAATAGAATGTTGTGATATTATCTGCATATTTCCATAACATCTGTCATTGTATTATTTAGTTCATGAGAAAATAATATTTCTGGTTACATGCCAACTAAACTGACAGGCAAACTGACAGGAAAGGCTGAGGTAACAAACGGGTGGGGCGAGGTGGGGAGCTGGCAGCAGTCTAAATATTCAGTAGCTACCTGTGATAGAAATCAGTTCCCCTTTCCTACCAATGAAGTGAGTAAAGTACCTGGCTAGAAATTGACTAGGAGATTTAAAATGGCCTTTGAGGGCAACAGTACCAGGGGACAGCTTCATAGGGAACATATCTTCCTGGTTCCACTCACAGCACCTGCTAGACCATACAGAAGTAGTTAAATGCTGTAAGTGGGCCTTTAAAGAAAGGAGGCTAAAAAGGAGCAGAAATAGCACATCACCGAACTCCCAGCTGTGAATTTCCATATGTGTCTGGTGCGAGTTCTTGGATAAGCAGGTGCTTGAGAGTTATAGCTGCAAAATTCCAAATTGATAATCTTATTAACTTGAACAGGGCCTCAAAGAGACTTTTTCAAGCATATTATTTTAAAAGAGTGTTAATCTCAACAACAACCTACCATACAAATCATGAGGAGTATCTATTCCTAATGAAAGAACAGGGAATCTAGATGAGGGCCAGAATGCAAACTTTGCTTGCTCACTTTAAGTTCACTACAGAGCAACTACTTACTTGAATCATTTGGGAATTCCTCCTTGAGTCTGAAATGCCAACAAGATGTGGGTGACTACATTTTTTTCAGTTTTGATAAGAAATGTTGCTTTAGGTTCATACGGGTATCATATCATAACATTGCCATCTAAAAATATCTGTAAAAACTTAGTTCCTTATCTAGTACTTAACATTCATAGTATAGCCTAAAAGAATTTGTAGAGTCACAAATAGACACGTAGGACTAAATATGGCATAAAGACATGACTTGTCCTTTGTATATATGACTTGTTCATTTTCTCTAAATCTAACTCCTTCCAGCTTATTTTTGGCTGTCTATGAAGGTGACTGAGCTACTGCTTTCATAAAAAGTATATAATTCCTTATGTTAACTTTATCAACTATTAAGTGACTAAGACAGATGCTAAGTAAGTGTCCAAAAGCACTACGCAAAAATGTAGACTCCTGACACTCTTGGAAATGCGTGTGTGTTACATGTTGTCCTCAGCTCCAATGGAGCCCAAGATGTCCACACTATCCTGTCCTCGACAGTGCTGCTCAGCTCCTGTACACTCATGCCTGTGGCTTCTTTGATGGAGTCAACCCATCTCATACTTGGTCTCCTCTTTCCCTGCTGCCTTCTACTTGCCCAGCATTGTTGCCTTTTCCAAGGAACCCTGACTTCTCAGTATGTGCCTGAAGTAGGAGAGGTTCATTTTGTCATTTTTGCTTCCAGAGATATTTGAAGCCAAATTTGCTCTAAATCCCACTTGTTCATCTCTCTGGCAGTCTAGGGTATCCATAGATCTCTCCTCCAATACTGTATTTCAAATGAATCCATTTTTTTCCCTATCAGCCTTCTTCACTGTCCAACTTCATGTCCCTGCATAGTAATGCGCAGCATTATATAGTAACGCATAGTAATATAAACATGAACAGTTGACCAGTGTTAGCATGTCAACTTCGCCAATGATGTAATTGAATTATACTATGAATGACAATTAGCATTTATATAGTAGTTAGCCATTTATAAAAACATGTGTATGCCTTATCTTACTCTTTTTGACATTGACTCAATTTACAAGCAAAGAATCTAAGACCCCTAAATTAAAGAGCCACTTAGGCTACTTGAGAGGCTCAAGTGTGAGATGAGGGAGCTTGGACTGGAATGGTGACAGTGGAGATGAGGACCAGCTTAGAGACAGAACCACCAGAACCTGGTGACAGACTAGATGTGGGACTCCAGCTCCCACATTATGCTACCCAGTAATATTATAAGCTATAAACAAAGTGTCATGTATTAATACAAGACAGGGACTCGGAGAATAGGGACTCATTTCTTTTTTCCCTGCCTCCCCTTTCTTTGTCAGTTAAGTGACTTCCTTATGTTCAGGAGTTATGAAAAAGGACCACTTGCCTTGTAAGAAATGATGTCTCATAAAAAAGGTTATACCAAAAGTGAGGGCTTCTGTCTACCTAGCAGGAAGACTGTCATGACTAGCTACATAATTTGGATGGGAAGGATTTTTTTCAGTCGTTTACTCACTCTGTGGTATAATCTACGCATTCCGAGGTGGGTGAGACATTAGAGAGTCCTGACACAGGCCTTTCAATCTGCACATGATTACAGATTCCTCTCTGTAACATCTCTCCCTGGGGATCATTCAGACTTCGCTGAAACATTTCACAGATGAGAAACTCAAGGGAGCTCTCCTTGTCTTTTGGATACATCCAGCTTTTAGGGAAGTCTTTCTTTGGTCATACTCTTGCTTCGTGAAAGCATCAGCATCCATTTAATCCCTCTCCAAATATCTGAGGAATGCTAGCAATGCCTGAACATCCATAAACCCTCTCTCATAGGTGAAATAGCCCAAGTTTTTCATTATGTAATGAGGTTTCTAATTGATCTCACCAGTTCTGTTCAGCTTTTTCTAAATAGGAATATCTTGGCCAAACATAATATCCTAGCTATGCTTCAACTAGAGAACACAACAGAAGGACTATTCTCTCCTTTGTTTGGGACATGACTCTTCTACCAATGTACCCTCAAGTTGCATTAGCTTTTTTGGTAGTCATAATACATTGTTGACTTGTATTGAGATTACACTCAACTGAAACCTTCAGGTCTTTTTCACATGCACAACTGGTAAGTCACACATTTCTAGTGATAGTACAGATGATTTTTTAAAAGAGGAATTTATGTTTAACAGTATTAAATTTAACCTCATAAGTTTTGCTCAAGAATCTTTTGACTGCTTCCTGAGTTGTCTGTCTAAAACTACTCTGATTATGTTATCCCTACCTAGGAGAACTGCTGATTGATGTCTACTATCCACCAGATCAAGTCCAAAATTCTTGGCTCACTAGACCTGGATAATCCGACTTGAGCCTCCAGGACCAGCCTCATTTCCCACATCCCTCTCTCTTTCCCCCTACCCCCCACTTCTATACTCTCTACCCATTCTAAGGATTTACTTTCCTCATACATATGCATTTTTTCATGGAATTCCTTCTCCTACCTTTCAATTATTACTCACCCTTTAAGAGACAACAATTTAAAAGTCTCAATCTGACTGTGGACTCCTTGAAGGAAGGATTATGTTACAATGAAGTTCGGGCAACAGGAAAGGGACATAGCTTACAAGTTTTGGGACTTTTTTTTTAATTATTTTTTTGTTTGTTTTATTAAAGAAAATAATATTGAAACCTCGCTCTTCAAAGTTACTTTTTCCTCCCGCCTCTAGAAATGCAGGGAAATTGGATTTGACTTACTTGAAATAACAGTCCTTACTTAGGGAGAGGTAGTGACAAGCTCGGTGGTTTATCCAAGGGAACCAAGTAATTGCACAAGTTTGTCCAGAGGCAATGTCATGAGGCAGTTGTTTTCCAGAATCCCAAAACAACCCCCTTCACCCAACACCACATTGTGAAAAGAAGCTCAGCTGGAAACACTGCAGAAGCATATGAAAATGATAACATTTTCTCTCTCTGATTCTAGAACAAAGTCTTTTTCAGTAGCTGCTGAAAAATAGTGTTAGCTCAAATAAGCATGGCGTCATGCAGAAGACATCTGAATGTTTTTCATATTTTTTGTTTGTTTTAGGAACTGTGATTATAAAGTATACATCAACAAATATAGCCGACACCTGGAGAGACTTCTGTTCCTCTGTCAGTTGCAGGAAGGTTAGGAAAAGAAGAGAAATATGACATAGAAAGAGGTTGGTGTTTTGTTTTGTTTTGTTTTGTTTGTTTGTTAATAAGCCAAACTGTCCATAGAGGTAAAGTGAGACATGTGCAAAATGCCCAGCACAGTAACTGCACATTCTACTGTGATCTCTACATGTCGGTTTTCTCTTCTCCCTCTTAGTGGAACAATTAAACATCAGTGCAGTAAACATTAATTAAAACAGCAAGATGCTCTGCATCACATTCCACAAATCCAATTTTACAATATATTAAGAGAAAAATGGGTACAATGCTATATTTTAATTTCATTTCCAATATTGTGATGGCCTAGGGGCATTCCAAACACATATCGTTCCTATAGTTGGAATTCTGAGTCTAAAAAGAATAAAAAGTTGGAGGAATCAAGGTAAAGTGAATATGAGGCCCTTAAAACTTGAAGGCCCCCAAACTCAGCATTTCTCTTTCAGCATGGCGTTTGCAAAGACATCTTTCTCCTTCCACACTGTTTCCTCTCTCTTTTCCATTATCATTTGTTATCCAGTGTTTTCGCTTTCCTCTATTTGTTTTGGTTTGTCTTCTGAAAACCTCAAATTGCAGCTCTCATGCCTTCTCTCTCACTTGTCATGTTAGCATTTACACCCACTGTTCTGACTGTGGTTAGTCAATGTTATTTGATTCATGCTGCTGCTTAAACAACTGTTGGACCTATAGATTGTTGAGACTGGTTTGCGTATAAGCCTTGGAAATGTCAAGTGTTTTTGTAATGACAGTTTGATCCTGCCCTGGGCTCAGGGCTTGGACCTTCCTCTTTCCTATCCACACCCACTCCCTGATGATCTCATCCAGTTTTACAGCTTTAAATATCATCTCTAAGCTGATGACTCCCAAATTTATATATTTAGTCCAAACCTCTCCTCTGAACTCTAAACTCACAGATCCAGCTACCTACCAAGTGTCTCCACTTGGACAGCTCATGGGCAACTCATACTTAATGTGTCCAGACATGAGCTCTTGGCATCCCTCTCCAAATCTGCTTGCCCAAGAGTCCTCTCCATCCCAGTAAATGGCTATTCTGTTCTTCCAGGTACCCAGGCTAAAACCATCCCTACTACTCTTTTCCTCTCGTACTCTACATCCAACCTTTCAGTAAATGCTATTGGTTCTCTCCATTAAATAGATCCAGAACACAACCGTTTTTCACCATCCCCACGGCTACCCACTGTCCATGCACCATGATATCTAACCTAACTTATTTCAATAGCATGTTAGCTAATCTTCCTCCTTCCCACTTCGGTCTTTTCTTAATGCACAAGCCAGAGCGGTCCCATTCAAAATAAACTGATCACATCACCCCTCTGCTTAAAACTTCAAATGGCTTCCAATATCATTCAGAGTAAAAGCAACGACCTTATAATAATAACTTGTAATAACTAATGGTCCAAATTGGGATCCAGTTAAAAATGAAAGGGCATGATAAACATAATTAATAGGCTTTAACTGATGTAGTTGTAAATTTGAGCCATCCTAGGCACCTATGTACAAGGCCCCATCACCCTCCAGGATCTCTGACCTCTAACCTAACCTATTGTACTGTACTTTGACTTTCAGCCTCTGCACCCCCTCCTCACTCCCCCGGGGGCACCAGGTAGACTTCCTCAGGGCCTTTGCTCTTTCGCTAGATGTGCTCACTGCTCACTTCTCTTTCCTTCAGGTCCTTGTTCAAAAGTCTTAGTGAAGCTTTCCCTGAGAGTTCTGTCTAAACATTAAAAAAATCAAAACCAAAACCGCTTCCCTACTTCCTAGTCTCCTTCCCTGCTTTATTATTATTTTTTTTACTTACACTCATCAATAGCTAACATTCTACACATCTTACCTTGTTTGGCACCTTACATTTAGAATGTAGGCTGAATGGCAGGGGTTTTAAACTTTTTGCTCTGTATCCCCAACTCTTGCAATAGTGGCTGGCACATAGGAGACACTTTATAAATATTTGTAGAAAGAATGATTGAATCACAACCAATTTGAAAGGATCAATACTTAGTAGATGTGTAACATCCAACACAGTTAACAAACAGTTATAGTTCTTTTCATAAAATTCAATCCAACAAATGTATTTTGGACATTTATGCCTGGTAGGGATGTGGGCTAGGGGCAGAGGTTCGGGGGCTGACAGCTACAAAGCATATACAGTGATGGGAGGGACAAAGTCCCTCAAAAGCAAACACTGCTGGAGTAGGAAGGATGGGGACATGATGTCACAGTTACATGTGAGTGACACAGAGTGCATGGCCATGCAGAGGAGGGAGCGACTATATTCATCGACTTCTCAGACACTTCTGAATACTGATCAGAAGTGATAATTTCCATATCCTCTGGCATGATTCATTTTCTTCATCTTCCAGGGCCCCCAAACTTCTAGTATCCCCATTCTGATTTGTAAGGTTCTCCAATTGCTTGGTAGGAAGCTGCCATGTATGCCAGATATACCTGACCTCCAGGTGCCTGCTCCTCATCTGTTCTTCATTGTTCAGCCCTAAGTTTTCAATGTAAATCATTCATTACTAACTCAGCATTTACAATCTGCTGTCTCAACATTTCCAGAATATTGTAATCAAATATTGGCAAAGTTAAACTATCAAATCAAACAAAATACAAGGCAAATATGTGCTAAACAGATTTTTAAAAAATAACTATACAGAAAGTATTTTTTGGATGAAAAAATCCTCCTTTGAAATTAATAAGTCAAAGTTTATTGATTTTATCTTTGCATTCATTCTAATTTTTATGTCACTTCCTTAAATAATTTTAATTGATAACCACCTTGTGGGTTTTCTTTAAACTAGAGGCATTTTTTTTAATGTGCTGTTATAAATCTCTAGCCATACCCTTATAGGAATGGTATAGCCCCAGGGTATGGATAATTGAAGAACTCTAAACAAATATATACAATATTATATTTTCAAGGAAGTTCAACAAAACCGTATCAGAGAATATGCTTCAAAGCAAAACATTAATACACTGGATGACTTAAGCAGCTACTAGCTAGCTAAAAAGTACTTCCCTATCCCCTAAAACAAATCAAGCAATTAAAAGTAAGCTAAATGGTATTGAAGAACAGTGATACTCATTCATGTTCAGTTCATTTTAAATGGTCTTGGGTAAAGATAGAAAATTGTACTTGAACAACAATGAAAATAAAATTAAAAAATGACCTTGGGCAACATTAACTACAAACAATATTTAGTCATTCTAGATAATTGTCCTGTCAATGTAAAAAAAAAAAAAACTATCCACTTTTTAAATGAAAAGTTCATGCAACCATTTACAAATTGTCAGTTAAACAGTAAATTGTAGGTAATACCTAATTGAAGAAAGCAGTAGCTAACCAAAGAATAGTGCTTAGAAAACAGTACTACTGCTGTGTTGCTTTGCTTTAGCTTTTAAGTTTAAAAATCCTAAATATTGCTTAGCATATTATAAATGTAAATACCTATAGAAGCCTGATTAAGTAATTTATCATTTTCTGCATACTTGTGCTCCACTGACTTTCTCACAAGGTATTGAAACATAATCCTTCCAAAGGCCTAAAGAAACAAATACTCAGATCTTAGGCATATTACCTGTCCAACGTATTGGAGGAAATAAACTCATAAATTATCACACTTAATCTCTTACCCAGGAGATTGTAAGGACTGTGAAGGAAAGGAATGTATACAGTTTTTGTGTCTTTCACACTACCTGGCGTGGCACAAAGGAACTTCAACCTAGTGCAAACAGCACTGGGCTTGACGTCAGGAAACACAGATTTCAGCTGAGTAATTGTAGACAAGTCGCTTAACTTTCTTCAGGTTTCAGATTAGTCATCAGTCATGTTCTTTCCCATCGATGACATTTAGGTTCCTTTTCCAAAGCTCTCATTCTAAGAAACACTAGCCGGAGGGATTTTTAACAACGTGTGTCACTTAAACACACAACTTCATTTTCCCATATCGACAAATGGAAAGAAATGGAACCCTTGATCACAGATTTTCTCCCCTGAAAACTTGCCAGGAACTCAGAGTTCTTGTCATGGTCTATTCCATCAAACACAAATCTTTCCATCTGCTTTAAAGACAGCAAGCCCTTCCCTGCCACATTCCCCACCCTGTACACCATTTTATTTTCTCCTTAGTTCTTATTTGCTATCACACTCTGACATACTATATATTTTATTTAATTATTTGTTCTCTATTCCCCCTTCCCTCCACTCGAACTGAAACTTCATGGAGACAGGCATTTTTATCCCTTTGGTTCACTGCTATATCCCCAGTACCCAGAATGGAACCAGACATATAGTAATTCAGAAATTATTCAGTGAATAAATGGATAAATAGTTTTAAAAAATCTTTCATTAATCACCTCTCCTCAACCACAACTTATCCTACATTGTTACCAATGCAGCGTCTCCATATTAATCAGAGTTTCTGAATCTTATCCCCTACCCAAACCCTACATTCCTTCACCTGTCTCATTTAAGGATATTCTCCTATCCTACCCCTGCTTGTCATAGCATTCCTTTGTTCATTCATTCAGTTATAGATTTACTAAATGCCTACTGTGGTCCAAGAGATGTGCTAAATGCTGGGAATACAGAGCTGAATAAGACTGGTGCAGCCCTTGCCCTCTCTAACAATCTTTGCCCAGTGCTTCACTGGAGACCCCACCCTCCACCCCATTCTTGGCCCCTCTGTGCTGCCCCTCCGTTCAAACATTATATATTCATAATGTCCTGCAGAAAAACTCTGTACAGTTTGGTTGGTTGCCATCCAAATCTGAACAGAGTTCTTTTAATAAGAATTAATAGAGCAGGGAGCAAGTGATGCTAACTTCTGAGGAGATGGTAACTCCATCCCTTGAAAGTTGTATTGGAGTCACTGGAATGATATTGTTTCCTAAACAGTGATAATCAAACCTTTAGCTCCACGAGGACTATGTGGCTTGCTGCATCTCCCCACTTCCTTCTGTTCTCTGTACCAGAGGTAATCTTAGGTGCTTCTTTGCATCTCAAAAAAGTCTAATTAACCTATCATCTTTAGCCTCAAGGTGATTATTATCTATTGCTCCAACTGAATAGGAGACTAAGGCCCCAATTGACAGAGGGCCTTGATGTCTTACCAAGCCTGTCTGTGCCTTTTAAAAAAATTATTGAGGTATATTTGAACATTTAGAATTGCATTTATTTAAGGTGTACAATTTGATCATTATATATACATTGTGAAAGAACTATGACTTTCAAGCTAATTAACATATCCATTACCTAAATGGTTACCACTTTTTGCACGTGTGTAGTGAGAACACTAAGATCCACCCTCTTAGTAAACTTCAAGTTTACAATAAAGTCTTGCTGACCATAGTCACATTTGCTGTTCATTGGATATCCAGAGCTGATTCATCTTGCATAACTGAAATTGTGTGCCCTTTGAACAGCATCTCTCTGGGCTGTGCCTTTTACCAGAATTTTTGGGAGCACTATATGCCTCCACCCCAACATTTCCAAAGTTGTGTTCTGGGCACCTTTGGAATTCTGAGAGGCAGCAACTGGAGTTGTACGAGAAGAGGTTTCCATAGACAAATGAGTTTGTGAGTGTTATGGCCTATATTTCTCACTTGAGGATACAGGATAAATAATGCAAATATTTATGTGTTTATAAATGTTTAATTTTTGTTAAACCCAGTCAGTATTCCCCAACCTGCTTTGACCATGCAACCTTTATTCTCAGAACACCATAGATATCTCAGAGGACATTCCTGCCCTGAGGAATGTTGTTTGGCAAATTCTTCTTACCTTCATGTCATATCCAAATGCACAGCAAGTGAGAGTGAGCAAGGAGAGAGAGATGCATATAATCTCTCTGCTAGCAGTTCTTGGGGGCCAATTATGAAGAGAGAACATAGTTTTATGGAACAAAGAGTAGACTTAGAGTAGGAAGACATGATTTAGTCCTACCTCTGTGATATAACTGACTATGTCTTTGGACAAATCACCTGTACTTGAGTCTCGATCTGCTCCTATAAAGGAGAATTTTAGGATAACCCTACCATATTGTTTGAAACTGCTGGTCTGGTTAGGAAGTTTCTATGTAGCAGACTTAACTTTGATTTAAAAAGTATTCTTCTGCCTGGCTGGCGTAGCTCAGTGCAGGCTGCGAACCAAAGTATCGCAGGTTCGATTCCCAGTCAGGGCACATGCCTGGGTTGTAGGCCACAGCCCCCAGCAACCGCACATTGATGTTTCTCTCTTTCTTTTTCTCCCTCTCTTCCCTCTCTAAAAATAAATAAATAAAATAAATAAATAAATAAAAGGAGAAAACTAGAAAAAAATAGAATGAAAATATTGTTTAGAATTTTTTTTAAAAAAGTATTCTTCTGGGTGGATTTTTAGTCCTACTTTTTTTTTTTTGGTTAAAATATTTTATTTACTTATTTTCAGAGAGAGGGGAGGGGAGGGAGAAAGAGAAGTGAAAGAAATATCAATGTGCAAGAGATCCATCGATCTGTTGACTCTTGTGCGCCCCAACTGGGAACCTGGCCTGAAACCCAGGCATGTGCCCTGACTGGGAATCGAACCCGCAACCCTTTGGTTAACAGGCTGGCACTCAATCTATTGAGCCACACCAGCCAGGGCCTAGTCCTACATTTTTTTAATTGATTTTTTTTTTAGAGACAGAGAAAAAGGGAGGGAGTGAGGGAAAGAGAGAACAGAGAGTGAGCAAGAGAGAAATGTATTGTTTCATTTATTTGTGCATTCATTGGTTGATTCTTATATGTGCCCTCACCAGGGATCGAACACTCAGCTTTGGAGTATCAGGACATTGCTCTAACCAACTGAGCTAGCTGGCCTTTTTTGGATGACTGGTGCCTTTAATTTTGTAAATATAGCTATCTGATTTCTTCGACATGAAGCTACAGGCTCTGCAAGGCCTTAAAAGCCCAAGGAACTATTTTGGAATAAACAATGGAAACAAATTAAGTCTGGGATATATTTATCTTAGCCTGAAGAGTAGTATAACACCTAGAGAAGTCCTGAGAAGTCTTATAGAGAATAGAGGAAGATAGAGGCCTATAATATTATAAACAAGCAGTAAATGAAGTTGGAGACTACTTATTTGACAATAGATTAATTGGTTTCGTTTTCTAATCACTCAATTTCCAAAGATAGATATTAATGATACAAAGGTACACTGAGAAATAAAGTCATAGATCAGAACTAATTGATATTCCAAAACAGCACAGGAGAGGTAGGTAATAATCATTTCCAGGGAGGCTTGCTCTGCTCTTTATCTTTGAGGAAGATTTTCTTCTGTCCTCTATCTCAGGAGGGACAGATTCATTCCCAAACCTGCCCTCTAAAGGGAAGAGATTCCTTGACAGTTTAATGTCTACTTGCAAATACTGCTCTAGAGGGAAATAGGTGGCACTTGATGTTTGTCTTGCCACTGAAGGATGTCTGTTGAAATAACAACTACAATGAAGAGAAATTTTTAACTGGATAGAAAAGGTGACCGTACATGGAAATAACTAACACATTTTGGTCTCTATCTGCTGGAAATTTGGTGTTAGCATTGATGACAATAAGTTGTTTGGCTTTTAAAAAGACAAGATTTTTGCTTCCACTGCAGGTTAAATAAATGTTACCTTAGTCATCTCTAAGTTATTGCTGGACCATTGTAATACATTCAGTGTGATGTTTGCTAAGCAAGCATACCTGCCATCTGGTTACTGAAACTGTACTTTTGCTACTTCATAGATACACATGGCCCAGCAGCACTGAGATGCAGGGAGCTGATATCAGCCCATGGATCAATTCCAAAGCAATCTGAGAGTTCAAGCCATTCATTTGTTTGCAACACAAAGTGTTCTCCACATAAGAAAACAGTGAGTCTAACTTATCTGTCTCTTTCCTGTCCTGGTATCTTTAAAAATGTCCCATCATGGCAGGGTGCACATGCATTTACAATATTAAGCCAACTTTAGAGACCATGAAGAAAAATGGAAAACTGTCTATTTGCTGTTTGTGCCACATCCTTTGGTTCTGGTGCCAGTAGCATTGTTCCTGGTCTTCAAAGTGCACACAGAAGGAATAGCTGGATCGTATAGCAAAGTCCACATGCACCCACAGAAGTGGAGGGAAGAAGTTCCCAAACCAACCTTTCCATCAGGCCCCTGGCAAGAACCCCTCCCCCCAAAACCAAAGTCAGAATTAGTAGCACTGACCCCAGTGCCTGACATGTAGTAGAGGTTCAATAAATGTTTACTAAATACTAGCATATGGGAAGTCTGCAAACAGTAATAGCTGCTAAAAGAGTGTTTATCTTAGTCTCTGTAGCCACTGTACTATATGCATTAGAGGTATGTCTAACAACTAGTCTTGGCTTTCTTAACCTTGGTGCTATTGCCATTTTGGGCTAATGATTCTTTGTTGGGAATGGAAGGGGTGCTGCTTGTGCACTGTAGGCTTAGAAGTATCCCTGGCTTCTACCCACTAGATGCCAGCAATATCCCTCCCCCCAGCAAAAATGTCTCCAGACATTGTCAAACGTCCTCTGGGAGGGGGCCCGGTAGCAAAATCACCCCTAGTTGATAACCACTCATTTAATCTGTGTGTTCATCACTTGTGCCAGAATTAGACAAATTATATTCTCTCTTCCCTTTTTTGATTGAATATATCTTGATTTATATGCTGAAGGTATTTCATTCTCTTAATCTGCTTTCATCCAATTTTCTCTGAATGTTTTCATATATCTACTGGTACATCCACATAAGTTAAAAACACCTGCTTCCCCCTCAGTGGAAAGGATATATGAAACAAAGATAAATCATTCTATACAAAAAAAGGGACTAATAGCTAAGGAGGTTGTAGGTTTTTGCAAAATGAAGTTGGCATGGTCTGGGACCCAGGATAGACCCAAGACCCTAAACTGGTTAGTGTGTCTTTGAGGATAAAAATAACTGTTGCAGCTTAAAAAAGAAACCTACCTTCATTTGCTTGCTATGCACTCATGCAATCTTAACAATAAAACTCCAATGTTATACGAAGTATCCTTCTGACAAACAGATTTTTTTTTCTCCCTTGGCTTTATTTCTATTTACTTCCTATTTATGTTAACGGTTTCAGGAAGATAGCAGCACGGGCTCCAGGAGCAGGCTGCCAGAGTAACTCTTGCCCCTGCAGAAGTGCAGTAAGTAGTCCCACTAACTGATGAAATCATTAGTGTTTAAACCCTCCAAGGCAGAGTGATGATAGTGGGAAAAGAAAAAGAAAAAATAAAAGTCTTAGGATTCCGACTTAAACCAAGCCGGTGGGCAACCTGCTTGAAAATCACTACACATCCATGTCTAAGGGTGAGAAATAATTTATGACAAATAAAGCCCATGAAAAATTCTAATTTCATTCATGTTGCTACAAGTATACCTTCATGCTTTAAAAAAAATGCGGGCTGGTAACATTTTTCTACCTCACTTACAGCGTAGAGTTAAATGTGTGCCCTTACCTCTCCTCCAGTGCACGGAAAAGGGCTGGAGTATCTAGAAGTGCAAAGAGCTCCCTTCTTGACAACATCATCTTCTAGACCAAAAGTAGCTGAGCAGTTAGTTGCAAAGTACTTGTAAGGCTTCCATGTCTTCCCAAAGTCCTGGGACCGGTCCAGCACCATGGCTGCCGGCCTGGGGGACTTGAACACAATAATTAGATGAGTGAAGTAGAATTCAGCTTCCAGGTCTAACTGGATCTTTTCTCTGTGCACATCCTCAGCAGACTGCCACCACGTGCGAGGAAACCTGAAGGACGAGTCTGCCATGGCAGCTGGCAGGTGAGCCAGGTGGGGCTGAGCAGCATTGCATTTGTCACATTTGGGCTGCCGACAGGTCAGATCAGTGTTCTCAGTATAGAAGCAGAACAGTTCAGTGGTGTTCTGACCACAGGTGGTGTCTGACCAGAGTTTTCTCCCTAAAGCCAAATTTCCCATCTGAGGGTTACAGGCTTTTTCACAGCGGGAACTCATTCCATCTACTCCATTTGGTCCTGGGGAAGGGAAAGCATATGTTACTCCAGAAAAACCCATCTGGAAAGCTCTTTTGTCCACCTAGTTCATCTTCAACAGCCAACTTATCCCTACCAAGCTTCAGACTTTCAGGAAAGAGGAAATCCTACCAAATTCGAGCACAAATAAATACCCTGTATTTACACCACATTTGCATACACGAGTGTGTATGTGCATTTTATGTTCAGATGTAAAATTCACATGATAGAAAATAAAATCACTTTACTTAATATTAACAATAGCTATTGGGCATCTGAGTACCAACAGTCTCTAGCTTTGCCTCCCAAGTGAGGGCCCATTGCACACTGATTAGACATCTCAGTACATAATGGTAAAGGGCAAGAGGACGACAAGTGGAAACACTGGGGTCGAGATAATGGGCCTAGCCCTTTTCAAGTGCTTTGCTTCCTAAACATTCTCTATATTTGAAGTATAATTATTTTTTCAAGGTCATGACTTAAAAATATCCAAAACAATGTTTTTTGAGATCATCCAACTGAGTCTTTCAAATATAATTTGAGTCCTTAACATTATCTAACATAACTATGGGAATGCATTAAGGAGGAAATGTAGAATTCATTATATTTGTAAGATAAAAATATGATGGGACAAATTCCCTAGGAAAAGCAATATGAGATACTTAAGATGCAATGGGATCTCATTTGGGAGGCAAAACTGGAGACTACTGGTACTCAGATACCCAATAGCCATTTTTAATATTAAGTAAATATAAATAAGAAAAAACCCTCTAAACTACCAAATGACAGAAAAGCTTACTTGACATGTTCTTTGCCTCTTGAGTGTTTCTACCTACGACAGGTTATATAGTAGTTACCTGTTTGCTTAACAGGAGACTGTTTACAGACTGGCTGCCACCAACAGCACCTTTAAACATTATCTGTGAACTAAAGCACCTTCTTAAAGAAACATGCACTTCCAGCCAAACAAAGGTCCAACAGACTTTAATGTTTCAAAATTACTGAAAATGATAAACATTATCCACTTATTAACATCCTGACTACGTATTATAATCCTTTAATTTGGGTTTCTCGCTTTAATTATGAATATCGTAAGCAAAATCATCTATTTTAAACGTTAAAACAGACAGGGAAAGAAAGAAAAGGAAGTCAAACCCCAAATTCTGGCTAATTGAACGTTTGTGCTTCTTAACAGGGAGCACCTCTGAACTGTTATCACAGCACCACTGTTGGAGAGCCAAATGACAGCTTAGAGGAAAACAGAGACATTTCACACACTGAGGCTCACCAGCCCCACGTGGCCTTTGCAGCCAAAAGGAAGGGATTTCTTAGGCATATTCTTTAAATATCAACATTCAAGTGTGCATCATGCCTGGACTCTGCTTGCTGCTGCTCTTGTTAGCTGGGACAACGGTTGCCCGTGGCCAGGATCGCCCAAATACACAATGTGCCATGACTCACCTGCCAAGCATTTCAGGGAAAATCATATACTGCCCGTACAAGTATTTTTGACTTGAAACACTTGGCTTGTGATATTTATTTACAACCTCTTGATTGCTTGCATGTTTTTGCCATAACATGGTTTGGAAAGGGAAAGGTTTATTAAAGTTCATTTTGCGTTTAGGGGAGCATGCGTAAGTCCACGCAGGGGTTCACAAGTAGGAGGAAATAAAGTAAAAAATCTTAGACCTTTAAGACTCCTTGAAGAAAGTATTGGATACGTTTCAATTGCCTCTAAACTAACAAGAAGTCCAGGAAAGATTGGAACCAGATAAATAATGAGTGGACAAAACACTTGGAGATCCCCTAAATAAATGATCAGCCAAGTATAGCAAGGATGCTCCTATGAGTCTGACCGGTTCGGGATGCAGATTCTAGAGCCTGGCTGTCACTACCTGTCAGCGGCTCTGGGGACGAGGTGGAAGGAACCGAAGGGCAGAGGAAAGCGATGCCCTCTATCCAACAGCCCGTTCCTGTACTCCCCTTTCTGGAGCAAGCGAGGTAACTTGGAAAGACCGGAGGGCCAGAGAGTCCCTCCCTTTCTTTCCTTCTCACACCGAGCTGCACTTCTGTTTAATTGGAAACCAGGTGACCCTCCAGAGGGAGGTAGAGGAGAAGAAACTCCCTAATTTAAAAAAGGTGAGCTAGGGACGGCTGGCCACAGGCAGCCCAAGAAAGCCTGGATGGGAGTGGGAGGGAAGGCGCATCTGACTACGCCTCTGCCTGTCGTCCAGTTACCGAGACAGGGAGCAGACCCGCCTCCGACCTCCCGCGGAGCCTCGGCGAGGGTACCAGTTCCCCAGGGGCGGCCAGCCTGTTCTTGCAACCGAGGGTGATCACCACCTACCGACCCAGCCCCGAGTCTCACTACGTACCAGCCAGCGCCCTAAGGAGAGGGCATTCACCCCGCCCCAGGTGTCCCTACCTGGCTCTCTTAGTACCCAGCATGAGGTCGGGAACTGCGGCGATCGCTCTCAACGAGAGAGCGGCCCTGGCCCACGCGCGCCCGAGGTTGCTGGGCCACCCCTCCCCATCGTTCCTCAGGCCATGAAGTGCCGGGGGATGGCGAGCTTGGTCCTTTGTTCCCTCACAAAGTGGAAAGACAGTTTTTTACTAGCCCAAACAGAGAAAGAAACCAAGGTCACGGTATCTCCAGCAGAGCGCACCCAGGATATTCAAGGGCGTGTGTACTGCAGTTACAAAAAAAAAAAAAAAAAAAAAAAAAATCAACAGTATCAATATTTTAAACTGCGGAGACCGGGGAAAAGAGGCGGAACATGGCCACTCATTTCATTCTCGGGAGCTGCGCTCGGCGCTCCCAAACCGCACTCCCCTGCACCCTCGAGTCCTGAAGTGGGGAACCGAAGGAGCAAGGGAAGAAGGGTGGGGGGCCGGCAGCATCACCACCCACCTGCGGCCACCGCGGAGCAGCCCCAGAGCAGCAGTAGCAGCAGCAGCAGCCGCCGCGCGCAGCTCCCCATGTTCGGGAGGAGCCGGGAGGACCGGGGCCGGGCGGGTGCGGGAGGGAGCCGAGCCCTCTCTGCTGTGGGATGAAGCGCCAATAGTCCTCGGGAGGAACCGGGGCTCTTTATTTCTTCCTCCTCCTAGGGCACCAGGATTAGTCAGTGGTCGCCGGCTGAGAGCCGCGGGCCGGGGTCGCGCCTGGCGGAGAGGTTACCCTTGCGCACTGGCCTGGTGGGGTCCGGGCACCTCGGGGGCGGCGGGGGCCCCGGGACCATAGCCGGCCGGGCCGCGCGGCCCGGCTGAGCGGTCCTGCGGCTCCTCCGCTGCTAGCCCGGGGCTCGGCGCTCGCAGCAGCTGCTGCTGAACTTTGCGAGACCTTTCACTTCCCCGCCGCCGCCGCTGCGGTCTCCTGGGCGTCCTCCTCAGCGTTTACCACCTCCTCTGGCTGCTGCGTCTCGGTCCCGTCCTTCTCCACGGGCAGTTCCATGGGATGCATTTTTATTGCACCGACACCGCGGCGCTCCGGTGCCAGCCCTCCTCCCCTCGCACCTCCACCCCTTCCTCCCGCCCGCCCGCCCCCTGCGCTCGCTTGACAGCCGGGGCGGTGCGGCCCGCGTGGCCGGGTCGCCAACGCCGCCCCGGGAGGGATCCCTGCGCCAGACCGGCCACCCCTGGTGCCTCGCTGCCAGCTCGTCCCGCCCGCCTTAGCCCCCACGCGCGCCCGTCACCTCAGCCCCCAGCTTCTCTTGTGTCCCTCCTGGCGTTTGCCCTGCATCTCCCTGCGTGACCCCCCTGGTGCCCTCCTGCACCCACAGGCCTCCGGGAAGCAGTCTTCCACCTTCTCCCGGAACATTCCAGAGAGCAGTTGACTTTCTGGATCAGGTCAGGGCATGCCAAGGGGCTTAGAAAACCGCGAAACAGACTAGCGCCTACTTCCCACATCCCCGGGGAAAACAAGCCTTCCCTCTCCCTCTCTCTCCTCGCACCCCAGCCGCCTCTTCTTCTCTGGGAGTCTCACGAGCCCAGGAAGAAACCCCCAGCTCAACCCCGGGTCACGGGCATCCGAGGGCGCACTAACTGCTAAGTGGCTGGGAGGACCTCTCGGCTAAGCAATCAGCACTATAGGTGAGGTGTATCCGTGTTTGACGTAAAAGGTATTCCCCAATTCAAACTCAAGGTGCTTAAAGAAAAGGACCACAAGACTAGCCAGTGGGCAGTTTAAGATCATCGTTGTCTACTAGCAGGGACAAGACAAAGAGCACGTCCTTGGTCCTTCTGAGCACTTGCACTCCACAGAGCGCGTTGTGCTGTGAAACAATAATGTTGTGGGACGTTATGGGGAACAGTTCAGTAGCAACCACAAGTAACTAATTGTGGATAAATTGCTCAAGGCTGCTGCTTATGGAAGGAGATTAAATAGCACTTGAGTCTAGGGTTTTTGCAAGTTCTACGAAAACATTGTTCTGTGTACGCTGATGGGGAAATTGACAAAGTTAAGTAGAAAGCAATTTTATGGCAGTGTTTATTTTGTGCCTTTGAATGTTTTCCAGAAAATTAACTACTTTACAGATACCATTCAGCTTTGTGTGTTACTGATGAGGACAATTCCAAGCTTTGGGGCACATGTAGGTATTATTTATAATGACTCAGCTGGGGAGATAGAAGAGGTTTAAATCTCCCAAGAGGAACTGAGGTGAGATCAGCATCATCCACTTGGGAGACATTAAAATTATTCTTCTGTTCAACACTGGAAAGTGGCAAACAGTATGGGACTGCAATCCATGTAACACTTTAGGAAAAAAATTTGCATTTTCAAATATTGGCAATGTTTGGGACTTTCTTCATGTCTTGTAGATGTGGCCCCAATGGAGTCCCTGGAACACCTGTTCAAATTAATTTTTTTACCAAATAAATGATAGGAACTTATTACCAAAAGCTCTTAGCAACAATATTAACCTAATGGTCAAAGCTAATTTTAAAGGAGAAAATGCACATTTATTACTAACTTCTGATATAATAACATACAGCAGCATATTGAGGCAAAACCACTCCACCTCTCATCGCACGCTTTGAGAGCATTGACCACCTGCAGCAATCCTGCCTTCATACTACAGGAGTGGGCAAAAGTAGGTTTACAGTTGTTCATGTGGAAAAAGACAAGCAGGTTCTGATTAAGGATATGAAATAATGTCAACAATATTAAGACACGTAATACAAACAAATAATACGTTAAGAAATAATATAAGAATAAACTGCTTTGCATAGTTACAACTATAAAACCACTTTTACCCACCCCTGTCTATGTTCTTGGTTCTTGTTTCTTTTAACACGGCGGTAAGTTCCTCAATGGTAAGCCAGTTTTCATCCTTAGTCTATACAAACCATTATTGCGTTTTGCTTGTGTCCTTCAGTGTTCTCAACTGAGAATATCTGCTAGGTATATAGTAAATTTTCATTCAATGTTTTTGACTGAATTACATTAAAATTATTGCTATGTACTAAGAACAGGGATTAAGAAAAAAGTGAAATCAAAATTATTCTCTATATTCTAAATGAATCTGTACCTTTACAACAATACTTTATATATGAAACAGCTCAGGAGAGCAAAGTAATTAGCATTCTCACCAATTTTATTTGGTTACATAGTCTAATTTAGTTCTAAATTCAAATTAAATTCAATCATAATTTAGATAGAAATGATCTTTTCATTTTGAAGAAGCTATTCAGGAAAATTTTACTTATATAAGGAGAATCTTTGATCAGCATATCATTGCTTGTGATTAAGTGTTTCAGTAATGAGTCCTAGTTTTCCAAAAGCTTAGCATATCTATGGAAGTTCAATAACAAGTTTCCAGAAGCTGCACAATTGACAAATTAAATCTAGAATACTCCTGAGAACTTGGAAGAAAGCCAAAGGACCTTTAAGAACCGAAATAGATGGCAAAATGTTGGTGTGCCAAAAATCTTATTGGTGGGAAGAGCTCTTTAGGTATTCACTTAAATTATTCTTGCAATGTTAATCAGTTTGGTTATGCTGTCTTTCTAGGCCACAGCATATTAGAAGTTACAACTTAGAATGTGATTAAAACAAGGAATGAGTTTGAGACAACCTAGTAATAAGGTGGATGGGAGAAACGCAGAAAGAAGCCATTAGGACAAACCTCCCACAGCAATCCGAGGCCTTTTAACGCAGAGGCAACGCACCACAAGCTGTAGAGGTGTCGCTCTACTGTAAGTAGTACAGTCTGTGAGGTTCCTAATAGATCATGGGACATTCAGCATCAGAAGTGACCTTAGGGACCCTTGAGTGCAGCTGCTCTCCCTATCAGGAACCCTCTCCACAAAGTCTGTCCAATGGTCATCCTGTTTCTCTTCTAGAAATTTCAGTCAATGAAAGCCTTGAAAGCAGCCCTTTTCATTTTTGGTACTGTTTTATTCAACAGTGACACCTCTCTTAAATTCTACCTGAGTTTACAGAAGAGGTCCAATTTCTTTCCTGATAGGTATTCGAAAATAGTTTTAAAATTAAGTTTATTGGGGTAGCATTGGTTAATAACAAGATAGAAGTTTCAAGTGTATAATTTTATAACATATCATGCATTGTGTGCTCACCACCCCAAGTCTGGTCTCCCTCCTTTACCAATATATTTGACCTGCTTTGCCCTCTCCATCCTCCCATGATCCTCCTGCCCCTCTGGTAACCACCCTTCTGTTGTCTGTGTCTTTCAGTTTGTTTTGTTTGCTCATTTGTTGCTTTCTCTTTTATACCTCACACATGATTCTCATCCTTTTCCATCTGACTTATTTCACCTAGCTTCATACTCTGAAAGTCCATCCATGCTGTCACCAATGGCAGCTTTTCACCCTTTCTTGTGGCTGAGTAGTATTCCATTATATGCATACACACACACACACACACTATGATTTCTTTATCCAATTACCCACAGGAGGACACTTGAGGTTGTTTTCACATCTTGGTTACTGTGTATAATGCTGCGATATTTGAAGATTTGAAGTTTTATTGCTTCTTCTAACTAGTCTTTTCTCCAAGTATTCATTTAATCACCCAAGTGGCATGATTTCCAAACCTTTCACCATCTTAATTAATCATCCCTTTTCAGACACACTACAGTTCGCCACTGTTGCTCTTATGCTGTGCATCTAGAAACTTCAGGTTTGTCTGAGTCGGTATAGAGTAAAACAGGAATAGTAGTTCCCTTAACTTAGGTCTAGGACTTAACATTACTGTAGCCTAAAAACACATTAGCAGCTTTGTGAGGTTGGCTGATATTATGCTTGAAGCAAACCAAAATCCCCTTTTCATATATTGATGTCTTAAAGATACTTGATAGAAGGTAAAATATATTTTGTTTAACCAGAAAGAAAAAGTCCCATTCAAATACATTTCAGGTAATATACATTTAAAGAATGAAAGTAAACAAAATAAAATTGTAAAATTTGAAAAATGGTTAAATTTTAAAAAGAAATTGTTAGTCCAGAGTTGGATAAGTATCTATTTGCTGGAAAAAAATCACTCATGGAAAATCTGAATCTTCAGCAACATTGTATACACATGGTATTACCATGCATTTCCAAAGAAAGGAAGGACCATGAAACAGTGATGTTTAGTATATCTAGTATCTTCCCTCCATTGGAACTATAAACATTATCTCATTTATCCTCGCAGCATCAATGTGTGGGAAGGAACAGGAATAGCTGTGCTCATTGAAAGAGAAAGAAAATGATGTGAAAGATGTAAGTGCCAAACTTACATCATCCAACAAGTACACACTGAAGACAGGACGTGGGTTTCAATTTTTTAAAATCATTTCTTATCCATCAGTTTTCCATGGATACAATCTTCTCTCTCTGAACTAGAAGACTATTGGGAGGAAAAGAGATAGAGAATTGTTCCCATTGAAATAATCCTGTATTTTGTTTTATACCTGGTCGAAGTCTTTCAAATACCCTTTAAAAGACATCATCTTGGGAATTTCCTTCAGCTTTAATCTCAGCCTTCTGCCACTGGCACTCTTTCTTACTGCATGTGCTTCCTGGCTACAGCTGCTCATTCCTAGGAAGGGAGTGAGAGTGTTTGAAAATACACGTGCTCTTCCAAGCAGGTAAGCAGTACTTTTCTTTAAAAACAAAACAAAAAACTGTGCACGTGCTCTCTCATGTTTAGATTAATTATATGGAGCCTAGAAAGTTCAAACAAACAAGAACAGTTCTATTGTTACTACAAAGATAGCTGCTCCGGACAGCACTGTATTGACACAAATTTTAAACAGCTCTTAGCTAAGACTTTCTATACATATTGCTATTTCTGACATTAATGAAAAGATGCTTGGAGTCAAATGGCCACTTCTTTATAAAGTGTAGGGCAATAGGTAGCAAGACAAACTGCCCGAGGCCTCCAGAGGATGAAAGAACAGCAAGCTGTATGGGTGATTCCTCTTATTTACTTATGTCTTGTCTATTGCAGTGTAGTGGTTAGGAGCACGGACAACGAAGTCTGACTCCCCAGGAGTCAGTCCTGGATCTGCCACCTGCTAGCTGTGTAATCGTGGGCAGGTTGTTTAACCTCTAGGTGCGGCCATTTTCTCGTTTGCAATACAGGAGTAGTAACAGTACCTAATTAATAATTTTATTATCAACATTAAATGAGTTAATACTTATGAAGCTCTAGAAAGGAGCAAAACACACAGGAAGCACTTTACGTTTAGTTAAATACATAAAATAGTAAAATACAAATCTGTTGTGTACATACAATCTCTTTTCACCTGCCCTGGGATTTTTTTTTTCTGATGTTTTCCAATTTTTATTTTATTTATTTATTTTTTAAAGATTTTATTTATTTATTTTTAGAGAGGGAAGGGAGAGAGATAGAGAGAGAGAGAGAGAGAGAAACATCAATGTGCGGTTGCTGGGGGTTATGGCCTGCAACCCAGGCATGTACCCTGGCTGGGAATTGAACCTGGGACACTTTGGTTCCCAGCCTGCGCTCAATCCACTGAGCTACACCAGCCAGGGCCCAATTTTTACTTTATTTTTTAAAAAAATTTGTATATTTATTTTTAAATTATAGTTGACATACAATTTTATGTTAGTTTCAGGTGTACAACATAGTAATTCAACATTCATATACCTTATAGAGTCTAATATATATATATGTGTGTGTATATATATATATATATACACATACTATTGATAAATCTAGTGACACTCTCTCACCATAAAGAAGTTATTATGATATTATTGATTATATTCTCTATGCTGTACATTGTATCCCCATTATTCAGTTTATAACTGGAAGTTTATACCTCTTAAACTTCTTTCACCTTTTTTGCCCAATCCCCCAACCTCTCCTCTTTGGCATCATCAATTTGTTCTCTGTATCTATTAGTCTATTTTTGTTTTGTTTTGCTGTTTGTTTTGTTTTTAGATTTCACGCATAAGTAAAATCATATAGTGTTTGCCTGTCCTGCAATTTCATCTCCAGTTATATAGAGATATTTAATAGATAGAAACTAAATTGTTGTCCTAGCTTAATTTTAAATGCTGTCATACATCTATAAAAGGCACTACACAGGAAATGAAAGTATGAAGCAATGCAACAAATCTCTAGCTGGAGGGAGAGGGGAACTGGCACTGATGAAACATCTGTAAGCTACCAGACACAATGCTGAATACTTCATTATTCTCCTAACAGTGCTTTAAGGATGGGTTCTCAACCCCTTGATGAGCATACTGGAGCTCAGAGAAATTAAGTGTCTGAACCAAGTTCACAAAGATAAATAAATGAGTCAGGATTTGAACTGCAGTGTGTCTGACTTTAAATGGATTATTCTTCTCATTTCTTCTTCCCAGAGAGGTGGCATACCAAGGCAGTTAAAGGAGGGGTTCAAAACTAGACTCCCAATTTCCTCATTGGTAAAAACACTCCTAGAATGTTTTCTATAACAATCACAGTTTGATTTTAACCCATAGAGCCATGGGTTTAACCACCACCTACTTTGCTTACCTCCAAATCTCACTCATGAGCTTCAGGGCTGTACGTTCAATTATCAATGGACACTTCAAATTCAATACATTCAAGAAGAAACTCATTCTCTTTTTCTCCTAATACCTTTCTGCTCCTGTACTACCTATCCTGTAGACTGTCACAACCATCTATTTACTGGATCAACACAAAGAGGGTAGAATTTTCCAAACTTCTGCAAAATATTCATGTTCAGTGAGATATACTAAGTCTTCTGAGAGAAAAGAGTTCTGTAGTCAAATAACCTTAACGTTTGGTTAAACTAAGTTAAATAGGATTCCTTGGAATCTTTAATATGCTAAGTACATTGCAAATCTCTAAGGAAAGGATACAATATTATATTAGATAGGATTGCATTCAGTTACATGAACCCAACTCAGTAGGTTAACCAATTGAGATGAATTTTCTCCACATGACAGGAAGTCAGGAGGTAGACAGTCCAGTACAACTGCAGCTTCTCAGTGAAGTCATCATGATTTGTGTGGTTTTCTTCCTCGTGGTCACAAATGCTTGCTCCACCTCCAGGTCTTGTGACCCCGTTCTAGGCAAGAAAAATGGAAAAAGAGAGAAGGGAAGAAGATAAATGCCAGCTAAGTCTTAAAAAACTTTTCCAGCCACCTTGCCCACAGGCTTATATCTAATTGTCCAGAACTTAGGTCGTGTGGCCTCTCCAGACCATGAGGAAGTCTAAGGAGGTGATTTTTTTAATTGGGCACACTGCCACCCTGTAAACAGCCAGGGTCCTATTAGAAAGAAAAGGAGAGAAATGTCAAGTAGACCACTGGCTGTATATGTCATAAAAAGTTAGCAATTTCACCAATGTATTTGGCCCAAGCACCTATTAACATATTGCTTTACTCCCTGTCATTGATCGATGGAAGTCATTCTGCTTGACTTGGTACCCCAACCATCTACCCTGTATCAGGCCCTCTAGCCTGATAGGCTAGAGGGTCCTGCCCAGGCCCTCTAGCTCCACCCACAGTCACTGAGATCTGCAGTCTCTGAGATGCACAACAGGGCTTCATGCCTCTTGCTCCTGCACACTCTCTTCCCTTGCCTCCCCTTCTCTCCTCCTTCTGGCTAGCTTTGGCAGTCCTTGGAAATTTAGGTCAGACCATAACTGCTGTGACACCTTTCTTTCTTTCTCCTCTACCAACAGGGTTAGTTCCCATCTATCTTTCATTATCCTTCATGGATTACCTCATTATCCTCAACTATATATATATATTTTTTTTTTTTTTTTTTTTACAAATTGAGTGAGGGAAAAAAAGGAAGCAAAATTATATTTATCCTTTAATTATAACTATGGGAAACACATTTGAAAATGCATGTACTACATCAAAATATTAAGGATGATTGTTTTTCTGCCTTCTGAACTTCTAGCAATACAATGTAACTAGTATGATTATGTTTTTATTTTTAAAATATAATGACTTAAAGCAGAATATGATAAAGCAGTACCTGGAGCAGGTGATTAGAGACAGGTGGAACACTGGGGGCTCCAGAGGTTAAAACTGCTACATGGAGGATGTACTTAGGTGGGCTGTTAACAAGTGGGCCAGTATGGATGGATGCTGTAGTTGGTGTGGGTGAGCCTTGCTGGTATTGGTCACATAAGTGCCTAGCTGGGAATATATAAAGTGCTTCCAGGAGAGTGAGTTTATTGGATCAATGGGAGATAAAGAAGAAAAAGTCGATTAGGGTCAAAAAGTTAAAGGCTGCAGCGAGTCCAGCTAACTTGTGTTGGGCAATTACATAATTATGGCCACTGTTATCTAGAAATAGCATAAAATGGATAAGAAAAGAAGGGACCTAGGAGGAAGGTTAAGAGCTACTCTATGAGAAGATCTGGGTCTAAACCAAGGTAATAATAGAAAAATGGAAACAGAGAGATGGATTGAAGAAAAAACAAAATCCAAGGAATAGACAGGACTTTGTCATTGATCATGGGAATTGACAGAAGGTAGGAGGAAGTTAAGAATGACTTGGTAACTCTGAATCTGGTTAGTTGAAAAAAATAATAGTTTTGCCCTGGCCAGATAGGCTCAGTTAGTTAGAGTGTTGTCCCAATGTGCCAAGATTGTGGGTTCCATCCCTGGTTAGGGCGCATACAATAATCAATCAATGAATGTGTAAATAAGTGAAACAAATCTCTCTCCCCCCTCTCTCCCTTTTTCTTTCTCTATAAAATCAGTAAGTACATTTTTTAAAATTGAAAGAAAAATTATAGTTTCTTTTTTAAAGAATAGGAAAATCAGGAAATTTAGTTGTTTTGGAAGGTGGGGTAATAGGAGTCCATTCCATTTTGAACAGATTGGTTTAGAGAGAATGTGAGGCCAGCCACGTGTCGAAGACAGTTAGCTAACCTGGCTTTAGAGCTCAGCAGTGCAGTCAAGTTCCAGATGCAGGTTTAGGAATTATTCACATAAAGGTATAGCTGAAATAATGAGCAAAAATGAAATCTCCAAGAGAAGTGAACTATTTCAAAAACATGTACCATTAATCTTATAACTTTACCTAATTTGCAATTATCATAATAAAGCATTTTTATTACACAGAGGAAAACATTTTAGATGTTAGTTAAGCCAACCTCCTTTTTTGACATGAGAAAACTGAGGGTCACGGGGATTTATGTATTTAAAACCTAGCATCCCATAGGCCCCAGCCTGGTCAAGTTTCTACAAGCAGTTAGATTTGGTGACTGAGCTGGGATTGAGCCTTCTCTGTGCCCAGGAAGCACTCATATGTCAGCAGTCAAGAGCACTAAGGTGCTACCAAATATTTTTTTAGCTCTTTAGCTTAAAATCAAAGAAACTATTGTCCAAAAATTATAAAACCAATTTTAAAAAGCCCATAATCTCCTAAACAGCAATTCAATAAAAAAAAAACACTTTTGTCTATAAGTGTGATTTCAAGATTAATAATATAGGACAATGTATTTGAGCTGTTAATTAAGTGAGATATGCTTCTAGTTTGGTTTTACCTAGAGCTCTTAATTTCAACAGATGTTTTCTAATCCTAAACTTGTACTGCAATTTCAATCACAAGAACTTTTCCAAATATTTTAATTTCAAATCTCACAAGATTGCAATGCAATTTAGAGGGTAAGTCTATGGCACAATTTGTTTTAACCCTAAATGCAGTACAGTGGAGCTCATTGTAAAAGAGAGATTCAGTTACCAGGAATATCAGAAGAACTTCATTAAGCAATGTTGAACCATGACACCATCCTCAGAGCTCAAGGTAACAGCTTCAGAGTATTAATACATTTGGAAAACCTGTAAATGATTGACAAAAGAAATTGGGAAACCATAACCACACAGGTTAAAATAAAAATAAGTTCATTTATGTTCCTGCAAAACTCAAAATAATACCTCCAATGTCCTACCTTAAATCTTCTCTACTTATAAAGGCTATTTGCTCACAGAAATACTCTCTATATATTGAACTTGAGGAATAAAAACCTTAAAGCCAAAGTTAATACAAAATGAATACAAAAACGTCTAAGCACTTCTGGTGAAGTCTAGGCACTTTTTCATGCACGCAGTTCATCTCTTCAACATAACTACAGAAGATTCCTCATCATAAAGGAATGGGACATCATTTCCACTTCCTTCCTTCCTTCCTTCCTTCAGGAATGTTTCAGTGCAAGTTTTATTGCCAACTGAGAAAAGGAATCTTTTTTAAAAAATTATTAATTACTGTTAGAATACATGATACTCCTACTATAAATAGAACTCTTTCTGGCTATGAAAGTATATAGAACTATATTAACACTTTCAAGGCAATATTAAAATATTTATTAAAAAGAATTCTGCCCTGGCTGGCGTAGCTCAGTGGATTGAGCACGGGCTGGGAACCAAAGTGTCCCAGGTTCGATTTCCAGCCAGGGTACATGCCTGGGTTGCAGGCCATAACCCCCAGCAACTGCACATTGATGTTTCTCTCTCTCTGTGTCTATCTCCCTCCCTTCCCTCTCTAAAAATAAATAAATAAATAAATCTATAAAAATATTTATTAAAAAGAATTCTGAAGCAAGAAGAAATTTCTCAGCCTACTAATGACCCTATAGGATGTTTGCTCAGTGGAATTATTGTATTCTCTGACTTTCTACCCACCCAATGGGGAAAAGAAGGAGGTACAGATTACTATTTCTTACTCTGGAAAGAAAAAAATAAATAACCCTACAGACTTGAGGTAATAAGTAGCTAAAGCTAGTAGCTTTGAATTCTTTTCTCAGTCTCACTGGGGTGGGTCTAGATATGGCACTTTTCAATGTACAAAGACAGTCAAATACACTTATGATTTCCTAGTATGTCTGCCCCATTTTTTTGCTATATAAAAGGATATTTAATTGCTTCTTTATAGACTAAAAATATTCTGCAATGAGTAAACAAATAACTTGAATATGTATATAATCCAAAGGGTAAGTAAATAGAGTTCTATGAAGAAATAAAAACTCCCCTATGCAAATCTGAATGAACGTGTCCTAATGTGCTTACTCTTGATAAGATTTTTTTCCTATTATAACCCATATTGATGGCTGGACTTCATGTATGGCAGGAACACTCTAAATACATTGTCACTGTCAGTCCTCACAGTGACCTTAGGAAGAGACTTTGACTCATCATCCCCACTTCACAAATGAGAACTGAGACATGGCAGAGCTCAAACTGGAATCCAAGTTGCTGGTCTCCAAAGCCCATGAGCAAAACCATGATGTCCATTATGGGTCTCTAAGAAATACAGAAAAGCTGTAGAAAGGGCAAAGCCAGCATCCCAAGAAACTTTTTGTTTTGGTATACTTCTTTCTGATATTATTTCTATCCATACAATTTTTGTTTCATACTCTTTTTCACATTATTAACTTATAAGAAATTCTCCCAAAATATCAGTTTTTATGGCCATCAACTGTGTCAGTGAGTATCACACTTATTTGGATACTTGGGCTATTTTCAGATGTTTGCTATTATAAATAATACTTTTATACCTCTCTGTGTGAAATGTTTTCTTAATCTGGGATTATTTCTTTATAATATCTAACATGAAAATACCAGGTCAGTGGAAAGGTAGATATAAGGCCATACTGCCAAATTTCTTTTCCAAAAGGGTTGTATCAATTTGTACAACTACCACTAACATGTGCTTCTTATTTCACTTTATCTGTACCAGCATTGGATATTATATTCTAGAAATATAAATTTCTGACTTCAATGTGTGAAAAGTGATATATTTATTTGCATTTCTTTTATTGGATTATATATAAAATTGGACTTTTTCACCAGTTTCCTAAAGTGGAAACTTAGGTTATTGATTTTCAGCCTTTCTTCTTTCCTAACATATGCCTTTAATGCTATAAATTTCTCTCTAAGTAAATTAATTTTGCTCTATCCAACAAATTTTGTATTGTCATACTTTTATTTTTCTTTAATTCAAAATATTTTAAAATTTCTCTTGCAATTTATTCTTTGGTACATGGTTTATTCAGATGTATATTGTTTATCTCTAAATATTTGGGGAAATAAGCACTATCTTCCTGCTTTTATTTTTCATTTTATTCATTGTGGTCTGAAAGCATACCTCTTATAATTCCTATTTTTAAAATTTGTTAAGATATATATTATGGCACAAAATACAGTCTGTCTTGGTGTGTATTTCATGTGAGTTTGAGAAGAATGTGTATTCCTCTATTGTCAGATGGCATGTTCTACAAGTGTCAGCTCGATCAAATTGAATGATCTGTCCAAGTCATCTATGTCATTACTGATTTCACTCGTTTCACACTGTACTCACTTTTAGCAACTAGTGAAAAGACAACAGAAGAGAAAAGTATATAAAGACTAAGTTATGCTTAAAACTTATATTATAGGAAACAGATTTTCCATGGAGTTTTTAGTTTTTGTCTAGTACACTTTCTGACAATGAAGAGGATGTATGGGAGGAAAAGCTGGGTGAGAAGGTGAGCCAGAAACACAGAAGAAAATGTTGAAAGGAAACACCAATCACGTCACTAGTCTGAGAGTTTTCCAATTCTAGATGATGCTTTCACACTTATTGAAGGAAACTAAAGAAAAAAGCTTATTGACCAAGGATTTAATCTTTGTATATCATTGGAGAAAACAAAAGAAAAAAAAGCATATTGACCAATGATTTAATCTTTATCTATATTGTGAATTCATAATTTTTAATGAAAAAGATAATATAATTCTTAAAAAGAGCATCCATATTCTCATGTTTTGAACTGACTCTGTTTTCACTGTAAAATACCTTAAACTCACGGTTACAGAGTTGGAAAGGTAACTGTAGTACAGAAAGTTTAGCTGATTACATAGAGTTATAGTTTTAAGAGCTGCTTCAGAGAAAATCAGACTATTTGGAAAACCTTTTTCACAACTGTTCTTCCTTTAAAACATTAAGCACTGAGGCTATCTGAGAAGCAAATATTGTCCACATACTTACAAGTCAGTTGTTTTGTTTTAGTTATAACAATGCAAAGACGTGAAGCATAGGTTTACTTTTTAACTCCAGCCCTGTTCAAAGATCACTTATTGGCCTCTGAAAGAACAGGTGGTATGTGTGTTACAGTTTAACAAGTGGCCTTTGGGTGAGGTATAGTCATTCAGATACCACTGGATGCTTTGGATGCTCTCATGTGTGGCAGGGTGCACTTGCTAAAACATTCTCCTCTCCAGATCTGGAAACCTAGAGTCTGTATCTTAGGCAATGGGCCGGTACTCCAGGCCTCCCTTCTGAGTCACAGGTGAAAAATGCTATCTTGCAACTGAGACAGAAATTCCTTTGCCAAGAAGTCATATTATTAATCTCCTAACATTGACATAAATAATCCAGTTCTTGGTAAATAAGATAGCTTTTCTAATTGCAGTATATATCTGAACATTCATCCTTTGATAACAGAATTTATAAGGATTATTTTTCTATCGGAGGTATCATTTATTCTATGAGGCTCCCCAAAGAATTCCAGATTCACCTCAAATACCAGGAACTCAGTTGTATTTACTACTCACATCTGCTGGGTTGGGTTGAATTGAAACTGAATTGCATTTATCATTGACTTTAGGATTACTTACATTTTTAGGGAATTGAGTTTGCATTTTTATGAACATGGTATAACTCTCCATGTATTTAGGTGTTTTTTAAGGCACTTCAATAACTTTATAACTTTCTTCATAAAAACCTTGCCAATCTTTTATTAAACTTATTCCTAGACACTATTTTAGGTTGTTTTTTTAATTTTAGGTTGTTTTTATAAATGATATGTTTTTAAAAATATTTCTAAGTCTTTGTTGATATATTGGAATATGATTAATTTTTTGTATATTGATCTTATATCTAGCAACCTTACTAAATTCTTTGTTTTAATAATTTGTAGCCTTGAATTTTTCTGCATAAACAACCATATTATATACATATAAATACAGTTTATTTCTTCTTTTCTAATTCTTACAACTTTTATTTGTTTTTCACTGCCAATTATACCAACTAGAACATTTAGTACAGTTTGAATAGTCACAATATTGGAAGACTGGTGATTTCTTTTATTATCTTTCTGATGTAAGTGAAGTCTTTAAAGAGATTTTTATTTTTACCCAGCACTAAGTGTTTTGTACTATCTGAGCAATCTAAACTATTGCTAGAGTCATAGCCTATCTTTAATCATTTCCCATTGCTTTACTTTTTCTATTAGTTGAATTGCTCTTTATACACTTTTAAAATCTATGCTTCAAATTTACTTCTTTCATTTTCAATGGTGTATTTTTATGAAATTGAATATTGATTGTGAAGTCAATTCCTTACCGAGAAATTGTCTTTCTCTTATCATTCAGATTATTTCTTAATATTCATGGCTTACAGAAAAAAAACTTCATTAAAAAATAATAACTTTCAAAGGCAGTGAGATGACTCTGGGTCTACCTAACACTTCAGTGCGGTGTTCTTATTTCTTCCCACAATGTTTCCAGTACTTCCAAACGTGCAGGTTGCTGTTTTGCACAACATCAGAGGCACCCATCACATCACTGTTTTTGCGAATGTCATGCCCTAGAATTGTGCAGTTCGCAATTTGCGTGCCTATTTTTTTCACTTTTCTGTTTAGGGCTGTGGGGTCCTTCTCAAGCAAATAGTGATGCTCTTCTAGTGTCTGACTCCAAAAATAACCCTAACTGTGTTTCAGAAATACTCTTTGGCTGTGAGCAGAAAAAAAGAATTATGTCTGAGAGACATGTTACTATATCACTTCAGTAGGGTAATGTTTTTCTACCCCAAATCAGTATTGATTCAGTGGTTTTTACTTTAGTATTATGTAATTAAATAAATTGTCATTTCTGTGTATATAAACACAATTAGGATGAGGTTTTAACAAATGGGTAGGGTTGGGAGGAATTCCTGGGAGAAAGAATCAACATAAAACTAATAGAGTTGTAAATCTCATTAGTAGTAATAATAATATTTATGATGAGATAATGGTAATGGGAAGGTGATGATGGTAATAATAAATTCTACTTGTTTGGTGTAGTTCCTAACTTAAGCTGCATTACGGCTTAGTTTCCACCATAAGAAAATTATTTTAAGAAAGAGAGAGCGGGTTACATAGCATAGCTGCTGCTTTCTCACTAAGAAAGGTCTGTGTTAATGATGAACATCAAACATGTAGGGACACCAGATTTCCGATTGTAAATTTTTGGACTCTCATCTTATGCCCAAGCAATGTCAAAATTAATTTTATCTGATTGAAACCATAAAGTTTTTTCTTGTTTTAGGAAGGCAGGTCTTTATAGACTAAAAAGGGCAAAGACTGTAGCCAATTCATCTTTGTAGCTGCACATCTAGAGTTTATGTGTATATAGAAATATTTCAAATATACATATATTTGCCTCACAGGCATTAATGCCACAAAGGAAATAATATGCATTAGGTACAAAGTACACGCAACTAGCTTACACTTTCAGGAAAAAAAAACCCACTGGATGGAGCCAAGAGAGGAGTGAAAAGGAAAAGCTGATAGAAAAGGAAAAAGTTTAGATGCTCTGACATATTTGCAAATAATAATGCTAGCATAGGAGCTAAACAGAAGGCAAAAATAAAAACTACAGGTTAAAAGAAAAAGCTATGAACAGTTAAGAGTTGGAAAGCAACTTGAACTTGAAAAGCAAAAGCAGTCTACACTGACAATGTGTAAGGCATATTAGATTTGTTGCTACTATGAGGTGGCCAGGGACTGCAACTGTGATCAATTCATCTTTGTATCACCGGTGCCAGATGCAGAATAAGTTCTCAATAAATATTTGTTGAAAATGGAGGGGTGTTGGCAGCCACCATCACGTCTCCCCTAGCTTGCTGAACTCCAGCTGAAGAAGAAGGAGAGTAAGGAGGCCTTTTATACTACGGCACACACAAAGCTGACTGCAAATGAACCAGTGGTAATGCACCTAGGAAGTAACTGCCTACCAAAGGCACTCGCAGGAGTACGCCCTTTATCGGAGGGGTAAGGAAACCTCATTGTTACAGGCCTGGTACAGTGGCACTTCAAAAGTTATCAGAAGTCCATTGAACTTATTCACAAACTTCCCTTATAGCATCTAGTGCTCAGGACTTCAATACATATCTGTGCTTCCAGAGTGTAGCTCTTGGTGCTTTGCAAGAGGCAAATGAGACTCATCCAGTTGGCCTTTTTGAAGATACCAATCTGTGTGTTATCCATGCCAAATGGCAACAGTTATGCTAAAAAACATCCAGCTAGCCTTCTGCATACATGGAGAACGTGCTTGAGAACCCACTATGATGGGAAACTTTTTATTCTTTAAAATTTTTTCTCTTTTCTTCTTTTTCTTATTAGTTATAAATGTTAGATTTTTCTTCCCCATGGGGTCAAAAGGTGCCTAAGTATATGATTGCAAGTTGAAAATAGGGGATAGAAAGCAGGTATTGGCAGTTTTTCCATTTCCATTTGTGTGTGCATTTTTAAAAAGATTTTATTTATTTATTTTTAGAAAGGGAAGGGAGAGAGGAAGAGAGAGAGAGAAAAACATCAATGTGTGGCTGCTGGGGGTCATGGCCTGCAACCCAGGCATGTACCCTGACTGGGAATTGAACCTGCAACACTTTGATTCACAGTCTGTGTTCAATCCACTGAGCTACACCAGCCAGGAGTTGTGTGTGCATTTTTAATACAATGCGGGGACATAAAGCATGAATGCAAGTTCAAAACATTTCAGTGAACACATTTCAGCAGTTTAACTTCATAACAATTATAAATAAACCTGTTAAAGTTTTCTGGGAAAAATAAGTGGAGGGAAAATGATCAATTAGACAGCTATGTGACCTATTTTAAAAATATGCCAATTCACCAATGTCACATGTGGTTAAAGAAAATCTGTTTCTGAGTCGTTCCCATGGGTGTGGTCCACAGACAGCGTCAGTGACACACCAGGAAACTTGGCTCACGGACAGAGAGCAAGTGCTGTGAAGTGACCTCAGTACAACAGCCTGGGTGGGCCTGGCAGGTCAGTCCTCCTACAAGCAGATTTCACTCGAGAAAGTTCTCATATGACTAAGAAGAAGCTGATGGAAATCGAACAGATTTCATCATTAAACAAATAGAAAACATCAAAGTAATGGGAAATGTTGAATGAGAATAGAAGGAAACATTTTTAGATACTTTATTATACCCTCCTGCCTCTTTCACTACCTTGCACATAGTTTTCTCCCCCATCCTCACCACCTTCCACCCGTGCCCTACAGGGCAGGGATGTTTCCCCATAATCCATTCAAGAGCACTTCTTTAGAGGTTAAGTAACTTGCCCAAAATCACTTGAGAACAGATAGAGCCAGGATTTGAAATATTGGACTCCAGAGTTCTTGGCCATTACCATTCTACCAGCCCAGATTATGCCATGGTTAGCAAAATGGCAGGTAGAAAGCAAAATGCCTTAAAGTTCCCCCCTGCATTCTGTCATGAAGCAGCAATTATCTTTCAATGCAATCAGAGATTCCAACTTTCCTTACCAGAAAAAGCTGCCTAAAAGTTTCTAAATTACCCATGTAAAACAACACCAAACATCCACAAGCTTCCAGGGATAAAGAATAGAGGTGAGAGGGGGCATGGTGAGCATTACCTCCCAATTAACCTCATTTATACAATGAGGATAGTAATAAGACGTATTCTAAAAATTTCAGTAGAATTAAATAAGTTAAAGCACTTAGAATAATGTTTGGCATATAAGCATTTAATAAAAAGTATTATTTACCTCTTTTCTATCAGATGTAGTGGGCTTTTTTTACCCTTTTGCTAATCAGCTTAAAGAAAATTTCAAAGTTGTGATATATCTTCAGTTTCTGTAGCCCAAGAATGTGATTTCTGGCATATACTCCTATTTTCGAAAACACTATACAACTTACTTGTATATTTCCTATAGTAATTAAATACAAAATATTGTAAGTTACTATTTTAACCAGATATTCACATTTCAAAAAGGTGAATTATTGATCATGCTGCAAAGGCAGAATGGTAAAATGGTTAAGAACTCAGATTCTGGCATTCTAATCCCAGATCTTTCACTCACTAGCAGAGTGATTTGGGACAAATTACCTACCTCTGCATGCCTCCGTTTCCTCATCTGTAAATTGGAGTAGTAGTAGTATCCACTTCGTAGATTATTTTATTAGGATTGAATTAGTCATTACATATACAGCTCCAGGAATAGTGCACGCAGTATGCACTTACGTGAGTTCTTTCTTTTACAGCTATTTATATTAGTTGAAAAGATATATGTTGCCATTGATTTTAAAAAATTATTAGTAAAATGTTCATAAGAAAACATTCAAGTTTACCCACTCTAAATGCCTAAAATACATTTAATATGTGGCTGAAATTCAAGCCCTTCTATCTGCCTAATTTTAGAACATTGTAATTACCACTTTAATTCTATTTTAATTCTCAGATACTTAGTTGCCTTATATTGTCTCAGCCTACTGCTTTTTCCAAAACTTATGCATAGGTTTAAATTATAATATTTCTATAAGTTTATAGCAAATTCCCTGATAAAGCAAACTATTAGAATATAGTAAATGTGATAAATACTTAGAATATTTTATCCTTTTATATAGACATTACTAAACATCATAAGTCTTAGGACTCAAAGATTAAATAAAACACAAGTACATGTTTTTCATCTTAATGCTTAACTACTATTTATGAAGTATTGAAATTAGTAGGCTCAAATCAAACAGATATTTTAATGCTACTTATTTTTTTGCTTCCTGTGTGAATAAGCTAAGAGATATTGCAAGTTAAGGAATAATGACTAAACCTTTTTTATTTCCTGGTTTATTTTCTTCTAAAAGAAAATATTAGATTTTTAATACTACTCAGACATTCTCTGTATAAAGAAAACCAGGGAATTATAATTGTCTTACAAACTCATCTTCTAGAGCCAAGAATTTTTAGGTGAAGAAATAAATGAATACAATATAAGTATTTTTATAAGTTTAGAAATGATGGGCCTATGTAATCTACATTCAAAAATTCAATCAAACACTGTCCATGTTGTGTTGATAGAATACTATTTTGTGAATCTTCCAATCTTGTCTCAACGTCTGATACATACCTGCACACCAGGTACGTATAAGTGGCATTAGGGCAGCATGACTGTGATAATCTCCCTTGAAAAACAAGATGAATAGATGATGTTTGCCATTTGGGTCACACTCCTTGGAAAATGTTAGAAGCATAATAGAAAAAAGGAACTAAATCTACAAAGCCATTAAAAATTAACTTATAAAAAAGTCAAGTGATCAATTTTCATATTTATAACTATGGAAAATATTACACTCACATTACTAATGATAGAGATAAGACTTTATTTAACTACACCTAAGTCCTCTGAGAAAACTGAATATTTTTAATAATATACAAATTTTTTAAAAACCCTACTTCTTTAAAATTAATTGACTGTCCAGAAATTTGTGTCTTCCTCTGTTTCTATTTCATGATTTACAAGGAATTAGCTTTAGCACTCTTTTGAGAGCATTGGTTGAAAAGGCATTTTAATTTCTACCTCAGAGTAATTTTAAAACCACATCAATTATTTCTCATGTGCAGCTGTTTTTTTATCCACAAATTATCGCTCTAGGCATTTTTACTTTACCACACATTTCAGAAGAGAAAGAATGAAGGGGAACCAGCTAATCTACAAATATTTCACCAACAGTAGATCAAACCAAAAAAAAGTGAGGGGAGGCAGAGAGAGTTATGAACCAAAACTTCTTTAGAAATAAAAACTGCTCATCAATAGTCTAAACATTGGGTATATGATCCACTCTACCTGCATTTAATTATTGCTAAAGGGTTGATCCCCAATTTACTTTCCCCTCCACTATTTATTTATTCAATTAAATATTTACTTATGTGCTGAAAAACATAAGTGAAGTGTAAGGCTGTTCTCAAGAGGCTTACAATCTGATTGGGAACACAATAATTGCACATAAAACAATTAAAGGATAATATAAACAATAAAACACACTAGAGACAGGGATGCCAAGAAAAAGAAGAACTAAGAAGAAGAGGAGGAGGAAAAAGCTGAATGGAGATAATGGCAAGATCTGGATAACCTAAATAAGGGCAGGGAGGACATTCCCCAAAGCCATGAGTGAAGGTTAAAGTGAGTAAGGAGTGGGGCTTCTGGTCAAGGTGGCGGCATACGTAAATGTGGCTCACCTCACACAACCACATCAAAATTACAACTAAAATATAGAACAACCATCACTCAGAACCATCAGAAATCAAGTTGAATGGAAGTCTGGCAACTATGGAATTAAAGAAACCACATCCATCCAGACTGGTAGGAGGGACAGAGACTCAAAACAGGTGGATCCCACATCCATGAGTGATGGATAAAAATTCAGGACTATCTCAGAAGCAAGGAGTCCCAGACCCATACCAGGCCCCCAGCCCAGGATTCCAGGTCAGGAAGATAAATTCCCACAACTTCTGTCTGCAAAAACCAATGGGGATTGAGTTGGTGGAAGAAACTTCTCGAGTCCCAAGCAGTTCCTCTTAAAGAACCCACACAGGGACTTACTCAGACTCACTCCCTTTGAGCTCCAGCACTGGGGTAGCAGCTTGAAAAGCACCAGTGGCACACAGGGAGAAACTAAAGTGTGTGACATCACGGTGGGAGCTGGGGGACAGCTCTCTCCCAGATAGAGAGGCAGGCGGATGCCACTGTCCCATTTCTCAACCTGCCCCCACAGAGCCACAGAGCCAGCAGTCTGGTGCCATATCTGAGACTCCATCTATCTGGCTAACACTGTTTGCCTGCCCTGGAAATCCCCAGAGATTTCATCCCACCCAACTTACAGACCCACCCATAATGCTTTTCCATATGAATGGCTAGTTGTGGCTCCTTCATCACAACTTCCTAAATTCTCTCAAACAAGAAACATCCACCCTCAGTGAGCCTCCAGTCCCTATTTCTCTTGCTAAGTGGTCCCAGGCCTGGCAGCAGTAGCAGCAGCCAACTTAAACTCACAGCTTAGCTTTACCCAGAAATCTCCCAGCACACAGCACAAGTAGCAACCATCTAGATTGCTGTATAGCTCAGGCAAGGTGGCCCCAGGCAAAACACAGGTGGAGTCAGACCGTGGCCTGCACCACCTGGGAAGCCCCAGAGCCTGCACACCCAATGTCTAGCAACAGACCATGTCAGAGCACCACCAACCTGCCCCTGCACAGCTGATCTTCAGTGGAGGGTGGAGGGTGGTGGTCAGTGGTCATAGCCAGTCCTTGGAGCTGACTGGCCTGGGTAAAGGCCAGTCTGCTAAGAGCAATCAAGCCTCAACTACAAGGGGAGGGTCCACTCAGCCCACCCAAAGGGTGCACCTTGAGTACCCAGCTTTGGTAATAAGGAAGGCTGTGCCATTGGTTGCTACAGGACACCCATGACATTAGGCCATTCTACCAAGACAGGGAGTCATAGCAGGTCTACGATAACATAGAAACAAACACAAGAGGGTGCCAAAATAAGGAGACAAAGGAGCATGGGTCAAATAAAAAAAAAAAGATCAAAACCTCAGAAAAATAACTAAATAAGATGGAGATAAGCAATCTATCAGATGCAGTGTTCAAAACACTGGTAATAAGGATGTTCAAGGAACTTAGTGAGGACCTCAACAGCATAAAAAATATCCAGTCAGAAACAAAGGGTACACAAAGTGAAATAAAGAATAATTTACAGGGAAACAACAGTAGAGCAGATGAAGCCAAGAATCAGATCAATGATTTGAAACATAAGGAAGCAAAAAACAAGCAATCAGAACAAGAATAAAAAAGATAAAAAAGAGGGTAGAATAAGCAGCCTCTGGGACAACTTCAAGCATGCCAACATTCACATCATAAGGTTGCCAGAGGCAGAAGAGAAAGAGCAAGACATTGGAATCTATCTGAAAAAATAGTAAAAGAAAACTTCCCTAATTTGGTGAAGGAAATAGTCATTCAAGTCCAGGAAGCACAGAGTCCCAAACAACGTGGATGCCAAGAGGCCCACTCCGAGACACAACATAATTAAAATTCTAAAGGTTAAAGATAAAGAGAGAATCTTAAAAGCAGCAAGAGAAAAACAGTTACCTATAGAGGAGTACCCATAAGACTTTCAGCTGACTTCTCAAAAGAAACTGCAGGCTAGAAGGGATTGGCAAGAAATATTCAAAGTCATGAAATGCAGGGACCTACAGCTAGGTTTGTTCTACCCAGCAAAGCTATCATTTAGAATAGAAGGGCAGATAAAGAGCTTCCCAGACAAGAAAAATTAAAGGAGTTCATCATCACCAAAACATTATTATATGAGTTGTTAAAGGGACTTCTGTAATGAAAAGAAGATCAAAACTATGAACAATAAAATGATAATAAATACATACCTATCAGCAACTGAATCTAAAAACTAAACTAAGCAAACAAGTAGAACAGAGACAGAATCAGGGGTACAGAGAGTGTTTTGATGGTTGCCAGATGGGAGGGGGGTTAAGGGAATTGGCTGAAGAGGTGAGGGGATTAAGAAGTACAAATAGGTAGTTACAGCCCTGGGGATGTAGAGTACAGTATAGGAAATGGAGTAGCCACAGAACTTATACACACGACCCATGGATAAGAACAGTGGTGTGGGAATTGCCTGAGAGAATAGGGTTGATGGGTGGAGGGAGACCAAGGGAGAAAAATTAGAACAACTCTAATAGCATTATCAATAAGATATAACTTAAAAACAAAGTAAAAAAAAATAAAGTGAATAAGGAGTATTTGGGATACACTGGGTAGTCATGTTGTATGGGAGCACAGCACACAGAGGTAGAGTAGCGTAACAAGTTAGCAGTGAAAGGGATCTTGCAGGTCATCTTTCTGAATTGCAAAAATATCTTTTATAACATCTCTGGATGGTATCCATTTAACATCTGCTATTATGTTTCTTGATTGTTTGTTTAGCAAAACACTTAATATGATCCAGATACTATTCTAAAGACTTCAGAGATATTAACTCAGGTGGTCTCTCAACAACCCTGTGCCCAAGGCTGGGTCATCACCCCCACTTTAGAGATGAGGGAATGAGGTAAGGAGAGGATGAGTTATTTTTCCTCAGGTCCCAGGCCTGGAGAGTTGCTGATCCAGGATCCTCACTCAATGGTGTAGCTGCAACGTCCATGCTCTGACTAGGTATTCACCCTTTCCCAGGGTAAACAGCCCTTCCACCATTGGCCGGCTCAATTACACATGAGGTTGAAAACCTTCTAAAATTTTTCTGACATTTCAGCATTATTTGTGATGTAGAAATGCCTCATTAAAAAGTCAGGTTTCAAGCAAAGAACACTGTGGAACTCTAAGGATCTGAGTACAGTAAGTTAGAACAGTCAGAAAGTACAGCTATACCAGTACTTGTTTAATACTAAAACCAGTGCTGTCTATAAGTTTTCAAAAACTATCTTAAAATATGTAAAGTGAATCTAATTTGACAAATTTAGGGATAGTGCATGTAAAAATTAATGCAGTTGATCTGTTCACTTGTGAAAGTCTTTAAACAACCCTGTGACTCAGGACACTATAAAATATAGAAGTATACTGAATACTAGAGACCACAGACCCCTTCAGAGGTGGAATTTTCTCTGTGAATCTGGAGAATGTTTATAATTAAGAATTCTTCTGGGTAATCTTTAAAAGTCACAATGCTACTTGAGGAGTGGAGACTGTGAGGACTGATGCTGTACAGAATCCTAAATATTGGATTTGCTCACTCATTCATTCAGTCATTGTTGACCGAGTTCCCTCTCGGTTCCAAGTGTTGCTTCAGGCACTGGGATTCCGTGGGCCCCTGCTCTGCTGACACCAAACATTCTCTGGGGTGGGGGTGGGGGGGGTGGTGAGTGGTGCAGGTGGGGTTTAATCAGGAGTTTAACGTATTTTCTGTTCTGCCAAAATTATATCAATTGGATTCCTATGTGTCCCCAATTACCTTACTTTGTTACATAGAAGGAGAAAAGATGGTAAGACCTTGAAACATGCTTACAACTTAATAAAAGAAGATAGCTTGAGCTCTAAAGTCTGTTTCCCCAGGAGAAGCGTAAAGAAGTAGAGTCAGTGTTCAGGAGCCCCCAGGGTCTGATGCTACCTCCCAGCAGTCCCCACCGAACTGTTCCCCAAGCTAAGAAATTCTACACTTTAGAAAAGGCTAGTAATTTTTGAAGTGTCATGAGTTAAGGTAAAATAAACACAAATTCAGCATGTGGTATTAGCATATCAAAAGAAAATATTTTATCATAGAACCATATATTGACAATGATCAAATGTTATTGTAAGATCTTGGCTACAGAACTGAAAGTATGTGTCTGTTGAGTAAGCCTGCCATGACTCACATAGCATGATTTTCTCCTAGGAGAAAGTTGGTCATTCAATTAAGCACTTACAATAGTTTTTTATAAAGAGAAGTCAGATGTTCCTGTTCTCACAAGGCCAAAGAGAAATAGTTAAATCAATAAATCAAATTTTAAATATGTTGTTGTTTAAATGGTTACATATTTAGTTGTGAAACATAAATTTTTCTCCACAGAGTTAAAATGTTTGTACTAGTCATTTTGTTTAAGAAAACATCCTAGGGTCATTGTCAATTACAAAAAAAAAAGGACCATTACTCAGGTTTTTTGTTTTAAGGAAACAAAACTGAATTTTTCTTTAATTGTCCCAGTAAAACAGCTACATGGAACCTTGCAAGTCTCTGATGAATTCCATGTGTTCCTCCATATTTATTAGAAGATTTTAGTGGTCAAATAATTAGAACCCAAGATAGATTCTGTCCTCTAACAGCATGTTCCACTTTTCACATGTAATTTCACAACGGGTTCTGTGACTGCCTGGGCCTCTACGAGGTTATCACACCAAATCAGGATTCTAAAATACTCTTGGTTTACTTTACCATGGCCTAGCACATATAGTAGAGTTGCATCATACAATAGGAAAAACAATAAACTCTGGTACCATTTGGTACCATTCTCATAGCATTAACATAATCTCTATTGAGCAAAACTACAGTTTTTAAAAAATTGACCCAATGTACCTATCGTAACTATGCGTAAGTAGCTTAAATGAAAGGGTTGTCATGATAAGGAATTCTGTTTGTCATTCACCACCTGGTTTGGGCAGGTTCATATGGTGACTAACAGAACTGAGAGTCCCTGGGAAAAGCAGGCCTTTTGAATAATGAAAGAACCTGGAACTAAGAAGGTAAAGAGGTTTCAAGCTTGCTTGATTTTGAGTATTTTTACACTATGTAGTAAAATGTCATTAATGTGTATTGACAAAATTACCTATTACCTAGTTTGGGCTAAAGATTCATGTTCAAATATTTATGAGGCAAGAAAATCAATAATAAAGATCTAAAAGTTCTTTTCAGTTAGGATGTGTAAAATGAAGACAGTTGGACAAACAAGCACAAGGAAATATTTTTAATTTGTGGGGCAACTCTGGGGTTTAGTTTGCTCCCCAGGGAAATACAAGCTTCCAAATAAATATTTTAGCAACGAAGTATGTTATTACATTTTTCTTCTCTTATTTATTTATTTTTAGAGAGGGAAGGGAGGGAGAGAGAGAGAGAGAGAGAGAGAGAGAGAGAGAGAGAGATCAATGTGCAGTTGCTGGGGGTTCTGGCCTGCAACCCAGGAATATACCCTGTCTGGGAATCCAACCTGGGACACTTTGGTTCCCAGCCCGCGCTCAATCCACTGAGCTACGCCAGCCAGGGCTTCTTAAATATTCTAATAGAAAAATACATAAATACTTTCTTGGTATCTATAAACCATATATTTCGAAAGTAGATGGTGCCCACGTTTGGTCAGTACCTGAATTTGCAGGGTTAGTCTCCATAGCATTCACTCACGGGACTGCATTGCTCAGCTGCATCCTGTGTGCAGGCCTGGCCGCACGTTCCAGTTACTGCCAGAGAAAGTGACGTGTAACGAGCTCAGGGAATGCACCCGAGCAGGTGTTTCTGCCTGTCTCCGGCAGGGGATCCAGACCTGGGGGTCCACGCATCAGCTGTAAGGAGGCCTGCAAGTCTGCAGAGACTGCAGGGAACAATTTTTGTGTGTTTGTATACAAGTGTTTAGAAAACCCATGGTTTTCATGACTCAAAGGGGCTTATCCCCCTGAAAGGGTAATAGTTATTGATTCAGGGAGTCCTTGTTTGTGGAAGACCCAGCATGCCAACCAACTGCAATACAATTTTGAATCGAAGTCTGTGCTCCCTCCCCGTTGACCACAGATTGAGTTTTTAGATTAGCGTCACAACCCTTCTGTGGAAAACCCTTCAAATACCTAGCTGCCTTTAAAAGAAAAACTGTGCTGGAGACATGGAAATAAAGAACAAACTGACAGTGATCAGAGGCGGGGAGGGCGGGAGAGGGGGAAGGGAGGGGAAGGGTCAAGTCAAGGAGCATGCACAAAGGACCGAAGGACAAGGACAATGGAGTGGGGATTGTCTGGGAGCGGGGGCTGGACGGGGCAGGGGAGAGCAATGAGGTGTCGGGGGGCGCGGGGGGGGGGGCGGACAACTGTAACTGAACACCAATAGAAAGAAAGAAAGAAAAAACTGTTTCAAATGTAATTTTACACATTTTGGTGATATTAAACATTCTTCTTGTTAGTCTCTTGTAGTGTTTGTTCAGCTAACAATATTTTTGCAGCCCTATTATGTGCAGTAGGTGCTATGGATAAAACGATGAACAGAAACAGACTTGTCCCTCTAGTTTTCTCGTTCTCTATATTCACAGGAGAAAAAATGACAAAACATAATCCAGTTCTCATTTCAAGCAGAAAGTGCTCCCAGTGAACTAAACGCGTGTGGTGAAGTGACATCTAGTGTTGGTTCCGCGGAAGTGACTTGCGTGCCAGGACACTGGGTGGCTTCACCTCACTCTGGAAAAAATGTTCAGTTTGGCTTGGCCAACTCTTAAAAGCATAGTTCTGCTTCATTATTTTTAAAATATTTTAGAGTCATTTTGAAATAATCTGAATTTAAATGTTAATAACATTGCTTTTACTTTCTTTAAAAACATAAAACACTCAAAGCATAGAGAGAAGTTCGGAGAACAAAGTAACACTCAGGTACCCATCACCCCATTTTGGCAAATCTTAACGTTTTGCTACATTTGCTTCAGGTTGTTTAAGAGTAAAACTTAATAGGCATGTTTGCTGCCCTGTCGGCTCTTTGCTGATTTCATTTCCACTTTCTCCTCAGAAATAACCACTATCTGGTTTTTTATCTCTGTGACTGTTTTTATATTTGAATTACCTATTTGTGTGTCTATAAAATTCAAACATTGTATTTCTTATTCTCGAAGTAAATTCCGTACTGTAAACATCCTTTTGCAATTGCTTTTTCTAGTTCAATATTGTGTTTTTCAGACGTATTCATACAGGTCATTAGCTCTATCATTTATTTCAAGTGCTGTGGGGCAGTACTCCATTGACTGAATTATACCGCAATTCTTTCTACAGCTGATGGGCATTTGGGTTTTTCCAGCTCGTGCTCCTGTAAACCATGGAAGAGTGAACACACGTGATCCCTGTGCACACATTCGAGAATCTCTCTAGACCTCTACACCCAGAAAGCAGTGCTCAGGTATACAGTTTTACTTCTATTTTTTAAGCCTGTGTTGTTTCATTTATTTATTTCTATTTTTCTTAAATTACATTTTACTGGTTATGCTATGACAGTTGTCCCAATTTTCCCCCCTTTGCCCCACTCCACCCAGCACCCCCCACTCCCTCAGGCCATCCCCACACCATTGTTCATGTCCACGGGTCATGCGCACAAATTCTTTGTCTGCTCCATTTCCTATGCTGTACCTTACATCCCCGTGGCTACTCTGTAACTACCTGTTTATATTTATTAATCCCCTCTGCTCTTCACCTATTCTCCCCTCCCCCTCCCAGCTGACAGTCATCAAAACACTCTCTGTGCCCATGATTCTGTTTTTCTTGTTTGTTTAGTTGTTTTTAAAACATCAATAATTTTGAGAATTTGCTCTCCAAAGTGACTGTACCAATTTACACCCTCACCAGCAGTGCAACAGCATTTCTGTTGTTTCACATTCTCACCAACTGCTGGTGTTGTCAAGCTTTTGGATTTCAGACAATCTGCTTGGCGTGAACCTTATCTCATTCTATTCGATTCACATTTCTCTGATTAGTCGTGAAACTGAGCTTCTTCAAAAATGGTTTTTACCCCTCAAATTTCTTCTGTGAATTGCCTGTTCCTCTCAAATGCCTATTGGGTTGCTGGCATTTGCCTTAGAGAACTGTTGAATTTTAAAAAAACATAGTCTGGGTGCAAGTGCTTTATCAGTTCGAGGCGTTGCATTTATCGTTCCCCGGTTCATGGCTTGGCTCTTCACTGTGCTCACGGGGTCTCGTCATTGTCACCCAACCAATTTTATCAACCTGTCCCTTTTTACAGCTTATTTAAGAAATCCTTCATGAAGCTTTTCTCCTTTACTTTCTTCTAAAATGTTTAAAGTTTTGATGTCCATGTTTAGGCTTCTGTGTTGCTAACTTTTGTGTGTTGCATGAGGTAGGGAATGTTTCATCTGTTCCCACGGTAAATAACTGCCCTCGCATTATTCATTGGAGAGAGACTATCCCTTCCTCATTGTTTACTTCAGTCTTATCACCATGGCCACTCAAGAAATTAGTTGTAAAATTCCTCTTGCATAGCACCTTGAGATTCCCTCAGTTGAGTGTGTTTACCGTCCTCCATTTGTGGGCTTATGCCGACCCATACTCTGAGACTGGTTTGCCATCTGCCTGAGAAATACCAGTCTCAGGAGCACTCGTCCTAATGTTCCCGGCCTCTGTGTTTGTGTGTGTTCTGACCACTAGGTTTTTCTTGGGATATTCTGGGTTCTGAGTTAGGGTAACCAACCATCCCAGTTTGCCCAGGATTGAGGAGTTTCCTCAATGTCGTAGGACTTTGCATGCTAAAACTGAGACGGTCCCTGGCAAGTTGGGATGGGCTGGTTGGTCTCTTTAGTCCTTACTTCCAGTTTCAGCTTCCTCCCGGGCTGATCCCATGACTCTTTAGTCTGTTGTCATCTCTGTGCTCAGCAATCATCTTTACGCTGAATTTCTATTTGTCGAGCACCTACTATACGTCAGAGACTGTGTGGAGCATTTTCACACACAGTAGTTCTGTCTTCCTTTTACATACGAGAAGTATATTTAATTGGCAAGGAGCACAGAATTAATGACTTGAAAGAATGACACAAAAGCCTCTTGACTGAAAATATTTATTTCTACTTAATGTGCTACTTCCTAGTCTGAGGAAAACATGGCTGTAAATTGCACAAAAGTGGTCCACGGCTGTACTCACTGGGCTGCTGGGTGGAATGCCATGATGCCTGGCCTCCTGCTATCTGCACACTTTTGATCTGATATGATTCCCGACACATCTGACAGTACATGAAATCAGCTTCATGTGCCCTGGCTGGCTGGATTGAGCACAGGCTGCGAACCAAAGTGTCAATTCCCAGTCAGGCCATATACCTAGGTTGCAGGCCATGGCCCCCAGCAAACGCACATTGATATTTCTCTCTCTTTTTCTCCCTCCCTTCCCTCTCTAAAAATAAATAAATAAAATCTTAAAAAAAAAGAAAGAAATCAGCTTCATGTTAACAAGTACAGGTCACAATTCCATTTGCCATGCAGCAGCACAAACATCTCAGATGTTTCATTAGGATAAAAAGTAAGAAGAAAGATACACATGAATATTCTTGTGTGACACATCACTCTGCCACAGCCAGTTATAAATCTCCAGTCAAAATGTCACTGCACAGACATGGGATCTTTTTGTTTTAATGCATCTACTTTATAAATCTTTCCCTTTTTCTACCTACTTAAGAAATCTTTCATTAATTTTTTTCTCCTTTCTCTCCTCCAAATCCAGAATGTTATTTATGTGTTATTAATATAAAATATTATTTGTACAATATTAGTCTCCCAAATACTATTAACAGGATCTAGGTGGGAGAGAAAATGGTATAATTAGTTTGGAAACCAAATTTCTTTCTTATAAAATTCCTTAGTCTTTATTTTGCTAATTTGCATTGTAACTTCCTTACAGAGAGAAAATGTAGCATTTTCCAAGTAATTTGACCATGAAACCTTTTTGTTTCATAACTTCTCGCGTGCTTTGGAAATGCACACAGACAATGCTGTTTTCATCTGTGATAACACAATACCCTCCAGAGGGCAGCAGATCCCCTTGGCATTTAGCCAAACACGCATTCATTGACCAGACTGACAAGGGCCTTGGAACACATTCTGTTATTATTCTGGTCACGGATGTAAAGTTTCTAGTTACTGCAGCGAAGACAGGCATTGTGATTTAGTTTAAGGTTGACAATAATATAACTGTGTGGCATTGAGACTCAAAAATAAACCAACTCAGTCTCTGGTCACAAGTACATCATTAAATTGTAAAGTTCAGATTACAGATCATGTCTTTTCCTGCTTATCTTCCTTTTTACCTTCAATCAAACAACAAACACAATCAAATGTTACATAAGGAATAAAGTGAAGTATCGGAGTCCGTTTCCCAAGGAGGTTACTGAGAGATCAGGAAGACACGTAGATAAGGCAGCACATTAGTTAGTTACCCCTTTGACTTTCACACCTGACTGCAATTTAGAATTGCATGAAACACTTTTAAACAATAACAATACCCAGGTCCCAACTCAAAACAATTAAATTGGAATCTCTGTATTTGGTTTCAAGCATGGGATTTAACAAAACAATGTTCTCTGGTGAGCAGCCAGGGTTGAGAACCGCTGTACTAATGCGATAAAGTCATATTTTAGGCAAATTGCTTCTAACATTTTCAAAAAGGAGAAATTTGGGCTTCTTTTCCCAGGGGCAAATGTATGTTTCCCATGTTTTAAATGTATAAGAATACAGAAAGAAAATAATCATTCTTACACCTTTTGTCCAAAATTAGCATTTGTTAACATCTTAATTCTTTCTTAGCCATCAGGATTGAATACAACAAAATAAAAAATCCCACATCTGCCCTGGCTGGTGTAGCTCAGTGGATTGGGTGCCGGCTGTGAACCAAAGTGTCGCAGGTTCAATTCCCAGTCAGGGCACATGCCTAGGTTGCAGGCCATGGCCCCCAGCAACCGCACATTGATGTTTCTCTCTTTCTCCCTCCCTTCCTTCTCTAAAAAATTTAAAAAAAAATCCCACATCTTAACCGTTCGTAAACTTAACTTCAAAACTCATTTCCCAGTCTTAGAGCAAAAAACTCCTTTTTTTTATTTGTTTGCTTCCAAAAATTCACCATAGCTCACCTTAGTTACCAAATAGCCTAACACATTCCAAATAGATCCACTGGGCCCTTGGGCCTCATCTGACAAGAATGAATTCTGTTCATTTGCTACCTGAATACAGTTAGCAGGCTTATTTGTACAAAGACTAACTGGTGAGGCAGAGGAGGAAAGAGCAAGAGATCAAGAAAATATTAATGAACATATATCTCCCAGTTGCAGAGAGATACGGAAAACGCACTCGTCTTGATGGTTGGAATGAGAAGTAAAGGCTACAGTGACTAATTAAACATCTTCCTTCTGTGAAGCTACCTGACACAGTGGGGAGTCAGTGCATGGGAAGGGGCCTCACTGGGGGGCGTTCTTCTTGGAGCTTCTAGTGTCAATAACCCCACGGGACAGCTGTTTTTAGGACTGAAGACCTCCTGAGACAAAAGTCCTTGAACTAAAAGATAGTCTTTGATAATAAAATACAGGTTCAGTATCTCTGAAAGGTACTTCCCCCTAACTTGTTTCCTCTGCTTCTTTTTTGCATATATAGGGGACGCCTTTTTCTCTCTTGTAGCTTGTTTATACAAAGCAAATTTGAAGCAACACATGAAGCTGCTTTTCTAAATGTTATCTAGGGGGTTTTCCTGGGAAGCACGTTGGATTTACACCCAGCTCCCCCCTCCTTCCATGATGCATAACTAGCTTCCTGAGAGCACTACGCTTTCAGTCTCTTTCCCGCTGCAGGCAGCCGGGGCACTGTCTGGTAATGCCTGTGACTTCACTCACTTCCTGTTAAACACGCAGTTAGCAGGATCCCTCATAAAACACAGTTAAACATATCCCTTAAAAAATAGTTAACATGACTAGTTAGCAAAGAAGAGCAAGACACAAAACTGTGTATACAGGCTAATTACAACTCAGGTGGCCACAGTCGCTTCTGGCCTGCTCTGGTCCTTGGTGGCGTGGCGCACCTGCCCCTCAGTGGTGGAGACCAGGCCAGGGTCTCCGTGGACCAGCTGCTGCTCGTCCAGCAGCCTTGGGAGGTGGGCAGACAACAAGACATCCTGTGATGCAAATGTCTCTAGCCAAGTGGGCCTGATAGGGGCAGTATTAGGACGTTAATGACCAGTGTAGTAAGGTCCATGGTTATCGGGAAGCGAAGTCACTGCTCATCTGAGGAGATGCTTGGGGTAAGGCACCCACACAGTGACCTCACTTTCTGGCAATAGAGCCCAACAGAACTTGGAACCCTGATAACCAGGCAGGCACTTTCTAAAGCTGCCCCTACCCTGGCCACTTGGTTAGAGACGTTTCAACAGTAAGGATGTTCTGCTGCTGTGTGGGGACATCCTGAGGCCATGGCCTTAAAAGAGGCAGTGAGGAGAAGAAAGGACACCATTGGTCCAAGGCTCATCCCAGAGGCTTATGGCCCTTTTCACAGCGCAATAGAAAGGTAACTGAGGGAGGAGCAGGGTGGTTTTGTTTGGGCCAGGTCACTACTCAGGTCGCACCTGAGCGGCCCTAAGACACTTACTTGTGTGAGTGTATGTGTGTTTAAGGAGGTTCACGTGGGTAGGCCTGCCCCAGGCAGGAGCCGATGAGAACACTGGTGAGCGGCCGCTCATGCTCACACACCAGGTCAAGCCAGGCGGGGTGGATGTGGAGTATGGATGGGGTGCTCTGCACGAGGTTTATCCCGAGCCCTGGAGGTGAATCTAACTTTCCTGGTGGAGGTGCGCGCAAACACAGGGCTGGGCCTGAGCTGAAGCGGAAAGTCCAGTGGGAAGGAGCAGCAGCGACTAGGTCCAGGCAGGGCTTGAGGCCTCCAAAGTGGCAACCCGGCGCTGTCACTGCAGACTTCAACCATGGCTACAGAGGACCAGCAGGTGGTCGAGGAAGAACCAGGGCAGGTCTCCACCAGTGCGGGCCAGAAGCTCCACAACAACGAGACCCACGGGAACCCTGAAATCCCTGTCACCACCCAGGACTCTGGGGAACCAGGACCCTTTCATGGATGGAAGCTGCCCAGACTCCACGGAAAGAGGATTTCCAAAGCCAACATGGAACAAGTTGCCCACATTAAACAAACAGGGCCAGGTGACCCGGAAGCCAAAAAGATGGAGTCCAAGGGTGAGGAGGTGGGGGAGGTAGGCATGGGAGGTAGGCAGGCAGGTGGGCCAAGCCACTGAGAACAGGAAGAAGTCTACAAATTAACAGTGAGGTGTCTGGGGAAGCAGGTTCCTAACCTGCCCAAAAAATGACACCACCCTCGAAGCCTCTGAGGTGCCATAAGAAGAGGAAGATTCCTGAGGCCAAGATAGAATACAGTGCCGACCTTAATGGAACTGGACCCAACGACATACAGACCCAGGAGTCAGGGCCAAAGGGTGAGGCGTTGGGGGAGGTGGTGGTGGGATGGTGGGGGACTGGCAGTGAAGATGAAAGAAAGCTTGTGGCAAGGGTTCATGCCAAACACAGGGAGCAGCCGCAGTGGCTGGTCGGGAGCATATGGAAAAGTAGGCGCGAGGCGCGTAAGAGACCTTTTCTCCTCTCGCAACTCAGGCACCAGCCCAGGAGGAACAGCTGGCTGACAGAGAACCTTGCCCTGTCTCCGACAGCAATGTGAAGATGCGCCACCCCGCCGAGGACCAGAGCAGGCTTGAAGCGATCTTGGCCAACCAGGGGTCTAGGGAACAAGGCCCGCAGAAAAAATGGAGAAGGCCACTTACCCTGAAGATGCCCAAGCCCAACACAAACCTAACAATTTCTGTCTCCAATCTGGAACGTGGTGCCCATGTTAAGCAAACCAGGCCAGATGACCTGAAACCTGAGGAGGCAGACACGGAGGGTGAGCAGGTGGGAGAGTGGGGGTGGGATGGGAGTGAGCAGGAGGGGACTTGTGGGGAAGTCGGTGTCAGACACACACTGAACACCAAGAAAGGCTACCAAAAAGCAAGACCTGCCTCAATCCAGCCACCTGCTGAACTCTCTACGGAAAGGGCGTCCTGGGGTGGGACATTAGCTGCGGTGTCCCTGGAAGGCTCTGGCTGTGTTCTGTCTGTGCTGGGCCACTGGAAACACAGGCATGTGGGGGGTATTTTCTCCTCTCCCAACTCCAGCACCTGGCCAGATGGAATGGCTGATCAGTGAAGATCCTAGCCCTGTCACCAGTGGTGAGGGGCAGGCTGGCCAAGCCTCTGAGAACAGGAAGAAGTCTAAAAATGAACAGAGGTGCCTGGGGAAGCAGGTCCCTTGCCTGCCCCCAAAATGACACCACCCTCAAAGCCTCCGAGGTGCCATAGGAAGAGGAAGATTCCTGAGGCCAAGATAGAGTACAGTGCCGACCTTAATGGAACTGGACCCAACGACATACAGACCCAGGAGTCAGGGTCAAAGGGTGAGGCGTTGGGGGAGGTGGTGGTGGGATGGATGGGGGACTTGCTGGCAAGCTTATCAGCAACAGTAAGTGCCAGACACACAGGGGGCACCCACAGAAGCTGGGTAGGAGCAAAGACAGGCCTCAGACCACCAAATCTGCTGGACTGTCTGTGGGGAGGGCGTCCTGGGGTGGGATGTTAGCTGTGGCGTCCCTGGAAGGCTCTGGCTGTGTTCTGTCTGTGCTGGGCCACTGGAAATACAGGCACACAGGTGATATTTTCTCTTCTTCCAACTCCAGTACCTGGTCAGGTGGAACAGTGAAGATCCCAGCCCTGTCACCAGTGGTGAGGGGCAGGCTGGCCAAGCCACCAAGAGCAACCACAAGCCAGACATCATTGTTGGCAGTGTTGTGTCTGGGGAGGCAGGTCCCTTGACTTTCCAGAAAATGATACCACTCTCGAAACCTCCAAGGCATTACAGGAAGAGGAAGATTCCTGTGGCTAAGATACAGCTCAGTGCTGACCTTAATGGAACTGGATCCAATGATATACAGACCAAGGAATCAGGGC